>NW_025421305.1:10715000-12007500 GCF_011764305.1 Mustela putorius furo | reverse complement strand
TAATGTTCTCTTATCTCAGGAGTACCCTTAAAAAGAAGATGACAATTTCCTCCTGTTTTTATGTGCCTAGAAATTACCAGATGTGTAAAGAATGCTGTTTATCTCCCACCACCAATGAAACAGACTCCTTCTCACCTCCAACAAGAACTCTATCAAGGCATTGTTGCTATTCAGCCTAAAAAATCTTGGAACAGTCATAGGGTTCAGGATTTTAAATGCTGCATCTGTGAAACAAAATTACTCATCCAGTGAACAGGTACAGTTTTAAAAGAAAAGACGAGTTACCGTTTCAGTGTGTTAACGTACACTAGTTATCTATTACCACAAAAACAAAAGCAGTTTCATTTCCACCAACTCACCTTCATGAATGGAAGAGGGTGGGATTAGTGCCAACCATGGCTATAGTACCCACACATAGTTATTTTCTAGAAGTCAGACTTGAGAAATGACTATTAATCTCAACTATCCACTTACAGAAAAAAAAAAAAAAAGCTAAATGCTAACTGATACCTGAAAATTTCACTGCCTTATTTTTATGCTGCTAAATAGATTTTCCAGAAAACATCCATATACTTACCCAGCTTTGTTTGTTGAGTCCCTGGCTGGCACAGAAACTTATTCATTGGAAGCAGAATGAATAAACTACTGTGTCAGCCAGAAAGAAAACACCAAAAGGACGTATTTACCCCTTAACCTCCAGACTAACTAGAATCCACACAAAGTACTAACTGAGGTCTCATTGATGTTCAAATGCAATTAAGATATAATGTTAGTTATGAGAGGTTAGAGGTCTGAAAGTAAAGAGAGCAAGTATTCTTAAGTGATAGTCACAAAAGACCACTTCTTTGTTTTGCCACACCGCAGAAGCCAAGTATGAAATGCTTCCAACCCTGGTTTTTACAAGTACACACCACAACAGTACTAACTACCTTGACCCTGATCTTACTGTAAAAGACCTATCAGACTCAGTACTGAGAGTAAAGCTTTGTTTCTGCTGTCTTTTGTACAAGATAACTTAAAAGACTGTCTGCGACAGCATACAGTAGGATTATATAGGCTTTATGATGTTTTAGGGAAAACAGACTTTAAACGAGTATTTGCCAAAATTTTAGGGCATTTCATTATCTCACACTTCGATGGATCTATATAAGAACTAAGTAAGAAGCAACAAATTATGAATTAGAAAAAAATGGAAGAAAGTAGATCAGCCTTACTTTGTCCCATCATGTAAATAAAGTTAAGGACTATCAGCCCACGGCACTCTTCAAGGTTAGGGCACTACTCCCACACCTCACACCAAAAGGACAGAAGGATATCAACTAGACTGGTTGGGGGATGGAAGCCTCTGATAAGAATAAGCTTAAAAAATATATACACATTCTATAAAATGGCAAAAACCAGGATATGTGACTACTGTTTAAAAAAAAAAAATCACAGGGCGCCTAGGAGGTACAGTCAGCTGAGCATCTGACTCTTGGTTTCAGCTCAGGTCACGATCTCTGGGTCCTGAGATCAAACCTAGCCCCTCATTCTCAGGCTCCACACTTAGCAAGGAGTCTCCTTGTCCCTCTTGCTCCCACTCTGCTCCCCTACCCTCTAAAATAAAACAAAATCTTTTTTTTTTTTTTAATCACAAAATATGAGTAACATACAGGTTTACTATTCAAATTCCAACAGAACCAAAAGGTATTCTCCATGGCGGAAAGAAGAGAACATTAGGAAAAGAAAGAGTAAACTGTTCTAATATGACTCACGATGGCTCTCAGGTGAGTTAAGTCAAGCCCACTATTTTATAAACACAGTCACTAGGGAACTAATAACCAGCTACCCTTGGAAATACCGTATTTGGAGTTCCTCTGAACCAGAGTACAGGAAATAATTTGAGTGACTATTTTCTCAATTCCCCCAATACCTCAGAGAGAAGTTCCATTATATAAACAATGGCTTAAGGCATGAGAACTTAATTCCCTCAGCAATGGTTAAGAAAAGATAAAGTTTAGATAAATTTGTAAGTAAGTAAAGGAAACTAGGGATATTCATAGTGTATCCTTAACTGCTTACAATCAACATCTTAGAAAATAACTATTCTGGGGCGCCTGGGTGGCTCAGTGGTTAAGCCGCTGCCTTCGGCTCAGGTCATGATCTCAGGGTCCTGGGATCGAGTCCCGCATCGGGCTCTCTGCTCAGCAGGGAGCCTGCTTCCTCCTCTCTCTCTCTCTGCCTGCCTCTCTGCCTACTTGTGATCTCTCTCTGTCAAATAAATAAATAAAATCTTAAAAAAAAAAAAAAAAAGAGTGGTACTCTTTAAAAAAAAAAAAAAAGAAAGAAAATAACTATTCTGATATTTTAGAAATCATCTATTAATTCAGTCAGAGGCAAATCATTAGGACAGATATGATTCAGTGTCTATTAACAACTCAAAGAGCCTAGCCACATGATTACCTAACAACCAGCTGATTAAATAATACCAATTAGGCTTACTTGAGCACCTAACGCTCACAAAGCTCTTCAACATACATTTTCATGCTTAATGATCTCAATAACCTGGTTATTGAGAAGTTATCGTGACAAGTTGATTCTGCTCATTTCACCTGGGATAGGAAAACTAAAATACCCAACCAAGATCACACAAGAGCCAGGAAATGATGGGCCAGGAACCCAAATCTTTCACTCTTAGATATCTGAATACTCGCATTTTACCATTTTACCCAGCTGGCTTCCTGAATTTTCATGAACTGACAAACTCTACTCAATGTTTAAAATCACCCCAATTGGCTGACACTGTTAAGTAGCTGTTACACTGATTTTTCATTTTTTAACTGGTTATGGTAATATGTGGCAGAGTCTAAGAGAAGTAATGCTATATTACAAATTGAAATGCTCAGAAACAGTTCCCTTCATAAAGAAAATACAGCAAGTTAGATGTAATTAGGACGCTGAAAGCTCAGCTCAGTATGAACAAGTAACATGCTTAGCAAGCACAGCATGCAAAAAAAATTGCAGATGAACATAAAATAAACCTATAACCTTTGCTGACACATTTGGACAGGTCAAACACACCCAACTGTGTCAGCCAGGACAATGAAGTACCTCTAGTTTTCTTGAGGTCCAGGGAAATTTCCTTAATGGTGAATTCAGTATGAAATGGAGCAATTTGTTCACGAAGAATCAAAAGATGCTTAATTAAGAAAAGTTGTCCATCAATCTGAGTCTAAATTATAAGACAGAAAAATGGGTATTATCAAAGATTAAATAAAAACATGTAAAACATACAGTGTTATTAATCAACATTAATCTACCGAGGTGTATGGCCCTTAACCTAACTGTATGTACCAATACTCCTTTTGTGGTGCAATGAACTCTCCCCACGTTACCCATGTTAGAATTATCTGGAAAAATCTTACTGCAAACTCTTACTAACATTGTCACCCACTCATATTTCGTCAGTCCAAGAAAGCAAATCAGATAAAAGGTTATAAAGTAACACATTTAGAAAAAGAAATCAAATCTATTTTTACTTGATTTAGAAACAGAAGAGATAAAGTGACCTAATCTTGGCACAGAACAGGAAATAAAGAAAAGGTCAAAGCATAAACACAACTCTGACCTCTCCTGGTTTTCCAGTTTCTTTTCAAGCACCATGGCTCTATTTGGCCAAAGTGGTTTCAATATCCAGAATATCAGAAATATTCATATTTATACAAAAGGAGCTTCCAAATCCAAAAATGATTTGGGGTTACCATTTTGGATCATCCTGCCACCAACAGAGCACTGTCTATATCCTGAGTCACTACACTTGCATCTGCCCTGGCAGGACCCATCTAGAAGAGTCTTATGATTTAAATTTACTTCTCAAAGCTCTGTCTGACCCAATCCTAAAAGAGTGAATAACTGTAACTTTCACTTCCAAAAAAAGTCTGTATATTAACAAGAGCAAGGCTGCATCTGCTCATTCTTGCTGCTTAATCAAGACAGAATATTGCTTTGAAAATATTTCTAACATCATACTATATTAGGAAAAGAATAAAATTGTCCTTCAATAAACAGCAATAATTTTAAAGGGGTTATTAAACAACCTAACTCCTTTCTAGTGTCTCTCTCTCTCCTCCCTCCTTCTAAATAAACACATAATCAATATGCAAGAATGATTTATTTGATGGAAACTCACTTTGTACTCTGGAACACAGAGCATTAAATAAGTAGGAAGCACTACACATTTTGAATACTTGCTCTATTTTTTAAAAAACTAACAATTCCAAGGGGAAAGAACAGTGTAATACAGATTCACTTAACTAAAGCTGCTATAATCCAGCAAACATATTAGGTGTTCAATTAAGTATGGCAACAACTTCCTGCCTTAAGAAGCTAAGACATTAAGTGGTCATTTTCATTAATCACTTTTTTCTTGAAAGGCAAAAGTACACAAACTCAGCAACAAAAATAAATGAGCTAATGCTTGCCAAATCGAGAGCTTCCCCACACAAACTTAAACCCCTTCTAATATGCAGGAAGCAGAGTTACATAAAACAGGATAGCCTCATAGGGTATAATAATCAAAAAGCCCTTCACTCCTCCCTTTAAAAAAAGGAGGTGGTGTGCATGAAGACATATAAATTAGGTCATTTTTTTTTCCTCCTTATCATCTAAGAACTACATGCTCATTCTAGAAAACTGGAAAATAAAGAAGAGTGTAGTGAAAAAAGGGAAAATCATCCATATTCACCCAAAAGCTTTCAATGTTAATGTTTTATTGAGTGTTTTCATTACATAAAGTCATGATGTATATCTGGTTGTATCCTTTTTTTTTTTTTGCCTTAACATATTTAAGTTAAATGTTACTGCTTCATTAAAAAAATTAACGCCTGTGTAATTGTCTACTCTATGAAGTATGCCATAATTTACTTAACCATTTGCCTAACATTAGACATGTTTCCTGATTTCAGGTATTTTAAGAAATGTGAGAGCTCAGGCTTAGAAATACTTTTTAAAAATTAAATCTGCCTGTCTACAACTAACTTTCCATCTTCTTTCCAACATCTAAAAATGTCACTGCAACCTTTCATTCCATGACTGGGAGAATGCAGCAGTCACAATCAGGGGTACAACTCTCCTAGAAACGAATCCCAAATTCTTTTGAGGGAAGTTTTTTTTTTGTCATTTGTTTTTTTTGCTTTCTTTTGTCTTACCCTAATTTATCTAAAGCCTTGAAGTAAGAAATCAAGTTTATAAATCTGGAAGTCCAAAAAAGGTTCACAAGTTTGAATACTCCAAACAAGCAAAAAAAGTTTCCCTGGAAACAGTCCCTACAGCTTAGACCCTTTAGGTGACAGGCATTTTAATGGACAGTTAAATGAAGCAACATCTTTGATGACGCTATTTAAAAATTCTCAGGGCCCCCGGGAGCAGCCTTCAGCCCCAGATTGCTTCTTGATTAAAAACTGTAAGTCATGAAGTCACGGCAACTACTTCTAGTCATGCAACCCATGGGCCACAGTTCCCTGTCTTCTAAATTGACTTGGCTGATTTCCTTCAAGTGAGGCCATGCAACTATTTAAAACCATCACTGAAGGGATGATTATAAATTGCTATGTTCTCTTATAAACACTGTTTTGGTCTTTCAGGGAAACAGGAGTCTACTACCTTCCCAGCTGCTAAGGCTATAGTAAGAGACCTTTACTCTATAGGATTTAGAACCAAAGTGGCATTTTCAGTACTTTTCAGCAAAGCTGGAACTCCTTCATACAGTGTGGTCTTTATTTAGCACTATAATAATACACAATTGAACCTTCAACAACATGGTTTGAACTACACTGGTCCACTTATACGGTAATTTTTTATAGCATTGTACTATAAATGTATTTTCTCTTCCCTGTGATTTTCTTAATAACATTTTCTTTTCTCTAGCTTACTTTAAGAATATAGTACGTAATACACATAACAGACAAAATAGGTGTTAACTGACTGTTTATGTTATCAGTAAGGCTTTCAGTCAACAGCAGGCTATTAGTAGTTCAGTATTCGAGGAATCAAAAGTTCTACAAGGATTTCAAACTGTGGGGGAAAGGATCTGAGTCCCTGTCTTGTTCAAGGGTCAACTGTTTTAACTTCTCTTAAAGGGCTTCAATTAAATCATATTAAACAAATCCTCCCGCCAAAATGGCTTTAAATTTCTGTGTTTACAAATAAATGCTATATTCGACAATATTATTATAGGTAACAATATTTCACCTAACACTTCATCAAACCTTGTTTTTGCTGATAGACTCTGATGCTCCAAGTAACGACTGAATGCAGGCAGACAAGGCTTCCTGTGATAATCCTTGGAACACTGCCCTCTGGTGAAATAAAAGAAAAACATTAACTGAAGTGCTTCACAACACAGGAACAGAGAAATTATATAAACAGAGAACAAGCAATTCAACAATGAATGCTTGCTTGCCCTCATCCACCGGATGAACTTATATTACTGGCAAATATTCCTCTTAGAGTTTCCTATTCCCATGCAACCTGTCTAGACCAACAGGTAGTTCTGTAATTTGCATCTCTCAAAGCTCTCCTGTGACCTTTCAGCAATATTTCCTTAGCACCTATTTCAGGCTAGGCTCTGTGCTAAATGCTGGATGCCCAGTGGTAGGTGGACAAGACAGATGTGGTTCTGACCCCACCAACTTTAAGACAAAGCCTCAGTAAACCCAGTTCTAAAAATGTATCCCAAATAATCAGTATTGTATTATAAAATTCATGCACATGGCTCTTACTACATCATTTAAAACAGCAAAAAAAAACCCAAAAAAAACAAATAAATGTTCAGTGATGGGG
Organism: Mustela putorius furo; assembly: GCF_011764305.1. Classification (NCBI taxonomy): domain Eukaryota; kingdom Metazoa; phylum Chordata; class Mammalia; order Carnivora; family Mustelidae; genus Mustela; species Mustela putorius. The sequence goes on along the minus strand of NW_025421305.1, from coordinate 12,000,681 downwards.
GAGTCAAGCAATAAAATACTAGGAAATCCAAATTACAGGATACTGTGTATGAAATATAGGAATGCCGAAGGAGGTGGTAAAATCTTTTTAAAATATAATTAGATAAAAACAAAATAATTGGGTTACAAACATCATGTGAAGTATGATTCTTAATTCTGTCATTTCTATATCTTGTCAGAAGTGTGGCATGTCAAGGTCGCCTGCCGGTCCCTTGCCTCCTCCCTGCCTCCATTCCACCTGAGATGGAATTAACATGGAGGAATATGAGCAAAATATTTATTATGAGGCCACAATCCTGGGTCCTGATCTCTACTTGATGCTGTTCTCCTTTTGTACTGCTTCCCTCTCAGTTGTCTCCTATGCAGCTTCTGTAGTAAGAAAAGATTAGGGTTGCCTTTTGCTAGGTCACTGCTCCTGCCTGAGGAAGACCGAACATCAGCAGCCTCGACTAAGACCAACTCTTCCCCCGCTCAGTCTTAATGCGTTTTTCACTAGACTTGGCTTTCCTCGCCTTAGATGGTTAAAAGAGAGAGGAATAAGATTCAGACATAGCTACGTTATTAAAAAAACAAAACAAAACAAAACAAAACAAAAAAACAGGCAGTCCCAGAAGATAAAATAAAAACAGGCAGAGTTGCGTCCTCAGGTCTATCCTACTGTTTGGCTCAAATCCCTCTTAAGCACCGAAAAGGCTTCACTAGGGTCTGTGATGACAATGGGTTCTGTGTGGAACACGCCCCTATGTATCCCCCTGGTATCCCAGCTCTACTCTAGGGAGCTTCCTAATCCTAGCCTCATACTGTCATTGAGTACTCCTGCTAGGGAACCTGGGGAAGAGGAGATTCCAAAGTCCAAACTTCCCTCTAGAAGACAACTCATTAGCTGGACAAAAAGGCTGAGACATCTAACTGTAAAGGTGATCTTGCCGCATCCTAAAAGTCCCAGAATAGGCCAAAAGGTATTTTCTGGTTAAATTTCAAAATCTCTGCAAGTACAAACTCCGATAACTATGTAGCTTAAAATAGATACACTAAGTACTATGCACTCTACTGAACCAATGAAACTGTGCCACCTTGTTCAGCCCCTAGGCCTCTGAGATATAAAACATTTCTGCCGTTGGGGGGCATGAGGAGGCGATGAGGGGGCTGAGAAACATAGACATACCCCCTTTGGTCTCTATTCTTAAACAACAGCTTCAGGACAATTACATTGCTGTTGTTATTTTGTCACATTTTATATGCTATTTAAGTTGTAACAATCAAATTTTAAATTAAATTCACTGAATTTCAGGGGCACCTGGCTGGCTCTGTTGGAGGAGCGGGAGGAGCACTCTTGATCTTGGGGTTGTAAGTTCAAGTCCTATGTTGCGTGTAGAGATTACTTAAATAAAATTTTTTAAAAATTTAATCTTATAAACTATTTCAGCAGCAAACTCCTAATATGAAGTATAAACAACTCTAATCTTTCAAGATTGATAATCATATCATTAAACATTCTTGAATGCTTACAACAGCTCTGACCTAAAATCAATGCTTTATGTTTAAGGTCGTGCTTCAAAAAAAAAAAAAGGTACTACAATTTCAGCAATAACTAAAATTAGTCCATGGTTTCTTAGTGACTTAGGGGCACCTGGATGGCTCAGTCAGTTAAGTATTCGACTCTTGATTTCAGCTCAGGTCATGATTTCAGGGTTGTGAGATGGAAAGAGCCCCATGATGAGCTCTGTGCTCAATGCAGAGTCTGCTTGAGACTCTCTCTATCCCTTTGCCCTTCTCCCTGCCTCCCCGCCCTGCACTTTTGCTCTCAAATAAATAAATCTTTAAAAAAAAATGCTGATTAAAATGGAGTACAAAACTAAAATAAAGGGGTGCCCAGGTGGCTGAGTCAGTTAAATGTCCTAAGGTTTGCCTTAGGTCATGATCTCAGGGTTATGACATCAAGCCCCAGGTCGGGCTTAGCAGGGAGTCTGCTTAAGATTCTCTTCCTCTCCCATTCCCCCTGGCCCTCCCATCAATCCCATACATGCACCCTCTCTCTAAAATAAATAACCTTTAAAAAAAAAAAAAAAAAACTAAAGTTAAAAAAAAAGAAACTAAAGTAAATGCATTTAATAACAAATTTATATTAAATATGTACTATAGCCATGTGACACTGGACATTATCACTTAACCTTTCTGCACGTCTTTTTCCTTACCTATAAACTAAAACAGATGAATTAACCAGTAGTTTTTAAACTTTTATGTGGTCATAGTAAATGCAATGAAAGCTATAATCCTTCTCAAAAAGACACAAATATAAAGATACAAACACAATTTTACTCAAAATTTCAAGGTATCCAAAGACTTCCCAAAGGCCACTAGTGAATTGTAAAGTTCTACAGAACACACACATTAAGAATCCCTACATTAAGGGCATTTGAGTGGCTCAGTCAATTAAGCAGCTGCCTTTGGCTTGGGTCATGATCCCAGGGTCCTGAGATCAAGAGTCCCATATTGGGCTCCCTGCTCAGCAGAGAATCAGCATCTCCTTCTCCCTCTGCCCCTCCCCTCTGCTCATGCTTTCACTCTCTCTAATAAATAAATAAAATCTTTTTTAAAAAACCCCTAAATTAGACTGATCTTAAACTTACCTCTGTATCTAAAAATCATAGGATTCTAATTAAATACCAAACAAAATACTACACTAAGATCTTAAAATAAACTTAAAATTTAAAAATTTCACATGAAAGAGCAAGCAATTTACTGTAAAGATAAATAAGAATTGATACACGTACATCTATACATCTGTACAATTTGGAGAGACACACAAGAGTTCTTCGAACTGTAGGATACCACATTCCATGAAGATCTGCTGGAGAAATTGTGGTCTGTGGCCTCGTATTGAGGGATTCTGTTGAACCTAAAAACCCAAATGGAAAAAAAGACACATTTCACATACCTGGAGGTTTGTCTTATTTGCACAGTAAACATAAACTGTTTGTTCTTTTAGTTATCAGTAGCTAGAGGCATCCATTTCTTTTCCAAGTATTTTCACCTTTAATCAATAATGCCACAGGAACCCACAGGAATTGTGACAGCTGATATTCAACACGATTAGTGAGACTACACATAAATACATACATATATCCCACCCTCATATATATATGCTTAATTCAAAAGCTATTCCAAAACTGTGATCAATAATGTCTACGGAATGGGGGCACCTAGGTGGCTCAGACAGTGGTCCCAGGGTCCTGAGATCAAGCTCTGCATCAGGCTTCCTGCTCAGCAGGGAGTCTGCTCCCACCTCTCCCTCTGCCTCCCCCTTCGTGGTCTCTCTCTCTCTCTCAGATAAATAAAATCTGGGGTGCCTGGGTCGCTCAGTTGGTTAAGGATATACCTTCAGCTCAGGTCATGATCTCCAGGTCTTGGGATGGAGCCCCATATCAGGCTTCCTGCTCAGAGGGGAGTCTGCTTCTCCTGATCTCTCCCTCCACCCCTCCCCACTGCTCGTTCACTCCCTCTCTCTCAAGTAAATAAAACCATAAATAAATAATAGATAAAATCTTTAAAACAAAACAATCCTTATAGAATGAATAAATAGTATATATGCCTTATACAAAAAGGAGGTAGATCTGTAAGTAGTCGTGTGGAAGCTACTGGAAGCCAATGGAGGTAAGGAAATGACAAGAAAATAAAGCTATGCTAAACAGGAAAATTAATTAAAGCTGGTTTGCTTGACTGCTTGCCTTCCATGCTCTTAGCTGTATTACTTATAGGCCTACTTAGTCTATCCAATTCCCAATTGAAGAGAATTGTCCCCTCCTCTCTCCGAGACAGGGCAGACACTCTGGTGAGGGTGAGGAGGAGCAAGTGAGGAGCTTGGTTGAGCAAAGACACCTCTGTGAGGGAAGCACAATCATTTCAGCTCAATGGACGAGAGTTCCAATGAGCCACAACAGCAGAGCTAAGATAATACTTTGGAATAAGAGGGGATAATGAAATATGAACTGGGTATTAGAGGACATTAGGAAACTCTAAATGTTTTAGTGCAATAGGTTTTAGAGTTATATAGGAGATGTCCTTATATTTTGGAGAGATGATGAAATACTCAAGAGTAAACTGGCAATGATGTCAATAATTTACTTTAAAATGATTAGCAGAAGATTGGGGCGCCTGGCTGGCTCAACCAGAGGAGCATGTGGCTCTTAATCTTGGGGTTGTGAGTTTGAGCCGCACATTGGGTGTAGAGGTTACTTAATAAATAAATAAATTTTAAAAAAGGATTAGCAAAAGAATATATGTATATATAATGTGATAAAATGTTAAGCCTTGAATCCATTTGGTGGGTAGTGGTGTTCACTGTTCATCATATCATTCTTTCTACTTTTCTTTATATTTGAAACTTTTTTCCATAGGGGCACCTGGGTGGGTCACTGGGCTAAGCCTCTGCCTTTGGCTCTGGTCATGATCTCAGGGTCCTGGGATCTAGCCCCACATCAGGCTCTCTGCTCAGTGGGAGTCTGCTTCCCCCGACCTCTCTGCCTGCCTCTCTGCCTACTGGTGATCCCTCTCTCTCTCTAAGGAATAATTAAAATCTTAAAAAAGAAAAGAAAAGAAAAGAAAAGTAATAGCCAATACTTAAAACAGTAAAAGTATAGCCAAGCAAAGCAAAATTCTTTAAAAAAAAAAAAAAGCCAGAACAGCCTCTGCTTAGAAGGCCTAGAGTTTATGGTACAGATTTATGGGGAAAAAGAAAGAAGAGAACACTGTGGGTTAGTGCTTTCACTTTATAATTCTGTAAGCTTATTTTGTTTGCTTTTCAAAAGCATGTGATATTTGTGTAATTTTAAAAGCTCTTCTATAAGGCCTCACTATAAAATGTCTACTTTACATGAAGTTGACTCTCCTCTACCTCCATTGTTCTTTCACGTCAGCATCTGCTGAGGTTCTCTCCCCACATTTCTGCTATTGTCACTGTACTCTCTGTCCTAGGGGTGACCCTACACAAGCCCAAAGCGTCTCTACAGTCTTTATCTCTAAATCAGTCCTCTTTATAGCTCTAGAAAAGTACTGTCCAACAGAAATACAATGTGAGCCATACGTGTAACACGTTAAAATGCCCCATTAAAAAAGGTAAGAAGAAACAAGTGGAATGAATTTTAATGTACTTAACCCAATATATCTAAAATACCACCATTTTAACATGTAATCAAGACAAATTACTAATAAGGTTTTTTCATTCTTTATTTCATATTAAGTCTTTGAAATTTGATTTGTATTTTATATGCTAACAGCACATTCAGATAGCCACATTTCACATGTTCAATGGCAGGTGGCTGCCATATTGAACAGCATAGCTCTAGATCGATATACATAGATCTTCTCAGTTGTTCCATGTGAACGCTGTTAAGTCTTTCTCAGCCCCCACATCTAGTGTGTCATCAAATTCTACTGATTCAAGCTTTTCACCAGATGCCTCATCTATTCACTTTTCTCCCTACCCTGTCAGTGCCCTGGCTCAAACTTTTATCTTTCAAATGGAAAACAAAACAATCTCCTAACTAGGCTCTACAGTTCTGCCAACGATACTTATTTATTTTAAGGCCAAGCAAGGGTGAAAGAATAGACTTTACTGGGCAAAGGGAAAATGTATAAGACCAACGTCATTAAGATAGAAAAGTACTCTAGTCTCTCCACTAACTCTTGAAGAGATTTATTAGGACCAAAGTGTATACTAGAAACAAAAGGTATATGAAGACATGGCACAGGTTCTATTTCAAAGGAGGAAATCTTAACCCTTATGGTATGGCTCTATCTTCCTATGAAACAAATGTGATAAAATTGGCTTTGCCAGACAAGGAATACCCAGTTTGCTTGGCAGTCTGGGTTTGAGGTATCAGCTGTTCATAGAGTAACACACAATACCTGGAGATGCCCTAAGCATGGGGATTTAGGGACAACTGGGGCTATTAAAGCCTCCCATTCTCACTACCCCAACTCCCAGCCAATCCCAGCTCCCCAAAAACCTGAGCTTCAGTGTCTCCCTTACAGCTAGGAGGAGAGAGGAGAGGATCCCTGTTTCTCATCTAGCTTTTTGTCTACGTAACTCATAAACATCCAGGATGCTTCTTGGACAATTTCACTCCTTGCATAACATTTACCCTAGTCCAAGCCAGCCCAAATGTTTTTATCGGTATCTTACCCTAGTCACAGGCACTCCATATATTTACAAAACGCAAATCTGGTAGTACAATTATTCCAATACACTGTATTAGCAAGAAGTTCAAAGTCTCTGAGATTATCACCTATCTGGCCAGCTTTATCTGTTCCTCCCTCCAAATAACCTATGCCCAAACATACCTAACCACTTGACTTCCCCAAAGCAACCATAGTCTTCCATTCCTGCCTGCCCATCTCCATACTATTCTATCTTAAACAACTTTACTTCACCTGACTCACTCATTCCTACCTTTATAAAGAGTATAGCTTCAGACACCACATCTCTCACTGAACCCACCTTCCTGCACTCAAAGCTCACCTCCCTTCATAATTCTGATGCCCTTCTACCATGGTCCAAGAGTACACTGTCCATACCTTTAGGACATGGCCACACAGTTACAGCTTATCAATCTACCCCCACCCAAGTTTGGGCTCTTCAAATGCACAAGGTTGTTTCTCATGCTCAGAACATGACAAGTCCTCAACAGAAGTTTAAATGAATGAATAAAGTTGGAGTTAATCATAACATACCGGATTTTCTTAGATTATTAGACTCCGTTTCTTCTAACCGAACATCTGAAAATGAAGCTTCTGAAGGTACCTTCTTCTGTTCATCTTTTAAACTCTGTGCAATTTGCTATTATAAAGAAATCAGAAGAAAGATTAAGGTGTAGTTTTCAGCTGTGTTTGTAATATGAATCTTTCCATGAAGTTAAAAAAAAAAAACTAGTTAATAAATAAATGGACCAAAACAACCCATGGAAATGAAAAAGTTAAATTAGTATGGAGCGTCTCTACTCCCATAAACACATCCACAGTCTTTTGTGAACCACTAATTTCAGAACCATTACCAGGTATCTGCTGAAGGTTCATGTAATACACAAGTCACCTCTAGGAAGCTAATTTTAAACTTCTGTTTAGAAACAAAATTTAAGATTGGACAGAATACATTCGGAATATCAGAAATGTTTTTATCAAGTAACCAGCCAATCTAAACAACTGCTTTTCTCTTTATGTGAGAATAGCTACAGTAAGCTATTTTTGAGAGCCTTCTTCACTGCCTAAAGAATAACATCAAATATACACAGGTCACTAACTACTAAGTTATTGATGAAGATCTCACTAATTTACATTTATAGTTTTATAAAGGTAGAAATAAAAATGAAGGACCAACAAACGTAATTACTGCCAAAAGGAATGGCCCAGAGAAGTGTTTGGGATACAGACTCTGTATCACTTGGGCCAGTCCTAACTCTGCATGCAGAAACCAGAAAGTATAAACACATGGCACAAAGATGTCACAGCAGGATCACCTTGATGCCCCTGTGTCCCTCACCAAAAGAAAAGCAAAGCAAGCATATTTACTGAAAGTGATATCCTTAAACCAAAAGGTCCACACAAGAAGGCATCAGGACACTGGCTATGTGACGACTAAATAAAACATACTAAATATATCACTAAATTATACTAAATTATCACTAAATTATAAAGTAATCTTAATCACCTAACATCTTATCAGAACTATTAAAACAGGCATTCTACCTAATATAAAACCAATTATTCATAAAGAAAACAAAGAAATAAAAGGAAAAAAGAACACAATTCCCTAGACTGGACTGAGAAATAGATCTTGTCTTCATCATACCCACTTTGTGGCCTTCAAACCCAAGGTAACTCCTGCAAATGGATTATCTGTTTCCTGGAATTATTAGCAACATTCCTACTATAAGCCTACAGAATAATGAAAGCAGGGCAATAAACAAACAGCCCCCAAACTATATGCCCTACCTACCACATACCTGATTCCTGCAAAGTTGATTTTATGTATTATTTTTTTTAAGTACTATACAAATAATTAATATAACTATCCAAAATATAAATTTAAATAGAAGTCAGGAGAAGGGATGAAAGTTGAGAAAAACATTCTTAGATAAGGGCAGTAAATTACACAGCCTGGTGTATTTCAAGCATGCTAGCTTTAAAAGAAACACCCCTATTACAACATGTTTATCAGTCCAGGCACTAAAATAAGTTAGGGTAAGTTAAAATGCTGGTGAGGAGGTGTTGCAACAGGAATAGGTTATACATACACATACTTCTTTGCTATCAGCTGAGATGACCAAAATCAAGAACACTCTACAGCTATGAGCACACCTAGCACCTAGACCTTGTTTTCCAATACCATTCTCCAATAAAAGAAGCCAGGACTCTTTGGAGAAATGGCTGATTCTAAGGCTAAGATAGTAAATAGACAAAATGAGCCTAAAATGTCTTACAGACCCAAGAGATAAGGAAGTGCTCATAAAACAGTGGATAATATCCATAAATATGAAATAAGTATCCATGAGTTCATACTGATATCAATAAGTGAATAAATACATATATACATACTTACATATATAGAAGGAAAAAGATCTGCCTTGCAGAAAAATTCCAAATAATGTATGTAAATACTTTGTCTCAAGAAAGTAGCATAGCTTGGGGAAAAAGAGCAACTTTTCAATGAAGAAACCTAACAATGCCACCTCAACTAAGTGATCTATGTCAGTGTAAATCATATTGATGTGTCTACCCTGGGTATGATGTGATAAATATGGTACTTTTGGGTTTCCTTCCCCAAAACACATAATACCAGTCTAACCATGTGAAAAGCATCAGACAAATTCCAATAGGGAGGCACCCTATAAAATACTTAACAAATTCTCCTCAAAAATGTTAAATTAAAATCAGCAAAAACAAGGAAAGTCTGAGAAACTCTCAGAGCCAAGAAGAGCCTAAGAGGATATGGAAGAAAGAAAAAAAAAATGCAAGGTAGTAACTACAAATGGATAATGGGATCCTGGAATAGAAAAAGACATTATATAAAAATTAAGGAAATGTGAAAAAACTACAGCCTCTAGTTAATATCAATGTATCATTACAGACTCATTCACCACCATAATTGGACCACAATAATATAAGATGTTAAATAACAGAGAAAACTGGATGTGACATACATAGGAACTCTCTGTAAGACCTTCTCAATTTTTCTGTAAATCTAAAACTGTTCCAAAAAATAAAATGTATTAAAAAAAAAAAAAAAGAAAAAAGAAAAGTTGGGGCGCCTAGATGGCTCAGTGGGTTAAAGCCTCTGCTTTGGGCTCAGGTCAAGATCCCAGGGTCCTGGGATTGAGCCCCACATCGGGCTCTCTGCTCAGTGGGGAGCCTGCTTCCTCCTCTCTCTCTGCTTGCCTCTCTGCCTACTTGCGATCTCTGTCTGTCAAATAAATAAATTTAAAAAAAGAAAAGAAAATCAGGATGTGTGACATCCAGGAGAAGCAGTCTAAACAGAAATTGGATAATATCTGAGCCACATTTACAACTTAACAAAAGCAATTCCCACTTGGTATCAAAAGGTATGTTGATGAATATAGGATACACTTATGAAGAAATGGACTTTAAACCTATTTTTCATAGACAAATAAATTTAAGTCAGCATTCCAGCTGGAAGCCTAATTTGCAAACCTTGCAAAAATTAGACTACATTTTTGAAAAAACATTAGAAACATGTAATGACTTAGCAAAATTATTTCAGGGGATATTTTCAAATTCACTAGAATCAAAATTTCACTAGATCATGCCAATAGTTGTGAACAAAGCATCTAACAAAAACCAAAATTGTTTAAGATAAAAGCACTCAACAAACCAGGAATAGATGGGAACCTCTTCAACCTGATAAAGGGCGTTGTATGAATAACTCACAGTTAACATCATACTAAATAGGAAAGGCTAGAAGCTTTCCCCTTAATATCAGAATAAAACAGGATATATGGTCTCATCATTTCTATTCAACATTGTATTGGAGGTTCTACCTAAGCAATTAGGCAAGAGAGATACATGAAAGGCATAAAGATTGGAAATCAAGAAGTAAAACTATCTCTATTTGCAGACAACATGATCTTACATACATACATACATATATAGTTACACATATAGAAAATCCTAAAAAATCCACAAAAATCTATTAGAATAAGCTAGTCCAACAAGGTAACAGGATACAAGATCAATATATAAAAATCAAAAATATTTCTATACACTTGCAATCAACAATCAAAAAACAGAATTAAGAAAATAGTTCCATTTAAATAAGCTTCAAAAAGAATAAAATACTTAGGAAGATCTTTAAAAAGTATAAAATTTATCCTCTGAAAACTACAATATATCACTGAAAGAAACTGAAAAAGATCTAAATAATTTCAAAATATCTCATGTTCTTGAACTTGAAGAGTTAACATTTGTTAAGATGGCAATGCTCCCCAAACTGATCAACAGATATAATATAATCCCTAACAAATCCCAGCTGACTTCTTTGTAGAAAGTGACAAGCTGATTCTAAAATTCATATGGACTTGCAAGGGACCAAGAATAGACAAAAAAAAATCATTAAAAAGAAGAATTAGAATTCATATTTCCTGATTTTAAAATTTATTACAAAACAATCAAATCAGTCTGATATTGACATAAAAAGAGACATAAAGAAAAAAAAAAGAGAAAGAGAGAGACATAAAGTTCAATGTAATAAAACTGAGAGATCAGAAACAAACCCGCGGCACCTGGCTGGCTCAGTCAGTTGAGCATGTGACTCTTGATTTCAGCTCAGGTCATGATCTCAGGGTCCTGGGACCAAATCCTGAGTCAGGGTCTGTGCTCAGCAGGGAGTCTGCTTAAGGATGTTCTCTCTCCCTCGGCTCCTCCCCCCACTTGTTTTCTCTCTCTCTCAAATAAATCAACAGGAAGGAAGGAAAGAAGAAAGGAATGAAGGAAGGAAGGGAGCAAGGGAGGGAGGAAACCCAAAAATTTATTAGCAACTGGCTTCAACAGGGGTGCCAAGACCATCCAGCAGGAAAGAATAGCCTTTCAATAAATGATGCTGGGACAACTGGACAGAATGTTGGGATAACAAATGATGCAAGGACAATATGCACATTAAAACCACAATGAGGGGTGCCTGGGTGGCTCAGTGGGTTAAGCCGCTGCCTTCAGCTCAGGTCATGATCTCAGGGTCCTGGGATCGAGTCCCGCACCAGGCTCTCTACTCAGCAGGGAGCCTGCTTCCCTCTCTCTCTCTGCCTGCCTCTCTGTCTACTTGTGATCTCTCTCTGTCAATTAAATAAATAAAATCTTAAAAAAATAATAATAAAACCACAATGAGACATCACTCCATACCCACTTGATGCCTTAAGTCAAAAAAGTCAAATATTAACAAGAGTTGGCAAGTAGGTGGAGAAATCAGAACCCTCATATCCTGCTGGTGAGAATGTAAATGGGTACAGCCACTTTGGGAAACAGTCTGGCCATTCCTCAAATGATTAAACACAGAGTTATTATACAGTGCAAAAATTCCACTCCTAAGCATATAAACAAGAGAAATGAAAACACATGCATACATGAATGTTTGTAGCAGTATATTTATAACACCCAATAGGTGGAAGCAACCCAAGTATCCATCAGCAGAAGAATGAATAAATAAGATGTGACGTATCCATACAATGGCATACTATCCAGCATAAAAAGGAATGAAGTCTAACACATGTTGTAACTTGGATGAACTGTAAAAAGATTCTAAGTGAAAGACATCACAAAAAACCGTATGTTATATAATCCTATTCATATGAAATGTTTAAAACCAGGCAATTTATAGATACATATATATTTTATAGACATATATATACATACATATATATTATATAGACATATATATATAGACACATTTATAGAGTTCACAGAACTCACTGTAAGTTCTCTGATCCCTCAGACTGGGGTCAGAGAGTGACAGCTAAAGGTACAGCGTTGCTTTCTGAGATGGTGAGTGGTTTATAACCGACTGTGGTAATGATTGAACCTATCCATGAATACATTAAAAACCATAAATTATAAACTCTAAATGGGTGAATTGTGGGGTCTATAAACTATAACTCAATAAAACTGTGTAAGAAAAAAGAAAGAAGTCCTCAAAGATTACAGGGACAAAATGACAAAGAAGCCATCTAAAGGACAAAGAACCCATCTTCCACTAGTCAAATCTGGGACAATTCTGAGCTTCAAAAAGAGCAATGCTAATAGATTATAATGACTTTTTAAAAAACTCCACTAATCTACTAAGGTCAGGGATAGGCAAAAGGGAGGAAGAAGGAGAAATTAATTCTTTTCAGCAGAATGCCAACTAATGAATGCAGAAGAAAAGGCAGATATGAAAATGGCAGGTATGAAATTTGCTACTCCCAACATAATAACTGGTTCAGGCCCAGATCATTAATGGTTGTAATAACCACTGGGTAAAAAGATGCTGGGGAACTCACATAATCCCAAAGTATCATTTCATCAGTACTCACTAATTACAAAGAAGGGAATATGCTTTTATAATGAAGAAAATTAACAATTACTAACTTAACCAATTGTGGAACATCCTGACATTACGTGCTTTTGATGTGATAAGGTAAGTACACATCAGCTGTGTAGTATTCTTGCCAAAAAAAAAAAGAAAAGAAAGAAAGAAAAGAAAAAAAAAAAAGAAAGAAAAAAGTTTAATCTGAATCTAAATGTGAGAAAAACAATCAGACAAATCCAGAATGTGGCATATTCTACAATAAAACTGGCTTGGTCTCTTCAAAAAAGCCAGGTGATTAAAAACAAAAAACAAACAAAAAAAACAAGTGGGGAGAAAGAGTAACCTTGACTGGATCCCACTTTTTAACTTTCTGATCCTGTTTTATAGATAGCTGAAGAACAACTGGAAAAATTTGAATATGTACTACATATAAATAATATGTTGAATTAATATTAATTTTTATATATGTAAAAAATGGCATGTGATTATGTGAAGAATGTTTTATTCTTAAGAGAGTAAGAACTAAAGTATTCAGAAGTGAAGTATCACTGTATCTATAATTTACTTTCAAGTGGTTCAGCAATAAAACATACACATAAAGAAAGTAAGTGGGACAAAACACTAACAACTAGTAAATCTGAAAAAATTCCAGACTTAATTGAATATTCAGTGATATTAAGTAACTATAATAATGTTTTTAAATGTGATAACCATATCATGGTTGTGTTAAAATGAAAAGTACCCTCACCAAAATAAGAAAGTGGGACTACCATCAAACTACAAAGCTTGATGATAAGGAATTCATATACAAAAGGTATAAAGAACTCATATAACTCAATAGCATAAAAACCAAATAATCCAATTTAAAATGGACGAAGGACCTGAATCAACATTTTTTCCAAAGAGGATATACAAATGGCCAACAGGTAATGAAAATGCTCAACATCAATAATCATCGGGGAAATGCACATAATGAGACACCATCTCACGCCTATTAGAATGGCTGCTGTCAAAAAGATAAGAGGTAACAAGTGTTGGGACGTCTGGGTGGCTCAGTCAGTTAAGCGTCTGCCTTTAGCTCAGGTTATGATCCCAAGGTCCTAGGATCGAGTCCCACATCAGGCTCCCTGCTCAGCAGGAAGCCTGCTTCTCCCTCTACCCCTCCTCCACTCATGCATGCAAGTACTCTCTCTCCCTCTCTCTGACAAAAATTTTTTTTTAAAAAAAGGTAACAAGTGTTGGCAAAGACGTGGAGAAAAGAGAACCCTGGTGCTCTACTGGCAGAACTGTAAACTGATGCAGCCACTCTGGAAAACAGTATGGAGGATCTTCAAAAAATTAAAAATAGAACTACCATATGATCCAGCAACTCCACGTCTGGGAATATATCCAAAGGAAATGAAAACACTAACTCAAAGGATATCTGCACCTTTACGTTCACTGCAGCATTACTCACGATAGCTAAGACATGAAAACAACCTATGTGTCCACCAATGAATGAATGGATAAAGAAGTTACGGTGTATGCAGGCAGTGGAATATTATTTGGCCATTAAAAAAAAAACCACAAGGAAATCCTACCATGTCCAAAAACATGGTGAGACCCTAAAGATGTTATGCTAAATAACATAAGTCAGAGAAAGACAAATACTGTATGAGTTCACTTATATGTGAATCTAAAAACAAACAAAAAACAAACAAACTTCCAGTTACAAAATAAACACTAGGAATGTAATACACACAATGACTATAGTTAACAAAAAACATCGTATACAGATAGGAAAGTTGTTCAGAAAGAACAACTTGTTCTTTCTTGTCACAAAAAGAAATTTCCTTTCTTTGGATTGTTATCTATATAAGATGATGGGTGTTAACTAAAGCTATTGTGGTAATCATTTTATAATGTATGTAAATCAAATCATCATGCTCTAGGCCTTAAACTTACTGACATATGTCAATTATTTCTCAATAAAACTAGAAAAAGACTTCACTGCAAAAACTAAAATGTGCCTTACCTTTTGATACTTTAGAATTTGCTCCAAAATAATTAATGGTGTGGAAGGGAGTAATGGAGCTCTAAGTGAAGTAAGACTGGCCACGAGGAAGCTGGTGTAATAATATGCAAGAGTCATTATATAGTTCCCTCTACCTTTCGCTTATATTTGAAACTTCCATTAAAAAAGTTCTAGGTTCTAGGGTGCCTGGGTAACTAGGTGGTTAAGTGTCTGACTCTTGATGTGAGCCCATCTTGATCTTGATTCAAGCCCCATGTTGAGCTCCACACTGGGCATGGAGCCCACTTAAAAAGAAAAAAAGGTTCTAGGCTCTAATTCTGGTTTAGTACTAATACCCTCAGCATTATTTAAACTCTGTCCAGCACTAAAAGAAAATAAAGATTCGTATATAACTGAATCAGTGAGCTAAATGATCAGTGAGGTAACTCTAGCTCTACAAACTGGACATCAGTACTGCAGAATTTTGAGGACATGGCCCGCACGATTTTTATGAGACAGGATGACACATGGCTCTATGACAATCAACTATGGTGGCTCCTATGTTATCAAGACCCTCTTCTGTGCCATTTATTTTAAAAAAGAGAAATCACAGGGAGCACAAATTCAATTTAAAAACTGAGAACACAGGACACCTGGGTGGCTCAGTCAGTTAAGTGTCCGTCTCTGGATTTCGGCTCAGGTTGTGACCTCAGAGTCGTGGGATTAAGCCTGATGTCATGCTCTATGATCAGGTGGGAGTCTGCTTGAGATTCTCCCTTTCCCTCTCCCTCTGCCCTTTTGCCCCATGCTCATGCACGAGCACACACTCTCTCTCTCTCTCTAAAGTAAATAAATAAATCTTAAAACAAAAACAAACAAAAACCTGAGAACACCTATTTCCTACAAAAGGGGAGGGAAATGAATTATAAAATACAACTTGAAGGAAAAAGAACCTAACAGATTATGTTGTTCAATTTTTTTAAATTTTATTTCCTGTGACTTTATGGCAAGTTTATCTTGTTTTTACATCTTGAATGAGAATTAAAAAGAAAAATCCTATTTCTACTAGTACGAAACATCCAAAAAGTGTATGGGAGAAATCAAGATCAAATAAGAGAACCCTACCTCCATCATCACCAACTTATCAGGATATGCCAGATCTCCAGGAGCAGGTTTGTACCCCGTGATGTCTGTCTGAATGTAGATGTGGGTTCTGTATACAAGGCGCTCTTGTACATCTTCTAACATCTGCTTTACTCCAGCTGCAAATGCTCCCAGTTGTTCAGCTGATAAAAAAGTATAATCATCCATTCTTTTATATTTAGAAAAATATTTTCTTTAAACAAGCAAAAATATTACTCAAGTGTCCAGCAGTAGTAGGAAGCATTTTTCCCTCTGGGACTGTGGTTGCATTCTATTTCAGTATAACTCAATGACCTCAGAAAAACTTAATTAAATGTCTTTCAATTTCCTCAAATTTAAAATTGGGAAAGAAATTTGCCCTTGTACCTTTTTTCTGACACTTTGTGATATTATTTTTATTATTAACATGAATAATAAAGTCTGAATTTTAAAGTGTTTCGTGCTTGTTAAAAGTTATCTCATTCAGCTTCAGACCAATCCTGAGACAGCTAGGGCAGCTTATTTGTTGGGTTATTATCCCAATTTTACAAATAAATGAAGTCCCACAAATATAAAATGACTTATTAAGGTTTCCATAAAGAAATATGAGTAAAAAATTAAAACAAAGTATAAGTTCATATAGAATTTCTGCATTCCTAAGATGCCATCAGTGTTAAGACAAACCATTAATTCTGTAACAACTTTCCAAGGGCTGGGGAGTTGGAGATATGATATAAAAACATAAATATTCAAATTAATTTAATTCAGAGGCATTAATATGTAAGAAAATGCACATCTTAGAATAACTAAATGCAGCAGAATAAGAAACTCTGGAAACATAACAAACCTAGTGTCTCCTAAAGAAAGTCAAAGTAAGAACAATAATTTCTGCCAGTAAAGTATTACTTGAAGGGTTTTTTTAAAGTTACTTAAGTCATGTTTTCTATGACAACAGAATCAAATATTAAAGAATGTATCAGATGGTTAGAGTTTTCCAGAGAATTCATTTTATTTGTAATTTCAAAAAAGATAAGTCATTATTATATATGTACACTAAAATAATTCTTGTTTTTAAATTAAAAGTATGCAATATAGCCAATGACTTCAGGTATTTTGGTAAGAATGTATTAAAAATGTCTAGCTCAAAACTGACAGTTCTCTCTGACAGATGACAGAAAGAAAAGTGAACTATAATTTTATTAGCAATTTTGCCCAGATCTTAAAATTATTTTCCCATTTAATTTGAACCTAGTCAAAAAATAAGGTGTATCTTGATTTTAAAAGGCATCAAACCAGGCTATAAAAATAATAAATTTATATCGGTGAATGGGGTAAAGAATAGAGGATTTTGAAATTCATTGAGCCACAGATATAATTTTTAAAACTTTTGAAATTATCATTTCTAATTATTATTTACCATTGTTCTGTACATGATCTTCAAGCACCTCATTTTTAAGAATCCCACAAAGTTCTGACAGAGTTTCTAAATGAATAACATGAATGATCAATGGCCTGAAGACATCATACAATGACACACACAGTTTCTCCAAAAGTTCACTAAAATGAAAGAATAAAACATGGTTATAAGTAGTAATCTTCATGATTTTTCTAATGGTTTAAAAGGCATCATTGATTTCTTCTAGCCAATAAAAATAAAAATCTACTGGAAAATCATGCATGGGAACACTATTTAATGAGAAATCAAAGGGTGAAAATAATACTGTAGATCTTTCTTTACTTTAAAAGCGCAAAATCCATAAGCAGTCTTCAGCAGCCACTCCAAAGCAGCTGCCGTGGCCAAATATCAATTTATGTCAATTTATTACAACTTTACTTATTTAGCCATATTTTATATATGTCCTTTAAAACATGGTAACAAATATTTTGGTTGATATAATTATCCTTTTATATTCTACATCATTTGTGAATCAAATGTAACATTGTCCCTAGGAAAGATGAACTGAAAATTCTTTAATACTTGGACTTAGATAAAACTCAAAGTACTTGGACATACAAGTATTTTTGACAATTTTAAACATTTGAAAAGAAAGACTTAAGTTGTCTATATTCTTCATACTGTCCATAGTACTCTTCTATACATAGCATTTCACCAAAAGTGATCAATCTAATCAAAACTATAAGATACATTTGACTCTTCTTCATTATAAAAGTTATAATCTTGGAATCTTTCTAAGAGTCAAAATCACCAACATGAAGAAATCAAAAGTGACTAACACAGGAGCTGAAAAGACACTTTGAGAAAAATAAGGAAAACGTATTAAATATTGTCTATATTTTTAAATGTCTTTCACTAATTAGAACAATTTTTTAACTATAAGGAATTAGCATACTAGGTGGAGATAAAGGGATATACATTGCCAAGACTTAGTTTCCAATATAGGCTTCTTACTGTCATACCACATTGTCTCCATAGATATATTATAAATAATATAAAAGCATGTTGGCCTTTAAATTGCACATTTATTTTAAAATAATCACTTTCCATCCAATAATATTCTGTTCACACACTCATAAAAGTTAAAACACTTTGCAGTTAATTTTAAAATACTCCTATAATATAATAAGCCACAATGATCATTAGCATATTAAATCTTAAAAACAAGAGTTTGTGTACTACCTACTCTAATTTTGATGTTGGCTTTGTGAAAAATTCATTGTAAAGTTGGTGCTCATCCTGGCATACATGGACCATAAAGGCACAGCCACTACGAATCTGCAGGAAATAAACACACATTACCTACAGTTAAAGACACACAATGATTCCAGCATTTATGAATAAAACAAATACTCTATTTGCACTAAGATTATGCACATATATTCATAAAACAACCCACTGAAAAACAGAAATTGCTTGGTTTACAATGGTTTATGGCAAAATGTGAATATGGCTCATTTTTATTTTCTTCTTTTTTTTTCTAAACTTTTGACAGTGAAAATACTCTTCTAGTTTAAGAGGGGTATTTAATAAAACAATCTTTATGTATTGTTCTATAGTATGAATTAAAATTGCTAAACAAAAAAAGCACTTCTTCAGCAAAATCTAAATTAAATCATCAGTATAAATCCACAAACTCTGAAACTACATCTTTCAAGGAGTAATACTTGTTCATGAATCTTCATTCTTCAAAAACAAGATAAAAATGAGATTATTTTGATAAGCTGAATATTAATTACTTGATTCCTCATAACTGAAAGAAAAATTCTCTAAAAGCTTGTTGATATGGGATCCAAACTTATCTACCCAAATACAGCTTCAAAGACCAAAATATTTTAGAAGAAGGTTTAACATCAATCAAAACTAGCTGAAGCTTACCAAGGCACAATGATCTCTATTATTCTGGCTTGTTAACTCTGTTACAGTACAAGTGATGCTAGGGCCCAAAAGGAGCTCCCGCTGGTCAAGGTAACACTGATGGATGTCATTTAGCAGTTGTTGGTATCTGATGAAAAGCGAATGAGATTAGAATATAAATTTCTCATTTCAGATATGGAAATTAAATCTGATCTTAAATTCCAGAAAAGATTTCAAAACCTCTAAAGTGATAAGGTCACCCCTCATTTGCCCACATTAAATACTAGAAATATTTATGTATAAAAAGAAAAAACAAACCATAATGAAGTGTGGTTCAAAAGCTGTTAATTTTTATTCTTTTAAAGAAAGATTTATCTCCCAAGAGTACAGAAAGATATTACAACGTTAAAATTAAAAGAAAATACTGCTATGGGAAAAAAAGATGCCTTGCAAACTCAAAGTCAGGTCTACAAACTTTTCCCAAAATAAGTTATGTGCTACATAGTATGAAAGGTAATTGCTCAGAAAATACCAGGACCACATCAAGAAGAAGGTAGTTTGAAGAACTTCTAGGTACTCACTCAGGTATTTTTTCAGATCGCTGTTCTATTTGTTCGATAAGAGTCTGCAAAATAAAAGTATATTAAAATATATCTGTTTTAGTTATACTTTTAATTACTTCCTGATTTTAATTAATACAGGCTAATGTTAGAAAACCTGTAAATACAGGGGCGCCTGGGTGGCTCAGTGGGTTAAAGCCTCTGCTTTCAGCTCAGGTCATGATCCCAGGGTCCTGGGATCGAGCCCTGCATTGGGCTCTCCGCTCAGTGGGGAGCCTACTTCCTCCTCTCTCTGCCTGCCTCTCTGCCTACTTGTGATCTCTGTCAAATAAATAAATAAAATCTTTTCTTTTTAAAGTCACCTGTAATACCATAAAATAACCACAACTAATATTTTAGAATATTCTTTCAGTTACTATATTTAAAAACAAACAAAAAAACCTGGAATTATACATTCAACATGATTATCTGCTTTCAAAAAATTATATTCCAAAACATCATTCTACTCAACATCAGATGAAAACATATGGAAAGCCTTATTAGCACAGTGTCTGGCACCTAGTAAACACTTGATGACTTATTATTATTATTATTATTATTACTTAAAACATTATTTTAAATGGCTACATAATATACCCTTGGACAAATGTACCATAAGTCAAATATTGTGTTAGACATCTAGACTGTTTCCTGAGAAGAAAAGTCCAGTGGTTATGAGCTCTGGGCCTGGAGTGAAACTAGAAGGTATGGGTATCAGCTCCCCAGGAGCTGTCTGAGCTCAAGAGAGTGGGCTCACTTCTCTGAGTTTCCACTTTGTACCATATAGCAGGTATAATAACAGTACCTACTTCCCAGCTGGGGATCCCCAACAAAAGAGATTAATACTTATAGGTGCTTTTGCTCCATTCTCCTAAAATGTTTTTTGAAAAAGGAATTGATTTACCTCCCTGTCAGTAGTACTGTCTCCCTCACCAAAACCTCAAAAGGACTGACTGCTACAACTTAATCTGTCATTGTCTTGACCAAAAAAAAAAAGTTGGGGGTCATCTAACCTTAAACTGCACATTTTCTCCACTGAGGCTACAGAGGCACTCATATTTAATGAACCATTTGCATTTTCTTTGCAAAATCTGGTCATTTATATATCAGATATTCATCTTTCTTACTGAGCTAGAAGTACTCAGTACATTAAAAAATATTAACCTTCTCACTTATCTATTGCAAACATCCTACTTTCTGCTTTTCTTTGGCTGTCTAAAATTCAGAAAATGTAATTTTTATATCCTGAGCCTTTTACTCTGTAATTTTTCCCCAGTAATTTCTGCTAGAGGTTTTTTTTTTTCCCTGCTAATTTTTACATTTAACTCTTTAGTTCACTTAGAGTGTATTTTGGTAATGCTATAAAGCTTATAGAGTTTACTTTTTCCCCCAAATACTCAGCAAGTCTTCTCAATATTATGTAGAAAACTCTAACCCTTCCTCTTTAAGACTGATTTTTTTTATATCAAGTTGTAGAATTTCTCACCCCAATGATCCATCAATGAATTCTTGAATCAGTATCAATGTATTTTTAAAATTTACTTGTATAATTAGTCTTGCTTATTTAGTATACCAGATAAATTTTCGCATCATCCAGAAAGAAATTACACTGGATTTCTGTTAAGATTATATTTGATGATGAATTATATTAGGAGGAACTGACATTTAAAAAATTAAGTCTCGGGATGCCTGGGTGGTTCAGTCAGCTAAGTCTCTGCCTTCAGCTCAGGTCATGATCCCAGGGTCCTGGGATTGAGCCCCGCATTGGGCTCCTTGATCAGGGAGGAGCCAGCTTCTCCCTCTGTCTGCGGTTCCCCCTCCTTGCCCTGCTCTCACTTGCTCTGACAAATAAACAAATAAAACCTTTAAAAAAAAATAAAAAATTAAGTCTCCTTGATCAGGAAAAAGAGAAGCTTATCATTTATTCAATCTCTTAAAACTTTCTGTCTAGTTTTGTCATTTTCTTCATCCTTGTATTTCCAGTAGAGTTATTTCTAGGTAAGTATTTATGCTGTCACTAATATAAATAGGACTCCATTGCATGTATTCATTGACTACCATTGATAAATGGCATGTAGGAAAGGAGCTGATCATTATATAATTAACTTTATATTTATCTACCACACTGAGCTATATCACACTTACCTATACCACTTCTTTTCTAATCAAATTTTTACCACTGGTATTTGACTACTAAGCAAAAGCAACAATCAGGCACAAGCTAAACCTTATACCATCAATGAACCACTATTCTCCTGTATCTTCTATAAATAAGACCAAGTGTCTCTTATTTCAAAAAACAAAAAACTGAGGGAGGAGTTAAGATGTCAAGATGTTAAGGAGTAGGGAGATCCTAAGCTTGTCTCAACCCTCAAACACAGCTTAATAGTCAAGTCATTCTGAACACCCAAGAAATCAACTGGAGGTCTGAGAGAACAAACAGTACGAATCTACAAGAAGAAAAGCAACCTCCTCTTGAAGGACAGGAGATGCAGAGAGTTGACTTGGGGAAGATATAGCTGTTGGTAAAGAGGAGGGAGACTGTTTACCGTGCCTACTGCAAAGTATTAGAAGCAGCACAGCACAATCTGAACTGTTAGAAGTTCTCTACCATGGGGGACGTGCCTGGCTTCAAGAAGCTCAGGTGGCAAAGTGGGCAGAATCCCAGCAGTGACATCTGGGTCTGAAGATCGCCTGGGTCACAAGAAGGGTGGCACCACTGTTTCCAGGAATAGGAGCAAGAGCAGTGGGTCTTGGTATCCGCTTTCTACTCTGTTTTGCCATAAACTGTGAGCAACTATGCAGTCATGTGACCACTTTCCTGGGACCTGCCAGCAAATGAAAAAAGCAGGGCAAGATCCTCCCCAGGAGAACAGCACAGGTATACACCAGGGGAGTTCCTAAAATTTTAGAGTTTTGAAACTAAGCCGCACCCCTGAGATAAAAAAGCTCAGACACAGGCATGGTGAACACAGGGTTCAGTGGGAAACCAAAACAAAGAGTGGTGACTGACTGCTCTTCTGTGAGGGCTCACTGAAGAATAAGAGCACAGACTTTCAGCCAAGACCCAGGCACCACTGTATTCATCCTTTTCATCAGTGCCTTCAGGGAGCAAAACTGCATACCTAGAGGAGGCTGGAGCGGCATACACCAAGCCTCCTGCACCCTGGACGCACATTTCCTTTAAAACAAGTCCACTTGAGAAGCAGGGCAGGAGGCCCTGGCCCACTACCCCCAGATGACAAGCACAAACTCACTGCCCAAGTTTACCAATCACAGAGGACTGCAAAGCTTCAGCTCTTGCAGAAATAGAATCTCTCTTCTTTTTTCACTTTTATTCTTTATTTATTTATTTTTCAATTATTTTCTTTTTCAAGTCCTTATCTTTTATTGTTAATTTTTAAATTTTTATTTATACATATATTTCTAATTTTTTGTTTATTTTCACTTTCTTTATTCTTTTCTTTTGGGACATAGATTCTTTTACAAACAGACCAAAACACACACAGGATCTAGTTTATTTCTTTTTTTGGTTTTTTTCTTTGTTTGGGTTTTTGCTTTTTTTTTTTTCTTTCTTCTTTTCTTTTCCAGACAAAATGACAAGATGGAGAAATCGACCCCAAAAGAAAGAATAGGAAATAGAACTCAAGGCCAAGGATTTAATCAACACAGATATAAGTAAGATGTTTGAACTATAATTTAAAACTACAATTATAAGAATATAGCTGCCCTTGAAAAAAGCATAGAAGACACCAGAGAATCCCTTCCTGCAGAAATAAATGAACTAAAAGCTAGTCAGACCAAAATTAAAATTAAAAGATAAAAACAAAGATGGACGAATCAGAGGAGTGACTCAGTGACAGAAAAGAAAAAATTATTAAAAATAATGAAGCTAAAAAGAAGAAGGAAAGAAAGGCAGACTGAGGAAATTCAGCAACTTATTAAAACATATTAACATTCATATCCTAAGAGTCCCAGAAGACAAAGCGAGAGAAAAAAGAGGAGGCTGTTTATTCAAACAAATTATAGCTGAAAATTTCCCTAATCTGGGGAAGGACACAGACATCAAAATACAGAAAACTCCCATTAAATTCAACAAAAGCTGGCCATTGCCAATGTATATTAAAGTCAAATTCACAAAATACACAGACAAGGAAAGAATCCTGAAAGCAGCAACAGCAAAAACGTCCTTAACCTACAAGGGAGGACAGCTCAAATTCATAGCAGGTCTGTCCACAGACACATAGCAGACCAGACGAGTTGCAGAAAATATTCAATGTGTTAAAATAAGAAAAATATGCAGCCAAGAATTCTTTATCCAACAAGTCTGTCATTCACAATAGGAGACATAAAGGGTGTCCCAGGCAAACAAAAACTAAAGCAGTTCATAACCAATAAATCAGCCCTGCAAGAATGTTTAAGGGATTCTTTGAGTGGAGGAAAAGAAGACCAAAAGCAACAAACTCTATAAAGGACCAGAGAACATCACCAGAAACACCAACTCTACAAGTAACACAATGACATTAAATTCAAATCTTTCAATAATAACTCAGTGGCTCAGTCAGTTGAGTGTTTGCCTTGGGCTCGGGTCATGATCTCCAGGACCTAGGATCAAGCCCCACGTCAGGCTTCCTGCTTAGCAGGAAGTCTGCCTCTCTCTCTTGCTCTCTCTCTCTCTCTATGCCCCTCCCTACTGGTTATTCTCTCTCTCTCAAATAAATAAAATCTTTAAAAATAAATAAAAAATTAAAAATGGTCACTCTGAATGTAAATGGACTAAATGCTCCAATCAAAAGACACAGGGCATCAGAATGGGTAAAAAAAAATTAACCATGAGGAAGTGGTGATGCAACATGGGGGCTTAAGTGGGTAGGAGAAGAATCAATGAAACAAGATGGGATTGGGAGGGAGACAAACCATAAGTGACTCTTAATCTCACAAAACAAACTGAGGGTTGCTGGGGGGAGGGGGGTTGGGAGAAGGTGGGGTGGGGTTATGGACATTGGGGAGGGTATGTGCTTTGGTGAGTGCTATGAAGTGTGTAAACCTGGCGATTCACAGACCTGTACCCCTGGGGATAAAAATACATGTTTATAAAAAATAAAAATTTAAAAAAAAAAATAAATAACCAAGACCTATCTATATGCTGTCTCCAAGAGACTCATTTTAGACCTAAAGACACCTGCAGTTTGAAAGTAGGGGGATAGAGAACCTTCTATCATGATAATGGACATCAAAAGAAAGCCAGAGTAGCCATACTTATATCAAACAAACTAGATTTTACAATAAAAACTATGATGAGAGATGAAGAAGGGTGTTATATCATAATTAAAAGGTCTATCCATTGAGAAGATCTACCAACTGTAAACATTTATGCCCCCAACTTGGAAGCACCCAAATATATGAATCAATTAATGATAAATATAAAGAAACTCTTTGATAATAATATAATAAAAGTAGGGAACTTAACACCCCACTTACAGAATTGGACTAATCATCTAAGCAGAAAATCAACAAGGAAACAAAGGCTTTGAATGACATACTGGACAGATGGACTTAACAGACAGTTTCAGAACACTTCATCCTAAAGCAGCAGAGTACACATTCTTTTCAAGTACGCATGGAACATTCTCCAGAACAGATCACATACTCAGTCACAAATCAGCCCTCAACAAGTACAAAAAGACTTGAGATCATACCATGCATATTTTCAGACCACAAAGCTATGAAACATGAAGTAAACCACAAGGAAAAATTTAGAAAGACCTCAAACACATGGAGGTTAAAGAACATCCTACTAAAGAATGAATGCGTTACCCAGAAAATTAAAATGCACATAGAAGCAAATGAAAATGAAAACACAACAGTCCAAAAACCTTTGGGAAGCAGCAAAGGCAGTCCTAACAGGGAAGTACAATGCAATACAGGCCTATCTCAAGAAGTAAGAGAAGCCTCAAAAAAAAAAAAAAAGAAGTAAGATTAGTCTCAAATACACAACCTAATCTTATACCCAAAGGAGCTAGAAAAGAACAGCAAATAAAGCCTAATGCCAGCAGAAGAAGGATAAGGAGACTGGAGCAGAAATAAATAATTCAATAGAAACAAACAAACAAAACAGCAGAATGAATGAACAAAATTAAGAGCTGGTTCCTAATTAAGAAAACTGATAAATCCCTAGCCAGACTTATCAAAAAAAGAAAGAAAAAGACAGAAATAAACCAAACAGATAAAATCATGAATGAAAGAGAAGAGATTACAACCAACACCACATAAATACAAACAATTATAAGAGAATACTATGAAAAAGTATCTTTCCAGGCAATAAGAAGAAATGGGTAAATTCCTGGAAACTTACAAACTAGTAAACTGAAACAGGAAGAAGTAGAAAATTAGAACAGACCCCTTAACCAGCAAAGAAATTCAATCTGTAATCAAAAATCTACCAATGGGGGTGCCTGGTTGGCTCAATGGGTTAAAGCCTCTGCCTTCAGCTCAGATCATGATCCCAGGGTCCTGGGATCAAGCCCCACATCAGGCTTCTGCTCAGCGGGGAGCCTGCTTCCCCCTCTCTCTCTGCCTGCCTCTCTGCCTACTTGTTCTCTGTCTGTCAAATAAATAAATAAATAATCTTTAAAAAAAATATCGGGGCGCCTAGGTGGCTCAGTGGGTTAAAGCCTCTGCCTTTGGCTCAGATCATGATCCCAGGGTCCTGGGATCGAGCCCCACATTGGGCTCTCTGCTCAGCAGGGAGCCTGCTTCCTCCTCTCTCTGCCTGCTTCTCTGCCTGCTTGTGATCTCTGTCTGTCAAATAAATAAATAAAATCTTTACAAAAAAAAAAAATCTCCTAACGAACAGAAGTCCTGGGCCAAATGGCTTCCCAGGGGAATCCTATCAGGCATGTGAAGAAGACCTAATATCTACCTATTCTTCTCAAACTTTTCCAAAAAATAGAAATGGAAGGAAAAGTTCCAAACTCATTCTACAAAGCCAGCATTAGTGTGATATTAAACCAGACAAATACCCAACTAAAAAGGAGAATATCCCTGATGATCCCAATATCCCTGATGAACACAGATGTAAAAAATTTCAGTAAATACTAGCAAATCAAATTCAACAGTACATTAAAAGAACTATTCACCAAAATTAAGTGGGATTTATTCCTGGGCTCCAGCAGTGGTTCAATATTCACAAATGAATCATTGTGATATACCACATTAATGAAGCAAAGGATAAGAACCATATGATCCTGAAAAATATTTGACAAAACATAGCATCCTTTCCTGATAAAAACCTCAACAAGCAGGGATAGATGGAATATACCTCAACATCATAAAGACCACATATGAAAGACCCACGGCTAACATCATCCTCAATGGGGAACTGAGAGCCTTTCCCCCTATGATCAGGAACAAGACAACGATGTCCACTCTCACCATTACTATTTTACATAGTAAAGGAAGTCTTAGTCTCAGCAATCAGACAACAAAAAGAAATAAAAGGCATCCAAATCAGTAGGAAGAAGTCAAACTTTGACTATCTGCAGACAACATGATACCCTACATAGAAAGCCCAAAAGACCGCCAAAAAACTTCTAGGTATACATGAATTCAGCAAAGCTGCAGAATGTAAAATCAGTGTGCAAAAATCTGTTGCATTTTTATACACCAATAATGAAATGGTAAAAAAAGAAATCAAGGAATCAATCCAACTTGCAACTGTACCATAAACAGTAAGATACCTAGGAATAAACCTAAATAAAAAGGTAAAAGATCTGTACTTTGAAAACTATAGAACACTTACAAAAGACACTGAAGAGGACACAAAAAAATGGAAAAGCATTCCATTCTCATGGATTAGAAGAAAAAACATTGCTAAAATATCTTTACTACCCAAAGGAATCTACACATTTAATGCAATCGCTATCAAAATTCCAACATTTTTCACAGAGCTAAAACAAACAATCCTAAAATTTGTAAGAAATCACCAAAGACCCCAAATAGCCAAAGCAATTCTGAAAAACAAAACTGGAAGCATCACAATTCTGGATTTCAAGCTATATTACAATGCTGTAGTCATCAAGATAGTATGGGACTGGCACAAAAACAGACACATAGATCAATGGAACAGAATAGAGAACCCAGAACTGGGTCCATAACTATTATGGTCAACTAATCTTCAAAAAAGCAGGAAAGAATATCTATTGGATAAAAGACAGTCTCTACAACAACTGGTGCTAGGAAAACTGGACAGCAACATGCAGAAGAATGAAAATGGACCACTTTCTTACATCATACAGAAAAAATTCAAAATGGATGAAAGACCTAAATGTGAGACAGGAAACCATCAAAATCCTAGAGGAGAACACAGGCAGCAACCTCCCTGACCTCAGCCATAGTGACTTCCTACTAGATACATCTCTGGAGGCAAGGGATAAAAAACCAAAAATGAATTAATAGAACTTCATTAAGATAAAAAGCTTCTAAGGGCACCTGGGTGACTCAGTTGTCAAGCGTCTGGTTTCAGCTCAGGTCATGATCCCAGGGTCCTGGAATCAAGCCCCGCATCTGGCTCCTTGCTCAGTGGGGAGCCTGCTTCTCCCTCGCCTGTATTCCCTGCCTGTATTCCCTCTCTCGCCAACTCTCTCTCTGTCAAATAAATATAAAATAAAATCTTAAAAAAAAAAAAAGATAAAAAGCTTCTGCACACACACAAAAA
Source organism: Mustela putorius furo (assembly GCF_011764305.1). Classification (NCBI taxonomy): domain Eukaryota; kingdom Metazoa; phylum Chordata; class Mammalia; order Carnivora; family Mustelidae; genus Mustela; species Mustela putorius. The sequence continues at coordinate 11,972,371 of NW_025421305.1, read as the reverse complement.
ACCAATAAACCAGATAAGAAATGGGCAGAAGACAGGAACAGACACTTTTCCAAAGACGACAGATGGCTAAGAGACACAAAGATGTAGAGAAAGAGGAACCTTCTTACACTGTTGGTGGGAATGCAAACTGGTACAGCCACTTGGGAGAATAGTACAGAGGTTCCTCAAAAAATTAAAAATAGAACTACCTTCCAATCCAGCAATTGGACTTTACCCAAAGGATATAAAAATACAGATTCAAAGGGATACATGCACCCTGATGTTTTTATAGCAGCATTATCAACGATAGCCAAACTATGAAAAAGAGCCCTAATGTCCACCGACTGATGAATGAATGAAAAAAATGTGGTATATACATACAATGGAGTACTACTCAGCCATCAAAAGAAATGAAATCTTGCCATTTACAATGACATGATTGGAGCTAGAGTGAAATAATGCCAAGCGAAGTCAGTCAGTCAGATAAAGACAAATACTGCATAATCTCACTCATATGTGGAATAGAAGAAAGAAAACAGATGCATATATGGGAAGGGGGAAAAGAAAAGAGAGAGAGAGGGAAACATAAGAGACTCTTAATGATAGAGAACAAATAGACAGCTGATGGGAGGGAGGTGGATGGGGAAAGAGCTAGGCAGGTGATGGGTATTAAAAAGGGCACTTATCACGAGCACTGTGTTGTATGTAAACTTTACTCCAGAAACCAACACTGCACTATATGTTAACTAACTAAAATTTAAATTAAAGAAAAAAAATCCTTCAACTGACTCTCAAGAGAAATAGCAAGAGAGTCGGAGGCAACAAAAGTAGACTACTCTTTCTAGTACCTTCACAATGAGTAGAAAAAAGATAAATGTGCCAGCTCCAGTCAACTGTATCTTGGATATCTTAAATGCGTAAATATTAACACATATACCTACTTTCTGCACCCTCCATTTCCAATCACTCAATCAAGATAAATATATAGTGCATTCCTTTATGTACCAGGCACTGTGCTAAGGAGAATAAATAAGGCACATGTTCCCCGCCTCAAGAATACACTACCAACGCCTGATCAACCCCTATTTCCCATGGACTACTGAAAAATCTTCCTTGCTCATCAGACCTCCCTGTCTCAAAACTCTTTTCACCATAATCCATTCTTCACAGCGCATCATTAAATCAAAAGAAATGGTAAATCTGACCAAATCATTCTATTTAAAAAACTTCACTTATTGGAGCCCCACATCAAGCTCCGCACTCAGCAGGGAATCTGATGGACATTCTCTCCCCTTATGTCCCTCCCCCGCCGACTGCTCACTCTAACTAAATAAATCTTTAAAATAAATAAATAAATACAATAAAATACTTCACTAGTTGTTTACTTTTCCTGAATTAGCATGACATGTGATACCCCTTGTGAAATGATGCCTACAGTCTTTCCTGTCTTTTTTCCCAACTGGATGCTATTAATGTCTGTGTTTTGATCATAACAAGTTACAAGTTCTCTCAAAATACATGTCTACAACTGTCCCTATACATATTGTTCTCTCTGTATAAATCACCCTTATCAATCCCCTCAAGCCCACTATAAATCTGAGCTCTTTAAGCTCAAATATCACATCCATCTAGACGCCTTCCCTGAGCATCACAGAAGAGCTAGGTGTCTCCTGCTCCATGCCCTTAAGACATCACACTGTAGAAGGGCAATGCCTACCTTTCACAAGTGTTCATTTCTGGTATAAGCAAAGGGTCTAACATACAGTAGAACTTCAAAAGGGCTGGCTAAATAAACTTCATAGCAATATCCTATTTATGTCAATAGACTTACTCTGACTTTGGGAGCAGCAGCTCGAAATTTCACATAAAATAATGTGAAGGCATTGTCTGCACTAGGTATGGATGCAGGATCCTAAAGAGACATGGGGAAGGGGAAGGAAGGAAGATAATTAGCAAACAAATAATTATTCAGAAAATATGACATCAAACATTCCAAACAGCTACTGCTTGGCCTATATACCAACCAAAAGCTTAGAGAGAAAAATCTCAAGAAGAAATTACATATTAGTATTATTGCTACAAATGAGAAATACTTATGTGGAGCTGTCATCTCCTTCCTCTTCATCATTAAAATCTACCCGAGTTACATGATTTTTGGTAGTAAACAGACTTATTCAGACTCATGCTCAGTCACTTACTGACAGTAGAATATTGGTCAAATTACTGGACCTCTCTGAGATTCAGGGCATCCATTAAATGGTGATAATATATACTCATAAAGGGCAACTGGGTGGCTCAGGTGGTTAAGAGTCTGCTTTCACCTCAGGTCATAATCCCAGGGTCCTGGAATCAAGCCCCGCATCAGGCTCCCACCTCAGTGGGGAGCCTGCTTCTACCTCTCCCACTCCCTCTGCTGTGCTCTGTCAAATAAATAAATAAAATCTTTAAGTATGTGTGTGTGTGTGTGTGTGTATTCATAAAGGTTTTATGCAGCTCAACAGTAAAGTACTAGCTACTAGTACACAGTAGGTACTAGTTCTGATTAGGTATTAATTTCCTAAACTTTTTAAAAATTTTACAAAATAGAAAAATTATATAGTCTGGCCTTCATATCAGCTAAGAGCAATGTGAACTATAAACTGCAACCCCAAAATCAGTAGCTTTGAACTGAGAGTTCAAGATTCCATGTTCTTTAGAAAGTGAGCTTAAAAAATAGAACACATAATCTTTATTTTTATTTTCTTATGAAAGAAATGTATTTAATGATCATCTTGGCCAGCTCTACTCTTAATTCTTTTTTTTTTTTTTTAATTTTATTTATTTGACAGAGAGAGAGATCACAAGTAGGCAGAGAGGCAGGCATATGGGGAAAGGGGAGCAGGCTCCCTGCTGAGCAGAGAGCCTGATGTAGGGCTTGATCCCAGGACCCTGAGATCATGATCTGAGCCGAAGGCAGTGGTTTAACCCACCAAGCCACCCACACGCCCCTCTACTCTTAATTTTCTAACATACCACTCCCCTCAATTTCCACCTAGCTTGCTCCTTCCATCTGTAATTGACTAATTTGTTTGTTTCCTTCTTCACTGATTACTTCTCCTGAATGTTAAGCACCATGAACACAGGGACCTTGCTGGCTCCTCTCGCTACCGTATGGTTCCCAGTACAATGCCAAGCCTTGAGAAGTCACTCAATAAAAATATATTTGCTAAACACAGAAAATTAGCTATCATACATAAAGAAAAAAATTCAAAGTCTCCATGGTATGTAATCCCACCTCTAAGACAGAACCACTTTTTATCATTTTGGTGTATTTCCTTCCAATATTTTTATGAATTAGATAAGAAAATGTTTTAAGTGACAAATAGTTTAAATCTTATTATTTATCATACAGTACTATTAAATATTCTTTGAAAATAAGATTCTGATGGACAGATATAATACAGCCATTTTTTTATTATAAATAAAACTGAGAGATATTATTATTTAACAAAAGGTAAAAAAATGTTTTTAGAGTACTGAGTACTAATCTCACACTTAGATTATGAAAGATAAATGAATTAAAAAAGAAAAAGAAGAGAAAAAACACTTCACCAGTTAACTCACCCTTTTTAATAACTGATTTGTGAGGTTTTGTAGTATGTTCACAGTGTATGTCTTCATAAGGTGCAAAGCTTTAGAAAGACATTGCTTAAACTTCAGCAAATATACAGGATAATCTTTAAAATTTGGCTGTAAGAGAAAGGGAAAGATTTACAAAGAGGAAACAAAAACAGATAAAGTAAACAATGAAAACAAACCCGTCCTTTATATGGTCTTATACAGATTGTAAGCTCAGGAAAGACAAGTACACACTGCCCCTTCCCTCATACCCACCCAACCAAAGTTCACTTTAAGCCATATGGCTTTTATAAAAGACCTAAAATAGTACCTGTTTTCACTAACCAAAAGAAATCCACAGAGGATTTTCACTTTTCTGAAATGTTAACTGCTTCTTCACTTTATGCCACTTTGGCTTACAAAAAGTTTCATAGGAACATTCTACTTTCATATAGTGGGGGAACCTAAACAGCTATAAATCCTTGGGGCACAGAAAGAGGCTGATTAAATGAAAGGGCCTGTTCCTTTATTTCCTCCCAAGTAACATTTTTTGTTTGTCAAAGAATTACCTAAAACAATAGGAAGTCAACAGCCTGAAAATCACTCATCCTTTTAGGTGGGATAGAATAGTGTCAGCTAGGATCTCTTTCTACTCCAGGGATTGCCTCAGCAACTGAAGTACTTTTTTATTTTTTACATCACTACTGACAATGTCTAAGAATTTACTACAGTCTTTCTTCAAGTATACTACAGATATATTTTTCCCTTCAGAAGAAATAATTACTTTATAGCATAAGAAATGATATAATAGGGATATTAAGATTTCTTAAAAACATACAGAAACCCCATGACTTACATGTGATGAGATATATGTTATACAATCATCTAACTTGGCCAGCATAGGTATAAATCCTTCACTATTAACAGACAACGTAGGAGAATTCAATTTCTTTAAGGAAAGAAAAAAAACTTAATTCACAAAAAATATACAGGCAAAAGTTGAAAATTATGTATTAGAATTAGCCTATTTCTCATTAGGCTATAACACAGTTATACTAGTATCTTTACATTTTAAGAATCACCAAAATATCCTCAAATATAGCCCATGTGAATTAATAATGAAAGGACAAAAAAAATACTGATTTAATTCAGTTTATTCCTAATTAGCTTTAAGAGGGCTCTTCATAAATTAACAAGTATTTATATTACCCCACTGTACAACATTATACTAAAATAACACATCAACTACCTAGATTTCCCATTTTCTAGTACTTCATAATATATACAAATTTTGTACTTTCAAACACTGGTGATTTTCTCAAGGTTAAAGGATTAACTAGCAGTCATACCATATTTAGCAGTCATATTACAAAAGTAAAACATATATAAGTAGAATATAAGTAAACACATATAAAAATATATGCAAGTAATAATAATGTAAGTACAAATATAATAATGTAAGTACAAATATATATAACATAAATGTTATATACTTATATATATGTTATATACTTAATATATAAAATTACACATTAGAATATATAAAACTACATACATCTTTAATATAATTATACAAAAATATAAATAATTTATATTAAAATATTTTTAAAAAGTCAATTATTTCTTATCTTGATAGCTTGGCAATGAACAAATTCCTTATATTCCACTGTTTACTAGCTCCTAGCTTTTATCTTTGTAGTAAATCACAATAATTATGATTAATTTAATAATTTTACTAACTTATATATAGTAAGTATGATTAATTTATGAGCCAGAAAGACATAGGAATATAATTTACACAGCAGTTTTAACTGAGACTATTATTTTGGGATACAAGTATGCATTATAAGGATTATACTTCAAACTAAACATGAGATTAATTTAAAAATATTTCAATTACTAATAATAGCACAACCACAGCAAGATTTAAAATTTAATATTCCTTCTTACAATCTTCACAGCTTACCAATAAGACATTATAAGTGCTAACTGACAAAAAGAATTTAATAATAATAATAAAATTTAAGAACTACTACTTAAATCATATTTGAAAAAATCTGAACTGGTGATATTTCCATCAGGTACAAATAGAAATACCTATCAGCAAGCAAACTATCAAGTTCAAATATCACTCAGTCTAATATAGAAATCTAAAAATTATATTTAGAAAGGGAAATATAAAATAAGGTCATTAACTTTACAAAAAGCAAAAAACCATGCTTACTGTGTTAATAGTTTCCAATTCATTAAAATAGGAAAGCTTTTGTTGAATGTTTTCAGCCAGATCAACAAGTTCCGACTTGCATTTTTTAAAAGAGAAAAAAATCAGTGTTAAGAACATAAGAATCAACACTCCAGTCTCAAAATTACATTGAACAGATTTATACCAGATAGATACGTTTATGTTTGACATAAGATTTCAGACTAATGCTCAAAGATTGCTGCAATTATGGACTAATAAGCAATGATTAATACAGCAACTTACATGTGATCTTTCATAAAACATTAAATGCCTTTTAAAAAAACACACAGCAGACATAGAAAAAACACAGATAAAATAGCTTCAATGTTCTATTTTTTTTTTTTTTAAGATTCTATTTATTTATTTGACAGAGAGAGATCACAAGTAGACAGAGGCAGGCAGAGAGACGGGGGGGGGGAAGCAGGCAGAGAGCCCGATGCAGGGCCTGATTCCAGGACCCTGGGATCATGACCTGAGCCAAAGGCAGAGGCTTAACCCACTGAGACACCCAGGTGCCCTAAATGTTCTATCTTTAAGTCATAAATATAAATGCAATCCAGATCAGTTCATCTTTTCATAAACCCCACCATTACTACAATCACTGCGCTTGTTTGAAAAATGTCATTAGTAAGAGTACACACAGCAAACTAATGTACCCTCTTCACTCTGAAATTGTGCTGATATAACAACTCAAAAACATAGGAAAGCTTGCTTTGCCCCGTTCCCTCATGTAAACTTATTTAAAATACAAAACAGTCTGACAATATAACAATTTGCATGCTTATTTAGCACAAGGCCTCATACAGCACAGTTCAATATATAGAGAAATTATAATTAAATTCTATTCATCTACTTAAAAATAAAATATTAAATATAACCACTAATCCTCTCCCATACTCCAAGTTACCTGTTCTTTTAGGAGCTGTTCACAGGCTTCATGGAGAGTTCCTGTCTTATTGGACACAAAGAGATACTGTTTCTGCAATGATTCCAGATGCTGAAGAGCACTGTTTACATCATTCAATATAGCATCACACTGCTCCTGAAACCCAGACAAGTAATCCCTCATCTGTCTAGAAAACAGAACCAAAAGGGGATTGGCAATAATATTTTCCCCCAATAAGCAGAGTCAATAAATAACAAAGTCTCATTTTTCCCCAAATGCTTGAATTTCAGGAAAGAAGTCTGACCATTCACTAAAGCTAATTATATGCAAAAACTATGTTAACACCTTTTTCAATAATTTAGAGGGAAATCACTGCAACTATAAGCAACAAAAGGAATCAGCCCTGAAGTCACAAGCTGGCTTTTCACATATAAGGTAACAAATCAACAGCTCAACTTTCAAAAACTAGGACACTAGGGCCATCCCAAGCTATGGAGCAGGTCAATCCCTCAAGTCATTCATGCCAAAAATCCCAGGATGGTGTGATGCCATGGAAAGAATTTTGGACTTGGAATTCGAAGACATGAGTACAAGTCCCAGCTCTGCCCAAGTCTCTATGACATTAGGCAAGTTAGGCCTCAGTTTGCACATTTGTAAAATGGGAAAAATAATACCTTTCTTCACACAGCTGCTATAAAGATTAAGTGGAATCATGTATCAAAAAGCCTAACATATTGCGTGCAATAATAGTCACTTAATAAATGTTAAATAAATGCAGTTATTCAACCCACAGTCCCCAAATCAGCTAGAAACTATGCACCATCATTTCTTCCATGCTATCAATACACACAAACAGAACAACATAGTTATATACAGTCTAGGTGAGCATTCCTAAAATCTCTTGGGTCTCTACTTCTAAAGAAAGCAACAAGTATCTCTTATAGTGCCTGTAAAATTCCCACTTGAACCCAAATCTTTCTAGGGTTATCTAAAAACTAATAACTGTACCTCTCCGCCTATTAATTATAACTATTTTTTTTAATCACACAATTTCTCTCTAGCTCTTTTTAAAGAAAATATTGCTGTTGGAATTTTGTTTGTGCCTTAATTTTGTTTGAAGACACAGATTATGAAATGCTGCAGATGACTGTGATTTAAAAATCAGGATAGCCAACAAACTAAAGAACCACATACCTGTATTTAGTTCCTTCATCCTGCTCCATCTGAGTCTGTAGCTTTGCAAACCATGAGAAAAACTACAAAAATAAAGGGTATTATATTGTCAACAAAACTAAAACAGACAAAATGCAAAGTGGCTATATTTAAACAGCAAGTCAAAAGGGTAGACACTATCTAAGTCTTATTGTTTGGGGCTCAGATATTAATAATTACTTTTAACCAGGAGATAACAATTTAATTCCATAGTCATTATCTACATGCTAGGAAAAGCAAAGGATATTAAAAACACTGGCCATATCCATACCTAGAGTCAAACAAGGAGGACTATTAAAGATACAATATGTAAAAAATATACATTCTTTCCTAAGAGGCTAATGTCTATTTGCTACTTTGCTCAATTTGAGTAGGTAACTTAGGGTTTGGGGGTAAATGTTAATATTAATGTTTTCTAATAAGAAACGTAATAATATAAACTGAAATAATATAATAGAGTGGCTTAAGAACATGGATTTTCGTTAACAGCTAAACCTGGGTTTGAGTTCTGGCCCTACCACTTATGTCATGAAAAATAGCTATTATTAAAAAAAGGTGGAGAAGACCGACCTTAAGGAAACATAAAGGATGATGAAAATGTTTTATATCTCAATCATACTGGTAGTTACACTTGTCAAAACTCATCAAGTGATATACTTAAAACAAGTACTTTTTATTGGGTATAAATTACAACTCAATATACTAGTTTTTTTATTTTAAAGAGAGAGACATAAGTACAAATTTAGCCCAGATGACTTTTTTTTTTAACAGCCCAAATAAGTTCAGTGACACGGTGCAAGATTATCTTCTATAATTCTCAAGTGGGATTTGAAGCCAAGGGTATGCTTTATGCTCTCAAAAATATAAGGCTTGTCAAGTACCTTAGCTATCATTTATTGAACATTGTGTGCCTGCCATACACTGTATTCATTATCTTACTTAATTTTCAGAAAAATCCCATGAATGGTTATACAATCATCCTTGTTTTACAGATTAGAAAACTAAAAGCCTAAGGTATAAGTAATTTGGCTAAACTCACAAAGATGGTAAGTCATGGAGGAGACTTTCAGATCCAGGTTGGCCTGACTTAAGAGGTGGAGCTCTTTTTCACTCTGCAGCACTGCCTCTTGATTTACTTACTACATATGCAATTCAGCAGGCTTCCTTTTTGTTTTACTTGGTAAATGACTAGGCTCTGATTTTTACAAGGCAGAAGAAGAACCAGAGGAAGTAGCAGAAGAAACTGCTACACATTTAGGTTTAAAATTAGGAATAAATAAAAATTAAGGGAAGATTACACACGTAAATTACTCAAAAGTAACTATAAATATTTCATCTAAAGAGAATACTTAAGTTCTTAAAAAAAGAAATTACAAAGCAACAAGCAGAGGGTGTATTTGCACATGTGGGAGTATGTGCGCGCACGCATGCACACACGCAAGCTGGGGGGGGGCATTAACATAAACATACACTGGGGGAAGTCAAAAGTGCATGAACTATTAAAACCCTAATGACTAGCTATCAACATCCAAACTTGGAATATCATATCTTTATCTGTATTTCAAGTATAATTGGACAAAAGGTTAATTTAAAACACAAAACAGCCACAGGTAACACCAAATCAAGATTGTTCTAGAAAGATCTGATATTAACTATAGTTTCAAATGTTCAGAACTTTTAATTAGGACATTTTTATTAGCCCTGTCTTGAGATATTCAGAATAATCAAACGTCCTTAGAAACAACACTGCCATTCACCTGCTGTGCAGTTTCAATTCTTTCTTCTTCCATTTCTAAGGAAGTAAAACCCTTGGAGAGAATGTCTTCTGTAGATTCAGGTACTACCGAAGCCTGTGCAACGGACAGCGACTGGGATGTTATGCTACACATATCTTCGACCGGAAGCTTCAAAAAAAAAAAAAAAAAAGAGCCCCCAAAATATTTAAATAACTTGAAAATTCTCTAAACTCAAGTTATTCCATCTCACTGTTTTGAAAGAGAAAGGAATGTTTTCTGTTAAACCATTTGAGGTAAATAAATGCCATATAATAATACAACTAGGCTCTTTTTAGTAAATGCTAGTCTCAAAGTATAAACGTGATACTGGTATCACACCACTAGTAAAGTATGACTTTTGAGTTACCTTTCTAAAACTGGTCATTAATCTATGCCAACCAATACACATTTTCTTACTTGAACATCTTGTAAACTGGCCCCAAAGGCAAAAACCTGTGTTGTTGAAAGTAGCTTGCCTTTCCAGATCTAACAAAAGAACTTGGCCTGATTAATCCACCAAGAGAAAATAAATCACACCCGAGAATTAACTATCAAAATTACCAAATATCTCCTTCTGCCATGTCTCCCCCGGCACACTTCACACACACCTTCTTAGTGACTATTTTGAAATTTCAACTGAGTAGAAAGAATTTCAGAGTTCCCCATTAGTTTCAGAAGAGCCCCACCTAGAAGGCCTCACTTTGACGTCCTCAGACCTACAGCAGTTTCTAGTTCTCCTATAGTCACACAGACATACTATTTTTAGGCCTATAATAAATGGAGTGTGGATGCAAGGTAAAGTAAACAGGCCTGTTTCATTTCAGTTCCAGTTTTTAGTCCTTAGGGCATAACATTTAAGACCCACCTATATAAAACCTTGACCCAGGGCTTTAGGAAATTGTCCCCATCTGTTTTTCTAGATATAAAACTTTCATCTGAAGATAGGATTTTGATCTTCAAAGCTTAAAAAAAAAAAAAAAAAAAAGCTAGATGCACAATGCACCATCACCAATTTAGAAAAACAACCCTTTAAAAATAGGCTTTTTTGTGGGGCACCTGAGTGGCGCAGTGGGTTAAAGCCTCTGCCTTCGGCTCAGGTCATGATTCCATGGTTCTGGGATCGAGCCCCACATCAGGCTCTCTGCTCAGCAGGGAGCCTGCTTCCCCGCCTCTCTCTACTTGCCTCTCTGCCTTCTTGTGATCTCTGTCTGTCAAATAAATAAAATCTTTAAATAAATAAATAAATAAATAAATAAAATAAAAATAGGCTTTTTTGTATCTGAGTTCAAGTTGAGTGATACCTTCTGGTATAGTAAAGCATCTTACAGCAGGACACCTGGTTTGTCCTGATCTTGTATAAGCTGAGAGACGATGAGCAAATTACTTAATGCTCAATTTCTTCTCTATAAAATATCCTCAATTTTTTTTCTACAAAATAAAAATTACAGTATCAGGGCCTCTGGCTGAGGTCATTATCTCAGGATCATGAGATTAAGCCCCACATGGGGCTCCTGACTCAGTGGTGAGTCTGCTTCTCCCTCCCCAATGCCTCTTCCCCTGGCTCATGCTCGCTCTCTCTCAAATAAAATCTTTAAAAACACAGACGGCTTCCCAGGGGAATTCTACCAAACATTTAAAGAAGAATTAATTCCTATTCTCCTGAAACTGTTCCAAGAAACAGAAATGGAAGGAAAACTTCCAAACTCATTTTATGAGGCCAGCATTACCTTGATCCCAAAACCAGACAAAGACCCCATCAAAAAAGAGAATTACAGACCAATATCCTTGAAGAACACAGTTGTGAAAATTCTCACCAAAATACTAGCCTATAGGATCCAACAGCACATTAAAAGGATTATTCACCACAACCGAATTTATTCCTGGGCTGCAAGGTTGGTTCAACATCCGCAAATCAACCAATGTGATACAATACATTAATAAAAGAAAGAATAAAAACCATATGATACTCTTAATCGATGCTGAAAAAGCATTTGACAAAGTACTGCATCCTTTCTTGATCAAAACTCTGCAAAGTGTAGGGATAGAGGGTACATACCTCAATATTATCAAAGCCATCTATGAAAAACCCACAGCAAATATCATTGGAGAAAAACTAAGAGCTTTTCCACTAAGGTCAGGAACACAGCAGGGATGTCCATTATCACCACTGCTATTCAACATAGTACTAGAAGTCCTAGCCTCAACAATCAGACAACAAAAAGAAATTAAAGACATCCAAATCGGCAAAGAAGAAGTCAAACTCTCACTCTCTGCAGATGAGATGATACTTTATGTGGAAACCCAAAAGACTCCACTCCAAATCTGCTAGAACTTGTACAGGAATTCAGTAAGGTATTAGGATATAAAATCAATGCACAGAAATCAGCTGCATTTCTCTACACCAACAACAAGACAGAAGAAAGAGAAATTAAGGAGTCAATCCCATTTACAATTGCACTCAAAAACATAAGATACCTAAGAATAAACCTAACCAAAGAGGCAAAGAATCTGTACTCAGAAAAACATAAAGTACCCATTAAAGAAATTGAGGAAGACACAAAGAAATGGAAAAATGTTCCATGTTCATGGACTGGAAGAGCAAATATTGTGAAAATGTCTATGTTATTTAAAGCAATCTACACGTTTAATGTAATCCCTATCAAAATACCATCCTTTATTTTTTTTTCAAATAAATGGAACAAATAATCCTAAAATTTATATGCAACCAGAAAAGATCTCAAATAGCCAGAGGAATGTTCAAAAAGAAAGTCAAAGTTGGTGGCATCACAATTCCAGACTTCAAGCTCTATTACAAAGCTGTCATCATCAAGACAGTATGGTACTGGCACAAAAACGGACACATGGACCAATCGAACAGAATAGAGAGCCCAGAAATAGACCCTCAACTCTATGGTCAACTAATCTTCAACAAAGCAGGAAAGAATGTCCCATGGAGAAAAGAAAGTCTCTTCAACAAATGATGCTGGGAAAATAGGACAGCCACATGCAGAAAAATGAAATTGGACCATTTCCTTACACCGCACACAAAAACAGACTCCAAATGGATGAAGGACCTTAATGTGAGAAAGAAATCCATCAAAATCCTTGAGGAGAACACAGGCAGCAACCTCGACCTCAGCCGCAGCAACTTCTTCCTAGGAACACTGCCAAACGCAGGGGAAGCAAGGGCAAAAATGAGCTACTGGACTTCAACAAGATCAAAAGCTTTTGCACAGCAAAGGAAAGAAACAGTCAACAAAACCAAAAGACAACTGACAGAATGGGAGAAGATATTTGCAAACGACATATCAGATAAAGGGCTACTGTCCAAAATCTATAAAGAACTTCTCAAACTCAACACCCAAAGAACAAATAATCCAATCAAGAAATGGGCAGAGTACATGAACAGACATTTCTGCAAAGAAGACATCCAGATGGCCAAAAGACACATGAAAAAATGCTCCACAACACTCAGCGTCAGGGAAATACAAATCAAAACCACAATGACATACCACCTCACACCAGTCAGAATGGCTAAAATTAACAAGTCAGGAAATGACAGATGCTGGCGAGTATAACCCTCCTACACTGCTGGTGGGAACGCAAGCTGGTGCAGCCACTCTGGAAAACAGCATGAAGGTTCCTCAAAAAGTTGAAAATAGAGCTACCCTATGACCCAGCAATCACACTACTGGGTATTTACCCTAAAGATACAAATGTAGTGATTTGAAGGGGCACGTGCACCTGAATATTTATAGCAGCAATGTCCACAATAGCCAAACTATGGAAAAGAACCTAGATGCCCATCAACAGATGAATGAATAAAGAAAATGTGGTATATATACACAATGGAATACTATGCAGCCATCAAAAGGAATGAAATCTTGCCTTCTGCAATGACGTGGATGGAGCTAGAGGGTATTGTGCTGAGCGAAATAAGTCAATCAGAGAAAGACAATTATCATATGATCTCCCTGGCATGAAGAATTTGAGAGGCAACGTGGGGGGTTTGGTGGGTAGGGGAGGAAAAAATGAAACAAGATGGGATTGGGAGGGAGACAAACCATAAGAGACTCTTAATCTGACAAAACAAACTGAGGGTTGCTGGGGGGAGGAAGGCAGGGAGACAGTGGTTGGGTTATGGACAATGGGGAGGGTATGTGCTATGGTGAGTGCTGTGAAGTGTATAAACCTGGAAATTCACAGACCTGTACTCTTGGGGCTAATAAAACATGATATGTTAGTAATAAATAAATAAATAAATTTTTAATCTTCGGGAAAAGAAAAGAAAAGAAATCCTTGTATCTCTACTATGAAGCCATTGTGGAAAAAAAGAAAACACAGATGTGGGAAAACAGGCTTTTTAAACTCCTGGGAAGCTGCAGGCCAAAAAAGAAAAACAAAACTGCTTAGGAAGGTCCTTGATCTGCCTTCTCCCCACAAATGAGTCTAACTCAAGAGCCAGGAGGTTGTGGGTATATGTAAATACATCTTATTAAGAGCATCACTAATTCATGGAAACTACCTGAATGGTGACATAATACCTCAGTACAAAAGGACAGAGTAAGCACTAAGATTCTCAAACCCAGTGAGACTCTACCTTGAATCTGAAGCATCACCAGCAACTGTGTGCTGCCACCAAGGGTAAAGGGCCTTTGCTTCATTTCAATTCCAGTTTTGAGTCCGGAGGCAGAGAAGCTGTGCATTCACACTGCTCCTGCTCTGTGGAACCAGCCCAATTACTAACAACAAACAGCCTCTTTGGAGAGGGGGAGGTGACCCACCAGAAACAACACTAGGTGTATTTAGCATAAATCTCTAAATCAGAATCTAGAGTGCTTCTTGGGAACAGAACAGTCCATATGCTATTTTTATAAAATTATACCTCATTAGGAGTAAAACTTAGCTCTAAATGAACAGACTGTGACAAATTTCAAAACTATGGGATGCCTGGGTGGCTCAGTGGGTTAAGCGTCTGCCTTTGGCTTTGGTCATGATCCCAGGAGTCCGACATCAGGCTCCCCGATCTATGGAGAGTCTGCTGCGCCCTTGTGTGCTCTCTCTCTTTCCTCTGACAAATAAATAAAATCTTTAAAAAAAAATTAAAACATATGATACCTAAAAGGGAAAAGGGCTCCGAGGGAGATGTGGATCGGGCTCAGATTTGAAAAACATACTAAAAAGCAGGGATACTAGGCTTTTTTCTAGGCTAAGGTAAAAGAAAGCTGGACAAAGGGCTGCTGCAGTAGATTCATCAATGCACTCCACACAGCTAAAGCATCAGTGAAATTAAAGACAGTCAATACAGTCACCCAACAGTAAACACACCCAGGGAAAACGGAGTGAGAAAATACAAACTGAACACACCATCCAAGAACAGTGGGATGACATCAAATTACCTAGTATATGCATAATTTGAATCCCAAAAGGAGAGCGAATAGGATAGAAAAAAATTTTAGTTGAGAATTTTCCGAAAGTAGTAAGACATCAAACTTCAGCTCTAAACTCAGAGAATTCCAAATGGAATACACACACACACAAATGCACATCTAGGCACATGAAATTCAGACTCCTGAAAAACAAAATTAAAAAGAAAATCTTGGCAGACCAAGGAGAAAAGACTTCACATGCAGAAGAATGAAGATAAGAATTATGGCAGACTTCCCATCAGAAATTAAGCAAATCTTTTAAGTGATAAAAGGAAAAAACTTTGAATCCAGCATTCTTTATCTAGAATATCTTTTTTAAATGAAAGGGAAATAGAGACTGTTTAAACAAAGCTAAGAAAATGCATTTCTAGCAGACCTGTACTACAAGAAATGTTAAAGGCAGTTCT
Organism: Mustela putorius furo; assembly: GCF_011764305.1. NCBI lineage: Eukaryota > Metazoa > Chordata > Mammalia > Carnivora > Mustelidae > Mustela > Mustela putorius. The sequence goes on along the minus strand of NW_025421305.1, from coordinate 11,956,844 downwards.
CCAAAAGCAGACAGAACATAAATACCAGATGGGAACCTCAATCTTAAAAAAAAAAAAAAAATCAAATAAACAACAAAAAACTAAAGCTCTCCAGAAGTGCATAAAATAAAGATATATATGACAATTTTTAAAATGTTTAATTACTCAAAAAGATTTAAAGGTCAAAAGCAAACATAGTATCAATGTATCATGGGTTTAAAACATATGTAAAAGTAAAATACATAACAATAGCACAAAAGAGAAAAAGGAAGAATTAAGAGGCTACTAATATGAGGTTCTTATTCGCCCATGAAGTACTACAGTTCATTAGGCTGTGACTAATTGAAGAAATATGTTGTAAACACTAGGGCAATCATCTGAAATATTGAAAATCCACAGAGAACCTAGCAAAATTCAGTCCTTCAATACCACTAAGACCTATATCCATCTTTAATTCAATCCCTTTGAGAAAAAGATCTTAAATGTATCTTTAAAAATCATATAAATCAATGTCAAAATTCTGGTTGTGATACCAGGAAACACACGATACATGGTTTTGCAAAATGAAAATGTAATCATATTCTCTTATCAGAGTTTGAGGTCTTAAACGACATAATTTTGACACCACTTGACAATATATCACAAATTACAAATGAAAAGTAAAATTCTACTTGTTCCAGAATCATTTATAATATCCATAGCAGTCCTTTTAAACAAAGGAACTTGAAAAGATAATAAATTCACATGGTACAAAGTTTAAAGGGCATTCAGTGAAAGTCCCCTTCCTGTGGACCCATCCTCCAACCATCCAGTTCCTTCTTCAGAAGCTATTAGAATTTTCTCATGACTCTCTCCTACAATAGCCTAAATACACACAAGGTTAAGTGTACCTTTGTAACCTGAATAATAGTATGCTATACACACTTTGCCTTTTCCAATTAATATACATCATTTTCAACTGTTTTTCAACAGAGTATGGATTTTACTCTCTCACTTTAAATTCATAACTGTCACTAAACCGTAAAAGGCCAATTATTTTAGAAGTCCAGGGGAACAGAATGGTTATTTAAGTAAAAATCAAGTCGTCTTCTCCTCTGCCCTCCTAGTTGTTCTTCTCTAAGACAATACCAGTGTTTATAATCGAGAAATTCTGCTAAGGAATTTGAGGGCAGAATGAAGAACTTAAGAAGGAATGAAAGAGATAATTTATAATTTTTAATCAATCTTCCCTTATAGAAATTATTCAAAACACAAAAACATAATTTTATTCTAAATCATCAAAAGAGGGTGCCTGGGTGGCTCAGTCATTAGGCATCTGCCTTCAGCTCAGGTTATGATCCCAGATTCCTGGGATGGAGTCCCACATCTGGCTCCCTACTCAGCAGGAAGCCTGCGTCTCCTTCTTCCACTTCGCCTGCTTGTCTTCCCTCCCTCGCTGTGTCTGTCAAATAAATAAAATCTTTAAAAATAAATAAATAAATAAATATCATCAAAATAATTACAATAGAAAAGATCCTTCCCCTAACCCCCACTTTTAGCCAATTTAACCATTTTCAATATTTTTGATGGTTATCCCTTAACTCTAAACAGATTTACACAAGTCTTCACTCAATTCAACAATCTGAGGTCCCCACTAAGTAAAATGAAGAAATGAGCATCCCTAATATTTTCCTCTATGCTTAATCTCAAATCCTGTCATTTATATCATCTCTTTTGTAGCTCTTCAAAATGTAATATTTATACTTTATTCTGTAATTAAATCTTTAGATTTTTAAAATGGTAATACATTCTTCCTGACTTCCATAAATTTACCAGAACTACAAGTTCACTGATAATGTCTTTCTTCTTGGGGTGCCACAAATATTACTGTCATGTCAAAAGGACCAAAGGTGTCATAGAAATGTGGTCACTCTGTCATCTTGAACCAAAAAATATTTATCCTCTAGTGGTGCCTGGGGGGCTCAGTGGGTTAAGCCTCTGCCATCGCCTCAGGTCATCATCTCAGGGTCCTGGGACTGAGCCCCGCATCGGGCTCTCTGTTCAGCAGGGAGCCTGCTTTCCCCCTCTCTCTGCCCGCCGTCTGCCTACTTGCGATCTCTCTCTCTGTGTCAAATAAATAAATAAGATCTAAAAAAAAAATTATCTTCTAATTTACTCCAGAAACAAAATCATATGAAAAACTCTAGATACTTGAGAAGGTAATGCAGGAATTCCAGATATAATCTATGATGCTATGAGTAAACATGGTAACTTAAATACATGAAAAAGCATTCTATGTGATTACTTTATGTACAAATCCTAACTACTTTTCATGCATAAGGACTTTTATTTTATTTTTAAAGATTTTATTTATTTATTCGACAGAGCAAAAGCAGAGGGAGTGGCAGGCAGAGGGAGAGGGAGAAGCAGGCTCCCAGCTGAGCAGGGAGCACCATGTGGGGCTCTATCCTAGGACCCTGACATCATGACCTGAGCCAACTGAGCCACACAGGTGCCCTGCATAAGAACTTTTAAATACCAGAAGCAGAAGGAGGCTTCCTGTCCTGTTTCCTTGTTCTCACTAACACAAAACCAATTTCTCTCAAACCAAGCAAGAGAGAAGCCACACTGACCAGTTCTAATAAGTAATTTTTAATAGAAACAAAACAAGTTGCTTTTTGGGGCGCCTGGGTGGCTCAGTGGGTTAAGCCGCTGCCTTCGGCTTAGGTCATGATCTCAGGGTCCTGGGATCGAGTCCCGCATCGGGCTCTCTGCTCATCAGGGAGCCTGCTTCCCTCTCTCTCTCTCTCTCTGCCTGCCTCTCCATCTACTTGTGATTTCTCTCTGTCAAATAAATAAATAAAATCTTTAAAAAAAAAAAAAAAAACAAGTTGCTTTTTAAAGAGTGTGAGAAAATGCCCCCATTAGGTACATTTGCTCAACTGTCTTCCTTTCTCAAAGCACCTGGAACAGAAAGGAAAATCAAGAAGAGGTGTGATGGTCACAAACTTTCCTGTTTTGACCTCCCATTCGCTCCTGGCTCTCCTGGCTGGCTCAGGCAGTAGGGCATGCAACTCTGCATCTGGGAGCTGTGAGTTTGAGTCCTACACTGGGTGTAGAAATTACTTTATAAATAAATAAATAAATAAATAAACTGGCTCTCAAGCACTCCTGAGTCCTCTGGCTCACTTACACTGTATTGGCTGCTAGAGAGAACTGACATTTACTACCAGAGAGAGAAGAACACAGATCTAGGTTCCTAATTGGCAGTCCTGGAGAGTTACCGAATAGTTTACTCAAATGGTACATTAACATCTTAAATAATAATTACAATAAACTATCAACCTTACCTGACCAGCTAAGCAGGTCCAGGAAAAAACAAATAAATAAATACACCTTTCTTTCCCAAACTTTACTTCTTGCACAGTTCTGGGTTAGACAATATCACTTTCATAATCCAAACACTTCATTCCTTAAACGAGCCCTGATGTTACTTTCTCTCTTTGGAGCAAATCACTGAAGAGGTATAGATGGAATCCCAGAACCTTCCTCAAGGCACTTAACCTCTTCTTTTTTTTACCTTTGGTCTGAATGACACCTGTACCAGCTCAGGATCATAAGATTCTAATCTATTCTCTCAAGTTATTAATCATTTGGGGGACAAAAGCATAAAATATAATACTACCAGGACACTTGCTGTGTGCAGTTTACATACATGATTTCACTGAATTCTCACAATTCCCCATCAGACAAGTAAGGTACTATTATGATCCCCATTTTATGAAGAAAAAAAGAGGTTAAATATATAAGAACACACAGCCTTTAGGAAAACACTGTTGCAGTACATTTCAGGTACATTTCAGGATCAATTACTGTAGCCTTTATCAAGAACTACTAAGTTCAGCAAAAAGAAAAAGGCCCTCACTACTAAAAAATTTGCCCTGGCTACAAGAAACCAGTCTACTTAATACTCTGCAAACTCTTTTATCTAACACCAAAAAAAAAAAAAGATAAAACTTCTTTCCAAGATAAGACCAGTTCCCCTTCATAAAAGAGAAAGCTATTTTCTAAAGAAGTTAACAGCTTTATGATATTTACTGAAGCGTTAGCTGGTCTTTTGCTGTCCAACGAACCTGCTTAGTTCCAGTTGTTCAGGAAGTAATTAATCTTATGAAAATTGTGAAACACTACAGAAAATCCTTTACAGAAACACTTGAAATAAAAATTGAGGCATTCTTTTTCAGCACCAGTGTTAAGAGTGGTAAGAGATAAAGAATTCAATTCCAATGTTCCTACCAGACATATAAATACTTTAGTAAAGGTAAATGAAGACTGTAGAGAGCTACAAAACAATGATCCCTCTGAAGGATCCCAGACAGGTAAATAAAGGTCATTACATTCTCGTAGGAATCCGGTATCTACGCTTTGTGTACAAGAACACCTTCACTGAATCCCTGAACTTGTCAAGCTCATCTCCTACCCATGACTTTCCATTGTTTTTTCCTCCACCTGGAAGGTTATTTCTCTAGTCTTTTTGCAAGGCTGGCATCTTGTTTTCCACCATGAGTTCTCACCTTAAATTCTCACTTTGTTAGGCTTCCTTCCTTGTCCAGAGCACATCTCATCCCTTTGTGTCACACTATCTTGTTTTATTTTCCTTGTATCATGCATGGATCACTCTCTGAACTTACCTTATTCTTTTTTCAAGTTCATGATCACAATTATGTCAGCTCCATGAGACTAGGATCTTGATTTTCCTACCCTTCTAGCCTCAATTCCTAGCCCAGAGAAGGCACATAATATATATTAAATGACTGCATAAGGAGAATGTGGGCATTATACTACATAAATATGAAAAAAAAAATGGGGTGAAAATGAAAGATTCCATTTACCTCCTCCAAACCCCTTTCCTTCATGCTCAATAATAACAGTTTATAAGCTAAGATAATAAAAACAAATTGGGTTACTATTCTTGTGGACTGTGTTCCCCACAGGTGAGGCAATGTCCAAGCATCCTGCTTCTGTAACAGGCCAAATCAATTATAAACAGACTGGAACATTTATAGAGCAAACAAGTTCTATTATCCAGAGCATAAAAGACTTTGATAGCCAAGCCAAAGAAATTTCCACCTGTTTCCTCCTTTATTTCAGCACAGCATCCTACAGGTGGACAGAGGAATACAAGAAAGAACACCTGTACTTTATCGTGCAGCACTTAACAGTGAATTTTCAAATCCAAGTTCTCAACCTCTAATATTTGAGGGTAAAAAAGAAAAACTTTAAGTCTCTAAAAACAATCTGCCTTTGGACACAATTCCAAATCGTGTACAAGGAGTGCTTCCAACATAAAAAAATAACCATCATCATTAATAAAATGATAATCCCAAACCTGGCCCTCGAAACCAGAAAAAAGTCTGTGTCTGTCAAGCATCTGACAATTCATAAGACGTACTTCTTGGTATTGCAACTGCTTGAACTGAATCACACAAGCGGTAATATACATAATATTTTAATGAAGATTAAAAATGTTGACACTAACACCGAAAACCAGCGTTACCTAATAAGGTACTGACCCAGCTTCCAAAGAAAATTCGTTTTTATGGCTTCGTTATAGGTCAGATCAATCGATCTCCCATAACCCGCACTTGGAGAGCTTAGTGCTCAATGTGCGATGGATGAAACCGTCATTCGGGATCAAGTTTTGTCTCTCCAAGTGCCCCCGTGGAAAAAGGAAGCTGGGTTACTCATCACGGTGGTAAACGAATACCAGTAGGAAGAAGGTTGTCCTGAAGCAAAGCTCTTCGGGTTCGGTGCCCTGTCCTGGGAGATGGTGGGCAGCAGGAAGGGGTCTCAGCTGATAGCAGGGACACGGGGGGGGCAAGACGCTCAGGGCAAGGCTCCGCGCCAACCGTCCCGGAGAGCTGGGTGCCAGCCAACACCAGCCACTGGACGCCCCCGCAGACGTCCCCGCGCGAGAGTCGAGTCGGCGGTCGCCGGCAGTGCAAGGCCTGACAGCCCCGGAAGGTGAGGGGGCCTCTCCCACCCGAGCCGTCACCGTGGCTGGGGAGGAGCGAGGAAAGCCCCGGTGCAGGAGGCTGCAAGGCCGCGGTCCGCAGGCGCGCCCGAGGAGCACCCCAGCCCCGCCTCCTTGCCGCCCCAGCCCGGTTCCAGCAGGTCACCTCACCTCGAACGGAATGGGCAGGTTCTCTGCCGCCGCCTTCAGCTCCAACACCGAGTCCATCTGCCTGTCGGTCAGCGGTGCCGTCGTGTCGGGTCGCCGATCCCACAGAGCCAGCTTTTCCCGAGCGTCCCGCTCTGCCGCCGCCTCAGGCGGCAGCAGGAGCGCCGCCTCTGCCATTGCCGCCGCCCCTGTGGGCCTCAGCAACACCGGGGTGGTGGGGACCCCGACAGAGAGGCCCGGGCCACTTCCGGGGGAGCCAGGGCTTCCAGCGAGGCACCGGCGGCAGGGCGGAGCGTAATAACCTGACCCCGGAAATGCTTCCACAGTGTGTGTGGGCGGGACCGAGTCCAGGATAGACGTGGCTCTAAACAGAGTACCAATATTTCCGGTTGGGATATAGAAGAAGCGGGCGAAGGAGACAGGCCCTGACGGAAATAGAAATGCCCCTACCGGAAGCCTCTTTCTCAACTTCAATAACTTTATTTTTACGTGTTCTTCAGATTATTGACAATTGAGCTACCTGACCCTGCCGGCAGAGGTCCTCCCGAGCTCCAGGATCTCGTGCCTCTGCTCACAGCTGAGTAGTCTGCGTGGAGTGCGTGGACCGTGTGATTTCCGTGTAGACATGTTGACAGTTTCCACCGCCTAGATCACAACCACCAGTATAAACTTTTCCAATGTCCAATAAATCTGCTGTTAGAAAATTAAGTTATGAAAACAAAATTTCAAAGATTTCTGTATATCAAAAATTCTTAATAGTATTAAATAACGAAACAAATGTCCAACATTGAAGAACTGGATTAATTCATGGCATTGACACGTAATTAAGGTCCTATTCTGTCCAGGGGCGCATGGGTGGCTCAGTCCGTTAAGCCCCAGCAAGCGGCAGACCCTTGAATTCGGCTGGGGTCCTGATCTCAGGGTCCAGGGGTGGGTCTCCATGCTCACCCAGAAGTCGGTTTGGGCTTCTCTATATCCCTCTCTACCCCTCCCCCCTGCTCTCATGCACTCTCCCTCTCTAAAATACATAAAAAATTTTTTAAAATACTCTCCTTTTAAATCATGTTGTAGTTTTTTTAATCATGTAGCTTTGACAAATAATTAAAAACAAATAATTATACTGGATAATTTATAAACTTATAAAAGTTCTATATTCTATAACTTATAGAATAAATAAATATCTGTGAGTCCATACTAATATAAATGATTGAGTAAGTAAATGGGGGATAAGGGATAATTCTACAGAGGAATTCCAATCAATAAATATAGAACGAGCACTGAAAAATAAAATTAAATTTTAAAAAAATAATAGAGTGAGAAAAATAGTAATAATTGATGGACAAAATCTAAAAATGGATTCTAAAATTAGTGGGTGAAAGTTTGAGGAGAAAAAGTCACATTGTATCAAATGATCTCCCCAAGGTATTTATTAATAGCAATGAGGGAGGCGGATATTAACTTTACAGTGGAGAAACCTGACAAGTATCACCTTAACCAAGCCACAGAGGTCAATGTCATCATCATGAAACTCCCAACATGATAAGTTGAGAAGGACACAGTTATCACTTCTGTGGTGATACTGCAGGTATTCCTGCCAAAAATGCAAAACTACATTCTAATTATAAGGAAACATCAGACAAATTCAAATTGAGGGGCTTCCTGTAAAGCAACTGACCAGTATTCTTCAAAAGTGTTAAGATCATAAAAGACAAGGAAAAACCATGGAACTGTTACAGCCAGATACAGTACAGGAATCAGGGTTAGATCTTGGGACACAAAAAAGGAAAATTATAGAATAAAATACAGATATTTGAATAAGGCCTACAGTTTAGATTACACTATTGTACCAATGTTAATTTCCATTTTGATTATTGTACATGATTTTGTAAGATGATAAAGTGGAGGAAGCTGAACAAAGGGCACACCTGTACTCTCTATTACTTTTGCAACTTTTCTGAAGTCTAAAATTACGTCAAAGTCAAGAGTTAAAACTCTCATGCTATAGAAAACATTTATCTATCTAAATGTAGGTGGTTGGGATTACTAATTATGGGTTTTTTTCTTTTCGTATCTTTTTTTTTTTTTTAATCACTCAACCCAGTTTCAGAGCATTGTTTCCCCATCAAACCACTCCACTGCTATTTCCTAAAGAAAGTCTTCTTGTAGAAGCACCTGGGTGGCTCAGTGGGTTAAGCCTCTGTCTTCGGCTCAGGTCATGATCTCAGGGACCTGAGATTGAGCCTTGCATCAGGCTCTCTGCTCAGCAGGGAGCCTGCTTCCCCCTCTCTCTCTGCCTGCCTCTCTGTCTACTTGTGATCTCTCTCTCTGTCAAATAAATTAAATCTTAAAAAAAAGAAAAGAAAGTCTTCTTGTAGATCCATAGAGACATGTGGATCTATTCGTCAAAGTACCTAAACACACCAAGTACTTAAAACACTTTCTCTTCTTGCCAGACTGGTCTCTAGTTCCAAAAATCTCAGAAATAAAATTAATGCTGTTGAGTTTTGTGATGTCAATTCCTCACCAAACATCATCCTTTTATATTTATCCAAATATAAGCATTTTTCCCTCCCAAATGTGTTTCTATTGCGGATTCTCCTAAATCTACTTTCTTCTAAATATTATGTTTAATTCCTTAACATATTTTTAGTAACTGGTGATTTGTGATGCTAAAGTGTTGGAGGAGGTCATCGAGAAGACAAGACCGCCAGTTGACCTGAGAGCTGGACTTGCGACCATCAAGCCTCCTCACCTCTTCCCCTGTCCTTAGAATGTAACTTTTGCCCACTGCTCCCATGGGGGTGGGGGGGCTCTTTTCAAGGACACAACCTTGAGAGAATAATACGTTGTTGAGACAATCTGGACTGAATATATGACTAAACCCACTGAAGGCCTCTGTCTTGGAGTGGCCTGCTACCTTCTTTGGCCTCTCCATTACCTTCCAAGTGTGGCTGCCAGTTTCTAATTTCAGCCATGGAATTTCCAAGGCTTCAAGCCGACATAAAGGAATGCAATGTGGGTCATGGTACCCATGGCCAAGATTCGGGTCAAGGCTGAATGTTTAACTAGCTGCTGTGAGATCAAATGAGGGGAGAGGACCATAGATATGCAACACAATAATGCCTGGTCTGTTCTTGAATCCAAGAACCGAGAGAGCTAAGGAAGGAGTGCCTGGGGGATCCAGCAGTCACCAGCTGGCCCTGCAAGGACAGGAGGAAGATAAGAACAGGGAAACCGAGTAACAGCAGTTTGCATGGGGTATTTTAATCTTGTGGAGCACTGGCATAGAAATATACACCTGCAAACAAGGCAGAGGTTGCTCTAGGTTGTTCTAGGTATACTAGAAATGTGGTGTACAATATAATAATTCTTCAGCTTCAGACAATAATGTTCCTTTCTGTATGGACAAGTATTGTCTGGTCCCCCCACCCCCACCAAAAAAAGTACAAATTTCCTAAAATGAATCCACGTTGATACTTTGTATTACAAGTCATCTCCTGTTTTCAGCTGGTGATTAACTTATTCCCGGAAGTTCTAGAGGCCATGACAAATACAATTAGTTTTAATTCTCTGCTATAATTCTTACAAATGTACTTGAGTCAAGAATTGCTACCCTTTCCCATAAAATCATTCAAACTGATATAATGAAAGCTCATATTGCAAAAACCTGTACATCTATAAGATACACATTTGTGTTCATACTGTGTGCATGTGTGGGTGTTGGTGTGCAAGAGGAAATAAGACAGGATTGATTGCATAGGCTATCTTGGGAAAATGACAAAGATGAGGTCAGAGGAGCTTCATACCCAAATGATCAAGGTCCCATATCACAATAGATGACATTTTGTGCTTTTCAGATTTCACTTTTAATCTCTTGATCAAAAATCCTATGAGTAAAGCAGCATGGCAGTTCATCTCATTTACTTCACACAAGATGGTGAAGAAAGTTTTCAACGACATTTGGGGGGGCCATGGGAAAAGGCCACTTTTATATACTCTTTCTAGAGGGAAATTTGCCAACTCCTATCAAAGCTGAAGAAATGGGGAGAGAGAAGAGAGATCTCTCTCTTTTTTAAATTTATTTATTTGAGAAAGAGAAAGTGAGTGCGGGTGCCCAAGAGAGGGGGTGTAGGGGGGAGCACAGGGGGAGAACCTCCAAGCAGACATGGAGAGAAAATGGATACAACCTAAATATTTTTTGGTTATAAAAGAAGTCTTGCTCCTATTATCTACTGCTACCTAGCTGACCAAACCAAAAATTTGTGGCCTAAAAATAGCCCACCATTTTGTTATCTTTCATAACTGCACGCATCAGAAAAGTCTATAGGGCACAGCAGAGAAGACACATGTCTGCCTACCACATCTGGAAACCACAGCTGGGGTGACTCGAATGGCTACAGCCTGGACCTCCCAGGGCTGTCTGCACATCTCTGCACCCTCACAGGTCTCTCCACAGGCCTTCTCCAGCACGAAGAGTATCTGGACTTCTTACAGCAGCTTGAGGCTTGGAGAGACTGTTTCCAGAGGCTTCTGACCTCCCCTTCAAAGTCAATGGGTCACTTCCGCTGCACTGTCAGGAGAGTCTCAACAGGCAGGCCAGATCTAGGAGGCAAATGACTCCACTTCCCAGTGGAAGGAGTTGCAAAGAACAGGCAGCATTTTGAATCTACCACACAAGGCCGAATTTGGTAACCATTGAAAAAAATGAAATGTTTTATCAATTCTGCTTCCATGCAACCCTATGGATTACCCAGGGGCACAAGGAAGCTTCTGAAAGTGATGGAAATGTCCTGGTTTTATCAAATGTTATCTTGTATCTATTAAATGTCCCATCTCTGTTGTGGTCGTGGTCTCACAACTGTACACATGGGTCAGAATGGGTCAAACTGCACAGTTAAATAGTATATGTTTGCACATGCGACATATTCATTACACCTCGATAAAACCGGGGTGAGGGGGAATGAAGCAGATCTTCATGGAAGATCTGACATGGAAGAAGATTCGTCATATATTATTGAATGAAGAATGCAAGCTTCCAGAGCACCTGGGTGGTTCAGTCAATTAAGTATCCAACTCTGGAGGTCAGCTCAGGCTGTGATGTCAGGGTTCTGTCGAGTCCACTCTTCACACCCACCCAAATCACACAACCCCTCCCCATGCCTCCCATCACCAAGCTCATGAGGAGGAGGGCCTCTCTGGGCCAGGGAGCACAAGCAATCGCCTGCAGCTGGCCAGCTGGGAGCAGCTGTTCTGACCTGAATCGAGGGTGCAAGGCAATGCATGTTTTCCACTCTGCTGGGGCCTCTTTTCAGGCTACCTCATTTGTGTTCTGGGGGACTGTGTTCATCCCTAATGTTCTACAACCTGTGAGCAACCATTATTGCAAAACTATCATAAGGAAACTGAAAGGGTTCACTTGATGGTTATTAAAATATGTATTTTTCAATGGTTTGAGGAGCCTTTCAGAAAAGGGTGGAGGAAAAGAGATCTACTGCTGCCCTCTGACATGAAGAACGTTGGCATAGACATCACAGTAGCCTTGGAATTCAGCGACAGCTGGGGAAGCGGAGGCACGTTAGGCCTTCGGAGGACTGACCAAGCGCTGGAAACCCATCTCCAGTGGCCTCTGCTCCTCTTAATCCCGCACACAGTACTCACTCAGCTTGCATTTCCACTGCCAGGACCCCGAGCAGTTACGGGTATAAAATCTGTAAAAGTTATTAACATGCATCCCTGGGAAATCTCAGACAAATGAGCCCTGGTCCAAGGTCTGAAATGGGGGGCCCTCCTCCCCCAACACACACCAGAGCAGGTTCCCTCCTTGTTCCTATCTGCAGGGACGGCGGAGAGCGCAGGTCCTGGTGATCCGTGAAGGCCTTCTACGGGTGGAGCTCTCGGGTTTAAAACTAACAGCCTGGTATGTGAATTTTTTGTGCGGGAATAAAAACACAACAACAAAAAAAGCAAGAAACGTATGTGTTCTCTTTCGATTGCAGCATGGCGTAAAAGGCAGCTACGCGACCAGCCTCATCTCTAGGCTGTATGTTTACATTTTGTCTGCAGATTTCATTACGTCTGGCTGGCATTTTGTTGTACACAACCGACAACCCTAAAGAGGGGAACGAGGAGAGAAACATTTTCTAAAGTTTTTACGTATTTATTTTGACTTCCTTACTGGGATGTGAGCTTGCTAAAGAACAGCTGTGGCCCTATGTCGCAGAGCAGCTGTGTCTGCGGTGCTGGGTCCTGGCTTCCCTTCCCTCGCCCGCTCCTGAGCCCCAATTCCGCGTACTTGGGGTTAGCCGCTCAGGCAGAGACGGCGGCCGCTGCGCTCAGGGGCGCCCCCAGGTGGCGGCTGCTGATCCGCGGGCGCCCGACCATCCACTCGCGACAGCCGCGGGGAAGAGCCCGCGCTCTCCCCGGACCGGGGCTGCGACTCCGGTCCAGGCAAACCCTGCCAACTCCGGGTGAGGGGCGCCGAGACAGCCCTTGCCCATTAGTAATGGGCTGCTTGGGGACCTCCTGTCCATTCTTGGCAGATTCGAGACAGCCACCGCTCAGCTAGAGAACGCAGGCCTCGGATCTCTTTATTTATCCCAAACGCTGCTTGAGCGCTACATTCAGAGCTGCCAGGTTGCAGGTCTTCCCTGGGGGTCTAGTGGTTAGGATTCGGCGCTCTCAGAGCTGCCAGGTCTACCCCAGGGTCTGCAGCCCGGGGTGTTGCCAGCTTTTGCCTGTGCTTGCCTCTGTGCTCACACCATGCTTCACAGCCCCACCACCCAAGGCTGAACCCTGGATCTCCTCTACACATGAATATGGGCAAATTGAACCTCTGCGCCTCTGTGTCCTGGTAGGAAAATGCGCACTAACTAAAAATAATTTTAAAATAAAATATATAGGGGCGCCTGGGTGGCTCAGTGGGTTAAGCCACTGCCTTCGGCTCAGGTCATGATCTCAGGGTCCTGGGATCCAGTCCCGCATTGGGCTCTCTGCTCAGCAGGGAGCCTGCTTCCCTCTCTCTCTCTGCCTGCCTCTCCATCTACTTGTGATTTCTCTCTGTCAAATAAATAAAAATCTTTAAAAAAAATAAAATAAAATAAAAATATATATATGTGTGTGTGTGTGTGTATACACATATATATATATAATCTCAGGAATTTTGGAAATTAGGATATGGACATAGATATAGAGAGATATATATATGAAAGCCTTAGAATCAAACATGGGAGGTGCTTAGTAAGATTTAGCTGTTGAAGGGAGGGGAGAGGGGAAGGAAGAAGAAAGAGGAGAGGGAGGAGAGGAGGGAAGAGAAACTGCCTAGTTGTTTAGATTTTAATCCCTCTGGAATTCTCCAGGCTGACCCTCCAAAGCCTCCAGGACAGGGTCACAGCTGTACCTCTGCCTGTGAGCATCTTCCAGAAATGCACTGTGTGCATTCCAAGGATAAATTCCTCAGCTGCTTTCCAGGCATTCTTCTGTGTCACACCCTAGGGAGATCTGATGCAGTCCCAAAAGCAAAAGTGGGGAGGGGGGAGAGGTCTATTTCAACCTGGTTCTCAAGCAGGGTAGGGCTCCAGACAGGGAAGCCCTGATTTTGATGACCACCCCCCCATAAGGAGTCATCGTCATACACCAGGGTGATCCAGGGTGAGTGCCTTGCACCTGAGTCGGCAACACTGATGGAGGCCTTCCTTCCTCCACGGGGTCAGGGCAGCCCCAAGCAGCTGCCTGGTGGTCTTCGAAGTTTCTGGCTAAATGCACAGCGACTTCAGCCTTCGTTCTCAGAGTACAAATAGCACCAGTCAGTACTTGGCTGTGTTCCCAAATGAGGACTTTGACTTCTTAAAGAATAGAAGTTAGAGCTGGAAGAGAGTCTAAAGATATCATCAAACCCCTCCATTCCACAGAGGAGCAGACTGAGGTGTACTGAGGTGAGATGACGAGCCCAAAGTCCTCCAGGTGATTAGTGTCAAAGGCCAGTTAGAACTCAGATAACCTGACTTGTGCAGCTGATGGTCTCATACTACCTCAGTTTCTCCAAGTTAAGCGATGTGCAAAGCCCTTTAAAGAAAATTAGATTCCCAACAATTTATGTAAAGAGTTGTAGGATGTTTCTTAAGTATGCACAAGAAGTATGACTTGTGGTTAAGTCTGACTTAACCACAAGTTAAGTATGACTTAACTTGTGGTTAAGTATGACTTCAGGTTAAGTATGACTTAACCTGACATGAACTTTGTGTGTTTACATCAAAATAGACTTACCAGGGGCGCCTGGGTGGCTCAGTGGGTTAAGGCCTCTGCCTTTGGCTCAGGTCATGATCCCAGGGTCCTGGGATCAAGCCCCACATCGGGCTCTCTGCTCAGCGGGAAGCCTGCTTCTCCCTCTCTCTCTCTGCCTGCCTCTCTGCCTACTTGTGATCTCTCTCTTTGTCAAATAAATATTTTTAAAAAAGACTTACCAGTCTCATGCCAATAAAAGTATAAAACTGGTAACAGTCCATGTAACAACACTAATGAGAGGGAGGCTGTTGTCTTGCTGGGAAACAGAATTGCCACTGGCAACATGAAGATGGTGTGGACGGCTGCCACACAGCTGTTTTGGGGTTCCCGTGCTTGTGTCATACCAGCAGCATGCTCCATTCCCCTGCCATTTGCATCACCAAGAAGCCTTCAGTCAGGCTAGCTCCCTAATATCCATATTGCCATTAACCAGCTTCGATCTACCATGTGCATACAAAATCAATCCCTGTTCTTTTTTATTTTTTTATTTTTTAAAGGTTTTATTTATATATTTGATAGAGAGAGATCACAAGTAGGCAGAGAGGCAGGCAGAGAGAGAGAGGAGGAAGCAGGCTCCCCGCTGAGCAGAGAGCCCGATGCAGGACTCGATCCCAGGACCCTGAGATCATGACCTGAGCCGAAGGCAGCGGCTTAACCCACTGAGCCACCCAGGCGCCCCTCCCTGTTCTTTTTTAGTAGCCTTTTTTTTTTTTTAAGATTTCATTTATTTATTTGAGAGAGAGAAGGAGAGAGAGCACATAGAGGGAGAAGGAGAGGGAGAAGTAGACTCCCCACTGAGCAGAGCCCCCCCCCCAACATGGGGCTCAATCCCAGGACCCTGAAACCATGACCTGAGCTGAAGGCAGCTGCTTAACACATGGAGCCACCCAGGTGCCCCGTTTTTTAGTGGCTTAACTATAATAATCTATATAAACAAACAAGGAGGGTGCTGGCTGAAATCGCACAGCAACACTAAGCTGTAAGATAGTCATGTTGGTGATCCAGAATATTCATATAATTGTCTAAATATATGAAAAAAAAACACATTTTATTTATTTTTTTAAAGATTTTATTTATTTATTTGACAGAGATCACAAGTAGGCAGAGAGGCAGGGAGAGAGAGAGAAGGAAGCAGGCTCCCTGCTGGGCAGAGAGCCTGATGCGGGGCTCGATCCCAGGACCCTGGGATCATGACCTGAGCCAAAGGCAGAGGCTTTAACCCACTGAGCCACCCAGGTGCCCCAAAACCCCACATTTTAAAACTTTGTTCACAGACTCTAGTTTGAGAAATGCTGCACCCTGTCCTGCTGTCCTAGAGGCACAGACAGTCCCTGTCACCTGCTACAAGAATCTGAAACTCCACATTCCAGAACCATGCCTTTGCTTCTTAAGATTTTCCATCCATCAGGATCTTAGGATGGGGCACTGGTGAGGCAAAAATGTGTAAGGGACAAGCAGCAGGGTTGTACCAGGTCAGGAAAGGGTGGGAAGCAGAACAGATAGGACATAGGAATCCAAAAACCTTCTTAAAGTGGGTACTGCAAAAATTCACCTTGGTCAACCCCACTCAATGATTAAGATCGGAACACTTCAGGGCCCTGCTCATAAAGCAACATTGCAAAGCTAGCCCATGTTATAGTTACAAAGTATCTCCCATCTGCTTCCCACTTTAACTCTGGGAAAGAGTTGGTAGATATCATCCATCCCCAGTGAATGAATGAAGAACTGAACCCCAGGCAGGTTTGTGACCTACTTAAGCTGATGATCAGCAGGGGGCAGAATTATCACTAGAACAGGGATGCCGGACAAGGCCTTCTCTCTTCCCTCTACACTAACAGTATGAAAGTGAGTGACACGGGGACGTACATTGGAACCAGTTAGTCCTTTTCTGTAACGGGACATTCTAGCAAGGATGGGTCTTAAGGGTGACTGTTACAAATTCAAAGAAACACCTCCAGGAGGAAAGGGCTTAAAGCTTTGGTATGTTCTGTTCTATCTATAATAAGACAGGAGTAGTTCAAGTCCCAAACACTAAATCATGGCATCATAGAGGAGGTAGGATAAAACAGGAGGCTTCTCGGATCATGCTCCATTTGCTGTCTTCACTTACCATAAAGTTGCAAAATGGAATAATTTAAAAAGAAAATATTCTTATGCACACCTGCAACTCCGTCTTGAATTTTCAGAGCACGTTAATTTGGAATTGATGAATTTCTTCATGTACAATCACTAGAACCACTTCTCCTGGGATAGTATTTGTAGTTTTATCAAGTGTTTGAAGATCTGCTTGCTTTTGCAAGTTATTTCCTTGCTGACTCTATCAATTTCTTTTACACATCAGTGAACTGGACAAATCACCTTAAACTTTGACAATTTATTTAAACATAGCTAAGACTTTATTTCATGCTAAGAGAAGAATTGCTGTCCTGGACCAGACAAATTGTCCTCCAGCTTAGAATTTAGAATCCATATTTACAGTCAAGTCATATTTGAAGATACACATAATTGCCTTCCAATATTTCGACCTCAAAAACCTATGAGGTGCAACTTGGCTAGTCATAAAATTAAAACAATGCAATAAAGTCATTATCACATGCTGGTGAGGAGAATAAACATTGATAAAACAACTTTGGAAACATCTGTCAGTGGCAGTTTTTTAAAATTACTTCTGGGTTTTTGGTTGTTGTTGTTGTTGTTGTTTTTAAGATTTTATGTATTTATTTGTCATAGAGAGCATAAGACCAGCAGGCAGGGGGAGAAGCAGACTCCCCACTGAGCAGGGAGCCTGATGTGGGACTCATTCCCAGGACCCCAAGATCATGACCTGAGCCAAAGGTGGCTGCCCAACTGACTGAGACACTCAGATGTCCCTCTTTGGGCTTTTTAAAAAACTGGTAATCTTAAATATTAAAAAAAAAAATCTTTATATACAAAGATGTTCATCATGGGATACCAACAAACATTTGGAAGCAATTTAAGTCAGAACTATAGTAAACCTGTTTGATGGTCTACTAGGCAGTCATTTAATTTTTTTTAATTTTGCTTATTTATATGACAGACAGAGATCACAAGTAGGCAGAGAGAGAGAGGGAAGCAGGCTCCCTGCTGAGCAGAGAGCCTGATGTGGGGCCTGATCCCAGCACCCTGGGATCATGACCTGAGCTGAAGGCAGAGGCTTAACCCACTGAGCCACCCAGGCGCCCCAACCATCATTTTAAACTGCTTCCATTTTACTTGTATTTTCTGTTTTTTAATATTGTTAAGTGTGTATTTGTCACAGTGTGCATATATTATTTACTCCTATATATTTTTATGTGTGTGTGGGGGTTGTGTGGGTGTCTTATAGGTGTGTGTTATAGTGTTAGGGATCTCAAACCATAACCAATTCATTCATGAACCCAACCACTTATTAAACATTTAGTGTGTATCTACTATGTGTCAGGTGTTGTGCTAACGAGTCTGAGTACTCAATACTAAAGAACATTCCCTGCCTTCAAGAACCTTACAATCTAGTGAGAGAGACAGAGAAGTACTGGAAAGTACAATACAATATACGATTGTATAGATCATATATATTATTCCAATATATCATTGGAGTAAACATTGATGATATTATATAAGGCACTGAAGCAAAGCATCTAATCCATTCTTGGAAGGTAGTTTTATTTCCTGCAGGAAAGAACATCTAAGCACTGTGCTTGGCATACAGTAGATGCTCAATAAATGCATTTTGAATGAATTGGTATCAGAAGGGCAATGGGGACAAACAGAGGAGAAACCCTTTCAAGACAAAGGAAACATCACGTGCTCATGCCCAGAAGCCAGAGTATAGAACACTTTCAGGAAGTCACAAATTGTCCAGTATGGCTGGAAAGTGGAGTTGAGTTTAGAAAAGTGACAAGAGATGAAGACCAAGGAGTGCATAGAGACAAATCTATAAAACCCTGGATGTCATGCTAAGGAGTCTGGCCTCTTCGCTGAAGAGAACGAGCAGGGAGGACATTGCCAGATGCACCATGTGGAAAGGTCCTGGACAGAAGGACACATGCAATGACAGGAGCCCAGTCGGGAGGTAGGGACGCAGCAGAGACTGTTTCAGTTGTCTAGAAGACCTGAATACAGGAAAGTCCGTGGAGAAAGGCAGATGCCTGGAAAACATTTTAGGATAAAATCCACAGGGCTTGAAGTTTCACTGAGCATGAAGTAAAATGGACAGGAGGAGAGGGGGCCTGGCAGTGGAACGCGGTACACAGGGGCACCATGGTTTCCACAGGATGGAGCACAGGCACTTGCTGGAGGCGTGAGGAGGTGGCTCGGACTCCCCAGGCATGGGGTTCTACTGCATGGCTTCCTTGCCCTCAAGCCACACCTGCGGCATCACTGGGATTTCCCTATGGCCAGAGGAAGGAAAGACCTAGGTCTGCTTATAGATGGTTTTGAGCCACACACAGGCACCAGCTAAAAGTGAACAGCTGCCATGTATCGGCCCCAGTCAGGAGCGTTGCTGGAAAAGAACTGGAGAAGAAAATCTTCTGACTGCTCAGACTTCCAACAGCACCTCTGTACCACCAAGCCTGGAGGTCTTGAATCCACGACCACAGCCCAGGTGGTTAGTCTTCATTGGTCCCCCCAGATCTTTTCCATCTCCTTGTGTCACGCTGTATTTGAAGAAATGTCTTTTAATCAGGTTTCCAGGGGCGCCTGGGTGGGTCAGTTGGTTGAGCGTCTGACTTTTGGTATCAGTTCAGGTCATGATCTCAGGAAGGTTAGATCAAGCCCTATGTGGGGCTCCACACTCAGCTGGGGGTCTACTTGGGATTCTTTCTCCCCCTCCCTCTGCCTCTCTTCCCACTCATTCTCCTTCTGCCTCAAGTAAATAAATAAATTTTTTTTTTTTTTTTAATGGCAATTACTGGGACACCTGGATGGCTCAGTCAGTTAAGCATTTGCCTTTGGCTCAGCTCATGATCTCAGGGTCCTGGGATTGAGTCCTGCACTGGGCTCCTCACTCAGTGGGGAGTCTGCATCTCCCTCTGCCTGCTACTCCCCTTGCTTGTGTGCTCTCTGACACATAAATAAAATCTTAAAAAAAAAAAAAAAGATTAAAAAAAAAAGCTTTAGTTTGTTTTGGCCACACAATGTATAAAGAAATTTGTGACATAAACAACCAAAAGGCTGAGGACAGAGCTGTAAAGAAGCAGAGTTTTTGTACATTATTAAATTTAAGCTGGTACAAATTCAAATTAAAGTGTTGTAATTTTAGAACGTTAAATGTAATCCCCATGGTAACCACAAAGAAAATTTCTGTAGAATATACAGAAAAGGAAACAAGAAAAGAAATAGAACATATTACTGCAAAAAGTCAAGTAAACATAAGATAAGACAGTCATGTGAGAAATGAGGGATAAAAATTATAAGGCATACAGAAAACAACATAATGATATAAGTCCTTCCTTATCAATAATTGCTTTAAATGTAAATGGATTAAACTCTCCACTCAAAAGACACAGATTGGAAGAGGGACGCCTGGGTGGCTCAATTGGTTAAGTGAATGCCTTCCGCTCAGGTCATAATCCTCGAGATCCGGGACTGAGTCCCGCCTTGGGCTCCCTGCTTGGTGGGGAGTCTGCTTCTCCTTCCAAACCTCCCCTTCTGTGCTCGCTCTCTCTCTCATTCTCTCTCTTTCAAAAATAAATAAATATGTATATCTTTAAGGGAAAAAAAAGACAAAGATTGGAAGAATGGATTGAAAACACAAGATCCAGGGCACCTGCGTGGCTCAGGTGGTTAAGCATCTGCCTTTGGCTTAGGTCATGATCCCAGGGTTCTAGGACCGAGTCCTGCATCAGGCTCCCTGGTCAGCGGGGAGCCTGCTTCTCCCTCGGCCTCTACTCTGTCAAATAAATAAACAAAATCTTAAAAAAAAAAAATAAAAACCACACACACAAGATCCAAATATATGCTATATATAAGAGATTCATTGAGATCCAAAGACCAAACGAGCTGAAAATAGAAGGAAGAAGACAGTCCGTAGGAATAGTGACCGAGAGAGCAAGAATGGCTGTATTAACATCAGACAAAATAGACTTAAGTCGGAAGAGCTTACAAGAGAGAAAGAAGAACATTGAATATTAATATAAGGTTAAATTTAGTAAGACAATATATAACAATTATAAACATTTACACACCTAATGACAAGCCATCAAAATTTTTGAAGCAAAAACTGACAGAACTGAAGGGAGAAAGAGACAGTTCTCCAGTAATAGTTGGAGATTTCAATACCCCACTCATGATAATAGATAAAACAACTAAACAGAAGATAAATAAGGAAATAAAGGACGTAACACAATAAAGCACTAGATCTAACAGGCATATATAGAACACTCTAAGCAACAACAGAATACACATTCTATTTAAGTGCACATGAAGCATTTTCTAGGAAAACCATGTTAGGTCACAAATTAAGTCTCAATAGATTAAAAAAAATAAATAAATGGCCATAGTAGGATGAAATTAGAAACCAGTAACAAGGGGTGCCTGGCTGCCTTAGTGGAGCATGTAACTCTTGATGTTAGAGTTGCAAATTCAATCCCCAGGTTGAGTGTACAGACCACATAAAATCTTTTACAAAGTAAGAAAGAAAGGAAAACAGAAAAACTCCTCAAAATTATAGAAATTTAACAACACACTTTTAAGCAACCAATAGATCAAAGAAATTAGAAAGGAAATTGGAAATACTTAGAAACAAATGAGGGTTCAGTCGGTTAAGCAACTGACTTGTGATTTCAGCTCAGGTCATGATCTCAGGGTCACGGGATCAAGCCCCGTGTCAGGCTCCATGCTGACAGGGAGCCTGCTTTGGATTCTCACTCCCTCTGCCCCTCTCTTTTGCTCCTCTCCCTCTGCTCGTGCACACGTTCACTCTCTTTCTCTCAAAAGGACGGAAGGCAGGTAGAAGGGATGGAGGAAGGGAGGAAAGTAGAAAGGGAGGACGGGGGGAAGGAAGGACTTAGAGATAAATGCAAGTGAAAATACAATTTGCCAAAACGTATGGGATGCAGTGAAAACAGTGCAAAAGGAGAAATTTATAGCTCTAAACACATTCAAAAACAAGAAAAATCTCAGATCAACCACCTAACTTTATAACTTAGAGAACTAGACAAGAAGAAAGAACTAAACTCAAAGCTAGCAAAACGAAGGAAATAATAAAGACTCCAGCAGAGATCAATGAAATTGAGACTAGAAAACGGGGCACCAGCCTGGCTTAGTTGTTGGAACATTCGACTCTTGCTCTCAGGGTTGAGTCTGAGTTCCACACTGGGCGTACAGTTTGCTTAAAAATAAAATTTAAGGGGCACCTGGATGGCTCAGTTGGTTAAGCAACTGCCTTCAGCTCAGGTCATGATCCCAGGACCTTAGGATTGAGCCCGGTGTGGGGCTCCCTACTCCTCGGGAAGCCTGTTTCTCCCTCTCCCACTCCCCCTGCTTGTGTTCTCTCTCTTGTTGTCTCTCTCTCTGTCAAATAAATAAAATCTTTTAACAAGAATAAAAATAAAAAAAATAAAATTTTAAAAATTAATTCAAGATGAACCACCAGCCTAAATCTAAAACAGTAAGACTCTTAAAAGAAACAGTACGGGGGCACCTGGGTGGCTCAGTGGGTTAAAGCCTCTGCCTTCGGCTCAGGTCATGATCTCAGGGTCAGCAGGGAGCCTGCTTCACCCCCCCCTTCTCTCTCTGTCTGCCTCTCTGCCTACTTGTGATCTATCTGTAAAATAAATAAAAAGTTAAAAAAGAAAGAAAGAAAGAAACAAACAAACAGTACAGGGGCGCCTGGGTGGCTCAGTGGGTTGGGCCTCTGCCTTCAGCTCAGGTCATAATCTCAGGGTCCTGAGATGTAGTCCAGTATCGGGCTTCTCTGCTCAGCAGGGAGCCTGGTTCCCCCCCTCCCTCTCTGACTGCCTCTCTGCCTATTTGTGATCTCTCTCTCTGTCAAATAAATAAATAAGATCTTTCAAAAAATCATCTTAAAAAAAAAAAGTACAAAAGCTTTACCACATTGGATTCTGAAAATGATTTCTTAGATAGAACAGCAAAGGCACAGGTAACAATAAAAATAGCCAAATTAGATTTCATGAAAATTAAAAAATTTTGTGTATCAAAAGACACTGGCAATAAAGCAAAAAGGCAATTCACAGATTGGGAGAAAATATCTGCAAATCATGAAACTCCTGAAACACAACAACAAAAAACAACATAATTCAAAAATAAAGGACCTGAATAAACATTTCTCCAAAGAGGATATGCAAATGGCCATCAAGCCATGATATTCAATGTCACTAATCAGCCGAGAAATGCACATCACAAGATATCACCTCATACACAGTAGGATAGCTGCTCTCAAAAACACAAAAAAATAACAAGCGTTAGCCAGGATGTAGAGAAATTAGAACCCTTGTGCACTACTGGTAGGAACATTAAAATGGTACAATCACCACAATCTGCTGACCTGTCCTCCTGATTTCGGACTCGGCAATCCCCCACAGTTGCATGAGACTATTTCTTAAAATAAATCATGTATATATACATATACAGACATACACACACACAGCCTGCTGGTTCTGTTTCTCTGGAGAACTCTAATACATACCCTTTAAATCCATTCCCTACAAACGTTAAGTTTGCTTTCTCCCTAAGAAGTGAGTTCATGGTATACACAGGAGCCTGCACCTTAAGTTTTTCCTACTTAATAATGTATTATGGATATCTTTCCAAGTCAGCCAGCTGAGATCTAATTCATTCTTCTCAAGACCAATACAGTAAGCCATTGTATGGATTATTTAAGCAGAGGATATACAGACATAGAAGTTTCCAGGTTTTCTGTTCTTCATTCCGTTATTTGCATCAAACTTTCAAGAAACCTATTTATACACACTGTCCTTGTCTTGTATTCCTGTTTTGCTTCAGAATGGATTTAGTTATACTCTACCAAAAATTTAGTGTCTCATCTTCCCAGTTGCCAGTTTAGAAATAAATAGCCTGGATTAAAAGCCAAATATGTCTTTTTTTTTTTTTAAGATTTTTATTTATTTGACAGACAGAGATCACAAGTAGGCAGAGAGGCAGGCAGAGAGAGAGAGAGGAGGAAGCAGGCTCCCCGTTGAGCAGAAAGCCCAATGCGGGGCTCGATCTCAGGACCCTGGGATCATGACCCGAGCTGAAGGCAAAGGCTTTAACCCACGGAGCCACCCAGGTGCCCCTAAAAGCCAAGTATGTCTTAACAGGTACCATAATGCACATGACAGTTCTACTGTCCACAGGCCTTTGAGAAACACTAGCAGCCAGTGGTTCTTGCTAACCTTCATACAAAGTCAATTGTGTGTGTCATTTAGTCTCTCAGGTAAGAGAACTAAGAAAGTGCCCATTTTTCCTGGCTTTATTTTTTTTTTCAATAAACCACCATCTTTAATTCAAATGTTAGTAAGACAGGCACCTAGAAAAAAAGAAGTGTTATGTTTTTTATAATCTTATGGAGGTTTCTTTTTAATTTTTATTTTTGTTTAAGTAAGCTTTACGCCCAGTGTGGGGCCTGAACTCATGACCCTGAGATCAAGAGTCACATGCTCTACCGACTGAGCCAGCCAGGTGCCCCAAGAATATTTTTAGGTGAAAAATTTAATGAACTAGGTTTGTGTTCTAGCCCATGGCTCTTCTAAGCCAAACACAGGTGCCTTTGCCTGATCCACAGTTAATCAAACATCCCAGCCCATCTCTTGCCAATGCCAAACGCTGGGAGGACAGAGGGAACCTGAAGGCTCAAGGCACCCATGCCATCACCCTGGTATTCCGCATTTCCAGAAGGTTTTACCCAGCCAGTCCATGGATCAAAGTCACTGGCCTCTGCTGGGCTACAGAGGATTTCATATAGTGGGAGGTCACACAGATGTTCAGGCAATAAGGAGGGTGATCCTGGGGTACCTGGCTGGCTCACATGATAGAGCATGAAATTCTTGATCTCACGTTTTAAGTTCAAGCCCCACATTGAGTGTAGAGATTATTTTAAAATTAAAAAAAAAAAAAAAAGATGACCCCCCCAACAACTTCTCCATGAGGAGAAATGTCGGTAGCCACTTTCACAAGTGCCATTTATTTCTACTCCAACCTTCTGGACTCTTTGGACCTTGTCTTTGTTTAAAGGTTTCTATTTATCCAAAATAAACACAAATCATTTGGATTGTTATGTATTATTCCAGCTTATTAAACAATGAAACAAAGCTTATGCCACATATGCCAACAATGCTTAAATAAAAGAGCTTGAGATATAAAGGCTTATGAAAAATGTATAGTCTTTACATAATACATACTATTTCTAGCTCATGAATAAATATGGAGAACAGGAGCCTTTTTATATCACAGATCGGCAACATTCAGCATCGATGATTATACAAATCCACGAGCAGACAAAAAAAAAAAAATCCATGATCTTCATTTTAGTTATAAAAGCTAAAAATCCTTTTGCCACATTTAAGTAATATCCAAGGGGGCTGGGGGACTTGTAGTCACACCCCTGAAAATAAGGGCACTGACTCTCCAAGTCCTTAAGTTCTCTCTTGGTTAGAAGCTTAACAATTGCATGAACTCCTTCAGGAAGCAGAAAAACCAGAACAGGTGAAGATCCTGTTCTACATAACGTGTTTTATAAATCTACCCTGGAGAAATACTTCATTTTTGTCTTTAAAAAATGTGCTCAACTTTTATAGTGAGGTTTCCGTTTCTTTTCATCCTGGTATGAACATGTACATAATTTGAATAAATTGATACAATCAACATTGCATGACGTGGACTCTTGGTCTTCAAAATGAACTTGCTTCTACTATTTTAGAAATTTAATGTACACTTTAAAAATACAATGTTTTCTTCATTTAAAAAAAAAAAGTGGTTCTTAAAAAAGTAATCCTTTGAACTAGAGGAACCCAAAAGTGAAAGCCTTTCTGAGAAAGCCCTGACCAGGTCAATGGAATGTTTTGGTAAGAAGAAAAAAAATCTCTGTCTAAAGATAACGGTTCAGTACCAGGAGCTAGGCCCCGTGCACCTGCTCTGCAGTCACGTCTAGAGTGGGCGAGGGGATCTGGACTTTCAACTCAGTCTTTAACCAAACACCTACACGCCACTCCACCACTTCTCTTCTTAATGACTTTGTCTCGAGTTTGGAAATAACCTTTCTACCTCACGAAATCTTTTTCAAAGTAAATGTTCATAGAGAAGGCAACGTGAAAGTGATTGGCAGGGAAAAGGCCCCATCCGGAAGAGAAACCTACACCCCTTCAATGCTGGGTACAAGGAAGGTGGTGATCCAGGATGGGAACAAACTGAGAACCTGCCCCGCAAATACTTTAGTAGGAGGGTCCATCCCAGAGCCCCCGTCAGTGTGTCATGTTCTCGAATGGAAGAACTGAAGGTACCCAAGTAAATATGTCCCCTTCCCTGGGCTGTCTTCGAGAAGTGTAAAGTTCTTCGGGTTCTCAGAGTCACTTTGTAGTTTGAAAAGAACAAGACGAAGGTGAGAAAGAAGAGGGAGAACGATTTTTGTTGTCTTGGGGAAAGAAAGGAAGATGCTATATATTTTTTTCAGAAACCGGAAAACAGGTGCAGCACTGAAGAGATAGTTTCTAAATTTTCAAGCAAGTGTTTTCCAACCAAACTGAACAGGAAGTCTGAGGACTTCCTTAATATAACTTCCTTAATATAACAGGACATATCTTAATAGATAACCTGAACTAAAGTAAAAACTGAGAAATCCGGAAAAATCAACTCTGATTCCCTCACAACATCTTGCTACGGAAAACATAAAAAAACTTAGACCGTGTTCTCTTTTTTCACAAGGCCTTGGCGAGGGGCTTTGCTAGGGATTCCAGTGAGAGTCCCATCATGAAACCACTCTCTCTTCTTTACACCAGCCTGTTGATGCTGGGATTCTGGCGGGACGACAGCAGGGCTGAGGTCCATCACCTACCACTATTCTTGTCTTCATTTGACCCTCCATATCAATACAGGTTATCGTCCCCATTTTACAGAAATAATAAACTTTGCTAAAAATCAGAGCAGACTGCTAACATTACCTAAGACTGAACCCCAGCTGCCTCAAAGATCTTCCATCAACATGGACCCTGCCATGTTCAAAAGCCAACACATCCCACCATCATGGATTTAGAGATTAATACTTCCTAACAATTCCTCACAAAGGTCAAGCCTTCGAAGGCCAAAAATCACTTATTTTAAGTGAAGGATCCTGCCAAAATAAGAAATTATAAAGCAGGGCAATGTTCCAGGGCTCTGTTTCCTGTACTGTTTCCACCTGGAGTTGAAAGGGCCAGGTCTCCATGTGTGAAGGTTCTTCAGCTGACGAGAAGGGACAGTCCCCAGTTCAGGAATAACAACACCCTCTTGGAGGCTCTATTCCATGGTTCCGATGAGCTTCTCTAGAGCAGCCTGGCATTCTCAGCTTTCCCCTGAAGAAAACGACACCGAGTTCCTGATCTTCTCGCAAGTTCTCTTTAGCAAGAAACGTATGTTCCACATGCGGTCTTTGATGTCGAAGGGCACTTGCATGGTAAGGACTCGTGTTTGGATGTTAGTTTCTAGCATGAAACAGTCGATGCACGGCGTCCACTGCCAACACACAGCAATCTGAACTAACCCCTTCAGAATCTGTGGTGAACCAAGCAGTGAGAAGCAGCGTGACACGCAGGAAGCTTTATTGGTTCAAAAGGGAGTGTTTTCAGAGCACTGTCTCATGCAGCCTTGACTTGTCACAAGTCCAATTTCTTCAACTGCTCATAGGTCACAAAGAACTGCGGTTACCGGTTAAGGCTCACAGAGAAGACACCATCTTAACAACCCAGACCTCTAAAAACAGGGTCACAGATAGCACCTTTAACAGATACGTCTGGGCAGACCATGTGCCATGGGCAGGACTGAACATGAGGGACTCCATCCTTATTCATCCCATAAGATCTTCCCACCGGCCTCCCCAAGGTCAGCCTAAAACAGAACCACCACAGCAGAGATATCCAAATCCCTTAGCACCAGCTCCCAGAGCCCCTTTGTAGATGACATCCCCCCTGGCTAGCTCTGGTGACCATTGAGGTGGGCAGACTCTCCAGGACAGTAAATTCTGTGTGGAACAGAGACAGCAAGTCCTGGGAAGCTCTCCTCAAGGGTCACGGTGAGGCAGGCCTTCAGCAGGGGGAGGCACAGATAAAGAGAAAGGAGATGGTGAAAACCACATTCCCTTCTTTGTAATTCTGCCCTTCCCTGTCTGATGAACCTGCCTCCCACTTGGCATACAGGAAACAGTGCTAATCGGCCCAATAACTCAGGAGCTAATTCCCGTTTATCCTCAGGCATTCTCTAAAATAAGCTTTCTAGAACACCGCTGTCAAACCACATCCTTCCCCAGGGTGGCTTGGGATATCAAATCAATCCCTGTTTCTCCTTGTACTCTTAAGTATTCTCAGCTTCTAAAACAGAGTCTCAATAGAAATCTGTATTGATGTCATTCCCTTTCAATAATACCAGCACTAAATCAAGATTCATATAGTCCAGCCCAGAGATTTTATACCTGCTGAGATAAAAACTGAGTTATTATCTCTCAGAATCAGAGGAATTCAAAAGAAGCCACTTCTAAATTATCATGAATAACATGACAGTTTATACAATCTTCTTCGAGCTCCATCTTTCTTAAGATGTACTGGGGTAGAAAAGGATACAATGATATTCCAAGGACCAAGTCTCAACCAATTTGGCCAAAATCCTTTATACAGAGCAAAAAACCCTTCATTCTTCCATGTCTGTTACAAGGAGGGGGGAGAAAAACAAGTTAACTTGAACTTTCCAATTAGGTCAAATGTGTTAATAATTCTTTAGGAGCCAGACCAAATTATCTGTGTTTCTTAAAAATAAAATCCTGTTTGAAAAGACTGTTTAAAACCTCATTGCCCCCTGCCCCTTTTTGTTCTTTAAAGGCTTCCGCGTTGAGGAAGGCGTGTCAAACGCGCCCACACCCCAGCAGGCAGAGAGCAGCTGGAGGAGGGAGAAGGGAGACTGAGGCCCAGCTGGAGTCGCCTGCCTCTTGGCCACGTGACTCACGAGCAGGTGGGAAAGAAGTGAAGCGATCGCGGTAAAGACCTAATTCAGAGCATCTACTTCACGTCTCTAGGTGGATAAAGACACGCCTCTCTGCTCTGCTGCAGCAGCACTTGAAGCCTAGGCTGTGCCCGCGTCACGCCAGAGAAAAGGAACAGCAAAGCAGACCCGGATGCTGGGCTGCTGGCAATCTAGTCGGGAGACAGCTGCGAACCTGCATCCCCTCGTGAACAGGAGCCCTCACTGTTCACACTGAAAAGTACAGTAAGAGCGACGTGTTCTTTTGAGAGATGTCTGAATGCGGGATATTCATTCCAGCAGCACTCGAGAGGAGGGAGGTACACTTTGGAAGGACACACAGTTCTACTATGATGGCAGAAAATCTGACTATTTTCTCTCCCTTTACAGCAGAGCAGCGGTATAAAGGAAATGAACTTTTCATTTCTAAAGATTCATCAAGATTTTGTATTTATAAAATTAGCCCCAGTGTGGCCTAAACTGGGCACCTTCTCAAGGTTTTGGAGCATCATTCATGTTAGTTATAACACCCTGAAAATTTAGTCCCTTCTTTAGTTAAACAGATATATACAAATATGTGTGTGTGAATATGCAGGTCTATATTCATACACACACACACATTTGGGGGGCAGTTCCAATGACCGAAACAAACCACAAGAATAGTGAAGAGTAAGTAAAATATATTAGCTTATTTCATAAGAGTCCCTTATTATTATTATACTAACAAGGCTTACTATGCATAAATCCAGGCACTATCCTGTTTTGTAGGCATCATCTCAATGATTTTTACAAGAACCCTATGACACACGTGCTATTATTGTCCCATTTCACTTATGAGGAAACTGAGGTAGAGTCTGAACCTCCGCCAAAGTCAGACAGTCACAAGTGTCCAACCCACAGGTTTGTCTTGCTTATCTAACCCTTGTTTTTTTCATGGTGATAAGAAAACTCTTCAGAGGGGAGCAAGGAAGCTAATAAGCCATGCAAGGACCACATGACCCTGCCCAGGGGCACATCCACTCTCACCTGTAATAAGCAGTCCAGGGTACCTGTGTAGCCAGAGCACGTGCCATCCCGTAGGACTCTCTGATTCATCATACGTGTTCTCACAACATCCACGGGGTTGGAGGCCAGGGCCCCAGCCAGACCACAGGTGAAACTTGAGCTGTGAAAAAGATACCAATGGAAAAATGAACAGTTCACCACCACTGAGCCACAACCATCACTAGCAGAGGCAGGAAACAGCCTCCTCCCCAACATCGCCAAAGTGACATGTAACAGAAGGCAAGGTCCCCAGGAGGAGGCCCATCACTAGAGTGCTGCATCAACTTCTTAAATATGGCACTGACTATAGTGGCTTCTAAATTCTGGTCCCAACTAAGAACACCTTTGAGGTTCCAGAATGTCAAAGAATCATAGAAACATGAAGGAATGTCCTCCAATGATGATTTATCGCATCTGTTTGCTATAAGCAGGCATCAAAGTAATTTTAGCCCTATCATAACCATACTGTTCTGGGAGAGCAGAGAAAAAGTCCTCATTGTAATGCCTCCCCACCCCACCCCTCGAGGGGTCTCCGGGTCTACGAAACCTTCCATCTCACAAGACTAAGACCACACTTGGTATCCATCAACTCAGGGCAGTGTGTCTCAACTTTCACACTTCTAACATTTTGGGGATCAGGCAAGTCTGTGTCGTGGGGGGCTGTCCTGTGCACTGTAAGCTGTTGACCAGCTCCCTGGCCTCCAGGAAGCACATGCCAACAGTATTCCCTAATCCTATCCATCTGAACAGTCTCCAGAAATTGCCAAAGGTCCCTCGAGGGGCAAAAATCAGCCCTCAGTGGATGAAACCATAATACATCCATACTAACCTGCAGCTATTGTAAATTCATGAAGTCTGTCTGTATGTATATGGAAAGATAATTGGAGCATATTATTAAATTAAAAAAAGGAAGCAACCAACAAATACTGCATGGTACCACTTATATGTGGAATCTACGAACAAAAAATATAGAACCCTAGAAACAGAGTAGAAAAGTGTTGCAAGGGGTGAGGGATGGAGGAAATAGGGAGAGGCTGGTGAAGGGCCATAATCTTCAGCTCTAAAATGAACAAGGGCTGAGGATCTAATATGTAATAGGGTGACCATAGCTGAGAACACTGTCATATAACTGAAATTTGCCAGGAGAGTAAAAGTTAAATGTTTTCACACACACACACACACATACATGGATAAACATGTGAGGTAACATCAATGAACTCTGGGGGCAGAGTCTTTCACATTGTGTATGCTATCAATCATTACGTCCTATGTTTTTAATAGCTCACAGATTTGTCAGTTATAGCTCAATAAAACTAAAAAATTAAAATAATAAAAATAAAAAGAGAATGCTAAGCATGATCTTGCTTGTGTAATAAGTACACATGATATACATTTATAGACATATCTGCATGTGCCCAAAAACCAAGCTGTTGACCGTGGTTACCTATGTAAACAGATAATAAGAACTTTCACTTTTTCTTGGTTTACTTTTGAATTGTAACTTTTCAAATATGAGGATATATTCATAAACCTTCTTTAAAATTTCTATACATTTATAGCAAACTGCCACCCTGAATTAATGCATCCCTAAAATATCATTAAAAAAAAATCTCTAGGGGGCCTGGGTGGCTCAGTGGGTTAAAGCCTCTGCCTTCAGCTCAGGTCATGATCTCAGGGTCCTGGGATCGAGCCCCGCATCGGGCTCTCTGCTCAGCTGGGAACCTGCTTCCTCCTCTCTCTCTGCCTGCTTTTCTGCCTACTTGTGATCTCTGTCAAATAAATAAACAAAATCTTAAAAAAAAAAAAATCTCTAAACATACAGGAAGTGGGTATACACAGTGTCTCCCATGAGGCCCGAGAGAATCAGATGCTTCTTGGTGAGGTCATAGACGGGCAGCTCCACACCAACAACGATGGCAGCCCTCTGGGCCGTAAGGGACACGCCCTGCATAAAAATAAGAACAACCAAGTTTTAGACAGCTCTCCGTGGAACCAGCCTTGGGAAAAAACTACACAGTGACAGAGTAGAAAAGTCCAGACGATTAAGAAGTCCCACGCCCGGTTCTGATTCTGGCACTAACTGTACGACTTTGGCCAGAACTTGGCCAGGCCAAGTCGCCTCACAGAGGCTCCGGTTTCCAAGTACATACAGAGGACCCTACTGGATGACCTTTAGGGTCTACTCTGTGAACGGACGGGTCACTGGAATACCAGGGAGCAGCAGCCCACACCAGCACTTGCCTATTCACGGTCTTCACTTAAGGACCAAGAAATTACACAGATCAAAAAATCCATCATAACTATGACCTAGAAAACCCTTCTCTATAAGAATTTTTTTTAAACAAACAAAAAAATGCTCCATCTTCACAGAATTTCTTATCCATGAATTATTCAAAAGGTACTTTGAAACTATGACATATTCCTTGTAATTTCCATTCTACAGACAATAAAATTAAGGAAGAAAGCAATTTTGAGGGCAGACGTCACTCTTCTTCCTATATGCCATTTTGCCATTCGGATTAAAGAAGATGATGGAAATAGGAAAAATAAATTCAAAGAAGGAAAACAGGGAAGAACTAAGTCAGGAAGTTGGCTCTGTTTTGTGGACTTACCTTCCACAGGCCCCTTGCTCCCTCTTGCTGGTAAATGTTAACAAAGTTGCCTATCATCCCACCTTGAATCGTGCTGCTCTGTGCCTGCATCCGAATCTGGAGATTATTTTAAAGACGAGCATGAGAAGGAAAGCACATTTCTCTCCAAATGTAGACTTCTCAAAACCATTCAATCTGTTGTTTACTAACCATTAAAAGAACTGCAGTATACATAGGACCGTAATGCTAGTTTAAAATGCCCTGGTAGGATTTATAAGGATTTCTATTTATGAGGATTTAACATTCATAAGGATTGGTTCTGAGACACTCTGGAATCAACAAAATGCATCCAGTGGAGTCCAGAGCTCATTAAGTGTCCCCAAAAATGGATTTTTTAAAGTAGTCTTTTGAAAAGGGAAAAAAAAATTAGATTATTTTCTTCTAAGTTACTGAACAGGAAAGAGAATGTGATGGTATGCTAAGATTTCATGTAACTGATAAGAGTATCCAGCATACGTGGCAGTACAAAGCATGGGCAAGGGTATTCCTTAAATTAGTTACTTCAAGCCTCTACTCTTTCCAACCAGCTGAACCAAAAGGTATGCAAGCGAGCTGAGCACGAGATGACCACACAATGCCCATCACACTCAGTTACACCTGAATGTACAAATAACCTTGACAACAGCCACAGAATTTTTATGACCAAGATTCCAACATAAAAATAATGTTTGATGTAGCTCTCCAAATTTTTTTAAAATTAAAAGGGATTTCCCACTAAAAATTTGTTCCTTACTTTTGTTTAGGGAGCAATTATCTCTAACTTCTAAAGGAAAGTGTTACTACCATGCTAACATGGGAAAATAAACCAAAATACAGGAACTGCCTTTCTACAAACCCGTATGTATGTCTGAGAGATTAAGGGACGTATGGATATTTCTCTCCACTCTTTCCTAACAAAATCCCAGTAAAAGCACCTTCACACATGCTGTACTCTACACACTGTTGCACAAAACTCTGATGTCTATCAGAATCTCTAATAGAGTGAAGGCTCTGAGGGCAGGGTCCTTATCTTATTTGCTTTTGGATCCTAAACACGTAGTATGTCAACTAATAGAAGGCAGAAGCAGCGAATGCTGGTTAGCTAATAGGAACAAAAAAGGAGAGAGAGGGAAAAAGACAAACATCCTGAGAGCCGTGACAAAATAAGTCCTGGAGCACCTAGGTGGCTCAGGTTCAGCATCGGCCTTCGGCTCAGGTCATGATCCCAGGGTCCTGGGATTAAGCCCTGCATCGGGCTCTCTGCAGCAGGGAGCCTTCCTTTCCCTCTCCCCACTGCTCATGCTCTCTTTCTCTCTAATAAAAATCTTAAAAAAAAAAAAGAAAAGAAAAGAAAAAGGAAGTTCTGACTAATTTCTATTTTGTTTAATTAATTTATTTCTTTGTCTTATTCCAGAAAGAATTTAAGGAGGCTGTACCCTGGTGTTGGCAACAAGGTCATCCAATACGTAATGTCTAACTGCAGTAAGGAAATACTTCCATTCGTATTTCCTGAAATTAAGTTAACAGATAACATCACGCATTCAGAAATGGTCATCAGTGAGCTAACTTGTGTAGAATCTGCAGCCCATCCATTTTTAATGAACCAATAAAACCTGGAAGATTTTCAGTGAAAAATGAAATTCAAATGTATCCAAGCCCAAATTCTTTTTCTGCTTAATCACCAAAAACCTTGTCTCCATGAGCTCTACTTTTGAGTTCCTTCCGGATCAGTGGGAAATCTACCCAGTGGAGGTTTCGAAGTTACAGTCTTCATGACATTTAAATTATAAACATTTAAAGTTCACATATACATTATGTCATATTCACAGCTTTTCATTATCTGAATGTTGTTGTCAATAAGAAAACGTGGAGTATGCCTGAAAGATATGGATTGTGGGGCACCTGGGTGGCTCAGTGGGTTAAAGCCTCCGTCTTCAGCTCAGGTCATGATCCCAGGGTCCTGGGACCGAGTTCAGCATCAGGCTCTCTGCTCAGGAGGGAGCTGCTTTCTCCTCTCTCTCTGCCTGCCTCTCTGCCTACTTGTGATCTCTGTCAAATAAATAAATAAAATCTTAAAAAAAAAAAAAAAAAGAGATAATATCGCACTGCTTACTTTCAAAACATCAGTTGGATTAGCGATGGTTGAGGATATGACTCCAGAGAGAATTCCACACACCACATTTATCAGTAGAGTTTCATCTATAAACAAGCACATATTATTCAGCTTTTCATATACACAAAGCTCTTTGTATCAATCGCTCAAATATAGGTGTAACTCGTTTACATACTGCTTGTACATCTTCAGAGAATAGTAAAATCTCTGCTTTACAAATAAAGCAATTTT
The DNA here is from genome assembly GCF_011764305.1 of Mustela putorius furo. NCBI lineage: Eukaryota > Metazoa > Chordata > Mammalia > Carnivora > Mustelidae > Mustela > Mustela putorius. The sequence goes on along the minus strand of NW_025421305.1, from coordinate 11,922,244 downwards.
TTAAAAGATTTTTAATTTTTTTTAAAGAATCTCTATACCCAGTGTGGGTCTTGAACTTATGACCCTAAGATCAAGAGTCACATGTTCCAGTGACTGAGCCAGCCAGTAGCCCCTGAATCAAGCAATTTTTAAAATATTAGGAATTTTGGGGCACCTGGGTGGCTCAGCGGGTTAAGGCCACTGCCTTCAGCTCAGGTCATGATCTCAGGGTCCTGGGATCGAGTCCCTCATCGGGCTCTCTGCTCGGCAGGGAGCCTGCTTCCCTCTCTCTCTCTGCCTGCCTCTCTGTCTACTTGTGATCTCTGTCAAATAAATAAATAAAATCTTTTAAAAAAATAAATAAATAAAATAAAATAAAATATTAGGAATTTTGCTGGCTTAATGGGATTTTGCCTAGCAAAATGACTTGATACCAAAAAAGGAATGTGAATTCTCATGCAAAGTAGACAACCATATACCAATACACTCTTGTGTTAAATGCAGACCACTCTAGTAATTAAGATGAGGTATATCTCATAGGAGAATAAAAAAGATACACTCCTGGAGCCCCTAGGTGGTTCAGCTGGTTAAGCATCCAACTCTTGATTTCCGCTCAGGTTATGATCTAAAAGTCCTGGATCGAACCCCAAGTCAGACTCCATGCTCAGCTGAGCAAAGTCTGCTTGAGATTCTCCCTGTCCCTCTGCCCCTTCCCCCACTAGGGCATGTGAGCACACACACTCTCTCTCTCCAATAAATAAATAAATCTTAAAAAACAAAAACAAAAACAAACAAACAAGCAAAAACCACTCCTAGAAGATACCCAGAAGATAAAGTTGTAAAAAAAAAAAAAAAAAAAAAACCAGAAAAAGTTGTATGGATTAAAGCAAAGTCACAGAGTCAACAAGCAATAGAGTATTAGAATTCAGTTCATGATACTAAGGAAGGTATTCACTGCTTTCCTGAAAAATAGGCCTAATTCCTGATTTTGGAAATTTTTAACTACAACAACAACATACCCTCCAGTCTGGGTGTCTTGGAGATGGGGACAACTAAAAATTTGTTGAGACTGCCCCTTCTTTAACCGTCACCATCACTCCCCTAAGTTCAGGTAAGGACAGACTGGCTTTAAACACTATTCATTCAGACTTTCCAGCCAGTTTTCTCCTCAGCAGTAGTAAAGTCACAATTAGGCTCAAGAAAATCTGATCTCACCTTGACTAGAGACACACAACCCACCCAGCTCCTATCCACAAGTGGAAAAAAGACTCCCCACTCACCTTCTTGGTGTTCCACAAACAGTCGCTTCAAGCTCTGGTAAGTGCCTATCTTGATAGTGCCATAGGAAGCCTGGCGTAACATCGCAGGGGCGATCCTGTCACACCAACATACAAAAGGACAAAGATCCTAAAAATCACTTTAAATCCTCTAGAAGACACACACGCACACACACACACGCACACGCACACACGCATATACACACACAGATGCAACCATGTGTTTGCCTTCTACAATCAAACTATGCTAAACCAGGTTTCTCACAATTCAAAATCCAACAAAAAATATAGTTGTGTTCAGTTAAATTTATGCAAATTATTAGTTTACTAAGTGAAAGCTCAACCCCTTGTAGTCATCCTTCCAGAAAAGGTAAGTGACCGTGGAGTTCTGTTTGCTCACCGGTGTTCAAGGGAAATGGGACCAAGCTCCTGATGAAACCCACCCTCTGCAAGCAGCCAGCATTCTTCACTACTTCTCTGGAGCACCTCTCCCACCTCGTTGGAGGCCCTGTTCTAGTCCTTTCCCTCTCTTAGCCTTCTGGACCCCAGAACCACCCGGGGGCAGTTGTCCACCCAGCTGTTCCTGAATTTCCCAGCTCCTCCTCAAAATGCAGTCCCCCTTCCTTCTCCATCAAAACTGCCGTCACCAAGGTGACCAGTTGACATCTCTGTCACTAAATTCATCAGGTGTTCTACTCAGTACCTTACATGACCTCTCTGTGGTATCTGCTACTGTCCACCCTGCCCTCCGTGCAGCTGTCTCCTCCCTGAACTCCACAACATCCCCTTCTCGTTTGTTTCCTTTTCTCCTCTGCTTCCTACTTCTGTCCTCTGGGGGATCCCCAGAATTCCATCCTGTGCTTTATTCTCTCCCCGCTCCACACACTCCCTGGACGATCTCATCCACTCCCACGTTTCCAGCACCACAAAGACTCAGGACGCCTAATTCCTGCTTCCAACACTGATCCAACCATGCATTTCCAACCACTTTGCAGATTTCTCAGTGTACATCCTACACCCAGTCCGTCTCCAGATCCAGAATTCCACAGTGGACTCAATGTTCTTCCACTTCAACTGATCAGCTCTCCTCTCTATTTCCCGGACCAGGGAAGGGATTTGGGCCCTCTGATGGACCAGATGAAATCAGGATACCTAGCCCATCCCGAGACTGTCCATGCCCTGACCCTTTACTATGGCTCCAGCTCTTCCTGCTCACTGCCTCCCAAACCATACCCACACCACCTTACTTGTAGTTCCTAGAATGTACCAAGCTTTCCTGCACATTCTACCGGCTCTGTAGAAACACAATTCCCTTCTAACTACACCTGGTTAACTCACTCTTCTTGATCCTTCAAGCTCACACTGGGCACTACCTGGATCAAGCAGCCTTCCCGAAACACACCCTCCCCTGTCCTCGTAGTCTGGGCTTGCCTGCCTCTACCAGACCCTAGCACTCATTATGTGAATCCATCATACCCCCTCTTCACACATCTGCAGCCCCAACTAAGCAACAGCTCCTTCGCGACTGTGTATTGCTGCTGATCTCCTTCTGTGCTCCCAGATCCAGTCTCAGCCTTCTCGGTGATGCTCTGCACCCTGAGAGGGAGGTGCTCACGGATGAGTCATTCAGGCTCCCCCGACTGACTTCCAGTTGGATTCCACCAGCCGACAGTGGGATGGAGGGAGCAGGAAGAAGAGGGATTCTCCTCTCCCTGGGCGCTACGGAAGCATCATCCCCCCACAACTACTGTTTGCTCCTTCAAGGCTCTCGTCCTAACAGACTCTGCTAACACCATTCCTGTGCTTGTCCTTTTGGTCCTAGGGTTGGTAACAACTTCTCACTTTGATCGTTTCTAGGTACCTCAATATTCTTCCTTTTTGTTCCCTTAACCCTCAAGTAACCCATCCATTAAAGTCTCCTCACTGAAACCACCCAAGTGAATTCTGTTTTCTCCAGAACTCGGGCTGACAGAGGCACCTGTCTTACTTACTTTCCTATCCCCTGCCTTCAGCACACTGTTCCCTAAATGTTGAACTAAAGAAACGTTGTTCACAACCCTTACCCACAGAGAACACGCCATCATTTTCCTTAGAGCAAAAACCTTGGTAATTCAGAATAGCCAAGGGGAAGGGCTTTTCTCAGAATGAAACACTGAATTATGAAATTTTTTTGAAACGTAATTTTTGCATTAGTATCTGTATTTGAAAATAATAAAAACATACTTTCACCACAACGTTCACTACTTAAGAGATACACAGAAAATAAAATTGAAATGAAACATGAAAAATCTCCCAAACTACTTGCTCTTTTCAAATATACCTCAAATTTCTACTTTTTCTCTATGACATCTTACTTTTCAGTCTATTTCATTTGGAAGATCAATAATCAAATATAAACGTACAGAAGTCTACTTACCCTGAGTACAGAGCTTTCAGCCCTTCTTCTTTGCCTATCCGCACTAACGCGTGCAACATTCCTCGATACCTGATTTCTTTGAAGTTTGCATCATTTGTCTGGCCTTGAATCTGGAGCCGGGTCTTGGTTAAGTCAATTGGAAAAGTACCTTAAAATTAAAAAAAAAAAAAAAAAGAAATATTTCACTCAATAAAAAGAAATTCCACTAAATAAAGGAAACATGATGACCTATTACTGAGGAAACATTTCGACTATAACATAAACAAAGAAACAGAATTAAGAAATAGCAAATACTTTTGCAATCTTTTCTCTATTTGGGAAAAAAACTAGGAACCAAAAGATTAAAAAGACCCCAAAGATTCATAAACATACCTTCCTTTTTTTATGTAGTTTCCCATATTATTCGACATAGGATTTGAGAAAGCTGCACTACTGATGTGAAAGGTAGCTACGCGGAATGATTTACATGAGCAGGAAATTTTAAAATGTTATTATTTTTTTGCATCTCCGAAAGCTAAAATCGGGTTCAATATGAATGAAGAGAGAGACGTTCCTTTAGAAAGGAACATCTCACTTTGTATTCTGTAGTGTAAAAGCCAATCTGTTTCATGCAGGTAAAAATGTTTAACCCAGAGGCGCCTGGGTGGCTCAGTGGGTAAAGCTTCTGCCTTCATGATCTCAGGGTCCTGGGCCTGAGCCCTTCATCGAGCTCTCTGGTCAGCAGGGAGCCTGCTTCCCCCTCTCTCTGCCTGCCTCTCTGCCTACTTGTGATCTCCATTTGTCAAATAAATAAATAAAATCTTAAAAAAAAAAAAAAAGTTTAACCCAGTGCCTCACGGAGAGTCCACAGAAACATGTAACACTCATTCTCAGCAAAGGTGACCCACCGTGGCCATGGGAGAGCTGACCCACACAGGCAGCGAAGTGGGTGGGTGGTTCAAACACCTTCACCCCCCAGCCCTGGTCCTCACAGACCCTTCAGGGGCAGCCCCTGTCCCAGGACGGCAGCAACCGAGCCTTGGGAGCCAACCGCGTGTCCAGCCCAGCACCTGGCACTCGGGAGCGGCTCACAATATGCTGAGTGAATTATGCCAGGACACAGACAGTGCTAACCAGAATGCGGACGTGGAGCTCAGCAGAGAAGGAAGTCCCGGACACAGTGTGGCTAACAGGCTCGGGGAAGACCAGGGGCTCCGCACGGTTACTAGCCCCAGGCGCTCACGGGGGCACAGGGGGGGGGGGGGAGGACAAGGCACACCCAGACAGACTTAATCTACAAATGACTGATAAGACTTGCTGTTTGATTAACAAGTTCTACTTTCTCCACACTGAACTCTGAACTCTTAAACTCCTGGCAGCCAGATGACCATGTGTCGGAAAAACATACCAAAAGAAGACAATTTTGAAATCGGAGATTAATGTTTTCTATTCTCACATGCTGTGCTGGAACTACGGTCACATCAAACACCCCAGAGAGGAGCAAGCAAGGGACCTGAGTGCCCCCTACCCCAGGGGGTTCCTTACCGCATTCCGCTGTAATGGAGGCCAGGCCTCCGTACACAAAGGGCTTCCAGTTGAGGGCAGACATCTTCACCACCGTCCCTTCTCCTGGATCAGAGAAACATAGCCTCCGACAGGGTCTTCCCTGGACACAAAAGGAAGGCATGTCGAAGTCATAACTCCATGCACAAGCAGTTTCTTCTTTAAAACCTGTGTTCCAGGGCGCCTGGGTGGCTCAGCGGGTTAAGCCGCTGCCTTCGGGTTAAGCCGCTGCCTTCGGCTCAGGTCATGATCTCAGGGTCCTGGGATCAAGTCCCACATCGGGCTCTCTGCTCAGCGGGGGGCCTGCTTCCCTTCCTCTCTCTGTGATCTCTTCCCTTCCTCTCTCCTACTGTGATCTCTCTCTGTCAAATGAATAAATAAAATCTTAAAAAAAAAAAAAAAAAACCTGTGTTCCATCTGGAGACTGCCATCAGATGCTGTATGTGAACCACACCACTCACCCCCACCCCAGTAGCTCAGGGGAGCCTCGCCTTCAGAAAGCAAAGCTCAGCTACCTACAAATCTCATTTTATCAGTTGCCTGAAATCGCATTCAGGCCTTAAGTAACGCAATATGCTGTTCCCATGATATAGTGAATGTATTTAGTGGAACACAGGGGAGGCTATTTTCTGGGTAGTCCGTTTTATCTAAAATCCACTCATTTTCACTCAACAACTATGCGCCATTTGTCACCACTGTCTTTGTCCCTTAGGTCCACTAGAGCAAAGAAAATGTTGCAACCCAGTGTCCCAAGATAAAATGACAATTACTCCAAAGTACCACAGTGTACTTCTAGTTCACACTCCATAAATGTTAGTTTTCTTTTCTTATCCACCTCACGTTAAGAGCTGGGAGGTGTCTTGGTTTGAAGGAAAGGGGTGGACTCTAGGGTCAGAGTCACCCGTCATCCTTCCTAGGGAAGTTCCTACTAACCTCTAGGGTTTTTCCTCAACAACGTCATCACCTTCCAAGCAGCGAACACAACCAGTTAGAGGTGGGGCCCACGCTTTTATTGACTACGCTAAGTAAAATGCCTAGTTTGTACTCCCATAGTGGGGAATAAATATACACCTTCAAACTAGCACAAAAAATACAGTCAACAATTGTCACCTTCCATCTGCCTTTCACTTAAAAGGTGCTCACACGCTGTGACACGTAGTTACACACCTGCCATGCCCGGTCCCACACATTTATTACACATTCTGCAGTTTTATGCACTTTCAGTTGGTAAATCTGGCCTCTGCCAATAACAGGAGAAAACATGCAAATTAACACATATTTGCATGTGTACCATCAGCCATAATTATTGTGATTTGAAATAAAATTCCTAATTTATTATAATCATTACTGGTGAGCGATACACCCAGGGTTTTTACTGGTTTTACAAGTTTCCTAAGACTACATTTCTCAAGAAAGGCCTGCCACAAGTCATTATTGCCAAAAATGGCAGTTTGCAACAAGGCCCAGGGGCTTGCTTAAACTAAGAAAAAGCACAAGGAACCCAAAGGAGACTCTAAATACATCTACATTTACAGACATTAACCGAATTCAGACTGGTTACAAGTGAGTAAGATAGGGGCGCCTGGGTGGCTCAGTCTTTAAGCATCTGCCTTGGGCTCAGGTCATGTATGATCCCAGGGTTCTGGGATCAAGTCCCACATCCAGCTCTCTGATTGTCAGAAGGGAAGCCTGCTTCTCCCACTCCTACTCCCCCTGCTTGTGTTTCCTCTCCTGCAGTCTCTCTCTCTGTTAAGTAAGTAAAATCTTAAAAAAAAGAAAAAAAGAAAAAAGTAAGATAAAGGGCTCTATAAGCATGGAACCTGAAAAATCATCATTTGCTTTGTTTCAGGACCAAGAACAAGTCCTGCCCCCAAAAACTCATCTCAACTCCCTATCATCCTTACAAACATTTAATAATATCTGTACATAACTAATTCTTAACCTAATGATATTAATAATATAATGATTAATACTATGAGCTATATACACTGTCTGAACACGTTAATAATAAATTTAATAACTCATTAACATTCCACTAGTACCATTCTTAATCCATTCTAGGATTCTGCTGAATTCAAATTAAGAAAAACAAAGCAGTAACTATGTAACAGTGACACGCGGAAGCACTATAATTTGCCATTATAAAAGTGTCTGATACAAACAATATCACTGGATCCCCCAACAAGTTTGGGATGGGAGAACAGAAAAACAGACTAGGAAACAGAGTCTCAAGCAAGGTGCCTTGCCCAAGGGCACACAGCTGACCGGTGTAAGAATTGGGCCTCCAACCCAAGGCTTCTGATTCCAAATACAGTGTTCCTTCTGCTACAACTTGAGGCTGTATGCAACCATAAAGGAGCGATGATGTTTTAATTAAGGAGAAAAAAATGCTAAGCACCCTCAAAAAGGTAGTACTGATAAGCAGCATCTTATAAAAAACAAAAATGTACTTAATTTAAAAGTCTTAAGAGAGACTATAATATTCAGAAGGTAGGCAGTCAACCTAAACAGCAATAGTTGTTTTTTTTTTCCAATACACAGTATACAAAGATAGTATTCAAATAAATTTGGGGAGTTGTTCACGGTGGTGAAATTCTCATACTAATAAAATAAGCCATTTGGTAAACAATTCAGAGGCACATTACACATTCAGGATGCTGGTGGTGGTGGTGAGCGCCTGGGGCTATCTAGTTCCAAATTCTCATCCCCAGAAAAGAAAACCATTACCCAGCTGATCCCCACTCCCCCGCCCCCCAACAGCCCCTTCAGGTCTGTGATACTATGTACACGGTAAGCATCTGTGTGGCACACAAAACTCCTTATTAGGAGTTCCTAAGCTGACGACCAAGTTTCTGAAAAGTTCAGACCCTAGGGCCCCACCTAAGGAATGAGGACGTCGGGGACATCCAAAGCATCTGTGCTGTTACTGAAAATAAGAGAGTTATATCCGTGGTGCCCAATTCGCACCTTGGAACACTTAGCACTTAGATGCCCACTTTACGTAGTTAATTCTCAGTGATGATGTTAAAGCTTATCCTTCTCCTTACTCATTTATTTATTTATTTATTTATTTATTTGAATTTACTTATTTGACAGAGAGACAGAACAGAGGGAACACAAGCAGAGAGAGTGGGCGAGGGAGAAGTAGGCTTCCTGCTGAGCAGGGAGCTCAATGTGGGACTTGATCCAAGGACCCTGGGATCATGACCTGAGTGGAAGGCAGACACTTAACGACTGAGCCCCACAGGCGCCCCTTACTCATCTTATTTAGTAGTGACTCTTTTTCTACACACATGTATGTTCAGAAAGTTTCCTGCAAACTGTCAGCAAAACTTTAAAGGAAATGGAATCATAACTAATCTCAAATTTAGAAGCAAAACAAACATTTTTTTAAAGACTCTAATGCCATATGGCCTCATGCCATCTCAGCAATTAACCTTCTGGTTTCCTGCCACTACTTATTTGTTTTACTAGCTTAGTTTTAATGGCTACTTTTGGCGACTTTGTCTTACATCAGTTTGTTTTTTTTCCCCAAGATTTTATTTATTTGAGAGAGAGCTAGAGCAAGGGAGTGAGCAAGAAAGCACGAGTTGGGGTAGGGGGGGAGGGAAGGGACAGAGGGCAGAGGAGGAGAAGAAGGCGGCTCCCAGCTGAGCAGACGCTGGGCCAGGACCAGGACCTGAGCAGGGATCACGATCACGACCTGAGCCGACCTGAACGGGGATCACGACCTGAGCCAGGATTATGACCTGACCTGAACCAGACGCTTTACCAACTAAGCCACCCAGGTGCCCCTCCCTGCCCACCTGCCGCCCCCACCCCTCATCTTCTGTCAGTTTTGATATCAACTTTTCGGTTAAATCAAAACCCAAAAGCTCTGGGTTCAAATGCAAATACTCAACTAGAACTCAAAACTGCTGTAGAAGTGCCTCTCCAGGGTTTTGAATCAAGTGGGCGGAGCACACACCCAGCTGTTCCCATTCAGATGCGCCTGGACCATAAACTCATCTTCCCCAAGTGAGTGTCCATTCCTGCATCCCCAGGTTAAACTCTGAGACAGCACTTACTTTCTATTCAATTACAATTTTTAAAAGTTAGCTAGGAATAGGGTAAAAATCTTTCGCTTTCCTAATGCTAGGACTAGATTACTGGGGAGTTAAGCCTGCTGCCTGCCTTCCCACGTTAATGTTTGCTGTGTCAAAGAAAGAATATCTTAGGGACGCCTGGGTGGCTCAGTCAAGCAGCTGCCTTCGGCTAAGGTCATGATCTCAGGGTTCTGGGATCCAGTCCCGCATTGGGCTCCTTGCTTCTCCCTCTGCCTGCTGCTCCCCCTGCTTGCGTTCTATCTCTCTGACAAATAAGTAAATAGACTCTTAAAAAAAAAAAAAGAAGAAGAAGAAGAAAAGAAAGACTACTCTGGCTAATCAGACAGTATCAGTTGTTGATCCAACTAGAGAAGGTTCTAGCTAAAGCTGGAATAGGAGACATTATGTTCAGTACGGTATGCTGGCCACCGCAGGCAGAGACAGGGTTGCGGCTATCTCAAGCTGAAATCTCTTTTCAGTAAACTGAACCATTTCTTTATTTTGGAGCGCTCTTTGGAAGGGTTTTTCTTACATACGTTACTTAACTTCCTAGCACAATTCTTTGCGAAAATCCCAAATCTACTCAAGCCCCAAGCACGACAGTCCAGCACAGTCAGGGAGCCTTCTGTCCTTAGCAGTCACTAGTGTCTGGATGACATCTCAGCCTGAGACCCAGGGAAGGGATTACAACTTTGGAAAAACTCCAGTGTCGGGCATACCAGTGCCTGTGATCACTTCCCACCCTGCACTCCTCTTTAGGGCCATACCCTTTGGCCCTACTAAATCTTGGGACCACTTCTCTGCTGCGTTTTAAACACCATGCTAATAACCACAGCCATCTTTGCTGAGTATCTTCCATGCCAGACATTGCTATAGATTTTCCACACAAATAATTTCATTTAATCCTTACAACCCTATGAAATCGGGAACGTTAGCCACATTTCACAATTGAGGAAAGACAGCCTCAGAGAGGAAAAGTGAGTTTTCCTGGTCACACAGCTACCAAGTATGCAAACTAAGGTCTCCCTGAAGGAACACATGATCTTTCTCCTCTCTGTACTACAAAGCCAGATGTTATTTTCCAAAGGCTGTTAAAAAAATATTAGCGGGTGGCAGTGCTGAAATTCTGCACAATCGGAATAAATGTACGATTTTCCTGCAAAGGATATACAAACTTTCCACCTATTTTTTAAAAGTGTTTCCTGAGTAGAAATGCCTACAAAATTAAGGATTCCAAATCTTTAGATATGTACTAAGTTACTATATCCTCTCTCACTTAGTACTTATTCTCTCCTTACCTCATTTGCACAGCTGCAAAAAGAGGTAAAATATACGACAGTAATTGCTTCTGGAACTTCTGAAAGCTTTCCAAGTTTCTGTTTTATAATTAATTCTGAAAAAGTTCTTTCAGATTTACTTAGGTTTCCTTTTCAGTCTGCAGTCTTAAACTGGAATCAGTCTCTAAACTACTGTGCCCTCTTAAATCTTTGTTCCTCATGTTTGCCTTTCATAGACTTTCATTTCCCATTCTCTTTCAAGGTACAGTATGGAAAATAAACTCATTACAGCCTTATGAAACGTGGAATTTAAAAGGAATCTTAGAAGTCATACCTCATTTCATACGAATTAACTGAGCCCATGATCACAAAATTTGGCAGCGGCAAAGCCAAGACCACCGTTCAGGCCTTTCAACTTTTTTCAGTACCCGAGGAAGACGAAAACTAGAATCTGTAGGACAGTCCCAACACTGTTCTGCTCTTCTGGCGCAGGAGCAGCAATGATGAACACCGCAAACGCTTTATACGAATTTACACCTAGAAAGACTCTAAGATCCAGACCTACATTAACCTTCCAAGCAAATGAAGTGCACCCGTCCCTACAAACGTGAGCCAACCTGCAGGAGCAATTCAAAGAAAGCCCAGTGTGCCCTTTCCCAGAGTAAGACGCTGTCGGGCACCGGTGCCGCACACTCCGAGTGAAACGCGAGTGGGAAGGATGCAGAGGCAGGAGAAACACACCGTGGGGACCAGGCCGCACAGTTGGGACCTGTGACGCGGGGGCATAAGTCACCCCACGCAGCCAAGTGATGAGGCCCTGCAGCCGGCGCTCCCGCCGCCGGCGCCCCTGCCGGAAGAGCGCGGCCCAGCCCCGGAACCTCGCGCCCCAGGGAGCCGGGCTCCGCAAGCAAACCAGGTAGCAGCGGCAGACGCTGAGCACGCCCGGCCCCGTCGGCGCTCTCCCGGGCCGCCATCCGACCGCAGTCCCAGCCCCGGCCGAGGCCGACCGGAGGGGCAGCACCGCCCGCGGCCGGGCAGGGAGTCCCACGCCGACCAGTTCAGGACGCCGCGGCGAAAGACGGACGGGCCGGTGGAAGGGAGACCCGGAGCAGGCACTGAGCGGTCAGCGCGACCGCGGCGCGGTGCTCAGACACTTACCCGGCGGCGGCGACTTCCTCCAGCCCCGCTACCTGCGCTCCAGCGCGCCTGGAGCCAACCCGCACCGCAGCTGGAGAAAAAGCTCCGGAGCCGCGAGCGGCCCCGCCCATTTCACCCCTCGGGGCTCCGCCCTCTGCCGCGGTTCCCATTGGCCGCCCGGGCCGAGGCCACGCCCATGACAGCCGGCGACTGGCTGACCGCGGAGGGACCGGGCACTGAGTAGCCGGCTCCCGGCTGACCAGGCGGGGAGCTGTGGGAACTCGGTGACTCCCACGGCCTCCGGGGTCCACTCCGCAGTGCAAGAGAAACTTTAGGGAACGCACCGGGAGCCTCGGAACTGGAGGCTTCTTGGGGTGCTGCTTCCCTATGTGAACCTCCGCAGTCGGAGAAAGGGAGAGCTCACTAATTTTTTTTAATCCCAGTTTTTTTAATTTGAAAATTTACGGACCGATGAAGAGTTGCAAAACTAGGGGCGCCTGGGTGGCTCAGAGGGTTAAAGCCTCTGCCTTTGGCTCAGGTCATGATCCCAGAGGAGTCCTAGGATCCAGCCCTGCATGGGGCTCTCTGTTCAGTGGGGAGCCTGCTTCCCCGCCCCCGCCTGCCTCTCTGCCTACTTGTAATTTCTGTCTTCAAAGAAATAAATCTTTTAAAAAATTAAAAGAGTTGCAAAAATAGTACTATGAAGCATATAACCTTCACTCAAGACCACCATTTCACATTTGCGTCCTCTCACAATGTAGGCCCCACCGCCAACCTTTGGAAAGTCGCACACAACCCTGCCTCGACCCTAAACATCTCACTATTATGATGTATAAGAAACTTAATACCATTTCTGTCATATCATTCAACATACTGTCTTTATTTAAATTTCCTTTATTGCCCCAAAATGTCATACAATTGCACACTCGGGGTCTACCCAAGATTCACCCGTTCCGTTTAACACCGTGCCTCTCTAGAAACTTTTATCTACTAGGACTTTCACTTTGTCAAAATCTTTCGTAACTTCCACATATTGGAAAAGTCCAGGCCAAATGTCTTGTAGACTGCATCATTTTGGATTTTTCGAATTGCTCCCTTATGATCAGATTCAGACCAAACATTTTAGTAGAAGTGGGAAGTGATGTGTATCTCCATGTTCTTTTGTCCCATCATCTGTACCACCAAGATGGATCACTTGATCAAGGCATGGGCTGGCCAATCTCTCCACAAAGATACTGTCAGAAGCTCAGAAATGATAGAGGTAATACTAAGGAATCACTAAGCCAGTAATCAGTAAAAGTTTATTGTGCACACATCAGAAAGACAGTTTGCAAACTGGGAGCACTCAAACCAGAACACGGAAGGAGGCTCAGAATTACGTTATAAACAGCTTGTATAGCCAGGAAGCAGTGGCTATTCTTCACAGTGATTGGTTATAATATTAGAATTTTCTTAAACAGGGAGCTGGTCAGTGATTACCTCTTACCAAACTTAACAAACAGCTCAAGACTTGCTTAGGATTTTCAGAGGCATAAGCAAGACATTATCCAGGTGAAGTTAGTCTTGCAAATTAAGCTTTGTATGATTAAACTGTTTTTTTTTTTCTTTTTTTCGTTTTGGTTTGGTTTGGTTTGGTTTTTTTGTCCATGCAGAGAATTTTCAGGCCTGAGCTCCCTTTCTTTTTTATTTCAACCATACCTCTCTCCTACTGCAGCAGAGACTGTCCATAGCGATAGGCTGAACCACATGAATTGTTTTGCGCAAGGGGTATAAGCACACACCAATGAATGCTTATTGAATTGTTTATAAAATGGTGATTTTCTAATGCTATCTTTCTTCTACCCATCTAAAGAAGAGTACCCCCTTTTTTCTCCTTTTCTCATTTTTTCCCCTGCTTCTCATCCTTTTTCCCTTCCCAGCTCCCCTTCCTGACCTTCCCCTTTTTGAGTTAACAGTGTCGACTCAGTGTGGACTCCTGCATTTTGAAATCCAACTTAAGTCACTTACTATAATTACTATTACTATTACTGCATCACTATTATTACTTTTGGTGCTCAAATTCCTGATATTTGATCAGTGGAAGCCCCCTCGCCTGGTTCCTTTGATTTTACCTGTATAATACCCTATCAATCTTTGAGCACTTCCTTGTTTCCTGACCCAAGACCTACTAACATTTCATTGAATCTTCTCTGCCCTTGGCAGGAAAACCCTCGCTGCTTTTAGGAGGAAATGGCACTTAGAAAATTAGATCAGGGGTGCCTGGGTGGGCTCAGCGAGTTAAAGCCTGTGCCTTAGGCTCAGGTCATGATCCCAGCGTCCTGGAATCGAGCCCTGCATAGGGCTTTCTGCTCAGCAGGCAGCCTGCTTCCCTTCCTCTCTCTCTCTCTCTCTCTCTGCCTGCCTCTCTGCCTACTTGTGATCTCTGTCTGTCACATAAATAAAAATAAAATCTTAAAAAAAAAAAGAAAATTAGATCAGAGTTCTTGTGCTCACTGTCACTGGGATGTCATTCTTCCAGGCCCTTACAATGGACAAAGATATATATATTTGCACAAATATATCTATGGAGATATAGATGTAATGCAGTAAACAGTATACCTTTCACCCAGATATAGTTTTAAATCATGAATTCATACCTCCATGTCAAAATCCAACATCAGAAAGTCTCCTTCTTTCCATATTTATATCTTCCTTCTCCCTCAGTGAAAACCCTAGTTCACGACAGCATCAATGTATTTGATCATTTGTTCTATAATATACAGAAACCAGATGAGAATCACATACCAGTACTACCACCGCAACAAATCTTCTAAACTTAAGATTTCTTGGCAGTTTCTCATATCTTGATCATACATCCTTCTAAATTATGTGCAGGTAGAGCACTGTGTTCAAAGTTTACTTGAATTCATTGCTTTTTGCTATGGTTATATTCTCTCTTTGATATATTGTCAGGTTGGTCATTTTCATTTTCATCAATTTTAGATTTTTGTTTTCATCTTTTTTTATTCAATTTCATTTTTTGAATGTACAAAGCATCCACATGGTTCAAAATAAAATCTTACAAAGGTGTAACTCCCTCCCATTCCCTACACTCTGGTCCCACTCACCTCCTAGCAGTAATCCTGTTCCTCAGTTTCTAGTATATTCTTCCACTGTCCCCAAGTTAAAAATATATAGAACTATATGGATTTTTTAGTTATCGATTGCTATATAACTAAGCTTACCAGCTTAAAACAACAAGCACATATGAGCTCACAGTTTCGGTGGGTCAAAAGTCCAGAGGGGCTCCCATAGGCAGTGTACCAGGCCTCCCAAGATTGCAGTCAGGGTGGCACCTGGGGCTCCAGGCACATCAGGGGCTTGAGTCAGGGAGAATCTGCTCCTGAGTCCACGCAGCCTGGCCGTTGGCAGGCCTCAGGAGATCCTGTTTCAAGCTCACTCACATGGCTATTGGCAGGCCTCAGGTCCTCACTGGACACTGGCCAGTGTATTTGTTTCCTGGGGCTGACATAACAAATGACCAGAAAACCAGAAACTAGATGGCTTTGAGAAACAAGAATACATTCTCTTTCTCACAGTTCTGAAGGCTAGGAATCCAAAATCGAGATGAAGGAAGGCCATGTTCTCTCTGCAGCCTCCAAAGGAAAGTCCTTCCTTGTCTCTCTCCTAACTCTGAGCCATTGCCAGCCACCCTTGGCATTCCCTGGCTTGCAACTGTATGCCTTCAGTTTCTGCGTCTGTTTTTACATGATGTTCTTCCGTCGGTGTATGTGCCTCTGTGTCCCAGTTTCCTTTTTTTTTTTTTTTTAAGATTTTATTTATTTATTTGAGAGAGAGAGAGCATGAGAGGGTAGAAGAAGGTCAGAGGGAGAAGCAGAATTCCCGCAGAGCTGGGAGCCCGATGTGGGACTCGATCCCAGGACTCTGGGATCATGACCTAAGTCAAAGGCAGTTGCTCAACCAACTGAGTCACCCAGGTGCCCTCCCAGTTTCCTTCTTATACTGACATAAGTCATGGGAATAGGGCCCGCCCTAAGCCAACATGGCCTCATCTTAACTTGATTATATCTGAGGGGCACCTGGGTGACTGAGTCGTTAAGTGTCTGTCTTCAACTCAGGTCATGATCCCAGAGTCCTGGGATAGAGTCCTACATCAGACTCCCTGGTCTGCAGGAAACCTGTTTCTCCCTCTCCCACTCCCCCTGCCTGTATTCCCTCTCTTGCTGTGTCTTTCTCTGTCAAATAAATAAATAAAATCTTTTTTTTAAATGGGGAAAAAAACCTTGATTATCTCTGCAAAGACCCTATTTCCAATATGGTCATATTCATAGGTACCAGTTGGGTTAGGACATTGACATATCTTTCTGGAGGGCACAATTCAACCCGCAAGAGCCAGAATTCTGTTTCTTGCATTGTGGCCCCTTCATGTAACTACTCACAACATGGAGCTTGCTTTGCCCTGGAGAGGGAGAGAGCGGGGAGAGTCAGGGAAATCGACTCCAAGATGGAAGCCAATCGTCTCTTTGGAACCCAATTTAACACTTCTGCTAGATTCTGTCTGCTGGAACCAGTTGATAAGTCCAGCCCAGACTCAAAGGGAAAAGATTATATAAGATTATATGGAAGAGGCAAGGATCATGGGGGACTATCTTCAAGGCTGCCTTCCATAATATATGTATTGTTTTTCCTATTTCCCCTTCTTCCCTATGTGAAAGGTAGCACACTTTATTTAACCTTGCTTTTTTCAGGTACTAGTATATAATGTATCCTGGAAGTCATGTTAGAGTAGCTCACAGAGGCCTCTCTCATCACTTCTCATGACAGCATCGTTCTTTGTCGTGTGAATGGACACAGCATATGTACTCAGCTTCCAGTGTGTGATGGACAGGGTCCTAAGACGGGCTCCAGGATTCTTGGCCACTGGTACACACACACCTTCTCCCAGCCGATTGATCAAACACTCCTCTAGGTATGGCAGTGAAAGGATTTTGCATGCATGTAAAGAAAGTCCCAAATCAGCAGATCATGATAGTGAGATTGTCCAGGTGGATGAGCTAATCACACAGGCCCTTTAAAAGCAGGGTTTTCTCTAGCTGCTCTTAGAAGGAACGTGAGAGCTTCGAATCACAAGAAGGATTTGATGGATCGGTTTGAAGGTGAAAGAGGTGTGTGGCAAAAAATGGAGGTTGCCTGGAGGAGCGGAGAGTGGCCCCCGGCTGACACCAACAAGGAAGTGGGATCCTCAGTCCTGCTGCCACAAGCAGCACCTTGATTTTGCCCCGTGATACCCTGAGGAGAGAACTTAGCCACCATGTCAGGCTTCTGATGGACACGGTTATGAGCTAATAAGTAGGTATTGCTTTCAGTTAAATGTCTAGAAATATATCAGGCAGCCACAGAAAACAAATAGATATGACGTGCAGGTATAGTGAATAAACTTTTGCATGTATTGTGTTAACTGGAGGAGACAGAGCTTCAAGGTAAACTTCTGGGAGAATCGCTGGGTCAAAGAGTAAACACGTATGTACAGAACCTGCATTTATTGTTTCAAAGAGCCCCGGCAGCGATCTTGACATTCATGGGTTTATTCGGGCCAAAGAGGCATCAATTCCATTTACCAATGAGGGAATGAGACTCCCAGAGGTAACTGGCCTATGCCAGGGCCCAGTGCTCCCAGCCTTTCTTTCCCTTTTCCTGTTTCTCCAGTAGCCCCAGGCTTGGGCTCACACAGTCTTTTTTTAACTCTCCAACTTGAACTCTACATGAATCCTTGGAGTTTTGTCCATACACGGTTTTGTTATTGATACAGTTGGGACATGCTTCGGGTATCACCTGAATCCTGACTTAAAATCAAATGCAGTCCCCAGCCTGTGGGGGAAAGTCATTGAAATGCTTCTGTTCCTAGGGCAGAGAAAGAAGTGCATGACTTTTGCTACCCACACGTGCATTTCACCATGTCTAGTCCCTCCAGACTCACAACTGTAGGGCATCTGAATACAAAGTTACCAGACTTCCCCCTTCCTAGTTATCTCTATAGCCCAAATTCCACTGTTACCCTATGCCCCATCAGCCTCTATTGATACACATCTAATCCTTAGAAACACACACAAAGCATCTGGTAATTTATATTTAATATTTAGTGGTACACAATTCCCAACCTTCCAAGAATTCTATTGTCAAGTAAACTAAATTTTTTAAAACTTTGGAGACCCTGTCAAATAGATGGTAGTATTTTCAGCTTCCATCAAGAAAATGCACACTGAACCTGAGGACCCTCCAAATAATCATGGGTCCCCCAAAGTGTCTTGATCCACAGGTTGGAAATCACTACTGGATTACTGGAGAGCAGTAACTTTGTTACATCATTATGATTAGCTTTTTTTTTTTTTTAAAGATTTTATTTATTTATTTGACAGACAGAGATCACAAGTAGGCAGAGAGGCAGGCAGAGGGAGAGGAGGAAACAGGCTTTCCACTGAGCAGATAGCCCGATGCGGGGCCTGATCCCAGGACCCTGGGATCATGACCTGAGCCGAAGGCAGAGGCTTCAACCCACTGAGCCACCCAGGCGCCCCTTATGATTAGTTTAGAAACAAGTATACAGTGTTGACAATATTGACTCCATCTTTGGCCCTCTATCTTGTTCATGTCCGTGTGATGACCTCCCTTGGGGCTTCATGTTCTAGATCCACTGGAGGTTAATGTATGCCCTGACTAGAATGTGGAAAGACTTCTTCTGGTCTTCCCTAGAGTTGTTTAGATAACTAATAGAGATGATGTAACTCACCCCCGCCCCCATCCCCACATCATGCACAAACAGTACCACGAGGTCTGTTTAATGCTAATTATCAGTTTAGGTGTATGCAGACCCCCTGACTTCATCACAATGCCCTCTGTACATTCCCTTGCCCTATACAATCTGTAGATAACGGTCTGGACTTGGTGGAGAACATCTGCACAGTGTCTGGATTGTCATCCCCCTGATGTCCCCATCAGTAAGTTACCCTGAATAAAACTCTTGTGTAAATTGTATGGAGTTGCTTGCTTTGTTATTCAATCACAAAATGCCTTCTCAGTTCTGAGGCTACTTGATTGCCCCTCCTCCACCCTCTAAAAACAAGAATAGCAAAAACAGAAGTGGTAAGCCTCAAAAAAAATCTACTGACTACTCAGTGCACAGCTAACTTTTCTTCTACTCTTTGCCTTCACTTGCCCTTACCAGCTCTTCGTGGACAGTGTTTTTCTCTCTACAGTAAACACACCCACAGGGCAGTGTGGAAACGGAGACCTAGGTTCTACTCAGTCCCGGCCACAACTTTATTAGCTCTCTGCCATTGATTAATCAGTAACATCTCTAAGTCTTTATTTGCCAAATGGAAACAATCCCTACCTGCAGAACATTAAATGAGGTGAAGGGTGCCCAGATGCACTTTGTAAAATGTAAGTGCTCTAGAAATATATTCTAAATTCATCTGGCTATGTCACTTACCAGCTTACAACTCTTCTCAGCTCCCCAGAGTCTTCAGGATTAAGGACAAAACCCTCAGCCTGGCACAGAGGCCCCTCACTGTGTGGCCCTCACGACTCTGCAGTCCAGGAATCTGGTTCCTCCTTCTCCTCACCTGTTTGCCTGCCTCCCAACCAGTCATCTTAAGTAGCTGGACTTTTATCCTTATTTCCAATTAGGACTTTTATTAGCACACTGGGTTTGTCGCTGTTCAGAGCAGTAAAGTGCTCAGGAGCCAGCAGGGCACTCCATGAGGGGACTGTCCCAGTCCCCATGAAGAGCCGGGCAGGAGGGTCCATCCCCCACCCACATCGTGTTTCTCTTCATCTTGGCAATTGTGTTTGCATTGTGCCCTAATGAGAAACAAATGCTGTAGAATCATCTGGAATTTAACAAATGAGTGTGCAACGACACTGAATAATAAGAATGGCACTGAGACATTGTTCTGTGGCCCTAGATCTTGTCAGGAAAGAGTCTCCTGTTTTCTTCTGCATGCTTGGCACCAAACCAAACCACTTTTAGGGAGAGCCTTCAGTGGTTGGTGGCAGGGGGGTGTTGTGGGGGAGGCGGAGAGGAGGAGGAGAAGAAAGAGGGGGAGGTTGTATCTGAGACATTTTATTACCTCCCCACCCGTCTTTGCAAAGAGAAGCAGTAATGCTCCTCCCAACAAGAACA
The DNA here is from genome assembly GCF_011764305.1 of Mustela putorius furo. Taxonomy (NCBI): domain Eukaryota; kingdom Metazoa; phylum Chordata; class Mammalia; order Carnivora; family Mustelidae; genus Mustela; species Mustela putorius. The sequence continues at coordinate 11,902,349 of NW_025421305.1, read as the reverse complement.
CCAGGACTGGCAAACATTCCCAGCTGGGACACTGGGAATGAGCCAGTACAACTCTTTATCATTTTATCTTTTTTTTAAAGATTTTATTCATTTATTTGACAGAGATCTCAAGTAAGCAGAGAGGCAGGCAGAGAGATAGGGGGAAGCAGGCTCCCCGGCTGAGCAGAGAGCCCAATGCGGGGTTCGATCCCAGGACCCTGGGATCATGATCTGAGCCAAAGGCAGAGGCTTGAACCCACTGAGCCACCCAGGCTCCCCTTTTATCGTTATATCTTATGCCAGTGGTTCTCAACCAGATTCTGTCACCTCGGGGGACACTCGGCAATGTCTGGAGACATTTCAGTTGTTAACTGCACAGTTGTGACTGGCATCTATTGGGTAGGGACCAAGGATGCTGCCAAACTTCCTACAATGCCCAGGCAACTTTGTGTTGCCCTCCAGCAACAAAAAGTCATCAAAATGCAATAGTGCTGAGGTTTAAGAAATTCCGTTTTGTAGGACTGTGCTTTGGCATAGGTTTTTCTTGGTCACAGGATTTCTGAGAACACATTTGTGGGGTTGGTTTACATGGGGGGTATTTGTATGAGACCCTTGCTGCTCCCCAAACACACCAGGGCTCCCTTTCACTGCTGGGAACTCGTATGAGCTAAACTCCTCCCCTTGCTTATTCCCTCTTCTCCTTCCTGCCTCAGCTTGGGGGTCATCTCCTCCAGGAAATCTCTCCTAATCCCTCCTTTCTCTAAGAGGCCGCTGTGATGGGCAAAACAATGACCCCCAAAAAAGGTCTATGTCCTAATCCCTGGAATCTGTGAACACGTTAAGTTACAAAGTAGAGGAGAATTAGATTACAGGTAGAATTAATGTTACTAACCAGCTGACTTTTAGATGAGGGCTTCTTGGATTATCCAGAAGGCCCAATGTAATCACTGGAGTCCTTATTAGTGGAAAAAGGAGGCAGAAAAGTCAGAGAAGGAAATAGACTGTGAAGACAGTTTGGAGGGATTTGATATAAGAACTCAACCCTCCATTGTTGGCTTTGAGATGAAAGGAGCTGGGAAAGTCACAGAAATGGATTCTCTCCCAGAGCCTCCAGAAAGGAGCGCCACCCTGCCCAACATCTTATTTTGGCACAGTGAGTCCCATCTCAGACTTCCGACCTCTAGAGCTACAAGCTAATAAATGTGTGCTGCTTTAGGTCCTCGAGTCTGTGGTCCTTTGTTCTAGAAGCTAGAGAACACTATTCGCACCTTCCTGACTCCCTGGCTGCCCCATCTCCGTGCTATCCTAACTGGGTCTACACCGAATTTCTCTCACACAAGCCCCTAGTTCTCCGCTGGCAGCCCCACATCTCAGGCAAGCCCTTGCCTGGGTCTCCCGGAGCATGCTCCTAGAAACCTGACCTTCACTTCCTGTGGTCTCCCTATAAACATTCAGGAATAGGTTGAGTTTTCACCACCCCCTTCTGTTAATTTGCGCCTGTTGAGCTCATAGGCAGCATGGTCACACAGGAGGGGGAAAAGTAAAGGTACACCTGCTCCCTCCCGCCACCAGCAATATGGCTGACAGGGCTCCTCCTGGTTAACTCCTCTCCCTCCACAGAGAGTGCCTGAAGATCTGGCATCTTATTAGTGAGAACTGAAAGAGTTACGTATCTTCTTTATAATTCTCAGTGCCCTTAAAAGTAAAATCGATGTCATGCTTTCCTCAGAGCATTTTTGGAGTAATAAGGAAATAAATGAAATAATGAATATGGTGCCAGTGTATGGTTCAGCATATACTGAGCATTGCTATCGCCACTGTCCTTAGTGTCATCACAATCGCCGTTGGTCTGAACATTCTCTTGCAGCTTATACACACAAAAGGCTCCCTGCCTTTAGGAAAAACCAGTATTGCTGGATAGTTAAGAGTCTAAAAGTGCAGACTTTTAACATTTCCTAGTGGTTTTGTCCTGAGGCTTCTACTCAGTACTTTCAACGAACTTTTATTGAGTAATACAGTTTCAAAACTACAGTAGGAACATGGGATGACTGGCTGGCTCAATCAGGAGAGCAGGCGACTCTTAATCTCAGGATTGTGGGTTCGAGCCCCAGGTTGGGTGTAGAGATTACTTTTTTTAAAAAAAATAAAAATACAATAGGAACAGAAACCAAAATGGCTACTCACTTGCTATGATGGCTAGTTATATCTATGCGACACTAAGAAAATGAACCCAATTCGACATGTTAAAAAAAAAAAAATCAAGCTGAGCTTTGATTGGAATTGTCTGTATTTTTTTATAGTCATTCATTTGACCAAATACTTTACCTCTAATTTTCTGGGTTGCCTTCAAGTAGACCTTGCCTAAGAAAATGACCAGATTTAAGTTTATCTGAAACAAAATTTAAAAAGGTAAATTACAATTCCAACAAATGGAGGGGCACCTGGGTGGCACAGTCAGTTAAGGGTCTGACTCTTGGTTTTGGCTCAGGTTGTGACCTCAGAGTCCTGAGATCGAGTCCCACCTCAGGCTTGGCACTGAGCGTTGAGTTCCCTCTTCCTCTCCCTCTGCCCCTCCCCCCTTAAAATAAATAAATCAACCTTTAAAACAAAACAAAACAAAAAAAACTCCACCAGATGGAATAGTGGCTTTTTCCATGAAAAAGAATTTGGGACAAGTGATCTGGGACACCTAATGCTGAGAGGCACAAGTATAAAAGGAACTAAACAGGTGGCTTCTGCGGGATAATTTTAGCCAGAGCACTCTGCAGCCTGCTTCTTAGGAGTGTAAGGGAGGTCAGCACCGTGGCCTGTGGCTCCAGAAATGCCCTAGAATGTTCAAGTACGTTCTCAAAGTAACTGGGGACAGCAAAGCCAGGGCCAACCCTGTTCCTACAGTTGAAAAGTTATACAGCCCTCTGAGGGCTGTGTTCTTAGTTCTTACAACTTGCCTTCAGGGCAGACTGTCAGGCTCCAGTTTTGCCTCCGATAGAGTACCCATGAACTTGGCACAAGGACTCTAAACACCCCCATTATCATCCCGGTATTTGAAGGGTCAGGGCAGCAGGCGAGGCCTGAGGCTGCCCATGCCTAGTTCTGACAGGACCATAGTCATTTATGTCCGTAGCTTTCAAACTTGTTAAACTATAACCTACATGAGGAAACACATTTTACCTCTCAACCCAGTACACACACACACACACACACACACACACACACAACTAAAGCAAACATTCCAGGAGAAAATGCTTCCTACGAGCACCGTGTACTCTGATATTTATTCCTCTGTTCTCTCTCATTTGTTGTCGTCATAGGCCCCCAAATTGAAACACATCAGTTTAAAAAACATGGGTATTAAAAGTCAAATCCGAGCTATCCTGTAATTGGAGGGACCTGTGCAGCTCTCCCCTTTATCCTTGTACAGTTAGAGGGGGTGGGAGGTCCGGAGAGAGGCAGGCAATGCCCTCAGAGTCTCTGGTCTCATAGGATGGCCATACCTGCCCGCCTCCTTGGTGGGCCTGTTGTGAAGATCCAGCAAGCTGATTCTGTGTCCGTGCCAAGGAGGGGGAAAGGGCTCTGCTGTAAAACTTGTTGTTGAGGTTGAATAGTGGCCTGACCCACTGATAATTCATCCTGAGGCCTTAATTTGGAAAATTCCTCTCCCAGTGAGTGGATGGGAGGAGAGGTTCTATTTTCATGTAGGAACCAAGCCACCCACGTGTCTTGTACCCGACTCCGTTTGGTCATCATTTGTTTGCTTTTGTGTGAACTTAAGTGCTATCTAAACCACCATAAAATGATTAAACAATAAATCCTCAGCCAACAAGCTTCTCACTGTGTCTTCTGCAGCTGAGGGACATTTGAGAGAGGGCAGGCAGGTTTCTGAGAACTGGGAGAGCTGTCTCATAACACTAGTCAGGAGGGTGTCTTCTTATGTGAACTCTATAGCTCCTGGGGTCAGTCTTTCTTTTCACCACAGAGGACCGGCTCATCCTGACACTCACACGCACTTGTTCAAAAACAGGTCATTTGGGTCTGGACAGAGGTGACAGTTACACAGTCACACAGCATTACAATGGTCGGTAAACTCATGAGCTGAAGACAACCTCAAATGAGTCCATCTGAGGTGAATTTTATCTCAGTTTCTAAAAAACAGAAACAAAACCAAAAAAAAAGAAAAAAAAAAGAACAATATATAGGAACACATACCACCCAAACAATGAAAATGTAGGGGTTTGGGGTTTTTTATTCTACTTTTCTGGCATTCTGGACCAGCAAAGCAAAAAATCTTCAGGGCTTTAACTTTGAGTAAATGAGAGAATTCTTGATAAAGAGCAAAACATCTCACACCACCCCCTCCCCCAAATAGGCAGTTTGACACCGCGCAGCAGATGGCCTAGAAAGAGGGATCCAGGAGTGGACACTGTTTCATGACTTCATCTGTTGCCTCAGGGAGCCTACCTCACCCATTCTCCCGGCCCTTCTTTGAATGTATTCAGGTGTGACCAAGAGTCGGAGTCCATGACCCATCACCCTGCTCACACTTATAGGCCAAGGAAGCCATTGCTAGGCCAGCCAGAGGCCTGGGGTGGCTGTTGGCTAGCACCCTGCCCACAGCGGCACCTCCAGCGGACAGGGAAGGCCGTCCAACAGATGTCCCCTCAGAACATTTGTTATAAGATACAAAGAGAAAGTCTGCCAGTTAAGACAGGAGCCACAGGTTTAGAGACAAAAGATCTGAGTCGCAGAATCCACAAGTGTCCAATTCTGAAGAGCCACCTACTGAGTACCATTGTGACAGTGCCCCCAGAGCTGGAGCACTGATCATAGTCCAGACTGTTCCACATGACCTGACCACAAAGGTCAGACCACGTGGCCTGAGACAACCTCCTGTCTCCTTTCTTTCTTTCTGCAGCCTTATAATTAGCCCTCCTAATTGTGGGAGAACCAGAGCAGGTGTCTGTGTCATGAAACCGAGAAGAATCTAATTCATATGCAAGTGCCACAAGGGGAGCCATCAAATGGATTCTGACTACTCCTTGCTTCCCTAAAGGAGGAGTGGTAACTCCTCTTCCACTATTGGTAGGGTGGCTTATGCCTAAACCTCTTCTGCTTTGCTGGCCTCCACTACCCAGCTGAGAAAGTCAGATACTTCTTGCCCAGTCCCTCTGCAGCAAAGCATGACCACATGACCAGTTCTGGCCAATGAGACAAAGGGGGAACTCGTGGGGGCCAGGAGAGTTACCTCTGGGTAGCTTTTATTTCTATGTAAAAGGGCCAGGGCCAGGCATAGTGGCCACTGGTCCTGCCCCTTCCCATCCTCATACCTATAGTACAGAGAGGGGTGCCCAGAGCTGTGACAGTCATCTTACCATCACAAACCAGCCAGTGTAACAAAAGCCCCCCATGCTAAGAAGGACAGAACCAAAAGACAAAGACAGAAAGAGTCCTTAAGGCATTGTCAGGCAGCTAAACCAAGGCCAGCAGCTTCCTGCCTCTAGACCTCCTTTTTCTTCTTTTCAAGATTGTATGTATTTATCGAGAGAGAGAAAGCATGCACCTGGGAAGTGGGAGGAGGGAGGAGCAGAGGGAGAAGCAGACTCCCACGGAGCAGCGAGCCCAATGTGGACTTGATCCCAGGACCCTGGGATCCTGACCTGAGCTGAAGGCAGACCCTTAACCGACTGAGCCACCCAGGTGCCCCCAGACTTCTTGTTCTATGAAAAAAATACCACTTCAAGAATTGTTACTTGAGGTTTTCCTAACCAACAACATTGTCCATGTAAAACGGACAACAAACTAAGGCTTACAGATCTATCATTTCCTTAAGTCGACTTTCCAGGAGGCCTCACAGTAGTCATTCCACAGTAGAATCCGGTCATTCCACCTACTTCTCATAAAATCTCCAATTTAAAAAATCACTTTGGGTTTTGTTAAGAAGAGAAACTCAAGGGCCCCAGCTCCACACAGTTCAGCGCCTGTCCTTTGCCACAGCACCTTAAAGAGAAGGGTCGGTATTGGGCCGTGCCACCTCTTACACAGACGCCGTTGCTGAACAGTTTCATGCACTAAATGTGAAAAACTGAGTTACATCCCCAATTAAGTGTACTACATCCCTGCTCTGTGAAGCAGTTATTGTAGAACAGAGGCAGCCCTACATAAAGTGGTTGGTTCTTGGAGAAATACACAGCCATACAGATATTAAACCTTTTCCCCAGCGCTCAATAAATTCATGAGCTTAGGAGCACATGCTTAGCTTACTCACGTAACACCAGCTCCAAATCAGACACTCAGCAAATACGCGTTAACTAATGAATTCCTTGGCAGAAGGGAGAACAAGTAGCAGCCATATTTCAACACCGTGCTTGTGTGGGGACTGATAAGAATGTCCTGTTTGGGTTTCTTTTATCGCCACTGTCCTTCTCCACAGGTCAAGGCCAGTTCTCCCTTGATGGCTTGAGTCACATGAACATGCATTCCTCTTAGAGGGGAGAAATGCCAAGAAACAACAAGCATGTTGTACTGACACCATGGAAGGGTTTTGAATTGACAGAGGTCTCTATATGACCAGGAGCCCTGTCCTTAATCTGGATTTTCCAGCAGGCTGGGAAAAATGCCACAGCCAGAGCTGTAAGGACCCACATTACCACCAACACCCTTTCACCTGCTTCCCAAAAAAGGGAAAACTAGACTTTGGCTGGGGCATATTGATCTATTCAAGAGGATGCCCTCCACACTTTGGCATGGTATCTCTCGCAAGCTGAGAAGAAAAAGTCCTATGTAAACAAACAGAATGACCCTTTCCCCAGATACATTTCCCTTAATCAGAGTTCAAAGAAAAATTAAGGCTTAGGATGATTTGGCAAATTGGTTTGCATGTGGTATTTGTGATCTTCTTTCCATTTAGGCTATAAAGATAAAGACCTTGATGGGATGGCCAGATGTTTTTCCAGTTGTAAATATATCCTACACAAATGCCGTGAGTGCTGAATAAGTGTTGGGTAATGTTTTTTAACTGAATTGCAATTGACATGTAACATATTAGTTTCAGGCTTAGAGCATAATGATGTTACACTTATATACATAGTGAAATGATCACCACAGTAAGTCTAGTTACCATCCATCACTCTACAAAGTTACAATTTTTTTTCAATGTTAGGTAAATTGTAATCTGGGATTTTACAACCTGGGAATTTATAAGATTAGGCTGAGAATGATTCCTTGTCCTTCTTTCCTTCTGAGAATGCCATGATGAATGTCTCCAAGTTTGCATTTCATTACTTGTGCTCACCCACTAACAACACTTTACCTTAAAATGAACCACAGCAGCTGACTCTCCTGCAAAGACAGGAGGGAAGAGATAAGGTGTCTGACTGCGGTGTTTCCACAGCTAACCCATGGGGATGGGGGCAGGGGTTGTAAGATGACCCTGCTAGGCAGGACAATGGAATCTCCTATGGCTAATTTTGTCCGCTGTAGTTTACAAATTTAACTTCCTTTGAAGATGCTTTTTCACTTACTTTCCTGGTCCAGGAAACTAGATTGAATTTCCAGCCGCTGGTGTGTATCCTGAGTCTTGAGTCTCGTTTCCTTTTGTGTTTAGTAGAGAATGAAACAGAACAAGAGAAAATATGCCCAGGGAAAAAACCTGATAAAATCTGTGGAGCATGGTAGTTGTAATAGAAATGACCATATTTGACTGAGTCCCACATGTGGAAAATAAATACTATTACCTCACTTCATTCATTTGTATATTTCTGCATTCATGCAACTAACCGTCAATGATTAAGTGCCATGCTGGGTACAAGGTAGGGGAGTCTTTGCCTTTAGAGATTTATGGTCTGAGGGAAGAGGGAAAAAAAAAAAAAAGATAACCCATCAATTACATAACAGTCTGAACAGACTCTTGGAAGTCTTCCTGGGGGAGATGACACTTGAGCTGAACAAGTTTTGAAGCAGGAGTATAGGTTCTCAGTCGAAGAGCTAAATTAAGATGGCGATAGAAGGAATGAGGAGAGTAGAGTCCAGAGAGATGAAGGAGGTAGAATCCAGAGAACCTGACTGGTCTGCCGCAGGGCTGGAGGTGACGTGAGTGAGGCAGACACCCGGCTTATACCAAAACATATCTGATGGTGTCACTCACAGCACAGAGACTGCTGGAAAGGAGCTGGGTTAGACATTAAGGTGGTGATTCTGAGACATACCCGTTTAAAGTGTCTGAGAGCCTTCACATGGGAGTGTCTAAGAGTCAGTTTGCTCTAGGGTCTAGAGCCCCGGAAATAGGTAGGAGCTGGAAATGAATGCAGGATCACTGAAGTTCCATGAGCAGTAGGCGAGTCTGAAGATCTGGCTGTGTCTCTAGGGTCAGGGAGGGGAGCAGTGGCTAAGGACCCAATACATGGGATGCCGGCTGGGAGGCAGGACTGTAGAAGGGGTGGTGGCCGACATGTCACTTGCCAAAGGGACGAATGAGATAAACTCAGGGGTGGGGGATACTACCTCTTCTTCTGTGAAAAAAGTGAAGGACCAAAGGAAGCATGATTTGAAGAGGAAGAAAAAGACAAATTATCATGTCAGCAAATGTGGAAATTGAGATCACCTAGAATGTGGCACACATTAGCTTAGGAGTTCAACAACATCACATTTCCACAAAGGCAAAAAGTGTGGTAGAAATCTGGGCTGGCTCTGTTACTAACAAGCAAGGTGATCTTGTGCATTCCACCATCTTGTAACAAAGAGGTAAACCTGGGTAAAGGAAGCCTAAGTTTCCTTCTTCCTTGAGGAGGGGCTCCCTTAACTCAAATGGTGCTGGGCCCTCTCTCCGGTCCGTTCTCAAAGGCCCCTCCTGCATCCCAGGCAGTGCAGTCACACCAGGTGTGCTGGAGGGTGCAATGAGTCTATCACAGGGGTCTCCCACCCCTAAGGAGAGCCGGAGGTCCTGGCATTCTGGTTAGAACAGGAAGTGCCAGGGCACCTGGTTGGTTCAGTCGGTTAGGTGTCTGCCTTCAGCTCAGGTCACACGTGATCCCAGGGTCCTGGGATTGAGTCCCACTTTGGGCTCCTTGCTTAGCAGGATTCCTGCTTCTTCCTCTACATGCTGCTCCCTTGCTTGTACTCTCTCTCTCTCTCTCTGACAAATAAATAAATAAAATCTTTTAAAAAAAATAAAATAAATCTCAACAGAAAAATCTTATCAGGGCCACCACTACTCCAGAGGGTGACAGGTTGCTGGCACAGGTCCCATGCCTTTGGGTCTGCAACACTGCAGAGGGGTCTAGCTCATGCAAAAGCACATCCATTCCCACAGTCCTTTCAGCTTTTCGTAACTGTGCCCCAAGCTCGTCCCAGACCTTTATCCCCTTTGTCATGCCAGGTTCCAGCGCAACAAGGGCCTTTCCAACCAGAAAGTGAAAGTGACAGATCTCATTTTGGAGAGCTCAGAGCAGCTCTACCAAAAACTAAGCCTCAGGGCGCCTGGGTGACCCAGTCAGTTAAGTGGCTGACTCTTGATTTCCACTCACGGTCGTGATCTCAGGGTTGTGGGATCGAGCCTCAAGTGGGGCTCCATGCTCAGTGGGGGGTCTGCTTGAGATTCTCTCCCTCTCTCTGTCCCTCTGCCTCTCCCCCCCTCAAATAAATAAATAAATCTTTAAAAAAGATTAAGCCTCTTAACAATTTCCTTTTATGTCAGCTGTTGAAGGGAACCACATCCAGCTGATAGCTTTGGAAGAAATAATTCCGGTGATTTAGTCACAGCCCCATAAATCTCTCCTGGATTTTGGTGTCTCTGTTTACACCATCATTTTGTCTTTCCTCTCCTGAGTTAGAATTGAAACCCAGGTCCTCTAAGAAGCCTGACTAAGTGACTTGTTCACTGCCACACCCCAGCTGCCTGGATGTCACACCTTAGAAATAAATGACTCTGACCTCATAAAAGGTTCTGTTGATGTTATTACTTCACTAATTAATAGCATTAATAATCAACCTATCTTGGTATTTGTCTTGTATTATGCAACTTTTCACAAGTATATATCTTATCTTCCAAATCTAGTGTTAATATTGTGTCTTTATGCTTCTCATTAGCATCAGTGCACACAATATTGTGTGCATAATGGCTGCTTGGTAGGCGTTTGAGTAAGAATCCAGAGTTTCGCCAAAGGGCTTCCTTCCCCTCGATTCCCTCTGGGCTCATCCTTATTCTGTACCTGTTTACCCTCTGACTCTACACACTGCACTCTAGTACAGTTTCTCCTCTCCAGAAAAACCCAGAACGGTCAAGAGAAAACAGCAAGATTCATGGAGGGCAATTAAATGGAGTTGAGTTCCCTGGGAAAACATTCCAAATGACTGAAGAAAACATGCTGAGAATAATTCTTCTAAGCCAAAAAAGTCCTGAGGCCAAATAACTACTTTGTACTGTGAACTGAATCATGAGGCACTATTAACTGGGAAGTGACCTTGACAGAGGACATAGTTAGAGCTGAAAATGGCAGTAAAATGCAAAAGCTACAGTGGGACTCATCTAATCAAGCTATTCTTTTTTTTTTTATTTTAAGATTTTATTGATTGACTGATATGAGAGAGAGAGAGAGAGAGGCAGAGGGAGACAGGGCTGGATCCCAGGACCCTGAGAACATGACCTGAGCTGAAGGCAGACATTTAACCGACTGAGCCACCCAGATGTCCCAGAGTATACATTTTTTAAAATATTTTTATTTATTTATTTATTTGACAAAGAGAGACAGAGATCACACGAAGGCAGGAAGGCAGGCAGAGAGCTGGGGGGAAGCAGGCTCCCCACTGAGCAGAGAGCCAGATGTGGGCCTCGATCCTAGAACCCTGAGACCATGACCTGAGCGGGAGGCAGAGGCCTAACCCACAGAGTCACACAGGCACTCCCCAGAGCATACACTTTTAAAGGCAGGAGACCAAGAATACAAACACTATAGCGAGGGAAAATATTACTCGGAGGAGGGTTTTACAGGACAGCTCGGATTCACAGCATTCAACATTCCTCTATTTTACATGTGGTCTTTGTGAGCTACTTTAGAATCAAGTTGGGTAAAAGTCTTGGTCAGTGTGGGCTGCTATCACAAAACACCACAGACTGGGTGGCTTACAACAGAAATTCATTTCTCCCAGTTCTGGAGGCTAGAAGAAGTCCAAGGTCAGGGGGCTGGCAAAGCCATCTTCCGGCTGAGTCCTCACATGGCAGAAAGAGGGCAAGACAGCTCTGTGGGGCCCCATTTATAAGGGCACTCATCTTATTCACGAGGCCTCCATCGTCACGCCCTGATCACCTCTCAAATGCCTGCCCAGATGACCTCATCTATACTCTGTATCCCAGTGAGTAGGGCTTTCAAAACAGAAAGTCTGCCCATCTCCCTCTCCTTCATGGTTCCCTGCTGCCTTCAGAACAAAGTCCAAATGCCTGGGTATGACACCCAAAGCCTTTGTTCATCCAGCTCTTGGCTTCAGCCCCTCTTTTCCATGCCAAGGCGTACTGAGCTTTGGCTCTGGTAAAGGTGAAGAGGTTTGCCCTTGTGCAGTTCCTATACCTCCCCGTCTTGGTGCTCAGTGCTTCTGCTTTGTTTTGCTAACAACCTGTGGTAGATTATTTGCAAAAACTGCCCCAGTCATTCCCCTCTCAACATGTATTTCCCCTGTGAAATACCCTTGCAGTGTCTCTTATCAAGCATTGGCATCTATTTCCACAACCACTGAAGCTGAGCTGGCCTGTGATTTGCTTTGACCATTAGAATGTTCTGGAAGTACACTGTGTGGTTTCTGAGCCTAAAACTCAAGAGACCTCCAGCTTACGTTCACCCTCTTGGATACTTACCCAGCCACTGTGTGAACCTAAACTTCACTTCTGGTTGTAAATGAAACACCACAACGTTGAGTCTTTGGGGTATGATTTCCTAAGCTGTCTTTGGGGAACTAGGCGGAATAAACTAGAAGTTCAGGGCATTACACCCCCACCCTGGATGAACCTCAAGCAGTTGGAGAGGAGAAACAAGAGGGAGCCAGACAGGTACACCCTCCCTCCTTTCTGTTTCCGGGACTACTCTGAGGTACGGCCCCTCTCTGGAACCTTCTACATGAGCCAATATGCCACTGAAGAATGTCTTTACTGCTCACTGCAATAGCCTATCTCAGAGCAAATCTGGGCATCTTTCCTTGCTTCCTGTCCCTTTTCTTTCACCCTCCTTGCCCAGGCTTGCACACCTGAAGAAGGAGTGAGCATCCTAACCTTTCTAGAACCAGGTTCTGGTTTCTAGAAGATAAGGCTATGGCAGTAGCCAAGGTGCACAGATCACAGCTAGGAAGCTCATTCCTCATTCAGATGCTCTGGGCAAGAAGCCAAGACTTCCCAGCAAGCACAGGTCCTCATTTCCTGTTGCTTCTGTAACAAGTCATCGCCAACTTAGTGACTTAGAGCAACACAAAAGTCTATGAATGTTCATTAGGTCTTAAGTTTGAAATCAATTTCACTGAGCCAAAACCGAGTTGTTTGCAAGGCTGGTGCCTCTTACAGGCTCTGAGAGCTGACTTTGTTTGCCTGCATTTCTCAGCTTCTAGTGGTGGCCTCTGCTCTCTGGCCTACGGCCCCTCCTCCCTCTCAAAGCCCATTACTCTCATCTCTGCTTCCATGTCACATCACCTTCAAATCTCCTTGGCCTCCCTCTTACGAGGACCCTGTGGGCATGCCCAGATAATCCAGGATAACGTCCATCTCAGGACCTTTAATCACAATGGCAAAGCCTCTTTTGCCATATAAGCTACCATCCCAAGTTCTGGGAATTCAGACCTGGATATCTGTGGGGGCCATGACTCAGCCTAGTGCAGCACGAGTCCCTCTGCCCCCATAAATTCACCCCCGAGTGTGACAAAAGAGTTACCTCTCAGAGTCCTCAGGACTTAATTTCTACCAAAGTTTCAGGCCCTCATTTCATTTTTAAATGAAAGGCCAAGTGTATAACATAATTCATCATTAATTTGGACAGATATTCTAGCTCATTTTCTCACTGCTTAAATAAAGGATGCCTTTGAGAGTTTAACTGCATTTGGTTGTCACAGCATTAAATAGACACTTGGCAATTACCTGAATAATTTGGCCAGTTTGGATGTCAGATGCCCCTAATTTCATCTGGATAGGTGTTCAATCTCTCCTTCCCTTTGTGCTGGCTAGACCCAACTGGGTTCTGAGGCAATAACTTCCCATGGTTTCTAAGGAGAAACTGGAGCTTAATGCATCAACTGATACCATACTCTATCTCCCTTGTTGCCTGTTTCTTTTTTTTTTTTTTTAAGATTTTTTATTTATTTATTTGACAGAGAGAGATCACAAGTAGATGGAGAGGCAGGCAGAGAGAGAGAGAGAGAGGGAAGCAGGCTCCCTGCTGAGCAGAGAGCCCTGATGCGGGACTCGATCCCAGGACCCTGAGATCATGACCCAAGCTAAAGGCAGCAGCTTAACCCACTGAGACACCCAGGCACCCCATCTTGTTTCTATGACTTACAGGAAACTGACTAGGCCCCAAGACAAGAAATGGGTGCAGGTGAGCAGATCACCCAATTGTTCATGTCTCATTTTCTTAATGCTTTATTTCTTAACACTTTATTCCCATAAAATCTTATTCTTGGTGTAAACCAATTTAAATATGTAGAATGGGGACAAGTTGTGATGACAGCCTAGTTTTAAGACATTCATTTGACTGTTTTTTAAAAAAGTACATTCTTTCAGATAGATGATGTGTTTGTCCATTCTGCCAATAAATACTAATTTCATTGATATGCCAGAAACTCTACTGGGCACAGTGCTAGAAGCAAGGAGCAAATCTGAGTCTCCACCATCTTAGACCTTCCACTGTGCTAAGAGGGGGCAGACAATAAACACACACACAAGTACACAATGTCAGGTGAGACATCTTATAAAGAAAAATGAAACAGGACCAAGAGAAAGAGACTATCAGGCACCATGTCAGATGGGGTGGTCATGTCTGAGAAGAGACTTGATGAAACAAGACGACAAATTCTACACACCTGACGTAAATGCAGAGGGAACAATCCACGTAAGAACTTGAGACACGGGCAGCAGGAAAGGCAGTGGTCTTGAGGCCAGTGTTACTGGCTTGATGAACAGCATGGGCTCCTGGGTGGCTAGAAATGGAGTCATGGCAGATGTTTGAATGTTTGTGTCCCTAAATTTATATGTTGAAATCACATTCCCCAGCATGATGGTATTAGGAGATAGGGCCTTTGGAAGGCTTTAGGAATGGGACATGAAAAGAAAAGAAACTCCAAAATAATGCAACATTGTGTGTCAAACATACTCAAATTAAAAAAAAATTTTTTTTAATGGAAAAAAAAAAGAAAAAAGAAAGAAGTTTAAAGAAAACCAGAAATTTTCCTTGCCCCTTCTGCTATGTTAAGACACAGTGAAAAGACATTTTTGAACCAGTATGTGGTCTCTCCACAGACCCTGAACCTGCTGGGACCTTGTCTCATACTCCCTAGCCTCTAGAACTATAAGCAATAAGTTTCTCAGTAAAGAAGTTTGCCCTTACCAATGGAGATGGGCATGATCTAAACCACTGAGGGCCTGAAGAGAGCAAAAAGACAGAGGGAGGGTGAATTTGTCCTCTTGCTTGAGCTCAGACATCCACTCTCTCCTGCTCTCAGACATTAATGTTTCTGGTTTCTGGCCTTTAGACAGGGACTGAATTACAGTGGCCTTCCTAGGTCTCCAGCTTATAGAAGATAGACTGTAGACCTCCTCACCCTCCATAATGGCGTGAGCCAATTCCAATAATCAATGTCCTCTTATGTATATCTACATATACATCCTATTGGTTCTGCTTCTCTGGAGAACCCTGACTCATGCATCCATATATGACTAACACTACCTCGATCTTCTAGACTCCTTTCCATCTGACTGCCTCTGATATAATAGTAGGCTTCGAGGCTCCTCTCTGCCCTTTTGGTCTCTGGATGGGAAATTATATCCTTGATCCTAAACTAACACTTTCAGAGATCAATAATCAGAATTAAGTGTCACGCACATGTCTGGCTACAGAAAAATAACATAGAACTCACTTTGGATCCTACAGTTTAAGGCCTGAACTTGAGGTGGGTTTTTACATTATTAGAATGCCATGACTGAATATGGTAACTTTTGTATGTTCACGTTGAACAGGGAGAAAAGAAATTAGAACTGAATTTCTGAGCCTCATTTATCAATTTTAAATTTACCTCACATTGCACATTGAGTGAATCAAGAGGAGCATTCTAGCCAATATATTTGCCATGACTATTTCAGAGATACCCCGATATCCAACAGTGAGTCTCCAAACATGAGAAGACACAACCCAAGTTTACCTCTGAGAGAAGGGAAAGGGAGTTCCCACATAATGAGCATCACACCCGTCTCTTCCCTCTTGAGCACATTTGGCTTGGTCAGTCCAATCTCCCTGAGCTGGTAGGTACCAGAGCTGTCTTTGGATCACTGTTTCTCTGTGACAGTCTCTGCTGACCTGCAGTCTTCTTTCCAGATTTATTCCTGACCTTGCCGGCGGGGGGCAATCTGGGCCCAGCGCAAGCACCCTTGGGCATAGGATCCCTCAAGGCCAGAGAAGCAGAAGGAGAGCTTCAAACAAAAGGGTTGGGTTTCCTCAGCAGCCACAAGTTAAAAGCATCATTTCTATTTTTGTTTGGTATGTCTGTGAAACTGGTTTTGTGACAAGAGCTGATAAAAACAAAATAACAGAACAATTAATCATCCATACCGATTGTTATATATAGACTCCCAGACTGCCAAATATGCATTAAGAGAACAAGTACAGCCAACGTAAGAGCAAATTATAAAACGTAGTATGTCCCTGGGAGATGGCCTGCTGCTGTCCTGTGATGGACTGAATGTTTGTGTCTCCCCACAATTCATATGTTGAAGCTCTAATCCACAGTGTGATGGTATTTGGGGCTAGGGCCTTTGGAAGGTAACTAGGTCATGAAAGTAGTGCCCTCTTTCAAATTTTTTAAGAGGGCCCAGACAGCCTGTGCTTTCCAGTCAATACTGAAGCAGGTTTTGTTGTTTTCATTGGGGATGAATAAAATGACAATTTTTCACCTCCTTGTCTAACTTCCACCCCAGGCCTTGGCACAAGTTTCCCAGAAGTGGGCTGGGGGCTCAGGGTCCAGAGTTCAACATATGAACAACATAGCTACATCACACTCAAAATGGCATCTTCCAGGTGACATCCACCCAGGGTCTGGTCTGTACCAGTGCACCCAGGCCTCTACCCTTTGTGTGAGCTTCCCACCCATGCAGCAGACTACCGAAGATGCTTTCCTTAGCCCCACATTTGCCTGAAGAACTTCCACTGGCACCTCTTGGAGTGCAGGCCCGCTGGAGAGAGATACTCTCCATTTTCTTTTCTCTGAAAATGTCTTTATTTCACTTTTATTCTGGAATGTTAGTTTGTCTGGATATAAAATTCTAGGTTGACAGGGATTTTTTTTCTTTTTTTTTCCTCAGCACTTTAAAGATATTGTTCTACCATTTCCTGGTCTCTGTGGTTTCAATGAGAAGTCAGAGAACTTTGGAATTATGTTTTCCTGTGTGTAAAGTGACATTTTGCTCTGGGTGCTTTCAGAATTTTTGTGTTTGTTTCTTCACAGTTTGACTCTCATGGCATGGTTTACTCTGTATTTATTCTGTTTCACTGATCTTCTGGTATCTACAAATGGCTTTCACCAAATGTGGGAAATTTTCAACCATTATTTCAAATATTTTTTTCTGTTCCATTTTCTCCTATTTTTTGGGATTTCTATCACCGTATATAGCCATATGTCCTCAAGATAGGAGTCCTAGAACAGGAAACTCCCCTGAATGCCAACCCCCCCTTCTGAGTATTGACTCCTACAGAGCCTTCCTGCTTTTGACCATACTCAGCACCTCCAGGTGGTTTTCCTGGCCCCCAGGGTTTGGAGTTGTAGTCTGTGGGAGGAATAGTCCTTGGCTATTCCCAGAAGTGGACCCTGTTCAGGATGTTTAGAGGAAGTCACTTAATAGCCCTTGTTCACTACCCCCGGTGCCCATCTGACCTCCCAGGAAGTTTAGCCAATCAGTGGGAAAACAGAATTTCTCAACCTAAAAAGTCCAATCCCAGCAATGGTCATTCAGAAAAGGATTCCTTCTGTTATTCTCATATAAACATGATTTTAAAAATTAATGAAGCAGGGTACTTGGGTGGTTCAGTGGGTTAAGCCTCTGCCTTTGGCTCAGGTCATGATCTCAGGTCCTGGGATCAAGCCCCACATCGGGATCTCTGCTCAGCAGGGAGCCTGCTTCCTCCTCTCTCTCTGCCTGCCTCTCTGCCTACTTGTGATCTCTCTCTCTGTCAAATAAATAAATAAAGTTTTTAAAAAATTAATGAAATGGTTTTTTAAATAGTCCAGTCCTGACTTCATCCATTCTAAATCAAAAGGATTATGATCCCAGAGGAATCATAAAAGACCTGGGTGAGGCCTAGTTCTTCCACACCCCAGCTGTGTGACCTTGACAGGTAACATACCATCTCTAAGCCAGCTGCATACCAGGAGACCATAGTGCCCATTCCACCCTATCTCAGAGGCTGATTCTGAAGATCAAATGAGGTAACACATGGGAACATTATTATAGACTATGTCTGACATGATTATTCTATTGTGATTCCCTGAATTTCCAAGACTGACTTCTAATCCTGGGGCAATGGCTCATAGAGGGGCTTGTGTAAATGTGTGAACAAATGGTGTAGATCTGATCACATTCTTCTGTAGGCAGTGCCTAAAGAGCAAGGTGAGGGAAATGACCCCTCAGGCAAGTCCCAAGGAGAACAGGGCCAGCTTTTTCCTTTTTGGAAACATAAAGCTGAGGTCATTTATTTGTAAACTCCAGATAAAATACAATCCTTTTGGCAAGTATTACTAGCTATGCTGCTGAGCATACCCCTGCCCCTCCAGCAGCCCCTTGGGAAGCCTTGGAGGGGAAGCAGGAGCCCAGAGACCACTGACCAGGAAACTGGACGGTGCCCTTAATAAACAGGGAGGAGAAAGGAACTCTGCTTACACTATGAGAGCCATTCACACAAAAGGAAACTGGCTTTAATTTTGATCAGAGTAAGGACCTGAGAATTAGGGATAATATGAGAGCCCCACTGAGCCCAGCTGAGCTAGGAGAGGCTGATGGGAGAGATGGTGGGGTGGGTGACACCCAGGGAAGGCAGACATGGGCTGGGGGGGAGGTAAGCCACAGGTACAAACAAAAGCAGGAAAACTAGAGGCAAGGTCTGGAAGGAAATGAGACCAAACCCACCATTCAATTGGTCTAGTGCCTTATCTATGCAATGAATGAAATACACCCACCTCTTAAAGTTGTGCAACTATTTTCCAAATGTTCCCCCTTCCTTCTCCCCCAAAGTCCTCCCTACCTCCATGACATTTTGCCTAAGAGAAGGGAAAAGTGGCTATTGGTTTTAAGGTAAGTCACAGGGTAGGAGCTGGATGGGCAGGCTGGCTAAGCCTGGAAATGCCTTCTCCCCCTTCTCCAGATGTGTCCCTCGAGCGGTTGCCATGATTTGTCCCTCCTTCCACATCTTTGAACACCTCCTGGGAGAGGCCTTTCTGGACCCCAGGCCTCAGGTCCCCTGTGGGCCAGTCACTTATTATCACGGTGCCCTGTTTTTCTCAAAGCCCTGGATGTGATCTGAAGTTATCTTGTTGACTTGTGTGTTGTTGGTCTGCCATTCTCAGCAGAACACAGGCTGCATGGGAGCCTGTTTGCTCCCATGGCCTGTTTGCCCATTGCAGCATCCATGGGATCTGGAATCCTTTGAAGTCTTGACAAATATTTGATGAATGAATGAACAGGATAAACAAGATTACAGGTGATGGTGTGCCTAAGCACTTGAAGCACGCCCACCAGCTTCATGACGGGGTATTTACTGGTAACAATAGTCATTTTTCTGCTTTTGTTGCAAGTCTGTTTTGTTGGATAAGGCAGTAATAATGACCACGAAATGGTAGTGGAGGAAGCACCGAGTTTTCAAGAAAAGCACCCTTCTTTTTTCTAGAGGACAAGGGCAAGACCCAAATAGATTCACCACTAACCTTCCGGAGGGCACTGAGTGCTGGAGAGAGCACAGGCCCATGGCTTTGTGCTCATCAGCTGTGTGACCTTGGGAAGCCTCGACCTCTCTGAACCTGTTTCCCCACCTGAGAAATAAAGGGGATTGACCAGTTGCTGTCTACAAACCCTTTCTAACTAGAACCCTCCCTCATCTCCTTATGCTGTTCTTTTTAGTGCCTACTGGAAGAAAAGTGAATGAACTAAAGACAGGCAGAAGCAGAGAGTCCAGAACTAAATGTTGTTGATTTTCAAACGGTTGGATTAGACAGTCTCCTTTCTAGGGAGAGAGGAGGAGACCCAGGAGAAGTCTCAGAACACCTATGCCTTTGATTCAGCTTAGAGACTACCTTGTTTTGAACACTTACTAGTAGCTGCTTTACACCAGATGTCTTTATCTCTAAAACAACCTTACAGGGCGCCTGGGTGGCTCAGTGGGTTGAGGCCTCTGCCTTCCACTCGGGTCATGATCTCAGGGTCTTGGGATCAAGTCCCATATGGGGCTTTCTGCTCAGCGGGGAGCCTGCTTCCTCCTCTCTCTCTCTCTCTGCCTGCCTCTCTGTCCACTTGTGATCTCTCTCTGTCAAAAAAAAAAAAAAAAAAAAAAAAAAAAAAAAAAAGGAAAGAAAAAAGAAAAAATCTTAAAACAAACAAACAAACAAAACCCAATCTTACACGGTAGGCATTGCCGGTCCATCCTACGAGGGGAGCGGGATGCTCCCAGAGGTCACAGAGCTAAAAACAACAAGCTTGGGAGGGAGAACCAGGTTTCTCTTCTCACTCGTTCAGCTTCCCGAGTTGGTGGATGTTCCACCAACGCGTCCCAAATCGCTTGATCATGAAAATCAGCGAGAACAGCCTCAAGGGGGGGGTCGTACTAAACCAGAATTTTCAGGGGTGCTGCTGAGAAATCTGTGTTTTTCAAAAGCTCTCCATGTGCCACTGATACAGCCAGGCTAGGAAACCACTGCGCTCTACTGGGCCATGAAGCCACCGAGCTGTTGGAAATTGTCCCAGGAACGGGCCAACACTTCCCAGGGCTGTCATTTAGAACGCCATTCCACGCTCCCCGCGCCCCTCCCCGCCGGGCTGCGCCTGCGCCCGCGGCAGCTGTGTCTCCGCAGCGCCCTCTGCTGGACACACAGCCAAACTTTAACTGCAAAGAACTTTCTCCGCGGGGAGGTATGCGGGCGTCAAGCGGCGCTCCCCAACCCTTTTGTAATATCAAAAAAAATGTGATACAACAGCCTACCGTACTGTGAAGGTGAGTACTAATGATACCCGCTGACTGAGAAAATACATACTGATCATATGCTATTAATGGACAGATGGATTAAGAATTTGCTGTTAATTAGAATAGAACTGGGGCGGGAGGAACATAAGGTTTATTCAGTTTGGGGCACGAATAGGTAAAGAGTTGCTTCCCTAGGAGTTACCCAGACTTTCTTTATTCACGTACTGGGGCATTTCTTTCCAACAAGTATTCATTGAGTAATAAATACTTCTAAACACCAAGCATTCTTCTAGCTTAGAACAAGACAAAAAGCCCTCTCTTCAGGGAGTTTCGAGTCTAGTGATGGAGACAGGAATTAAATAAATAGATAAATACCTACTTACACTTGGCGATGGATCCTATGAAGGAAAAGAACAAGGTCTGGGTGCCTGGCTGGCTCAGTCCCGCCCAGTCTGCGACTCTTGATCTGGGGGGTTGAGTTCAGGCTCCAGGCTGGGTATTAAGATTACTTCAAATAAAATCTTTTAAAAGAGAGAGAGAGAAAGAAAGAAAGGAAAGAACAGAACAGAACTAGGTTTTGAGAGCCCTATTTTGGGAAGGAAGGTCAAGGAAGGCCTCTCAATGGAGCTGACTTGAAGCTGAGATCTGACATTTGAGCTATAATGAGCCCAGGTGAGCAGGGAGGGGTTTCCAGGTGGTGTACAGAGGTCTTATTTAAGGTGCTCAAAGGAAGCAGGAGCACGTGAGTAAGGGTCTTGTGAAGTGAAATAAGACTGAAGGTGGGGCCCAATGGACACAGGGGAGAAGAGGACGGATTTAATACAGAAGGGACAGGACGGGAGGACCGATCAGGTGCAGGGTTTGTGAGAGGAAGCTGTGTGAAAGATGGCACCTGAACTCAGGAAACTGGCTATGGGCCACTGACTGGGACGGAGGTGGGAGCAAATGTAGGAGAGTGAGTATGGTTGGGTTTTGCATACGTTCAGTTTGGGATGCTGGTGATGCATCTAAGTGAAAAATCAAGTGGACTGTGGAGGCTCACAGGCATCTCAAACAGTGTGTGTGTGACAGCAAACTGCTGGTTTACCTCTTTCTGAAATTCAGAGGAGACACCTAGGTTAGAAATGGAAATGTGTTGTTTTTAGCATAATAGGCCCTAGAAATAGAGGGTGCTGCCTAGGGAGGGAAGGGGTCCAAGGACCAAGCTGTCTGGAACTTGGGCATTTGGAGATTGGACCTGGAAAGAGAAGAAGCTGGAAGGAGGGAGACAGTCAGTGATTGAGAAGAGCCAAAAAAGGAAGGAACGACAAAACAAAACCAGCCTAGGATTGCCCTCACAGTGTCCTCTGAAAAAGGAAGGGACACCTCCTTCCTGTTTCCTTACATGTGGGGTCGATTTGGCCCAGACCCAGAGGCAGCCAGCAGCTGAGTGTAGGGAGCCCATAGGCTTGGGTAAGTCCACGCATCAGTCTACATTAGGTCACAGTAGGTACACCCTGAAACAGTGCCAGTGTCACTTTCCCTGTCACTCCTCAGCCTCCTGTTGGGCTCACAGAGCAACACAGAGCCCGGGACACGGACAGGGTGTCACGTCAGGAGCAGATGCCTACAGACCACTGGAAGACGGATCTCACCTTGAGGCTGGGCGGGGCTCAGGCATTACTAGTCAAATTCCCGTTGTCATTTCCTGTGGTTTTTTTTTTTTTTTCTCCATCTTTCCCTGCCGCTGCCCATGATTTCAGCCACTTCTCTTTCTACTTTATTATCTTCACCCAGAAAGCATTATGATCTTAGCAATCATTTTGTCCCCATAATCTCATAATCATAGTCTAATCCTTAATTAATATGGTGATAAAATTGTCTCTTTTCCATCCCTTTTGGGTGCTGAGAATGGCTGCATACATGCTGAAGAGGTTCTTGTCTCTAGCAGGAAGAAAGGCCAAATCAGTCTTCACCCTGAGCTCTCAGCCTGTACAGGAAACACAATTCTGCACTGAGTGCTCTCCAGCTTCTAGCCTGTCTGCCCGGAAATAGGGGTAACTAAGAGTCATTGGGGAAGCTCTATGATTTTTTTTTTTAATTTATCATTTTCTTAATCACGGAAGTGTATTTTACTATAGAGTTGGGCTTCTCAAATTTTAATGAGCCCATGAATCACCTGGGGACCTTGCTAAACTGCAGCTTCTGATTTGGGAGGTCTGGTGGGGAGGGAGATGCTGCCTTTCTAACAAGCTCCCACGTGATGCTGAGTGCTGGCAAATGGACCACATTTGAGTCTCAAGGATCTGCCAAGTAAACAACTAAAAAATAGGAAAACACAAATGAACTGGGAATGTGTCTCCTTGGATGAGACCTTCTGCTTCCCCTTCATGCCCCCCCCACCCACCCCTACTCCTCCCCCCACCCCCCCACCCTTGGTGCTGAAATAGCGCAGGGCCCCCAGCTCCCTCCTCAACATCCCTCAGAGAACCTAGAGAGGCCAGGAGCCCCTGGGGAGGCAGGAGGCTGTTTGGAAGGTGGCTACAGGGTGGGGAGAGGGTGGCCGGGGAAGGCGTCTGGTCCTGCCATTGACCCTCCCCTGACACTGCCTGAGAGGTTGGAAGTTTGGCCTCTTCACCAGCTGCGAGGACTCCGGGATCCTCAGGATCAAGAGGGAAGTCAGTGAAGAGCAAGAATGGGGCATAAACAAGCAAGACTGACCAGACCCAGCGACTCAAGTCCCCCCACTTCCTTTCCCAGGCCCAAAGCAAGGCTTGAGGACTAGATTCCAAGGGATGCCTCCTCCTAAGACTGCCAGCACTCGGTGTGGGTGGGGGTGTTAGGGAGAGCCTTGACCTTGACTCAGGAGTGAGAAACCCTGGTTCTCAGAGCCTGGGGAACCCCCCCTCCCAATCCCGCCACAGCAGGGCATGTGTGCCATCATTTATCTCCTCATCCTCACCCTGCTGGAATCCCCGAACAAAAATGAGAAACCACACCAAAGATTCAAGTGGAGAGCTTAGAATGAAACACAGTGGGCCAGAAGGAGATCCCCATGGGATCGGGGGGAAACTGACATGGCCGAGAACAGAATGGGTGAAAATGAAAGACCAACTTGTGAACATGCTGCAGAAGGAAAAAGGAAAGGATGAAGGTCTTGAAAATAGAGAAGAACAGTTAGGTACAACAGAGGACAGAAACAGAGGTCTCAGGAAACAGGAGGCCTACCAAGAAAATAACTGGAGAGGATTTTTTGTTTGTTTGAAGAAACCACCGAGATGATTTTCGCACAGAGATGTGGAATCTCAGACTGAGACCCATAGAGGCCAAAAGGGAGAGAAGGAACACCTGACACCTGCATATTCCACTGAATTCTAGAATATCAAACACAAGGAGAAATTCCTAAAAGTTTTCAGAGAAAGCAGACCATTAACAAAGCGCTGCTTTCAAAGCAAGCATGACGGAGTATCCTTACACACGTATGCGTGCGTGCTCACACACATTCTCCAGAAGCTGACAGACCCTAGATTACGGCAGAAGAAGGGCCACATCCTTACACATTAAAAACTCTTTTTCTTAATCACTCTTAAGGTTAGCCTCCTGAGAGAGGTTGGCCCTCATCTCCTTGAACTTGGAGAGCATCAGTCTACAGATGTCAGATGTCTGACGCTCAGACAAGGGTCCCAGTGATGGATTCCCACAGCTGGGAGCTGGGTCTCAGCTGTTCGGGTCAGTGCCCCAAGAGAGGAGTTGCCTCTGGCAACTGGCACCCATAGGGAGGGCTTAGGACTGAATCTCTTGGGAGAGCCCCAGCCGCTGGTGGCCAGGGGCCACATTTGTCCCTCCCTTGACTCCCAGCCACTGCTAACTGTGGTGGGGGCAGGAAGGATGGAAAACAGAGTAAGTAAGGCAGCGCCCCTCCTGAACATGGGAAGGTTAAGCTAGCTGACTGCTTTGAGCTCAGCTCACAGTTCTATGGAGATGGGACAAGCTGAGAGCAAACCGACAGCTGAGAGTGAACCATGAGACAGGGAGAGCACATGGGTGGTGGGAAGAGCAGCAAGGGTAGAGTTGCTACAGCTCTGCAGGGGTGGGCAGCAGGAGCACCCCATCTTCTGACTCTGCTTCATTCATTCATTCATTCATTCATCAGGAGGGAGGTTTCCCTATCACACCTGTCAGTTGGGGACCACTCTAGGTTCTGGAAATGCAGTGCAAAACCAACGAGTCAGTGACTTTGCCCTCTTGAAGCTCCGCTTCCAGGGGGAGCCAAAGAAGGGGTGAAAACACATGTAAACGGGTGCAGGTGTGGTCACGGTCACGACAGGCTGTCTGAACAGAGCAGGGAGCAGGCTCAGTGGAGGGGGTGGTCTGGCAGGCCTCTCGGAATGGGGAGCATGTGCACTGTGACCCGGGGGTGAGAAGCAGCCCCGGGAAGGACTGCAGACAGAAGGGCCAGCAGAAGCCATGGTTTGTCGGGGGAATAAGAACGTGGTGTGTTTGGCAAAGAGAGAGGAAGCAATGAGGCAGCGGGAGGACCAGGTGGAGGAGAGATGAGGAAAAACACCCACTTGTCTAAGTGATGGTGAATTCAAGAAGATCCAATACCAAGAGCGGTTTGGAGAGAAAGAGCAGATCACTGACACAGAGGTAAGATTGGAGAGGTTGGCCAGAGCCCCATCAGAAGGGATTCATGAGGCCACCGGAGGAAGCTGGCTTTTATTCTAAATGAGGTGTGAACCATTCGAAGGAATTTTTTTAAAAGATTTAATTTATTTATTTGGCAGAGAGACAGCAAGAATGGGAAAATAAGCAGGGGGAGCAGGAGAGGGAGAAGCTGGCTTCCCACTGAGTTTGGAGCCCTACGCGGGGCTCAATTCCAGGACCTCTAGATCATGACCTGAGTTGAAGGCGGACACTTAAATGACTGAGCCACCCAGGCCACCCAAAGGAATTTATTTTTTTGAGTTTACATTCAACTCTCAATTCAGTGGGAAGTCACTTGGAAAGCTGTGAGTAGAGACGTGACTTGGTCACACTCTGATCTATTAACGAGCAGCAGCTACCACAGAGTGCCTGACACTGGCCAGCAGCAGTGATGGACGTGATAGACGGCGGAGGAGGAGCGGCCGCGGGAACCGGACGTGCTCCGTGACTGCTGGGCCCGCAGGGAGCACTGGGGACCTCGCCCCGGGCAGCCCAGGCAGTGCACACACAGAAGAGTATGGCTTTGAGATATGTGTCCCAGGCATAAGCAGCAGGAAATGCTGAAGCTCCAATATGGAGGCAAGAGAGAGAGGCCATCCAAGGATGACTCGTCATTGAGGGGGGACTGAGATAGGGAAGTTGGGGGGGGTGCCCGTTTTGGACCATCCTGTGCTGCTTATTTGGGGTATCATTTCTCATCAAGGGGCAATTATCTTCTGGAGGGCTGGCTGGGCCACTTGCTATGCCATTAAGCCTCCAGCCACATTCTTTGGTGAATCCATAAAGAAAAACTTGGCTAACAAAAAAGATTGTTTGTAGATGCCTGGGTGGCTCAGTGGGTTACGCACCTGCCCTTCGCTCAGATTCACAATCCCAGGGTCCTGGGCTCGAGTCCTGCATCGGGCTCCCTGCTCAGTGGGGAGTCTAGTTTTCCCTCTGCCTGTTGCTTTCTCACTCTTTTTCTCTTTCTCTCTCTGACAAATAAGTAAATGAAATCTTAAAAAAAAAAAAAAAGGATTGTTTGCTGTTGTAATTGTAGAATTATTCATCCCTTTGAGTCTTTTTTTGTTTAATTAATAGTCTTGTAATAAGAAAACCTCAAAAAACATAAAGTTGGGCAAATTTATTTCAGCAGCTAGCATTTTACCATGCCTCCTTCTGATGTGCCTGTGGGATGACTTAGTTGTTTATTAATCAGGAGACTCGGGGAACGTGGGTGGCTCAGTGGGTTAAGCCTCTGCCTTTGGCTCAGGTCGTGATCTCAGGGTCCTGGGATCACGCAGCAGGGAGCCTGCTTCCCCCTCTCTCTGCCTCTCTGCCTACTTGTGATCTCTCTCTCTCTCTCTCAAATAAATAAGCAAAATCTTTATTAATCAGGAGACTCACAGCAGAGATGAGCAGGGAATCTTCTAGGCCACAGCTTCCAGCTTGCCCATCACACCAGCTGATGGCCACCCAGCCTGCCGAGTTACACCTTTCCTGACCTACAGTGAGCCTTTGTGTGCCCATTTCCACCTCCATGGGACGTACCCATGGAAATACCAAGGCTGCACAGAGGATGAAGAGGACTTTGGTTCATTTTTAACAACCGAATCTGAAAAGTGCCAGGCAGGGAAAGCCAGAGGCTTTCCATCCATCTGTCAGCAGCTAGAACTATGGGGCTCTTTAGTGTTGCTAATGAGCAGAGCCTTCTACTCCCACCATGGCCCAGAGCCTGGCTGGAAGTCAGGCCTGTGTATGGCAATTGTCAGCTTGGCCTTCCGTGGGAGCCAACACAACTTCCGAGCAGCGTGATTCAGAGCTCCACATTTAGTGAGATTCCGGTAGACTCAGTAACAGTCTGAGAGAGGGCACCTTACTCTCTTTCGTGAGCATCCCACCCATCACAGGAAGACACGGGCTTCTGGCAAATGTATCGGCACAGGGATTCTAAACATAGGAGTGAGTCATGGTTAAGATAGTCCGTAAACATTTAATGTTGTGTGCAGAATGTGTGGGTATGTGCTCTTTTCTGGGGGAAAAGATCTATACCTTGAATCAGATTCTCACAGTGGGCCAGGATCTAAAATACCATGAACCATGAAAGGAATATGTCCTAGTCTACTTGGCTGTTCTAACAAAACTCCTGTAGACCAGGGGGCTTATACAACATTTCTTTCTCACAGTTCTAGTGGCTGGGAAGTCTAAGATCAAGGCACTGGCAGGTTTGGTGTCTGGTGATGGTCAACTTTCTGGTTCAGAAATGGTCTTCTTCTGGCTGGGTCCTCTCCTGGCAAAAGGGGAAATGTCTCTTTTGAGGATCTCTTTCATGAGGACACTAATCTCATTCACCCTTATGACCTAATCATTTTCCAAAGACCCCACCACACTGAGGATTAGGACTTCAACATGAGAAGTTTCAACACAAACATGGAGTCTACAACAGAATCAATTCCCAAGTAGTATGACAATGGGGCTCATTTAACGGAACACCAGGCATTTCCTGAGTGAGTCGATTCTCTTCTACCTGCCCCTTAATTGAGTATCTGTTCCCCAAAAGGAGCACATCCTTTTGGGGATACACTTGGCCACTAATTCAGGAGTCAAGGACATATATCACATGTTTACAGTTTGCACATTAAGCCCCTTTCACCAGCCCTGAGGACCCGAACACTCACATGGCACACCAAGACAGAGGTCCTCTCCAGAATGTCCCCGGTCACCTGGCCGAGGGCCCTGGAGCATTAAGTCAGACATTTTGATAATAAGACATGTCACAGATATCACTGGTAGAGAAAACCAAATGAGATACTGTGAGAAATTAAAACCTGTACCTTAGATTCAACCGAGTAAACCCCATAAACGCATGAACTGGAAAAGCCTTTCGATATACCCTTCAACAAACAGCCAAACTATGTGTGAATGTGTGTGAGAATGTGTGTGTATCCCCTTCATTAAAGTCCATAAGGAGGATTCTGGGGAAATGGCCGCGGGGGTAAGGTAGTTTTTAAATGTCTCTGAATTCCCAATTGAAAACATAGAGCAACTACAACAAAGTCAAAGTCTTATGGATGACACTTACGACAAAATTAGGAGTCAGAAATCTCCATGATGATCAAAATAGAGGCAGATAGGAGCAAACCTTGGCCAGCTCTCAGACTGCAAGGTTTTGACACCTGTGCAGGAGAAGGCAGAGGGTGCTGGTGGGTTGACAGACCTGAGAACAGTGACCAACAGGTACTCACAGGGAAGCATGGCAATGGGGAGAGGCTCTGCTGTGCCAAGGGTGAGGGAATGCCAGGAGTCTGCAGTAAGCTTGAAGAAGCTGGATAGCCTAGCTCCTGTGAACTCTAGGAATGAGGAACAAAAGAAACAGAAAGGCCACATAGAGGTAGGGGAGCGGAGGGGTGCATGGGTGGCTGTGTGGCTTAAGCATCTGCCTTTGGCTCAGATCTTGAATCCAGGGTCTCAGGATCTAGCCCCTTTTCAGACAGGGAGCCTGCTTCTTCCTCTCCTGCTGCTTGAGCTCTCTCTCTCTCTCTCTGTTAAATAAATTTTCTTTTAAAATGGGGGAGGAGAGCAGAGCCAGGAAACCCCAGAGAGGAAGTTGCCTACGTATTTGAATCCTATCCAAAAACACCAGAAGAGGGAACTCTGTGAGGACAGCCAAGCCACTCTAGAGCACACCTCGTTCCAAAGG
Organism: Mustela putorius furo; assembly: GCF_011764305.1. Lineage (NCBI taxonomy): Eukaryota > Metazoa > Chordata > Mammalia > Carnivora > Mustelidae > Mustela > Mustela putorius. The sequence continues at coordinate 11,873,609 of NW_025421305.1, read as the reverse complement.
CTCAGGGAAACTAATGTTCACACAATAACAGATAACAGCAAAGCACCGAGGTAAGATTCAATACACTATTTGATGATACCAAACTTATAAAAATTTTATGGGGTGCCAGGGTGGCTCAGTGGGTTAAAGCCTCTGCCTTCAGCTCAGGTCATGAACCCAGGGTCTTGGGATTGAGTCCCACATTGGGCTCTCTGCTCAGTGGGGAGCCTGCTTCCTCCTCTCTCTCTCTGCCTGCCTCTTGTGACCTCTCTCTCTGTATCAAATAAATAAAATCGTAAAAAATATATATATATATAAATTTTAAAAAGAGCAACAGCCAGACCATATGGACCCCCATATGGAATGAGAGCATTTAACCCCACGATGGTCTTACCGAAGGGATTGAGTCTTCTTAATCTTAGTCTTCTTAAAGGGATTGAGTCTTCCTGAATCCAGGAAGACAACTTTGTGGGAAATACAGAGGCCAGAGGAACATGAACCACACAAAATCCAGACCACGAGAAGCAGGACAAATGATGTGAATTCTCCAACAGATGAACCTGAGGGGAAGAACTGAAAGGAACCACGTGGACCAGAAATAAACTTAGAAGAACAATCAGATTTTTCAAAAAGCCAACACTAAATTCTTATATCTATGGATGCTATTTGGCTTAAAACCTGTAAAAAGGAGGAAGTGATCAGTATAGAATCAGGAGAGTATCTACTTTAGGGAAAGGGTAGACTTGAGATGGGATAGCACTCATTTGAGGGCTACAGAATGGCGATACTATATATGTAGTACACCATATATATAGAATACCATATACGGTATGTATATGTACAATACCGTATATGTAAAATACCATAATTCTACCATATGTGTAGATAAAATTAACCATTTTAGACATTTTTAAGCACATAATTCAGTAGCATTAAGCGTATGCACAACATTGTACAACCATCACCACTATCCATTTCCAGAATTTTTGTAACATCCCAAATAGAAACCCTGGTATCTACCATTTCTTTTTATTTTTTAAGATTTATTTATTTATTTATTTATTTGTCAGAGAGAGAGAATGAGCACAAGTAGGCTGAGTGGCAGGCAGAGGGATAGAGAGAAGCAGACTCCCCACTGAGCAAGGAGCCTGATGCAGGACTCGATCCCAGGACCCTGGGATCATGACCTGAGGCAAAGGCAGTGGCTTAACCGACTGAGCCACCCAGTGTCCCATCTACCATTTCTTTTTAAAAATGTAAAAATTTCTAAAAAGACACTTTCTTGCATCCATGGTTTGGTTACCCGGGGTAGGGTTCATATGCAAAGGCCAGATAAAGGCTTGATGGGGATGGGGCATGAGGGGCAGCTTTTGGGGTGGCCCGAGCCTGTTTTGTTTCTTGTCCTGGGAAGCGATGACAAGCACATTTGCAGGGCTCTGAGATCACTATGTAAGTCAAGGGAGAAAGAGAAGGAGATGGGAGGGCCAGGCAAAAGAAGGAAGGAAATCTGCTACCACAAAAAAGTACATACAATATGATGACTTTTATGCATTTCCTCAAATGAATTACATGTGGTTCTCTACACCTAGAAATAAATAAAAAGGGAGCATGTCCCTCTGTTAGGTGGATTTAGGCATAGGCCTACTTATGGGCAGATGGGTATATAAAATAACTTCTTAGAAGTCCTTCTGGGAGCAAGACAGGCTTCTGGGGTGCTGTTCATGATCTGATTATAGATCTGGGTATGGTTGCATGCATGTGACCAGTTTGTGAAAAATTATTGGGCTGTACGCTCACAATATGTGCATTTTTCAGTATGTATGTTTTCATAGAATCTTTTCTAAAAGACAAAAAAAAAAAAAAAACAACAAAAAAACGGAACTTTTTCTTACAGTCCTAAGATCCTACTTTAGGGAAATACCCAATCCTCATTTAGATTGTTAGAAGAATGCATTCCGACATGTAGAACTAGATTTGTAGTCCTAGCTACTCATTGATTCCCCACAAAAATGAAGTTAGACCTGACTCATCCCCCTGCTTGTTCTTGACTGAAAGAGAGAGCCTCTACCTCTGGTCACTGGGCCTAGGAATGGCTTAGTGGCACCCACATCTTGGTCCACCCCTACAGGACCCAAGCAAAGCTGGTGTAGCTGATGGCTGAGTCTGACACCAGTGAATGGGTCCAAGATGGAAGTTGAAATATATCTCACCACTGGCAGACTCTAAGAAATGGAGGGAGGATGAGGAGGGGAGAAGGAAGAGAATCTAAATAAAAGTGTTTCTACCTCATGCCCACTGTAATACCGATCTTAGAGCTATAGGCCACAATATTGCTACAAAGCATAGATCACCCTGTGTTTTATAACAGAGGGACATGAAAACTAGCCCTTGAATGGGATTTCCCCTTAAATTCTCTGGTCCCATTAGCTCTGAGATTCTAGATTCTCTTGAAGAAATAATTACCTAATGGAATTTGCTGTAACTACCATCCTTGATTCCTATAGACTAGGAAGTGTGCCTGGAAGGAAGTGGTAATTCTTATTCCCTGAGAACATTGATGAGTAGTCATTTGAGCTCGTTGGCCAGAAAATTCTTTGGAAATACCAAGTCCCTGAAAATTCATTCCTTAAACAAATGACTTGTAAGAAGATGATGTCCCTGACTGCTGTTTTTCCACAACTATGAAGCATTATTCTACCACAAAGTTCTAGACTCAATGTTCTGGGAAATCATTCTACTGAAGGAGAGGACAGTACTGGCAATTGAAGGGAGAAAGACATAAAAATATATAGGACTCAAGGTACCTCAGAGTTTGTCACTTTACAAATGAGTTTCCCAGAATTTCCTTTTGGATGACTTGCGCTTTTCTATATGTATATTAGTCAATAAAGCAAAAACAGTGGGTGATCCCAGATGCAAATTGACTCACAAAAGCAGGGAGGGAGCCAGCATTTGATGAATGCATAAAGTCAGGCAGTGTGGTAGTCACTGGGTTTTTTCGTTTGTTTTATTTTGGTAAAGTATACATAATAGAAAATTTGCCACCATCCACCATCCATCTCCAGAACTTTGAGTCATCCCAAATGGAAATTCCATACCCACTACACAAGAATGAGGCAGAAGGGCACCTTTACCGTGCACTTCAGAGACCCTAGCAGGGTCACGTCCATAAGTGTTAGCAATTCTAGTCACTGCTTAAAGTAGTCTACAAGTTATAAAACTTACCTTGGGGGGGGGAGTGCCCGGGTGGCTCTGTGGGTTAAAGCCTCTGCCTTCAGCTCAGGTCATGATCTCAGGGTCCTGGGATGGAGCCTCACATGTGGGGGGGGGGTCTCTGCTCAGCACTTTCCCCCACCCCCGCCTGCCTCTCTGCCTACTTGTGATTTCTCTCTCTGTCAAGTAAATAAATAAAATCTTTTAAAAAAAGAAAAAAAAACTTGCTTTGGGTATTATCTTCAGAAACTTTTGTTATCCTTTAAGGAAATGACTTGATATTTTGATTGACTTATCTGAGATGCCACCTGCAACGTTCCCATCTTCCCCTGGGCAAGGTTTATTGCTCTATTGCAATTTGCATATTTAATTACACACCTGGACCACTTTCCTTTCAGGGGAAAGACTCTGCCCCTTTCATGTTGTATGTCTAGCAGCTGCTAGTCGGCCTGGCACATATTAATTGTTCCACACGCATGTGCTGAATGAATGAATACAAAATTAATACTACTCAATTCTTACCAAAAGCTCAGGCGCAAATAAACTTTTTTTCCCTTTTGGGAAAGAACTGCCTCTCGGAAAATAATGCATGGCCATGTCATAGAAGTGAGAGACCTTGAAGGCAAGAAAGATGGTTACGCTGCCTCGGTATAACAAAACAAGTAATTTGGTTTTTTTTTTTTTTCTTCTGAAGAGGGTGGGGAGCAGATCCAGGAAGGGAGAAAAGAGAACAGCCAGTGAGGGGTGCTTGGGTGGCTCAGTGGGTTAAAGCCTCTGCTTTTGGCTCAGGACACGATATCAGGGTCTAGGGGCGCCTGCGTGGCTCAGTGTGTTAAAGCCTCTGCCCTCAGCTCAGGTCATGATCTCAGGGTCCTGGGATGGAGCCTCGCAGAGCCCCGCAGAGCCCCGCAGAGCCCCCGCAGAGCCCCGCATCAGGCTCCCTGCTCAGCAGCGAACTTCCTCCCTTTAAAAAAAAAAAGAGAGAGAGAGAAAGCGAGCAGCCAGTGAGCAGGTGGGAGATGGGGGATCGTACAAAGTCGTGGCTGGTAGTTAAGTGTACTTTAAGAACAGGGACACCCAGACATCACCCCGTGATGTAATATGCTCTCTTCCTTCCCGTGTATTGTCTGTGACTTATATAAACACCAACAGAAATCTTGGAGAGGGTTTTGATTTCCTCAGAAGGTATGTACCAACCTCCTCTAGATTTCATGGGGACAGGAGAGCCCAGCTGACATCTGTGTTGCAGAAACATACTTGTGCTAGATCGCCTGAGCAGTGTTCTAGCCATTCCAGATCATAATAAAATAATTTTATCTTTGGATGGGTCCTGACCTTGGAAAACTGTAAGGCAGGATCTCTTCGTTCTGCCAGCCACTAGAATTATTTTTACTTTTTTTTTTTTTTAAAAGATTTTATTTATTTATTTGACAGAGATCACAAGTAGGCAGAGAGGCAGGCAGAGAGAGTGGGGGTGAAGCAGGCTCCCTGCTGAGCAGAGAGCCTGGATGTGGGGCTAGATCCCAGGACCCTGGGATCATGACCTGAGCTGAAGGCAGAGGCTTTAACCCACTGAGCCACCCAGGCGCCCCTAGAATTATTTTTATTGAGTTGAATTTGAAGATGAGGCCTACACTGAAGGAGATCATAAAAAACAAGGCACAGGGAGCCCATTGCTGGATTTACTGTAGGGCTACTTACTGATGAGGGCTTGTGTGTCTCATCACCAGACACTAATTAAAGTTTTCCCTCGGAAAAAAAAAAAACACAGAAATGATGGCGAATCTTAGAACTAATTCTATTCTTTCTTCTCTTCAGTTGTGAAGATCTCCTGACTAAATTACGGTCCCACCTCTAATGACTGTGCAGGATCAGACATACCCAGGTCGATACCATCCCGACCCCTGGCTTCATACTCTCATTCTCATTTTCTGTTTTTACCTATGGCCTCATTGATTTTTGAAGGTGCTACAGAGACCTCCATAAGTTGCTACCAATAATTTTTGAAGCAAGGCAAAGTGGAAAGAAAAGAAATTCACATACTCTCCAAATTATGTTCTGTCTAGTTCCCACCCCATCTTGCATCTGCACTTGAATGAGTGGAAAGCAGAAGATAAGCTATCTTCCTCCCACAGCCTGATGGCTGGCTTGGCCCATCCCTCTCGATTCCTCCGTTGAAAGTACTGGCTGCCATTTCTAGCAAAGTTATTTATAGGTCAGTTTTTTGGATCAAAATCAAGCTCGCTCTTTCTCTCTCTTTCTCTCTCACACACACACATATGCCCTGTACCTATTAAGTGATCAGAAAACTCACTGCCTCCCAGCCACACAATCTAAAGACAGAATTCCCTTAGCTCTTCTCAGGTATAACATGCTTCTTATTTCTTTAGGGCATTTCCTTATAAATTGTCTATATATGACAGAAATATTTCCTCCATTCTCTACTTGAGTCACTATAATACCATGTTAGGTAACTGCGAGAAAAAGAGCTCTAGAAACTAAACGTGAACTTGCACGTGAAACATCATTGGGGTAGGTTACAAGGCAAGCGATAATGGCACTAATGTTCCCCTTGACCACACTTTCCCTTTGCGCCTCTGCCGTCCAGAGTTAGCCGCTGTTACCAGGCCGATGCAATCCTTCTAGATTGTTGTCTATGCTTTTGCAAATATACACATGTATCCATAACAATATACTGCTTTTAGTATGTGTGTCTGTGTTAAATGGATGGTATGTTTTATGTATTACACTGTTCTACAACTTGCTTTTTTCACTTAAGGATATGTCTTAGAGCCCATTTCGTACTCTGAGGGAAGAGCTTTTGTCTGTTAACTTACGTCAACAGACTGTTCTAGTCACTAGTGGCTGGTCTTCCATCTTTACTTTTCAGTCACCAGCACTGCCAAAGACCTGAGTCGAAGGCCATAAAGGCCTTCAGAAAATCTGAATATACAAAGAGAACTATCTCATAGGCTGCTAGGCTGAGATATGGTGCTAAACTTACCATTTGCCTCAGTCGCAAGTTCATTCCTTTACTTTTTGACTGGCTGTCCACCACCCACTGTTCCAGGCACTGGGGATTCAGCTGTGATTCATCTCTACTTCTCTGGTGCTTACAGAAGATATAATAATAAGGAAAAGAAATAGTATTTTTGGATGCCTCGGTGGTGCAGTCGGTTAAGCGTCTGACTCTTGTTTCAGCTCAGGTCTGATCTCCAGGTTGTGAGATCGAGCTCCGCCTCAGGCTCTGACCTCAGTGAGGAGTCAGCTTTGTGTTCTTTCTCCCTCTGCCCTGCCCCCACCACTCTCTCTCAAATAAATAAATCTTTTTTTTTTTTAATTTATTTTTTTGTCAGAGAGAGACAGAGAGTACAAGCAGGAGGAGCAGCCGGCAGAGGGAAGCAGGCTCTCCACTGAGCAAGGAGCCTGATGTGGGACTCGATCCCAGGACCCCAGGCAGCTGCTTAACTGACTGTGCCACCGAGGCGTTTTAATGAATAAATTTAAAAAAAAGAAAAGAAAAAGAAGAAATAATATGTTGGTTGCCAAGAAGTGCCACAGAAAAAAATTTAGGGAGAAAAGAATAGGGATTTCCAAGAGACCAATGACCGCGATTTTAAACATGGTGGCTGTAGAGAAGGTAACCATCTGAGCCAAATTATATCTTTAATTTGTTCGGACAGGAGCTTCTTTTTCAGAGAGAGAGAAAAGGCTCAAATGAGGGATTTTTAGCAGCACTTTTCCCATCATTTAGCCCTCCCCTTGCTGGCTCACCTTCTAAAACTTGACTCTTGAGCAATGTCCTTGAAAGAGGGGTCTGGAAGATCTCACTTCTGCCGGCCTGCAGACAGCACACCAGAAAACAACTTGGCTGTTTTCTCTTTCTAGCTTCCTTTAACAGGCACCTGCGCTTCTAAAAGGTATCAAATTGCAGGGTACCTGGCTGGCGCAGTCCTTGGAGTGTGTGTGCAACTGACTCTTGATCTCAGGGTCATGAGTTTGGGCCCCAGCCGAATGGAGAGATTGCTTAAAATAAATAACAGCATCCAATGGCTTCTCTTGCCTTCTATTTTGAAAAATCCTCTTCTTGTTAATTCCTTAAAACAGAGATTCTCGGGGAGCCTGGTGGCTCAGTCAGTTGAGCATCCCACTCTTGGTTTCAGCTCAGGTCATGGTCTCAGGGTGGTGGGATTGAGCCCCACAATGGGCTCTGAGCTCAGCAGGGAGTCTGCTTGAGATTCTCTCCCTCTACCCCTCCCCACCCTACATGCACACTCTCTCTCTCTCAAATAAATAAATAAATGTTTAAAAAAAAAAAAAAGCCAGATTCTCAATCTTGGCTGCATATTGGCATGGCCTGGAAAGTTTTAACAATTTCTGCTGCCTATGTCCCACCCAAGGGGTCCTAGTTTCTTGGATCAGGAGTATGCCGGAGCATTAGGATTTTTATTTTTTTATTTTTTTTTTTTAAAGATTTTATTTATTTATTTGTCAGAGATAGAGCGCGAGCGAGCACAGGCAGACAGAGTGGAAGGCAGAGTCAGAGGGAGAAGCAGGCTCCCCGTGGAGCAAGGAGCCCGATGTGGGACTCGATCCCAGGACGCTGGGATCATGACCTGAGCCGAAGGCAGCTGCTTAACCAACTGAGCCACCCAGGCGTCCCGCATTAGGATTTTTAAAAAGTTTTCCAAGTGATTCTAATGCACTGCCAGGGATAAGAACCACTGTCTTACAGGCCACTGGCCCTAGTGATAACATGTTCAACAAATGACCACAGGTTTCCAACTGAAGGCTAGCTCAGCCAGAACTAAGACTGCTGGGGGGATCCTGTAACTAGCCAGATGTTGCTACTGCTAATTTCTCCTTACTTCCTTACACATAACTTCACACTTTGCCAAGCATTTTGAATATATTACCTTTTTGGAAATCTATGTTGTCATCCTTATCTCCTAAGGTCTTTATAATTTCTTGAGTGATAGAATCATCTGGCATAGAGCTTCGAAGTCCCTTAGAATTGCCTGGGTGGGGGCGCCTGGGTGGGTCAGTGGGTGAAGCAACAAACTCTTGGTTTCAGCTTAGGTCATGATCTTGAGGTCCTGGGTTTGAGCTACAAGTTAGGCTCCCAGCTCCATGCAGAGTCTGTTTCAGATTCTCTCTCCCTCCTCCTCCCCTCTCCCAGCTCATTCACCCACACACTCTCTAAAATAAATAAGTAAAAACAAAATATTAAAAAAAAATGAGGGATGTCTGGGTGGCTCAGTCGGTCAAGTATCTGCCTTTGGCTCAGGTCTTGATCCCGGGATCCTGGAATTGAGTCCTACATCGGGCTCCCTGCTCAGTGGGGAGCCTGCTTCTCCCTCTGCCTGCCACTCCCTCTGCTTGTGCGTGTGCGCTCTCTCTTTGACAAATAAATAAATAAAATCTTAAAAAAAAAAAAAGAAAAAATAATTTCCTGGGTGATTAGGAATGTCTCTGAGCTAATGAGGCAACTCTTGGTGGGCTCCTGGAGAGCTTCAGCATGGAAGCCTGTCATCAGAAAGACCAAGTTGTGATTAACCATGGAATTTTCAGCCCCACACCTCATCATCCAGGGAAGAAAAGTGGGAGAGACTGAGTTAATAATTGATCATGTCTACATTATGAAGCCTCCATAAAAATCCCACAAGTACAAGGGTTTGAGAGCTTCTGAGTAAGTGAAGGCATTTATGATGTGCTAGGAGAGTGACATAACCCCAAATCCATACGGACAGAAGGGTCTGCATGTGGGGCCCTTCCAGATCTTAGTCCTATGGATCTCTTCAACTGACTGTTCATTTGAATCCTTTAAAAATATCCTTCATCCAGTCAGAATGGCTAAAATCAACAAGTCAGGAAATGACAGATGCTGGTGAGGATACGGAGAAAGGGGAACCCTCCTACACTGTTGGTGGGAATGCAAGCTGGTGCAACCACTCTGGAAAACAGCATGGAGGTTCCTCAAAATATTGAAAATAGAACTGCCCTATGACCCAGCAATTGTACTACTGGGTATTTACCCTAAAGATACAAACGTAGTGATCCAAAGGGGCACGTGCACCTGAATGTTTATAGCAGCAATGTCCGCAATAGCCAAACTATGGAAAGAACCTAGATGTCCATCCACAGATGAATGGATAAAGAAGATGTGGTATATATACACAATGGAATACTATGCAGCCATCAAAAGAAATGAAATCTTGTCATTTGTGACAATGTGGATGGAACTAGAGCATATCATGCTTAGCGAAATAAGTCAAGTGGAGAAAGACAACTATCATATGATCTCCCTGATATGAGGAAGTGGTGATGCAACATGGGGGCTTAAGGGGGTAGGAGAAGAATAAATGAAACAAGATGGGATTGGGAGGGAGACAAACCATAAGTGACTCTTAATCTCACAAAACAAACTGAGGGTTGCTGGGGGGAGGGGGGTTAGGAGAAGGGGGTGGGGTTATGGACATTGGGGAGGGTATGTGCTTTGGTGAGTGCTGTGAAGTGTGTAAACCTGGCGATTCACAGACCTGTACCCCTGAGGATAAAAATATATGTTTATAAAAAATAAAAAATTAAAAAAAATATATCTTTCATAATAAATCAGTAATAGTAAGTGAACTGTTTCCCTGGGTTCTGTGAGCTGTTCCAGCAAATGTTTAAACCTAAGAAGGGGGTGCTGTGAGAACCTCCAATTTATAGCCACGTCAGACAGAAGTGGGGGGTAACCTGCAGACCTACTACTTGTGATTGGTGTCTAAAGGGTTGGGGTGTAGTGTTGTGGGACAGAGCCCTCAGCCTGCGGGCTCTGAGCAGTTAGTGTCAGAATTGAACTGAACTGCAGGCCCTGTGGCTGGTGTTGGAGAATTGCCTTGCTGTGGGGGGAATCTGGTGGCAAAAGTATTGTGTGTGAGAGTCCGTTTTTCCCTAGGCACTGTCACAGAACTGTGAAGAGCAAGGTTAGTTGGAAGTATATTTCCCTATCAACATAGAAATATTTGTTTCAAATCTAATTCTTATCATACTGGGACAGTTTTCGAAAATGGCAGCAAGCTCTGCACCTACACTAAAGATCTACAAGGGGCGCCTGGAGAGTTCAGTTGGTTAAGTGTCTGTCTTCAGATCAGGTCATGATCTCAGGGTCCTGGGCTGGAGCCACGAAGCCGGCTCCCTGCTCAGCAGGGGGGAGGGGGGGTTTGCTTCTCCCTCTCCCTCTCTCTCTCTCCCTCTCTTAATAAATAAATAAATAAAATCTTTGAAAAATAAAAGATATGCGGGACGCCTGGGTGGCTCAGTTGGTTAAGCAGCTGCCTTCGGCTCAGGTCATGATCCCAGCGTCCTGGGATCGAGTCCCACATCGGGCTCCTTGCTCCGCAGGGAGCCTGCTTCTCCCTCTGACTCTTCCTTCCACTCTGTCTGCCTGTGCTCGCTCTCACTCACTCTCTCTGACAAATAAATAAATAAAATCTTTAAAAAAAAAAAAAAAAAAAAAAAAAAAAAAAAAAAAAAAAGAAAAATAAAAGATATGCAATACAGGGTAGGACAAAAGTGGGTCAAAAATTATTTTTTACGTTCACATACATATTTATATTCCTATAGATATATTTATATTATTTATATGATGTGTATAGGGATATGTGTGATCTATTTATATTTTATTTTTAGAATTATGTATATATTTCAGATATTTTAAATATATATTTTATATTTATATTTACCTCATCTATACTCCTATGCCCCTTTCTATAAAGATTTATTTATTTTAGAGAGAGAGAGCAAGAGAGCAGGAGCAGGAGGAGGGGCAGAGAAAGAGGGAGAGGAGAGAGAATCTCAGGCGGGCACCCTCCCGCCACCACCCCTCCCCCACGGAGCTCAGAGCCCAGCTTAGGTTTGATGCCAGGACTATGAGAACACGACCTGAGCCGAAATCCCTAGTGGGTTGTTCAACCCACTGAACCACTCAGGCGCCCCTCCATTTCTAGAATTTTGGTTCTTGCACTCCTGAACAAATGTTTACATAACTGATGTTTTAAATAGAATGAAAACTTTGCTCTAAAAGCAGTAATAAGTTACTGTGAACTAGTGTGCCCTATGAGATCTGAAAAGAAATTCCTTCCTTTTCCATAGTTAACATTCCAGTGACCCCTGCTAAGGGTAGCACAATAACTGTTGCCATACCAACAGCTTAATGAAGAAGGCTGCCATTGTTTTCTTCCCTGTTTGTCCTCAACTATGTGATAAATTTCAAAGATGAATTAGAGCAATTAAATTCAGCCTCCAAAGAGTACCACTGGTTATAAAACTAAAACTAAAAATCTTTCTAATTCCTATCTTCACTTTAACCCCAAAACTATGCCCACTATAATCACTGTGAATAATTTATGAAACTTTGGAAAAATTTTTATACAGACATAAAGAGATGTAAATTCTTTTCCTAAAAGGAATACTGATTCTATCCACAGGACCCTATTCGCTCCATTCTCATAACAAAATTCAATTATCTTTAGGCTTTATATTTCAAATTCTAAATTTTCTTTGATATTCCGAAATTGCACTCAGTTCCTACTATAAGCTAATTTCCATGACTGTTATGGGGAATGGTAGGCAGCTGGGCAAGATGCACCAGCAAAGGTGAAGTCACTTAGAAAAGAAGAATAAGCCGCCAATAGATCAGCGATCTGGAAGGAAGAAAAAACATGTATGGAGGGGCGCCCGGGTGGCTCAGTGGGTTAAAGCCTCTGCCTTTGGCTCAGATCATGATCTCAGGGTCCTGGGATTGAGCCCAGCATTGGGCTCTCAGCTCGGCGGAGGGCCTGCTTCCTCCTCTCTCTGCCTGTCTCTCTGCCTACTTGTGATCTCTATCTGTCAAATAAATAAATAGAATCTTTAAAAAAAGAAAAAAAAGAGTATACTTCCCAGCCACTCTGGGAGCTAAAGGCACTGTGATTAGGTTCTGCCAATAAGATAAAAGTAGTAACAGGCATGACTGCTAGTGCCTGTCCTCTGATTTCTGCTTATCCCTTCCTTACTGGGATGTGAACATGGATGGTGTAGTTAATGGAGTGGGTGTTAGTGGGGAGGGTGGATGGAACTCTGGATGTCCACAAATAGACCTCAATGTGATCAGTTGTATTTTTTCATTCATTAAAAAAAAAAAGAAAACTCTAAGTAAATATGAAAAATATTAGCAGTTATTTATTGTGATTGGTGGGTATCTAAATATTTTAAAAATGTTTATTTTGCAATGTTTTTTCCAATGTTTTAGATCTATGATTTAAAAATAAATTCCAACATTCATCAGTTGGAATATATGTATTTTTTAAGTAGGTTCCATGCTGAATGGGGGACTTGCACTTATGACCCTGAGATCAAGAGATTCATGCTCTGACTGAGCCAGCCAGACATCCTGGAATATTTATAAGAATTTTAATTTTTTATTATTTATTTATTTATTTGTCAGATTGAGAGAGAGAGAGAGCGCGCACAAGCAGAGGGAATAGTGGGCAGAGGGAGAAGCAGGCTCCCTGCTGAGCAAGGAGCCCAATGTGGGACTCAATCCCAGGACGCCAGGATCATGACCTGAGCTGAAGACAGACACTTATCTGACTGAGCCACCCAGGCGTTCCTATTTATAATAATTTTTTTATTTATAATAATTTTAAATAACATTCATCTAAATGTCATTTAATGATATAGGAAAATAATCATGATAAAGGAAAAAAATACTTGAACAATTTTCCAGTACTAAGAACTGGAGAGCTGGAGTTGCCCACCAAGTCTAAGAATGATTAAAAGTAGTTCCATCTTCAAATTGGCTTATTTATAGATCTTTCAGAGCAGGCTTAAAATAAAACAGTAACTTGTGCTTAAAATTATGCATCTGATGGAGAAGTCACTTAAACATTAAGATTCTTTCCACCCCATTTTTTGCTTTTTAACATAGGCAATACATTTATTTATTTATTTATTTTTAAGTAAGCTCTGTGTTAGGCTTGAACTCATAATTCCAGAGATCAAGAGCTGTATGCTCTACTGACTGAGCAGACAGGTGCTCCTCCCTCTACCTTGCTTGTTAAAAAATTTATGAACATTGATGAGAACATGGACGTCAAGACTAGTTATCTGTGGTTTTCTCTATGGTTTATAAGAGCTCTATTATGTGTATTACAATTTTTTAAATCAGAAAAGAAGCCCTAGGTTTCAAAGTTAAAAGAAATTGTCAAATATCTAAAAATACCTTAAATTCTAATGTTATTTTTACATTCATCAAGGACATTCCTAGAAGTTTTATTGGTTATGTTGCTTGGTTGCACTTAAGAGAAAGGGAACTCTCGCTCTCAGCTAGACTAGATAGTGCCAGCCCCTGGTCTGGGACCCCCTAGCCAGGCCTTGGTATTCTGTTGCGCATAAGCAAACTCATAGAACATTAACATCAGATAAGGATACTTTGTGACAAAAACATGAACCTTGTCCAAAAGGGCTACAGAGTCAAAAGTAGATCCTGACCAAATCTTGGGGCATTGCAATCGACCAGTTCATGCTGCCAAGAAATATATTTAAAGAGAAAATTTGCCTAAGTCAATGACTTTCAAACCTTTTTGAACTAGATCCACATGAAGAAATATATCTTATGTTGGGATCTGGTACATACATACATGTGTAAATCTAAAACATAAGTTTCATGAAACAATATTTACCTTTACTACATGTGATTCCATTTTTTTATTGTTTCATTTTTTTTTTTTTTTTTTTTTTTTAAAGATTTTATTTATTTATTTGTAAGAGAGAGTGAGAGCGAGCACAGGCAGACAGAGTGGAAGGCAGAGTCAGAGGGAGAAGCAGGCTCCCTGCGGAGCAAGGAGCCCGATGTGGGACTCGATCCCAGGACGCTGGGATCATGACCTGAGCCGAAGGCAGCTGCTTAACCAACTGAGCCACCCAGGCGTCCCTATTGTTTCATTTTTAATTAATTATTTACTAAGTTGTTTTTCAGTTCTCAGTTTGAAAAGCACTCTTATACCAGGTCTTGAATATATGCTGAAACCTATTAACTGAGATGGGATTTGGCTTAATTTAATGAAGAGAAATGAGAACTCTTTCCATCCATTCATTTATCAACAATTACTGAGTCCCGCCCTGTTCTGACTCCTGAGGTACAGCAATTAACAAAGTCCCCCACTCATAGGGCTCTGAATAGTCAAATTTAAACGAATTAAAATGAAATAGAAGTATATACTCAGTTCCATTGCCATACTAGCCACATTTCAGGTACGCCATAGCCACTTGTGGCCTAGTGGCTATGGTATTAGAGCAGATACAGAACATTACCATGATAAAAGTAAGCTCTTTTGAACAGCTCTGCTCTAAAGGAAGAATTTGCCCTGTAACTTGACTATAGTAATTGTTAGCAGAGTGTTAAAAGTCTGGATAAAAGGAGCAAGGGAATTCACTAACAGACAGAATGAAGGGATTCAGACCACACACCAGGAATATCCAACTGGACTGGCTCATTCCTAAATCACCTTCTGTCACCACTGTCACCATCATAAACCTCATTCTAACCTCCTGGCCCAATTCCCTCTTAAGTAAACTACATTTTCTGCAACCTGTCTACACTATATGTAAGCAACTAGGAATTCTCATTCTGCATTAATGGTATTCTTGTTTTGCAAATCAGTCTCATATGAGTTTGGAAAATACTAATGTTTCCCTGACCCCCAGTGAGTAAAAGTAAAAAATGTCTGAGAACCAGACTTTTGGCACAATGAGTACAGCAAGGACTACTAGCTGCCTGTATTCTTCCTAAAGAAAATCCGGATTTTAATTAGGGTGGCAATGAACCATGACCTGGAAGACTATTTTGCGGCCTTTACTGAAACTAGATGCATCAATGTAATTGTTCAGTGGGATTGTAGCCAGAGGTACAAGAGCACCTGGCTCTGGGGGTTCCAAACAGTCCAGGTTCCGCCATTCACCGCAGACAAAATCCAAAGGCATAGAGACGTGTGGTGGGGAGACAAGGAATTTCAGTGAGGTTGATACCGGGAAGACAGAAGACTAGGGTCTCAGAGAAGGTGTCCAAAGTGCTGCACATACTTCCAGGTATATATAAGCAAAATGCGGGGCAAAGGTGGGTGGGTAAGGGCACGTGGGCAGTGAAGGTCAAACCTATTACTGTGTTGGAGTCAGTCAAGGGTGGTGTCTTGCTGGCTCAGGGCAGTCCTTATTGCTTGAGGGGGTAGTTTTGATTGCTCTCTGGGGACGCTTTGCCTTCAGGCTCTTCTGCCTGAGCCGAGACAAGCTGGGAAGGAGAACCCAACTAGAAAAGTCTGAGGTCAAAGGAAGTGGACCAAGTCCTCTTTTAGGACTTCTAGAATTTCTGGAACGTTCCTCTTTTGTCCTTCCCCTTTTCTTGCAGCCTGCGAGTTGGATGTGATGGTTAGAGTTCCAGCCTCTATTGCAGACCATGTAAGTGGTGAAGAAAGGAAAATCCTAGGTCCCTGATGCCCATGAAGCTACCATGAGTGTGGACTGCATATCCCTGAATTTCATTTATATGAGAGAACAAAAGAAACTGTATGTGTTTAAGCTATTGCAGTCAATCCCAAAGTGATAAAAGGGGGAATCTTCTGAGGTGCTTTTCTCATGTGAGGACTTGTGTGCAGAGGCCAAAAGACATCGTTTTTGAGACCTCTTTAATTGCAAGAGATACCAAGTAATATTCAGCTGTGAAATTTAGGACAATCTTAGATTTTGTTAGAAATCACAGAATAAAATCATTTAAAGAAATAAATGTTATAAAAATTTCAGGGGTGCCTCGGTGACTCAGTTAAGCATCCGACTTTTGATCTCGGTTGTCTTCATCTCAAGATTATGAGTTCAAGTCCTGTGTTGGGTTCCACCCTGGGTGTCCAGCCTTCAAGTGATGCCAAAGTAAAAGCAAATTAGTTAGGTAAAGCCCAGATCCTTCCAATTTCAGTGGCTTGCAATTAGGCAATAATTTTCCTTATTTGCATTGCTGGTGTTCTAAGTAGGTATTAAGATACAGCACATACTTTTAAAAAAAATATTTATTTGTGTATTTAATTATTTTTTGAGCAAGTAAATGATAGAAGTTTATTAAGCGAAGATACAGAAAAAGCTCTCAAGAGTGAGATGGGTCCCAACAGGATTGCCCTGGCACAGTTTTATTTATTTATTTTAAAATTTCTTTAAGATTTTATTCATCTATTTGAGAGAGAGAGAGAGACAAAAAGCAAAAGTAGGGGGAAACAGTGAGGGGGTGGGGTGGGAGGCAGAATCCCTGCTGAGCAGGGAGCCCAGGATTTCAGCACCCTGGGATCATGACCTGTGCCAAAGGCAGACACTTAACCAACTGAGCCACCCAGATGCGTCCCCCCAACCCCCACACAAATTTTTTAGATGAGAGGTGGAGCTTACAAAATATCCTTAAGCTCAAATCAGCTTTTCCTTAGTTTTTTTTTTTTTTTTTTTTTTTTAGGATTTCTAGTTTCTGAATTACTGTGAGCTATCAAAGAAACCCAAGATAGGAATCTCATGGCAAGTTAAATTTTTTCAATGAACAATTAGTGTTGTGATTAAACAGAATGTCTTTAATACAACACATATCCACTAAATCCCTGAATATTTCCAAATAATATAATTAGAGGACCAATGAAATCGTTTCAGGAATTTTTGCAAATTAATAAAATTTGGGGGAAAAAGTAGTAAGATTTGGAAAGAATTACGCATCCAAATTCAACCAATATTTATTATCAACCTACTGAGGACAACAAGCATTTTTTTCATTGTCTTATTTAATAACCCCCAAACCTTTTAACTCACAGAAGCTCCATGTTATGCTTAGGCTCAGAGAGGCTGGCTTTCCCAAGGTTGCAGGACCAGTAACAGAGAAAGCCAAGATTTCAACCTAAGCTCCTTTGACTCTAACTCAGTACTCATTTTTTTCACTGTAGCTTTTATAAAACCTGAAAAATGTTTTTTTTTTTTAAGGTTTTATTTATTTATTTGACAGACAGAGATCTCAAATAGGCAGAGAGGCAGGCAGAGAGAGAAGGGGAAGCAGGATCCCCGCTGAGAGCCCGATGCAGGGCTCAATCCCAGGACCCCAAGACCCCGAGATCGTGACCAGAGCCGAAGGCAGAGACTTAACCCACTGAACCACCCAGGCACCCTTGAAAAAAAATGTTTTTAATGGAACATAAAACTGGAGAAGAGTGGAGGGAGCAGTTTAGGGATATGGTATCAGTAAATGGAAATCTTTCTAAAAAATTTGAAAATGTTAAAGCTAAGGAAGAGAATTGAAGATCTGCCTGGGATAACCTGTCCCACTCATATATTCCAGAAATAACCAAGAGGTTTGAGAGATCCTTCACAGACATTCTGTCAGAAGATGTCCATTTGTTTTCAAATTCCCTTCATGCCATTTTTTAGCTTACTCCCAGTCACGGGGAGGGGGGTGGTCCTCTGGGGTGTACAGTGCAGCCCCCGACCACATCTTATTCCCTGGCTCTTTTCCGTTTTGACTTCTCCATCATCTCAATGCAGTTTTGTGCTCTCCTCTTTCGTGAGCTGCTCTTACTGTGCAGAACGCTTCACTATTGGATTGGGAGGTGGGGAATGCTGGATGTATTATAATTGCCTGATTCTTTGATTTCCTACAACAAAACTGTGTGAGGATAGGACTGCTTTTAACTTGTTTACGATTGCGAGATCCGTGCAAAACCCGGTGCTAGGGACCCCGCAGAGCATAAAAAATATTCGTACAATCTAACAAGCTCTCCGGTTTCACACAAAAAGGCAAACTGTTTCCTTGAGTGTTTGTTTTGGACCCAGTAACTGGGTCTGAAGTCCACATAACATTTGAGCAGGTAGGAAGCTCCCTATTGTTGTTTAACTCTCTAGCACTTAGGATATAATTTCAATGTCATCTTAAAGTGACAGTATCTTTTTTTTTTTGGTCAAACAGAGGCCATAATTCAAGTGCAAAACAGAAAAGGAAGTTCTTAGGATGTTTGCCTGAGGAATCGCCAAGCTCTATACGGAACCCAACAGGAGATGGAAAAGCTGTGCAAACTCTAGGGACACCTTACCTCCTGCCCACAGACCTTGCGCCCCCCCACGACTAGTCCCAGAGGGCGGCGCGACGACCGTCCCGGGTCTCGGCTCTGCCCCACGAACGCGTCCGATAACTACAGCTGCGGCAGCGTCTGGGCCAAACGCCGCCAAGTTCTCCGAGGCCTCCTGAGAGCCCAGAGCGAGGCCAAAAGCAGTCCCCTACCCTCATCTTGGTGGACAGCCTCGACGTCGCCCCAGGCCCCGACCCTCCGTAAACGCGGAGTCCTCTACAGCAGTTGACATTTTTGTTCCCAGAAAGGGGTGGGAGCTGCGCGAGGCGAGGCGCACGGCGGAAGCTTGAAGAGATTTCATCGAAGCCCCACCCAGGCCCAGCACCTCCCAGGGCAGCCCGGCAGGGTGCGGAGGGGACGGGAAGTCTGCCCCGCTTCCCCCACCCTCCGCACTAGGGCCCAGAGAACCCCTTCCTCTCCGTCTCCCAGCGGCCACCCCACCGCGAGCACCGCGGAACACAGCATTGTGCCCCCGGGCCAAGTCCCCGGATGCTCGCCTCCCCTCACCGGCCCGCGCCGTGGCTCCACCTCCCGCGGCTCTGCGTGCCACGTCACCGCTTGCGGCGCTTCCGGAGGCGCAGCGGGCGATGACGTAGGGGGACGTGCCCTCTATATGAGGTTGGGGAGCGGCTGAGTCGGCCTTTTCCGCCCGCTCCCCCCTCCCCCCGAGTGCCGCTCCGGCTGCACCGCGCTCGCTCAGAGCTCCCGGCTCTTGCTAAGGTAGTGCCGCCGTCGTCTCTCTTCAGCCGTCGTCATGATCATCTACCGGGACCTCATCAGCCGTGAGTCGTGACTGCACTACCCCTACCGCCGCGCGCAGGGGACGCGGGTGGGGGCGGGGAAGAAGGACGCCGCCGCTGTCGTGGGCCTAGGGGACGCTGGCGGCCCTTCCGGGAGCGAGGAGGGGTCGGTGCCTGGGGCACGCCTCAGGGTCTCGAGCGCCCGGGGAGGAGCGGGGGCCGCGTGCGCCCGGCCCGCGCGGGAAATGGCGGCGCCGGTTCCAGACCTCCGGGCGCACCGTGACGGGCGGGTCTGTGTCCCCGAGCAGATGATGAGATGTTCTCCGACATCTACAAGATCCGGGAGATCGCGGACGGGCTGTGTCTGGAGGTGGAGGGGAAGGTGAGTCGGTCGGGCCGCGCGGCGCGGGGGAGGCGAGGCCGGGCCGGCTCGGGTTTCCGCCGCTCCCCCGCCCGAAGTTGTGCAATCCTCTTCGCTGCCTCCTGGCGGAGGAGACGCTCTTTCCGGGCTCGGGTTTTTCTAGAAAAGTGGAGGCGGAGCTGAGCCTGGAAATAGGTCCGCCGCCTTGGCGCCCATCCTCCTCCCGGGCCGCCCAGGACAGGTAGCCTCGGGTTAGGGAGCCCCAAGCCTCTCAGCGTTTGCTCTGCACGTACTTGTTCATCAGCCCAAAAGCCCACACAGAACTTTTGCTTGGGGTATATGATCCCGTTTTCTTTTTGGTCAACAAAGAATTCTTACTGAGTTATGTACGAGGTACCAGGACTTTCAGACGACTTCAGTTTTTTTCTCCATGGCAATGTTTTAGTGCTTTTTGGCAAAAGTCAAAAGTTTTTGGTGGATGATGGATCTGTGAACTGCTGGTAACAGATTTGGGGGATTCTTTAAGCTAAGGTCAAAACGTCTGAAGCCGAACTATTTTTTTTTTTCTTCATGCAGATGGTCAGTAGGACAGAGGGTAACATTGATGACTCGCTCATTGGTGGAAATGCCTCCGCTGAAGGCCCGGAGGGCGAAGGTACCGAAAGCACAGTCATCACTGGTGTTGATATTGTCATGAACCATCACTTGCAGGAAACCAGCTTCACAAAAGAAGCCTACAAGAAGTACATCAAAGATTATATGAAATCGTAAGTGCTACTTGGCGCGCAGCCCATCTACTGCCTGGAGTCCTGTGGGGTTCAGGGATAAGCTCACTTGGAGGAAACTTAGGTGTACTTGTGAAAAGCCTTAATCTTTCCTGTTGTGATCTCACAAGGATATTTGGTTTTCTATAAATTAATGTGAACATACTGTGGCATGAAGTGTGGTGTTAGTATTTTGGATGTGTGCTTTGGGAATAACATGAAATCCAAAATTGTAAACAGTCTTGAAACTTGGATCCTGTGAGCTCTTAGTTTCTTGATTGTGGCATATTAATCTGGCCCAGTGACTGCTAGTTGCCCTTTTCAGAGCTTGTTTGTTTTAGTTTGGATTTTTTTTACTGGGGAAAAAAAAAGATCATTCTGCTGAGAACTGAGTACTTAACCTATTAATAAAATACTGTTTTAGCATCAAAGGCAAACTTGAAGAACAGAGGCCAGAAAGAGTAAAGCCTTTTATGACAGGGGCTGCAGAACAAATCAAGCACATCCTTGCTAATTTCAAAAACTACCAGGTAAATACCATAAATGTTTGTCTCAAAGAACTGTGCATTTTTAGCTGCCAGAGCAACAAATTACTTGACTTAGTGATGTAACCTGGCTGTCTTCTGGATCTTTTGAGCAGTTTAAATACTTCGTAGATTCAATTCCAGTAGTCTAGGCTGTGGAAAGTAGCCTTCCCTGTGTTTCTAGATCTTGTATGCTTGATTCCAGAGTCCCATCCATACTCCCTTCCCAGAGGACATTTTTCATTTCTCCCTGTCTAGAAATACTTGTTGATCACTTCTGGGGTCTTCCAGTCTTCTTTTCATTTCCAACTCCAGTGTCTCATTGGCACTAAGCTTTCTACACTTCTCTATTGGGAAGCTCAGTGACTTTCCCTTAACCTCTATAGGAGTAAAGAAAAAACTCATTACAGCCTGGCTCTTTGCTTTTTCAGCTTTCACACGTCCTCTGGCCATATAACTTTATCCCTGTAATGTGTTGTCTCGTATGTTCCCTGTGCTTGATGATGTAAGCAGAGTTTGGAATGGCATATATGTGGGGTTGTGTTTCCAGAAAGTCTAAAAGTGTTCTGAAATGCCCTGTGCTTTGGTCAGTTGTTACAGTGTTATCATTTGGTGAACAGAAGTTTGATTAGGAATTTTTTTTTCCCACCCGGTGAAAATTTCTTAAATTATGGTGTTTTGAATCCTCCTTTGATTGTTTTACTGTAGTTTGTTTTGATACAATTTGTATCTAATGGTCTAATTCTGGGTATTTGTTGTTTGCTTCCTAAGTTCTTTATTGGTGAAAACATGAATCCAGATGGCATGGTTGCTCTGCTGGACTACCGTGAGGATGGTGTGACCCCATATATGATTTTCTTTAAGGATGGTTTAGAGATGGAGAAATGTGTAAGTATAAGGACGTGGGTTGAAAGCAGTGATGTAAAAATGGAGACCTTTTTGGTGTGAGCCCTTGTTCCCTGCCCCTGGGATAGTTAGAATGGGTTTTCTAGCAGTCTTTGTAAAATGTAGGTCTAGCTCTTGCTCTTGTTCCTTTTGGGAGTCTAATAGGGTTGTGTTTCACATGTAAAAGGTTTTTACAACACAGAAAAGGACTTAGAATTTTATTTACAGAAAGCTTTTCTTGTAGCTGGCTCAAATCTGTAAGCTGGAGATCAGAAACAACACCGTTTGATCTCCCCCCGTAGAAATGGCCCTTCTCTTCATATTCTGCCATGCATGCATGAGTGGCATGTGTGTGCATGAAATCTTTTTCATTTTGGTCATTGAAAGCCTTGATGTTACCAGCTTTTAGTAAATAAAGTTAGAGCTGGCTGCTTACCCAATATGCCCAATCCTTCAGTAAAATTAAATGAATGTCTACTATGCATGGAATTATTGGGAGGCAATATAGGAATGAAAGCATTCATTATCCCAGCATTCAGAGGCTTCCATATAAATTAGCAATAAGATCAACTTTAGGCTACACTAAGTAAGATTAGGGACAACGGTGGTCAGAAGTGTCTTAGGATGGTACAGATCATTTGTTACGGCAGTTATTCCAGGAATATCTGTGGTTTTTCTTGGTAGAACAAGAAGTGAGTGGGACTTGATGCAGAATGAGATTTCTAGAAAACCGTGCTGCCCCTGTGTTGGTAAGGATGGTTGTGCATCCACTGATAGACCTTGAACAATTGGCTGTTGTTCTTTTGGTTTGCACTAGGATGCGAGAGAAAAAAATCCCTGCGCTTTCTGTCTGTCTCCTGTGGCAGCCCAGATTGAATAGGGGAAAACATCTGCACCATAGAAATGTTAAATATATTCATACTGGATAAATGTGTTAATACAGCCTTTCTTGTTTTTATAGTAATGCATCTGGCCATTACTTTGGATGTATCACCTGTTGTCGTAACTGGCTGCTGCTCTTCATCCACACAACACCAGGACTTAGACAAATGGGACTGATGTCATCTTGAGCTCTTCATTTATTTTGACCCTGATTTATTTGGAGCGGAGGCATTGTTTTTAAGAGAAAAACATGTCATGTAGGTTGTCTAAAAATAAAATTGCATTTAAACTCATTTGGGAGAATGCCTCTTAGTTTAACTCCTATTTAAATCCATCCTGTGTAGTGTCCTGGAGAAGCTAGAGCCTGGTTGTAGACTACTGCTAGAAAGCATAAGACTGCCTGCAGATAACTTCTACAGTGAGAACTACTTCTGGGACTGGAATATAAAAAACAAGAATCCAAAGTCTTAATTCTGAGTTCCAGTAAAGGGAAAGACCATGCTCATAGCTGGGCCAGCATTCTGAAGTGGATTCCTTACACATTTCATCACCTACAAACGGAAGTAGTTAACTCTGGAGGAGATCACCAAAAGAATAAAAAGAGACTAATAACAGTTTGGAAGCAAAGTGTGTGATCTTATTTATCATAAGTCAAGTAGAGCCAAGTTCTAGAGAAACCTAGAAGTCTCCTGGAGTGCTTATGTCAAACTCCCTGGAATGGGGTTGGCACACTGGTTGGTCCTGCCACCTATTTTTGTGACTTTAAGTTGGTACTTAGATTTTTAAATGGTTGGAAGAAAATAGGTGGTGGGATGTGAAAAAGACGAAACCTAAATTTGTGTCCAGGTTTATTGAACACTGCCATGCTCCTGTGTTTTGTGTATTGACTGGCTCTTAACTGTTAAGAGCAGAGTGTGACAGATCCTAAGTCCTAACAAATCAAACAACCATGTGACCCCTCACAAGAAAGGTTTGCCAGCCCCTGCTTTAAAAGGTGAAGCTCTGGTTGGAATGTGAGCTAGCCCGTGGGCTGAGGAAAATGCTGTTGTTGTGTCCTATTGTATGGGAAAGGGTTGTGGGAGTCAAAGAATAAGGAAAACGCATCCATTTGACAGACCTGGAGCAGTTCTGTCTGCTGCTAAGGTTTCCACTAGAGATGCAAGAAAAAAATCCTCGCGCTTTCTGTCTGTCTCATTGTGGCAGTCAAGATTGAACGGGGGAGTACAGGCTAAAAGGAGGGAAATTTCTGCAACTCAAGTAAACCTTGTCAACAATGAGGATCTGGTTTACTCCAAAGTCTAAAATTGGAGTTCATGGAAAGTGTTGGAAAAGAATGTCCCAGACCTTTGCCTTTTGATTAATTTCACTTTGAAAAATGTAAGGGTTAAAAGTAAATGCAAGCCAGTGACTCAGCTGGTCCTATGACGCTTGAACCCAGGGCGAATCCAGTGACTTAGCCATCTGGAATTTGCCCCGGGGGTTTCAGAGTTCACAATGTGGTTCAGAACCTGAGACACATTAAGGTTGATAGCGCCCCCTGGTGATGATTGGAAGCAAACCCAAATACTGGAAACCAGTCCTAAAGCTGGTGGCGATTTTAAGCATCCTGATCTGACACTACAATAGAAAAGCTCCAGTTACTGATCTAGGCCACTTGGCCCTCCGAAACATTAGTGGGGAAAGAGTTTTTGGGCAGTGGTCAGTGCTATGAACTTGACCACCTGATTGTGTGCGAGGTCTTGTACCATCTAGGCTGAAATCAGGACACTGATTTCAGTGAGCTAGCTGTGGAAAAGGCGCAGAGGCTTTGTAGGAAGTGAAGAGTCCAGGTCAGTCCAGCCTAGGAATGCTTATTTTCAGTGTTCATAGTTATTCCCAGTTAAGAGTCTGGTTAAGATACTTTGTGCAAGAGTAACAGGTGATGTGAACTTTGTGGGCATGTCATTTTATGTCCTTGTGAGTGCTGAGCTTGAGAAAAGTTTTCTTGGTGCCCTTAAAGCCCTAGGCTTTGTTAAACGAGTTTGGAGAAAATTGTAAAAGGACTTTGATGGGGTTGTCTGGGAAGGCCTTTAAAATGTGATTTGAGTAGGAAAGCAAATAGGCTGTGCGGGTATCTGGGGGCTGAACAGTTCAGGCAAAGAAGAGCAAATGCAGGGTCTGAAGTGGAGTGTGTTGGCACGTTCTGGTGACAAGGTGGCTGGTTTGCTGGACCCTAAATGACAAAGGGTTAAGACATAGAAGAGAAAATCCAGGAAAAGCAGAAACCAAGGCCTGCAGGAAGGCCATAAAAGGGTTTTGAGCTGAAGGGTGACATGATCTGACCTAATGAACTAGTTGAGCAGTTGACTATTTTACTTGGGAGGAGAGGTCTAAAGATTTTAAAGACTACTGGGAAAATCTCAGTGCATGACATTGAAGTCAAAACACGGGGTGAGATCACCTAGAAAGGACAGACTTAGCCCTGTGATCTAAAACTTGGGATGCTCAGCATAATGAACTGGCAAAATGATTCAGAGGAGCTGTCCCTGTAGTAGCAAGATCGCAGGAGTGGTCTGGAAGTCAAGTGGACAGTTTCAGGGCTACCTGTTGCAAACTAGCCAAGATGAGGACCAAGAAGGCAAACTTGACAAGTGTGTGTATGAATAGTAAGGGAAGAAAGCCTGACTGAGATGGGCTCAAAGGAAGAGCTACAGGCAGCATACTGCCTGTGAAATGTCAGTCCAGTTGACCCCTGAACAACATGGCTTTGAACTAAACTTTAAACATGGATTTTTTTTTTACAGTACTCTAAGTGTATTTTACAGTATCTCTTTAGCTTTATTGTAAGACTACAGTATACAACATACAAAGTATGTGTTAATATGCTGTCCGAGAGGCTTCTGGTCGGAGTAGAAAGTTACATACAGATTTTTCTACTGTGGGGAGTTTGCAGATAAAGTTAAAAATCATAACGATGGTAGTTTCTGTTTATCCCACTGAATTCCTCCAAGTTCACCCCTTAGTGCAGCAATGGTGTGTCTGATCATAATGTTGACAGTCCAAAGCAGGGTTTTTTGTTTTGTTTTGTTTTTTTGTTTTTTGTGGGGCATATTTTTCTACTGGAACATTCTAATACACATTCTGAGAGGGTGTAGATTGTGGATTTGTAGTATTACACATGGTTTCCTCTAACAGCCTGGTAACTGGCATACAAGATTCCTCCCCACACTGGACCATGAGAATTTCTGAGTGGATGTGGTTTGAATAGGAGTCCATACAATTAAGTAGGAAAATGTCAGCTATGAGCCTAGGGGAAGAGTCTTCAAAGTAATGACTTGTTCAGTGAGGTTTCCTTCAATTACTGATGCCTCTCCTCCATCTCCAGGATACATTTGACTTCTCCCTTTGTTCATATACACTCAGTACCAGCTAGCGGTGAAGCAGGAAGCATGGGGATGGGGGAATACCTTCCAGAGTGCTTTTGCATGAATGCGTCACAGTTTGAGGTGAAGAAATGAGACTTCAGGCATCAGGTGACTGATGAGAGGGGTCCTCTTTGTGGGGAGGACACAGACCACAGTTGGTTAGCCAAGAGTGCAAGAGCACTGTTGTACTGTAGGGTTACTAAACATCCAGTCCCGAGTTTCCAACAGTTTGATGCCGGAAGTCTAGTTTCATACTTGGTGATTTTCTTATGTAAAGATAGCAGGTAAGTTGTAGTTTCTTTTGCTACTTGCACATGACCTCACCTAGAGCATAGGACAGTAAAATCGCTCTACCGAGTGGTAGAGAGCTGGTAAATAGAGAAAGGTGTTTTGAGGACAAGTATTCAAAACACCTATGTATGTGCCCCCCTCCCTTAAGGTTTTATTTACTTGACA
Source organism: Mustela putorius furo (assembly GCF_011764305.1). Lineage (NCBI taxonomy): Eukaryota > Metazoa > Chordata > Mammalia > Carnivora > Mustelidae > Mustela > Mustela putorius. Next base: position 11,847,243 of record NW_025421305.1, on the reverse strand, counting down.
GTGACGAGGGAACAAGCAGGGAGAGTGGGAGAGGGAGAAACAGGCTTCCTACAGAATAAGGTGCCCTCCGTCGGGCTCCATCCCAGGGATCATGACTTGAGCAGAAGGTGGATGCTTAACGACTGAGCCATCCAGGGGCCCTTTTCCTTTTTCTTAAGGGCATTTAGATGTTTTCCCTCAAGAACTGCTAATTTCTCCTTTAGGTCAAATAGCCAAACTGATCGTCAGCCTTGGGGGTGGGGGATCGGCAAGTGAAAGGAGGAAGATTGCTACTGTGCACGGACACCTCTTCTGGCCACCTTGAGGTGGAATAATGCGTATCAACAGATGGCAAGTAAAACACTGGAAGCTGGGGTGCCTGGGTGGCTCAGTGGGTTAAGCCTCTGCCTTCCACTCAGGGCATGATCTCGGAGTCCCACATCGGGCTCTCTACTCAGCGGGGGGCATGCCCCCCCTTTCTCTCTGCTTGTGATCTCTGTCAAATAAATAAATAAAATTAAAAAAAAAAAAACTGGAAGCTAAGTAAATGCCCATTGGGGGGCCGCAGTCCGTGTTTCTCCCCATCACTTTCCTAGCATTCCATCCTTCTGAAGTGTCCCCTGTCGAGTCAGCAATTCACATGGATGGGTTTTGTCAGGTGGAACACAGGCTGGGTGTCGCTACCCTTGGTGACTGCCATCATACCAGCAGGATGGTAAATACCAACTGCCGGCATCTATTAAAAGCAAAAGTGACTAAGCTTTTGAAAACTGGTTAAGTAATGTGCAAACTGTTCCACTCTGCGCTACAGAAGAGGAAGGCTGGGTGTGAATGTGAGAGCAGCTGATTTTAGCATCCCAAGAGCAATGTGGAGGCTTCATTTTCTAAGGCAGTTACTAAACCCTCTGGTTTATGGGGTTGTGAGAGTTGTGCAAGACTGCCGACTACTGCATAGCTTTCCTGATCCCTAACCTGTGGTTTTGCGGAGTAGTTTCTAGCCCTGGGGGTTGCCTGTTTCGAAGTCCCTTCCTACACCTGCATTTAATCTGGAAGCCCTAAGCAGCCCCAGTGCTGTCCCTGGATAGCCTGTGGCTCGCTCTGACAACCAGGTCTGCTCAAAGCCATCTTGTCCAAATCAGCGGCCTTTTCTAGCCATGCGCTCAAAACCCACACCCCCACCACCCAACCCCCTTCGCTTCTGTTCTCCATGGTGCTTCCCACCATCTAACGTGATAAGATGTTACTAGCTTATTGGCTTATCATCTGTGTCCCACCCAAGCTCCTAAAGGGCTTACCTCTGACGCTCAGTGATGTATCCTGAATGTTCAGAACGGGGCCTGCCCCTTAGCACGTAGGTGCTCGAGGTGTACGGGTCACAGACTTAAAGGAATGGTGGGATTCCTAAACACACTACTCAGTTTACCCTGGATATACTTTTTTTTTTTTTAAAGATTTTATTTATTTACTTGACAGAGATCACAAGTAGGCAGAGAGGCAGGCAGAGAGAGAGAGAGGAGGAAGCAGGCTCCCCGCAGAGCAGAGAGCCCGATGTGGGGCTCGATCCCAGGACCCTGGGATCATGACCTGAGCCGAAGGCAAAGGCCTTAACCCACTGAGCCACCCAGGTGCCCCCCTGGATATACTTTTTTGAAAACATTTCATATCCTAGTCTAAAGCACTGAATTTAGGGATTAGGGTGAGAACCTTGGCCCCTTGCCCTACCTCATTCCTGCCAGGCTATTTTTTACTCTCCCAAGACACATTCTGGATATTTGCTGTTTTCCTATTTTTTTTAATCCTTATTTCTAAATAACTTGCCCCAACTATTCTTGTTTTTTTCAGTTTCAGAGTTTAGAAATTACCATCTGACTTTCTCTATGGAGATGATTATGCTATCTTGGTGCTGGTAACTCCCATCTCCTCTCCCCTGAGCCCTGTCACTTCTCTTTCTGTAACATCCCATATAGTTACCTCCCAGTTTAAGCTAATCACTATGGTATGGCTTTGTATTTTTTCCAAATTGAACTGTACAGTTTACAATTTCTATTTTTGATTGTTTTACATTTTTTGCTGGAGTTCACTCATTCCCTACTGCTTAGTTTTCTAGGTGCTCATTAATTCATCCCCTAAACTCTGTAGAAGATACAACAATTCTCCTAATTCCAACATGGGGAAGTTCCCCCACACCAAGCAGCTGGTTCTACAATTTAACTCAGTTCTGACACTATCTCCCCGGAGACAGCATCAGAGTCCATAGCTGAAGGAATCTGTCCTACTGGACTGCCCCCCTCAGATAGCAACCACATGTCCACGTTACCTGTTCTTCCAGAAATCGGAGATTCCCATGCCCCCTCCTCAGGTTGGATTAATTTGCTAGTGTGGCTCATGGACCTCAGGAAAACATTTTACTTGCTAGATGACCAGTTTTCCATGAAAGGAGAGGACTCAGGTACAGCCAGATGGAAGAGATGCATAGGCCAAGGTATGGGGAGGGGGTACAGAGCTCCTGTACCCTCTCCAAGCTTGTCACACTCCCAGCATGTAGATGTATTCCCAACCTAGAAGCTCTCTGAACCCTGTCCTTTTGAGTTTTTATAGAGGCTACAATTCCTAGGCATGCTTGATTCAATCATTGGCCATTGGTGATTGGCCAGACTCAATCTCCGGACCCTCCTCTCCAGGAAGGAGTAGGGTAAGACTGAAAGTTCTAACCCTTTAATCACACCTTTGGCTCCACTGGCAATCGGCCTTTACCCTTTGTGGCTTTCCAAGAGTCACCTCAAAACGCAAGACACCTTTTATTGCTGTCATCACAGGAAATCCCAGAGATTTTAGGAGCCCTGCCAGAAACAGGGAAAAAGACCAAATATATGTGTCTTAAAAATCACAACATTGCAAAATGTAAATTTTCTTTCAAAACTTCAAGTGTTCCAGGAATCTATTGGACCGACTTTCAATTTTCTTGAAGCGCTTCCTCACGGATGCCTTCGCCATCTTGCGGCCCTCTGGTCACATGGAGCTTCTCTCCTCAGTCTGGAATTCCCTTCACCACTTAAGTAAATCCCAAATTTCTGTCTTGGTAGAGCAGCTCTCTAATAGCTTACTGAGAAGATAAATTTTTTTTTGAGACTTTGCTTGCATGAAATATCCTTATTTTCCTTTTGCACATGTTTGATAATTTGGCTAAGTATGGACTTCTAGATTAAGAATAATTACCCGTCAAATTTAGACATCCAAAAATCCATTCTCTTCTAGCTTCCACTTGATTTTTTTTTTCCCACTTGCTATTGGGAAGTTTGTCAGTTCTTTGCATGGTGACGTTTTTGTTTTTGTTTTTTTTTTTCCCTTTCTGTAAGTTTTTAGAATCTTCTTTGTTTCTGATGTTCTGAGTTCATAATGCTGTTCTTTGCTAGTGTGTCTTTAAACATTTCCTGTGAGACACTTGGTGAGTCATTTCAACTTGGAAACGTGGTTTTCATTTCTTGGAAATTTTCTTGAAATGTCTGTATACACATATACACACTTATGTGTTTTCCTTCCATCTTCTCAGTTCTGACTTTCTGGATTTCCCGTTAGTCAGATGTTGGGTCTTGGGGGCTTGCTTCTCAGGGGTGATCTTCAGTGTAATCTGGGCACCACGTAGCTGTTGCTGCCACCAGGGAGGCCTGTTCACACACAAGATGTCAGGAGGCCAAAGCACACCTGCGGCTCCTGTCAGCTCCCCTCTGTTCCTGTTTCATGGCAGGAAGGTGAACAGCCCACCTTGTTAGCCTATGGCCGTGTGTTGAGGCCCTGCCAGTAACCCTGGGGAGAGCCATCATGGAAAAATAGTGCACACAGAAACTTCTGGGGTTAGGAAAATCTGAATACTTTCCTTCTGTTTATACCCCATTTTATAGGTGGAAACATTTTAATATAATTTGTTTCATTTAATGTGCGTCCCAATCTTGGGAGTTTCCTTGGCTGCCCCCCTGGGCTCTGGCCAGGTGGAGACCTGCAGAGTCATCATGAGCCCCCAAGTAGGTACTGTGCTCCTTCCATTTAAAAGACAATTTTTGGTATGTTTCTATCCCTATTTCTTGATGTGTCTCCCTCGTCACAGCAGGCTGTGTACGGCTGTGTCAGGCAAGGAGGCCCAGAAGGAGCTTGTATGTTATTCTGTAACAGCATGGTGCGTGGTTAGGTTCGAAGCCCAACTCTGTCACCCACCCCATATGGGAGTTACTACACAGGGACATTTCCTTCTAGTGTCTTGTAATATTAGACTTTTACTTTTCTTTTTTAGACGTCTTTACAACATTTCCCTTATGTGTAAAATAAAATTAAAATTTTCCCTTTTAAAAATGTGAAAGTAGGGGCACCTGGGTGGCTCACCGGGTTAAGCCTCTGCCTTCGGCTCAGGTCATGATCTCAGGGTCCTGGGATCAAGCCCTGTATCGGGCTCTCTGCTCAAGGAGGAGCCTGCTTCCCCCCCTCTCTCTGCCTGCCTCTCTGCCTACTTGTGATCTCTGTCAAATAAATAAATAAAATCTTAAAAAAAAAAAAAGACAGTAATTTGTTCTTTAGAGATCACCCCCCACCCGCCGCTACCTCCACCCCCAGTCAGGATTTGGGTGATGGCATCACCCTAATGGAGTTTAATACATCCTGTCCCTGGAGTGGTGGTACTTCGATCATTGCTCTTTGACTAGATTCAGGTTTGATTTTTTTCACAAGACCATTTTGTAGGTGCTATTGTGTTCTTCCATCAGGAGGTACTTAACACCTGGTTGTCTCTTTTTTTTGTGATCTTACCAATTGTTGATACTCAATTCCTAGAGAAAAGTGAATATTTCATGATGGAATTTCAGATACGCAAACGGGTCAATTGGAGGAGGGCTATTTTGGGGTTCAGAGAACCAGGATATCTTACCATCCTTTGAATAACACCTCACATCACCTAAAGTGAGTTCTTAGTCTGTTTTCAAATAAAGCTGTTGCAAAGGAGCTACTGTAACCACCATTAGCTTTCTTCTCTCCAAGTAATTTACCTATTCCCTTTTCTCAAACACATATACTCTGGCCTTTCCCTGCTTTACAAATTATGTTCCTTAATTCAACAGACATTTACTGAGTGCCTACCCAATGCAAAGAACTGAACAGGCCCTGTGGAGGGGGGGAGCCTCCAAACTGAACCCTGCCATCAAGGACACTTAGGATCTAGTAGAGGGGACAAGCTCTAAGATGAAAAGAAGGATGTAGCTCTGTGAGCTTTCCAAGGGGGTGCAGTCACTTCTAATAGAGAGGAAGAAAGAGGCCTTTGTGAAGTTAGTGCTTGAACCCAGCTAAGGTAGATGGAATGATCTCGAAAGGGCTGTTCCAAGATATAGGATTAACCTGAAGAAAGGTGCCGAGGCAGATCTTGGAACACGTCTGAGAAAAAGAAAGTGATTCTGTTTGGCTCCAAGGTGGGTAGGAGGAATGGTAGGAAATTGAAATAGTGAGAAAAATGGGTGTGGAGTTCAACACTGACCTGTTGTACAGCCCAGTCATTCCACGCCTAGGTATCTACCCAAGAGAAATGAAACTTATGTCCATTCACAGGCCAATACACAAATGTTCACAGTAGCCTTATCCACAGTGACCCCAAACTAGAAACAACAGTAGGGTCCAAGTAGAGCACCACACTGCAGTTATAAAGGAAAAAAATTCCAGATATGTCCTCAGCGTGGACGAATTTCAGAATCATTACAATGAATGAGAGGGAAATGCAAAACGAATCTCTAGTGACAGAAGCAGTGTGAATTTGGTGGTGGAACTGGGGCCAAATGGACTACAAGGGGACACAAGGCATCTCTTTGAAGTAACAGAGACGCTTTGTATCCTGGTTGTGGTTTCAAGGGTATACACATCCATCAACCTTCATCAAATTGTACACCCTAAAAGGATTCCGTTCCTTGTGTATAAATTATATCTCAGTAAAATTTGGTGTTTTAAAAGTACATTTGGGGCACACCGTGAAGGTTTTTGAAAGACAGGCTAAGGCATGTTGTAGGATTTTGAAAAGAAAGGGTGAACCTCTTGGATCACAGTGTTCAGTATTCAAAACTAGGTCACATTCAGGCCAGTATTGCCTGGAGCGCAGTTACTCAACCTCTGGTCCACAGCCTGGGGGGAGCAACTGAGAGTTAATAAAAGATAAACCAAAGCATAGAAAGAGACATTTTGGAGTCTATTTGAGCAAGAAATGACTTGGGCACTGCCAAACTGGAAGTGGTTGGGAGCATTCCACCATCAGGAGCTCAGGGAAAGACGTTTCTATGGCAAGGTGGAAGCGAAGCAAGGAAATTTTTTGATTGGCTGTAGCTTCGGAGTTTTCAGGGAAAGCCTCGGCGGTTGTTCGTGATTGGTTAGCTTTAGGTTTTGGTTTCCTAGCCTGGAGGCCTGGACAGGTGGTGGGTTTCACTTCACTCACATAGGCTGCTAAGGTATTAGAGCCTACTTGGTCTACGGGCCACATTGTTTAGCTAACTTAAAAGGATTTAAAAACCTTTAAAGGCAGTTTAACAGTAATTTTGTTTGTTGTGTATACAAATATAATTTAAAATCCAATAAACAAGAGTTTAGAACTGTAGTATGTATATTTTTGGGTTTCTTTTCTGTGATATATGGTTTGTAATAGGAAACAGATGTTTTTAAAAAGCGGGGAAGTAGTGGGGGCGCGTGGCACCTGGCTGTCTTGGTCGGAAGAGTATGTGACTCTTGATCTCTTGACTCTGTTGGATCCCCATGTTGGGTGTAGAGATTACTTAAATAAAACTTAAAAAAAAAAGAGGGGCGCCTGGGTGGCTCAGTGGGTTAAAGCCTCTGCCTTCCTCTCAGGTCATGATCCCAGGGTCTTGGGATTGAACCCCGCATCCGGCTCTCTGCTCAGCAGGGAGCCTGCTTCCTCCTCTCTGCCTGCCTCTCTGCCTACTTGTGATCTCTGTCAAATGAATAAATACAACCTTAAAAAAAATAACTTAAAAAAAGAATAGATATTTTTGTCTTTATCCTGGGTTCCCAGCACGTAACACTTTAAACCTTTATAATTTCCTAACCGATAAGAATTATAAGGGACTCTTTTGTTCCCAGCTCTTGAAATAGCTCCAGAAGATAAAATGAAATGTGTTTTTTGTATTTAACTAGTCCCTTTCAACCATATCTGATTTATGTTAACAGAGTGACTTTTGGAAAGTCCCACAGTATAGGGGCGGGTTGCCAAGGGAATCAATCACATGATTAAAGGTTTGGAAGGTTCAGTCTCATAACCCTCTGGGAGGGGCAAGGGGCTGGAGGTTGAGTTCAGTTACCAATGGTCAGTGATTTAGTTAATGAGGCTTATGTAATGAAGCTTCTAGGTTCAGAGAGCTTCCGGGTTGGGAACACATCTGTGTGCTGGGAGGGTGACAAGGTGGGAGAGGGCACGGGAGCTCTGTAAACCCTCCCCATACCTTGCCCTGTGCATCTCTTCCATCTGGCTGTTCCTGAGTCCTCTCCTTTCATGGCAAACTGGTCATCTAGTAAGTAAAATGTTTTCCTGAGGTCCATGAGCTGCTCTAGCAAATTAATCAAACCAGAGGAGGGGGCGTGGGAATCTCCAAAGTCTAGAAGCACAGGTAGCCCGGACAGTGATTGGCATCTGAAGTAGGAGGGAGGGGGCAGTCCTGTAGGACTATTCCTTCACCTGTGGTCTCTGATGTCTCCGCGGAGATCTTGTCAGAATTTGGTTAAATTGTAGGACACGCAGCTGGCGTCACAGACTTGCTTGGGGATTAGAAAAACCTACCCACATTTGGTGACTTTAAGTGTCAGAAGTGAAGAGTATATGAAATGAAACATGGGAGTGTTTTTCCTTTAGATTTCCTAGTTCCCTTCTCTAGTAATTCATGTTTATTGTAGTTTACAAAAGTTGCCAGTCCACAACAGATTGAAATTAAAAGAAAATCATCCCTTTACTATAGATAGTTAGGGCAGAACTGCACCAGAGTCAGAACAATACGAGGCAAGATTTTTCTCTGATAGTTTTGGTGAGATTATTGGGAAAAAGAGCAGACACGTGCACTAATTAAAAGTTGGCTATTACCCACGTCAGGCTCCCCCTGCTCTTTCGGGAGACTGCTCCTCCCTCTGCCTGGAATTCCACCTGTTTGTGCTCTCTGTCAAATAAATAAATAAATCATTAAAAAAAAAAAGTTGGCTATTAAGAAACTCGTGGTTGCCCAGGCACAGAGGTATGAAAAGAGCGTGAGCAACCATGGTAAGCAGGATTTAGAGTGGCAGTTTGATGACAGCACTATTGGTTTCAGACTTCTAGAGTGCTCCCAGAACCTTGTACTATATTCAGATTTAAGTCCAGGCTGCTATTAAATAAAAAAACAAAATAATGGGGGGGGGGTGCAGTGCAGGGGGATATGGAAGCTTTCTTCTTAGGCTAACCTGTAATCTGGGAGCTGATAGCTACTTCCACATTTTTTTTTAAAGTATTTTATTTATTTGACAAACAGAGATCACAGGTAGGCAGAGTACTACTTATATTATAATAATTATAATAAAATATATAATATATAATTATATTATAATAGTACTACTTATATTAGTATTTAGGTACCTCAAATAACTGTCTTTTTAAAACAAATTGAAAGAAAAAAGAAAGAGGCGAACTATAGATGAAGAGATGAAAAAGACAGATCAGCTCATTGCAATTTATGGACCTTATTTAGGTCCTGATTGAAAGTAATTGTAAGAAAAAATGATGACATAGATGATATAATGGAATTTTTCTTTTTTGAGTCCTAATCTTTCAGAGAACATTACAGAGCAGGGGAGAAATGGATGGTGATAATGATAAACCCAGATCAGCAATGAGCTGGTAGGTAATTCCTGAGGCTGGGGGATGGGTGCCATAAAGTTTCATCGTATTATTGAATTTTCCATAATCAAAAATTAAAAAAATAAAAAGGACTGCCTTCGTGTCAAATTTTTGGGGCTTCAAAAGGCCTTTTAAAAAATGTAAGCCTTCCCAGAAGGTTACCACATTAACAAATGATACATCATTAACATTTTACCCTTGATGGTTTCTGGTAGCTGACATGAAATGTTCACCTTCCTCAACCCAGCCTTCCCTGGCTTGTCCCACACTGAACCGCATACACTGAGCCCTCAACATACCTTCCACTTTCCTGCATCCATCCCCTTGTGTTTGTCTCCTGGAATGCTTCCTCTTCCATCCTCTACTTGGCCAACTCCCCATCTTGAAAGATCTAGATCAATGTCATTTTCCCAGAGTGCCCACTTATCTTCCTTAGTCAGAACACATCATTGCACCCCTAGATACACACTGGAGTGCTGTCATGAAACCGCTGTTTCCAAGCACTCAGCACATTGTGTTTAATTGTAATGGAGAATTCTGGGTTCATCTCCAATTTGAATCAAGGTGGACGTTTTTGGTGGATTAACTATTTTGGCTCATCTATTCTACCAATTCTAATCCCAGTCAGGGTGGGACAACCTTCATGGAGAGGCCCCTGTAAGCCAGAGGTAGTAAGCCGGTTGGACTCAGGTGTGATGTTTGGCACAGCAGCGAATTCAGATAGCTACAGATACTGATGGGTCACAGGTCTGAGGGGAGCAGGCTGCAGAGAGACTCTGGCAAAATGGAGAGCACGTGTCCTGGTTGAAAAGTGCTTTTACCACCTACTTCCAGTAGACTGTGGTCCCTAGGGAATGTGGGTCCAATACTGTCAGGTCTTCTGGTTTATCAAGAACATTTAGGAATCTTCTTTTGCATATAGGCTCCTTCCAAGTCCCACATTTTTAAAAAAAATTTATTTCAAAGTAATCTCTGTACCCAATTTGGGGCTCGAACTTATAACCCTGAAATCAAGAGTTATATGCTCTACCGACTGAGCCAGCCACATGCTCCCCAAAGTCCAACTGTTTTTATAAAATTTGCAAAAATAAGATATTGTATCTTATCAGTTCAGATAAGATACTGTCTCTTTCCACTTTGATTTCCTTTCTGTCACTCATCTTCTAAAATTGGGTGGCACCGGAGTGACTATAGACATTTGTAGAATCCAAGCACCATAGAAAGAAGCCGACTCGGGGGTACATACAATGTGTGTTTAGTGGGATGCTGGCATAAGAATAACTTCCAGAAGTTCTTCTACCACCCACTGCATGATTCATCTGGAATGGTGATGTGTGATTTAAAGATGAAAAGTCAGAGGTGATATGCTAGAACCTTTGAGTGCCCAACATTAGAATATGTAGGTGGTGGAAAAGAAACAAGGTATAAAATTAGTGGAGCCAGAATCTAGTCTGTGGAAAAGTTATCCACTTCTTAGATGAATGAAGCTCTTTATAAAATTATGTTACAAAGCCATTTTGTGCCAATCCTGGCATGAGAGTCCAGCACTGACAGATCTTTTGCTTTTTTTAAGAGTAATCAGATGGCCCATATATTTTTGTAAATATCTGCAGATGAAGAGGTGGCCAATAAAAAAAATATATATGTGTGTGTGTGTATACATATATATATGTATATATACACACACACACATATATATAGCAACAAAATATACTGGGAAAATACTGAAATTGGTAGGCAATTAGTAAAAATATGTTATTTTTCTGACTGTTAGCTTTTTAATTTTTTTATTGTTTAAAAGATGTTATTTATTTAGAGAGAGAGAGCGTTCATGAAAGTGGGGAGAGGACACAGGGAAAGGGAGAGAGAATCTCAAGCAGACTCTGCTGAGACCAGAGCCCACGTGGAGCCTGAGGCAGAAGTGGATCCCATGACCCTGATATCATGACCTGAGCCAAAATCAAGAGTCAGATATTTAACCAACTGTACCACCCAGGCGCCTCTGTCAGCTCTTAAGAATGAGAATATTTTAAATTTATTTTTTCATTCTAAATCATGGGTTTTTAGCTTTTTTTCCCCCCTATGGCTCTCTGTGGCAGTCTGGTGAAGCCTATGAACCTCTTCCCAAAATAATGTTTTTAATACCCAAAAAACAAATAATCCAATCAAGAAATGGGCAGAAGACATGAACAGACATTTCTGCAAAGACATCCAGATGGCCAACAGACACATGAAAAAGTGCTCCACATCACTTGCCATCAGGGAAACACAAATCAAAACCACAATTAGATACCGCCTCACACCAGTCAGAATGGCTAAAATTAACAAGTCAGGAAATGACAGATGCTGGCAAGGATGAGGCTACTGTTGGTGGGAATGCAAGCTGGTGCAACCACTCTGGAAAGCAGCATGGAGGTTCCTCAAAAAGTTGAAAATAGAGCTACCCTATGACCCAGCAATTGCTCTACTAGGTATTTATCCTAAAGATACAAATGTAGTAGTCTAAAGGGGCACATGCACCCCAATGTTTATAGCAGCAATGCTCACAATAGCCAGACTATGGAAAGCCCCTAGATGTCCATTGACAGATGAATGGATAAAGAAGATGTGAGAGATTTTATATATATATATATAATATATATAATATATATAATGTTTATATTATGTATTTGTTTATAAATTTATTTTATATTATAAATTTATATTATAAATTTATTAAATTTACATTTAATATCACAATATTAATATATGATGCATAATTTATATAACACATAATATATATTATATATGTTATATAATATATAAATTTATATTATAAATTTATATATTTATTATATATAAAATTTATTATTATTTTTATATAAATATTTATAAATTTATATAATTTATATTATATATTTATATAAATATAAATATTTATATATACACATATATTTATATATATATATATACACACAGCCATCAAAAAATGAAATTTTGCCATTTGCAATGACATGGATGGAACTAGAGGGTATTAGGTTAAGTGAAATAAGTCAATCAGAGAAAGACAATTATCATATGATCTCACTGATACGTGAAATTTAAGAAACAAGACAGGATCATAGGGATAGAGAGGAAAAAATGAAACAAGATGAAACCAGAGAGGGAGACAAACCGTAAGAGACCTTTTTTTAAATCTTTTTTTTTTTAAAGATTTTATTTATTTATTTGACAGACATCACAAGTAGGCAGAAAGGCAGGCAGAGAGAGAGGAAGGGAAGCAGGCTCCCCGCTAAGCAGAGAGCCCGATGTGGGGCTCGATGCGGGGCTCGATGCGGGGCTCGATGCGGGGCTCGATGCGGGGCTCGATGCGGGGCTCGATGCGGGGCTCGATCCTAGGACCCTGAGATCATGACCTTAGCTGAAGGCAGAGGCTTTAACCCACTGAGCCACCCAGGCACCCCAATAAGAGACTCTTAATCTCAGGAAACAAACTGAGGGTGGCTGGAGGGGAGGGAGTGGGGGGGAATATGGTGGCTGGTGGATGGATAGTGGGAGGGTATGTGCTATGGTGAGTGCTGTGAATTGTGTAAGACTGATGAATCACAGACCTGTACCCTGAAACAAATAATATGTTAATTTTAAAAAAATAAAAAATAATGTTCTTAAGTGTATAAAGTAGGTATGGTTACAAAGGACCACTGAAATATAGTTTCCACAATATTAAAGAAACAAATTTATAATATAGTCATATTTGTTTTAGTGCATTAAATAAGAGTATTCACTGGCAGGCCTAATAACTGCTGAAATATTAAAGTAATGATGAGTGTGAAGGATATTCTCAGCTACCTGTACAACATTATTGTATGTGCCTCCTCAGTGACAAAGTCATAGGTATTGTTCTTACCATTGTGGTGCATTGCCTGCGTTTATAATTGAAAAAAAAAAACCCTAATTTTCAGTTAGAGGTTAATGAAAATAAAGATGTATTTTTTTTCTACCCAAGTGCATACCTCCTGGATTTTACCCATAGGAGGTAGGAAGGGGTGTTCATGAACCCCACGGTAAGAACTCCTTAAAATATTCACTATAGTAACTTTGGAGTCATAATTTCCTTAAATAGGGCCTCTGCAATTGTGTCAGATTTAGGCCCTATAAAACCTGGATCTTTCTTCAAAATACACTGAGGCAATGATCACTTGGCCCATCTTCACAGTGAGCAGGGGCTGGGTGGGGAGAATGGGAGGGGGTAAGCTGCTGTCATCTTCCACCTGTCACTTTCCACCCATGGGCAGAGGGCTCGGCCCTGGGCCTGGTCCGTTGGATACTCAGCCCTCACGCTTTCACCACCTTGGACCCTGCATGTCACTGGTCTGTCACCCCTCCCACAGCTTCCCCTCTCCCCATGTGGTCCCCTCCCCCTGTGATGTCATCTCCACCACCCCTCTCCCTCACACGGCCCACACACACTCCTGGTTTCCTGCCTGCTCTTCCCCTGGATCCCCACAGGGCTTACACTCATTTCTCCACGTCTCCACTGCCCTGTCAGAAAGGAAGGTCTTTCCTAACAGCCATTTAACTGCATAACTGAGGAACCCTGCTGGAAGCATTATCCCCTCCTGACGGGTTACACATTTACCTGCTGCTACACCCCCTCCGCGAGCCCATTAGAGTGGCAGTTCCATGAAAACAGGGACATGTTTTTTCCCCCCCAGTTTTAGTGTCTAGAATGCTCTCCAGTGGGCACTTCATAAATTCTTGCTGAATAAGTTAGAAAACAAGAACTCCCATCAGAAAGGACGATGGGCTTAAAATCTAACAAGAGTGTGGACATGAAGTGAAATTTTGTCTGGAAAGATGAAAGGCCAGGAAAAGGCCTGACATTCACATTTCTGCAAAGTGGATGTTCTCCCCCCAGTCTCTGACTTTTGAAATAAGAGTAAAAGGCCCCAAGGACCCTTTGCTGGCCCACGGGTGCTTGCCCCTAGGAGGGGCACATTTCGAGACCTTTATGCGGAAAGAACCATCATAATGCTGATATGTAAAGGTGTTTACCTGTCTGCTTTTGGTGCAGCGCCACGTCTTCTGGAAACATTCAGTGGCCATGGACACTCCTTTGGAGTGACTAGTGGTTTGGACCCCCGCAGCTCATCCTAGGGAAACAATCAGAGAGCGCTGCTGAGAAGCACACCCGCGGCCCCAGAGAGGAGGACAGACGTGAGTGCCGCAGCGCCCCAGCCGGACACCCAGGACCCGCGCCCCCGCCCCCGGCTTCTGTCGCGGCCGGTGCGTCGCGCGGCCGCCCTCGCCGCCCCGGGACCCCGGCCCGTGCCACCTCTGCCCGCCGCGGAGAGCGCAGGGACCGGCTGCGGTAGCAGGTGCCCGGCGGGATCGGGCTTTTCCCGGGAGCTGAGTCTCGCTCGCCTAGTCTTGGAAGGCCAGGAGCGCGAGGCCGCCGGCGACGGGGACGGGGACGGGGACGCGGCAGGAGTCCCGGGGGATCGCCGCACGCTCCGCGCGGTGGCTTTTAACCAGAGGCGCCTCCATCTCTCCAGCCTCTCCCCATCTGCCTTCTCCTTGCAGAATGCACTCGAACTGCCCGAATACAACAAACCCCAGCATCTCAGCGGCACGACCCATCTCCTCCTCCCCCCCGGTCCCGTATTCTGGGCACTGTGACGAGAAGCCGCATTTCCTGATGACACAGCGCGGGGCAAGGCGGTTGCAGCGACTGGGGGAGCCGGGCGGCGGCTCGCCTTAGCTCCGGGGAGTGAAGGCGAAGCACAGCACCCAGCGGGCTCGCAGCACCCTTGAAGGGCCTTGCCTCTGGCCTCTCGGGCCCACCGCGGGTGGGCGGTGTCGCCTGGAGGGGGCGCCGGCTGCGCGGCTGGGACTGCGCGCGGTGAAGTGTCCGCGTGCCCGCCTGGGGAGCGGTCCAGGGAAGGAAACAGCGGGTCAGAACCCAGGAGGAGTATCTTTTTGCTCTGGTGACCTTTCCCTCGGAACCAGGACTAAGCAGACATCCGTTGAGGCTCATTGCTTAGCAACATCAAGGGTTAATAAAAATGCAGAATAAAAGGCAGGTGGTACAAAAGTACGTGGATTCCGCTGCATCTCATCACTGAAATGCTTGATGGCTAAGTGCGGGGGAGCGGGGAGAGGTAGCTTTGCTTCTAATAGGTTTCTGCAGAAAGACACCAAACATTCCCTTGGGAGTGAATGGAAATGATGCCGCAGGTACATTAAGTTTAGTCTAATTCTGTTATTAATTCATGCGGCAAGCATTCTAAGGTGGCCAAAATGGTTAGCATGAGTTTTTTTTTTTTTAAGGCTTTATTTATTTATTTGACAGAGATAACAAGTAGGCAGAGAGGCAGGCAGAGGTGCGGGGGGTGGGGGGGGCGTAGAGGGGGTGGCGGAACCAGGCTCCCCACCAAGCCAGAGAGCCCAAGATCCTGGGATCATGACCTGAGCCAAAGGCAGAGGCCTTAACCCACTGAGCCACCCAGGCGGCCCAGCATGAGGTTTTATGAGTTTATTCTTTCTGAAGAGAGTAAGTACCATTGTGCAAAGTTCATGTGCATCACCATGGAATTCGGTTTATAGAAAGCTCTTCATACTCACATCTACTATCACCCTTTCATTTCTTTGTGACTATTTTGCCTCCTCTATTCCTGCCTTTTCCTGCTTAATCCAAAGAAAGGCAAAGGCAGGTGAAATGATGGCATAGTGGGGGTGCAGAGTGAGAAGGTAAGCAAACCGATAGTTAGTATCTGAAATCTTGCCCCAGGGTCTTCTGGAACCCACAGAAATTAAAATACAAGAGCCAGGGAGTCAGTCATTGTTGTTCTAGCTCTCCAGAAAAATTTAACAAACTTTGCAAGCGCTTCTCCAAGTCTTGTCAGGAGAATTAGACTGGGTGGGGAGACAGCTATGATTTTATCAAAATTTGTACAACCAATAACCATCACCCATTAGTTGTACCACTAAGGTACATGAGGGAAAGAATGAAAAATATCGGAGACAGGTTTAAAAAAGGTACGTAGGTGGGGCGCCTGGGTGGCTCAGTGGGTTAAAGCCTCTGCTTTTGGCTCAGGTCATGATCCCAGGGTCCTGGGATCGAGCCCCACATCGGGCTCTCTGCTCAGCAGGGAGCCTGCTTCCACTTCTCTCTCTGCCTGCCTCTCTGCCTACTTGTGATCTTTGTCTGTCAAATAAATAAATAAAATATTTTAAAAAAAAGGTACGTAGGTAAAATTTTTATTTTTGGAAACCACACTGCCCAGCTGCTGCAACCAAAGTATATGTACAGAAAAGGGACTTCACTAAATTAAACTCCTATATAGCCAATGTACTTAAAGGGCCCAGTAATGTTTGGGTGGTGTAATTCCTTAGAAAACCACCAGAGGGCGCTCAAGTTTTGCTTCCTACAAAACTCCAAGTTGTAGTTCAAAAGACTCAGTAAGACAGCCCAACTGTTTCAACATCGCCTTCGTGGAAAGTGATGTTGGATGCAGGGCTGGTAACTCTAGGTCCACTGGTGTGAACTGGAACTGGGCTAAGGCCCTCTGCTGGATTAGAAAGTCTTGGACCTTGTTTTCTGTTGTGGTTTGCTGCTGAGGGAGAGGAAGTCGCTTCCCTCTCTATCAACCTGTCCACCTCCAAGGGGTCTTAAGTGATGGTGATCAACAGTAGTCCCTGGAAAAGTGTAATTACAGGCTAATGAATAGGTAGGTATGAATGGCAGGAGACTGTACGTCCGCAAAAGAGTGACCTCAGCTCTGCATAATCAAAAGAACTTTGTCATATGTTCTCAAAGTTGAAAGTTCTGAATAAGTACTGGGATTCCTTTTATTTTCAAATACCTCTCTGAATCTCCTTAGTCTTTAATACAGTGACTCACTGTATTAAATATTTATTGCTGTGTTACAAATAACACCCAAACATAGTGCTTTAAAACAACAATACACACTTATTACCTTGCAGCTTCTATAGGTTAAGAATTGGGGTGTGACTCAGCTAGGTAGTTTAAGCTTGGGGCCTCTTTCATGAAGTTGTCCAATGTTGGGTTGCTGGGTCTGCAATCATCTGAGTCTGGCTGGGCTGGAGGAGCCACTTCTAAGAAGCTCATTCGTGGTAGGAAGCCCCAATTCCTCATCCTATGGCTCATCATAGGGCTGTTTGGGTATCCCCATGACAGGGGGCTGGTTTTCCCCAGAGTCAGAGATCCAACAGACAAAATGTAGAAACCTCAATATCTTTTATGACCTAGCTTTGGAATTCATACTCCATCATTCCCTCAACATCCTAATGGTTACATAGGTTACACAGGCCAACCATATTGAATGTGGGAGGGGACAGACTACCTAAGGGTGGGAATATCAGGAGGTACAGATCAGGGCCACCTGGGTGGCTCAGTGGGTTAAAGGCTCTGTCTTCGGCTCAGGTCACGATCCCAGGATCCTGTGATCTCTGTCAAATAAATAAATAAAATCTTAAAAAAAAAAAAAAAAGGAGGTACAGATCATCCAAGATTCCCTTGGAGGGTGTCTATCACTTGACTTGTTTTCAGGATGCACATTGGAGGGGAACGTGGGTGGCTGTGTCAGTTAAGCATTTGCCTTCAGCTCAGGTCATGATCTTAGGGTCCTGGGATAGAGTCCCTGCTCCTCCTCCTCCTTTTTTTTTTAGTTTGTGATTTCTATGAGTTCTTAACATTTTTTTTCTTTTTTTTAATTATTTATTTTCAGCATAACAGTATTCATTATTTTTGCACCACACCCAGTGCTCCATGCAATCATGCCCTCTATAATACCCACCACCTGGTACCCTGACCTCCCACCCCCCGCCCCTTCAAAACCCTCAGATTGTTTTTCAGAGTCCATAGTCTCTCATGATTCACCTCCCCTTCCAATTTCCCTCAACTCTCTTCTCCTCTCCATCTCCCCTTGTCCTCCATGCTATTTGTTATGCTCCACTTGCTCTGCCCCCACCTCCTGCTCATGCTATTTCTCAAATAAATAAGAATCTTAAAAAAAAAAGCACATTTAAATATCATTTCAAATGTATATTTTACCTTGTTTAATGTTACTGAAAATGTATACTTGAACCACTTCTTAATTGTATACCAGAAAATTTATTTTCCTGTGAGTACAAAGGCCTCCCTCTTCCACAGGTCAGAAAACAGTTTCTGAAGAGGTGTGTGCTGGGGATGTGTGTGTCCTGTCTTTAACAATATATGCACGATGCCTCACAATTATAAAAACTGGGGCACCTGGGTGGCTCAGTGGGTTAAAGCCTCTGCCTTCGGCTCAGGTCATGATCCCAGGGTCCTGGGATTGAGCCCCGCATCGGGCTCTCTGCTCAGCGGGGAGCCTGCTTCCCTTCCTCTCTCTCTGCCTGCCTCTCTGCCTACTTGTGATCTCTGTCAAATAAATTAAAAAAAAAATTATAAAAACTGATGTGTTAGGGAGAAGTTTTGCACTTTCTGGCTGGCACGTTCTCATTTCTTTCTGCATTCAGACTTTCTAGCAAATGAGACATTATACTAATATAATTCAAGTCATTCAGGGAGTTATTGGATCACTTTGCTTCATGATTAACAATCCCAAGATTTTTTTTGGTATGACCTGACACTAGCCATTCCTGAATGGTACCTAGAATCATTCTTATATTCTTTCCACCACCCCCCAAATAAGGGCTCTAAAGCAGAGAGGTTGTAAGCAACCTCAGAGTTGGAGAATGGCTGAGGACTTACAGTTTCAACTCACAGTGACCCTGGATGCCATTAAAAAGTTAAGAGGAGAATGACTCATGCAGCAGAGAGCTACCATTTCTGTCAAAAGCAGAGACTGTGCCTGGGCATCAGGTAGGTAGCTGTGGCACTGATTGTCACATGATACAGATGCTGCGACAGTTCCTACAGAGGGTCTCTTGGCTTCAGAAACATAGTTGTGTGCAATGTCTTTTGCAATGACCTGTAGGGGGAAAGAGCCTGAAAAGGTCATCTAAGAGCTTTTATGTGTGTCAAGAAAGTCAAGCTTTTAAAAAAGCTCCAGGGAATCCAGTTGCTTCTTCTGCAGACAAAGAATAGGGCTGAGTGGGGCCCCTGGGTGGCTCAGTTGGTTAAGCAACTGCCTTCGACTCAGATCATGGTCCCAGAGTCCTGGGATCAAGCCCCACATCAAGTGGAAAACCTACGTCTCCGTGTCCATCTGCCTGCCACTCCTCCTGCTCATGCTCTCTCTCTGTCAAATAAATAAATAAAATCTTAAAGAAAAAAAAAAAAAAGAATAGGGTTGAATAAAAGCTAAAAGCAAAGGACCTTTTCAATACTAAGTCCCTACAGTTTCTATACAGAGCCCTGCTGGCTCAGTCAGTAGAGCATGTGACTCTTCATCTCTGGGCTGTAGGTTCAAGCCCCCATGCTGGGTGTTGAGTTTACTTAAAAAAAAGAAGAAAAAAGACTAGTAACAAAGGTCCTTCTGTGGGGGCTAGGAGGAAGCCTTTGTACCCATTTTACTGGATCTTCTAGGACAGTTTATCATAATGGTTTGGAGCATATGGCTTTTGGAGTTAGAGAGACCTGAGTTTAAATTCTCCTGTCACTTTTCATTGGCTGTGTGACCTGGGGCACTTTATTTAATCTCTTTAATGAATTGTTTCAATTCATTCCTATGGAATACAGGGATAATTGTATTTACCTTCCTGGGTACTTGTGAGATGACCGATCGATTGGTCAATTGATCTCAAACATAACATGACATTACATAGGATTTTTCTCTTTAAAAAAACTGAATAGACTCTGGGGAAAAATTAGGGCAGTGACAATATGTGATGTCCCAAATTTAGGTCCTCCACATGGTGGCATTTCAGGATCCCAGAACCGTGGCCAGGTTCCCACCTGCTCACCACAAAGCAAAGTCTGTTGGTTGACAAGCGCTGGCCACACATAAAGCTCCTAATGAAACATGCAATTCCCTTATTTAAAAAATTCTAACAAACAGACACGAATCATCGAGAAAGCCTTCAGCACAAAAGAGAGATAATTCACAATAAACAGAAACCAGGAAAAATTCAGGGGACAGAGGAGAACAAACAGTACCCCCTAATCAATATCCTTAGAGAAGAGAAATTCACAAAGGTAGAGCATCCATAAATGATGCCATGAAATAAAAAAAAGATCAAAGACCGGAGCTTTTGGAGATGGAATCATTTTTTTAAAATTTTTTTATTTTTTATAAACATATTTTTATCCCCAGGGGTACAGGTCTGTGAATCACC
The DNA here is from genome assembly GCF_011764305.1 of Mustela putorius furo. Lineage (NCBI taxonomy): Eukaryota > Metazoa > Chordata > Mammalia > Carnivora > Mustelidae > Mustela > Mustela putorius. Next base: position 11,827,112 of record NW_025421305.1, on the reverse strand, counting down.
AGGTTTACACACTTCACAGCACTCACCAAAGCACATACCCTCCCCAATGTGAGATGGAATCATTTTAATTAAAAATCTTCTTAATTGGGGGTGCCTGGCTGGCTCAGTTGGTAGAGCATGTGACTCTTGATCTCGGGGTTTTGAATTCAAGCCCTGTCTTGGACCTAGAGCTTATTTAACAAGAAAATGTTTAAATGTTCTTAATTGAAGGATGGGAAAATAAATATGGGGCCATTTTTCAGAATAAAGTTTATTATAGGGCAAAATGAAAAATTGGAAGAAAAGATTAGACACTTAAAGAATCAATCTAGGAACCAACCTCTGATGGATAGTAACTCAAAAAGAACAGAGAAAAAGGAGGAGAGGAAATCTTGAAAGAAATATAACAAATAATTTCCCTGGGATAAAGGGGTATCCTCAGACTGAATGTAATATGGAGTGTTAAGCCCCGGAAATGTAAAAAGCTAGGACACTTCCGGTATTTTCACAATTACATATCAGATATGATGACGCGTCCTAGCATGGGTCACACTTCGAAGAATGTCAGAACACTGAAGAAAAATGAAAAGCTCCAATAAAGAAAAATATTAATATTAGTCCCAGGAAGTATATACCAGGAATTCTTCAAAGCACTGTTCTCGTAAATCATTGAATCATTAACAACAGCCCTGGTGAGTAGGTGTTATCATCATTCCTACTTCACAGACAAGGAAACTGAAGTCACAGAACCAGCAAATGGCAACAGAGCCGGCTTGGAAACTCAGGCAGTCTGTGAAGAGAGCTTATACACAGTGCCTTTCAACACTTCACCCACAGGGAAGGGGGTGCAGAATTCTCCAGCAATACTGGATGTTAAAATAAAATGGCTCAATGCCTCAGTATCTCTGAAGAAGATTATTTCGCCCTGGAATTCTATCCCCAGCCAAATTATCAATGAATTATGAGGGAGAAAAAAAGATCTTTTCAGGCATTTCAGATGGAGAACACTATTTCCTATATATCTTTTCTTAGGAAGTTATTTGAGGGTGCCTGGGTGGCTCAGTTGGTTAAGTGTATGCCTTGGGCTCAGGTCATGGTCTGGGGTCCTGGGATCGAGTCCTACATCAGGCTCCCTCTTAGCTGGGAGTCTGCTTCTCCCTCTCCCTCTACCCTTCCCCCCTGCTCATGCTCTCTTTCTCTCAAATAAACTCATAAAATCTTAAAAAAAAAAAAAAAAGGAAGTTATTTGAGGATGTAATCCTCAAAAAGAAAGGAGAAAACAAAAACAAAACAGAGTAGTAAGAGAACTCCCAGAATGACAGACTTGTAATCCAGTTTAAAACAAGATGACTGAAGTTTCCATAGGGGAAAGAGGAACTCTTATAAAATTGCTAGCATTATTGAGAACTTGAGTGTATGTATAGAGAGCTATGGGCAGCTGTCAAATGTAGTTATGCCTAGATAAATATATAAATTATGGTATGGTTAGAGAAAGAAACAGAGAGGAAGAAAAAAGGTAAATTTAAATAGGAGGGACACCTGGCTGGCTTAGTCAGTAGAGTGTGTGACTCTCCCCTTTTTTTTTTTTTTTAAAGATTTTATATATTTATTTGACACAGGGAGAGAGGGAACACAAGCATGGGGAGTGGAACAGGGAAAAGCAAGCTCCCTATTGAGCAAGAAGCCTGGATCCTGGGACCCAAGGGCTCGATCCCAGGACCCTGGGATCATGACCTGAGCCAAAGGTAGATGTTTAATGACTGAGCCACCCAGGCACCGAGTGTGGGGTTCTTGATCTTGGGGTTGTGAATTTGAGCCCCATGATGGGTGTGGAGACTACTTAAAGATTTTTTAAAATCTTTAAAAACAAACTCACTCCAGGAAAACAAAAAGCTCTTGAAGAAAGTCATAGTCTAGATGAAAAGAGACTGGAAAGGAGGAGGTAGACATGGCATAGGCACTGTTTGTTTTTCATCCTAAGTCCTCTGTGCTGTTTGACATGTTAGCCACAGACCTGGGGCTTTGATGTCAATATTTATCTCTATATGTAGGTATAATCTTTGTAAGGAGTTCAGCGTTCATAGTTGAGTGGGCTGAAATAGGAAGAGGCCTATTTCTTCATGCAGGAATTGATTCTACAGCAAGATTCTGAAGCAAAACAGAAATAGGCAACCAAGACTAGGAAGACTTTGAGCACATTTACACTCTGAGAAGAAAACTTACAAAGTGGAAATCTGAGCTTCAATCATTAGAAATAAACCTGTTCAGGTATCAGGAAAAAAAACACCTTTAAAGGCAGAGAAAGTTCTCTGCATGTGTATTTGAAACAAAGGTGGGCGCACAGGGGGTCAAAGGGCTGGAGATCCCTCTTGTTTATGGAAACCTGGCTCTTCATGAGTTTTCATGGATTTGCATACTGCATACACACCACCTCCCGAAGTGGGAATGGGACCAGGGTGGACTTCAGGTCTGGACACACCGAGACTGCCACGGCCTGGCCCTCATAGAGAGGCTGGCCGCTCCCTCAAGGCTGGGGCCCCCTAACCAGATGGGGTCGCACAGAGCACAGGGATCTGTGGGCAAGGATGCTCAGGGCAGCTCTGTGTATAAAGTAAAGCAGAAGAACACAAAACCCAAGCCCGGAACACCCTGTATGTATGTTAGTAGTGGAACATTTCTGTAAAATTATGGTACATCCATATCCTAAGTCCTATGAAGCTGGTAAAGGGAGGAGCCTGGGCTGGATCCATTGATGCCCTTAACAAGCATGTACCGAGTGTCTCTTGTGTGCCAAGCACTGTGCTAGATAGAGAGTCAGACACTAATTCCAAATCCAACTGGGCGGCAGGAGCAGCAGACACACGACCACCACACAGGGCACACCACTCCCCATCAGCTCCCCACCACCTGCACCCCCACTGACAAGTCAGGCCAGGCCGTCTGAGCTTCCCGAGCAGTTCCCACCACACACTCCCTCCCAAGGGTCCGGGGGCCTTACCAGCACCCCCGCATCCCTGCGTGGTTGCTGTAGCACCTTTCTCGAAAGAAGAAACTCAAAATTTATCAGCAAGAAGGATTCTCACAAGTCCCCTTAAAGCCCGCTTGCTGCAGAGCAACACCGCTGGGCACGGGGCTCCTAAAGCTTGGAGAAAAAGCTTGGAGACTGGAGAAAGACGACAAAAGGGACACAATAATCATCAACGAGGTCTGCAGGTGTTGTAAAGTCAGTAGTCGGACAGAGTCAGTCTCAGAATGTGGAGTTCTCCGGGGCAGGAGCTTAGTTCCTTATCTGATTGATAAGCCTTCAATAAATTAGAACATCGTGGAATGAGAGCTCGAGAAATGGGCCTCCAGGCCACAGCGTCACACCGGTGCACTCTTAGTCCTTATATTTGGGTCCACCAGGCAGATCCATTCCTTTTTTTTTGGCTTCAGCCAGGTTGAGTTTCTGTCATTTGCAACTCCGAGGACCCTCAGGCATCAAATAACATTTGCGTCTTATTTTACAGATTATAGTGTTTTACATTGATGATAAACAATGCAAAGCAGGCGTTTTGGTCTCACCCTCTGTCAGGAAGAAATGAAAATGCAAAGAAACAGAGGTTGTCCCCAGACAAGCTGACGCCTGAGCCCATGTTCCTGCCGCAGAGCGTCTGCCCCTTCCAATCAGACTCCCTTCCTCCGCCGGGGGAGCTTCAAGTCACCCCAAAGTCTGAGAATGGGTGTGGTTCACGTTGTTGAGACACGATATGTGGAAGAAGTGTGATTAGTAGGAGGTAGTTCTTGGCAATCATTCATTTGAATACTTCCATTGTCTGATTTATTTAGGTCCTAATTTCTTTCAAATTCTAGACAATGGAGCCTGAAGAAATTTTGTCAGACCTTGGACTTCCCTTCATGCAAGTGGTCCAAAGACTTCACGTTGGCTTTGGACCACTTGCATGGTCCATGGTGGCTAACTTCTCAGCTCAGTGCATCCTTCCCTTCCTCCTCTCCTTTCTCCTTCCCTGCTCTGAGGAAGGGACAGGCTCTTCAACCACTACCAAGTAAGTCTCTCTGCAGCCAAGCGAGGGGACAGGAGAACTGGCTCACATCGCTGCAGGTTTGCCAGAGCTTCCAAATTTCCTTTGTTGGGTCCTCGACAAAAACGCTTAAAAGGACAGCCCCCCAGGCGGACCCCACCACTCACTCTCAACTATTTAATGCTACTTCTCAGCAGCGCAAGCTCTGAGGTCAGCCCCAGTGTTTCTAGCCAGAATGCTAGAATTGCTATTCAGTCCAATTTCAATTGACTTGGCAAGGGAGCCTTCATGAGCTGTGGCACCCCACCCTCTCGAAGCCCAAAAGGAGAGCGTATGTGGGTGTCGTCTCCACTCCGGTAAATGACAGGGTTGTGAGCTCATGTTATCTGAGGATGGAAGGCCACAAATAGTTGTTTTCAAAATAAGGTTTATTCATTGAAGAAATCTAGGACAAGTTCTATCAAGATGGCTCAAGGTCCAATAAACTAACTGTTGTACCGAAAGAAAAATGTGGCGACTCCTGTTCCCTGACAAGGTAAGGGTCTTGAACTGGTTCAGAGAGGTCTATGTCTTGTAGGTCAGGAAAGCTAATTAAGGCACAAACCCGGTTGGAACTCTGAGGTTCCCACACCTTCTACTTTACACCACTCTGTACCCCAAAGCACGCAACTGAGTGTCTGTCTTCCGGGGAGCGGCCATGGAGAGGCATTTTCTCCAACAGTTCTGAGCGCTCTTACCTCCTTGGCTGTAGGAGGCAGACCTCTCAGGGCAAGGAGATCTGGAGTAGACACTGGAAGAGAAGAAACTGAGGGACTTAAAATCCAAAGGGACTGGGCTGACGTTGTGCAGGGCAAGTTTATGCACACTGGGGTGACAAGTGCTTGCTTCCTTCTCTCATTGTTTACACCAGGACATGCACCCCAAGGACTGGAACCTTATCAGGAAAACCAGCAGGAGGCGGGGGATCTAGAGCTGGCTGGCTGGGCAAGGGGAGGACAGCACTGCTTGCCTGCTCTGGGACCCTGGGGGGGTGAGAGACCTGGTCTTGGGTCTGATCCTACAGTCCTAAAACAATTCAAGGGCTCTAGGGCCAGCCAATATTTACCTTTGTTTTTGCCCAAACTGGAGTTACTATTTGGTCTGTTTGATAAAAACAACTGCCATTATTCAATACTGGTTTTCCTCTGTCCTCAGCTTTTCATCCCTGTTAACAGCTTTTGGCCCTCTCCCGTGAAAGAGTTAGCGAGGAAAGACGAGAAATGCAGGCTGCTTTTCTCCTTCAGTGACCGCAGCTCTGGAAACACCATCAACAAGAAACGTTTATTGAACATGTACTATGTGGTAGACGCTGAGCCACTTCACGAACGCTTCTCACCTAACCTTTCAGTGCCTGTTGGGAAACCATATCCTCATCTTTCAGGCTTCGGGGGATGGCAGGGAGGCCTCACGAGGTGTCTGGTCCCACTGTCAGCGTGGACTCCTTCTCGGGTTCTGAGGGTGGGCTGTGGGGCGTGATGCATGATGGGTAGATACCACTGTGTGCCAGGAAAAGCTTGGAACCTTCCTACACGCTGTTCCCAGCCAGGGAAACACCACCACCCTCTTTCACTATTTTTGCGGGTAAAAATTTTGACAAGTGCCATTGTTTCCAGACCTGGTTGGTCGTCAGAAATACCTTGGAGCTTCAGAGGCGCCTGGATGGCTCGGTGGATTAAGCACTTGACTCTTGATTTCAGCTCAGATCATGGTCCTGAGATCGAGCCCTGCATCAGTCTCCCTGCTAAGCAAGCCTGCTTCTCCCTCTCCCTGCCGCTCCCCCTGCTTATACTCTCTATCACATAAATAGTATCTTGAAAAAAAAAGAACTTGGAGCTTTATAAAAATATAGAGCTAGGTCTCCCTCCCAAGGGATATGTTGCAGTTCTCCCAGGTAGCTTCCAGCAATCTGTATTTTACCACGCTCCCCACCCACACAATCTCCTTGACTCTGATGACTAGGTAGGTTTGAGAATCCTGGGGCTGAAGAGAGGTTGGGGCATTGGGAGTGAGTGAATGCTGGCCCCAGCTCAGCCACTATTAGGCTGTGGAGTGTGAATGTTTACTTTTCTTTTTTTTAAAAAAAGATTTTATTTATTTATTTGACACAGAGAGATCACAGGTAGGCAGAGAGGCAGGCCGAGAGAGAGGAGGAAGCAGGCTCCCTGCAGAGCAGAGAGCCCGATGCTGGGATCCATCCCAGGAACCTGGGATCATGGGACCTGAGCCGAAGGCAGAGGCTTTAACCCACTGAGCCACGCAGGCACCCCGAACGTCTACTTTTCTGTGCCTTGATTTCTGTCTGTAGAATGGGGATGGCATTGAGATGTGCTCACCAGCAACGTGGACATACGAGCATCACCTCAACCTTCTCAGAACTAGAGATCAAACCTTCCTAAATTGTGGCTGATACCATGTGTAAAATGGTAAATTCATGTTGTTCTCTCTGCAGTGTGGGTCCTTTCCCTTTATTACACACCCAGTAGAGGAGACCTTGGCAAAGCAGGGTTTGGGTATAAGGATGCTGTTTTTTCCTTCTATAGGTTCAGTATTCTATCTTTCCATAGGAATCCTAGGAATTTTAGAACTGGAAGGGATTTTTCCTCCTGATTTTCACCATTACCTTGAACTCCCTTGGTGGGGCTTTTCCCTGGTGCTCTATTTCAGTTGTGGAACTCAAGGCACAGAATCTTACAAAAATAAAATGAGGGGCGTCTGGGTGGCTCGGTCAGTGAAGCATCTGCCTTCAGCTCAGGTCGTGATCCGGGGGTCCTGGCACCAAGCCCCATGTTGGGCTCCCTGCTCAGTGGGGAGTCTGCTTCTCCCTCTCCCTCTGCCCTTTCCCCTCCTCCCCAGTTCTTGCTTGCTGTCTCTTGTGCTCTAATAAATAAATAAAATCTTAAAAAAAAGTAACAATGAAATGATGACCGCTGGGTTCTTAAGAGTCTCAAATGTGCATTGGTAAGGAACTGACCCCGTGGAGGATGCTATGGTTGCTTTCTGGAGTGCTCAGCTAAACATCAGCCCTTCCATTGGAACCCTCTGTCCCTGCAACAATGGCTGATGGCTGCCATTCGTGCTTCTCCCCACTGATCAGATTAGGGATGGATGCCTGACCAAAAGGCAGCCATCAGGTTTTTCTGGGATATCTGGAGACAGGACCCAGAATTAGAGTCAGTCAGCTGTGAGAGAAGCTGAGGTGGAAAGTCATGTCAAACTGATGCCAGAGGTGGCACTGTGTTAAGACAGACCAAACCCATGCTGAAGGGGACCGTGACCTTGAGAAGCCAGGGAAGCCAACCTGCAGACAACAGGAGGGAGTAGATGCACAGAGGCAGGCCATCAGCAAGGACCATGTGGCCTCTGAGAGAGGAAGGGAAGAAGGGCCAGTCCCTGGGAGGGCTGTCCTTTCTGCCTTTGAGCAGATGTAAGTGGCCTTCACCTTGTTATCACCAAAAGAGCCTTTAGTAGGAGGTAGCTGGGTAAGAACCAGGTGACAGACTAGGATTTCTGGGGGCAGGCAAGAGTGTGTGTAGAAGCAGGTGGGCCTGCAGCAGGGGGCAGGTGATGCTGGGGAGCCACCGAGTGAATGGTCTTCCCCCAGAACACACACGCCTATCTAGTGCCTGTTAGCCTCTCCACAGCGGGATGCTTACAAGTACAACTCGGCGTGTGTGTTGTAGCTGGGTCTGTGCCAGGTACAGAAGCTGCAAGTGATAAGAGATAAGAGTAAAGCAAACCCCTCTCCAGTCTTAAGATATGGGGAGAACAGACAGTCATGACTGGCCAGGCCCATGACTTAGAGTCATAGAATCTTAAAACCAGAAAGGATATTACGGTTCATCCTTGCCAACCTCTCATCTAGTACAGACACTCTCTTGTCTGCTGACCAGCCTCTCTGCAGTCACCAACAAATTTCTCCACCCCAAATTACTGGTGACAGCAACTGCCTAGAGAGACCTGGCAAAAGGAAGTACTAGGTGTGATGGAGAATGTGGAACCAAGTTGTCACATGCTGACTCGGACCTTTCTAACATACATGATGCCCTTGCCAGTTGACATACTCCATTTTTTTCACGAGGAAATCAACCAACCTGGCCCAACTGAGGGCTTATTTATTTATTAAGTAATCTCTACCCCCAACATGGGGCTTGAAATCACCCCGAGATCAAGAGCAGCTGGGCACCCCAACTGATGGTGTTCTGTTTTTTAAAAATTTATTTATTTATTTGACACAGAGAGAGAGACAGCGAGACAGGGAACACAAGCAGGGGGAGTAGGAGAGGGAGAAGCAGGCTTCCTGCACCCCTGTTTTGTTTTAATGTGATCTGAAATAATCCCATTTTCCTTTTTTGTCTTTTCTCGGTTGACTACTTGGTATCCATCTGCAACTGCACGCAACTTGACATCCAGAGGCTAATGTCCTTTCATTTCAGCACACTGAGCCTGCAGAGTAGGGTTTGTGGGCTTACAGGTGAGTCTCTGTGTAGGTGGTTAGCAGAACGTGGTCTCAGCAATGACTGGTGCGTTAAGGTTTCATTTGACAATGCTGTCTGAAGGTGATTAAGAATTTTATTTTCGAATAGGATATAAAGGCTTGGTGAATAATGACTCCCTAACTCCAGAAGCTACCACTGAAGGTCCATTTGCCCGAGTTCAGTGCAAGGCTGGCCTGCACCCAGCACAGCACACAGCAGGGGAAGGGCACACTTACTCTCCTCTCCAAGACCCTTCATCCAAGGGCAGGAGACTTGACACAAGCAATGTTGTGGGGCCAAGAACATTAGCAAAAGTGGACTTGAGTTCTAGCCACAGGTCCACTCTGACACAGTGAAGAACTCACCTTGGTTTTATCGGCTTTGAAATATACATCTCTTACTTCCCTATTTACGGTAGGAAATTACCGTTCAAGCTTGCTTTCTCAAACATTTAGCAAATGTTCTTCCCTGCTGGCAGGATTGAAGGTGTTTTCTAACACTAGTACCCAGGGGGTCGAACTGGAGCATTTTGTATCCTTGGAGTGGCCTTGAGTTAACTTCTAAAAGGCATGCTCTCCCTCTGGGCCTGATTTTCACACATACCTATTATATATGATCTATATTTCACATATATATTATAAACATTCGAATCATTAACACACTGTCCTTATAAAAATATACACTTAAAGAGAAATCCCCCCTCGTCCCGCGCCTGTCCCTAGGCTCCTCCCCGGAGGCAGTGCTTTTAAAGGACTGGTGTGTTTCTTGATGTTTTCCTGTGTTTATCCTTGTATGTGCTCATGTGGAAATATATATTTTGCAGGGCGCCCAGCAAGGACTCCTGATTGCACGGTTGTGAGTCAAGCCCCATATTGGGTATGGAGCCTTTCCAAAAAATGAATCTTATTTTTATTAATATAAATAGGACCTTACTATTAACACTTTTGGAAGTTGCTTTTTATACTTAATGAAACCTTTCCAGTCAACATATTCATCTAATTTTTAACTGTTGCAGACATTGTATAATACAGACAAGTCATACTTTATTTATTTTTTCCCTGTTGGACATTTGTTTCCAGTGTTCTATTTATTTTTTAAGCTAGGCTTATCGATGTATATTTTATATGAAGTTACCCTTTTTTTTTTAAAGATTTTATTTATTTGAGATAGAGAGCAAGTGAGCACCAACTGGAAAGAGGGAGAAAATCTTCAAGCAGACTCCCTGCTGAGTATGAAGCCCGACTCGGGGCTTGATCTTATGACTGTGAGATCATGACCTAAAATCAAGTTGGCTGTTTAACCATCTGAGTCACCGAGGTTCCCCAAAGTCACCTTTTTAAATGTGCAAGTTTCAAAACACACACACACACACACACACACACACACACACACACTCCTGTAACCACCAGGAGTCAGGACTGCCATCATCCAAAACGTTGTCTTGTGTCTGTGGTCAATCCCTCCACACTCTCAACCCCAGGCAAACACTGACCTGTGTTTTTATCCCTCTAGTTCTGCCATTTCTGTAATGTCCCGTGGATGGAAGCACACAGATGCAGCCCTAGGAGTCTGGCTTCTGTCACTTGGCACAGGGCAGAGGCGATTCATCCAAGTGACCGAGGTGGCAGGTCCTCCATGTTCGTGGCCGAGGAGTGTTTCTGTGCTGAGCTGCACCGCTGTTTATCTGTTCACAAGCCAGTGGACATTGCAGGGTGGGGGTGGGGGCGAGCGGTGGTGGTTTCAGTTTTAGGTTATTAGGATGAAAGCTACTATAGACATCTGTGTACAGGTTTTTGTGTGCACACAGGATTTCCATTTCTCTGGGGGGGGAAATGCCCATGAGTGATATTGCTGGGTTGTACGGTGGTTATGTTTAAATTTTCAAAAAACTGCCCAACTGGTTTTCAAGGTCCCTGTATGATCTGCATTCCCGTGGGCAATGTGAGAACGTTCTGGTGGTTCTTTGTGTTCATCAGCACTTGGCGCTGTCAGGTCCCAGAAACCGTGGCCATTCTGATAGGTATACAACATTATCTTGTGGTTTTGTTGGCATTTTTCTCAGTCAGTGATGTTGAGTAGCTTTTCATGTGCTTATTTGGCCATGCATATCTTCTTGATGAGATGTACATGTATAATTACTGCCTATTTTTTAATTGGCTTATTGTTCTGTTATTGAACTTTGAGAGATCTTTATACCATCTAGATGCAAGACCTTAGTGTCTTGTATTTTCTCTTCTGTAGGATTTTTAAAGGCTCCATTTCAACATCACTGATGAGAGATCATTATTTCTGAAGTGCTTTCAATAGTTTCATGGTACCCTGGTATCTCTTTGGAGATCCACACTTTGACAAATAATTTTGTTATTTAAACTGCAATATATTTGATATCTAACATCCTCTTAGGTATACAACATGTTGATTTGATGTGTTAATAAATTGTGAGATGACTGTCATTGTAGCAACAGTTAGCTCCTTTCACATCACAGAATTATTTTCTGGGGAGATTTAGTTTCTTAGCAAATGTGATGACTATAACACTGTCTGCATTCACTACATTATGCATTAACTCTAGGACTTATTACTACTTGCAAGTTTGTACCCTTAAACATTTCTTCTACCCCACCCCAACCCAGGGACCACCATTTTACTCTCTGCTTTTATGAATTTGACTTTTTTGATTCCACGTAAAAGTGAATGCCATGTTTGAGACTATTTGTCTTTGGAGTGCCTGGGTGGCTCAGTGGGTTAGAGCCTCTGCCTTTAGCTCAGGTCATGGTCCCAGGGTCCTGGGATTGAGCCCTGCGTCAGGCTCTCTGCTCAGTGGGGAGCCTGCTTCCCTTCCTCTCTCTGCCTGCCTCTCTACTTGTGATCTCTGTCTGTCAAATAAATAAATATTTAAAAAAAGAAAGAAAGAAAGACTATTCATCTTTTTCTGACTTATCTCAGCATACACCTTAAAGGTCAATACGTGGCAAGATTTTCTTCTTTTTCATGCTCGCATAATATTCCTTAAGAGTTTTCTCTCTCCCTCTCTCTCTCTCTCTCACACACACCCCCCTCACATCTTCTTCATCCGTTTATCTGTTGATGGGTACTTGGGTCGTCCCATTATCTTAGCTATTGTAAATAATACTGCAAGAAAATGGGCACACATATACCTCTTTGATATTCTGTTTTCATTTCCTTTGGGTACCCATAAGTGGAATAAGTAGTGGAATAAGTAGATCTACTTTTTAATTTTTTGAGAAACCTCCATATTGTTTTCCATAGTGACTGAAACAATTATGTTCCACCAATTACGTATGAGGGTTCCCTTTTCTCCACAGCCTTGCCAATGCCTGTTATCTCTTGTCTTCTTGAGTTTAGCCATTCTAACAGGTGTGAGGTGGTATCTCATTGTCGATTTGATTTGCATTTCCCTGATGATTCATGATCTTTTATGTACCTGCTGGCCATTTGGAGGTGGTGTTCCAGCTGTTCCAGATTTTTCACCTGTGAATGGTACTGCCGACCAGTGGCCAGTTAGTCATCACCAACTGAGGAGAAAGATACTGAATGCTCTCTTCAGCCTCAGCTCCTAGCTAGGTCTTCCAGTCTAGCTAGGAGTTACTGGGCCTCTATTAGTAAAGTGCATCTGACCTCATTTAGCTCCTGCTCCGTATTTATTTGTTAAGAGTCTGCAGTGGTGGAAGGATAAAGGATTGGGACTTCAAACCTCTAACATGTAATTCACTAAGGTTGGTTTCCACTGTCACTTCAATTGGATTATATTAAAGAAATGTGTTCAGGGATGAATCAAAGTGGAAAAGCATGCTGCAAAGAAGGGAGCAACTAGGTTATTCGCATCATTTTGAACTTGTGCGTATGACTGAAGGAGGCTGGTCCTGCCTAGCTGTTCATCTGTTCCACCTGGTCCCAGGCAGCAATGACCTGCCCTCCACATTCTTCTATCAGACCAAACTAGATGTGACCTGTCAAGCCACACTCTGGTACTACACCAAGCTGTGTCTGGGAGGACACTGCAGGTGTGTGTGGGATCTCACTCCAACCACCCTGCTAAGTGATACCCATGCACTTGTTCTCCCTGTACTTCCTGCCCTCTGAATCATGAACTCCTAGACCCCCGTTCGAAATCCACTGCAGGGGCAGCTTGAGGAATGCTTTCCTGACTCCCCGAAGATGTAGTTAATCACTTCGTTCTCTGTGCCACTTCCATATTTTATGCATTCAGTATATGATAAAGTACTTTCTACATGGCACACAGTGTTCTAAGTGCTTTACATATATTGACTTTTTTTTTTTTTTTTTGGAACTACTTATGTTCCCTATACCCTGACAGCAGCAGCAGGATGGCAGTTAGCTGTGCAACAGAGAGGGCTGGCAATTCTCCCACACCACAGCACCACCAAGAGTCCCACCCACGGATCTAAAGACAGCGCTGATAGACGGACTCGCTCAGCTTTCACCAGTTCTGTGAGGTAGATACTTTCAATGCATCTGCTTCACAGAGGAAACAAAGAGACACACAAAGCAAACAACCTGTTCTGAGTGAGCTGCTTTGAACCCAAGTAGCTCTTAAAACATTCTGTGTTTCTATTGCTGCACTTGATACACTATGTTGGCTGGTTGTTGGTTTCTAAGTCCTCTTCAACCCTAGGAGTTTCTGGAAGCAAGGGCCTGGTCGTACTGAGCTCTGTATTCCACGACTTAGCAGTCCCAAACCGATGGGACTTCCTTTGCGCTTATGAGGCCACAGCAGAGGCCCTCAGCTGTGACCAGCCAAATCACCAACTTTCTCATATGCCTGGCTGGCTAGAATCTAAGTAAATCAAGTACACTGGCCATCTGCAGTCATTCCTGGGAAATATCTCCTCTGAATCTAGAGCCATGAAAAAAAAAGGAACACCATTCCATAAAAACTCCAGAACCTCAACAAAAATTGGAAACTAATCTCTAAAGGCAAAAAAAAAAACTCAGGCAGAACCCAGAATAAATTCTTTTTGGAATCAAGAAAAGACATTAGTGAAAAGTCAAACACAAAAGAGTTATAGGTCAATCACACCTCAACAATATTAATAACAATAATATTCAAACAACAAAAAAACCAAATGGAGACTCTGGGCAGGTGAATTACACCTAAGGGCATTCAGCAGCACTGGACCCAGAAAAATACACTCAATACACGTAATAGTAACAAGAGCCGGCACTGCCAAGTGCTTTTCTGGGATTTGAATCTGGCTCTGCCCCCGACCACCCTGGTTATGACCTTGGTTAGGTTCTTCAGCCTTTTAGTACCTGATGTTCCACATCTATAAAAGGCAAAAAGAGACCCATGTTTTAGTACTGTGAGGATTAGATGAGTAACGGGAGTCAAATGCTTTTAGCACAGTGCCTGATACACAGCAAGGATCCAATGAACAAAAGCTATTTTTCTTCCTGCATATTTAGTAACACAGGCAGAGAACTGCTGGCATGTAAGGCACACTATTACAAATACCCATCACACTTTGCTCCTGGTGCCTGGCACCCAGAGGCCATTTGGTGGGTTTTCACAAAATGAATGAATGAATGGCCCAAGTGCTTCCCAGGCTTTTGTTCAAGGAAAGAAACCAGAATGGCAATCAGAAATAAGGCTAACAAGTCACAAGGACTAGGCCAGTGAACACTTCAATTTAGCATTCTATTAACGAGATCAATGTGTTACAGACATCCACTGTACGTGTTCGTAATAATGATCCTTAGGCATTGTATAAAGCCTCTTGTGTTTTAGGAATTTTTCAGTGGTTAAATTAGATTCAAAGAAGTTAAAATTAAGTATACATTACTGCATTCAAATGCTTTAAAAATTGGAAATCCACGCAAAGCATGAACGGCAACAATGAATTAACTGGTATATTCTGATTGATTGCAACACTCAGTTCACACTTCACTACCCACACAGTGTTGTATCCGTCTACATTGTCTATTTCCCACTAGACTGTGAACGCCTCTTATGTCTAGCACTTTAGTACCCACAGTGCCTGGGACAGAACTGTGGTCAGTAAATATCTGACAATAACCTGCCGCTGGCACCATGACCACACCACATTATGGCGTTCAGTCCAGCAACATGTTCTTTCGGTGTACTTCCATTTCCACAAGACAACAGAAACCTCCTATCTTAAGATTTTTAAATATAAACTGCAACATTTAAAAATATGGTACACTTTAAGAAAATTATTCTTTATAACCCTAAGATTTAAGACTAACTGATCTGACAGAAGATAGTTTAAACTGGAAGCTAAAGCATCTAAAATGCCCCTTTTTAATTCAGATGATTTCTAACAAAGTCAGATAAAAGCTGCTGATTTTCTTGTAAGAATCCATTAAAGGCTTATACTGCTGTCAGATTTACACAGTACTATTGTACTATGGATGGTGGTACTTGCTCAAAGACCAAGAAGTGGGAAGAAGAAAAGATAGAAGTAGGTGAAGGAAAGGAAGATTAAGAAGCAATCTCTGACTGATCCTCCTAATAAAAATATTAGGCTCAGGAACCTACTCTGGACTCATGTCAGAAAGAAAACTGAGCTGAAAAGAAAACCAGCTTATCGCCTCCTGGACTCTGACACAAACACTAGGGAAAATGGCCAATGTATTGGGACGAAAGGTGGATGCCCAGCCCAGCAAGTGAAGGCCGACTATAAGGCAGCGCCCCTTTAGCCCAGTGCCCCAGCCTCCTACCACATTCCAAAGGCTCCTTAACTCTTACGGAGGTCGAAGTAAGGCCACTCTAAAGCTGTGCACCCTTCCTGGGTACCTGAAGAAGAGCAGAGATGAAAACTGTAGGAAGGGGATCTTGACTTTAAAGTAGGAAGCTGAGTTTTCATCTGTCAATGGGGAGGTTTGGGTGTTTGTATTAGAGATGCCAGAGGCAAACTCCCTCGTTCTCACGTCTTCCGGGGGTCTGCACCATTTTCCTGGAGGGAGGATTTTTCGGGGGTGGGGGGAGATGGGGCGTCAGGGGAAGGTTTCTGGAAAAGTACACTCTGGTATTCACTTGGCCCACAGGTAGAATTTCCCCCAAAGGCGATCAGGTCTCATGACAGTGTGTTGGGCAGGAAATGGTTCTATAAAATGGCCATTATCTACCTCTCACAGCTATTTTTGAAGATTAAATGCAATACTTTAGAGCATTTAACACACTTCCAGGCACATAAGGGCCTGATAAGTGTTAACTCTTATTTCACGGATAAGTACCAACAAGGATGAAAATAAGCTCCAAAGAAAATTTGTTCACAGACCATTAGGAATAACTCCAACTCTACTGAACTCCTTAAGGGCTGCTTATGATACAACAGAGCAAAAACGGTTTTCTTTTTTAAGATCTATCATTTTAGAAGTTACTGTGGCAACATGTAATTTCAAATCTTTCCAATGCCCAGCAACCGTAATATATTTATTACCATTTGTTGGTTAAAACATCCCTTAAGTGAGTATAACTAGCAGAGTTTAACTAAATCACCTATGAAACATGGCCCTCCTGTGTGCTTAGGATGTGACATCTTACCAGATGTGCATCTCTCTTACTAGCTTTCCTCTCTCAATCTCACAGTGGTTATAAGGGCTGAGGACTCCTACTTCCTGATAGTTGGCTGTCGAAAGCGTGTTTATAGAGCAAGCGAGTTCTGAAATAAAAAAATAAAAGAAGCCAGAGAGAGTCTCCTTCATTACCAGTAGCCGTATTTTAGTATTAAATAAGAAAGCAATTTCAAAAAATCTAATCAGGAGTGGTACCAGTCTACCGCCTAGATTAGCTATGCCACTGAACAAGTAACAAGTGTTTAAATGACTCAAGCAGATACTGTCAGGTGTGATGAGGTAAAAGATACCTAAAATAAGTTAAAGAAACCAGACCTGGCAGAAATAGCAGAGCAGAGCTTCTGAGGAGACACAGCCCTGCCCGGAAGCTCTGCCAGCAGCTACACAGTTCAATCTGGCAGGCACGGTCACCATAAAAACTAAAGACAGAAGGAGAGGACACAGAGGTCTCTTGCAGGGCAGGGCCAAACGTCAAAAAAAGACAAGGTCTGCGGGGGGAGATATATGCTATGAACCAAGCACATGACAGGTTTCCAGAATTCTCAGTTCTATACTGATCGGTCACACCATTATCCATCTGCTCCCTGACACTGAGTCTCTGTCAGAAACAAAAGTAAGGGGGATACATTTGGTTCCTGCACCAGAACAACATTGAATACCACTCTCCCTCATCAGAATTACAGTTTACAGTGGGAATGCAAAGGTAGACATTTTCTCAAAGCAGTTGTACTCAGCCTCTGCATGATGGTGTTCCCTGCTGAAAATCAAGTAATACAGAAAAATATTTATCTCAAAGGATAGGTTCCTCTTTGACTGGCTTTAGTTATGTAACAGTTTCTTAAATTTCTGGCATTCGTTCCTTCTTGGTTGGGCGCATACAGAAGCAGCTGACAAAATGAACAAATGAAAAGCAACTTTTCCTTGTGTTTAATTTGTTACACTTGATCTTAGCCAAAAGGCCAAGAAGCAATTAACTTGTTAAAAGTTTCCTTTGTTTGTTCACATGGTCTTGTTTGTGGGTAGGTTTGTTTTTGTGCCTGCCTAATACATATCGGCCTCACCCCTACAACCCTCCCTTAGTTTGTCAACATCATTCTTCAGGCGACAATAAATATCTGCCAGCTGAGTATGAAGCAAAATTCTGGAACAAAATCAGTTTCTGAGAAGCTTATAATCTGGATGGGAGAGACAGATCTTGAATTACTGGGAAAATATTTAATTTCTGATTCTTTTAAAAACAAAATAAAAGAGGGGCGCCAGGTTGGTTTAGTTGGTAGACCACGTGACTCTTGATTGTGGGGTAATGAGTCCAAGTCCCTTGCTGGATGTAGAGATTACTTAAACAAATCAATCTTTTAAAAAATAAATAAAAGCAAATAAAAGATATACTCATTGGCCAAGATTTTCCCCATTTCTCATGTCACTAACAGGAGGGTTAAATATGCAAGCTAATAATGAAAACTGCTATCTTAGGTACAAACATAAATGCCCTCTTCTTTATTAATGGGTGTGAATATGAAACATGATCTCCTGTAAAAATAAATAAATAAAGAGAGCTTTGTTCTTTGACAATTTCAGAATAAGGAACTTTGGTTTTTTATTCCCTTTAAGTCTTTCTGTAGTTGACCGCTTTTTTCTGGTTTTGCCATTCACTTCCGCTTTGTATCACCTCAGATCCTCAGAGAAAACAAGGACAGAGTCCTCATCTAGAAAACATTTCCTAGTTTGACATTTTAAAAGTCAATATTTAAAACGAAAAACCTTCTTAACCCCTCCAGCCCCTCACCCCCTTCTAAATAATCTAGGTTTAATACAAGCCTATAAATAAATTTTTTTCCTCAAAAAAAAAAAATAAAACAAAAAAAACCAACAAAAAACACCTTGAGTAACTTTACAAGAATTACTGTTTAAAAAATTTACCTAGGGAAATTAAAGTTCCAGTCATTTCACCCCTACAACAGACGGTACTCAAGTATCTGAGTCTTGGCAGTGCTTCCTCAGCGCACCGCCCTTTAGTTGTTCTGCCGGCATGCTGGCCAAGTCTTCTTAATCACTCTTCTCTTCTCCTTGATAATGTCTATACTCTGGCTTCAGCTCCCATGTGTTTTTGTGGGTCCCTTTTACATTCTGAACGCCAATTTCTTTCAAGATTTCCTTTAGGTACCCCTAAAAACAAAGACAATCCAAGATGAGACTTTGAAGGTGAAACAAAATTTAAAATAAAACTATACACCAAACCCCACTCACAAGTAATACAAATTATGATCTTGAAAGCTCAACAAGATTTCTCTATAAAGATGTTCAACAAACTGTCTCTTGGTTCTACACATGTAGTACATACTGTGTTAAAGATACATTCACTTGTATTAAAGGGATTGGAAGTGTGGAATGCCAATGACCTGAGAGCTTGAAAAAAAAAAAACAAACCCAAAAACGTTCCGATGAAAATACACTAGAAAGTTACTGGTGCTCACTGTTTACTAAGATGACATAGTATATACCATGTGTAATCTTCCCTTGTGTTCAGTGGCTTCATTCAGTTCACAGTTGGACAGGGTTATTCTTGGACTAGAACCAGTCATTTCAGAAGAAGGAGCACATATACAAAAATAACAAATATTTTGGGGATGATAATATTCTAGAAAGCAAGCACATGACAGGCATTCAGAATTCTCAATTCTTTTTTTTTTTAATATTTTATTTATTTATTTGACAGAGATCACAAGTAGGCAGAGAGGCAGGCAGAGAGAGAGGAGGAAGCAGGCTCCCTGCTGAGCAGAGAGCCCGATGTGGGACCTGAGCCGAAGGCAGCAGCTTAACCCACTGAGCCACCCAGGTGCCCCAGAATTCTCAATTCTAAGGTGACTTTTCAAATTTGCTATCAGGCCACTTGTTTTTCCTGTGTAATAAAGAAGATTATCCTTCATCTTTAGTATTGTTTTTATCTTAGCCAAGCTTGCCAAGACAGGGTAAGGAATAAGAAGTGATAATAAGCCATGGTAAAAGCCATGGGGCGTGCGGTTCTCTCATGCTTGGCTCCTCCAGAGGAAAGAGGTAAGCTGTGTCACAGGATAGAACTCTGTTTTATGTCATTTTAGGTCCTCAAAATCAATACACATTAACCAAATGATTACTATATTCAGGGAAATGATGGCCGTGATAAATATAGTAGCAAACCCTACCTTTACTTGGCAATGTCCAAGGCCAAAAAGCATTCCACTGCAAATTGACCAATTAAATAATAGTAATGCTTTCTTGGCAATAGAGAGAAAAGTTAATTATTTTTAAGTGTTTTTTGGGGCTCCTGGGTGGCTTAGTCAGTTAAGTGTCTGTCTTCAGCTCAGGTCATGATCTTGGGGTCTTGGGATCAAGCCCCACATCCTCGTGGTTGGGCTCCCTGCTCAGTGGGGAGTCCGGTTCTCGCTCTACCTTTGCCCCTCCCCTCTGCTTGTGCTTGCATGCATGCATGCACGCTCTCTCTCTCTGGCACTCTTTTTCAAATGAATAAATAAAATATTTGAAAAGTGTTTTTTCCCCGGGGGTGCCTGGGTGGCTCAGTGGGTTAAAGCCTCTGCCTTCGGCTCAGGTCATGGTCCCAGGGTCCTGGGATCGAGGCCTGCATTGGACTCTCTGCTTGGCGGGGAGTCTGCTTCCTTCTCACTCTCTGCCTGCCTCTCTGCCTACTTGCAATCTCTGTCAAACAAATAAATAAAATCTTAAAAAAAAAAAAAAAGTGTTTTTACCCCATGAAGAACCAGTCCAGTAATGTTTTGTGTATATGCTTCACAGAACCAGTTACAGTACTAGTGACTCACCCTACTGACAGAGGAGGTAATATTTTTTACTTACTGAAATGAGGTACTGACTAGAAAAATGGCTGAGAAGCTCTTACAGAGATAATGTTTAAGGCAGTGCCCTTCCTGGGGCTGACTACTTGTCCCAGATCCTCGTGGGAGACTTGTTAAATAAACGTCTCATCTTAGGCCTAGTGAATCAAAATCTCTGGGGCCAGGCCTGGGAATCTGCATTTTCACAAGCCTCTAGGAGACTCTGATTTAACTACACTAAAGTTCCACGGCATCTGCTTTAATGGCTCACCCAGACCTAATACTCTAGGATCTTGAGTCCTCGAAGTTTAAGTGCTGGGGATTCTGTATTAACAAACCCAATCACATACCACCTTACACTGATTGTAATGCTCTACTGTTTGGATCCTTTCATTTAGGGGCCGGATGTCACCTGGAAACAAGAGCTGATTAACATTGGAACCACATGGTCCTGGATGGCTTAGTGGGAATACAGGTGTGGCCTCCCCATTCCAGCAGCCAGGGCCCAGCAGGTGGCAGCAATGAATCAAATGAGGCCTGGGTTTCCCAGAAAGAAGCCTGTTTGTCTCCCACACTTTCTGCAGTTGCTAAGGGATCGGTGCCAATGAGTAAGCATAAAGGCTCGAGCCATCCAGGTGATATGCACAGCTGCTCTCTGCTGCTTCAAATGACATTTTTAAAACGGGACACTGTTCATAAGCTACTTTCTCATTAAGCAGTATTCATAAAGGGAAAATGATGTGCTGGACACAAAGGATTTTCAGTTTAGATGCCAAGAATGACATCTTTGTAAAATTCCAAAGGACGATTTATTGGGAGGCAGGCTACAAACCTGGACACAAACAATCAAACAATTGGCCGCACTGCTCTCGGTCAAAACTAAAAAGAGCAATCGCTGGGAGCACTGTGGCTGGGAGCCAGCAGCTCTCTGGACTGCAAGTGTAGTGTGAACATTCAGAAGCCAGACACAGACGTGAAAAGCCTCGAAAGGGTTAAACACAAAATAGTAAAGTCTCAAGTGTACAAATACAGTTGCTTTCATGTGTAGTCCACACTCATTTTGTTAAATTAGTATAAAGTTACGGGGTATTTTGTTTTCTTAATGAAAAGTCACGCCCTATTTCCTTTTCAACAGTAAGAACAGAATGAGATAGTCTGTCAGGTAACTGAGTTGGGATTAGGGTCACAGTATCTACCCATGTACAGAATTCTTTTTCTGGTGGAAGGTGGGGGAAGAGGGCATTTCTGGGGTTTTAGAATGTTCCAAACTGCAACCTAAAGTCATTTTACTCTAACCAAATGAATCAATTTGGCACAACCCTTTAGTGAAGAAAGTAACAGTAACGATAGGGAAACAGACCACAAAAGTCCTTGAAGGAAAGACACAGGTAGGGAACAGTGAGATCATGTCATTCCACTGTTGAGAGAAATTTTTATAGATTTAATTTATTTATTTGAGAGAGAGAGCGTGCACATGCACAAGTGGCAGTAAGGGCAGAGGGAGAAGGAGACTCGCTGCTGAGCAGGGAGCCTGACAGAGGGTTCGTGGTTCCCAAGACCCTGGGATCGTTACCTGAGCCAAAGGCAGATGCTTAATCTGTTGAAAACTTTTTAATAACTTCCCCTTTGGTCTAGAGGTTAACTTTCATACTCCTTCACAGGCATCCATTCAGGCCTGCTTTTTCCCTTTGGCCTCTTCTAAGAATTTCCTGAAGACATGCTTGTCATTTCTGTGTCCACATGCTTCCTATTTTCTCCATATGCCATTCCCCTTCCCTGTCATGCTTATCCCCTTTCGTCAGATCTGAACTCATCCTTGAAGACTGCATGAATGTCCCTCTCTCAGACCAACTTTCCCTAACAGTCACACATCTTGGATTTACATTTCACACTGGATGTTCTTCAGTGATAGCCCTCATACTACACTGTACCCCTTGACCCACATGCCTCTCTCCCGTCAAGCCATGTGCTCCTACGGCAGTGGATGCCTGCACATCACAGAGTCTCAGTGCATTTACACTGAACAAACAAGGTATGCTTAAGAGCAAACAAGGGAACTAAGAGGATTTAGTGGGGGAGTTGTTTGAGGTAAGATCACTTAGAAGGTCCACAGGACGAAACTATGCTAAATCTAGTTCTGCTCATTTTTAGAACTCAGGCTCTAATTAACTTATAGGGCAATGAGAAATACGAGTTGACTGATTAAATTGTATTACCTGATTCGGAATGACATTTGTGACTAAAAATCTATATTATAGTGGTAAAATATTGCTGGGAACAAAGTCACTTTTAAAGATTCTAACAGGATTGAAGATCAACTGACAATCTAACTTTCCTTTAATAAAAAATTCATACATTTACACAAATATTTATTTTAGAACCTACTATGGGCCAGCTGGAGTGGTAACAGAGTCAGTCTTCAACATCAAGAATTTACAGTTTAAAAGTACGGTGCGTGAGTGGGGAGGCAAAGGCACAGAAGGAGGCAGTCACAAACTAAAGTGCAGAAATAAGGACACATACGCAGGATATCCTGGAGCACTGAGACGGGGGGGGGGGGAGCACTTAACCCAGCCGGAGCCATGATCTTTGGTTTTGAGGATGTATATTTGATCCTTTGAATTGAATGGCAATTCCGTGCAGATATCAGGAGATGCTAGCTCTTCTTCTCTTATACTAAACAACGATTTTCCAGTTTCATCTTTTGCCTGACCACCTGCATTTTAAACAAAGGATTCTAGAACTTGGTAGATCACCTTTATGTGACACAGGACCGGAGAGATTTCTCATTACTGCTCTGTGCTGTGCTGCAGAACAATATCAGAAATAATAAACTGGCTCAGGTCCAGCAACCCTTTGTCAAAGGTATGTGTGGGAGAGTATTTACAGCAAGTCTGAATTGCAGAGAAAAAAGGGATAGAACATTAAAGCTTCTTTGGAAGGGAAAGACAAAGCAAACACTGGACCAAAGAGGTCAAGTGATCAGGATGTGATTTGCATACTTGTGGGTCAAGATGACACTGTGGTGGCCCAAAAGCCAGAAACCCACAAATTCCTATTTTTCCCCCCAAATCATGACAATCCTATGCAGGGTCACAAGGGACAATAGCCTACTATCTGCAGTCTTTCTCATTTCCCTCCCTCCCTCCACCCCCACCATTTCTTGTATCATTTTTCCTCGACTGCTCTGCCAACCAATCCCCAAACCAGGAATTTCAGTTAAGTGTTACATATATAATAACAAGGTAACTATATCTAAATTCCTAGAAATTGGCCCAAAACATGTATCTTTTTTTTTAAATTTATTTATTTGACAGAGAGAGATCACAAGTAGGCAGAGAGGCAGGCAGAGAGAGAGAGGAGGAAGCAGGCTCCCTGCTGAGCAGAGAGCCCCACGCGGAACTCGATCCCAGAACCCTGAGATCATGACCTGAGCCGAAGGCAGCGGCCCAACCCACTGAGCCACCCAGGCGCCCCAAAACATGTATCTTTAACAAAGAGCTGATCACCAACTATTGATGCTTTAAGTGAATAAATAATATAACCCAGGGCACCTGGGTGGCTCAGTGTGTTAAGCCTCTGCCTTCGGCTCAGGTCATGATCTCGGGGTCCTGGGATCGAGCTCCGCATCAGGCTCTCTGCTCAGTGGGGAGCCTGTTTACCGCCCGCCCCCCACCCTGCCTGCCTCTCTGCCTACTTATGTTCTCCCTCTGTCAAATAAATAAACTCTTTTTAAAAAATAAATAAATAGTATGACCCTATTAGACGTCTAGTCACAAAATCGCATCAGAAAGGCTGGACTGAATAGACAATATGCAATCTATAACAAAGATGGCACTGGTTAATGCCAGTCACTAAAGGGAAGTCATCATATGCTTTTTATAAAATGATCCAACAAGGCAAGAGGGGCATTATCAGTTCTGTGTAAATCCAAAGTACCATTTCAAATGATTTGTGTGATTAAAACAGAATACTTACTGATAAAGATGCTAGTGGCTCCAAGGCACAAGTCTTTCATTAAAAAAACAAACTACACATTAGGCATAAGCTGTTAACAAAGGCAACATATGTTTTCACTCCTTTAGGTAGAGTAAACTGCTAACAGGATAGGGAAGTGGACACTGGAGATTCTCTGGGACACGGGCCATGTCAGTATTTTTATCCTCTTTTCCTTCTGGTTTCACCCCCACTTTCCTACTAGACCCCACCCCCTGTCTTCCTCTCAGCTCACACAGGCTGCATTCCTCCTCTGTAAAAAAAGCAGAGATGATGTGCAATGAAGTGGTCAAGCCACAAGCCCTATCTTACGGCTTAATCCAAATTCTGGAAAAGCAACTTATTATTGCATGAATATCTGTGTGCTGGTATATCATCTTATTCTTATTAACACTTCATCTGCCTAGCACTGGCAAATGATTCATATGTTTGCATATATCAAATGAACAAAGTTTACCTCCTATGGGCCAAAACTTTTAACTATTTGCTTTCTAAACTGTACTTTTCTAGGGCACCTGGGTGGCTCAGTTGGTTAAGCATCTGCCTTCAGCTCAGATCATGATCCCAGATAGAGTCCTGCATCAGGCACCTGCTGGGCAGAGAGTCTGCTTCTCCCTCTACCCCTCCCACCCCTGCTCAGGATCTCTCTCTCTCATGGTCTCTCAAATAAATACATAAAATCCTTAAAAAAACCCAAACAAACCTGTATTTGTTTATTTGTATGCTAAACATAACTTAACCTTGGAATACTGCAAGATATTCCAAGACTGACATATGGCTTTCAACTGGGAGAAGTGTATACATATATAGACCATGTTGAAACTGTTATTAGGAAAATACAATCAGAAATATCCAAAATGTAATGAAGTAGCAAAAATTAAAACTCCTTTTGAAATTTAAATATGTGGAATTTAAGAAATAAAACAGATGAGCACAGGGGAAGGGAAGAGAAAATAAAATAAGACAAAAACAGAGAGGGAGGCAAACCATAAGACTTTTAATTATAGGGAACAAACAGGGTTGCTGGAGGGAAGGTGGGTGGGGGGATGGGGTAACTGGGTGATGGGCATTACCCAGTCACTGGGTACCCACCACTGAAGTAATGAGCCCCAGTGTTATATGCAACCTATGAATCACTAAACCTCTACCTCTGAGACTAATACTACAGTACATGTTAACTAAACTGCATTTATTTATTTATTTATTAAAAAGATTTTATTTATTTATTTGACAGAGATCACAAGTAGGCAGAGAGAGTGAGAGGGAAGCAGGCTCCCTGTCGAGCAGAGAGCCAATGCGGGACTCGATGCCAGGACCTTGAGATCATGACCTGAGCCAAAGGCAGCGGCTTAAACCACTGAGCCACCCAGGTGCCCCTAAACTGCATTTAACTAAAACATAAAATAGAAAAAGCAAAAATAAAAATTTAAATATGAATTATTGCATTTAGAACCATGGCAACTATCTATTAGTGCATTTGATGTGAAGTATAGTTTCAAATGTACAAAAAATAAGAAAATCTCAATTGGCATACTTATTAGTCTATTTGAACACATTGCTAGAAATTAAATGGCAAGCAAAGAGACTATAGGTATATATTTTACCAACAGAGAATTTTCTGTAAATTAGCTAGCACTCCGAATACCGAAGTATTATTCATCCTTAAAATATCTGGACTAGAGAGTAAAGTTTTACCTTATGACAACAGTAGATAAAAGTTTTTGCTAAGGATTAAAAAAGGACTGATGACAATCTGGCACTTAGTTCCTCAGGTTAAACAGAGTTATGAAGTGACTCAGCAATTCCACTAGATAGGGAGGAGATCTACCTGGCTCATAACAACAAATTAAGATAACAGCATTTTTAAGTTCATCAGAGAAAGACAATTATCATATGACCTCACTAATACATGGAATTTGAGAAACAAGGCAGAGGATCATAGGGGAAGAAAGGAAAAAATGAAACAAGACAAATTAGAGAGGGAGACCAACCATAAGAGACTCCTAATCTCAAGAAACAAACTGAGGGTTGCTGAAGTAGAAGGAGTGGGGGGATTGGTTGGCGGGGTGGTGGACACTGGGGAGAGTATGTGATGTGGTCAGTGCTGTGTTGTGTAAGACTGGTGAATCACCTGTACCCCCGAAACAAATAATACATTATATGCTAATAATAAAAAGAAAAGATTTTTGGGGAACTGGAAACTAAATTCCATAATAAAGTCCATATAGACTACGACATTAAAAAAAAAAAAAATCACCATTTTTTATTACCAAATTACGATGCTAACATTTCCAATAAACAGTGGCTAGCTCAAAAAAACCCAACAAAACAAAACAACACAAAAACCACAGTGGCCAGCTCTTTGTATCAGTCCATATGTACTGGAAAATATGATGGAATTAAAATATCTGTCTTGGGACATTCTAGAAGGAATGCCTCTGTAACGCTGCAATACAGAATGGCCACTGCAAGGTTTTCTGTCAACAGGCTTATCCTCTGGTATCAATTCTCCTGTGAGATAGAAAAACTGGGAAGCTGTAAACACTTTAATCCATATAGTCATGCTTTCTCTAGTGCTGAGACCAAAGAAAATTATCTTTTTCCTGAGATAATTTCCATAAGGATGGCAAGCCTAAAAACACGTGCTTCTAAATGGTTCAGGGACTAAAGAAAGAAATCAGAAGGCAGTTAATAAGCTCAAAACTTAACGTTAACCTTTGTTGAAATCAAATGGTGAGGGAAGGATAGGGAAGATTTTATAAGTAATGACATTTTCCAGATTAAATATAAATTTTGTGGCTTACTGCTTAATTAAAAACTTTGGGGCTCCTGGGTGGCTCAGTCAGTTAAGTATCTGATCACAGGGTCCTGGGATTGGCCCACTTAAGGCTCCATGTTCTGCAGGGAGTTTGTTTTTCCCTCTCTCTCTGCCCCCCGCCCCGCTCCTGTTCTCTCTTTTTCAAATAAATAAATAAAATCTTAAAAAGAGATCCTATGTAAACTTTGTATATAAATAAATGCCCAGGGACGCCTGGGTGGCTCAGTTGGTTGAGCAGCTGCCTTCGGCTCAGGTCATGATCCCAGCGTCCTGGGATCGAGTCCCACATCGGGCTCCTTGCTCAGCAGGGAGCCTGCTTCTCCCTCTGCCTCTGCCTGCCATTCTGTCTGCCTGTGCTCACTCTCTCCCCCTCTCTCTCTCTGATAAATAAATAAAATCTTTAAAAAAAAAAAAATTTAGGGCGCCTGGGTGGCTCAGTGGGTTAAGCTGCTGCCTTCAGCTCAGGTCATGATCTCAGGGTCCTGGGATCGAGTCCCGCATCGGGCTCTCTGCTCAGCAGGGAGCCTGCTTCCCTCTCTCTCTCTCTCTGCCTGCCTCTCCATCTACTTGTGATTTCTCTCTGTCAAATAAATAAATAAAATCTTTAAAAAAAAAAATAAATAAAAATAAAAAATAAAAAATAAAAAAAAATTTATAAAAAAAAAAATAAATGCCCAATTTTCTTTAATGGGTGCTTATGTTAAATATTCCTTTTATCTACATAATATTTCATGTAAAATCTGTACTCCATTGGTTATATTAGTAAATTCATCTCAAATTTTACCACATTCAGAAATACGGTAAAAAAAAGGTAAAACATATAAGTTAAAGGAGAAAATGTTACTATCCTATAATAAACTTGGTAGTAAATCTGTAAGTATTAAAATTTCATGCATTTATATTCAATACAATTCAAATAGTTAATTTATTTTAGTATGACATTTCATATTCTAAAGCTTAACAATAAATCAGGTTCTACATCACTAATTAGCAAATAATTACTTTTTAAAACAGAAGTCTCACAAAAGGCTGTCAGTAATATGTCCTATTAAGAAATTGGTGGTCTTTTTTTACTAGTATCATTCAAAAATAAAAACTTCCATTATAGGAAAAATGAACTAAAAGGGGTTATGTGAACAGAAAAGAAATTATAAAGATTTCAGGAAAAAAAGAAGTAAGAAAAGGAAAGTGTATGTCAGAATAAAACATTATATTAAAAATACCACTTACTGGGCACCTGGGTGGCTCAATGGGTTAAAGCCTGGGGTCAAGCCCTGTATCAGGCTCCCTGCTCAGTGGGAAGCCTGCTTCCCCCTTTCTATCTGCCTGCCTCTCTGCCTACTTGTGATCTCTGTCTGCCAAATAAATAAATAAAATCTTTGTTTAAAAATAAAACACTTATTTTAAGTAGTAAATTTGGGAATAAGTTTCAAACATTAAAAATACCCATTTTTATTTTGGATTAGGAACTGAATGAGCTAAGATAAAGCTTAGATACCATTCTCTATGTACCTGGCTTATTAGATCAATGATCATGATTCTTTTTTTGGTTTGTTTTTAATTTAAAGATTTTACTTACTTATTTGAGAGAGAGAGTGAGCGAGCAAGTGAGCATGAGCAGGGGGAAGGGCAGGTGGGTAGGGAGAGGGAGAATCTCAAGCAGATTCTGCACTGAGCACGGAGTCCAACTTGGGGCTCAATACCACAATCCTGAGATTGCGACCTGAGCCAAAATCAAGAATCAGATATTTAACTGGCTGAGCCACCCAGGCACCCCAGTGATGATTCTTAATGAGAAAGCCTGCTGAGAGAGATATTAGTTTTATTTTCCCATTAAAAAGGGGTTTCTATTGTTAGAAAAATATTTTCCTTGCTTGTCTACATAGACATGCACATGTCTGAATACAGAAGAGGCAATGTGGTAAGATTATCTCCCTCGACTGAAGTCAGCACAAGTGGGGTCAAGTTACTATGCAACGCCTTCTCTGAGTTTACAAGTGAGAGAGCCTAGATAATCTCTAAGATCACTTTTGCCTTAAGATCCTGAGTCAGATATACTCACGCACACACAGAGATACATGTATATATGTATATAATTTAAATGATATATATATATATATATATATATATATAATAATTTGTAATATATATGTCATGAAGAGGAAACAGGAATACAGTTGTCTGGCTTGATCCATTTGGGGAATGGTGGTGTCACTTACTGAAATGGGGAAGTCGGGCAGAAGTCTTTGGAAGGGAATAGAAACCAGAGTTCTATTTAAATAACAACGGACTAGCTAGCACTGACTACATGCTAACTCCATACCGGGCAACATGGCACAGAGCGGGGGAAGGTACACTGACAGAGTACCTCTAGCCCCATCCTGTTGGTTCAGGAATGGGCATACCAACCCCTTTCAGGTCAATTAAAATCTTCCCTGGGGCTTTTATTAAAATCATCAGGACAAATATTCTCTTTTTGCTTAGGGGTTACTAGCTGTAGGATGTTCGAAGAGGTCATTTTGGCTACCAAATGGCAAGATCCCACTAAGAGTAAAGACCACACACAAGAAAGAATAGTGCAGAGAGATGTGGAAAGACAGGAAGGGACAGTTCCAACTAAACAATATTAGTAGCTGTGGCTAGTTATAGCTAAAGCTAGATACATTCCTGAACCCTGAACCTTCTAGCCAATAAATTCTTTTTTTTTAAGAGAGAGACAGAGACAGAGGGGGGAGGGAGGAAGGCCTGGGGCCGGGGAGAGTCTCAAGTGGGCTCCATGTCCAGCACAGAGCCTGATGTGGGGTTTAATCTTACGACCCCGAGATCATGACCTGAGCAGAAATCAAGAGTCGGACACTACCCAGGCACCCCACAATAAATTTTAGTTTTGTTTTAACTAGTTTGAGTTGAATTTCCAGTCTCTGCAACTCAAAGAGTCTCAGCCAATTCACAGATCTGTAATAACACATACTTGAGGGTCTGTGTGTTTTAAAAGTAAGCTCTACACCCAAAATAGGGCTTGAATTCATGACTCCAAGATCAAGAGTCACATGCTCCACCAAATGAGCCAGCCATGCGCCCCTATAACAGAATATACTTATAAATAAAATTGTTTCTTGACAGGAGAAATATTCAGTAGGTCAAACTGTCTAGCTATTTTATCCTTTAAAAAAGCCTATCTTCTTTCATCTTACTGAAGCCAAATTTTGTTTCGATTACTTCTATTCATGCCTTATATTTAAGTCTATCTGGAAACAAATTCTGAGGATGAGGTTAACACTGCCTTATTGCTGCAATGGCTTTGTTTACTTAAAGCCCACTTTGTGCAAATAAATCTGCCTACTGAGCACTATTTAGTGCTGAGGATCTTGAAGTATGGACACTAATTGCTTCAAAGTCGAAATCACCCAAATCTTTGCCTGGTTTCTCCTGTTGATTTGAACTTACTTTAATAAAAAGCACACAAATTGCTCAATTACATATTTGAATTATGCCATGGTCTGTGGGACCACATGACTGGGGATTGTTGATTTAGAAGGGATCATCAATAATTAAATATACACTTCCCTTGATTGTGCCTGAAAGTTGGGTGGACACAGCACAAGGAAATTAGGGGTTCACTTATAACCAGGGCTAATTTTCAATGATACTTTTAGCAGAAAGATGTGGTTCAAGGAACACTGGAAATGGATGCTATGCTAGAAAACAGGGTGTCAGGGCTCAAAGCAGTCTTGGCAGTTTGGTGTTTCTAAGGGAGCAATTAGATAAAGTTTCAAATAATTTAAATTTTGAAGGAAATGCTGTGTATGCTTCTATTTTACAGATAAAATATAAAGACTAGACATAACAAATTCAAGGTGAAAAGATCAAAGACTGCAGGGAAAAAATAATAGGCTTCTTCTAGTATTTCACATTAAGGAGGGCTTAAAAGCTCAAATTTAAACCATATAAAATACCTCTTTAAATGGTATCATGTTTCTGTTTATATCAGTTATCAGAGCTTGGCCTTTTAAAATCAGCTTATTTACCCTTAATGAGTAACTAACTCCTTGATTGTTTATGAAGGTCAGATACTGACCACTGAGAGAAAAAGTCTGTCCACAAGGGCAGTTTTTCTGATCAGTAATAATTCTGCTTATAGAAATAAAGATTTTTAAGAAGAATATAGAAAAGAAGGAACTGGAAAAACATGAATAATACCTCAGATTCACTCAGGATGTTGTAAAAAATGACATTCTAAAGGTGCTTGGGTGGCTTAGTCAGTTAAGCGTCTGCCTTCGGCTAAGGGTGCAGGGTCCTGGGATAGAGTCCCACATAGGGCTCCTTGCTCAGTGGGGAGTCTGCTTCTCCCTCTGTCCCTTCCCCTGCTCTTGCTCTCACTCTCTGTAATAAATAAAATCTTTAAAAAAACAAATGACATTCTAAAGGTCAGAAAGCAGATGGTAACTTAGGAATATAGTAGTCATGTCAATGACAAAGAGGGTGTGTTAAAGGGATAGACTTCATGGTTAGAAATCCATTATCAGGGTTGCCTGGGTGGCTCAGTGGGTTAAAGCCTCTGCCTTCGGCTCAGGTCATGATCCCAAGGTCCGGGGATCGAGCCCTGCATCGGGCTCTCTGCTCTGCAGGGAGCCTGCTTCCTCCTCTCTCTCTGCCTGCCTCTCTGCCTACTTGTGATCTCTCTCTGTCAAGTAAATGAATAAAATCTTAAAAACAAAAAAATAAAACAAAAAAAAACACTTAAAAAAAAAAAGAAATCCATTATCAAAGGAGGCACTGGGGACCAACAGAAAATGAGAGAAAGTCATTAACTGCATATACTAAAGAAGTGTTGAATACAAACAAGATCTCTTTGTTTTCTCTTTTACAAGGGGGCTCAGAAATTTGTTTGTATTGAACATTAAAATGTATTTAAATACCCTGTCCAGGACTACTTGTCTAAATGACAGAGCTGGGACATGAACCAAGATCCCATTACTCCAAACCCACTGCTCTTTCCATCATACCAAGCAGCCCCTTCCCTGGATCTTCATGCTCTCTTTTCCTTCATTCTCCTGGTGTTGCTCAGATTAAAATCAAATTAGGAAGGGTATACCAATATGATCACGAATACAGACTTATTTATGTCCTGTGAACATTTTAAAGGGGATAGTTACCTACATGGAGGAGAGCTGGCTTTGGGCCACTTCCTAGGTGAGATTTGCCAATTCAATTCAAAATCAAGAGGGAGGTGGAGAGGAGATGAAATAGGAGAGGGACAGAATCACACATTTAGGATTGGAAGGGAGCACAATTATTCAGTCCAATTTCCTCAATTTTGGGAATAGAAGGGACTTTCTCAGATCCCAGTGGGGTAGGTAAATGGCAGAACTGAATCCATGCTGACCACTTCCTGGCTGCTCCTCTGGGGAGAGATAACTGTAACCCTGTCACATTCCATTCTTCCTTGAGACTGGCTCTCTGTCCCCCCTCTCCTGCCATAAATGACAGGAGGCCCACGGAATTCATCCAAATAAAACATGGTAGTCCTTGGATACTGAGGATGGGGCCACTGCCTTTTTTTCAAATCAATTCCTCTAATATTTTTTTTAAGATTTTTTTTTTAATTTATTTGACAGAGATTACAAGTAGGCAGAGAAGCAGGCAGAGAGAGAAGAAGGGAAGCAGGCCCCCTGCTGAGCAGAGAGCCCGATGTGGGACTCAATCCCAGGACCCTGAGATCATGACCTGAGCCGAAGGCAACGGCTTAACCCACTGAGCCACCCAGGCGCCCAATTCCTCTAATATTTACTGAATTTCTACTATGTTTATATTATAGGGCATATAAAAAGTTAAGGATATGACTAATATACAACTCTTTCTTCAAGAACCTTATGCTTGCTGAGGCACTTCAGTCTCTAAACAATAAGACTATTATAAAATAATTTAGTTTCTAGGTTAGTGGCTCACAAGCCCCTTGAGGTTCCCAGGCCCTCTATGAGAATCTGATATTAACTATGGATCTGCTCCCCAGAAAAACATACATATTTTTGCACCTATTCAGGAAGATTACTGGATCTCGTAAAACCCACCTACTGACCATGAATTAAGAAGCTCTATTCTGAGAGCCTCACTGTGTACCTCTACACAAAAAT
This sequence comes from Mustela putorius furo, assembly GCF_011764305.1. NCBI lineage: Eukaryota > Metazoa > Chordata > Mammalia > Carnivora > Mustelidae > Mustela > Mustela putorius. The sequence continues at coordinate 11,794,241 of NW_025421305.1, read as the reverse complement.
TCTCTGAAAAACCAAAGTTGAGAGAAATACTAATTATCCCTTTGCTTTGATGCAAAATGAATAAACTTTAAAAACTACATGCTGCTCCATGTTAAGAAACTGGAAAGTAAAGAAACTGCTTTCTCCAATATCATCTGAATGTCCCTTCTACAAAGACTTGTGTTCTCATATCTAATTTTTGTGTGTACATTATTACATAAGAATATATTATTTGCATTCAGTTTCTGAATATATATATGTATATAAATTCAGTTTCTCACATATCAAGTTTACATTCACAAGGATAAACTTGATTAAAAGCAAAAAAAAACAGGCTTATCTAATGAATTACTCTATTTCAATTTTTTTAATTAATTAATTTTTTTTACCTAGTTTGAAATGCTGTTTCTAAGGCTTTGATCCTGAAGAGAATAAGTGATTAAGAGGAGCTGATAATACTGCAGCATGAGCACTTGGCTCCTCTCTACTGAAAAAACTATTTAGATCTTTTGGAATTTAATTTCTTAATAAAAAAGTATAATAGTAACAAAATTCCTACAGAAGTGGGAAACTGTACAATCAATACTGAGGTGTCATAAATCATTTCTTAAAGCTTTGAATAAATCAGAATAAACATACAGCAAGCTCTTCAATACACTGTTATTTGTTATGTTATAATGTTTTTAAAAACTGGCTCTCTTGTTACATATTCTTAAGGAAATAAATGGACTGACATACTCCTGAGTATACTAGCAAAGTGGACAAAATGATAAAGAAAACTAGGTAAAAGGACAGAAAAGAAAAGAGGTTCCATTTAATTTTTTTTTTTAAAGATTTTATTTATTTATTTGACAGAGAGAGATCACAAGTAGGCAGAGAGGCAGGCAGAGAGAGAGAGAGGAGGAAGCAGACTCCCCGCTGAGCAGAGAGCCCAATGCAGGACTGGATCTCAGGACCCTGAGATCATGACCTGCGCCGAAGGCAGCGGCTTAACCCACTGAGCCACCCAGGCGCCCCTCCATTTAATTTTTTTAAAACCTTGTAAATAAATACTGTTATAATTCAATTTGCTGCTTTGCTAATGTTAGGTTAAGAAAGTTACATAGAAGGAAATGTGACTTGGAGATTGGAGAAAAGAGATTTGGATTTCTTATTTGTTACTAGTTTTTTTGTATTTTATTTTATTTTTTTTTTAAGATTTTATTTATTTATTTGACAGAGCAAGAGACAGCGAGAGAGGGAATACAAGCAGAGGGAGTCGGAGAGGGAGAAGCAGGCTTCCTGCCGAGCAGGGAACCCCATGTGGGGCCTGATCCCAGGACCCCCGGATCACAACCTGAGCCACCCAGGCACCCCTTGTTACCAGTATTTTAAATAGATTAGAAATAACAAATTGTTAGCAAATAAGCACAAAAGTCTGGAGCAGGAAAAAAATTGATTATTTATAGAACAAACATAAAATCTAAAACATCAGTTTATTCAATTTTTCCTTGAAAATGTAGAACAGGCCAACCCAACCACAACCTCAACAAGTACTGTGGGGCAGTACAGCTCAAGTTTAAAGGGACCTCATGCTAGTGCTAGGTAAATTCTGATTAAAAAGAGAAAAATCCATTAAAGAAGAGCCCATTTCATTACATGACAGGGATAAACACCTTCATCATGACAGATCTGTATGGCTCTTAAAAGAATATGGTTCTTTTAGGGGGCACATTTGCAAACAAATGAAGAAGCTGAGTCTTTTTTTTTTTTTTTTTTGGAGAGACCTAGGGGAACCAAAGAAAGATGAGATAGGATATATAACAAAGACTTCAGGTTCAACGCCAATGAGGAGTATTAAGACATCTATTCTGAGTGTTGAAAATAAACCCTGACGTTAGCAAAGGTACATGTGAGCTGCATCATATATGATACCCTTCTCTTCAATAACATCATCTAAATAAAGCAAGACATACTGAAGGGATCAGCGTGAGCAAACACATACCACAGGCTGTTTTGTGATGTCCACCAAGTCCTTAAGATTATAATACTGATGTTTCTCAAATGCCGAAAATAGCATGTCCAAAACGTGTTGTTTATCAGCTCGAGCCCGTTTTCCATCTTCTTTCTTTTTCCTTTCATATTCAATCTAGGTGCAAACAGAAAAATAAAGGCATCAATCCAACATGCTCACTCTGAAATAAATACCCTGCTGAGCAGGGAGCGCGATGTGGGACTCGATCTGGAGACTCCGGGATCATGACCTGAGGCAAAGGTAGTTGCTTAACCAACTGAGCCACCCAGGGACCCCCCTTCATTCTTTTCTAAGGCTTTATTAATGTCTTCATTTGCTTCCAAATAGCCTTTGTTTGCCAAATTAGAACAATTCAGTGTGGCTACTGAGTCAGAAAGTCCAACTTGCAGTTTCTTTTGTTTTTGATTATCTCAAATACAGTAAAATAGCTTCTCTGACAGATGCAGTTTGGTAGGTGACATCTTTCAAAATTGAAGTTTTTCAGGACAGACAGGGAATTAAAAGGCAGACTGGTTACAGAAGAGGTTCTCTAGGAAGTGCAAAGTTTGAGAAGCACTGGTAAAAGGAAAAGAACGTGGACAGTGAGGCCTTTTCTCTTCCCAGCTCTGTGTGACCTTGAGCTTGTTTCTTCTCCTATAACATGAAGTAAACTTACCAACAGGAAAGGGTGAATTTATACTTAGTACTCAGGCACAAGCAAACTGTTTTTCCAAAAATCTCCATTTTTACCTTAAAAATTCATGTGAACTCTAAATTCACCTACATAATATACCTTTATTTGTAATACAAAAATAAAACCTCTCATTCAAATACAAATGACACTCTAGGAGCAAGTGGTATGTTTGTCCTGTAGTTTTGTGTACCTCTATGTACCCCAGTTTGAAAGCAATGGCACTAAAAGAAAGTATAAATTCTCTCCTACAGAGAGTTCTGATCCAGGGATTTGATCACTTGAAAAAAATATTACATTTTATTAGTTGGCCTACTGAATGGGAGAAGATATTTGCAAATTATATATTCAATAAGGAGTTAATACCCAAAACCTATATAGAACTTTTACAACTTAACACCAAAACTCTCCACCCAAATCTGATTAAAAAATGGGAAGGGGACCTGAGTAGACATTATTCTAAGAACAAACACAAGGCCAACAAACACAAGAAAAGATGCTCAACATCACTGGTCATCAGAGAAATACAAACAAAAACCACAATGAGGTATCACCTTATACCTGTCAGAATGGTTAAAATCAAAGACGCAAGAAATAACAAGTGTTGGCAGGGATGCAGAGAAAAGGGAACTCTCAGGCATTGGTGGTGGGAATGTCAATTACTGTGTCAATTACTACAAATACTGTGAAAAAAGGCATGGAGGTTCCTCAAAAATTAAAAAATAGAAATACCATATGATCCAACTACTGGTTATTTACCCAAAGAAACTGAAAACACTAAATTAAAAAAATGCATCTCTATGTTCATTGCAGAATTATTTATAATAGCCAAGATATGGAAGCAACTTAAGAGACCATCAGTAGACAAATGGTTAAGAAAATGTGGTGTGCATGCGCAAGCACAAATGGAATATTATGCAGCCATTAAAAGGATGAGATTGTGCCATTTGCAACAACACAGATGGACCTTGAAGGCATTACGCTGAGTGAAAAAAATCAGACTGAGAAAGATAAATACCATATGATTCCACTCATGTGGAATTTAAAAAACAAATGAGTAAACAAAAAGAATCAGACCTATAAATACAGGAGAGCAAAATGATGACTTCCAGAGGGAAGAGGGGTGAGAAGAGGGGCAAGATGGGCCAAGGGATGGTGGAAGGCTTTCAGTTATGGAATAAGTCATGGGAATAAAAGGTACAGCACAGGGACCACAGGCAATGATACTGCAGTAGCACTGTATGATGACAGAGGGTAGCTGCCTTTGTGGTGAGCTGAGCACAGCATAATGTACAGAGAAGGTGAATCGCTAGGCTGTGCACCCAAAACTGATGTAACATTGTGTGTCAACGGTATTCAAATAGAACACTTTTTTAAAAAACTTACTCTTCACTGCACACATGCAACTTATATTCACTCCCTTCAGTTGGTTTAGTTTTTAACTTTTAAAGAAACACTTCATTTTGATAAAGCACGTTAGAGGAAATACTTATCAACGGCAGCAGCCCACTTCGTACATAAGGCATCCGAAGGCTGGATGAAAGCTGCCGGAGAACAATCTCCTGTGCATCAGAGGGAATTAACTATAATCTAGGGACTAGTTTCAAAAATTAAAAAAAAATGAAATTCATTTCAAAATCTACAACTATATTACTGAATAAATTCCAGCCTGATATAGCAGGCTTACTCTCTATATTTTAACAACAGAGATTTGTTATAAAAGAGATAAAATTTAGTTTCAAACGAAAAATGTATCTTACACATAATCAGACACTTTCAAATTAATGGCACAAGTCACAGACAACAGTGAGTATCCTTCAATGAAGTAAAATTAGGAGATAGGAAAAAAGAACCAACTTGTCTTGATTTTTTGAAATGTGCATCTTGGGAGTAAAACTCAAAATCCATTAATCTCAACAGGTTAAGCATGGACTGTGTGCTTGGACTGTGCTAAGATACAGGTGAAATAAGATGGTCTCTTTCAAAAGATATCCCTTTCTTAGGGCTCATATATTAAAATATACAGAGAGGGCCTTGCACATTTTAAAAATAGTAATAGCAGAGCACAGAGCCACCTCTGGATGCTGTGAAAGGTGCTGTGACAAAGGGCTGATAAAGGGCTGTGTTGCTGGGGAGAATGTGGCTGGACTCAAGATTCTCTGGGTGGCAAGCGCATGAAAGAAACAACTATGGACAGCTACAGGGAATTTGTCAGAGAAGAGCAGAGTGACTAGGAGAGTTAGAAGTAAGACCAGAGAAAAGAGAGACCAGAGCAACCCAGGAACAAGGAGAAAATCCAAGTCCTCCCAACGTGGGGAAGAGGGGAAAACAGACAAAAACATGCATTTAGTAAAATACAAAGGCAGGAGCAGAGTGGCTGTCCCGATTCAGTGAGAAAGGAGGCTGAAGACTAAAAGGGATGGACTTGAGATTTGTTCAAGAATTTTCTCTCTCAGGGTACCTGGGTGGCTCAGTCGGTTAAAGCCTCTGCCTTCGGCTCCGGTCATGATCCCAGGGTCCTGGGATTGAGCCCCACATCAGACTCTCTGCGTAGCAGGAGCCTGCTTCCCCCCTTACCCTGCCTACTTTGATCTCTGTCAAATAAAGAAATAAAATCTTAAAAAAAAACAACAACAACAAAAAAAAACAGAACAGAAAACTAGAAGTGGAGTGCCTGGCTGGATCAGTCGGTAGTGTGCTGACCCCTGATCTCAGGATCATGAGTTCAAGCTCCATGTCAGGTGTGGAACCTGAAAAGAAAGAAAGAAAGAAAGAAAGAAAGAAAGAAAGAAAGAGAGAGAGAGAGAGAGAGAGAGAGAAAGAAAGAAAGAAAGGAAGGAAGGAAGGAAGAAAGGGAGAGAGAAAGAAAGAAAGAGAGAAAGAAAGGAAGGAAGGAAGAAATGGATGGATGGAGGGAGGGAGAGCCGGAGGAAGGAAGGGAGAGAGGGAAAGTAAAGGACAGAAGCAAGAGAATAGCTACATCAGGAAGGGAGAAAGTAAGCATGACAGGCCAGGACAAAACCCACAAATCCAAGCAGGAGGGTCTTTGGATTAGATACAGAAATATCATGGAATGCCTCAAGGCATTAATATTTTAAGCCCTGCTTTGCTGACCAATCTCTAAAATATATAGTTTTACTGTTTACAATTATACTTAGTTTGCATCCTGAAACTTCCTTCCACTGTTGCACCTCATTTGAAGAGTTTTCGGTTTTGCATTAAGATGAACAATCCAGAAAAGGTGACTGCTAAAAAACAGAGAAATAGAAAAGTTTGGACTACGAGATGAAGTTGATATAATCTTTTCCTCTAGTCAGGTGTGTGGTAAGAAAAATAAAGGGAGACAGAATCAGATTAAGGAAGGGTGAAGAAAGCCTATAAGTAGTCCCAGAGGCTTAAGTGAGATATGGGACAGAGGCCACCAGTCCTTGAGAAAAATAATACAAAGGAAGTGAGGACCTCGCAGAGGTCCAAGGTTAGGCTTTTGTAGTCAGCATGAGGCCACAGTTGCACGATATTGTGTGTCCTCCCATCCCAGTTTTAATTTATGCTGAGAGAAGGAGGAAGAGTTAAATTCAGGAACCTGGAGAGAAGTGCTGGTATACTCAGCTTCCACCCTTGGTAGACTCTTCCTTGTGCGAAATGCCTGGAGAAGCTAAGAAGATTAATAGGAAAAATGTTTTCAAATACAGACCATCTCCAACTTCCAATGGTTTGATTTCGAATTTTTCAGCTTTATGATGGTGCGAAAGCAACACGCATGCAGTAGAAACCGTAATTTGGTTTTTGAATCTGGATCCCTTCCCGGGCTAGCAATCTGCTGTACAACCCTCTCCCACGGGGCTGCGCAGTGGCCGCCAACTGTAGCCTCCCGGTCAGCCATGCTATCACCCAGCAACAACCCAGACACGGAAACCCATTCTGCTTTACTTTCACAACAGTACTCAATAAATTACAGGACACTGCATTACGGAATGGGGCTTGGTGTCAGACGATATGGCCCAAATGCAGGCTAATGTAAATGCTCTTAACCACATTTCAGATAGGCTGGTTTAAGCTATGGTGTTTTGGTAGGTTAGGTGTATTAAACGCATTTTTGACCGATGATATTTTCAATTTTGACTGAAACCCCACCAAAACCAGGCAGATCTATAAAGAAATCTGTTAATGAAGCCAGATGGCCCACTTCAGAGGGGGCATACCCTCTAACTAGGCAGGGGAAAGAAAAGCCTTCTAAGTGTTTGTTACCAAGTTGTCCCAACCCCAGAACCACATGCCAGATCCGAGAGGGCCTGAATCAAAGGTAAGAATTTAGAATAAGCTGGAAAGGAACTTTGCTTCAATCTCAAAATTACTGTATTCAACATTGGTGCTTCCTTACTTTTGGGGGGAAAGCTGACTAGAAATGTTCTGTGTTAACTGTGTCTGTTGATGGCTCAATTCCTGGGGGGCAGTGCAACCTAACTTTACTTTTGATTAGTGGAATAAAAACACTTAAAAAGTATAATCTGAAAACCCAGGCATATAAAACAATAACAGCAATAATAAATTGGCAATATTATTCCTTATAAGAGAAACTAAAGTACTAGAAATTAAATCCTATATTTACGTAAAAACAAAAGGCAAATGGCAAAATTAAATGTCCTCAGGGCCCATACTACAGGGATAAACTATAGAAAAGACTTTTTTAAAAAATTAATTAATTAATTAAACATATAATGTATTATTTGCTTCTGGGGTACAGGTCTTTGAATCATCAGTCAAAAGATTGTTCTAAAACAAAATTTTTTATAGTACAGCATTAGTTAAATCTTTTTTGATAATGTCCAGGGCAGACTCATAATCTAAATTCTGCTCTGTAGTAGCAAGTAGTTCCAGTGGATATATGTATAATTAAAATTATATATACACACATATATATGAATATATGCATAACCATTTAAAAATGGTAATTAGGGCGCCTGGGTGGCTCAGTGGGTTAAGCCGCTGCCTTCGGCTCAGGTCATGATCTCAGGGTCCTGGGATCGAGTCCCGCGTCGGGCTCTCTGCTCAGCAGGGAGCCTGCTTCCCTCTCTCTCTCTGCCTGCCTCTCCATCTACTTGTGATTTCTCTCTGTCAAATGAATAAATAAAAATCTTTAAAAAAAAAAAATAAAAAAAAAATAAAAATGGTAATTAAATTATTAATGACTAACTCTATACTCAGGACAAAACTAAGGTCCCGAGGTAGCTTTTCTTTTTAAAACTAAACAGTACAGAAATGGTCATCTTAATACTGTACTTAAAATTTGTACTGCTGATAAAATACATTCTATAAATAAAGTACAAATGATGAACTAGTTCATGAAAGAGAAGACTACAGTGTTATGATAATGTTAATGCTTCTCTTTTTAGCTCTTTTCCCCTTGGCATTTTGTTTTGTACTGCTGTACCAGCATGGTAGGGAAATGATGCTACTCAAAACAGTCACACATCTAACTTGTTAGCAGCCACCACAAAATATTAGTAGGATCGTCACTGGACTAGAAATAGCTATTACGTGAATTTTAATTACCGCTATTATATCTGCCCTAGTGATCATAGATCAACTGCATAATGAGCTGCGCAGAAATAATTGTCAATTCAGAAAGGACTTTAAATTTGGTTTCCAATTAAAAATTTTACAATCCAAAAAAAAAAAAAATCTATCACACACAATAATTTTTCTTTCATAACAGAAAACAAATTATTCAAGACTAAAATGCAACTAAATGCTGAAATCCATTGCGGCATGGTATAGAGAGAGTCAACCATCATTACGGAAACCTTAATCACTGACTAAAATTATAAAAGCCGCCCACCGCCAATTAAAATATTGTAATACAGATGTCTGTAAATTTCTAGATTGTTGTTTGCAGAAATACTTTGCGTTGTCAAGGCAGTTCTTGTGGAAGCTTTTAACTTTTGAAGGGAGCATGACAGCCTTGAATATCATGGTTTGCATTTAAATTCTTACAAAAGATCCTCCTCACCCTTAATGCTTCTATGACTGCCTAGTGTGTTGCCATCTTTGGGGAGGAAATTAATTCTTAATGAGTCTCTGAGTTCATGGTGTGCAAATTCAAATGGACAAAGCACCTAGCATACTCCTACTAATACTAGGCAAATACTACTGAAAAGCCTTTATGATACAGTCCTGTAGGCATCTATGATAACCTTGAGTCAAATTCCAAATCTATACCTAACTAAAAAACAAAAACAAAAACCACACCACTACAAAAACAAACCCAATAACCTTCGTTCTGAAGACCAACCAAGTTGGCTGGTGTACCGCACTGGAGAAAAGAGAGTGTGGATAAAAAAAAAATTTCTCTCTAGTTCCTGGAGATTTACCTCAAGATTTTATGTTATCATTCAACTCCCTCCAACAATAATTTTCTAGTTAAACTCTTCTAATTCCCTATCACGTTCTGACCAAGAGTTCTTGCCAGGAAAAAGAAGGGAAAGATAAATTTTTTTAAAAGCTAGGTAACAGAGAGGATGATAAAGATAAGAAAATATTAATTCTTTTTAAAAACCTTACGTTTGGTGGAAAGAGACTTTCTGGTCTCCTCTCAGGTATCATTTTTGCCACTACCCAATAAGATGGCAAACAGACCTAGAATATTTCCATCTCTGAGCCAGTGGCTGCGTGCTACAATTACCCAGGGAACTTGAAAAATTTTAAAAATACTTGGCCTTCACAGTAGATCAATTAAAATCAAACTCTCGAGGTTATTATTTTTTTTAAAAAAAACTTCTCAGAGAATATATTCATAAATGACACTACAAAGGGCTGATATCCAAGATCTATAAAGAACTCCTCAAATTCAACACACACAAAACAGATCATCACATCAAAATATGGGCAGAAGACGTGAAGAGACCTTTCTCCAAAGAAGATATGCAAATGGCCAACAGACACATGGAAAAATGTTCATTATCATTAGCCATCAGGGAGGTTCAAATTGAAACCACATTGAGATACCACCTTACACCAGTTAGAATGGCCACAATTAAGACAGTAAACAACGTGTGTTGGAGAGGATGTGGAGAAAGGGGAACCCTCTTACACTGTTGGTGGGAATGCACGTTGGTGCAGCCACTTTGGAAAACAGTGTGGAGATTCCTCAAGAAATTAAAAATAGAGCTTCCCTATGACCTAAAATTGCACTCCTGGGTATTTACCCCAAAGATACAGATGTAGTGAAAAGAAGGGCCATCTGTACCCCAAGGTTCATAGCAGCAATGGCCACACTCGCTGAACTGTGGAAAGAGCCAAGATGCCCTTCAACAGATGAACAGATAAAGAAGATATGGTCCATATATACAACGGAGTAAGATGCCTCCATTGGAAAGGATGAATACCCAACTTTTGTATCAACATGACTAGAGGAGATTATGTTGAGTGAAATAAGTCAAGCAGAGAGTGTCAATTAACATATGGTTTCACTTACTTGTGGAGCATAAGGAATAACATGGAGGACATGGGGAGATGGAGAGAAGTGAGTTGGGGGAAATCGGAAGGGGAGATGAACCATGAGAGACTGCGGACTCTGGGAAACAAACTGGGGGTTTTGGAGGGGAGTGGGGTGGGGGGTTGGGTGAGCCTGGTGGTGGGTATTAAGGAGGCATGTACTGCATGGAGCACTGGGTGTGGTGCATAAACAATGAATCTTGGAAGACTGAAAGAAAAGAATAAAATAAAATTACCCAAAAGAAAAAAAAAAGTTTCCAGGATATTTGATATTCAGATTTATTATGCTCCAAGTTAAATCTTTCTGATTAGAAGGCTTATTCTTATTAAAGACAAGCGTAGGATAAGGATATACAGCTTGAATGATTTTTTGCAACTTCAACCAGAATTTTTAAATATTTTAAACCAGGATTTTTATTTGTGTTATATGATTAATAATTAAAAGTAATATGGGGGGGAAAAAGCTTCTCAAGGGATTCTAGTGTATAGCTAGCACTGGCAAACACATCTAGGTAACAGAAGACAGAATTCCTGATGAGTAAAGTCCTAAGAGCATAAACTACTACATAAGAGAATGCTGTGAAATTTACATATGCTGGATGATGTCCACAAAGCCAACAAAACCACAGAGAGAAGCAAGCACCTTACTTGCAATCAGAGTTGGAAGGAGCTGCAAGGAATCTTACACATCTGCTAACTCTATGTATATCAATTTGTAAACTGTAAAAAGGTACTTCTATATTAACATGCACAGGTATTTCAAAGCACACATAAACAAAAATTCAAAGAGATGGAATAAAAAATAAAACACTATTTTAAGATTAAGTTTTAATTTGTCCAATTACAAAATACATTTTGGTTTTGTTGTCAAAATAAAGCAATTTGCTTTACATTCTGGATGCTTGGTTTTTGTTTTTGCTTTTTTTCTAAAGATTTTATTTGTTTGACAGACAGAGATCACAAGTAGGCAGAGAGGCAGGCAGAGAAAGAGAGAGAGAGAGGAGGAAGCAGGCTCCCCGCTGAGCAGAGAGCCCGATGTGGGGTTCCATCCAGGACCCTCGGATCATGACCTGAGCTGAAGAAAGAGGCTTTAACCCACTGAGCCACCTAGGCGCCCCTGGATGCTTTATTTTTAAGTGGATTGCCAACTGGAGTAGCTTTGTACCAGCAACAGCTAATGCGACCTAAGGTCCAACACACAAAAAGGTTAAGGGTCACTATATCAGTTATCTTCAGTAAGCCTTTAGCTCCAGGCCTGGTGGTGATGGCAACAGGGGACCTAAAGGCTACATTTCCAGAAGTCCCTTCCTAGCAGGTTTCCAGCTGGAGTTCTGGCAAAGGGAGAATGAAAGGAGGAGGAAGGGAGATTTTTTCTTTTTGTGTGCATTCTGTATACCTCCTGCGGCAGCAGCTTCCTTATCTCTGGTAACCAACCCCCTTCTCCAGACCTTCCATTTTTGTATTTGCAAAGCATCTGTAACCAATTCCCTATGTTAAATCCCTTTCTGCTTGAAAATCTGGAATTGTTTTTGTTTCCACAATAGACATTAACTGAATTATCACCTAAAGACAGGGGATGACTGAGATTGCTAATTTCCTTTGGAAGGGCCAAGAGTACTTGTTACATCAGATTACATCATCACTGTTTCCACCTCACACAATGACTGATAAAGAGACCATTTTAGAATAAAAGTACCAGTTTTTCTACTTTCTTGTTCACATATATTTGCTTTATTAATATATTAATTATCTTTATAGTTTCTTTGCAGGAACCTTTAAAACCATTTGTTCCTTTTTGAAGATCGAATTTAGCTAATAATAGTTACTATACTCTATAAACCTCTGAATTTGGCAGGAAACCTAAAAAGCTGAAGGCAAATGAAAACGTGAGGCACTGGAAATACCAATGTCAATCCACCAGTGTTGCAAAATTTCTACTCTTCTGCTGAAAATGGCCGAGTAGCACAGGGGCTGCATAAGGATGCTAGGGTCAATCCACACAGTATTTCTAAAGCTCAATTTCCTTCTTTTATTACATGAAAAACAAGGTAAATACAAGTTCCAATATTTCCCCCCTCAATCAACAGCTCACCTGTAAATCCTACTTTGACAACCTATTATTTCCCAAAGTTTGTTTTTACCACTACAAAAGATGGGGGAAGGGGAATTTAATGTTCAAATGTTTGCAAAATATATGATTAAACAAATTCCAAGGTCCCCAATTTCTATATATTAAAGTGTCCATTTTGAAGAGGACACAATCAGAATCTATAAGTTCTTTTAACACTTAATCTTTTTACACAACTCCTTTTTAAGAAGACTCTCACTAAATTAGTGTTTCTTTCTTTCTTTCTAAAAAGATTTTATTTATTTATTTATTTATTTATTTATTTATTTATTTGAGGGAGAGAGAGAGAGAAGCAGACTCTCCACTGAGAAGGGAGACTGACCCAGGGCTCAATCCCAGGACCCCAGGACCATGACCTGAGCTGAAGGCAGACACTTAACCGACTAAGCCACCCAGGCACCCCAAGATTAGTGTTTCAAAACTTACTTTGGAAAATGCTGGCCTACATGAACCAGTAGTTTCTGAAATATAATGAAGATTCAAGGCAGAAGAAAACCACTTAATGAAACCTAAGCAGACATATCCCATAGGTAAGGCAAGGTTTTTCAGGGCCAAGCTTTCAAGGAGGGAACATTCTAAAATATAATACTAATCATGTGTTCTTTTTGGTCCAATAAATGCTTTCTGAATGGCAAGGTATGGTAGTATTACATCTCAGATAGTCTGTGAACTAAAAGAGATAAATCTGAATATAATGCTTAGAAGAGCTCCATTTACAAAGTGGGGGTTCAAATATTATGAGATGATTACATATATATTCTACATGCAGTTGACCCTTGAACAAGACAGGTTTGCGCTATGTGGATTTTCTAAGTTTACTGTCCCAGCATGGATTTTTTTTCAGTAAACACAATACTTTAAATGTGTTTTCTCTTTCCTTGTAGGAGAGAGTTATTTTCGTAATAATGCTTTTATTTCTAGCTTACTTTATTGTAAGAATATAGTATATAATATATATAACATTCAAAATATGTTAATTGACTGTTTATATTACCAGGAAGGCTTCCAATAAGTTAAGTTTTGGGGGAGTCAAAAGTTATACATGGATTTAACTCTGTGTATGTGTGTGTGTGTGTGTGTGTAAGGGGGTGGGGGGTGGGGAGGGCATCAGTAATCCTAACCTCCACATTGTTCAAGGGTCAACTGTGTATGTAAGTTTATCTATGAGCCATAGGTGGGTGGGAAAGGTTTAGGGAGTAAATGCAAGGTGGGTTTTTCTGATCAAATGCAGGGATATAGTTTTATAAATATATATGCCATTTTCTAGCCCTTCTTTCAATTTTTGTAAAAAATTTTTTCCTTACATTTACCCTGAAAATTGTATTCAAAGAACCTCAACAGTTATGATGAAATACCAGGCTTCATGTTTATGTATTTCACCTGGTAAAACTCTGAAAACATTTCAACATCATATTGGATTTACAATTTTATAGAACATCTTGATTATGTAACCTCTAAGTCATTCTTGTTGAATTATGTTGATGTTTCTCAATCTTTTAAAAAATCAAAGCCTCCTTCTGATAAAAGTAACAAAAGCTTTATACTCTTTCTATACTATAATACTGAATATGTTTTGAAAGCTGTGTAGGTGCCTCCATTCATTCTGATACACTACCATGGTGGAAAAAATTCATGAAATGTTTAAATAGTGCCACATGATAGATTATAGTCAATCTTTATTTTTATATAAGCAAAATCTTTCCAAAGATTACTATATGGCTCATTGCTAATAACTACATTAGTATAATGACTCACTAGTGCAATGACAACTTTAATAAAGGTTGATACCATGAACTGCCACTTAATGTTAAAAAGTCTTTGAAGCGGATGATGTAGCGTTACATCCTAATATGGAGTTCAGAATACAACATATTCAAACTTACTTTAGCAGTAAAAAGAAAATATAAAAACATCCTAAAAATACGAAATTTGGAATCTATCTTCTACACCTGCCAACTGGATATAGTGTCAATAACAGTAAGAATATGAACTTACTAGCAAAGTACCAGCTTTGCTTGATTCAAGATAGATTTTCTTTTTGCCTAATCAGTGGTGGTAGGAGCTCATGATGGCCCGGTACTAACTCTTTCCCAGCTTCCTTACTTTTCTTATTCCATCAAAAAGGCTTTATTTACTGTCCACTGTAACAACTTGACAATACAACTCACTGTGATGATTCCAACAATTCAAAAAGACTTTATAAGGTAGAAAATTAGGATAAAATCATTCTAACTCCTCTATCATCCAAAAATAATGACCATTAAAGTATTTAATCTTAATTTTGGACATTTGTTTCCAATCTTTGCTTGTCTTAAATAACAGAGAGAAACACTACTGTATATCTATCTACCTTTGGGCCCTGTCTTTCTATGATACATTCTTAGATACAAGACTGCTGGGTCAAAGATATATTCTTTATAGTGCTTTGGACACAAATTACCAAACTCCTCTCCAGAAAGGCTGTATCTCTTTATAGTTTATGGGAAGTATGGCCTTTCTTGTCCTTACTGTGATAAAGCAGCAGCCAAAAAGATAGACTTGGATTATCTGACACTTATTCAGCCTGTCTTCTTCTTAAGTTTACGTTTTCCCTGAAAGCATAACCAGAGACTATAAACCGAAAGCCTGGCAGGATGCAAATGAACTTTAATTTGCTTAATTTACTCCACATAGCACAGCAATTTAAAAAATATTGTTTTTAAGAAGGGGCATGCACACTCCAGTTCACCATAGTCCTTACCATTTTACCTTCTTAAATTTCAGCACTCTGCTCACTGAGGAGGACTGCTTGGCTCTGTAGGCATTTGCTATTTCTCATGTAAAATAACCTTAAGAAACTCAAATTTCATAAAGTGGTCTGACAAATACTAAACTGTGACACCTAAATCGAGATACTTAAGGCCAGTCTTAAAAAGGGATTGTTTCTTCCTAAACACTGTATCGGGTAGAATGTTAATAAGCACAAAGTAGGACATAAGATATCGACTGTTAATTGTACTTGACTTAACTCAGGTTTCACTGTATTTTCAGAAAATCATCACATTTTTCCTTACATTATAGGTATTTCAAGACCCAAAATCCTTAGCCCTTTCAGTACTTCTAATGACCTGCAGCAGCATAGCACAGTGTTGACTAAGAGCGTGGCTCCTAAACCAGACTACCTGGGTTCAACACCTGAATTGGTTAATCACTGGCTGTGCGACCTCAAGTAAGCTAATCTCTCAGGGTCTTAGTTAGGATAGTAATGGTAGCTACTTCATAGGGTAAGTGTAAAGACTAAACGCATCATATGAAGCACTCAGTGCACAGCACATAACATGTATATAATATGTGTGTATTGTATGTTATAATATATATCGTATATGTAAGATATACTTCAATTAAAAATGGTTTAAAAATATATACAGGCAATCCTCACTTTGCATGATAATGTGAGACCATAAAAATGCCCGTGGAAGTTGAAACTATGCAAAGCAATCTTAATAATCCATGGGAAAGGGGCGCCTGGGTGGCTCAATCATTAAGCGTTTGCCTTCAGCTCAGGTCATGATCCCAGGGTCCTGGGACTGAGGCCCACATTGGGGTCTCTGCTCTGCGGGGAGCCTGCTTCTCCCTCTCCCGCTCCCTCTGCTTGTATTTCCTCTCTCACTGTCTCTCTGTCAAATAAATAAAGTCTTTAAAAAAAAAAATCAGTGGGAAAAATTACTACTGTTCCAGACTTATAAAATTTCTTGTCAATACATTAAAAATTCTCAGCTATATAGGTATGAAAAAATGAAAAACATATTAAAACTAATATTTATTAAGGACATCGTAATTTAAAACAAAAAAAATGTTTTAAATTGAAAATGTTTTCATTGAAAAATGAAGTGTTTGATTTCTTTGAAAAATTTATCAAGAGTAGCTTAAACAACAGTTGCCTTCTTCCCATTGTTTAACTTAGGATACAGAGTGAACATCTTCTACCACGCGTGGTAAATCATCATATTCCTTACCCAGTCTAGATAACTCAATCACTTAATAGCAGGTGTGTGACTAAAGTCCTTTTAAAACCTTAGAATCTACAAAACAGAAAAGAATAAAAATGTAACAGAATGAATAACGACATGAAGACTTACATTATACTGATGATTAGCAACAGGTTTATAATTGGTTGTCACAACTTTGTCCAGTTGTTGTGATAGCCTTACAGGTTTGGAAGATTCTTCTATTTGCAATCTGAAAAACAGAAGGCATTATTAACAAACTTACTCATTTATTAGAGTGAAACCTGAAATGTTATTGCTATAAATCTTCTTACTCAATATTTAACATATAAAAAGTAACCCCCAAAGCTGTATCAACTTTAATACTTTATGAATTTTCTTAAATTATATGGTATAAAACTAATCAAGTCATTACAAAATTCCAATCACTTGATAAGAGATAAAGATAAATAGATAATACGCTGACACTCAGGTCTAATGGTTGCTTTACTGGACAGCACAGATACAGAACATTTCAAGCATCGAAGAAAGTTCTATCGGACAGCACTGGTATAAAACTATTGCAGACCTCCATCTAAACTGAAATATAACTCAAAATACCACCTCTGGGGAAAAGCCATATACATATTACTTTAAATTCTTTTACTAGTACAGGAACTAAAAAGAATTTTCATTTAAAATTCCTTTAAAAAGCACAACTAGCACAACTTGCAGTATAAAAACTACTTTTTTTTTTTTTTTAATTCATTTGAGAAAGAGAAAACTTGAGTGAGGACAGGAGCAGTGGGGAGGGTCACCGCGCGAGGGAAAAGCAGACTCCCCGCTGACCAGGGAGCCTAACGTGGGGCTCGATCCCAGCAGACATTTAACCAACTGAGCCACCCAGGTGCCCCCAGAAAGTACCTATTTTTATAACATTCTTATTTTATTCCTTGCCTGAAGCTAATTATCTATTTCCTTCTGCCTATTTTTAGGTATGTAACACTGAATTACTCAGAAGAATTTAGATACATAGCAATTGCTTTTTTAAATGTAATAGTTATAAATACTATAAGTTTTGGTTTTGCTGTGATCCCCAAGTTCAGTATAATCATTTCTAATTTGAAATAATATTTCAAATATTAAATAAATAATAAATTAAATATTAAATATTTAAATTCTTCTATTTATAAATCTGTATCTATCATTTCAATACATAAAATGATTATTTTATAAAGCATAAGAAAAGTACTCTAGAAATGCCTTTGGAAACTTACTGTATTGGTAACCATAAATCATATAATGTTACTTTGCTTTTCATGAGCCAAATACACTTTCTGTGAACCACAAAGAAAGTACTAGCAAGAGATCTAGAAGGCAGATGTCCACCCAAAGACAGACTTGGACTTATACTCCTTCAGTGGCCTCTTAACTGTTCTTGGATGAAGCACAAGGTCCTTCATATGACTTTATGTCACTCTGAGATCTAGTCCCTGCTTATGTCTCTAGCTTTAGCCATATTTGCTTCAGACCACAGCTGTGCCATGACCAGATTTTAGCAGAAGCCTCCTGCTGGCAATTATTCAGCAAGTGTTTACTGGGTGCCTATCTCTGCCAGGCACCGGAACAGAGGCTGGGAAGGCAGCAATAAAGAAAAGACTTACTTGAGTGGAAGACAAACATTAAACAAATGCTTATCTATAACTAATTAACTGCAGAACTCAAAAGGAGCAGGGGGTTGGTATGATAACGACTGACTGACTGCATGCTGCTAGGAAGTAAACACAACCCTGGTGTGTGCACTTCAGGGTAGCTGGAGCAGGGCTGCCCAAGCTTTTAAGAGGTGGGGTGAAAAGGTCAAGTGGAAATGACTCCTCCAAGCTGAGAAGACACCACCAAGTGACTAAGAAAGAAACAAGTGAGTGAAGACAGGTGTAGGAATGTTTACAGAGGGTTAGAAGTAAGTATGTCTAACTCCTTGAAAGGGGTGTGTGTGTGTGGGGGGGGGGAAATAATCAAGTGGCAGTCTGTTTCTAAACACCTCTTTGTGTTCTAATCTTAGCCTTATCCCCTACTGGAATCAGTTCTCAGGGATCTGGCCTCTCTAAATGGTAATCTATCTGTTATGCTTCCCTGTTTCAATCATTGCACTCCATAATTTGATCTTATGAGACATTCAAGGAGGGAGGCATGTACTAGCTCCTTCCTCCCACATTAAACAATTGTTCCCATTACTTCACAATTTGAAAATTCCTTGGGGTTTTTGTTTGTTTAGGTAAGTGTGTCTTTATAAGTGGTAACTTATTCTTGTCATACTCTTGCACTTGAATTCATTCTCAGGCACTGCATCCTGATTCAAGTTCAGGTGGCATACACTCACTTCCTTTCAATTCTAGTGCAACAGCTCTAAAAGCCAATGCTGTCATCCGTAGTGTCATGCCATTTTTAGCCTCAAAGTATCTCATCTTTTAAATTTAGAAAGGAAAACACTGAATTAACTTTTTAAAAATAAAGAGCTCATATAAAAACTTAACCTTCGTATTACATATTTGAAATATCAACTTCAAGGGTTTTAACTAAAAGAAGTTATCTTATGATTCAAAACTCAAAATGTTAATCTAGGGGCTAAAAATCATGACATCTTTAAAGAACTAAATCTTAAAATACTTTAATAAACCTTGAATAGTTTTTTTAAAAAATTTTATTTATTTGACAGAGATCACAAGTAGGCAGAGAGGCAGGCAGAAAGAGAGGGGGAAGCAGGCTCCCTGCTGAGAAAAGGGCTCAATCCCAGGACCCTGAGATCATGACCTGAGCCGAAGGCAGAGGCTTAACCCACTGAGCCACCCAGGGGCCCCAACTTTGAATAGTTTAAAATAGGTTAGCAGGGATCTTTACCTAACACAAATAAATTCATTTAACATTATCTCACAAAGTGTCAGAACAATTTGCAACTCTACTTCACCACTGAACCATGTACTTAATTAAACATCACTGACCTCAACATGCCTTCAAAGTCAAAATGAGTTTTTTCTGGCTTTGCACAAAATAATAAAATTTGGAAATACCTGGTCTGTAAAGCTGAAGAGCAAAGAACATATAGAGGTTGTAGGCAGGACTGAGAGGAAACTAAGTTTCACTGTCCTAACTATTTAAAAAAAAAAAAAAAAAAAAAAAAAGGTCTTTTTCAGAAAAATTTTTAAATATTGTGTTATTTTCAAGAAACTGTAACACCAAAATCATATCCTCTGATTTTTAGGTGCAGCCAGACCTTGTTTTACCTTTGTTTTATAAACCATTAAAAAAAAAAAATACTTATGGGATGCCTAGGTGGCTCAGTCCATTAAGCTTCTGCCTTCAGCTCAGGTCATGATCCCTGAGTCCTAGGACTAAGCCCTGCATCAGGCTCTCTGCTCAGTGGGGAGCCTGCTTCTCCCTCTGCCTGCCTCTCCCTTTGCTTGTGCTCTCTCTCTCTCTCTCTGACAAATAAATAAATAAATAAATAAATAAAATCTTAAAAAAAAATACGTAGCGCTAATTACTACTATCACTTCAGGACAATTCAGAATATACTTCCATCTTAGAAAGCTAGAACAATTACTAGTGTTTCTGGAATTATTATCTCAAGAGCCAATTTTATCTCTTACTTCCTTCCAGCAAAGAAAAAGCTCAAAGGCTACATGACCTAACAGCTAAAATCCTAACAAAACAGTAGCTGTCACAAATTTATACAGACATTTAAAAGAGCACTTACTATGTGCTGGAAACTGTGTTAAAAGCTTTACTTATATTATCTCAATCTCACTTTTTCCTTACAGTAAGCAAAAAAGTGAACTAGAACTCGGATTTTTTTTTCTTTTACCCCAAGTTTCAAACAGTTAACCTATTAAGTCCCTAACAACATATGGTCTCTTCTATATAGTCTCCTAAAAGGTCACATGGCAGAATAAAACCGCTAATTAAAATCTCATTCATATAAAAAGTTTTTAAAAATTCATTAAGTATAGTTCAAAATAAACAATTCTCCTTAACACTCTTCAACTTGCCTACAACTAGCCCAATTATACACATACATACAGAAGGGCACATTTTCTTTTTCAACACCTAAAAAAAGATTCCTATTAAGTTAATGTCACGAGTCATTAGGCTACAATCATGGTCCATAATCACTCTTATCAAAATCTCTTAAAGATCTTCTTCATTATACTTAATTAAGATTTACATACTATACTGGGAATTCAATTTTTAAATTATTTAGAATATTTCAGAAATACAAAATCCATGTAAAAAAAATAGTAGCATAAGCATCTCCAAAATACTTTAAAGGATGAACACTGGTAAAATCTAAAAAAATGGGAAAAAGTCAAATTCTATTGCTTTAAAGATATTAGATTGCAGAAGGGAAGTCTACAAATTTTAGTCAGTAGATTGGTAAGTGTAGTACATCCCATATAAAAGAAATTCAATAAATATTTGTTAAGCAAATGAACAAATGATACCTCTATTGGACAATTAGATCACAAAGGAAAAGGACAAAACCCCTATTAAGAAATCCTGCATTAATGCCTGATTTTATACTTGCAGACTATTTGCTTAAACAAAAAACCCTAAGTAACACTGCCTTGACTAATCTGGTTATCAGTGATAGAATTAAACAACTACAAAAAAACCCCAACTAAACTACAAATGTTTCCACCAGCAACTGCCAATGTAGGAGTCATTTGTGTTATAGCTGCATGTGATTGCAATTTATACTCTTCTTAAAATGATAGGTTTCACAAAAGAACGTGTATATTCTCAAGATTTTGATTTCATTTTTAAAGGGAAAAGTAAAGCAGTGAAAGAGGTAAAAAGTGCGTCCAAGGGGGAGAAGGAGGCTGACGTTCTGCAGGGTGAGACAAAGGTAGGTCTCGAGGCAAGGAGAAGCAGGAACAGCAGTGGAGCAATGGAACTGCCTATGAGCAAGAGCACGTATACTTGGCCCAGAGTTAGGTTAACCAAAGAGGAGTTTCAGAAGAAAGTCCAGCATGGGAGCAGGCAGAGAGAAGGCTGGGAAAACGGCCACGATGCCCGTGGAGCCAACTGACTAATACGAAAGGCTCTGGTGACATCCCGTTTTAACACAGTCCACTTATTGGAAGTTTCAGTATTCTGAGAACAGGACAAAGAGAGCTTCTTGGAGGAACTGTAACAGCTGCACATGTTAATCTATTAGAACATGCATCCGAGTGGCAATGAAGAAACTGCACAGCTTGCAATTAATGAGTAAAGGAATTATATCCTTATCTAGCAGGGCTTCTGGAAGGTTTAAAGACAGCAAATTTGAAATTAAGTAATTTACGTGTCTCTTACAAATATTTATTAGTATTTGTAAACCTCGTGAAAACAGGAACTTGCTCATATTCCTAGCGCCTAGAATAGGCATGCAGTATAAATGTGTTGTATAAACGAAAAATAAAAGATGAGAAGAAAAATTTTAGGCTGCATTCAATCAGAGATGGCAATCTGACTGTCAAATCATAAGATCTGTGGCAATATATGCTAACATTTAGATATGGCATTTGAGAAAAGAGACTGTAAAATATATTAAGATTTAATTTTCACTCTGGAGGGAACACTCAACATACCTACTTATACTGCGTAATATAGTAGCCACTAGCAATATGTAATTATTTAAATTAATTTAAACTAAAACTTAGCTCCTTAGGCACACCAAACACATTTTAAGTGCCCAACAGGCACATATGGCTAATGTCAACATATAGGACAACACAGATAAAGAGCACTTCTATCACTGCAGGAAGTCATTGCAGAATGACACACCCAAATATCTATAGGAGCTTGTCAAGTAAAGTAGAAGTCCCAGCCAGAGATGGGGGCTGTGGTGAACTGGAAATAGAGCACATGCTCCATCCCAAGTGGGCAATAAGACCTTAGTTAGCATGCACTTGATGGTTAGTCTGTAGGAATACAAGCACAATATTACCAGATCTTCTAATTACTCAAGAATATGCAGAGTTAGATTTTTGTGTGAAAGTATTTATTTAAACACTGCCAACCAATTCAATTTTTATAAAGGGCAAACCTTCCCCCTGCCCCGCACCCACCCCCAGCCCCCGGCAAAACAAAAATAACCTCTTAGTACCAAAAAACATACTAGCTGTACCACGTCACTTGTTTGCAGCCCTCTGACCTCTAGATCCCAGGGGTTTTGTTTGCTTTTAGTTTTAAGCAAAGCAGCAGCAAAGAATTAAGAATTAGTACTAGAAGCAGGAAAGTCACGACACAAGTGTGTAATAACTACTTGCATCAAGACTCTAGTTTTGGGCGCCTGGGCGGCTCCATTGCTTAAGCGACTGCCTTCAGTTCAGGTCATGATCCTGGAGTCCCAGAATCGAGTCCCACATCCGGCTACCTGCTTAGCAGGGTGTCTCCTTCTCCCTCTGACCTTCTCCCCTCTCATTCTCTCTCTCTCACACACACAAATAAGTAAAATCTTAAAAAAAAAAAAAAAGATTCTAGTTTTGTTAAAAGACCAGTAATTCCCTCCAACTTCAATCCCGTGTTCCTATTCTAAGGAGAATCCCTGAGCTCCTGGATAGGCGCAACTAGACTGTTCTCATGGGAGTGCATTCCAGCTAGTAATCAGACTAAAAATCAAAAGGTATCTCCTAAGCAATATAGAAATTAGTTTTTGGCTCTTTAGAAAACTAGCAATTTCATATGATTCAACCTAACAGCTCCCACTAAACGAAAAGACTTAACACTGAGTTGAGTCTTCTACATGAGAATAGAACTCAAATCGCTAATTAAGCTCTAGCATAATGGTGACTTGCCCATGATCAATACTGTTTGTCGGAAGCAGGGAGAGGGGAGAGATTCAAGATTCCTTGTCCAGTGCTCTTCACTTATACCATAATTACATCTTAAATATAATGAAATAATCCAGATGTCTCAAGTTGGTAAGCATATATATACATATGTGTGTGTGTGTATATATATATATATATATATATAAAATCCCAATTTAAAATATTTAGAGTTATATGCGAAAATATACTATGTCCCAAAATATGTCCATTACATTAGCTAGCAAGGTATCCAGAAGGGGCCTACACTCAACTCAGCAAGGGAATGATTCACACTTGGGCTCTGTTTTCTCCTAGATTCTTGATAGAAACAACAGCCCTGAGAAGTTCTGGGAATGTGTTGATTAAGGTAAAATAAATGACACTTAGTGTAATGAAGACATTTTGTAAGGGTCTTGTTCTTGTTTTTTTAATTACTGCCTAAATTCTATTTTTCACTGAAACACTGTACGACTGTCAACATATTAGCAAATTTTCACTTCTCCAGGAAGGCTCTGTCATCAGCATTTTATCGAGTATCCATCTCCACTAGCTAACCAACACAAAATCCCCACTCAACAGTCCAAAATATAAATATCTTGCCTCCTGCCAAAAGCTCGTCATTATCTTATCATTTTATCTTATATTCTTTTCTTATGTAATATATTTATTATCTTGAACTTGAAGGCAAGTGCGTTCAGTGGGTATCTTTACCCAAAGCAGTGGCATTACTTCTAGGTCACCAGGGCTCTGGCTGTGCGAAAGTACAAAAGACACCACCCACACTGGACGAAGGGGGCCAGGAGGACAGCACACACAACTAGCTCTCCTTTGTCTGGAAAACTACAGGATGTCCATGGTATGCAGTGCCTAAAGGTTTTGTTGAAATAATTACCAATTTTGGTCACCTGCAAGGTAGCCATTATAATTTTTTTTTTTTCGTTAGTCCAAGTCAGGGATGTTTTCTTATTCCATCTCAAGACAGCAAATTTCTTTTCACCTTGGAAAATTTGGATTCCAGTTTAAGTGTGTGTGTGTGATGGGGAAGGGAAAGGAGGAGAGGGGCAGGCAGAAAGGAAAGGGGGCAGAAAAAAGGATGGCATTTACTGGAAGAAATCCTTTGCTGCTTATACTCTTCCTATTAATCAGATACTCTAGTCATTATTTTAGTACAGGCAAAGAATAGAAATACATGAGAAGAAAAAAAGGTTACCTAATCAGGGACCATTTATTACTTCTCAATACATGACCAGCAAGCTATTCTTCCTATGCTAGAAATGAGATTATCCTAAACTCCAATGGATGATGAGTGACAAAAACATTTATATTTCATTCTTTAAGAAGCTTTCATTTTATTTTCCTTCTCCAAATTCCAATCACAGTAAAAAGCCTAAATAACTTGGTATAGTTCCCAGGGGTGTGGGCGAAAACTCATCTATCAATAGGACCACTAATATTTATAACTTCAATATTCAAAAGAGCAACAAAGAACTATCTATTGTATTCAGGTTTATGCCAATATTTTGCACTAAAAAAATCAGAGATTAAAAGCAAACCTATGGCATACTGCGAGACTCTGAAAAATGCTTAGTCTAGAAAGAATATACCATACCATGCCTGATATGATAGGGTCTCAAACAAGATGGTTTTAAGCTCCTGGCCTACCACCAGGTATGATTTCGGACAAGTTAGTCAATCTCTTTAACGCCTGGTACTCTCAAGGGAAAAACTGAAGATTTTAACAACTGAAATAGGGAGATGATCTTTATAAAACACTGTCCCTTAGCTTGTATTCAGTACACTGTAGCTATTATAGGAGTCATTTGAAAACAACTCTTAATAATTATCTGGTTTACCTAATAGATTCTGAAATCAAGACTTATGGAATCTGTGTTTATCCTTTATTCTAACAGGGGATATTTGACTACATCAGATTAAAAGCACTTTTTCTGATCTCCTCTGATGTTTTCAAGGAAAGAAAATTTCTTCCTAAATGCCATTCAACAGCAGGTAAAACATGTAATTCACAGAAGTGCTAATTATAACTAATTATAACAACCACAGCACCAGAAGACATATAAAAATATGGCAGCTTACAGCTTATGGTTTTGGATGACTGTACACCTGATCTTAAAAATGGACTGAATTATTAGATGTAGTCAAATATTTTTCTTTTTTTTTAATATATTTCATTTATTTATTTGACAGAGAGAGATCACAAGTAGGCAGAGAGGCAGGCAGAGAGAGAGGAGGAAGAAAGCTCCCTGCTGAACAGAGAGCCCGATGTGAGGCTCGATCCCAGGACCCTAAGATCATGACCTGAGCCGAAGGCAGAGGCTTTAACCCACTGAGCCACCCAGGCGCCCCTAGATGTAGTCAAATATTTTTCAATTTAATCTTCAGGGCACTCAAATCAATGTCTCATATATGACTTTCAACCAGTAGTGACTAGAACATGTATCTAAGTTTCACAAAAGTAGAAAACTACATTTGAGCAGAACATCTCTTTAAGTTATACATAACTCATAGCCATTTTTAAACAGTCTCAAACTTTAATCTTTCCCTGCCTTACTCATATTAAGTATGATGCAAAGAGGTTTTCTAATTTTCTTCCCAGAGGACAGGGCCACCTGCAGAAAAACTACACGGTGGGTACAACTGAATGGAATAATGATTTTATTCCTCTCCTTCCTTTATTATCAGTGTCTACTTTACTTTGGCTAGTGTCCCCTTTTTTTTTTTAAACCTCTCTGACCTTTTTAGTTGATTTTCTCTCGATTTTCTATCTAGCTCTGGATTATTTCATATACATTATCTTACCTCAATGACCAAATAGGTTAATGTCTCAGGGTACATGAAACAATAACCCTTAGGCCTCTTTCCACCATGGAATCTCTAAGGATTAGTTTAGATTTTGTATCCTAAAGGATTCTTTGCCCAGCACTTAACTACACTGACCCTCCTGAACTTTTGCGTATGTGGTGGGTTAATCTAGTGCTTAGAAATCCTCTTGACACCACCATTTTACTCAAGCAACTCAGGTTTCACCATCCATTTCTTCTCTTCTCCCAGATGATTTTCATAAATAGAAAGTGAGTTTTGCCTAAGTACTAATTCTAGAGGCTCGTGCAACTTAAACTCTCCCACCCAGCTAAGTAATGGGCTCTAGCCTTCTGCTTCCTTGCAGATTCCCCACGTACAAGAGTCCACGGACTCCCACAGTGACGTATGACTCAGAGGCATGAGTGGATGAGAGAACTGCAGGCCAAGCAGTCACTGTGGCAGTTCAGTGTAATGTACTGGGACAGCCACGCCCCTGAATATTCTTGAATCACATCATACAGATCTTGATTGAAAATACTTAAAAATATTTAATCAATATGACGTGAAAGCTTTTTCTTTCCATTAAGACTGAAATGTATTAATTAATTTAAGGCTGCAATTTGATTTTAAGACACAGGTTTTACCTTTGCAGATAAAATTCTTCCAAAACTTAAAAATATTGCTAGAAATTACCGTTAATAACATTAACTCAGTTTCACAACAGAAACACTAATGCTTATATGTTCACCATTTTGAGATAGTGCCGAGAATAATTATTACACTAAGATTTTCTGTTTTCACAATTTTATCTGTTCATGTTGCCAGTACTCTCGATAGATCTCCAACTCCAACTACTTTTTTGGAAGCTCCCAAAACTGTTTATCCATTGACTGTAAATAGGTCTCTGATTTGCTATTATTTGGTAGGGAATTATGCAACACTAGCATAAAGTTACCTGGCCATCATGCAAGTTTTCTTTTACATAAAGCCTATAGATAGATTGATTAAGAACTGAATATATCATTTTGAATATAGTACAAATTCTTTTCCTTGCTATTAGTAGAGGGAAGAAGGCATTACATAACTGTTTTAATCTGGATTTTTCTAAATATATAAAATACTATCCGGTTCAATTCAAACCTAGGATTTTTTAATAGCTGGTCTCAGTACAAAGACAACAAACTTGGCATACAGGGAAAAAGGGTTTCTAAACAACATGGGGGTGAAAATAGTCCTGATGCTTTAGGGACTTAGTCTCTCTGTGTTATTTTATTTGCACTGTTAGCTCTACTTGAAAGTAGCTTCATCTTTTAGTCATTCATTTTATAGCCTTTAATTCCTACAAAATGTTACAGATATCAGACTATTCTTCATGGAGTTCTGGTTAGTCACAGAATGACTACTATTATAGGCCCAAAACAAATGTATCAAAATGTTTTCCACATCATGAACATGCATGGATGGGACAAATTATTAGAAAGGCTACTTGACCATGATGCATATTTAAAAATGACGGACAACTGTGGAACAAATGAAAAACTAGATATGTATGTATGTATGTATATGTACATATATATTTGGATGAACATATTCTAAAACACACCCGTGTTACGTTTCTCCCAGTTCAATATTTAGAGCCAAGAATGAAATTAATAGGGTCTGAGCTTGCTGTATTTTTATACAGATCAAAATGAGAATATGGATGACTAAAGGGAAGTGGGCGTCTGTGGGTTTAATTCCTACATGAGGTAAGGGTTAAAATATGGAGTATGTTTGATAAAAGCAATTTAGATGTAAAATGAACTTGGTGGTTTAAATGAGCCTTTACACATTTTATAACAGATGGCACAGCAACAGTCTTTATATCATTTAAGATTAGATATGGGGATTAGATATGATTCTTAAAACTGTGAACTCTATCACCATGAACAGGCTACACTGTCTTCTCCAAATAAAGTATATTATAGAATGTGTATTTTCTGCAAGGTACATGTTCACATTATATGAAATCTGAAGGAGACACAAATGAAAATAAATTTATATAACTGTTACTTTAAGTAGTGACTAAAGGAACTTAAAGTGAGTGTGCAGAAGGGGAAATGAATGAGGTAATGTAGTTCAAAGAGGCTGACCTAACAGAAATTAGCCAATAAAAGATTGAAAAAATCACTATGACAAGAAGTACTTTTCAATTTTCATATTTATTAAATTATAATTTTAAGGCATATAGCCAGAATTCTTTAAAATAGTTTAAAGCTAAGCACCCAATATTATCAAGCAGCCCCAACTGCTAACCTTCTGATCGATTTCTTTGAACCTAAAAATATTTAGGCTAGGGATTAAATAAGCTGCTTATGGGGACAGAAGCAATGTTTCTCTAGCCAGCCACTGCAATATATACTGCAAGTATGAATCATTCTTCCAAATTAAAATTTCTATGATCCTATGACTACGTGATGGGTGCCAACAGAATACACCAGTGGGATTAAACAACTTCCACTCAGCAAATTTAAAAATTCCATTCTGCAAAATTCCAGTTGCCTCTGAGTAGAAATCAGAATTATTAGCAGCGTATCATGTCAAACTGTAGGAAGCTACCCAGGCGTACACTAACCAAGACACTGTTGCTATGGTGACTAAGCAAATATAGCAAATGGCTACTTCATTAGTGACTCCATGAAAGTACAGATGCTGGAATAATGGATGGGAAATGTCTGACAGTGTGTGGCCACCAACATGTGCTGAGAGTCAGAGAGAGTTTTTTAAAAGATAAAGTGAATTTCATTATGCTGTTTTAGCAACCTTCGAAAAATTAAGAAGAGAGATTCTGGTGCTAATTAAAACCAAATCAAGCCAGGAGGAAAAATCTACAGAAGGAGTGGTAAGGCTCGAGGGAGAGTGCTCCATTTTGGACCAGCTGCTGTGATACTGATATTGATATTATAGATTGCAAGTCATTCAGACTGTCCTTTAGGGACAGCAAAGAGAGAAGGAAGGACTCCCTATCGATTCACTGCTTCAGACTCTCCACTGTGAATGGGGTTTCAGGCCATATGGTCTCACGTTCTCTTCAAGAGGATGACTAAAGGGGTTGAAAGAAGAATTCTGCACATGCTTCATCTCTGAAGAATTCAAACTACATTCAAGAATGATAATGAAAGCTGGAAATAAACTTCTGTGGTACAGTGACAAAAGATCAATGCTAGAATTAGACTTCTCTCAAAGAAGTTAAATTTATCTAACACTCCATATACTCTTGCTCCAACCTCATAAAAACAAAGGCTAGAAACTAAAAAACAAAACAAAAAAACCCAAAATGCTATCTTTTCCTCTACATTTACACTGCCACTAAGAACTTGTAGCTGATGCAAACCATATAGGAACTAACCAAAGATATGCTTATATTTTAGTTTCTACTTAATGCTGTTATATAAATACTATGTTAAATCATTAGTTATAAAAATGTCAGTTATGTTATTGTTATGGCACATAATTAAGTTATTATATAAATGATGCTAGTTACATTATGACTTTTTGATGACACAACAGTAAAGCCTTAGTTCAAAGTAAAGTAGTGTAATTACAAGGCACATAGCTAGTTACATACAGCATAGTGTTATGGAGGAGTTATGGCAGTTCAAGATGCTCAAGTCCACTGGCAGTACTAGCTCCCCATAGTTGTTTTTGTGGTTTTTTTTGGGGGGGGGGCAAACTACCATTTTAAGAAAAAAAGACTAGCAGTACACAAAACTGGCTGACTTCTATTAAATATTAAATGTCATGCTTGTTTTTGTCCTTGTTTTCATCAGTATAAGCATCAGAGTGTTAAAAGCCATACTTACTAAGCACCTCAATTCATCCTCCCAAATTTGTTCAGATCTTGTAATCCTCATTACTTGGGCCCACTACACTGCAACAGACTCTCCTCTGACTTCCTGTCTGAATGGCTTGCTCATCAGCATTGCTTAAGACACACAAATTCTTACTGGAATTAGCTCTCCTACCATACCCAAGGACCCAATCACATACACATTGCTATTATTAAACTTTTTACTCCCAATTTCTTCTGTGTCTGTCTTACCTTGCTCATCAAATTGAAAGTTGTTTGTTTGGAGGGTGGGTGGCCTGTATCCTACACGCCTTTCTCTGTACAGTTCAGAACAGTACCCAATTAGGTGTTGTATTTCTAAAATTCCAAACATTCCATACATCACCATGGTTGTCCTTCTGACCAGGTTCCTTTCCACCAACAGCTCTCCAATACCTTCTCCCCTTCAACATTCTGATGTTACCACATAAATCTCTTTCTCACCCCTCCTTCCTTCTTCCTCACACTGTATCCATAAACGGTATCTCCAACTTCTGCTAAATATGTATGTTTACACTATCTTCTCACCAGCCACCTTCCAACTTCAACAAAAGCCTCTATTTCAAAGTGGTATCACATCTCCACCACCTCGCAACTGACTGTCAGAGGCAAGTATCCTATGAGTGCCTGCTCTTGATTAACGGAGAAGACAAGCATACAGAGAGGTAAGTAACAGTGTATAGTAAAAGCCAGAGTCAAGTACATGGGGACCCATAGGGCAACTGCCTGGAGGAGTAAGGAAAGGCTTTTTCCAAGGATGTGAAGGTCCAGCTAGGAGTTTGTTGTACAAAGTGGGACAGTATGAGGGGCAGAAAAGAAGGTGGCAAATTCCAAGAACGGAGAGGGTGGAGAAGGAAGGAAAGTGGGGAAGAGGGAGAAGGAGGGAAGGAAGAAGAGGGGTAATACGGGAGGGGCAGCGGGAGGGGAGAAGAGGTGAAAAATACGTGGTAAAAAGATGGTTAGGTCAGGCTACAGAAGCTCTCTAATGCCAAACTAATCTATGAGTCAGTTGTCAAAACTGGGTAACTATGGGAAAGGGCTCACTTTAAAATGAAAATTAACTCTGACCACAAAAAGGAGAATGAACCAGGGTAAGGAGAGACTGGTCTCAGGGACAACAATAAACAAGGGATGAAGAGAAGCTACATGATACCAGGTACCAGTGAGAGAAGGGCAGAATGGTATGTGCATACATACGGTAAGCGTGCCTATGATGCTGAATTCCAGAGGGTTCTGGAGACCTAATACAAGCTAGGCCCAGAACGAGGTACCGTGAAAGAAACCAACATGAAAGAGCTACAAGCTGGTGGAGAGGGCAATACAAATAACGGAACATAAGAGCCTCTTGAACTTCTAAGGATTCTTCACCATTCCTGGAATGTGCCACCTTCTTTCCTATCCTTCACTCCCAGTGTGCATGGCAAACTCCTCTCTGGGCCTTCACCTTCCAAGCAAAGCAGCCCCTTACTCCCTATGTGTTTGCTCTATTTCCCTCATCTTTCACTCACTTCTCTCTCTGGCGGCTCTTACTGGACTACAGTCCTCCCACAGCCACCCAAAGCCAGTGCTGCAAGCGTCAAGTTCAACAAGGAAAATAATCAGTATGTTACTCAATTACAGTCCATTGAAGACATTCAGAGTATCTATTACCTGTCAGGTACTATGTTAGCTACGGATCCATACTCCTTTAAAGCCCACTAGCAAAAACTATAATAGCAATCTTTAATGAAAGTGAAAAAAAGAGTAAGACTATCAGAGAGGAAACCTAACTCAAGCAAAAGTTTTGTGATACTTTAAAACAGTTTTAACTGAGGTATAACCGTTATAAAGGGAGCTGATTTCTGTCATGTACAATTTGGTGGTTTTCACATAGGCATATGCCTGTGCAACAATTTGGTAGTTTTCACATATGCATATAACTATGCAACATATGCATACATTCTCAAATATGCATATGCGTATTTAGAAAAACTGCCCAGCCTTACAACCTAGGCTCCTCAACACTCAACTTTGTTTCTTCCATGGAAGAGTTTTAATAAACCCGAACTGAGTATTTTTTTTTAAGATTTTATTTATTTATTTGACAGAGAGAGACAGAATGAGAGAGGAAACACAAGCAGGAGGAGTGGGAGAGGGAGAAGCAGGCTTCCCACAAAGCAGGGAGCCCGATGCGGGTCTCGATCCCAGGACCCTGGGATCATGACCTGAGTCAAAGGCAGATGCTTAATTGACTGAGCCACCCAGGCGCCCCTGAGTATTTTTTTTTAAGGTTATTGTGTATCTCTGATCAATAAGCTCAGGAACTTAAGGACAGAGAAGTTTTATTTCACATTTTTAAGAGAATAACAACTACAGATATGTACATTTATATAATACTCTAAATTTTATATGCTAATTAAGTACCTTTTTTAAAAAAAAATTTCATTTATTTAAGTAGGCAGAGAGGCAGGCAGGGAGAGGAAGGGAAGCAGGCTCCCTGCTGAGCAGAGAGCCTGATTCGGGGATCGATCCTAGGACCCTGGGATCATGACCTGAGCCAAAGGCAGAGGCTTTAATCCACTGAGCCACCCTGGCGTCCCAAACCAAGAAAAATTTTCAAAGGAACAATAATGCAGTTCATAATATGCTGGGCATTAACATGCACTATTAAGCCACAATAATTAAAATAGCACCTTTCGGGCATAAAACTAGACCAGTGAAGTAGAAACAGACTCTAGGATGTCTAAGAATGAAGCTTATGGTAAGGTGGTACCATAAACCTCTGAAGAAGAAAGGAGTCATTGGAATAAAGTGCTCAGTAGAGGAAGGGCTCCACCCTCTAGGATATGCTGATGGAGAAGGTGTCCAAAAGAAAGGTAGACTTAGGAGGCCACTACAGTGAAACAGTGACCAACAGTGTACTTCTAGACCTGTGGTAATAGCCATGACTTACCTCCTCAAATTTATTTTGGATTAATTAATGCAGTCACATGGTATAAAATGTGTAACGTGCAAAAGCATAGGGATTAAATACAAGTCACCCCCAGATCTCCCCTAGATCTTCCTCCCTGGAGACAACCACTGACAAGGATTTCTTGTGCATTCAAGGACATTTCATTTTGAAAGAAGCTGTTGGGAGGAAATGTTTTATCTTTGCTGTTGCTGTCAAAAATCCGTGGTCTTTGGGAGGCAGCCTGCCATAGGGCAATGTTATTCTTACGGAAAAGATTAATTTGTTGGTGGGTTATTTAAGAGATAAGAAATTACCACACTTCGATTTAATCATAGTTTCCAGTCATTTCAACTCAACATAAAGGGAACAGGTAAAAACATAAGCCAATGATTTAAAAAACGTGTTTGAGGGATGCCTGGGTGGCTCAGTTGGTTGGACGACTGCCTTCGGCTCAGGTCATGATCCCAGAATCCCGGGATCGAGTCCCACATCAGGCTCCCAGCTCCATGGAGAGTCTGCTTCTCCCTCTGACCTTCTCCAAGCTCATGCTCTCTCTCACTGTCTCTCTCTCAAGTAAATAAATAAAATCTTAAAAAAAAAAAAAAGTGTTTGAGACCGTTTACAGATGAACTAGCAATCAGGTTAAAATACAGCATTACATTGCTTGGGTCCATGTATTACTTGGAAACTGTACACCTTGTTAAGGATTCCTCATCTGTGAGATCTGAATTTCTCAAAATGTGCTTGGACAACCATTACCTTAGAATCATCAGGGTGCCCATGAACAGTACTTATTTCTAGTACCAAATTAAGACCTATTGCGTCAATAACTCTGGGGCCTTGGCCCAACATTTTTAAACGAAGTTCTCAGGTGATCTGCATACATATGTTGAAGTTTAAGAAAGATTTGGTACTACTGAAAGCCATAATCACAGAAACCCTGTCTTTCTTGTTAACTGTAAGTGTAGTGCCTAGCACAATGCCTGAAAAAGAAGGTATCCCAGAATGTATGTTGAAGGTTTAATGAATGGACATTGGGACTGACTGCAGAGTATCTTGCTACATTGTTAACAACAAACTGATTTTTAAACTGTAAGCTTCATCCATGACAGAAATTTGAATAAAGAGCAGAGAAACAAGCTTTGGCAATCAATAGCTTAACAAGAGTTCATTTAGTTGCATGACTCAGTATCATAGCAAAGCACTTGGAAAGATGTCAGGGAATTTAATTAGCAAAACTTAATTAAATATCTGAGTTTCAGATAGATGCTTCAAGTGTATCATGTTAACAAGGACCAACTGACCCAAGGAAAAGGTCCCAAAATGAGATATTCTACTTATTTTTCTATTTATTAGGTAGTGACATCTGCCCTAACAAGAACTAGGAAAGAAGCAAAAAAGAACATCTCAGCAACCAAAACAGATGTCACGAGGCCAAGCATGACAGCTCTGGGCACTTGACTCATAGACAAGCCCATTAGACCTTCACTCAGAGTCTATTCAGGCTACTCTTTGCACACATTATTTACTTTAACAGAATTGTAAAACTGGTTTCCTAGCTCACAGGAAATTAAAAACACTAAATCAGAATGAAGAGAGGGGCAGCAGCAGATTGTAATACCATGAACATGACAAAATGAGAACTGTTAAGAAGGGGGTGAAAAATATATGAAAACAAGCAAATAAACTCACAAAAAAGCATAGTACTTTGTGGTCATCTGGGGAAAGGGTAAATGATGCTACTCTTTTTGACAGGATCTGAAGGTATCTACTATAGAACTCAAAACAGGTGTTCAAAAGAAAAATGAAGTTAAAGAGAAGGCTAGATTACATTCCCAACAGACTTTGTATATGAGGTATGGATGTAGGTATAATATGTAACATTATTTCAGAACGATTTTCATTCTAAAGCTAATCAAAAATTGTTTAAAGTGGGGCGCCTGGGTGGCACTGTCAGTTAAGCATCTGACTCCTGACTGGCGCAGGTCATGATCTCAGGGTTGTGAGACTGAGCCTTGCGTCAGGCCCCATGCTCAGCACAGAGTCTGCTTGAGACTCTCTCACCCTTTTACCCCTCCCCACTACACACACACTACCCCCCCAAATAAATAAATCTTTAAAAAAAAATTATTTAAAGCTACGAACTTTTAAAAAGAACCAAGTAGTAGCTATCTAGAAAATAACCGTTAGAAGCAACTCCTTCCTCTAGAGTTCCAGGAAGGAAAAAGACGCTCATGTACTTAACCAACATGAGATAATTTTCAGAACAATATGTTCTTGAAAAAAAAAATTCCGTTATTGTTTTGTTGGTATGATTAGCAAGATTCAGGGAACTGTACAGCATATACGCAATCATTTAGTTACCATTTAGAATCCACATGGGGACTATTTTGAGAAAAGTCATGGTGCTCTATTTTACAAATTACGTTCATCTTAAAAGATAACTTTTTTACGACAAAGGGATATCTAAAGTATGTAGTATAAAAAAGAGTGCTACTGAAAGGCGCTAAAGAGAACACAAACAGAAGTATAAACTCCTTGTAATTTAAATGAACTGCAATAAAATGCCATATGGCAGTCAATGTAATTATGTGGGAAGTACTGCAAATTCTGTTAACAATAGCATTTGGCTGTAACACACCCACCCTCTCCACAATTGTTGTGTGTACCAGACAGTACTGGTAAACAACAGATTTGTAAATTAATTTTACAATATTTCATATTCATGTTCGCCTCATAAACTGTATGTGTATGACAGTGTTTCTCCTCTAACAACTGAATTATTTTGGGTTGGGCGTTCACGTTTAAAAGCTAGAAGATCAAGTATAGTTCATGAAGCAGACTGAGTAATTTTTTCTTTTTGAAACTACACAGAATGCTGCATATCAAAGAAAGAATTATCTACAGTGAGCAATTCAAGGGCAGGAAAAATGGCTTACTCATCTTTTGTTCCTGAGTGTGTGGTACATAATGGGTGCTCAGTGGCTACCCAATAAATGGGTTTACACACATTTGTGAAGCTTTGGGCTGTGAAACCTTCGATATTATGGTGTAAAATACTGATGGGGGTGGGGAGAGGAACTCTGCTCTCTCTATGGTATCAACATCAGCTTCATTGGGCAATAGCATCTTTAATTGGTTGTCCAAGCTACAATACAGGTAAGTATGTGTCATTTCAGAATTATGCTATTTTAAAGAGAAAATAATTTGGCATTTTAAAATTAAGCTTGGAATATTTGCAAATTAAACATAAGTAATTCAATTTTATAAGAATTCAACAAATAAAAGATGATTAGAATCTAACAAAGGAAAAATAAACCTGTCGCTCTTCAGATAAATCTCCAAAATATAAGAGGCTAAAAGGATTATGAAAAACATTCATTCATGAAACAATTATTTATTCATCATCACCAAGTGGCAGGAACCATGCTAGGTGACAGGAATACAGTCAATGGTAATAATTAATGAATAATAAAGATAGTGCCATACAGTAGTAAGTGCTAAAAATACAATAAAGTCATGGCATGGCAAGTAACTAGGCCGTGGTGGTGGGATGGGGAGGTAGCTATACTCTTTCACCTAGGAGTGGTCAGGAGAGGCCTGTCAGAGGAGGTGACATATGACCTGAGAACTGCCTGATGGAAAGGAGGATAAGATCTAGTGAAAGACTTGTGCTTAGACTGAAAGAGGAGCCTGGAGATGGGTCTTGTTCTGAGGGACCAAGAAGAGGTCATTTTGGCTTCTGTCTAGTGAATGGGAACAGGGTACGGTGGGAGAAGAGGATGAAGAAGCTTCAGGATCCAAGGACACAGAGTTTGGAAGGCAGACATACAGGATCTTGCACATGCTAAGTAGGGAAGCGGTATGATCTCGTCTATGCTAGTGAGGCTGTGTGAAGAATGGCCCACAGGGGGAAGCAGGGAGTCACTAGTTAGGAGGCTCTGTGATAGCAGAGCCAGTCGCAGGGGCAGGAGCAGTCTATGGTGCACTGGGCCCACACGTAGAAGGGTCTTAACTTGATCTGATACAATGCTGTCACTTTTGAAATTCTTAACTTAATAAGGGACTGTAGAATTTTGTTTTGCAACAGTCCCTACAAATTACGTAGTTGGTCCTAAATTTAGGTGAGTGAAGAAGGCAGCTCAGACTTGTGTAGTAGCGTGTGCAGTGCTGGCACCGCTGACAGAACTGGAAGATGGCCTGGCTGTGTCTTGTCACGAGAAGAGGAATCATGGATAACTCCCAGGTTGTTTATTAACCTGAGTAACTGAGTAGAAATGGGGAAGACTGGAGAAAGACCTGCATTAGGGGTGGGAAGGTGGGTAAAAACCAGGAATTCAATTTCAGGTATGTGAAGCTAAGTGGCCTGTGAGACATCCAAGGGGAGCTTTCCAGTGAACTGTGGCAAATACATGGGTGTGAAGGTCCAAAGAGAGGTCTAAGCTGGAAATACAAATTCCAGAGTTGTTGTGTATATATTTTTAAAAGGGGGGGGGGAAATCACTTAGCAAGACAACATAGGAGGGCTAGAGTTCAAGAGATAAGTAAAAGCTACAAAGACTACAAAGGCCAGATGAAAATCAAAGAGGGTCACACTGACCAAGGGAAAATATGCTGAAGACAGAACCCTGAAGGATACCTAAGAACCTCCCTCTGAGTGACAGGCACTCCAGTGGATCATCTACCTGTTCATGACAACACTGTAACACCCTACAGTCAGCTCTCCATGTACTAAGCCTACCAGGCAGACCCACTACATTCCCTAAAACACTCCAATTACTTTATCCCAGATTTTGATGTGCATGATCCTCCTAGAATTTCTCCCTCCTCCTCTTTATCTATTCAAAGCCTATGACTCTCTTCACTGACTTCATCAAATCAGTATTTTCTGAATCCTGGTATTTACTGCCTGTGTCAACTTCTCATATTGTATACAACAATACGCTACCCTAAATTATTATTCAATACCCATCTATGATCCATTTCCCAAAACAGATAAGCTCTGGTTTCCTTTAAGTGCTACACTGCTTAGTATAATAGATGCATTAGATGCTTAATATGTATCTTAATGATTAATATATATCTGTTGAACAAGTGAGTAATAAATAACACCTTGAAGCTATGAAATATGGGGAAGTAACAGAAGTAGATAAATCAACTTCGCATGTAACAGCTTAAAAAGAAATGACTCATTGTGATCAAAGTCCTGGGCAGCCCGCCCGATAAAAGGCATAAAACCTAAGTCGTATACCTTTCATTCCTTCCTCATTCAACTAGTATTTACTGTGAGCCTACTAGGTGCCAGGTACTCTTCCAGTCATTAGAGATGCACCAGCCAAAAAAGCAGACAAAAAGTCTTGTCCTCAGGGAGCTGCAGTTTAGTGGAAATACCATTTGCTGGCATGTTTTGTTTTATATAAGCTTATTTATATATGCCCACACCTTCCTCTATTTTCCCTACAAGCCTACTGTTTTTCAGTCTGACAAGTTTGGGCCTGAACATTATCATTATTATTAATGCCATCCTTTCCGTTTTCCTCAAATATATAACGCATTATGAGAAAAGGGTTTTGGACATTCTGAGGCCTTCAAAGGGCTAAAAAAAAAAAAATCAGTACACAGTATGTAGCAACTCTCATACTAGGACCCATTCTAGAGAAGTACATCTTCAAAACAGCACAACTACTAGTGCATCAGAACTACCCAAAGCATTACAGAATTCACATAAACTTCCCAAAAGTAAAATAACGAACTCCACAGATATGTAAAATCATTGAAGATTCTCCTCTCCCCTGCAGATATACAGAGCTTTGAAATTAAATTATGCTATCAAAGTTCATTTTTAAGTTGTAGGAGCTGAAACTCGACAAAAATTCTAAAATGAAACAATGAAGCCATAAGATATCTTCTACAAATCCTGAAAATGTTATCCTATTTATTTTATAATATAACAGAACCATGGTACTAACAATAGTAGTTTAAGTTGCAGGGCAATAGGATAAGGATCTTCCTCTACAAGAGAGAGGAAAAGAGAACAAACTCCCTTCCCTTTCCTACTGAAAAGCCACGTAAGCTTTTGAAAATATTAAGGCCAGAAGATGTTCCCAATCATCTAATGTACTGGAATCAACTGAATCTGGGCTCAAATTTCAGCTTTGCCATTCACAAACTGTGAGCCCGGGCAGTTAACTTAACTCAGTTTTTTATTTGTGAAAATGCAAAGAAGATTTAAATTGAACATCTAATAGAACATGAAGCCATTTAAGAGTGGGCAGCCCACCATGCAGGCTAAGCTGTACTACCTGAAAATCAGTTCCCCTCGGCGGACTGACTGAGTAACTTTATTTATTTAGTTAGATAGTGAGGGAGAGAGAGAGAGAAACCCAAGTAGGCTCCATGCCCAGCATAGAGCCCAACGTGGGGCTAGATCTCATGACTCTGAGATCATGACCTGAGCCCAAACTCAAGAGTTGGATGTGCTTAACCAACTGAGCCACGCAGGCGTGTTTACCCCCCTGCCCCCACCACCCTTAACCAGGAAGTCTTTAAAAAATTTTTTTAAACAATGTCTTCTCTTTCTCTACTTATATCTAGAATTCTTTCTTAAAATTCAAGTTTTCTTGGGCACCTGCATGGCTCAGTGGGTTAAAGCCTCTGCCTTCGGCTCAGGTCATGATCCCAGGGTCCTGGGATCGAGCCCTGCATCAAGCTCTCTGTTCAGCAGGGAGCCTGCTTCCCTTCCTCTCTCTGCCTGCCTCTCTGCCTGCTTGTGATCTCTGTCAAACAAATAAATAAAATCTTTAAAAAAATCTTTTTTTAAATTTAAGTTTTCTTTATAATATATCCCATGGAAGCTTCATTAAGAGTCTCAAGCAAGAAGGACAGTCTATATGATGTTTATAAGGAAGATCTTGTACTTTAGCAAATTGTTAAGAATATTTAAAGCATAGTCATCTCAAAGTCTAAATTAGTACTTCCTAGGAGTTAAAGACTTGATTATCATCATTCCTGCTGATTCAATTACTAAATGGTAAGTGGGACCCTGATTCCCTAACAAAGAAACATGTGCTACATGTCCTTATTCTTCAAGTGCTTCATGAAACCACAGACCAAGGGTTGAAAATTTCAGTGCCTACAAGGACCAGATAAGCAACTTAGATTGGCTTAGACAAGCCAACTAGTAAGAAAAATGGACATCTGGGCTTGCAGCAAATAAGGGAGTGCCGTTCATTCCCAGGCTGGCCCATTTTGCAGTGCACCACAGGGTCACACTGATGGAGCACATTCAAAGAGAGGATAAAGATTTGTATAATTCTTGTGACAATTTTCTGGAAAATGGCAATAATGTCTTGTTCAACGAAATATGTAAATTGCCATGATTCCCTGACAGACAAAAATAAAAAACACAGAAGGAAGAATCGCCTTTTACAAGTTTGTACAAAGACACTATATGGACTAGTGATGGTGCTAATCCTGCCTAAGGGAATCTGACCACTTCTGTGGGTCGCGTTCAGCAGCAAATTTTAAATCCTCCCAACAAATCTTCAACAAATGCAAGCAGGCCAGATCTACCCACTCAGCCCAGGAAGCAGAGATGGTTGTCCTGGTGACAAGTCCCACCACAAACTAAAAGGACTACTCAGATTTTGTGTTTAGGGCCAACCTATACATGGTGTAATTTCAATGATTTTTCTTCCTTTCCCATAAAATAAAAAAGTGCCTACTCAAATACTTTGAACAGGTAATCTAATGGTTATTATTCACATGTGGTAATAAAAGGTTTAAAATCAAATACCCAGTTTGATGCCTATTCATTCTTAAAATGTATTCAGAATTGAGAGACTAGAAAAGATCAGAATATGATAAAAAGTAGGTACCTAAAGATAGACATTACTAAGGGGGAAAGGAATGATAAAAGGAGATGCCTGGATAATAAAGATAAACTTTCCCTACTTCACAGTTTTACCGAAGGTGAGCCCTGTTGATTTTCAACTGTGAGTGAACAAAGACAAATTGTGTACGAAGGTATTTTTATCCTGCAAAGCTCTGAGGCTTTGTACAAACACCACCACATGCCAGTACTGCTTCTCAGGACTTAGAATTTAAATTTAAACACAGCTAAATGCATTTTTTAAAAAGTATTAATTCTTAAGAGAGTCACTAATCATGGTATAACAGTAAATCCGTAACTTTAAAATTTTTATTTTTGGTCATTTATGAGAATTTACTGAACATAAAGCTGTTAGAACAAAGATTAGATATATTTCCTGATCTCAAGGAGCTCACTATCTAGTAGAGGTAAATAAAATTAATAAAAAGCAAAATGTGATTAGTGGCTTATTAGAAAAAATATAGCAGGAGCTTGGTGGAGATGGTGATTATTCTGTGTGGAAAAAAATGGTTGGTGACATTTCACATTTGAACGGAATCTTAAAGGACAATAAGGAGTCTGGCAAGCAGAAAACCAGGAACAGAGCACAGCAGACAGTGGAAGAATGCACAGGATACATCTGGCAAGTGTCAAAGTGGCCAGTTTTAAAACAATGCCCATTTGAGGTGGAATGGCAGCAGACTAAGAAGGGGCCAGAACCCCAAGAGAACAGGCAGAGGGGCTATGGAACTCCAAAGACAAGAGATGCTTACACTGAGGCAATACCTACTCAGAAAGTTCCTCTCCTCTTTCTTCCAGTGAAAATACCAGAGAATTCGAAAGAAGGAAATCAGATGAAAACTTTGTTGTTTAATTATGCCAATAGTTGTGGGGGGAGGTGCCTGGGTGTCTCAAGTTGGCTGAATGTCTGCCTTTGGCTCAGGTCATGATCCCAGGGTCCTGGGATTGAGCCCTGAAGCAGGCTCCCTGCTCAAGGGTGGGGAGCTGTTTCTCCTTCTCCCCACTACTCATGCTCTCTCTCTCCCTCAAATAAGAAAAATCTTTATAAAAAATAATAAAGTAAAAATTATGCCAATGTTTTGATTCTTTATATATATTCCCAATAGCTTTTACAATCATTTGGAAATCCTCCTTTCATGAGAATACTAAATCTTCAGGTGTAGTCTATAGCTCAATGCTGGGGACAACAGCTGTTAATGGCTCTTCAGAGGAAATGGAGGCATTCTTACAGGGTAATCTCCCAAAGATTTTCTTCTTCTTCTTCTTCTTTTTTTAAAAAAGATTGTTATCAAGGATTAAGAAGTCTTCCTCCTCCAAATAACACTCC
The DNA here is from genome assembly GCF_011764305.1 of Mustela putorius furo. Lineage (NCBI taxonomy): Eukaryota > Metazoa > Chordata > Mammalia > Carnivora > Mustelidae > Mustela > Mustela putorius. Next base: position 11,752,302 of record NW_025421305.1, on the reverse strand, counting down.
CTATGAGGAACTGTTTTAGTCTGTTAAAAAAAAACATTCTAGGGCGCCTGGGTGGCTCAGTGGGTTAAGTCGCTGCCTTCGGCTTTGGTCACGATCTCAGGGTCCTGGGATCGAGTCCCGCATCGGGCTCTCTGCTCAGCGGGGAGCCTGCTTCCTCCTCTCTCTCTCTGCCTGCCTCTCTGCCTACTTGTGATCTCTGTCTGTCAGATAAATAAATAAAGTCTTTAAAAAAAAAAAACATTCTAGGTAAAACACTTTGCCTACCTTTTTTGGGTAGTTTTACTGCAATGGTATTTCTGCACTTTTACTACAGCTGTCTATTTATAATGTGCTTAAAAACTGTATTTTAATGATGACATCAGCCCCTTTCACATAATCCTTCACTTAAGGTGATAATTAAAAAGGAGCAGTACAGGGGTAAGGCTGTGAGAATAACAGCATGCTTAGGGCAAAGAAGGCCAGCTGCCTTCTTGGGTTAGCTCTTCAGAAGGACTTCCTGTTCCCTGGCGTTTAAAAAATTTTTTTGATTAAAAAAGATACATAGCTCCATATTTTAAAAATCATACATCTGGGTTCCTTAGGACAGTCAAGCTGGAGAAAGACCAAAAAACATTAGGAAAAGAGCTACAGCACTGATGATGTTGAGAATGTCTAGATAAAGCATGGCTAAAGCCCACAATACCACTGGATTTTATTTATGTGAGTCAATGAGTTTCTTCTATTTTTAAGCCTTTTATTTTTAATTTTTTAATGAAATTTTCATTTAATTAAGAAATGAATTTCTTTTAAGTCTGCACTGGCTTTTCTTTTAAGATTTTATTTACTTATTTGACAGAGAGAGGCAGCGAGAGAGGGAACACAAGCAGGGGGAATAGGAGAGGGAAAAAACAGGCTTCCTGCTGAGCAGGGAGCCCCATGCGGGGCTCCATCCCAGGACTCTGGGATCATGACCCGTGCCCAAGGTGGATGCCTAGAGACTGAGCCGCCCAAGCCCCTCCGCACTGGCTTTTCTAATAGGAACTGAAAGTACCTCAACTGATACTGATAAAAATATATTAATCATTAACCTCAACATTCACCAAAAACTGTTTCAAATGAGACTACCAGAAAGCTACAATCTAATATTATATTTCCCAGGTCATGAAATTATCTTTATAGAATTCTGAGTTGCTGTTATGACCTCAAATTTTATTGAGGATTAAAAGAAAAATGGTTTTTAATAAAACTTATTTTTAGCTTATTACTGATTTTAATAAAATTCATATAAAAATTTATATGAAAACATTAACACAGCACCACTGCATGCCCAACATTGTGTGGCTACTGGGAAGCACACAGTTTATGCTCAGCCATAGCAGTTCGACCCAGTCTAGAATTCCTGGTACTGTACACATTTCCTAAGCACCAGCACTTTCATTATTTGACTCTTATCTTTTAGTTCCCATTTTAAAAGTTAGCATTTCAGTGTATCCAGGCCATTCATATTGACCTGACATCCCCATTTTATGTGGGATGATTTGCACTGCTGTCTTAGGGTGTCATCTTCTCTGGTTAGTGGCTGCTTTCTTTCCCAAAAGTATCTGTTTTAAACGATAGGTTATACGATTACCTTATTTGTAATTCATCCTACATTTATTTTTTAAATATAAAGGGACACAGCTATAAGAGACTCATCCTACTATGTAAGAAAAATCATTTACAAAATAATTATTCTTTACAAAATTTACATGGAAAAGAGTCAAAACTACAAGTACTAAATATATCTACATACTTGTTGAAATGTGGAAAAAAGAAAATGCTTCAGTGTTGTTATTGCATTGAAAAAAATTTTATTTGCAGAAACCTCTTTGGGCCTGAGTCTAGTTCACCCACATGAATCACATCACCCACAAATTACATAAAGATCTACTGAGTGAAGGGGTCCTTTTCCTCTTCCCTTATAATAACACATACTAAGACATTTTTTACCATAATATGAAACAGCAGGAATCCAGGCAGGTACAGCCTGGTAACCTCTCCCCAAGAAAGAAAGTGAATCACAAGTTGCTTCCTACTATCTGGTGTCTTTGCATAGAAAAAAGACTCATTTTTTTCTTCTGTAGTCTATATTCTGTTCCCAAAGAGAAAGGTTTTTCTTAGGTTTTTGATGAAAGCCCACAAACACTGAAAAAATTACAAATAAAAATTCTGAGACAAGTATTTTTAGATCAGTTGGTGACATAAACATGTAGAAGTAAAAAGTAACATATCTTCCCATTACTATGACTTTTCTATAAGAAAACACACATTAGGGTGACTGTCTTATCTTTATGTCCCTTTATATTTTAAAGAGTACAACATGAATTAAAAGCTTGGTGAGTGTGTAATTTGTCATTTGACTATTAAAAAAGCCTCAAGGGGGCACTTGGCTGGCTAAATTGGTGCAGTGTAGAACTCTTGATCTTAGGGTTGTGAGTTCAAGCCCCATGTTGGACAAAAAAAAAGCCTCAAGATGCTTAAAGTTACTCTTAATAAAACACTAATTAAATAATTTAAAATGACTTTCAGAGAGGGAGGAGGAGGAAGGGGAAAGGGAGAAGAATAGAATCTCTAAGAGACTCTCTACAGAGCCCAACACGTAGTGCTTGTTCCCCAGAACCCCTGAAAGCAAGACCTGAGCCAAAATCAAGAGTCAGATGCTTAACTGACTGAGGGACCCAGGCACCCCATAAATTTTAATTAGTATGTCAAATATGAGTTGATATTAAATATATTTACATTCACCAACTCAAAATAAATTTCCTAATATTATTTAGATCAATTCAAATGTATATCAGGTAAAGAAAAAGTAACAAAAGCTGTGAAATACTTTTTCCTTTTTGTGTTTTAGCTTTTCTTGGTGGCTAAATGGATGCTTGCAGGATTTTATAATGTGATGGGATTGTACAAAGGAAAATTACAGCATAGGATTAATTTCTTTCTTGTCCTGAATTTTATTGACTGATGGGTTCATATATTCCTTGCATTTACTGCAGTACTTATTTCCACCTTTAAATGAATAACAGAATCTTACAAACTAAGAGAATCTTACTTATGTTTAATATGGAATATGTTCATAACTTGTGGCTAATTTATCAGCTAAAATTTAATAGCAGATAGCTACAGTACTTATTACTAAAATTAAATTCCCACTAAAGTAGTACTAATCATTCTTAAAGAATATTTTATGTAAGTATAAAATATACTTTGTAAATATATACATTATGTTGCTAACAGTGTAGTTCAGCTTCTATCTGCAAATATTATATAGTAAGACCTCAATGGTTAAAGAAAAAAACACTGATTTAGGGAAAGGTCTTCTTTGATAAAAAGGCTCTCTCCTCTAGTCCTCTGTAAATGGAAAATACATTTATTTTAAAGTTATTATTTAAAGTTATATTTAATTATAACTTTATATTCTAAAAAACTTTTTGTTGTTGATGAAATGCTTCTGTATTTGTTTTATAAACACTTTCCCCCTCCGAAAGGAAGATAAGGACGTATGGATGTATGCACATGTGTGTGTGCACATATGCATGTATATATGAATTGAAAAATCAATCAGTCCAGGTTTCAAGTGCAGCTCTGAGTTAAAAAAAAAAAAAATTTAAGAAGCTGAATGCTGCGGATTCCTACATTTCTGTACCTAGTTTTGCCATTCCTTTCTATTTCAACCCCACAAATACTTCTGGGTATTTATAATTTGTAATGCACTATGCTAAGTGTTCCGAATACAAACAGGAAGGAAATAAGAGAGAGGGAGAAATAAAGAAAAATCCACAATCCCTGTTCTTACGAAGTTCATAGTCTTGGAGAAGATGCAACAATGCACGCCTAAACAATAGAAAATGTACACATTTATATGTACCGTTAAATTGAATAGGTAAGTATGTGGGAACGTAGAAAAGGAAGTGGCAGATCCTAACTGGAGTGCAGAGTTTCGGAAGATACGAGAAAGTTTCACTGAGTAAGTAACACGTGGGTTGATTTGAAAAGCTGAGAAGGATCCTGGCAGAAGTTAGATGAGGTATTCTAGGAAGAAGATGCAGCATAAAACTTAGAAGTGCCCAGCACATCCAGGATAACAATGTGTAGTGTGACACAACTAGATTATGTGTATCAAAAGGAGAACAGCTAAAAATACAGCCAAAAAGTGAGACAAGAGCCAGATTATCCAAAAACTCAAATACCATTATACGGGACCAGGCAGTCAGAAGGAGGCCCTGAAAACCTTGGAGTGTATGTGTGAAATATCCAGGTGCCAGGTATCTTAAATACTGACCTGCCAATTCTGTTCTCAAACACTTCTACTTTGATGTCACCTCCTTCGGGATATCTGACTGTCCACTGATCAAAAGAACCACTATATTTCTATTCCCACAACTATCCGGTCAGTAAACAGACGTTTCGGATAATCTGGTTGTGTGTGTGCACGTGTGTGTGTTTTCCTTCAGTTTCAAAAACTGTAAACTCCCGAACCTGAAGGAACACACACACACACACACACACACACAGATTATAGGGTGCCTGGGTGGCTGTGCCAAGCTGGTTGGTTATGCGACTGCCTTCAGCTGCCATCAGCTGGAGTCCTGGCATCAAGTCTCATCACAGGCTCCCTGCTTAGCAGGGAGTCTGCTTCTTCCTTTGACCTCTCCCCTTTCATGCTCTCTCTCTCTCTCAAATGAATAAATAAAATCCTAAAAAACAAACAACTCTAAACTCTCTGGAGCAAGAACAGTTAACTAGTGATTTTTTAAAATTGAGTCTTACCTCAATGATCTCATGACACATGTGAAAATGTTAAGTGATGATAAACAAAATACAGGTTGACCTTTGAATGGTGTAAGTCTGAACTGCACAGGTCCACTTATATATGGATTTTTCTTTTTTACAGTGCAGTACCATAAATGTATTTTTTCTTCCTTATGATTTTCTTAACGTTTTTTTTCTCCTCTGGCTTACTTTATTGTAAGAATACAGTAATAATACATATAACATACAAAATATGTGTTAACTGACTATGTTATTGGTAAGGCTTCCAGTCAACAGCAGCTACTAGTCATGGTTTTGGGAAGCCGAAAGTGAAATGCAGAGTTTCAACTGTGCAAAGGGTGGAGACCCCAACCCCTTGTTGTTCAAATGTCAGCTGTACATGAGATGCAACTTACAGCTTATATTACTTTCCTATTTTGATTAATCTACCCATCATTATTCTTCTTGCAGGTTAAGTACTTTCTGCTTTTTTAAGTTTTAATGTAAACTGTCAACCAAGATTTACATTAACATGGACATGGAAAACTCTATGGTCTCTCCGGTCCCTCTCCCTTCATCAGTCTGAGGATTCGTAAAATAAGTGCATCCAAGCCACAACACAAGAGCCACCACCATCAGTCTGGGCCTAGAGAAATCCTCTGTCCCATGACCACTTAAGTATGAGATGGGTTCCTAAGTCCTATCAACTCTAACTCCAAATAGCCTCAAAACTTTGTCTTTCTTTTCCCTTCTGATTAGAACCACTTTGTTTAGTCACTTAGACATTTTGTACCTGGGTTATTACATCAGCTTCTAGCTTACCTCACTGCTTTTGGTCTTACATTATGGCCAGGATGACCTATCCAAAACAGAAATCTCTTTGCTTTCCATATAGCTTCAAATTCTTCAGTGCCTCCCTAACAGCCACAGCACAGAGTCCAAATTCCTCACCAAAGCATATTAAGACTCAACAGATAATTTAGCAAGAATATAAAGATTTTCAATATTTTAAACCTTATCTCCTGCCACTTATTCACTCAAAAAAATACTTACTGACCACCTACATGTCATGAACTATTTTTTTTTTTAATTTTATTTGAGAGGGGGAGAGAGCATGCACAAGAGAGCGAGTGTGAGCATGAGTGGGGGAAAGGGGGTGCGTGGGAAGGGCAGAGTGAGAGGAAGAAGGAGACTCCCTGCCAGAGAGCCAGATGCAGCGTTCATCCCAGGACCCTGAAATTATGACCTGAGCCAAAGGCAGATGCTTAACCAACTGAGCCACCTAGGTGCCCCGTCATGATCTATTCTAAACATCTGGGGTTGTGTGTGTGTATAAATGAACAAAATAGATGACTGTGTGCACATGTGTCCATGCACACACATACACACCAAAGAACCAACCATGGAAGTTTAAACTATACTAGGGCAAAGCTGGCAATAAATACAAGTAAATTACATAGTATATTATGAATGGTATGGTCTGTAAGAAAATACAAGTATAGAAAGAAGTAGGTTGGAAAAGCAGAATCTTAGAAGAGACTTTTATTGGAAAAGCAGAATCTTAGAAGAGACTTGAAAGAGGCATGGAGTGAGCCATGCAGTTATCTGCAGAAAGGATGTTCCCAGTAGGAAAGAAAATCTGGTGTAAAGGCCCTGATAAGGAAGTGCCTAGAGTGCTCAGGACTGCTAGGAGCTCACAGTAAGTAAAGGGGGAATGAGGGGAGAGAAGCTAAGGATGGGGAGAAGTGGGAAGAAGTAGAAGCATGATCATGTCGATCCCTGCAGAGAACTGGAAGGACTTAATTTTACTCTGAGTAATGAAGGAAGCATTGTGACTGACCAGTGAGCAGAGGAATGGCATGACTTGACAGATTCGGGAAGAACTGCTCTGACTCCTGCGCTGGCAGCCGACCAGAGTGGGCAGAGACAGAAGGAATGCTGCTAGGAGGCTACTGCAGTGATCTAGGTGAGACTTCATGGCAGATCACGTGGGTGGTGAGAAACAGACTTGTAGATGTGTAGTAATCTAAAGGTACGGTCAGTAAGATTTTTCTGACACACTGGATATGTGTGTGTGAAAGAGGATTCAAAAATGTCACCAAGATTTTTGGACTAAGAAAACGGGAGAACAGAGTTTGTACTAACTCAAATGAGAAGGACCACTGGTAGAGAAGGTTTTGGGGGAAAGCCTCGGAGAACAGTTTTTCATGTATTTAAAATGTCTAGTGGACATTCAACCAGGTTCTTGAGTATCCAAGTTTGGAGGTCAAAGCAGAGGTTTAGGGTGGAGATTCTGTTTGTTCTGCCTCAAACAATCCAGCATTCCAGGCTCACACAGAGTTCCCCAATGTCTTCCCCAAGTCTTTATATGAGTGCATCTTTAAAGACATGTCATGTTTCGTCTATTTTATGAAACTCACATGATTATCATCTCCTGAATCACCCTGTTTCCTTAAGTCACTTAAGTAACTGAAATATGTAATGGCTGGTCTCTTAGCCCACTCAAAGGCTGAACAATTTTTGGTAAGAAAAAAAGCAGCCATTTCATTAACACAACAGGCAACCTGCCTAATCTCACCATCAGAAATCTTTACAAACCTTTAAAGAAAATTAGGACCACAAAAAAAGATCTTGGCAAGCAGCTCAGTAACCAGATTTTGTACTTTGCAATTTCACTGGTTATTTGAAGATGGTAAGTGTTCAAAAACACACACTGTATGATCAACTTCATAGGCTAAACACAAAGACAGAAACACCTCCTGCCTGTGTTCCAAAGTTATTTTCAGTTATAAAAAATTTTCATTTTGTCATCCTTTTCCTTGCCCTGGGGAGGCATTTAAATGAAGAATTATTGGACAAGAAAACAGTCTTTGTTTCGTTCCTGAGAGACACACTCTAATCTAATTGAGAAAAGAGGGAAATTAAAAAGATGATGTGGCATTATAGAGGATCCAGCTCAAGCAGCCTTTTTTTTTTTTTTTAAGATCTATATATTTGTTTTAGAGAGTGAGAGAGAGCACATGCGCACGTGTGGTGGGGGAGTAGGGCAGAGAGAAAGGGAGAGAGAATCTTTAAGCAGACTCCAAGTTGGGCGGGGAGCCTGACATGGAGCGTGATCCCAAGACCCTGAGATCACCACCTAAGCTGAAACTAAGCACTGGATGCTTAACTAACTGCACCACCCAGGCGCCCCTCAAGCAGCTACTTCCAGCTGTGAGAACCCTGCTATTCAGAGAGGCTACCGCTAGCACCCAAACAGTGTGCTCCCCATTATGAGCTCTGGATAGCTATAATCTGCTAAAATTTAAGTTCCACAAGGGCAGAGAGTTTTGCCTGTTTTGTTCACTACTCTTTCACACGGTAGTGCTGAATGAACAAACTTACAATTCTGAAGTACACAAAGCTGAAATACATTCAATATAAAGTATAAAACAAGGGATGCCTTGCTGGCTCAGTTAATACAGCACATGACTCTCAATCTTGGGGCTGTGAGTTCGAGCCCCACAGGAGGTGTAGAGTTACTTAAAATTAAAAAAGCCTTCATGGTTTTAGAAAATTCCTCTCTGAAAGTCAAAAAATAAGAGTACCAAGAATTTGCAATCATTCTCTTCAAATATTAATTACAAAATGTTAACCATATACAACACTGGGGGAGGGAGGATCTAATGTGAAATCTCTAACAAAGTAGTAAGTTTATAAAAAGTTCTCTGTAAATCAAGAGAAAAGGATGATATTCTAGCAACTATACTTGCTTTATACTGTATAGTATTTTAGAAACTTCATTATGCAAAAAGTATAGCCTTTAAAAATAAGATAGTACAAATACATTACATGTGTTTAGAGAATCAAGATCTATAATGTTGACTAGTATAAAAAGAAGTATAAAAAGTTTCACTCCAGGTTATATTAAAAGAGTAGCTTAAAACAACCCAAATACACAGCCTGGTTCTGAAAATTCCCTTGCCAAAGAAACTTACTTGTTTGTTTGTTTTTTTTTTAAATTGAAGTATAATTGACATATACCATTTCATTAGTTTCAGGTATTCAACATAATGATTTGAAATATATATATTGCAAAATGATCACAATAAGTCTAGTTAACATGATGTCACCATATTTACTTCTTTTTTTTTTTTTTTTAAAGATTTTTATTTATTTATTTGACAGAGAGAGATCACAAGTAGGCAGAGAGGCAGGCAGAGAGAGAGAGAGGGGGAAGCAGGCTCCCTGCCGAGCAGAGAGCCCGATGCGGGGCTCGATCCCAGGACCCTGAGATCATGACCTGGGCCGAAGGCAGAGGCTTTAACCCACTGAGCCACCCAGGCGCCCCCATATTTACTTCTTGTAATGAGAATTTTTAAGATCTATTCACTTAACAACTTTCAAATATGCAAAACAGTAATATTAACTATAGTCACCATGCTGTACATTATAACCCCAGGACTTAATTATTATTATTATTTTTTAAAGATTTTATTTGTTTATTTGACAGACAGAGATCACAAGTAGGCAGAGAGGCAGGCAGAGAGAGGAGGAAGCAGGCTCCCTGCTGAGCAGAGCCTGATGTGTAGCTTGATCCCAGGCTCCTGAGATCATGACCTGAGCCGAAGGCAGAGGCTTTAACCCACTGAGCCACCCAGGTACCCCCAGGACTTAATTATTTTATAACTAGAAGTTTGTTCTTAATGTAAAAATTAAAGTTTTAAAGTAAAACAGCCTTTGAAGAAAACACTTTCAACATAGCCACAGTTTTCATGCAGTTAAGAAGCAATCTAATATACGTATTTCAATCCCCAAAAGGAAATAGCGGGTATTATCTTAAAGAACACCAACCCTAAAAAAAAAAAAAAAAAAAAAAAGAACACCAACCTTTTTAATCTCATGTAGTTTTCACTGGCGGCAGGTCGGCATTCAGCTCTTTGTACCACTATTCCTTCCAATGAAAGTTTGTCTTGAATGGAAAGAAAAATAAATTAACAAATGTATTCAGAGATAACCCTGACCATTTTTAAGATTTTACCTTAACATACTAACCACAGTAATGATGATTAGAATCAAACGTAATAATACAAATCAAAGAACAAAAGGAATACTTGTAAGTTTATAGTAACATCATTGGTCAGAATAGAGAAAGACCTTACTCTTGGTGAGTAAAAAACTTAGCTTGTCAGGTTTGTTTACTGGGCTGCTGCAGCTCCTTGCCAATACAACTTTTATATATTTAATTTTTTATAAAGAGGGTGACTTACTAGGGCATAAAATCAAATTTTAAAAAATTTGAAGGGAGTGGAGACTACAACAAATTTAGCAGAGAAGTAACTTCTGAAAACCCAGCTAGTCTAAACCACTAAAATTAAAGGTAATATGTATCTGTATGTGTGGGTGACCACACACACATGCAAATAAAATTCTAGAATACACCGTGACTAGAATAGCTAGCCTAGAAAATACTATAAACTGGGCAAGGCTAGTTGTCCAGGCTAAACACTGTCTAGGCTATACTGTGGACCACTTCTGTCTGCCAGTTGCTCTTCTATTTTCCAGCAGATTTACTAACTTGGGTATGTCCAAGTTAGAGCTTTAACTGCTATGGATATTTGTCCAAACAGGGGCAATTTTTCCTACCAATAGTAAGAATTCTTAAGGTGACGCTAACACAAAATTCAAGAGAAACCAAAAAGGTAAACAACAGTTAGCACTTACTATGGGACTACTATGGACTAAACACTGGTAAATTCACCTTACAGACCTTAATAGTACACATAAATTATCCCATGACGGCACCAGCTCTCCTACTGTCCGGAAATGTACAACTATGGTTAGGAAGCTATGGTTCAGTCTTGATTTCATGAGAATTCATCCAGGTTTTGAGAAGAGATTCAGGAAATCCTTTGGCTCATCAGCAATGCATTTATGATTCATCTCTTCAGGGCAAATGACTTCGTGCATTCCCCTAACATTAACTAAATGCCTACTATGTAAAGGGCACCATCTAAGCATTTGGAATCAAAGATGAGTAAGACATAGTACTCTTTCCAAGAAGCACAGAGTTTCCTGGGGTGGGGGAGGAGGGCAGATAAATGGACCAAAATGTAGAGCGCAGCTTGTACCACGCCAACATGATTTACATTAGAAAATCTTCCTTATGGTGACTTTTCTTGATTTTGTCTCCAAACTCCAGGAGACTCCTTACCGTAGCCCCTAACTGTGAATGCACAGGCAATCCAATAGTTGAGGAATTCCTCAGTGCAACATATGCAACTAATCTCAAGTACACGCTATCAGATGTCTGGAAAAAGCAATGACGAGAAGCATGCCTACCTTATATCAAAATGTTAGGAAGGAAACAAAACCATAATTATTTTATATTAAATTTAAATGTCTAAAAATAATTTCCCCTTGTTAATCAGTTTAGTAAGATTGAGATTAAAATCTGAATTTCCCAAATCTTATATTTGAGTTTGCATTTCCACTGAAGTTGAAAATTCTACCTAGAAAAATTACTGGTATAACAATAGCAAGATCTGGGGAATTTCTATGTATAAGATATGTTAAATGCCTGAGAAAGTCCTCTATTAAAACAAAAATCAATCCTTTTAAAAAAACTAAACAACTTAGAATACTATACCATCCCTGAAAACAATTTACTTATATATGTAGGTGTTTCACTGAATACTAAAAGAGCTATCTATTAATACCATCTGTGAATGTTTCCCCACTTATTTAAAGTAATATCTACTTCAGGTAGATAGGCTGAATTCAATTTTTAGTTAAAGGATCTGCTGTCAATGTTCTCCATACAATACCTGAGAGAGTAAGAAGTTTTCAAAGCACCTGCCCATCTCAACTTGGAAACTACTCTCATCACTATTCTCCAATCAAGGTCACTCTCACAAAGCAATAAAATTCACTTCCCCAAACCATAATTTCCTGTCCATCACATCCCCTTTTCAAATCTAAAATAGCTTTCCAATGCTTCTCAAGTGAAAGAGAAGTCTTAATCATCTGCAATGGATTTTCCCACTGACTGGTTGCTCTTAAATAACCCCACATCTCTGTTAGCTTGTTCCCTTTCTCCTTTTTTTTTTTTTAAAGATTTTATTTATGTATTTGACAGAGACTGCAAGTAGGCAGAGAGGCACGCAGAGAAGGGGTGGTGGGAGCAGGCTCCCCGCTGAGCAGAGAGCCTGATGCAGGGCTCAATCCCAGGACCCTGAGATCATGACCTGAGCCAAAGGCAGAGGCTTTAACCCACTGAGCAACCCAAGTGCCCCCCCCTTTTAAGTAAATTTTAAAAGCCAATTTACTTATGATAAAACCTCCTAAGCAAGATTTAAAGCCTTCACAATTTTTAAAAGCCTTATAGGAAAATGTTTCCATATTCTTTCCACTAACCATGCTTCTTTTCCTCTTCAAAACATTGCTTAAGATTTCGAGGGAAAGATATTAAATACATTATATTTTAAAGGCATCCTGGGGCGCCTGGGCGGCTCAGTGGGTTAAAGCCTCTGCCTTCGGATCAGATCATGATCCCAGGGTCCTGGGATTAAGCCCTGCATCAGGCGCCCTGAGCCTGCTTCCCCCCCACCCACCCCGCCCTCCCACCTGGCTCTCTGCCTACTTGTGATCTCTGTCAAATAAATAAAATCTTTAAAAAAAATAAAAAAATAAAGGCATCTGAAAGCACCCATTTGGACACCACTGCAGTTTATTACAGACCATGTTCATTAATACAGGGACCCTCACTTAAAACCACTTTGTTAGGCCAGTTTAAAAGACCATGAATACTTGAAACACATCAGGAATAACAAAGACATAAAGCATGGCTCCTGTCCTCAAGGAGTAGAGTCTAGTGCAGCCATTCAAATGACTTCTGTGACACAGATTCTTAAAAAGTATTGAGGGCCCCCAAAGAGCTTTTATGTGGGTTGTACCTTTTGCTATTTATCATATTAGAAACTAAAACTAAGAAATGTTGAGAAAATCGGAACTGAAAAAGGCAGAAGCCTTGGTATTATTATGAATAGTTTTGACTTATAGGCTCCTTGAAAAGGTCTCAGGAATCCCTCTACCCAAAAGTTTCCAGATCACATTTTTGAGAGCTGCTGGTCTAGTAGGAGGTATATAAATCATTTTAATACACCAGAATCACTTTTAATAGACCTCCACTTACCCCACTTCTAGATTATCAATGTTCTCAAGTCCCCTCTTTTAAATACAGAGACAGATGCCCATAGCTTGCCCATAGTGGGTAGTTAGGTTCATCTCTAGTACTCCCACACACTTCTGCTCTAACTATATTAGAACTTGTTTATGCTAGTTTTACTGTTAGTTATTATGCAATTTGGTTATATATTATATAATCCCATTAATTATAAATATGGGGGAAGGAGATGTTTCTATGAAAACCAGGTTTAGTGCTTTGGTAAGACTTAATATAAAAAGTAAGTTGCTTAAAAAAAAAAAAACTACTGTCAAAACACTGGAGAGATAACAGGAGATTAGAAGAGAAACATAAAAGTCTAGAAGGATTCTGCATTCATGTTTCAGTGTCTAAATTTCTGCTCCTTTCTAAGAAGCCAAAATTGTAAATCTAGATTATGGGTTGAATTTTCCCAAGAAAGAGAAAACAGATGTTCAATCAGCGTATTATACTGAAATCAAAGGCCTTATCCTACATGTACATTGGTGGCTATATGTACATTTGAACTCTTAAGGTAAAATGTTTAAGGCAGTAAGAATTCATATTAATATCATTTTATGATTCTCTACTTTTGAATTTACCTGACAGACTACTGGTCCTTCCCTATGGGCTGTGGGACTCCACTGCACTGCACAAAGAAGAAATTTTTAAGGGTTATACGATAGACACACAGGTGAAACAGAAGGACACTGAAGGTGGTGGGAATAGAGTGAACAATGACTTTTGTCCCCTCCCTCTTTCTCTCTGTATGTTTGTGCCTCCTTCTGAATTTCAAACTAAGAGACCCACAGCAGAACTGGATTCTGGGAAATAGTCCAGAATCATTTCTAAATTTTCTCTCCCCCCATGCCCACCTTTTTTGCTAGATCCATTTACTTACTGGTTTCTGTTACTTGCAACCAAAAGAATCTTAACGAGTACGAACACATACCGTTGGTAATAGTATTTTATTGATCTACCCTACCCTACCACCTACTTTCAGAAAAAAATTGAGAGAAAATTTTAAAGGTTAAGTATACGAAACACATGCTATAAAAAAAGAACTTAAGAGTTTCTAGTTCTGATTCTGTCACTAAACAGTGAGGTAGGTCCCTTTGGTGAGGCTACTTCCCACCTCTCAGCTTCAGCATCTATGTAAAGAAGTTACTGTGGGATCTCATATCTAGTTCCAAATCTCTTTCACTTAAAAAACTGGACTTCTCAAAACAAAAAACAAAAAACAAAACAAAAAACCCACCAAAACCTAAAACAAAACAAACAAAAACTGGCCTTCTCTTCCAACTGGAGATGTTTTATCATTTCATTAGTGTTTACTTTGGTTGGACTTAGATTTTCTAAAAGACTTAGATGTAATTAAACTTTCTTTGAGGAGAAATTAGAAACTTTCTGGGAACAGCAATAACAACAAAATGCTGAGGAACTTCTGCTCTAAGCTAGATCTTCCTGCTCTTTATCTCAACTGAGATAGACTATGTTGAAGAAAGAGAAAAATAATGGATAGGCTCTTTTTACAAGTTAAGGGCATGCCTGGCTGAAACAAGTTACAGTAATAAACAAGCTTGAAAGATGTTTATTAGCATTGGCATGTAATTAATGACAGGCAGATATGTTAGGAAGATGTTAGGCATCAGGAAGTTATAGGCATTCATTTCCACAAAGCCACTCTGGATCCAGTTCAATGTGGAGGCCTTTAAGAACACGTCCAACTCCAGTTAAAACACAGATAAGTAGGCTAGGAACGAGACTTGGGACTGTTCTTACAACTTTTGAAGCTACTCTCCTGGTTCTATTTAGATCACATCTGTGTCTATCATCTGGAAAAGGACTGAAGAAAAACTATTTCCACAGAGCAGGTGAATTTAAAAGGTAAACCATTTTAAATATTCCTATTAGTTTCCAATCTCTTCACTTAAAATCTTTTCATGGAAGTTTTTTGCCTGTGGTTCACAGGGTAAGTAAGGCCTATCAATATAAACTACTTGGCATAATAACAAGCCAATGAGGCAAACCTGCAATCTATTTAATTAAGGTGATCCTTATTCTATTCAAATTTGTGAACTGGTGTTCTGATCTATGTTTAACCTTCAAAAATTTTAGGAATAAATGTACATGTTCAGATTTCGGTAAACCTACAGAGTTAGGACTTGATTATTTACCCCAAAAGTAACAAATGAGCAATCGTATAAATATTCCCCAAAGTTATTTATGTAATGTTTTCATATAATATTCAAATTATAAATATGCCTAATACACTGGAAATTCCCAATTCTAATCATATACTGAAACCATATTTTGAGGACTAGACCTAAGCTTTAGAAAACAGTTCAACCTCCGCACTCATAGTACTACTCTTCAACAGTTCCTCTATGGACTAAAGAAGGCTGTAGGTACATTCTTATACAAGGGACATCGTAATGCTGATCAAAAGTATCTGTGAATGATAAGAGTACTTGCCCAGGAGTAGGAGGAAAAAAAAACAAAACCCAAAGAACTGGTTAGTTTAAGTACAAAATCAAAGAAAGACACCTTAAGGGCACCCGGGAGGCTCAGTCTGTTAAGCCTATCCCATTCTTTTTTTTTTTTTTTTTTTAAAGATTTTATTTATTTATTTGACAGAGAGAGATCACAAGTAGGCAGAGAGGCAGTCAGAGAGAGAGAGAGAGGAGAAAGCAGGCTCCCTGCTGAGCAGAGAGCCCAATGCGGGACTCGATCCCAGGACCCTGAGATCATGACCCGAGCTGAAGGCAGTGGCCCAACCCACTGAGCCACCCAGGCGCCCCAAGCCTATCCCATTCTTGACTTGGGCTCGGGTTATGATCTCAGGGTCATGAGATCGAGTCGCCTCAGATTCTGTGCTCAGGGGGAAGTCTGCCTGAGATACCCTCTCACCCCGACCCTTCCCTGCACCCCCACTCATGCTCTCCTTCTCTCTCCCAAATAATACATACGTAAAACTTGGAAAAAAGGATGGAAGCCTTAAAGACAAAAGAATCCGGACTGTTCTATCAGTCTACAGAAGCCATAACAGACTTTGGATCAAGGAAATAACTCAGTGAATGAGCTTCTTAAGAACAAACATTTTTGTTTTAATGTTCACAAAGCAAGTCCACAAGTTATTTATTGCTCCTCCTATAACTCAGATCACAGTCTCCTTTATGATTGTTACCATCACATATCTAATTAGCCAATATAAAAACCTCTTGAATACAGATGTGGGCATGACATTTTGATGTATAAACAGACATAATCCCTAATCTCAAAGTTGCTTTCAAGAATAAGAAGCTGGATAAAACCCAGAAATAAAATACAGCTTTATAAAAAACATGAAGTAATGCTGTGCTGTAATAATGAAAAAGGTCAGGAAAATCCTAATACCATAATATTTTATTTTAGTTAGACTGTCAACAAAGGGTGCAGTCCAGCTTTGGCTGCTGCACTTGAAATTAGGGATAATTTAAAAACAACAGCAAAAGTGATTGAAGGGATGAGAAAAACAAATCCTTCCAGGAAAGATTAAGTCTCCAAGAGAACGGACTTTCACTATAATGCTCTATTAATATTAAATAGTACCAAACACTGTGCTGGTTAAGATGAGTGATACCGGGCGCCTGGGTGGTTCAGTGGGTTAAGCCGCTGCCTTCGGCTCAGGTCATGATCTCAGGGTCCTGGGATTGAGTCGCGCATCGGGCTCTCTGCTCAGCAGGGAGCCTGCTTCCTCCTCTCTCTCTCTCTCTCTCTCTCTCTCTCTGCCTGCCTCTCTGCCTACTTGTGATCTCTCTCTGTCAAATAAATAAATAAAATCTTTAAAAAAAAAAAAGATGAGTGATACCAAGAAAGAAAAAGAGACCCTTACACTTAGAAAGACTGCAATATATAGTTGATGAATTATATGAATGAAATACTTTATAGACAATCCAATGGCACATATTTTTAAGTCAACTAACAGGATTCAAGTTTCATTACTTTCAGCTTCAGTAACTCCTGTTCTATTCACTATGTTTAATTGGTAATGCAGTGATGCCATACACTAGTTTAGTTCTTTATGAATTTCAAGATACTTTAATTGATAAGTATCCTCACAACTAAAGGGTAGAAATTACGTCCCCATCATTAAGAACTCTGATATAAGTTTCCTTTCCTGAACTCATTGATTTCCTTAATATGGTGGTTCTTCAACTCTGCTTGATCATCAGAATCACCTGGGGAGCTTTTTAGAAACTACTGGGCCCGAAGTCAGAGATTCTATTCTAACTGACTTGTGAGGAGGGCAAGAGCTGGTGGTATTTTTATGCCAGTAGATAATTCTAATATGCAGTAGCCAGAGTTTAAAACTGCTGCCTTAATATTGTTCCTCACCTCCAGGCCCCCTTTCTTCCTCTCCCTGTATCTCTATTAATTTTATTTTCTGGTGGGATGAAAGTAATAGAGCTCACAGAACTGCTCAAAGATTTATCAACACTAAGAAAGCACCAACTATAATATACATTATTTTATATGCACTAAAACAAACCACTGCCATGATTTTAAGATGTAAGATTTTAGAAATGTTAGATTTGCAGGCACCTGGGGTGGCTCAGCTGGTTAAGCAACTGCCTTCAGCTCAGGCCATGATCCTGGAGTCCTGGGATCAAGTCCTGCATCAGGCTCCCTGCTTCTTGGGGACCCTGCGTTTCCCTCTGACCTTCTCCTCACTCATGCTGTCTCTCACTGTCTCTCTCTCAAACAAATAAATAGAATCTTTAAAAAAAGAAGAAGAAGAAGAAGAAGTGGTGTTAGATGTGGAACATGGAAGAGTTCTCCATCCCTAATTTCCAATCTCTGTACTCTCTAAGAAACTGCATTTGCTCAAATGAACTATCATATCCTGTCCTGCTGTTCAGGCCCCACCACGCCATCTCATCAATAGAGACACAAGAAGATCTAAAGAAAAGAGGTTAACAGAAGGAATGCTGAGTTAGGTAGGGGATAGCATTTAGGAACAGAAGCTAAATTTTTAGGTCATGGATTTCATTCTTTTCTTCTTCTTCCTCTTTTTCTTCTTTTTTAAACAGATTTGTTTATTTATTTGAGAGAGAAAGTGTACACAAGTCAGAGGAAAGGGTAGAAAGAGAGAGGGACAGAATCTTCAGCAGACTTCCCACTGAACAGGAAGCCCAACATGGAGCTCTATCTCACAACTCTTTGAAATCATGACATGAGTCAAAATCAAGTTGAATGCTTAGCCCACTGACCCACCCAGCTACCCCTGGTCATTAATTTCATAAAATATTACCTTTTCAAAGTCATGTCGCTCACTTTGAGACTGTAGACAGTGGTTATGAACATTTTACAAGTATCTTCTTCCCAAAGAGAAGGCAAAATTCCACTTGGCTAAAGAGCACTATAAAAATGAGTTCTATACAAAAACATAATTTCAGTGTTCATTTGATGGCCATTAAAGTGCTTTGTTCATCTGGTTACAATAGAATTTTCCAGTGAATAATAACGCATACGCTACACTTCAAAAAAAAGAAAATTCATTTAAAAAACCTAAATGCCTTCTGCTTACACAATTATAAAACACTGCTTTCCTTGAAACACTCATCTTCCCAACTATATTTAAAATAGGAATTAATATGATTTGTAAGTTGTTTTCAAAGTCATCTCTGTAATTAATGAAAGGCAAAGAAATGTGGGATGGAATTTTGCTTGAAGTTCTCATTTAATCTGTCTTTTTAATTTGTGCTCCTTTTAGTCCATAGTGCTTTATTCTTTTCTGTACTCCTCATATGAGGCTTAAAGGTTTGCAAAGATTCCTGGGCTTCTCTGAAGACTCAGCTCAACACCACAAAACATTCTCAAAGATCTGACTAGAATCACCCATCCACATCACGTTCCTATCAGAAGTTATATCCAATGAGTCCTAGAAGGATTCATGCATTCCACACAGCTGGTTAGACCCTGTGGCCAATCAGCTCATAAGGCAGGTGAGGCAGCACTAGTGTTAGTACAATTCCAGTACCAGGCAATACCTAATGCAGATGATTTTGTATTTCAAAACTGAACTAAACTTTCGGCATTCAAATGGAATTAGATTAACATGGAAAAATCTTTGATTCTTAAAATGTTAATATATTACACTGTAATTTATTGTTATTTATATTTTCAACGAATTTTTATTTTTTCACACAGAGGCTAACGTAAAACAGCCAGAGCTGAGTATTGAAACGAATGTTTCTCATATTAAATGCTATTAACAAGAGGCTATAAAAAAGAGGTGAGCCACACATTCAAAAAGAGACACTCAGCTTGTGAAAGCCACAGTTCAAAGCAAAGAGGAATCACAGGACATAAAAGTAAGATGGCCAAGGGTTAGCCAAATTTGGGAACATGAACAGATAAAGCTATCATCATGGAGTCAGGCAGGAGGGCATCGAATTCAAGTTAGAAAGAAAGACTCAGATCAATAAGCTTGAAAAAATGTGGCAAACAAAGTCCAGGGAAGAAACAGAGTGCCAGATTTAAGTAAACATTGACAGCATCCGCACTAGCTGCAGTTGCTTTTACTTTCTTTCTACGGTAATAAGAACTAATCTTTTTGAAAGGCAGGCAGAACACATGGAGGTGAAATCAACCAAAAAGATCTAGTATAGATGGAGACAAAAGCACAATGTTCTTATTTTATTTATTTAATTTTTTGGAAGATTTTTTTATTTGACAGAGAGAGACAGTGAGAGAGGGAATACAAGCAGGGGGAGAGGGAGAAGCAGGCTTCCCGCTGAGCAGGGAACCCAACTGAGCCACCTAGGTGCCCCTTATTTTATTTTTTTAAAAGATTTTATTTAGAAAGACTGAGAGAGAGAAGGGTGGGTGGAGAACATGAGTGGGGGGGGGCAGGAGGCAGAGGGAGAGGGAGAAGCAGACTCCCTGCTGAGCAGGGAGCAGACATGGGGCTCCATCCCAGCACCCTGGGATTATAACCTGAGCCAAAGGCAGATGTTTAACCGACTGAGCCACCCAGGTGCGCACAATGTTCTTATTTTATTTTTTAAAAGATTTTATTCGTTTATTTGAGAGAGCGTGAGCGAGAGAGCACAAACAGGGGATGTGGGAGAGAGAGAAGCAGACTTCCGGTTGAGCAGGGAGCCCAACATGGGGCTCCATCCCAGGACTCTGAGATCATGACCTGAGCTGAAGGCAGCTGTTTAACCATAATGTTCTTATTTTAAAGGCAGCTCCTAAGACCAACCCTTTTCCTTGAAAAGGAGTGTCTGAATTTCATAGAAGAGTGATATGTTGAGCTTGGAAGCAATGATCAGGTCTTATATCTTCCAACTAAGAGAGATACCTTCTTGGTGATGTTCTACTTCCTTCCATGGCATATAAATGGAGCAAGCATGTATTATGATGACATCCTGTGTCAACCATGGCAATGACAATGACCTCTTCCATCAGGAGGTGGTAGATAAGATGGAAACTCCTCCCACTGGCCTGGAATAAGTTCTGCCTAATGTAGATTAGCGTCATCATATTAGTGGAAGGCTTTGCTAGAATTTGATTAGGCACTGGGCCTAATTAACAGATAAACATATACCAAGAATGTAACAATGGTATTGTTTATATCCTCAGAGCTGGCTAAAGGGCTCTTTTATATGTGTGATTCCAGATGCTTAAGATAGAGGTGCTTTAACTCTAACAAAGGTCTAGGGTACTGAGTAGAAAACAGGGCCTCCCTAACTTTAAAACACACACACACACACACACACACACACACACACACACACAATCTTCTGCCTGCAAAGGAGACAAAATCCTCAAGTCTAGTGGTCAAGTGGATCTAAGTGAGCTAATCTTTGACGTGTGGGTTAAGCCTTTTGCTGAAACTGCTGAACTGATTAACTGCAGTTTCTATCTACAGCAACATGGAGACACATAATCACACCACGTTTTCCTTGGCATAGGTACTGAAGCACGATTTTTATAGTCGTAGGGCCATGGGGACCTGACTGACAATATCCAGGACGAGCTTTTCCCACCTTCCACCCACCCAAGCAGGCAAATACAATTTTAGAACAGAACAGGAAAAAGAAAACAACCTGGCTTTCCCATAAGGGGCAGGTGTACCCCAAAAGGCAGTAGTCAGTGATCAACAAGCCCCTGTAACTTCTGTAAGATACGATCATGTTACTTTAAAGGGGATAATGTGGAGTAATGGGGGTAAAGTGAGGACTACCGGGAGCCACTTTCTTTAAGACTGTAAGTTGGGGGCAACAGGACACACACAAAAAAGTGCTATGGACTCCTAACAACTAACTTCTAGTCAGGTACTAAGACAAAGCCTCCATTACACTCTTGTTGCCTGGCCATGGGGGTGGCAAACAACTCATACATGTCAGGTGTGCAGAAGCCAAGAATACCAGAGTGAAGTCTAGAGTGGGAGAAAAAAAACCGATCAAGGGTCAGGGGCACACGCTGGTGTGGTTCAGAGTCTTCAAGGCAAGTCAGCAGAAACCCGGAACACACATCAAGAGTCTTCAAAATCAGGCAGCAGGAACCAAAAGTGAGTTAGCAAGTGTAAGGCAGCCCTGGAGTGACTGACTGTAGAGGCAGCAGTCCAGCCTGCAGTAGCCCTGCCTCACCATCCCATCCTGGGAAAGCCTATCTTCTGGCAGCACTAGCTTTATTTTCCCACGACGACTTCTACAAATGGGCCAAACAGGATGTAAGGAAGGAGGCCTGTATCACATGGTATTCTACTACATCATTTGATTTAAACACACAAAACCTGGGTTCCATCACTACACTACAGTTATGTTCTATTGATTCTGATATTCATAAAATTCATTTAAAGAGGACTAGACCTATCAATGAAATGATTATGCCTTATAACATGGGACTATAAACATATGAACTCCACACATTTCCAAGTTTTATTGAAAAAATATATTCAGTACTTCTTAAAAAACCAAATCCATAGAAAAAGATTTGATTCCGAAACAACAGTCAGTACACATATGAAATGGTTAGAATACAGGATGCCTGCGTGGCTCAGTCAGTTAAATGTCTGCCTTTGACTCAGGTCATGATCCCGAAGTCCTGGGATCAAGTCCCACGTCCGGCTCCTTGCTCAGTGGGGAACTTGCTTCTCCCTCTGCCCTGTTCCCCCTGCTTGTGCTCTCTCTCTCTGTCTGACAAATAAATAAAATCTTTAAAAAAGAAACAATATAAGAGTAGACTCTTCTTAAAAGATGCAGGACTGAGAGGAAGGTTTAGTTCAAGTGCTGGCTAACCATTAGCCAACTGTAATGTGCTAGATAAAACACTAAATTTTTATTTGGTGTTTGCTCTCTAGAATGTAATTTTATTTTTGGTAAAATGAGGAGGTTGAATTTTATGGTTTCTAAGTAAAAACTCAGCTCTAAAAATGTTTATGCATTAGATTTCTAGTTTAATTTCAATGGACTTTTGACAATTTCAAAGATCAATATGTTACCTGCTATAATTAAGGATATAATTTTTTATATCTGAAGAAAATCTAACATTATTTAGAGAAAATACAAGGTAAGCATTTTTAGAAGATTCTACTCCAGGATTTCCACCAACATACAGTTGAATAATTTAAAAAACCTTTAATGTAACAGAAGTCAATTTAATATTAAATCTAATTTAATTCTGAGAATAATGCAGTTCCTCAGAATAAATTAGCAGATAGACCAGTCAAATAATAGGGTACAGGGGAAAATGTTCACATTTCTTACCACTGGGCCTTTAAACTCTAGAAATGAAAGCTCAGATCTCTAAAATGCTTTCCAAGGCAAGTTAGAAGGGAAGGGAAAAAAAGAAACAGGGAAAAACATCAGACTGAAAGCTGTGCCATTCCCAAGTTTAAAAAAAAAAAAAAAAGCTGTCTCTAGCCCTTTCTCTTGCCTTTGGTGAACACTGGGGGGAGAAAAACCAGCAACAATTAAAAAAAAAAAACCAAACCCCTCAGTGAAATTTACCATGACACTATTTTATAGCAGGTATTCTGAATCTTTTATCTTCTGAAACACACACACATGTGTGTGTGAATGCGTGCACACACACATGCACGTGCACATACTCACATACACAGAGTATTTTCTATAGCAGCCCAAGTCTTTGTTCAGCACTGGAGAAGCTTTAGGGCAAAAGAAGCTTATGAATTTTCCACAGGAAATCTTAACCAAAAAGAAATGTAAATGATTACTGCAAAGCCTGTATATTTGATGTTTTTCCTTGAAAGAAAGAAAAGGGAAAAAAGAAAGGAAGAAAGAAAGAACCTTTTGTTAAACGGCTTTAAGAAAATTTCTTCTTAGTAAAAATCCCCAAATCAGAATCACATGCAAATCCAATTAAATTCATGTGCAGTATCACAAATAACAGGTTTAATATTCTCATTTGGGTCTCTAAAATTACTACACACTGTGAAATGTGTGACTTTTTCTAGGAAAAAAGATTTTATACATCTACTCCCTTTCTCTTTAGGTTTCCTATTTATGATTTACTTTGAAAGATGATATTAATTCAGTAACACATTATTCTCCAGAAGTTAATAATATTATTCAATATTAAGCTTGCCTGACTGAGCCATAACTTAAAAGACACTTAGAAATGGAAACATACTCAAACTTAGCTGGAAAATTAAACATTTTGTAATTGCTTAACTGCTAAGAGGACATTCAATTTATCTAGAGTAACTTTTATTATTCCAAAGAATATACATGAAAATCCTTAAACAACAAATTCCTTCCCCGACACAGTTAAATGCAAATTATCTTTTTTTTTCCCTGTCTTACTCCAGAAAGCTCCCGCACACATAGCTGATACGCCACCTACTGCAAAACCGAGCTGACAGCACAGGCGATGCTGCCAGCATTTCCATTCCATCACCAGGCTGGGGCTGAATAAAGGCGTGCTTGTGTGGTAGTGTTTCTTTTTTAAAAATCTCAGAGCCAAGAAGACCAGGCTGAAATAGAATTTTCAAAAATGGAGCGTAAAATAAACAGAAGAGAAAAAGAAAAGGAGTATGAAGGCAAACACAACAGCCTGGAAGATGCTGACCAAGGACAGAACTGCAAGTCCACACTGATGACCCTCAACGTTGGTGGATATTTATACATTACTCAAAAACAAACACTGACCAAGTACCCAGACACTTTCCTTGAAGGTATAGTAAATGGAAAAATACTCTGCCCGTTTGATGCTGATGGTCACTATTTCATAGACAGGGATGGACTCCTCTTCAGACATGTCCTAAACTTCCTACGAAATGGAGAACTTCTACTGCCCGAAGGGTTTCGAGAAAATCAACTTCTTGCACAAGAAGCAGAATTCTTTCAGCTCAAGGGACTGGCGGAGGAAGTGAAATCCAGGTGGGAAAAAGAACAGCTAACACCCAGAGAGACTACTTTCTTGGAAATAACAGATAACCATGATCGCTCACAAGGACTGAGAATTTTCTGTAATGCTCCTGATTTCATATCAAAAATCAAATCTCGCATTGTTCTGGTGTCCAAAAGCAGGCTGGATGGATTTCCAGAGGAGTTTTCAATATCATCAAATATTATTCAATTCAAATACTTCATAAAGTCTGAAAATGGCACTCGACTTGTACTAAAGGAAGACAACACCTTTGTCTGTACCCTGGAAACTCTCAAGTTTGAGGCTATAATGATGGCCTTAAAGTGTGGCTTTAGACTGCTGACCAGCCTGGATTGTTCCAAAGGGTCAATTGTTCACAGCGATGCACTTCATTTTATCAAGTAATTACCTGTGTCATGAACAAAGGCAACAAGCATGCAGCCAGCAAGCTTCGGAAAACCACAGCATCAAAGGCATCCCAAATAACGTGTGCCGGGCCAGCTCCGTACTCAGAGCCCTGCTGCTAATCAATTACTGTGAGCTAACGGTATGTAAATTCTATCGCTAAAGATGCCCTTCTCAAGGGTGTTCCTGCTGATCAGACTCTTATACTTAAAATGAAAACAGTGATGTTCTATATATTGTAAATAAAGACTGAATGCTTTTGCTATTTGTTTACTTCTGAAGCTTTCAATGAGAATGTCTTGGGTACTTGCACAATGAACAAGCATGTACATTATCTATCATTTAAGTAAATGATAATAAAAATATGTTAAGGGGCTGCAAGATTTAAAATCCTTTCTGCAAAACTACAAAGAAACTGAACTGGTAAAAATTAACTACTGAGAGCAAAGGAGATGTGCAGATGTACTAAGACAGAGCTATAGTGAAACCAAATGTAACTGTAAGAAGGTATTAAAGTTACTGATATAATTTTAACGGCAGGCACCAAAAGCTTATTTGTAGTTCCTGTATTTCATGCTATAATTACAGCTGAATTGACATATTGCTGAACATTCCTAGAAAACTGTGTGATGCCAATAAAAATATAAAAGCACTATTAGCTTCTTTGCTTGTATTAATAATTATAATAAAAAGCTAAATGTGTCTCTTTCAAAACAGAGAGTACCACTTGATGATTTCACACAGTATTATGCATTGATGTAGTCAACTGACAGGCTGCAATAACCCTGGCTGGTCTTGCAAGTGACAAAAATCAGCAAATTCATTTCTTTGTAGGCTGAGCTCCAACAGAACATGGATAACTTAGCCTTAACAGTTTATGTGGTATCAAAATAATAAAGGAGTTCATTTTCAGAACATCCTTTGAATCTATTCATTTTTAAAGCTCAAAAATATTAAATGAGCATCATTAAACATTATTCTTACGAAAGAACTTTATTCTTTCCAATACATATTTTGATGCTAACTCTCAAATTCACCGAGTTAATTTCTTTAATCATATGCTAAATGGGAAGTTATGTTTTTAATTAAGTTTTATATATGGCTTCTCAATGAAATAATGCAACTTAGCTCTAAATGTGAATGCATTTTCCCTCCAAAAGAGCAGCTAAATAATTTCTATGCCTCTTATTTTCTTTAGCTTCTAAGAATAAATTATATCTTAAATTTGCTCCTTTAAAATTTAACCATTAAAACAGGTAACTAAATCTTAATTTTAATAAATTTCCACAAAAGATTGCTGAAAATTATGAGTTATATAAATTAGCATATATGCCAAAAGTTTGCATACACATTAAAAACTTAGAGTAAATTAGCAGCAAAGCTAATATTCGTCCTCAGAACTCTGACTTCCACTTAATAAATCAAAGGTAATGGAAAAGTTGGCCACACATACTAAAGGAAATATTTTAAAATTATACCAAAAAGTCCCTTAAAAAATCCACTTAAAAAAAATCCATATCAGCCACACAATCTTCCTTTTTGTATAAAAGTTTCTAATAAAACATCAAATTATCTCTTATGTACTTTAACATGGCTTAATCAGGATTTAAAGAAACTATGAAAATAGCAAAATATAGTAAAGTCTACTTTAAAACAGTTCCCTGTAATTGAATTGTTTACATACTTCTCCAGCTTGTGAGTTGACTTTTCCTTGGCATTTGGACTTTGGTAATGAAAAAAATGAGAATGATTTAATGTCAAAGTAAGATTTTCTCTAACAAGATTTCATTACAGATAATGAAAATAGCCCTGACATATCTTTCTACAGGAGATTTCACTAAACAAATCACCTTAGAGGTAGTACATGTTTTTGCATGAATTCATAAAAAGAGAATTTAACTGTCATAACAAATTATTACCAATAGAAACCACTACTTAAAGAAATCTGTCATTCATTTTAATGTATGTTTCCAAAAGAAATCATAACTGGATGCATTTAACACATCGTTACATTCTTGATCATAATATCCTAAAACAATTTAGTTACTGGAGGTCATTTGACTAGATCAATTACTCTTGTACGACTTTTTATAAGTATACCTTTTTAAATTCAGTTAGCTGTATTTGAATTTACATATCCAAGGGCATAAATACTATGTTTAAGTATACAGAAAATCTCATTTTCAGTTTTCCTATTTCTTAAAATATTTAGAAATGTTTTCCACCAAAAATGACTCAAGAAATCATACAAAATGACAATCGTAAGAGTGATGTTGTATTTCTGTTTGTAGTCAATGAAGAATTTCTTCCTTAAATTCTTACAGAAGTTCTCATTGCTTCATAGAATAAATCACAAAGTGACTCTTTATCTTCTTTTTCAAAAGAAAAGTAACAAAAAATAGTTTACTTGCCACAAGCCAAACACACATACCCCTGCATTTGGAATTATCCCATGCAATGCTTCTAGCAGTGTCCTTAAAATATGAAAAACAAAACACAGCTGATAGTGTAGTATATTTCTAAAATGTGTATGGCTGTGTGCAGAGCAAATGAAACACTTAATGAGACTCTGCAGGTAAAAGATGACTACCATCCCAGACTGAAGCTAATAATACCAATGAGGCTTTTTTTTTTTTAATTTATTTATTGGACAGACAGAGATCACAAGTAGGCAGAGAGGCAGGCAGAGAGAGAGGGGGAAGCAGGCTCCCTGCTGAGCAGAGAGCCTGATGCGGGGCTCAATCCCAGGACCCCGAGATCATGACCCAAGCAGAACACAGAGGCTTAACCCATGGAGCCACCCAGGCGCTCCGAGGCTTGTTATTTTTTTTTTTTTTAAAGAAATTTCATTATAGTTCAATTGCTCTTTTAAAGATAATATTAAAAGGTAATGCTTCAAAAAAAGGGGGGGGTAATGCTTATTGTTTCATTACTTGCCTAATACGACACAAGAACATACATTATCTCAATTAATCTCATAATGGCCCTAAGAAAGGTACTATCATTCTTTCCTTCTTTCAGGTGAAGAAATAGAGACTTACGAGGGCTAAGGAACCTAAGATCATACAGTTATTAAGAGGTAAAATTGTAACCCAGACTTGAAACCCAGGTATACTAGCAGCAGAGCCAGCAGGAACTATGTCTGCTTTTGCCAGCCACTTACATCTCTCAACACTTAGAACCTGGTGTTCATAAAGTATGTGCTGAATACAGAGTACCAAAACCCAGGTTTGCTTCACTTGATGAATTCTCACAATGCAGGTACTCGTAAAATGTTGAGTGACAAACTAAACTAGGGGAAAGCAAATAATATTTTTAATGTCATGCGGGGTCATTTAAAGAACATGAAATGAATCACCTCACAAGAATATAGGATATTCCAAATTTGTCTACTAGTAAATCCAGATTTTCATATATCAAGTTTGAGGAAAAGGAGGTTAACTTTTTAGGACTTGTACAGTCCACAGAATGGAGATATTATGAAGAAAAAGTAGAGCACACATGAGTACTGGAGTCAGACCTGGATTCAAATTCAATTAACCTCCACTAACTTGTTTACATGATGTAAGCAAAATTCTTAACTTCTTTGAACTTGAACATCCCCATAACAAAATGGAGATAATGATTAGCTGGTGGACCTTTTATGAAATGGTCCTAAATTTCATTTAGACCTAAATGAAATTCTAAATTATACGTAAAGTGCCTCACACACTACAGACTTTCAATAACCAATGATTATTATCTTATCCAGTATAAAGATATATCCATGACATAATCATGAATACCATGCACAAAAATTCACATTTACATTAATTAATTCACATTTACAGAATGCAGAACTTTTAACAAATGCATGCTTAATACTTTGATGAACACTATAAATATAAGAATATACTTTAAATTGCTATAGGCCAACACAGTTTTCATTTGTATTAAAAATGCATATGATGAGTTTCCTGGGACTTTTTATATTCTATCTTCATGTATAAAATCTACAAGAACAAAATAATCGCTGCAGCTGTTTCATCAGCAGTATAAAACCAGTCAGCAGTAATATATGTGATAACACAATCTTAGAGATATCCCACCTAATAAATTCTGGTTAAATGTCTTAAACTGCAATGATGTCAGTCAAGGTTAAAATTAGAGCATCAGACTCATAATTATCTTTGCTAATAAAGCAGAGTTGTAATATGGACTATCCAAAACAGCATGCAACTTAGAAATTACTTGTATTTAGCTCTGAAATATATATGGCTACTTCCGCAGCAGACTGGTCTTCCTAATCATATTTTGTTTGTCAATATTAAAATTAATTTGCTTCTGTTAACAAGCACTGAGGGAGTGGTGATAAAGGAAAGTGTGCTGGGCAGAGGGGAACAACTAAGATGAAATTTTAAATTTACCTAAAATAATTTATGAAGAGTTGACTGTGTTCCTACTTCTTGACCAAAATAAACAACAGGTTCAATAGTTTCTATCAAACAAAAATCACTGATATAAATCTCATAAGCTGCTATAAATAACCTTCGCTTAATTAAAAATTTCCAAAAATGCAAAAAAAAGTACAATGTTAGGGATACTGTATATAAAATGTAAAACCTCTATCTTTATTTAGATCACTGATTATTTCAGAAAAAATACTGAATTGGACATGAAAGAGTGAGGCAATTATAATGTACTTCTTTATTATAGGTCTTAAAAAAAAAACAAAAACTGTTCCCTATCATAAAATATAACTGTTAACCTAAGAGCACAACAGGTTTTTCCAAATCCAAGATTCCAGAATATTTAGGCACATTTAAAAGCAAACAGTTAGTAGTTTGTTTGTTTGTTTTAATCTAGTTAACTTTGGAAAATTCCTTTTTGAAAACAGGCCCAACTTTTCAAAAAGTAATTTTGATTCTTGTCCTCTAAGATGTTAGATATATTTTCTATATCATTAAAGTGTAAAATTGAATAAGTCTGATTTCTTCCTAATTTCACTCCGCTGATTTTGCCTTGTTACAACAGATTTTTTTTTTAAGATTTTATTTATTTATTTGACAGACAGAGATCACAAGTAGGTAGAGAGGCGGGGGTGGGGGGGGTAGTGGAGCAGGCTCCCTGCTGAGCAGAGAGCCTGATGCAGGGCTTGATCCCAGGACCCTGAGATCATGACCTGAGCCGAAGGCAGAGGCTTTAACCCACTGAGCCACCCAGGTGCCCCAACAGATTTTTTTTTTAAATAACAAGATGTCTATAACCAGTTTTTAAGAATTATTGAATAATACTAACTTTAACCTCAGTAGTTCTTTGAATTTAATTACTTTTATGCAGCTGCAGAAAAAAACAGACCATTTAGCTTTTAGGCATATCATTTGATGAACTTTTAAAAAAAAATTTTTAAATTTCTTATTTTTAAGTAATCTTTACATTCAATGTGGAGCTCAAACTTACAACCCCGAGATCAAGAGTCACATGCTCTTCTGAGTGAGCCAGCCAAGTGCCCCACTACTTTTTTTTTAAATATTAAAAATAATATGAATGCAGATACCTACGATCCTATATCCTAACAATTCTTTTTTTCTTTTAAATAGGCTCCACACCCAGTGAGTGCAGAGCCCAACAAGGGGCTAAAACTCACAACCCTGAGATAAGACCTAAGCTGAGATTGAGTTGGATGCTTAACCAAGTGAGCCACTCAGGGCCCCCTAAAAGAACTACTTTGATTTTTATGTATTTTTTCTATCTGTGTGAATGTGTGCGTATGTATGTATGTATGTATGTATGTGTGTGTATATATAGAAGATTTTTTTATTTGAGAGAGAGAGAGCCCGCGTGCATGTACCTGTTAACGGGATGGGGCAGAGGGAAGGAGAGAATCTCAAGCAGACTCCCCACGGAGCATAGAGGCCCACATAGGGTTCAATCTCATGACCCTGAGATCATGACCTGGGCTGAAATCAAGAGTCAGACGCTTAACCAACTAAGCCACCCAGGCGCCCCATATCCATGTATGTTTTTATAGAATCCCCTATAGAAAGAAAAAGGAAAGACTATATATAGCTATGTACAGGAATAATTTATTAATAAGGGTTGGGTGATTACTGGAGAGAAATATCAAACAAAAGAATCTAAAACCCACAGGTGATTAATTTATAAAACAACAGGACCAATATATACAATCATAGGCATTTATGATACATATATGTTTACTTGTTACAATGCAGCCTTAAAAATGGGCAAGATAATGTTGAAGAATGGTTAGCAACTCCCCTTATTAGATTGGGCCAAGACTTGGCATAAGATACCAAAAGATGCCGAAGTTAACCAAAAGGGAATCCAGCCAGTACCAGTCTGGTGAGGTGTTTTTTTTTGTTTTTTTTTTTTAAAGATTTTATTTATTTATTTGACAGACAGAGAGATCACAAGTAGGAAGACAGACAAGCAGAGGGGTGGGGGGAAGCAGGCTCCCCGCTGAGCAGAGAACCCAATTCGGGGCTCGATCCCAGGACCCTGAGATCATGATCTGAGCCGAAGGCAAAGGCTTAACCTCCTGAGCCACCCAGGCACCCCAGTCTGGTGAGTTTGATACAAGAAAAATCCAAGATAGAATCCATTTCTGAGACATGCTGAGCCACAATCACAGAAAGGAAAGGGTGTGACTGATAGGTCAGGGATTAAGTCTAACCGGGAAAGAAACCTCTTTGAGTCAAGGAGATTTTCCTCATTCAGGTACAGAATAATTATTGAATAATCCAGAATAATACCTAGCTCCCTGGGAATAACCACCAAACTGATTGCTAAAAAAGAACTAAAAATTCTTCCATGGGAACATCTAAGAAAAAGTAGAATATCTTTAGGCAACTGGGAGAGAGGGGTTTGGTGGGGTGGAGAGTGTATCTATATAAAGTAAGCGAAAGAACAACTTCACAAATTTCTGAGATACAGTCAACTTTTGTACTATACCCCCTATCTCTACTTAGGGGGTAGAGGAGTAAGAGGATGGACAGAGAAAACGTAATTCTCTTCTCCTTCCCAGTAGTATCAAACAATTAAAAAAAATACTTAGGATTGGGACACCTGGGTGTCTCAGTCAGTTTAGCGGCTGCCTAAGGCTCAGGTCATGATCCCAGGGTACTGGGATCTAGCCCAGCATCAGGCTCTTTGCTCAGCAGGGAGCCTGTTTCTCCCTCTGCCTGCCATTCCCCCTGCTTGTGCTCTCTCTCTGACAAATAAAATCTTTAAAAAAATAAAATACTTAGGATCAAAAAGCATCTCACATGCTCTGTTTTAGAGTACTGAGAGGAAGTGAAGAAAGAAAACTGGGAAGGAAAGGGGCGCCTGGGTGGCTCAGTGGGTTAAGCCTATGCCTTTGGCTCAGGTCATGATACCAGGGTCCTGAGATCGAGTCCCATATCAGGCTCTCTTCTCAGTGGGGAGCCTGCCCACCCCTCTGCCCTCTGTCTGCTGCTCTGCCTACTTGTGGTCTCTCTCTGTCAAATAAATAAGTAAAATCTTTAAAAAAAAAAAAAAACTTGGGAAGGAGAAACATAGACTGAAAAACTGAACTGGTGGAAGCTGGCAGACGGACATGCCCAATTTCTTAGGAACAGCAAGGCATGAATGAAGAGTTACATAAGGAGCTATTTCCACACAGAGAGGGGTCTGAGGCTTTAACCAGCAGGGCAGCCATTTGTTTTCTAAGTAGCTAGTATTCTTATCTTCAATATTCCAAATTAATAAGTTTGTGGTAAACTACTCAAACAATTGGACACTTTCCCCAAGAACATGTCAACAGAAGGATCAAGAAGAGCAACTGCTGCCTTTTTTTTACACTGAAAATACTGAAGCACTGATGCTAAAGCTCACATACTTTTTCAAAAAAAATAAATCAGATAAAAAGTGACCCAAAGGTCAATAGTGGTGAGTTCTTTTTTTTCCCTCAGGTTATACAACACAAATCTGTTGCTCTTTTAAGAGCAACACTCATGCATCCACATATTAGTAAATTTATTTTATATTTAATTCTAAATATGTAGTGTTTTGTACTATACAGCTTTAAAAGATAAAATATGAAGTTATTGTTGCTTAATACCTCATTTTACATAGCTATCTGAGAGACAAATTACTAATAAATACTTAGAAGTTTTAAACATGAGAATATATATGTTAGGAGTCCATTGGAAAGAAAAAGTATTTTGAAAACTGGCTAATAAGCAAAAGATATCAACTAAGATTAGTAAGAGTTAAATAGTCCCAACTACCACCTTGGAACCTGGGCATCTCTTAGCTTCTGGTCACTTATATGTACTAAATATAACCAAAGAAGATGAGGACAAATTGAGAAATGTTCTTATTCTAAAGCACTCAAGGAAAATGCCTGCTAACATAGCTCCTACCAATCTTTTATAAAACTAAAGAGAGGAATAGGACCAATGGCATTGCTTGGTCAATCTTTCTGAATTGAACACATACCCTAACTAAAGCTGTTATTAATAATACCTTCTGCTTGGCTTCATATTAATGATAGATACCTTTTAAATTTTATTTTAAGTTAAACTGTAATTTAATTACCATAGCAATTCACCTTCTTAGACCCTTATTTTAAAAACATGTTTACAGTGGACATTTATTTAAAACAGTCTCTGTAGCCAAAGACTCTCACCTTTAAGTCTACTGTTCATCTCTATTTAAATTCCTAGCTCATATTAGAAATGAAAAATATTAATAATAAATATAAAAATAAAGGAATAAAATAAAGAAGAATAAAATGACACTAATGTTTTTTAAGCATTAGCTTGTGCCAGGCATTATTCTTATTGCTGTGTCTGCTGTACAAACTGAAGTTTGACCAAGTATGTCTAAGG
This sequence comes from Mustela putorius furo, assembly GCF_011764305.1. Lineage (NCBI taxonomy): Eukaryota > Metazoa > Chordata > Mammalia > Carnivora > Mustelidae > Mustela > Mustela putorius. The sequence goes on along the minus strand of NW_025421305.1, from coordinate 11,718,711 downwards.
CTTCAGAGCTCCTATTGAGAGATTTTTCTATTAAAAAATTTTATTTATTTATCAGACAGAGAGAGAGAAAGAGAGAGAGAGAATGCACAAGCAGGGGGAGCGGCAGGGGCAGGCAGAGGGAGAAGCGGGGTCCCCACTGAGCAGGAGCCCAATGTGGGACTCGATCCCAGGACCCAGAGATCATGACCTGAGCAGAAGGCAGACACTTAACAGACTGAGGCACTCAGGCATCCTTCCTAATGAGAGACTGAAGAGGGTTTTAATTCAGCACTCATTTCCAGAAGCTACTCTCAATTAGTACAACATAACATTGTCAGTCTAAATTCTCCCCCTAGCTTTGAAAAGTAGGAAAATTTTTTTTTTCCTGAGTCTATGAAAAAGAGTGTTCACCAAACAAACTTATAACGTAAATGTGACTCAGAGGTAAGATTTTCAACTCACATGAAAATTTTTTAAGAACCGTAGAGGGGCACCTAGGTAGTTCTGGAAGTTAAGCATCTGCCTTCAACTCTGGTCATGATCCCAGGATCCTGGGATCAAGCCTCACATTGGGCTTCCTGCTCAGCTTTTTCCTATGTCCCCCACCCCGACTTGTGCACGTGCGTACTCTCTCTATATAATAAATTAAATATTTTAAGAAAGAACAGAAGAAAGAAATATTTATATATGTACATAATTGATATATTTAAAACACTCTTGGCGATTCATTCCAAGATTCCCCCAAAACCTCTCTGGACCAAGCTTTTATCCTCATTTCTTATTCTTATGGAATAATAACAACTCTCTTTAAAACCATTAATAAGAAAATAAATTCCAAGCTGTCATTAATTGAAATGTGTGACCCTTTCCTTTTTGAGGCAGCTAGCAAGAAGGGAATGAGGTATGCAAAGAAATGATGTCACATCTCTTTTGTTTTTTGATGACTACATATGGCAAGGACCACTAAAGAGACTCACAATCTACCAAAACGAAAAAATATTTTTAAAGAAAAAGTCATGCTTTCCAAATCACTATATCCCTCTAAAGAAAATATTAAGATGTATGTGAAAAATCATTGAATAATTTTATTGTATAAAAATTTATTAAAGCGGCACATTAAATTAAGAGGCCTCAACTATATAAATACACAGAAATAACAATTCAATCCATTTCACTACAAATACACAGAACTAAAAAAACCCAAAATGATCATTTTTCACATGATACAAGCCATACTGACCAAATTAAATCAGAGCTTATAATTAAGACAAAATGTACTTATTAAGAATTGTATTTCAACATCAGAGGAAATAAAGATAAGAAGCAAGGAGAGAAAAATGTGGTCCAATAAGTAAATCAATTCTTCCACCAAAGTGTTTAATTAGCTTAAAGGTAAACATTCATTAATTGCCTAGAACTCCTTGAGGAATAAAACATATATAATCTATCTTCTATATATAAAATTGTAACTATGTATCTAAAAAAGACATAAAATCTTGAGTGTAAAATGGAGACAAAAATTCTACAATGAAACTGAAAAAGAAAAACTGTATTTTTTTTTAAAGATTTTTATTTATTTGACAGACAGAGATCACAAGCAGACGAGAGGCAGGCAGAGAAAGAGGAGGAAGCAGGCTCCCTGAGGAGCAGAGAGCCCGACACGGGGCTCGATCCCAGAACCCTGGGATCATGACCCGAGCCGAAGGCAGAGGCTTTAACCCACTGAGCCACCCAGGCGCCCCAGAAAAACTGTATTTTTAAAAAGTCATGCACGAAACCTTTTTAAAAATAAATTAGGATCTAATATGGAAATCTAGACAATATACAGATACATATAAATAAATAATTCAGGAATAAAATGGCATGGTTAGAAAACTAGAAAAAAAGCACAAAATCTATTTACAGCTAACACTAAGGTTAAACAGCAGGGGATTTAGCTGTGGAACAGAATGTTAACCTTTAAAGCCTCAATAAAGTGAAAATGTAACTCATAAAAATTGAGAAATTACATTTTGAGGGAAATAATGTCCTAATTTTTCATAAAAGGAATTAACAAGTTTATCAAAAAGTGGGACCTGGAGTTAAAAAAACAAACATAATGACCTGAAACCCTTAACTGCTCCCCCCCTCACACCCACAACCTCATTCCACAACTAAGAGGCAGCTCATGGGAACTCATATTTTTTTCAGGAAAAGAAGCATTTATTTGACACTAAACAATTCTTTCCATTTTCTTTCTTCTGTTAATTGAAGTAAATTAACCACACTTGTATTTATTCCCTATAATGGTGGCCTAAGTTATTTAGATCAAAGCTCCCACAGAAAACTATAAAAGCGGAATAAAATCTTAAAGGTATCAAAAAGACCACAAGACAATAAGTAATCACCAATCTCCAAATATAGGGAAAACAGAAATCTGTGAGGTCATGCATCAATCCAGAGAAAATGAGACACCTTGTTTAGACAATCTCCCAAAGAAAGCAGTGGGGGAAATAAACAGAACTCAAAATCCTGCACAAGGTGGAAAGCGTAAGAGGAGTCTCTTACCATAAAAAATTAACATCCCAAAGGACTGTACTCCCAAGGTGAGTGAACAAGACATGGAAAAGTCCACAATAAATCCTAACTGGGATGACCACAGGTCCTAGATTTCCCAAGACAGTCTAGATTATAACACTTCTTTTTACGTCTCAAAAATGTTCCAGTTGGATGGCACGTTACATGGTCACCCTAACGATCAAACTGGTTTCAATCCTCTGGCTATCCTACCAGAAAAATGTCAAGCCTTGAATATGGTTTAAATGTGGCTGTGATAGACTGTCTCTGAAGATGACTGCCAAAAACTCCTCCTTGTGTACATCAGGAAAATTCTCAGAGATTCAACAAGAACCAAATAGAACATCTAGAAATAACAAATACAGTAAGTAACATTTAAACCTCACTGGTTGAGATTAGACACAACAGAAGAAAACTTCAGTGAGATGAAATATAGCATAGCACAATACAGCATAAAAAGAAGAAAGCTAGAAAAATCAGAAAAGAGATATAAAAGATAGAGTGAAAAGGCTGAGCATCTATTTAAAACATTTAGTTTAATCAGAGTCTCAGAAGGAGGGGGAAAAAAGGAACAGAGGCAACATTTAAAGTGATGGCGTCTGAAATTTTTCCACTTCACGAAAGAGCAATCAACAGATACAAGAGGCTCAATGAATCCCAGGCAGCTTACGTAAAAAGAAATCTCCACTTACATATCATAATAACACTGCAGAAATGAAATATAAAGAGAAAAATTTCAAGTAGCCACAGAAAATAAAAAAATTACTTTAAAAGAAGCAACAAACTAAGCAGAATTCTCCATGACAAAACCAACTGAAGGCTGCGACTATCTTCAATGAGTTGAAGGAAAGGATCTATCAGACTAGAATTCTACACTCAGCAAAAACACAAATTACCAGTGTCAGGAATGAAGAACAAAGGCATTATTGTAAATTTTATGGACATTTTAAAAGAAAACAAGTGGAAATTCATTCTAGTAAATTTGACAATTTAGATAAAATGAAGAAAGTCAAAATCCACCAAAATGACACAAGAAGATAGAGGAAATTCAAACAGTCCTATAAATAAATCGACTTCCTGTGAACAACTGAGAAGGGTCTGACATTTTACCCAAGTTACTCAAAAACTAACAAGTTATCCTACCACAATTTCATAAATGCCTGCAGAAGATAGGAGACTCCTAGGCCGGGGGAAAAGGACTTCATTATTCACCACAAAGCAGACAACATGACTTTTACATTTGTATCCAGTTCCTTTTGTCTCTGCTATCTGCCCATGGCAGCAATCTAAAAGAGGCACAGGTAGATAGTATGTACACAGAGGATGTGTGTCACAGCTGAAGAACCCCAAGCTTAGAAAACTACCGATCTCATATGGAGGCTGCAAGCAAACCTAACAAACCTTTGCCCTGTAGAAAGACCCTATGTCTGTATTTCAAGGCTTTTTGTTACATAAACACTCTTAAAGGATAGTCTGAGATAAAAGCTGTAACAAGATGTGCAGAAATGCTATACAGATTTGCTCCCCAACTCTATAATTTAAAAAAACTGCCCACAAAGAAAATTCCACTTCTAGTTAGACTAACCAGTGAATTCTGCTAATTGTTTAAGGAAGAAATATACCCGGTCTTATAAAAAATCATCTTTGTAACAAGAAAAGGATCACTTCCCCAACTCATTTTATGAGTATACTGTAACCTCGATACCAAAACTTGATAAAAACATTAGGAGAAAGGAAAATGGGCCAAGTAAATTCATGAACATAAATGTAAAAATATGAAACAAAAGATAAACAAACTGAATCTAGCAATATTAAAAGTACTACAAGTCAAAGCCAAGTTAGTTATTCCAGAAATGGAAGTTTGATTAGCAATTTTAAAAATCAACATAATTTTGCACATAAGTAAATTTTATAGTATCAATAGATCTTGAGACAGAAAAAATATTTGATAAAATTCATTATTCATTCATTCATTGGCATGCTTAGCAAATTAGGAAGAAACAGGAATTTCCCTAATCTGATGAGGATTGCCTACCCAAAACAACCAACTAACTAGAACCTAGAGCAAACATAAAGATGAAATGTTAAACAGACATGACCCTATTAATATCCCCAAACAGTATAATAATGCAAGAAAAAGAAGTGAAAGGTATAGTATTTGGAAAGAAAGACACAAAACTGAGGTTTTATTTGCAGATTTTATGATTACATAGGTATGAATTTTTTTTTTAAGATTTAATTTATTTGAGAGAGAGACAGTGAGAGAGCCTGAGCGAGGAGAAGGTCAGAGGGAGAAGCAGACTCCCCGTGGAGCTGGGAGCCCGATGCGGGACTCGATCCTGGGACTCCGGGATCATGACCTGAGCCAAAGGCAGTCGTCCAACCAACTGAGCCACCCAGGCGTCCCGGTATGAAATTTTTTAAAATTTATAAACTAAAAAAAATTTATAAACTATTAGAATGAAAAGGCAGTTAAAGAAGGTTTAAGAGCACAAGGTCAATATTAAAATATTAAAATTCAACTGTATTTATATTCCAGAAACAAAGTGATGACAATCTTTTAAAAGAGGTACTTTAGAGTCAAAAATATCAAATATCTAGGGGCACCTGGGTGGTTCAGTGGGTTAAAGCCTCTGCCTTTGGCTCAGGTCATGATCCCAGGGTCCTGGGATGGAGTCCCACATCTGGCTCTCTGCTCAGCAGGGAGCCTGCTTTCTCTCCTCTCTCTCTCCCTGCCTCTCTGCCTACTTGTGATCTCTGCCTGTCAAATAAATAAATAAAATTTAAAAAAAATCAAATATCTAGAAATGATAAAAGTGTATTAGATATCCAAAGAAAAAACTATAAACTTTACTGAGAAAAATTAAAGACCTCACAAGGGCACCTGCGTGGTGGCTCAGAGTGTCTGACTTTTGGTTTCAGCTCAGGTCATGATCTGAGTCCTGAGATTAAACCCTGTGTTGGGCTCTGTGCTTATTAGGGAGCCTGCTTGAGATTCTCTTTCCTCCCCCATGTCCCTCCCCACTGCATGCTCTCTCTAAAGTAAATAAATAAATAAATCTTAAAAAAATTTAAAGACCTCACAAATGTTCATATACTGCAAAAGTCAATAAAAGATGCTAATTTTTCCTAAGTTGCTATACAGAACAATACAATTCCAATAAAAAATAAACCAGTCACGTGCTTATGGAAGATAAGATGATTCTAAAATTTACACAGAAATGCTGGGAGGCCAAAAATAACCAAGATACTCCTAAAGAACAGGATGGCAAGGGGCTTCCTGTTCTAGATATCAAGACTTAGTACAAGGTACAGTAAAAAAGTTGTTTGGTACAGCGCAAGGATAAGTGAATGAACTAACAGAACAGATAGGGGAATCTAAAAACAGACTTCTGCTTCAATAAATACCTATGGCAAAGGTGGCAATGCATAACAGTGAGAAAAAGATAGTTGTCTAAAATGTACATGATAATCATCAATATTGAGGAAAAATAAAATTTGACTCCTATCTCACACCATACAGAAAAACCAATTCCAGGTAGACTGCAGATCAAAATGTGAAAGACAATACAAAAAAACCTTCTGGAAAATGGTATGAGAATACTTTTATGGTCTTGGGCACTGCAATGGGACACATAAACCTCAAATCATAAAAGATTAATAAAATGGAATGTACCAAAGATAGTAACTTCTGTTCATCAAAGTCACCTTTAAGAGAATGAGAAGGTGAGTCACAGAATAAAAGACACTTGTAACCATATAACTAAGGGCTACACCCACAATTTACAAAGAACTACAACTCAAAAAGAAAAAGTCAACCCAATAAAAAAATAGGTAAGAGATCTCAACAAACATTTCATAAAACTGGAAATCCAAATGGACAATAATGAAAAGGACTCAACTTCATTAGAAATCAGGGGAATGTCAAATCAAACCACAGTGAGAAATCACTACACATCCATTTTTAACAGTTAACCTTAAAAATAATAATTGGACTATACTACTGGAGAAGAGCTGAAACAAAAAAACTCACAGTGCTGATGAAAATATAAACTGGTATCCTTTGAAAAACAGTTTGGCAGGGGCACCTGGGTGGCTTAGTGGGTTAAAGCCTCTGCCTGTGATCTCCATCAAATAAATAAATAAAATCTTTTAAAAAACCACAAAACCAGTTTGGCATCACCAACTAGAAGAAAAAATAAATACGTCCTATGACCACAGCCCACAGTTAGGAATATGCCTTTTAAAAATCTATGAACTGGGGAAATTGTACAAAAATGTGATAGCAGCACTGGTAATGAGCCACAAATTATAAACACCTCAAGTACCCACCAAAAGTAAAAATGGATAAACTATGTTAAATACACACTTTGGAATACAGAAAAAAATTTAATAAGCTACTGCTACATACAACATTAATCAGTCCTAGATAATAGTGTTCAGTTAAAAAGCAATGCAAAAAAGAGTGCATTTTGTATAATTCTTTTTAACAATCAAAAATGAAGTAAAAAATATTGCAAAGGGCAATGGCCACGGTCGCCAAACTGTGGAAAGAACCAAGATGCCCTTCAACAGACGAATGGATAAGGAAGATGTGGTCCATATATACTATGGAGTATTATGCCTCTATCAGAAAGGATGAATACCCAACTTTTGTAGCAACATGGACGGGACTGGAAGAGATTATGCTGAGTGAAATAAGTCAAGCAGGGAGAGTCAATATCATATGGTTTCACTTATTTGTGGAGCATAACAAATAACATGGAGGACATGGGGAGATGGAGAGGAGAAGGGAACTGAGGGAAATTGGAAGGGGAGGTGAACCATGAGAGACTATGGACTCTGAAAAACAACCTGAGGGTCTTGAAAGGGTGGGGGGGAGAGATTGGAGGAAAAAGGTGGTAGGTATTAGGGAGGGCACATATTGCATGGAGCACTGGGTGTGGTGCAAAAACAATGAATACTGTTACACTGAAAAGAAATAAAAAAAATATATTGCAAAGGAATGAAGATTTAAATGCTAATTATGAAAGAAAAATAAAGGGATTATCATAAATGTCAATGGTAACAGTTACCTCTGTGGAGGAAGGAGTACATTATGATGGAAGACGGATAAGATACCCAGCAGCTACTGAGGGGCTGGACATGTTCCATTTCAACTGTTAGTGTTAATGTGTCTTTCCTGTATTTATGTTAGGCTCACTTTTTTAAATGTTTTTTAAATTACTTATACTTATTTTTAAAAATAGCCACTCTGGAAAATTTTGGCAGTTTCTTTTAAAATTTAACATGTAATTATCATACGACCCAGCAAATGCACTCTTGGGCATTTATCCCAGAGAAATGAAAACTTATGTTTACACAAAAATCTATACACAAATGTTCATAGCAGCTTTATTTGTACTAGCAAAAAATGGGAAACAACACAGATGTCCTTCAATGAATGACTATACTATGATTCCTCCATACCATGGAAATACTCAGTGAGAGAAAGAAATGAAACTACTGATACATGCAAAACCTTAGATGAATGTCCAGGGAATTTAAGTGGGGGGGGGAGCACTTATATAACACTTATATAGTATTTTTTTAATGATAAAATTAATAGAAATGGAAAACAGACCAACGGTTACCAGGGGTTAAGGATGGGGTGGGGGAAAGCAGGAGATGTGGCTAGGAGGAAGGTGGCATGGTTACAAAAGGCTGAAACAAGGAATAGAACTGTCTGTACCTTGACAGTGGTGGCGGGTGCAAGAAACCACATGTGTAAAATTGCATGGAACTAAACACATGCATGCATACGCATCAGTAAGTAAAAGTAAAACTGGGGAAATCTGAGTGTCAGTGGACCGTATGGATGTCAGCACCGATGCAGCAGACTGTGCAGTACTACAATGGATTGTATTATAGTTTGGCAGTATGTTAGCACTGAAGAAAACTGGGTAAAGAAAACAAAGGATCTCTACATTACTTTTTACAACTTCATATGAATCTACAATTATCTCAAAATAGAAGTTTAACCAAAGTAACTGAAGAAATAGGACACATAATTTCTCTCCCCCATACCCTTATTTCTGGGTCTATGTAGCTCTATAATGTCTAGCTGCAATATTAACCAAATGATAATTATTTACTTCTTGGTAGTAGGAACTCAAGGTAATTTGAATGTTTCTGTACTGTTATAACTTTTTTTAATGAACATCTTTTTAAAAAAGATTTTATTTATTTATTTGTCAGAGAGAGAGAGAGAGCACGTGCACAAGCAGGGGAAGCAGCAAGCAGAGGGAGAAGTGGGATCCCCATGGAGCAAGGGGACCGACATGGGACTTGATCCCAGGACCCCACGATCACAACCTGAGCCGAAGGCAGGCGCTCAACCAACTGAGCACCCAGGCGCCCAACATCTCTCTTTTTATACAAATAACAAGTCATTACTTAATTTTTAAAAAGGCAATATAACACAAAACTTATACTCTAAAATTAGAAGACAAAAAAATTTTTTTTAAACCTAAATGAATGCAGACATCCATGTTCATGGCTTGGAAACAACACTATTAAGATGAGAATATCCTCCAAGTTGATCTATAGATTCAATACAATCCTTACCAAAATCCCAATTGGTCCTTTTTGCAGAAATTAACAAGCTGATCCTAAAATTCACATGGCAACTCAAAGGACCCAGAAGAGCCAAACAATCATGAAAACGAACAAAGCTAGAGGATTCTCAACTTTTCCTATTTCAGAACTTCCTACAAAAGCTATAGTAACAAAGACTATGTGGTACCAGCATGAAGGATAGATATATGGAGTGATGGAATGGAATTCAAAGTTCATAAACAATTCCTGATCAATTGATTTTTCAACAAGAATGCCAAGACAATTAAATGGGGGAAAAGACAGTCTTTTCAACCAATAGTGCTGGGACAACTGCATATCCACATGTAAAAGAATAAAGCTGGACTTCTACTTCATACTGTATACAAAATTAACTCATAATGGAACATAACTTAGTAAGAGCTAAGACTACATAACTCGTAGAAGAAAATATAAGATAAATCTTTATCACCTTCAATTAGACAAAGCACGCTTAAATATAACAACAAAAACAAAAGAAAAAAACAGAAAAGTTGGACTTCATCAAAATTAACAGTTGTATGCTTTAAAGAGTATATACCATCAAGAAAGTAAGAAGTCAACCTCGAGAATGAGAAAATAGGTTTGCAAATCATGTATCTATCTGACAAGGGACTTATATACCTATACCATGTATCTATCTATATACCATGTATCTATCTGACAAGGGACTTGTATGTATATACATACAACTCATATAATTCAATAATAAAAAAACAAACACCCTAGCGACTAAAAAAGATATATAGCGCCTGGGTGGCTTAGTCGTTAAGCGGCTGCCTTCGGCTCAGGTCATGATCCCAGGGTCCTTGCTCAGCGGGAAGCCTGCGTCTCTCTCTCCCACTCCCCTGCTTGTGTTCCCGCTCTTGCAGTCTCTCTATCCAATAAACAAGTAACATCTTAAAAAAAAAAAAAAGATATATATGTGATGCCTGGGTGGCTCAGATGGTTAAGCGTCTGTCTTCAGCTCAGGTCATAAGCCCGTCCTAGGATTGTGTTCCACATCGCGCTTCTTGCTCAGCATGGAGCCTGCTTCTCCCTCTGCCTGCTGCTCCCCCACTTGTATGTGTGCTCACTCACTCACACACTCTCTCTCTCCCACAAATAAAATCTTAAAAAAAAAAGTTTAAAAAAATTAAAAAGATATACAAATGACCAATAAACCTAAGAAAAGATGTTCAACAGCATTAGCTATCGGGGAAATGCAAATCAAACCCACTATGAGACTACTTCACTCTCAGTGGATGACTATAATATAAAGGACAGACTGTATCAAGAGTTGGTGGAGAGGCAGAGGAAATCGGAACCCTCATAATACTGCTAGTGGGACTGAAAAATTGTGCAGTTGCTGTGGAAAACAGTCTGGCAGTTTTTCAAAAGGTTTAACATGAAGTTACCATATGACCTAGCATTTTACTCCTATGCTATATGTATTCTATATATATATTCTACTATATACTCAAGAGATTTGGAAATGTAAGTTCAAAAAACAAACAAAAAAACTTGTAAACAAACGCTCTTAAACAACATTGTTCTTAATAGTCCCAGAGTGGAAACAATCCAAATGCCCACCAACTCATGAATGGATAAAGAAAACATGGCATATCCATACGATGGAATATTATTCAGCAATAAAAGAAATTAAGCATGATCAATGCTAAATCATGGATGAACCCTGGAAACGTGCTAAGTGAAAATGCCAGTCTCAAAAGACCAAATATGTATTGTATGATTCCACTTTGTGAATTGCCTAGAATAGTTAAATACAACCATAGAGACAGAAAGGAGATTAGTGGTTGCCTTGGTTTTGGAGACTGCAGTGAGAATAAGAGGTGACTGCCTATGTATGGCATTTCTTTTTGGATTGATAAATACACTCTTAAAAAAGACTGTGGTGCCAGCTGCAGGTCTCTGTGAATATACTAAAAACCACTGACTTGTACACTCTAAATGGGTAAATTGTATGGTGTATATGAATTATACTTCAATAAAGGTATTATATAAAAAGAGTAGAATGCAAATACTCCTTTTTATTTTTAAGATCACTAAATAAAGGGCACCTCGGTGGCTCAGTGGGCTAAGCAGTTGCCTTCCACTCAGACCATGATCCCAAGGTCCTGGGATGGGGCCTGGCATCGGACTCCCTGCTCAGCAAAGAGCCTGCTTCTCCCTCTCTCTGCTGCTCTGCCTACTTGTGCTCTATCTCTCTGTCAAATAAATAAATAAAATCCTGGGACACCTGGGTGGCTCAGTCCGTTAGGTGTCTGCCTTCAGCTCAGGTCAAGGAGCTCAAGGTCCTGGGATCGAGTTCTACATCAGACTCCTTGCTTCGCAGGAAGCCTGATTCTCCCTCTGCCTGCATCTCTTCCTGCTTGTGTTCTTTGTCTCTCTCTTGCTGACAAATAAATAATAAATCAAATCTTTTAAAAAACCAATAAAAATAATAAATAAAATCTAAGAAATCACTAAATATCAAGTTTACTTATAGATAAAATAGGGAATTATGAGCTTCTCCCTCTCCCTCTGCTGCTCCTAGTTGGTTGTGCTGTCAAATAAATAAATATATTTTTTAAAATAAATGAAAAAAAGGGGGCACCTGGGTAGCTTAGTTAACCATCTGCCTTTGGCTCAGGTCATGATCCCAGGGTCCTGAGATTGAGCCCTGCGTAAGGCTCCCTGCTCAGCAGGGAGTCTGCCTTCTCCCTTGACTCTCTCCCCCTCTCATGCTCTCTCCTTAACAAATGAATAAAATCTTTTAAAAAATAAAAATAAAATAAATGGAGAGCCAAGCCATGAGAGATTCTTGACTTGGGGAAACAAACTGAGGGTTGTGGAAAAGGAGGTGGGTGGGGGGATGAGGTAACTGTGTGATATGATGAGCACTAGGTGTTATGTGCAACTAATGAATCACTAACACTACACCAAAAACTAATTAATGATGTACTATATATTGGCTAATTGAACTTAAATTAAAAATAAATAAATACTGGGAATTATGAAAAATTCAGAAATACTATGCAGCTTAAGCAAAAATAGTTTTTATTTTGGAGCTATTTATGGTTTTATACATATTTTTTTAATTTTTTATTTTTTATAAACATATATTTTTATCCCCAGGGGTACAGGTCTGTGAATCGCCAGGTTTACACACTTCACAGCACTCACCAAAGCACATACCCTCCCCAATGTCCATAACCCCACCCCCCTTTTCCCAACCCCCCTCCCCCCAGCAATCCTCAGTTTGTTTTGTGAGATTAAGAGTCACTTATGGTTTGTCTGATTTTATACATATTTTTTAAGGGGAGAGAAAAGAGCAATCCATAAAGAGAGAGAGTAGGATCTGAGAACCATACTAACATATGCACAGATGAAGTGTTACACCTGGAATTTACTTAAAGGAATCCAGCAGTGGACAAAGGAGGTAGGAAAAGGAATAATAATAGATAGGTATATGGAGCTTTGTATATTATTCTACTATGCTTGAAAATTTCCATTTAAAAGATTTAAACTATAATCTTAAGCACCAAACTTCAAAGAATTATAACTCTGAAGATCTAAAATATTATAAGATCAGTTTTACAAAGGTATCTATATTCCACAGAAGTGGTATAATGATCAGGTGCCAGGGTGGCTCAGTCGACTGGGCATCTGACTCTTTATTTTGGCTCAGGTCATATCTCAGGACCGTGAGACCAAGCTCTGCATCAGGTTCTGTGCTGGGCATGGAGCCTGCTTAAGATCCTCTCTCTCCCACTCCCTCTGCCCCCCCACCCACTTGCTCTAGTTCTCTCTTAAAAAAAAAAAAAAAAAGAAATGGTATAACAATCAATTTTCAAATAAATCTGATTTTCTAAAGAGCTTACACAGCAGTAGAATATCCTTCAAAATAACGCAGGGCACTTCATAATAGCACTTCTTAATGATTTGTATCAAATATGTATCACCTGATTAAATCTAAAGCAGATAAAATTTGTTTCTCCAGACAGGGAGATAAAACCTGAGACTCTTAATCATAAGAAACAACTGAGGGTTGCTGGAGGGAAGTGCGGGGGGGGGGGGGGGGGGGGAGGGATGAGTTAGCTGGGTGATGGACATTGGGAGAGGGTATATGCTTTAATGAGCACTGGGTTGGGGTTTTTTTTTCTTTTGTAGGTATAGCTAGCTTTATGATTTTTCCACATTTTTAAAAAAGATTTTATTTATTTATTTGACAGAGAGAGATCACAAGCAGGCAGAGCAGCAGGCAGAGAGAGAGGGGGAAGCAGGCTCCCCACTGAGCAGAGAGCCCGATGTGGAGCTCAATCCCAGGACCCCAAGATCATGACCTGAGCCAAAGGCAGAGGCTTAACCAACTGAGCCACCCAGGCACCCCTGTTTTCCCACATTTTAAAATTTAAATTCAGTTAATTAACATATAATGTATTATTTGTTCCAGGGGTACAGGTCTGTGCTTCATCAGTCTTTTATATTATATATTATATACATAAGTCTTATATATTATATACATGTCTTATATAAGACTGATGATCAGTCTTTTATATATTATATATGTCTTATATAATACTGATGAAGCACAAATCTGTACTCTTGAAACAATAATACAGTGTATGTTAATTTAATTTAAATAAAATTTTTTAAAAATGAAGTAAATTTCAAAAATTTACTTTGAGAAATTGTTTCTCACTATTTATAAAGCATCACTATACCCAGGTAACAATCTGGACAATTAGACAATATATCAGTCAAGACAATAAAAAACTGACTGCAAGTGAGAGCTAATAATTAATGTAACCGAAAAGACCTTATACAGAATTATAAACATTATTAAAGCTAATTCTTTTCACTGAAGAGTAACTGCATGGAACAATGATCACAAAATGCAAGATCCTTCACAAAAGTTATTTAAAGCAAATTCAATTTAGAATGACAAATATTCAAGAGCTGACGTATGAGAAGTACTGTGTACTCTGTGAATAAAAGTAATGGGAGAGAATAAAAAACAGTCACTAGTAGTGAATGAGACACTTGCTGGCTAGAGTGAATAAAGCTAATAGCTGTCTTTTGAAAAACACTATATCCAGAAATGATCAAAACATTCCTCATTCTTCAGTATGAGCAATAAAAGATGAAATAAATGTATATAAAATATTTATAGCTGCATGACAATTAACTTCAAAATGAAACTGAGTCTCTTAGGAGAACACGGAAGCCCAAAAAAGATGAGTGCCTGACAAATTCCAAGGATGAAATAATTATTTTTCTCCTCTTTCCCCAAATCTTTATTCTAGTAGCACTGTCAGTCTTTGAGATGTCCCGTACCATAGCCCCTACCTCCTGAACTGTTTAACATGCTGCCCCCCTTCAACACTCCCAGAGCAGTGTCACCAAGATTCACACACTTTCAGGAGTCACCATTTTCCTTCATCAATGCAGTGGAAAGCAGTCCTCATTAGAGCCTGACTCCCTCTCCAGTCTGTACCTACATCTAGTCCCATGTCACCGCACTCTGTGCCTCAGCCTTTACACTCCCAGCGATGGTTCCCCAAATGCACGATGCTCTCAAACCTCTGCACATGCTGCCTCAGTGATCAACAGGTGTGCTTTGCTTGCTTCGGAATACTTCAGGTCTTAACGTAAATGCTAGGCTCTCAGGGAAGCTTCTGTCTCATTCAGGATAACCTGGTTGCTTCCACTGAAACCCAACCCCTCCCTACCCCCCTTTCAGTCACTTTTGAGGACAGGAACTGTGTGTCTTTGCAAAACATTAGATTCTCAGGGCATAGTGTAATAATGATCCCATAGCTGGTGGTTAAATTAAATCTGCCCAACCCACATCATGTTACCAGTTTTTCCCTCTGAGTTCTTGAGGCTCATGTGGTAGTATTACAAAAGTACTTCGTAAAACATTGTACAAATGAGGGGCTTCTGGGTGGCTCAGTGGGTTAAAGCCTCTGCCTTCAGCTCAGGTCATGATCCCAGGGTCCTGGGATCGAGCCCCACATCAGGCTCTCTGCTCGGCGGAGAGCCTTCTTCCTCCTCTCTCTCTCTGCCTGCCTCTCTCCCTTCTTGTGATCTCTGTCAAATAAATAAATAAAATCTTTAAAAAAAATTGTACAAATGATGTTTTATTATACATTTATTTATTTTAATTTTAATTCCACAAATGATGTTTTTATAGGCTAAACTTATCTTTTAGACAGTGAATCACACTGCTTTTCACCTGAAACTATACCTGGGAAATACAAATCCTTCCACTGGTCTCTACCATTAAAATTTCTTAATTCCCTAACCAAATAAGCTATGAGGCTCCATTCCTAAAGTGGGTATGGTAACAGGAATATTAAGATTCTCAATCTGGGATTTTTTTTTCCCTCCCCTAACTTCAAATGGAAAGGAAAATCTATAGCATTCCAGTATGGTTCCTTATTATTTGCTTAATAGATTTGCCTACTCTTCTAAAGAAAGAACCACAGAACACATTATCATTCTGTCCTGTGTCCAAAGAGGTATAACTTGGCTTTTTACTCATCTCTTCACTTCTTTGGTATTCTTTCCAAGGCAGGAAAGACATGAACACAGAGAAAGGAAACTGGTCTGTAGTTCCATTCTCAAAGTCATTCAAATTAACTCTGCTATCTCAGAAAAGCAAATCAAACAGATTATCAGGCCGTTTTAAACCCAAAAGTTGTCAGGGATGGGGTAGGTAAGAAAAGTATACGAAACAAGTGAGTATAAATAAGACATAATGGCTACACTATTAGCCTGGCCATTTGTGGAGAATGAATGCCTTGCCTAAAATCACCAGTACGTATTAAAAAACGAAACAAAAGCAAGCCAAATAAAACAGACCCGTAGGATGGATTTACTCTCTTACCCCAGCATTATTTTAGTTGTCATGACACACACAGGTTCATGACTTATACTCCTGAGTTCACCCCTAAACTTGACAATCCTTAAGTACTTTCTCTTCTACCTTTAAAATTAAACTCAAAGGAAAGAACCATGAGAGCCATGTTTTCCAAATTAAAGAACACTACATCCAGGCGAGATAGTTTCAATAGAACAGGGTTTTCTAGACCCTGTTTCACTCTAATGACCCATTATCTTTGACTATCTTGTCCTAAAACATCTTTGCCTAGTACTTAAAACTCAACCTACAGTCTATGACTTTTTATTTTTCCAATATACTCTCCTTTTATCTGTGCAGCAAAGTCACTATCTTTAATGTAAGATTAGTAAAATGAGTTATCTTCCAATCAATATCCCAACACACACACACATCCTCTTATTCAGAAATGATCCAGGTCAAAATGCAAGTCGTCTCCTCCACTAATAATGTTGGTAAATTACTACTTAAACAGCACGTCTTCTAATTCTGTAACTTTGGCCAGTACGATCCTACTGCTAAAGTAGCAGTGTATGTACCACGAAAACCATGGGACAGACGCATCTCATGCTGCAGAGTCATTTTTAGGTTTCTAATCAAATAACACAGAGTGAGCTTCTAGGGAAATCGGAACCAAATCAGGGATAATAAAATGTAACTCTACAGTTACTGTAGTCTACAGTTAGAGTAGACCCTAATCCAAATGACTGGTGTCCTTAAAAGAAGAAACCTGGTCACACAGGAGGGGTATATGTGCACAGAGGAACAACCATGTGAACAAGCAGGAAGAGGCAGCCATCTGCACACTAAAGAGTGAGGCCTCAGAAGAAAACAAACATGATGGGACCTTGATTTTAGACTTTTAGCTTCCAGAACTATGAGAAAATAAATTTGTTGTTTAAGCCACTCAGGCTGTCCTTGTTTTATGAAACCCCCAGCAAAAGCATATAACTTGATTTAATACCTATAATTAACTTTTTGAATCAACTAAGAGATCTGGTAAACAGATTTTTAGAAAAATGTGTTTTCTTCTTGTGCTTTGCTTGATTAATAAAAATGTTACTGAAATACAACTTACATTTAAGTATCCAAGTCATAAGTTCATAAGCTCTGATGAATTTTCACAAAGTAAACACATCCCTGTAACCATCACTCAGCTCAAAATACAGAACATTGGGAGATGTGCTTTCTGAATTCATTAAAGACTTTGACTTTTCTATACAATCTCTTACATATACTGAGGAACCTTATTTCCTTCCTAATAATTATTTAACTTTCAAGCTAAGTCTTACAGTGGACACAACCAGTATTATTTAGAAATACTGCAATATTAGAACACTAAACTTGGGGTACCTGGGTGGCTCCAATGGTTGTGTCTGCCTTTGGCTCGGGTCATGATCCCCGGGTCCTGGGATCGAGTCCCACATCAGGCTCTCAGCTCAGCAGGAAGCCTGCTTCTCCCTCTCCTACTCCCCCTGCTTGTGTTCCCTCTCTTGCTGTATCTCTGTCAAATAAATAAATAAAATCTTTAAAAAAGAGAGAGAAATACTAAACTTAAGGTCTAACATGTTAAGAACAAGCAAAACAGAGTCATGGTCCTAGCATTTTGTTTTTTTTTTTTAATTTTTTTAACTTTATTTTTTCAGTGTTCCAAGATTCATTGTTTCTGTACCACACCCAGTGCTCCATGCAATACCTGCCCTCCTTAGTACCCACCACCAGGCTCACCTGATCACCCACCCAACTCCCCTCCAAAACCCTCAGTCTGTTTCTCAGAGTCCACAGTCCTAGCATTTAAAAATTTTACTTATTTTTCTTCTTAATACAGACTATGGTTATCTTTGTGAGACAGTCTGGTAAACTTACCATTATACAGGCTCCAATTAATTTTTCTTTCTCCCACTTAACATATTTTAATATTTTTTTCTGACAAGACTTAGAAGCAAGTACAGGCTTTGGGGGAGGCAAACGTCAGCTGAATCAGTGATGCAGTTAATTTATGTGAATTACTTTTCATGAATTTTACAGTGTTGCAATGAAATGGTTTCTCACAAATGATAGTTTTTTCAGCTAATGAGGTACTATGTATACAGAATATTTTCCCCTTGCAACTGTCTTCCAGAGTAAATTATATTCAGTGCAGAAGTTCTACTGCTTTGAAACAGTTATTTCAAAAAGCTGTAAATAAAGAATCTGCGTATATGAAAGACTGGGGGCTGAAGTGAGAAAAAGAATCAGGAATGGTATCTGAGACACCTTCCTGAGATCTTAAGAGTTCATGGAGGCTTTGGGGACATCCAAATGAACACAAGGGCAGGGATGAGAAGGCATGTTTACCCAGTGAGACTGAGTTCCATTATTAGTGGGACTAATGAAAGCCTAGGGAAGGCAGCAGCAGCACAGTCAGTCACACTGGATGCTAACACAGGTAGGAACATGACGATGGTCAATCAGAATGGCAACAGGCAGCTGACTGAGACGGCAGCAGAAACAAGCAATGATCAGGGGAGAGAAAGCAACGTAGGCAGTCACACAACCATAAAAACACCAATGTGTTCTGAAACTACATCTCGGCTTCCTCTTTTAAATCTTCCTGAATCTCAGCCTTAGAATATTTGGGTCTATTAAAGAATGCTTTATGGGCAGCGATCCTAGGAATCACAGTAGGGTTTAAAACCACTTGGATACACAAGACACTCAGAAGGCCGAGGATCAAAGAACACATCAATGCTCCCACAAAAACAGTCGTGTGTTAGTGGTAAGTTGTGAAGTATGGCATTAAGTAACTTAAAAAGAATTATAAAACCACATTTGGTCTGCGACTTTTTAAAAAGCTGGTGTATATGTCAAGGTTATCTCTATAAAGACATCATTTTCACCTTCTGAGTAAAGGGAGAGCTACAGTTTATTATCTCCATCTGGTTTTAGATCCTTCCAGAACGCCCCACTTGAGGGTTTAGGGAGCTAGATATTTACCCACCGAGTCCTGTCAGATACTGGTTGAGAGTGGTTCTCAGCATGAGTGTTAATATCCTAGCATTTCTGACCTGTCCTCCAGGAGGGCAAAATGGGGGACAGCAGAAAGTGCACTCAGACAGAGACACAGATGTTGAGATTTAGAAGTTAGCCAGCATGCACAGAAATGGCAAGGGTAGAAAGACTACGGGCAGGCACTGAGACCATCCATGGTATTTACGCCACAATCCTTAATCTATGGGAATCTTTCCCTAACTCGGGAAGAAAAGAAAAATCCTTCACCTAAAGGCTGCAGAAAAAGGATTGTGAAAAGGCATTTTCCTTTGCTGAACAGTACAGGCATTCCCCTCAAGAGAGTGTTTATGGTACAAAACAAGTTACACAGTAAGAAAAAAACTACCAAAAAAAAAAAAAAAAAGAAAAGAAAAAGAAGGAAAAAACCTACCAAATCCTCATAGTCATTAAGGTTTCTGTAGTTATACAAAAGAAACCAAGGCTACTGGGCATCTGTGTAGCACAGTAGGTTAAGTGACCAACTGTTAGTTGTGGCTCAGGTCATGATCTCAAGGCGGTGGGATAGAACCCCACATTGGGCTCTGCGCTCAGCTTGAGCCTCTCTTCTGCCCCACCCGTTCATGTGTGTGCATGTGTGCCCACTCTCTTGCTCTCTCAAATAAATCAAGAAAGGAAATAAAAGAAAGAAACTGAAGCTGTAAACAAGCCTGCATGGTGTGCTGTTTTTCTGCATGAGTGGAGAAGGCTACAACTTCTAACCATAAAACATTCTCAAGACTGACTCTTTTACAGGGGGTAGGAGGAAAATGTGAACACAGAATGTGTCTGTAAGGGTTTCTGTTCCCTTCTTCTTTTGGAATAGCTAATGATACAGTATAAGCAAGAAACTGTGGACTGATACGTACATAGCGCTCTTAAAAAAATAATCTGCATTTCTTTCCAAACAGAGCAGTCTTTCAGAGCATGCTGGCTCTCTAGTAGTGTTTTACCTCTGCCCAGGCCGCAGCTGTCCACTTCTAGCACCTGGTAAGAACATGGATGAATGAGTTTTTATTTCAGAACTTAAAAATAGAATCAATGAAACAAGATGGGATTGGGAGGGAGACAAACCATAAGTGACTCTTAATCTTACAAAACAAACTGAGGGTTGCTGGGGGGAGGGGGATTGGGAGAACGGGGGGGTGGGGTGGGGTTATGGACATTGGGGAGGGTATGTGCTTTGGTGAGTGCTGATTCACAGACCTGTACCCCTGGGGATAAAAATACATGTTTATAAAAAATAAAAAAGAAAAAGAAAAAAGAAAAATAAATATCTACTAAGTATGGGTCATGATCCCAAGGTCCTGGGATCGAGCCCCGCATCGGGCTCTCTGCTCAGCAGACAGCCTGCTTCCTCCTCTCTCTCTCTGCCTGCTTGTGATCTCTGTCAAATAAATAAATAAAGTCTTAAAAAAAAAAAAAAAAGAACTGAACCACATATCAGAAGGAGAGGGGATCAGGGAACATTGGAATTTGAGCATGACAGCTCCCACTGACTAGATCTACGATACTGGAATTAGTTTTGTTTTGCAAGGTATCCTAACAGCATTCTGGTTATTTATTTTTTTTAAAAGGAATCCTTATGGAAACACGTGCTGAAGAATTTTAAGACAGAATGACATACTGTGTGAGATTTTCTTTAAAATGATGTATGGGGCTCCTGGGTGGCTCAGTCGGTTAAGCATCCAACTGGTGGTTCTGGCGCAGGTGGGAGATCAAGCCCTGCATCAGGCTCTGTGCTGAGCAAGGAGCCTGCTTAAGATTCCCTCTCCCTCCCCCCTCCCCCTTGCTTTCTTTCTCTCCTCTCTGTAAATCTATAAAATAATCAATCAATCATCCTGTGAGATACAAAGGGCAATGGCTGTGGTATAGCTGAAACAAGATTAACTATACTACTTCTCTGCTACTGGAATGCTTAAAAATTTTCCATAGTGAAAAGTTAAAGAACAAATGGGGGTGGGGGAAGGGAAAAGAAAGTTTATTTTTCTTCCCTGGTAAGCTTTCATCATCATCATCATCATCATCATCATTATTATTTTAGAGAAGAGGAAAAAGAGAGGGGAAGGGGGCAGAGGGGGAGTGAGAGAGAGAGAGAGAGAGAATCTTAAGCAGGCTCCATACCCAGCACATAGGCTGATGCTGGGCTCCATCTCACGCCCCTGAGATCATGACCTGAGCTAAAATCAAGAGTCAGATGCTTAACTGACTGAGCCACCCAGGAGACCCTGTCCTGGTAAGCTTTTACCATGAAAAGCCCTACAGATAATTCTGTTCCACTAATTTACTAATATATAGGTGAGAAATCAGCCATATTTCAACTTTATATTGCTTTTTCTCTTTACTAAATATGAATCTTTAAGCTTGAAGAATTAAATCAAGCCTGAATTAAAGTGGATGAGGTAGGAGACAAGCCATACCTTTCTAAGAGTAAGAATGTTTTTCAAGAGCAATAAAAAGCCATATGTAAATTACCATATTTTTTTGCTCTAAGAGTTTTCTTCAGTCATACTAAGTAAGAAAAATGTGCTTTTGTGATTGTAGCAAACACCCAAAACTGTTTTAAAGAAGTAATGTGACCAACAATAGCTAGTGAAAAAAACATGGTGCTTAATAGTAGATATTTTTAAAAAATCCATATAAAGATAAAACCTCAAGGGTAGTCTCCTAAAAGCAAACAAATTTCTTCTGACACAATTAGAGAAGAAAAGCAGCAGGAAGAGAGAAAGAAGGAAGAGAAGAACAAAAACAATTACTAGGGAGGTAAACAAGTTGCGGTCACTCCTGTTGGCACCTTCAAAAAACCTCATTTATTTTAGGACTTTAATATCACTAGTAGTTATATCAAACAGCTTGTCTGCTAAAAATAACAGCTTCTCTTATATGAGACCATGGTTTCTCATCCTTGACACTACTGACATTTTGGGCTACGTGGTTCCTCGCTGTGAGGGGCTGTCCTTGTCCTGTGCATGGTAGGATGTCTAGTGGCATTCTCGATCATTAATCAGATGCCACTAACAGTTAGCTGTGACAATCAAAAATGTCTCCAGAGCTGTCAAAGTTGCCCCCAGTTCAGAACTACTGCACTAATTATATCAAGATACACACCTAGAAAGCAGAAGTTTAAAAATATATTCATAATCTGCAGACAATGATTAGGTAAGTCCATCAAAGACAATTATCATATGATCTTGCTGATTTAAGGAATTTGAGAAACAAGATAGGATCATAGCGGAAGGAGGGAAAAAAATGAAACTAGAAGAAACCAGAGAGGGAAACAAACCGTAAGAGACTTTTTTTTTTTTTAAAGGTTTTATTTATTTATTTGTCAGAGAGAGTGAGAGAGCACGAGCGCACGCACAAGCAGAGGCAGCAGCAGGCAGAGGGAAAAGCAGGCTCCCTGCTGAGCAAGGAGCCCTGCCAAACTCGATCCCAGGACCCTGGGATCATGATCTAAGCCAAAGGCAGACGCTCAACAGACTAAGCCACCCAGGAGTCCCCCATAAGAGACTCTTAATTTCAGGAAACAAACTAAAGGCTGCTGGAGTCAATGGGGTGGGAGAGATAGGGTGGCTAGCGGATGGCTCTGGGAAAGAGTACATGCTATGGTGAGGGCTGTGAATTGTAGAAGACTGATGAATCACAGACTTTTAGCCCTGAAACAAATAATACATTATATGTTAATAAAAAAAAATAATAATTCAAAAAAAACATGCATGGGGGGATGCTGGGTGGCTCAGTAGGTTAAGCACCTGCTTTCGGCTCAGGTCATGATCCCAGGGTCCTGGGATCAAGCCCCATGTCAGGCTCTCTGCTCAGTGGGGAGTCTGCTTCTCCCTCTCTCTCTGCTGGCTACCCCCCCTGCTTGTGTGTGCTCTCTCTCTCTGTCAAACAAATAAGTAAAACATTTAAAATAAAACGTAATAAAATAAAAAGAAATAAAGTAAAATGAAATAGGGGAACCGGGTAGCTCAGTCATTAAGCGTCTGCCTTCAGCTCAGGTCATGATCCCAGGGTCCTGGGATCCCCTCATTGGGCTCCCTGCTCAGTGGGAAGCTTGCTTCTTCTTCTCCCACTCCCCCTGCTTTTATTCCCTCTCTCGCTGTGTCTCTCTCTGTCAAATAAATAAACGAAATATTTTTTAAAAATAAATTAATTAAATTAAAACAAAACATGTAGACGGGCGGCTGGCTGGCTCAGTCAGTAGAGCTTGCAACTCTTGATCTTGGGGTGGTGAGCTCAAGCCTCACATTGGGTGAGGGGCTTACTTAAAAAAATAAAAATTAAAACAACAACAACAAAGAATATTAATTCCTTTTTAAAGTAATAAATAAATTTTGAAGTCTTAAGCTTCTTTTTCCCATAGGGAATTACTGTATTAGAACTATCACCAGATCAAAAGAATACAGTTTCAAGCAATAAAAGTATAAAGCCAACCAAGCAATGTTTCTTCTCTTCCTATAACAAGGGGCTACATGGCAGAGAAAAAAAAAAATCAGCTACACTGCATTTTCTCAATTTTAAATTTTGATAAAAGAATACACTTATGTTCAAAGAACCAGAGACAAAAACCATGTCTGTGTGCAACAATCTTGCATGGGGTTTTTAAAAAAAAAAAAAACAATGGCAATAAAGTTATTTGAAACAGCCGAAGAAAATGACTTTCAAAATATTAAGATAGTTTAAAACAACTAAAATGGTTTTAAATTAACATTATTTCAAGACTTAGTTTTAATACCTCAAGTACTGTAACACTGTAAAATTGATTTTACCATGTTGTAGGTTTTGTAAAGAAGCCAAAGTCTTCCTAAGATCTTAAGTATACATGAATCAAAACAAAGAACCAACTTCATAACCCGGAGGCTATAGAAAATCAAAAAGGAAAAAAGAGAAACACATTTGTACAGCGTATCAGTCCCTCCAGGTATAATAAAAACCTCCTAAGTTGTTGTTCTTTTTTTTTTTAATTGTATTTATTTAATTGACAAAGAGAGACACAAGAGAGGGAACACAAACAGGGGGAGTGGGAGTGGGAAAAGCAGGCTTCTGGCGGAGCAGGGAGCCCAACTCGGGGCTCAATCACAGGACCCTGGGATCATGACCTGAGCCAAGGGTAGATGCTTAACGACTGAGCCACCCAGGCACCCCTCCTAAGTTCTTCTTAACAGCTTTACAAATCAGAAAATGAGCAGTATTGAGATAAAAACTGAATTTTAGGAACAACAAGCAAATAAGACATATGATAAAGATAAAAACTTGAGGCTTTTTGACATTCTCCATGAAAATCACGAACAAGGACACAGGGAAGACAGGTCCAAAATAAAGTTATTTAACAGAGGTCACAACCGCAACTTCCAGTAGATTTTAGGCAACAAAATTTTTTTATTAACATATAATGTATTATTTGCCCCAGGGATTCAGGTCTGTGAATCATGAGGCTTACACATTTCACAGCACTCACCATAGCACATACCCTCCCCAATGTACATCAACCAGCACCCTAACCCCAACCCCCACCCCCAGCAACCCTCAGTTTGTTTCATGGGATTAAGAATCTCTTATGGTTTGTCTCCCTTTTGATCCCATCTTGTTTCATTTTTTTCCCTCTCTAGCCCCCACAACCCCCTGTCCTACCTCTCAAATTCCTCATATCAGAGATAATATGGTAATTTTCTTCCTCTGATGAACTTAGCATAATACCCTCTAGTTCCATCCATGTCATTTCAAATGGCACGATTTCATGGTTTTTGATAGCTGCACAGTATTCCACTATATAAACATACCACATCTTCTTTATCCCTTTATCTGTTGATGGACATCTAGGTTCCTTCCAAAATTTGGCTAGTGTGGACACTGCTGCTATAAACATTGGGGTGCACGTGCCCCTTCGGATCACTAAATTTGTATCTTTAGGGTAAATACCCTGTAGTGCATTTGCTGGGCCACAGGGTAGCTCTATTTTCAACTTTTTGTGGAGCCTCCATACTGTTTTTCCAGAATGGCTGCACCAGCTTGCATTTCCACCAACAGTGTGGGAGGGTTCCTCTTTCTCCACATCCTCACCAATATCTGTCTTCCTGATTTGCTAATTTTAGTCTTCTGACTGGTGTGAGGTGGTATCTCACTGTGATTCTGATTTGTATTTCCCTAATGCTGAGTGATGTTGAGCAATTTTTCATGTGTCTGCTGGCCATTTGAATGTCTTCTTTGCAGAAATGTCTGTTCATGTCCTCTGCCCATTTCTTGATTGGATTATTTGTTCTTTGAGTGTTGAGTTTGATAAGCAATAAAATTAAAGCAGAATTCATGAGTAACAAAACTGGAAACTTAGGTTACTTCAACAAATTCATAGCAATGACTAAAACTGATGAAAAGCCAAATGTGTCAATATTCCTTGCATCAACTATAGATCAATTCTTCTGAAGAATAATACTATAAATATTATCTGACTCGTATTCAAAATACTAACAGTGTGATTACTACAATACAGATATAGAAGAGACTACATTACCAAAATAAAAAATGTATGGGTGGCAAGGCTAACACAAAATTTAAATGTCTTCTTTTATCCTTATATTTTCCACTGATGAATTAGGTATTTTGCACATAGGACTGAATTTCTTAGGTTTCTCATTAATAATACTTTTGTTTGCATAATTTATACTAAATTCTAGGGAATTAAAAAATTCATGTAGTAAAGAAACAACAAAACAACAATAAAAAGGCTTGTCAAGATATACTCTACACTAAAAAATAAAAAATCTCTATTCAATACAAGCACTGAACTTTCCTAGTTACTACAAATTTAGATGACACTGCTTAAACTGTCTCTAAAGAATTTTGTTTTCTTCTAATAAATATCTAAGTCCTGGAGATCTAATACTATACAGGGACCACAGGCAATAAAACTCTATTGTAAACACTAAACTTGCTAAGAGATTAGATTTCAAATGTTCTCAGCACTAGAGGAAATGTTAATTAAGTGACGTGATAGAGGTTTAGCGAATGCTACAGTGGCAGTCATGCTGCAGTATAAATGTTCACTTCAACATACTGTACACTTACACTTATACATACAATGACAATACATGTCAATTATATCACAATCTTAAAAATTATCCTTATTTTCTATTTTCTCCTTTCTTTTGAAGTGATAATTTCCAAAATACATTATTGTGCATCAAAAAAAAAAGAATTGTTTTCTTTTCTTTTCTTTTCTTTTCTTTTATTTATTTATTTCACAGAGAGAGATCACAAGTAGGCAGAGAGGCAGGCAGAGAGAGAGGGGGAAGCAGGCTCCTTGCGCAGCAGAGAGCCCAATGCGGGGCTCGATCCCAGAAACCTGGGATCCTGACCTGAGCCAAAGGCAGAGGCTTTAACCCACTGAGCCACCCTGCCGCCCCAAGAATTCTGTTTTCTTGAGTAAAATTGTTAAGACTTTTGTTGTAAGCACGGCAGACTGTCAAATGAGTCACAATACATACGCACTGAACTCCAGAACAATGGTTACCTCTGGATAGGGAGGTGGGATGGGACGAGGAGAAAAAAAGGAATGTCAGCTGTATCCGGAACATTTTATATCCTTTAAAAAAATATGGCAAATATAAACAGTTCTGAACTATTCTATACAGTTTATTATAGGCTTGAAATATTTCATTTTAAAAATCAGCCTTAAATAACTTGTGATTCCAAACCTTAATTTCATCCTTCAATTTTTTTCTCCGCACCTTCATCCCCAAATTATTAAATCTACAGTGTGTACCAACCGTGCATTTATGCGTGCATACCTAAATATGAAAAGAATACAAACATGCCTTTTACTCTCTTTCCAGCCACTGAATAAAGGAACATTTTCTGCTATTAGGTTCAACTTCAGAGAGCAGACCTGGTTCAGGCAGTTGGCAGAAATTTCAAAGCTGAACCAGCCACAAAACTTGCTGGCAGTTCAGGAAAAATACAAAGCACTAAAGTCATACATTTTTGCTTCAGTTTTTGCTCTTCCTGACAAGAATAAAATTGCCAGAAACTGGTAGGATTCCAAATGTTCAGTTCTGTGGCATAGCCGTTACTCAAGAGTAAGCAAAAAATCCAGCTTCCTTACTCCTTCCACAGAGTCTTTGCACATAATTCACTGGCAGAGTGGAAAGCCTGGGGGCAGACACACAAACTATAGTTATCAGACTCAGGTATCTACTTTCTCAAAAATGAATGGAATAAGGCCAACCTTTCCAAGAAACAACCAAGAGCATTTGATGCCAGTTAATAAAATTCAAACTTTCAAAACGAAAAGTACCAATTTCAAAACATGTATACCCACCCATCATAAGCTTGACAGCTATCTAAAGACTTTCTGATTAAATCAGTGATGTTAATAAATGCAAAATTTTGATATAAGGAAACATGTCAACATGTGGAAGAAGTGCATAGCTCAGTGAACCAACATTCTCCAAATGATGGACATATGATGTTACAAAATCACACGTACGTAAAAATCCATTCACAAAGTACTAGTTAAAACCTATGGATTTATTTTCTTTCTTTCTTTTTTTTATTTTTTTAAGGATTTTATTTATTTGACAGAGAGAGAAGACAGAAAGAGAGCAGGAGCACGGAGAACAGGAGGCAGAAGCAAAACCCCCTCTGTGCAGGGAGTCCGACATGGAGCTCAATCCCAGAACCCTGGGATCATGACCTGAGCAGGAGGCAGATGCTTAACTAACTGAGCCACCCAGGCACCCCACAACCTATGGATTTCAGTGTAACAGAGTATGAAAAGTTTACTGATCTGGGTTTAAACTCTATACGGCAACAAACCTTTAAGAAACTACCCTTACAGGGGCGCCTGGGTGGCTCAGTGGGTTAAGCCGCTGCCTTCAGCTCGGGTCATGATCTCAGGGTCCTGGGATCGAGTCCCGCATCGGGCTCTCTGCTCAGCGGGGAGCCTGCTTCCTCCTCTCTCTCTCTGCCTGCCTCTCTGTCTACTTGTGATCTCTCTCTGTCAAATAAATAAATAAAATCTTTAAAAAAAAAAAGAAACTACCCTTACAGAATTTTGGTATAGTAGCAAAAGAATACGCACACGTATCTGAAAATTTCATTAATTACTCCTCCCTTTCCTAACTTAGTATTTGTAAGAAATCAGATTTCCTACAGATACTTCAACCAAAATTAACATACTGCTATAGACTGAATTCAGAAGTGGAGAGGAGAATCAACTTGTCTTTTAAACCAGATATGAATGTGAAATACATTTCCATCTACTTCTTTTTTGGAAACAGGGCTATTTTCATATAAATATTATTTATGTTAACATGTAATGTATAGGTGCCCTGAAACCAAAAAGTTCAAGAACCATTGCATTGAAGTGATACAAAATAATTATAAAAAAAATAACTACAATTATGATATATAAGGCTAAATAAAACCTGACTCCCATTGCATGGTAACTAGTAACAAAGCATATGGTGCTGATCTAATAAACAACAGAATGTAACTCATGTTTAAAGGCAGTGATAAGAAAAAAAATTCAACAACAGAAGAATCAGCTGTAGTATGAATGCTAACAACCACATACACATATATGTAAAGCTTAATCCACCTCTGCAAATCATACAGCTAAAATCCCATTCTCAACAAATGGGGGAAACATACCAAGTTAATGTTTCCCACTAACAGTCAAAAATTCAACTTTAAATAAAAATACTACCTATATTTAACCTTTATTTGCCTTTACTGCAGAATAATCCACACAAGGCAGATTATAAATTCTACAGTATTTCCAACATGATTGATAATTCAGCATCTGCAAAGAGCATTCCCACAGTTATAACAGTTTTCCTCCAATTTAAACTAATGTGTTCTAAGACAAATATGTGTTGGTATATGTTACCAAATTCAGGCTTGACAGTAAATTAGGCAGGCCACCACCAAATATATTCACACATACTTCCAATTATTTCAGCTGCTTTATTATCCCAGGAAGAGGTATTATAATGTGTAGAGTGGTTAACCAAGTGTTACAGGACACACTGCTGAACTACTCTAGTTAGCAAAAAGAAAGTAAAGGAATCAATTGTGCCAAAAAATGTAATGAGAAAGAAAAAAACTGAGAAAGGAATTTAATATTCAATTTTGAACCTCAAATGTCTTAAGAAACTTTGAAGGAAGTTACTAATAAACCGTCTCACTTAAAAACCATTGTAGAATGTACCTTTAGAGTAGTTGTAATTCTTTGGGGAAAATAAACTATTTTAACACCTATGCTTTAATACACCCACCCATTATTGGCCAATCCTAGCCCAAACACAACGGTGATAAGCACAAGACATAGTAACCTACCCATAAGGTTTAATTCAGGAGTAAAATGACTAATACAAACCTTACTGTCAAGTAAGTTAAGTACAGAGCCAACTTAAAAATAAATTAAAATATTAAACTTGAAAGTCCCAACTTCAACTCAGGACTCCTGATTGCACTTTCTGCTTTTTTTCCCCCAGATAACTCACCACCTTCTAGACTGCAAAAAGATTTACTCATTACATTTATTATTTGTTGCTGTTTCCTTTTACTAAAATGTAAGCACTAGGAAGGCTGGGTTTTTGCTCACTGAAGTATTCCAAGTCTAAATAAAAGAGGTCCTGCAGACAGTAGGTACAAATATCAGTTGCTCAATTAATGAACTGCTGCAGAGGGGTCAAAGATAATGAAAACTTAGAGCAAAACCACCACCATGGTCCATCAGTTTTAGTCCTGCCCATCTCTTCCAATATTTTCTAACTCAGTTATGGTCTCCCCACTTACCCAGATGCTCAAGCTGAAAAAGCCTGGAAACCATTCTGGGCTTCCCACTCATCCAATTCTCCCAGTTAATTCATCACCAAAAGCTGTCAAAATTACCTCTCCTATCTTTAGAACAGTATTCTCTTTTCCACTTCCACTGCACCAGGTCAAACTTTTTAATCTCTAAACTAGACTATCAAATCCACAACTGAGCTATTTTGCTTTGATGTAACCAGGACTATTTAATAGCTTTTTAGATAGATTATGATGAAGTATGACAGGTAGGAGAAAGCAAAGTGAAGAACAGGCTATTTGGAGGCAAGAAAAATGCATTCTATCTTACCTTCTTGCCTCCTATTAAGGCATGCTTACTTCAAGGTCCAGCTCAAATATTATCTCCACATTTGAAGTCATTCCCAGTTCTTTCATTTACTCTTTTTTCTTCTTTATACACAGCTCCATTAGAGCACTTTCTGTAGTGAGGATACCAGCTGCCCAGCTGAATAGAACTCTGATTTTTTTAATTAAATATTTTTATTTATTTACTTGAGAGAATGCAAGGCAACAAAAGCAGAGGGAAAGGCAGAGGGAGAAGCAGACTCCCCACTCAGCAGGGAGCCTGACAAGCTCCATCCCAGAACCTGGGACCATGACCGGAGTAGAAGGCAGATGCCCAACTCACGGAGTCGCCCAGGTATGCCAGTCTAGCCTTATTCTAACACAGGGCCCAGCATTAAAAAAAAATCTGTTACACAGATGAATGAACAATTCTAGTCTAGAATTTGCAATTATAAAGAAAACCCAAGTTTAAACAAAGATGGGGTGTAAATTACAAAGAAATTGAAGTTATTTAATTACCAATAGTAGCTAAAAATACTAAACCAAAGACCCAAGGGGAGAAAAATAAAGACCAAACACATGAAGAATTTCTCCTTAGACAAAGGCAGAAAGATAAGGATATTAGCTAATAAAAATATTTAACAGGGAAATAGATTTAGAATTTCATAGAGAAATGTGGACCAAAAAAGGGGCCAACCCAAAACAGTCCTTAAAAATAAAACATGTTCCCTCAGATAGGAATACTCAACTAGAAATAAATTGTGTTCATAAAACACTCATGAAATGAATGCAGATTGTATTAAGGAGATAATGTAAAAGATATCATCAGTCTCCTCAAACTCCATTCCCACAAAGATACTCTAATATGTAGAACTGAATCATTAGAAAAAATTGGTTCAAGGAGGCCTCTCAAAAACCAACAAAATGTGTATTATAGAAGGAATAAAGTTATTAAAATTTAACTCCTAACACATGGAACAAGTGAGGTTTTAACTCTTCTTATCAAATTCTACATTTTATAGACCCACAGACTATTAAAAAAAAGTGAAGAGGGGAGCTTGGATGGCTCAGTAGGTTAAAGGCTCTGCCTTCTTCGCTCAGGTCATGATCCCAAGGGTCCTAGGATCAAGCCCTGCATCGGGCTCTCTGCTTAGCAGAGAGCCTGCTTCCTCCTCTCTCTCTCTCTCTCTCTCTCTGCCTACCTCTCTGCCTACTTGTGATCTCTGTCAAATAAATAAATAAAATATATTAAAAAAAAAAAAAGTGAAGAGCCAAGAAAAGCAATTTTTTATAAGCTGGTACAGCTCTATGCTTGAGGGAAAACATAAAAATATTTAAAATAATGCCAGCTTTATGCATATTTCATTGTAAAATAAACAGCTTTACTCACTGTAAAATGGTTCAGTTATTCACACTTTGGCCAGTTCATGATCAACCAAGCTAATACTAGAGTGTGGACTCTAAAGCTTTTTTGGGTCACCAATGAAAGCTACAGTCCTGTTCCCCAGAAAAATATGCATATTTTAGAATTTCATAGAGAAATGTGGACCAAAAAAGGGGCCAACCCAAAACAGTCCTTAAAAATAAAATATGTTTCCTCAGATAGGAATACTCCAATGTGTGTGTGTGTGTGTGTGTATAAATACAAAATTCAAAAGATATATCTTTAGAATTTTAAGTAGGCTCCATGCCCAGTGTGGAGCCCAGTGTGAGGCTCAAACTCACGAACATGAGATCAAGACCTGAGCTGAGATCAACAGTGGAATGCTCACCCAACTGAGCCACCCAGGCAACTCTACATCTAACATTTGAAATATGTCATGCAATTACAAGCCTCTGCTGTCTATTCATGACTCCCTAGAGATTCAAGGGACCCAGCTGTAGAACTGAGACCTTAAAGATTAGAAATGGCAACTGACACAGTGCCCCTCAAGGAAATACACTGTTAACAACGGCAACTCTACAGAGCTTTTTCTCAGACATCCAAGCAATCAAAAAACACCAAACATAAAAATCTCTATTGGCTGAAGTTAATCAGATGATACACACACAGACAAGCTAAAATGCATGCACATGCCTTAAAATAAACTTGAAACCTGAAGTGTTTAAAAGTAAGATCTAATATAGGAGTACCTGGTGAGCTTAGTCAGTAGAGCATGTGATACTTGATCTTGGGGTCATGAGTTCAAGCCCCACACTTGGCCTGGAGCTTACTTTAAATCATATATACGTATACATATACATATATAGATCTTTAAAAAATAAGATCTAAAATTAATAACAGTAATAGCTAATCGTTACTGAGCATTTATTATGTAGAGTGCTATTCTAAGTGTTTTAAAAAATTCTTATTTAGACCTAAATATAAATAATTTTTATTCCATTTCACAAATAAGGAAATTAAAGCACAGAAAGTTACAAGGAGAGCCAAGGAACAATGACATGAAACAGAAATGACAGAAATTAAGAAAAAAAAAGCTCCTTGGGGTGTGAAGCATCTAACAGTAACTTAGATCTGCATTTGTATCACCACAGTTCGACAAAGCAGGAACATATTGTCCAAACTCCAGAAGAAGGATGACAATCTTGATCCTCTTCCATATCCCTGCCAAGATAATCCTTGTAATACCATATTCACTTTGGAGTACACTGTAACCAGAAATATGAACACAAAATGTTCAAAAAGAGCACAATACTAACTAAAGGATTTATAAGATTAAAATGGAAGATGAATTTTGAGAGTAACAAACCTCACCTTTGTAAACCACTATCTTTTATATCATAATATATCATGCAGGGGCGCCTGGGTGGCTCAGTGGGTTAAAGCCTCTGCCTTCGGCTCAGGTCATGATCCTGGGGTCCTGGGATCGGGCCCCGCGTCGGGCTCTCTGTTCAGCGGGAGTCTGCTTCCCTTCCTCTCTCTCTGCCTGCCTCTCTGCCTACTTGTGTCTACTACTACTGTCTGTCCAATGGATAAATAAAAATCTTAAAAAAAAAAAAATAATATATCATGCATTCGAAAAATGAGCAACTTAGTAAAATGTAAAAAAGCTGAAATAAGGTACCTTTCTCTGCAAGTGTAGTTCAACTTTTGTTCAAGGTTCTGCCTCCTATTTCTTGTTTTGGTGCCGTATGCCTCTTCTACTCCAT
Organism: Mustela putorius furo; assembly: GCF_011764305.1. NCBI lineage: Eukaryota > Metazoa > Chordata > Mammalia > Carnivora > Mustelidae > Mustela > Mustela putorius. The sequence continues at coordinate 11,685,362 of NW_025421305.1, read as the reverse complement.
AGACAACCACAAAAGTAGAGAAAACCTCACAGGTTCAATAGGTCTTGCTAAATCTTGCCAATCACAAAAAAATTTCGAAGTCCTTGGATACACCTATGCTATGCCCTGCATAACGCGGCATACAATAAATACTTCTTGAGTAGCTGAAACCTCTCCAAGAGAAAATGCATGCGTTTAACATTTTCTTCCTCCCATAATACTACATTACAAATTTGTAGCAACAGAATAATGCAATAAAACAAAATTTTTATCTTAAACCACATGATATAAAAGTTGTAATTTATCATTTGGGTATTTTTAAAAAGATTTATTTATTTTATAGAGAGAAAGAGAGCAAGAGCAAGCAAGGGGAGGGACAGGGGGAGAGAAGCCCCACCCCCACCAACCTGAGGCTCCAGTCTCAGGACTCCGAGATCACAACGTCAGCCGAAATCGGGAGTCTGATGCTCAACAACTGAGCCACCCAGGCACCCCTATAATTTACCATTTTGTTACACTCTATGTCCAAGGAGGGCGGTGGGAAAAAAAGACTGTCTTTTTGATCAGTTTATAACAGCTACTTGGTAATCTAAGACACCACAAAAGATTTATCTGAACATATTCTTTTTTAAAACAATAACATTCTTAACAATTATAATTTCTTACAGCTTTCTTTGTAATATTTAAAAAAGATACAACAAAACCACAAATCATTTTCTTTAGACAACCAATAAATTTTTTAAATTAGATATGAGAAGTTAGCTCCACTAAAGTGAGCTGCCCTGCTGCATTAATAGTAATAGTCTAAATTCAGGTAAGGTTAAGAATCAAATAACAATGAAAATAAACATAGATGTACACTGCAAAAAAGCTCCTTCTATATTTAATTCACAAACTGAAACACCTGCTCCTGATTATTGAACTGGTAAAATATCTGAGAGCACATAAAATTTATAAACTATACTTAACACAGCTTCTTGGAAGTCAAAACCAATTACAAACAGTTCATCTCTCTGCACTAAAAAGTCCCTCTTCATATTGAAACCCACAAAAGCAAAAACTCTGACTAAAATATTCCCTAATATTAAGAGATTTTTTTAAGGCACAACTTATAGTTGCTGAATATTGATTTACCAAAACAGGCAAGTATGACCTTATCTTGGCAAAACTCAGAATACTGTTTCTTCAACATCCTAGAAGACAGCTTGATGCACCACAATCTGCCATCTGCTTTGTTCTATTTCTTCATACCCCAAATGGAAACTAAACCCTCGAGTAATAGCCAAAATTTCATTAATCACAGGAAAGTACTTAGAGAAATAAAATAAATAGCATGATATGAATAGAGATAGAACAACAGGTAGAGAAGCCTTGGTAATGACCTCAAAGTCTATGTTGAGACAGAAAATCTATACAACACATACAGGAATCACATTAAATAATTCTATTCCCACTTACCTGATGAGCTCTCAGTAAAGACTGTTAATGTCTGTCCTCCAACACTTTGTAAGACAAATGGATGTTCTCTAGGAGTGCTGACTGATGCTGGTTTTCCACCAATGTCGTGAATATTTGCAAGATCCTCATTCAAAGTAAATGACACCTAACAGACACATTAACAAGAGCTTATTACAACAAGCTTAAGTATTCAAAGTATCATTCACAGAAATTCTGATTATAAAACAAATACTTTTAAAAAAACATGTATCTTTGTTTCTAGACATTAAAACATTTCTCTAAAACTGATGAGTAAATATGTGATATATTAAGGGTAATAAAATATTAATTACTCTTAACCATGAAATTCTTACAACATTGTTTGACTTTTTCATAATAAAATTTTGGGAAAATGTAAAAAATAAAAACCCATTTCTCTAAAACTTTATCCAAAAAACCTTTAATACTTCATCATAAAAAGAGAATTCAGGGGCGTCTGGTGGTGCAGTCAAGTTAAGCAGCTAACTCTTGGTTTTGGCTTAGGTTGTGATCTCAGAGTTGTGAGAGCAAGGCCCACTTCAGACTCAATGCTCACTGCAGAATCTGCTGAAGACTCTCTCTGCTCCTCTCCACCCCAAATAAAATAAATAAATCTTAAGCAGAGAAAGAGAATATATTCCCATTTGTCAGAATAATGAAACTAATCTACTATTATAAAGATAGGTGACAGCTTTCAAATGTTTTCTGTGGTTTACGGCTGAAGAAATTCTATTTCCAAACAGAAATAATTTTTTTTCCCTTAAGGTCTGTGAATTCAAAGGATCGTATCTTGTTACATTTATATCCTTATGAATACATATACTTAAATATATATTTAAATATATAATAAATATAAAAAATATATAGCAAAATGCCTGGCACATAGAAGGGAAACAGTATTTGCTGAATGAGTGAATATTGTAAGAGTATTAAGAAATCAATTGTATTTAAGGGGGGGGAAAAGTGAGGTATTTACTAAGAAAGCTTAAACACTCCCAAAAGCAGAGGATATATATATATATATATTTTTTTTTTTTTAGGTTTTAATGACTAGTGTAGGAGTACATGGTACTATTTCATTTTTTAATATTTTAAGAAATACAACTAAATATTTACAAAGATAATGCAATATTGAGGTTTAGAATAAAAACCACATACTAGATGTTCTTTCAAAATGATTTTTGCTATATACCAGATCTCCCCAAAGGAACATCACTTTTTTTTTTTTTAAAGATTTTATTTATTTATTTGACAGGCAGAGATCACAAGTAGGAGGAGAGGCAGGCAGAAAGAGAAGGAAGCTCAATCCCAGGACCCTGAGACCATGACCTGAGCAGAGGGCAGAAGCTTTAACCCACTGAGGCACCCAGGCGCCCCTGGGAGCATCACATTTTACATCAGAAGATTTATAAACATGAAATACTAATCTCCCAACCACACAGGAAAGATTATGAACCATTTGTTAAATATTTCTCTACTATGTGATAGGTGCCACAATTACATCCTAGACTTACTGGGTCAAAATCTAAAGCCCTGAAAAATCCAGACAAAAATGCCTCTGTCACACTGAAATAATGTTGAAGCATTACTGAAGCAACAGTAAGCCTCACAGTACCGAGATGGGATAGTTTAGGTCAAAGCAGAAAAATGCTAAGAATGAACAACCAGGAGTCCATTCATTTACACAAAAGTGGCATTTACACTGTTATGTGTTCCTCACCATCAGCAACTAGTTTGATGTGGAGTTTTCCAGAATGCAAATACCACCTTCTTTTTACTATTACTAATACATAGTAAAATAATCTTATGTTTTAAATAAAATTTTCATAGAAATAATCTCACCTCAGTCCTTCCTTGACTCCTACAAAAGAAAGGAAAAACTTTTATTTAGATTTCATGTTTTCTTCAAGTGTACACTAAAAACTAAAAAAATAACACTACATCATATTTACACAGACTAAGACACTTACATAGATCAACTAATACTTACCCTTGGCTCTCCTCAACTAACCTACTTATAATCATACAGTAAAAACAAAATCACATTAATCCTATGTGTAGTTATTATGAGTTTGTATCACTTTACACTATTACAACCTGCCTAATATTTTTTTAAAAGATTTTTATTTATTTATTTACTTATTTGACAGACAGAGATCACAAGCTTTAAATGAGCCACCCAGGTGCCCCGACAACCTGCCTAATATTTTAACCAAGCACTGATCTCTTTACAATTTCTATCTTTATTTCTACACCCTATGTAATAGTCTAATTTAAAGCCATATATTACATATCTACTATAAGCAAAGTACGGAGTCTAAGATCTCTGTCCTCATGGGGCACCTGGGTGGCTCAGTGGGTTAGGCCTCTGCCTTTGGCTCAGGTAATGATCTCAGGGTCCTGGGATCCAGCCCTGCATCCGGCTCTCTGCTCAGCGGGGAGCCTGCTTCCCTTCCTCTCTCTCTGCCTTCCACTGCCTACTTGTGATCTGTCAAATAAATAAGTAAAATCTTTAAAAAGAATTTTTTTAAAAAAAAGATCTCTGTCATCAGCCAGAAGATATAAAAATTACATCTGTAACATTTTAACTAAAGTTAAATAAGAGAGCCCCAATGTGCCAGGATCAGATAGGACACCATTTCTTCCCTTTCAAGAGTTGAGAAAAAAAACCTGAGCTAAGTCTTGAAGAGTACCGGGATTTCAACAGGCTGAGACAGGAATATCTGAAGTATCAGCTGAGCAAAGCCAGAAAGAGTCTGATCATGAAATGTAGTCACATTTGGCTGGAAGAATACACACTAAGGAATAGTGGGAGAACCTCAATGTGAGACAGGAATCCATCAGAACCCTAGAGGAGAACATAGGCAGTAACCTCTTCGATATCAGCCACAGCAACTTCTTTCAAGATATGTCTCCAAAGGCAAAGGAAACAAAAGTGAAGATGAACTTTTGGGACTTCATCAAGATCAAAAGCTTCTGCACAGCAAAGGAAACAGTCAACAAAACAAAGAGGCAACCCACGGAATGGGAGAAGATATTTGCAAATGACAGTACAGACCAAAGGTTGATATCCAGGATCTATAAAGAACTCCTCAAACTCAACACACACAAAACAGACAATCATATTAAAAAATGGGCAGAAGATATGAACAGACACTTCTCCAATGAAGACATACAAATGGCTATCAGATACATGAAAAAATGTTCATCATCACTAGCCATCAGGGAGATTCAAATCAAAACCACATTGAGATACCACCTTACACCAGTTAGAATGGCCAAAATTAACAAGACAGGAAACAACATGTGTTGGAGAGGATGTTCAAAAAGGGGAACCCTCCTACACTGTTGGTGGGAATGCAAGTTGGTGCAGCCACTTTGGAGAACAGTGTGGAGATTCCTCAAGAAATTAAAGAGAGAGCTTCCCTATGACCCCACCATTGCACTACGGGGTATTTACCCCAAAGATATAGATGTAGTGAAAAGAAGGGCCATCTGTACCCCAATGTTTATAGCAGCAATGGCCATGGTCACCAAACTGTGGAAAGAACCAAGATGCCCTTCAATGGACGAATGGATAAGGAAGATGTGGTCCATATACACTATGGAGTACTATGCCTCCATCAGAAAGGATGAATACCCAACTTTTGTAGCAACATGGACGGGACTGGAAGAGATTATGCTGAGTGAAATAAGTCAAGCAGAGAGAGTCAATTATCATATGGTTTCACTTATTTGTGGAGCATAGCAAATAGCATGAAGGACAAGGGGAGATGGAGAGGAGAAGGGAGTTGAGGGAAATTGGAAGGGGAGGTGAACCATGAGAGACTATGGACTCTGAAAAACAATCTGAGGGTTTTGAAGACGTGGGGGTGGGAGGTTGGGTGAACCAGGTGGTGGGGATTAGAGAGGGCACGGATTGCATGAAGCACTGGGTGTGGTGCAAAAACAATGAATACTGTTACGCTGAAAAAAATAAATTAATTGGGGCGCCTGGGTGGCTCAGTGGGTTAAAGCCTCTGCTTTCGGCTCAGGTCATGATCCCAGGGTCGAGCCCCACATTGGGCTCTCTGCTCAGCAGGGAGCCTGCTTCCTCCTCTCTCTCTGTCTGCCTCTCTGCCTACTTGTGATCTCTGTCTGTCAAATAAATAAATAAATATTTTTTTAAAAATTTTTAATTAATTAATTAATTAATTAATAAAAAAAAAAGGAATAGTGGGAGATAAACCAAGATGGAGAACTGAAGCTAGAACATGGGATATCTTGAGTATTATAGTACAGAGCATGAACTTTATTTCCTCAAGCAATCGAGAGCCGTATCACTTGAACAAAAGAATAAAGTACAAAACATGCTCCTAGAAACTTGAACCAGAATATATATAAAATGGATATGAACACCAGTTAGAATACTAATGTTTTTCCATCACACCAGGTCAAGTTCCAACCTGCCTTCATTCAGTGGCTCAACCACTCATTCTGTCATTAAGTGTCTACTCTACAACCATTAGGCATTTTACCAAGTGCATGGTATAGTATGAACATAGGTCTTTATCATCAAGAAGGTCCTAGTTTGGGGTGCCTGGGTGGCTCAGTCATTAAGAATCTGCCTTCAGCTCAGGTCACAATCCCAGGGTCCTAGGATCAAGCCCTGTACTGGGCTCCCTGCTCAGTGAGAGGCCTGCTTCTCCTTCTCCCATTCCTCCTGCTTGTGTTTCCTCTTTCGCTGTGTCTCTTATCAAATAAGTAAATATTTTTAAAAAATCTTTTTAAAAAGGTCTTAGTTTAATGAAAAAAGATCCAATACATGAACAATATAAACTGGATAGTTACTTGATGACAGAGGTACAACACACTGTCATGAAAATGCAGATGGGAAAGCCAGCAAGAGAAGAACAGAATGAGGGGTGAGGTCAATAACATGGAGGCATTACAGGTTAAGAGAATCCAATTAAACACAGACATGAGAAGATCCAGCATAGTCTTCCTTTTAAGATTTTCTTCTTAAAATCTTAGGGAGGGAGAAGCAGGTTCCCTGCTGAGCAAGGAACCTGATATGGACCTGATCCCAGGACCCTGGCATCATGACCTGAACTGAAGACAGTTGCTTAGCAGACTGAGCAGCCACCCAGGCGTCCCTAGTACATTCTTTCTAAAATCAGTGAATGGCAGGCAGGAGTCAGGTGGTAAAGAGCCTCTTAGGCCAAACTAAGAAGTTCAGAATCTTAAACAGGTTTGTTTCCTGCAGGACTTCTCAGTCTTTCACATATTAAAATGCAATGTTGACTCTCTTTTCATTGGGGAAGTACTTAGAACAGAAGTGAAGAAATTCTAAGATTTCACACAAAATATGCATTTCCAGCTTCTCTCAAAAGACTGGAAGATTTTGGCAGCAATGCCCTCTCCGACCCCCAATTCAGCACAACAACAATCCCTAGGACATGCACAGATAGTCAAGCAAGGAATTCACTGCAGTTCTTCCCCTATCACTTCTGGACCTGGCATCTAGCAGCATTTGGTTTAACTACCTTTCCAACATAGGAGCTGCAGTCAAAACAAAGGCAAAGATGCAGAGAAGGCACCTGTAGAATGTTTACTGAATTGGAATGAGGCTGATGCAAAAACCCACATAAAAAGTAATGAAGGCTTGAGCCAGGTAATGGCAGAATGGGAGGAGGAGTGTGTGGCAGGGTATCCGAGCTGTCAGAACTGATGGAAGAGGAAATGACTGGAAATAGGCAGCAAGGGGGAAAGGACTGTTTAAAGACCATGCTGACATTTCTAGTCTGGGGGACTCAAAAAAATCACCCAGATGCAATTAGGGAACACAGGAGGGGATGACAACTTTATTTTCATGTATTTATTTATAACTTCATCTTAGCTGGAATGGTAAGAGATTGAAGAGCTCTGGATGAGTTCATTTTCCAGAATAAAAACTAGTCCTTGAAGACTTCAAGACTTATTTTTAAAGGATTACATATTCTTTTGTCTTGGTATATATATGACCTTTTGTTATTCAATATTACCAATAAAATACATCCTCTTCATGATGAACTACAGTTAAAATTAAAAACATTAACACAGTAATACCTTCAGACATAAATGAAGCAAACATGTGGCCCATCCTTTCACTGAATGCCTAACGCTGTGCAGTTAGTTTCTCCTTCATTACTCTGTGTCCATTTCTCAATACTCCACAGCTACTTCTTTATACTTCAGCCCCATTCCTCTTGACTTTTTAAAAAATTAATCATTTGTCGTTCCTTTTTGTTATTTTTAAATACATCTTAGATTTGACACCAATAGGAGGAGACTTTTCACTAATCAATAAAACACCTCGTTTTCCAAGGTAAGTGAATCAACCAAATAATACCAAAACTTTTAACTGGTTCAAGATTTTTGAAAAAATTTTTATTTAAATTCAATTTAATTAACATATACTGTATTATTAGTTTCAGAGGTAGCATTCACTGATTAATTTAATCAGTTAATATGTTAATTTAATTAACATATATTGTATTATTAGTTTCAGAGGTAGCATTCACTGATTCATAAATCGCATATAACACCCGGTGCTTATTACTTCATGTGCCCTCATTTTTTTTTTAAAGTTTTATTTATTTAAGTAATTTCTACACCCAATGTGGAGCTTGAACTCACAACCCCTGAGATCAAGAGTCACACGTTCTTCCAACTGAGCCACCCAGGCATCCCTGGATTTTTTGGTTTTGTTTTGAATTCCTATTCATACATCCCCTTCTTGAACAATTCAGCTCAAAATTTCACCATCAGGTGAAGCCAAGCAAGGTAGGTATCTGCAGACTGGGTTGAGCAGGGTTAAGCATAGACTAAATGAGATGAAAAACAAGTACCTGGGGCAGAAGAGGTAGCCTGGGGCAAGGTGTCAGAGCCCCAGAGGGTAAGGAGGGCATCCCCACAAAGGATGGCTCAATGAGAAGTGTGTTAGAACGTAGCAGGGTCAGCCCATTCACATGGGAAGAAAACCTAAAGCCCGCTGCTGGGAGTCCTAGAGGGGTAAACAGGCATGTATATGAGGACAGGAGGGGATGACAGTCTGAATGTGCTGAAAAGAACATCTCTGTGGAGAACTGCAAAAGCAGCAGCCTAATAGGGGATGCCATAGCCCAAGTCAGGTGGGGAGGGCATTCACATTGGTGGGGAAGATGGGGTTCTAAACAAGTAGAACAGAGGCCCAAACAAGTAAGTGAATATGTATTAAATACAACAGGAACCAGGTTCTTCACTTTCAGAAAAGAGGTACAAACAGGAAAAGGGAGAAAACTGAAAACATTCAGTGGTGTTGGACTAGAACTGGATACTGGTGTAAATTTATTATTTTCAAAATATAAAAATATACAAATTAATATAGATGTAAATGTGTATGGTACATATACTCCCTAACTCTGTCCCTGAAGGGGTCTGGGAAAAACAATGAGCACTTGTAGTATCCAGATCTTAGCTTCTAAATATCATTCTCTAGAAACAACTAGGATCCATGGAAAAATATGGGACTTCAGGCTCAGACAGAAATACGTAAGATGAATCTATACCTTTTTTTTTTTTTTTAAAGATTTTATTTATTTGACAGAGAGAAATCACAAGAAGACGGAGAGGCAGGCAGAGAGAGAGGGAAGCAGGCTCCCTGCTGAGCAGAGAGCCCGATGTGGGACTCGATCCCAGGACCCTGAGATCATGTCCTGAGCCAAAGGCAGCGGCTTAACCCACTGAGCCACCCAGGCGCCCCTCTATACCTTTTTTCTATGACAAAAAGTAAGTGTTCAAAGAATGACAAAGACAAGTCAAAAGGCCACAGGACTTACACTATTGAAATGTACACTGAGAAAGGGTTAAGATGGTAAATTTTTATTTGTTTTTACCACAATAAAGAAAAAAAATGGACATGGGAACCAGCTTAGGAGGAGCTTCCAATGGCTACATTTGGACAATTTCAACATCAGCATAAATGATGACTGTTAACAAATGGTGACCCATTAACTAAAACAGGAATCAAGAATTCATACTAACCAAGATAAAATAAAGTGGAAAATCTAATGAGGAATGGAATATTTACATAGTCCCAAAGTACCACCTGAGGCGAAAAGAATAAATTTACAATGAAAAAGCATAAGACTCTCCTTAATCAAGTGATCAAAGTTACCACTACCAGTAATGGGACAAAATGAAAACGTGCAAACCTTGCTAGAATACAGTAAGAACCCAGCTTCACCTTCACTGATATTCTTGCCAAAGATACATAACGCCAATCTACCCATGAAGAAACATCAAACTCAAATTTCATAAAATAATGGAGAGCGTTCATACAGAGTACCCAAGTCAAGGAAAGACTTCCAAATGTTCTAGATTTAAGAAAACTAAGAGACCTGACAACAGAATACAATTCAAGATTTTGCACTGGATTCTTTTGCTATAAAACAGGATGAAGACAACTGGCAAATCTTGAATAAAGTCTAAGGATTAGGTAGTACTATTTGATTTTAATCAACTGATTTGAAGGGATATGCTATGACTATAATATGTACAAGAATACCCTTTTTGTCATAAAAAAGAAAAAAAAGCCCTCTGTACTGATCTTCTAACTTTTCTGTAGTTTTAAAATAAAAATATTAAGGGACGCATGGGTGGCTCAGTTCATTAAGTGTCTGCCTTTGGCTCGGGTCAGGATCCCAGGATCCTGGGATCAAGTTCCGTATCAGGCTCGATATGAGGAGCCTGCTTCTCCCTCTGCCTGCTGCTCCCCCTGCTTGTGTGCTCGCTCACTCACTCTCACACAAAAAATAAAAAAACCTTTAAAAAAGAATAAAATTAAAGTAAAAATAAAAGTATTAAATAATTTCAAAATGGGCCCGGGTTACTTCATTAATACCCTACTAAGGATCTGAGAATATTACTAATTTTTCTCTGTAACAATGCTAAAATGAATATCCTCAATTTTTGCATCACTAACTTGTTACTTCCACAGGATAAGTTCCGTGAAAATGCCGGGTCAAGAACATGAATATGTTATTAGTTATTTCTAGCCTTCTCATTATCCCAGTCCCACTCTGCTGGATGAGTTTATCTGTGTCTTTCTATAAAGGCAGCAGCAAGAACTGAACAAACAGCACTGTGAGCTAACTAGAAAACAGTGGGATTATTATTCTTTATTTTGAGCAGTAATGTGTATGTTAGTACATGTGACTGTGTTATGTATACATATATGTATGTATGCATATATATGCTGCCAGGCTGGTCTTCAGAAAGTTCACACTGACTTAAACTCATCAGTACAAGATTATACTAAATTCAGTCAATTTTATAACAGAAAAATGATATCTCATTTTTTGTCTGCATATTTTTAATGATCTTCAATGTTATGTGTGTTAAGAAATAAAGCTAGATATTAAGTCTCTGACAAAAGCTTTACTAGTACAGACTGCATGATTGTCAATAAAATAGAGCATACGGAAAGCATTTCAAAAACCGAAGTTTTCTGAGGCAGGATGGTGATGTAGAAAGAAGGTTGTTTACCTCACACCAGACAGAATGACTAAAATTAACAAGTCAGGAAAAGACAGATGTTGGTGAGGATGAGGAGAAAGGGGAACCCTCCAACACTGTTGGTGGGAATGCAAGCTGGTGCAGCCACTCTGGAAAACAGCATGGAGGTTCCTTGAAAAGTTAAAAATAGAGCTACCCCATGACCTAGCAATCACACTACGGGGTATTTACCCTAAAGATACAAATGTAGTGATCTGAAGGGGCACGTGCACCCCAATGTTTACAGCAGCAATGTCCACAACAGCCAAACTATGGAAAGAGCCTAGATGTCCATCAACAGATGAATGGATAAAGAAGATGTGGTGTGTGTACACACACACACACACACACACACACACACACACAGGAATACTATGCAGCCATCAAAAAATGAGATCTTGCCATTTGCAATGAAATGGATGGAACTAGAGGGTATTATGCTGAGCAAAATAAGTCTATCAGAGAAAGACAATTATCATAGGATCTCTCTGATATGAGGAATTTGAGAAACAAGGCAAAGGATCATGGGGGAAGAGAGGAAAAAATGAAATCAGAGCGGGAGACAAACCATAAGAGACTCTTAATCTCAGGAAACAAACTGGAATGAAAGTGAGGTGGGAGGGATATAGTGGCAGCGTAATGGACACTGGGGAGGGTATGTGCTATGCTGAGCTCTGTAAACTGTGCAAGACTTATGTATCACTGACCCCTACTCTTGAAACAAATAATACATTATATGTTAATAGAAAGAAAGAGAAAGAAAGAAAGTTAGTTGGGTTTTTTTGTTTGTTTTGAGGTTTTGTTCTTTTATTTTTTTTGTTAGACTTTATTTGAGAGAAAGAAGAGAGACAGAGAGAGAGAGGGCACAATCAGGGGGAAGGGACAGAGGAAGAGAGAGAAGCAGACTGCTCGATAAGAAGGGAGCCCGATGCGGGACTCCAACCCAGGACCCCTGAGACCATGACCTGAGCTGAAGGCAGATGCTTAACCAACTGGGTCACCCAGGTGCCCCAGAAGGCTGGTTTTAAAACCTAAACAACTTAGAGGATTGCGGATGGGGGGAAATGAAACAAGCTAAAGCAAAACTATAAGCTAACTAAAATGCAGTACACATCAGATATCCAAAGGGATAAAAGTAATCCAAGTACAATGATTTAGAAACATTACATAAACTGGAAGAAAAATGGCCCAAATGTTAACAGCTGCTAAAAAAGGCTAACTGTCCTTTTTCCAGGTATAAACAACACCAAATTTGGGGAAAGCTGCACTCTCAGCTGCATGTTTTCTCCCCCTCCTCTGCCTCTCCCAATTTCTCTATTCCACAGGCCTGTCTCTGTTGGAATGAACAACCACACAAGGTAGATCTTCCTAGCTTCTGGCCCAATGCTCAGCAAGCTGCTACTATCTTTGGGAGATGTGCTGGGGAAGGGAGGCCCATCCCCAATCCACATCAGACATAAGCAGGGCCAATGGTCTATACTGTGCAGTTTGTGGCACGACAGTAGGTAAACACTACTGACCATTTTACATGCATTGAACCCAAGAAGTATTAATACCAATTCCTTTCAATAGATGAGGAAACAGAGAGGGGAAGCAACTCACCTAAAATCACATAACTAGTAAGCGACAAGGTCTGGACAAGTCCAGAGCTGAATGACTCCTGAGTCCATACTCATAACTAGTACGCTACCCTGGCTTTTAAAAACCTTACCTGTTTTCATGTTTTACCCAAATATACATTCTTTTGCCATATAGATAATCCATAAACTGGTTAATCTGCTCTAAAAATCAATAGTTGATTATGTATTTCCTAGCCTTAAAAATATTTGAAGATGGGGCGTCTGGGTGGCTCAGTGGATTAAGCCTCTGCCTTTGGCTCAAGTCATGAGCTCAGGGTCCTGGGATTGAGGCCCGCATCGGGCTCTCTGCAATGCAGGGAGCTTGCTTCCCCTGCCCCCGTCTGCCTCTTTGCCTACTTGTGATCTCTCTCTCTGTCAAATAAATAAATAAAATCTTAAAAAAAAAAAAAAAAAAAAAAAGAGCAGGCTAAATCTTGCTTAAAAAAAAAAAAAGAAAATTTGAAGATGGTTTTACCTGGTATGCCTTAAGGCTTCTCTCAACAGCCATAGTACCTTCAAATACTCCTTACAGGGCACTGAGCTTTTTAGTTTTCTCTTTATCCTAGTCTCACTCTACTAAAGGGACTAGGATGCTAAGCAAAATAAGTCCATCAGTACATCAAATAAGTTATGAACTTATTTGTCTATAGCACAGCATAGACTTATTTGTCTTTAAGTATAGCACTAAGAACTGAACATAATGTTTGCACCATACAGGAACTGGGAAAGAAAAGAGTGGGATTATCATCCCACTTCATTCTAAGCAACAAACATCTATTAATGGAATCTTTTGTTTATAGCCACATAACTCTGATGACTCATATTTAGCTTGAAATCAAATAAAATCTTAATAACCTCATCACATGGACTGAAAAGCCATTCCTTATCATCCTACATTTGCTTAATAGTGAATTTAGTAAGTCAGTAAAAGGAATGAAAACTGGGGTGCCTGCTGATTCAGTCAGAAGAGCATGTAACTCTTGATCTCAGGGTTGTGAGTTCGACCCCCATGTTGGGTGTAGAGATTAGTAAAATAAGTAAGCTTTAAAAAAAAAAAAAGGAATGAAAACTGAAAGAATTAATAGCACAAACAAGATAGAAAGCCAGGAGACCTACTATGGAATATGCTGTTTTTAAGCATTTCCATTGCAATCTTAGGGTACTAGTTATTATGAATCTGTTTTCATCATTAAAAGGATCTAGATCCGTAAGACAAGACTGGTTATGTATCATGTTAGAAGTCCAATGCACTATCCATTGTGCTACAGAGCCTTATCATGTTAGGTAGAAAATCTGCTAGATCTTTTACCTTAACATAAAGAATACATGCACACCTGACAACATTAAATGCAAACAGCTTACTGTCACAATCAGAATACTCTAGAGCGTGAAAGAGGGGACACGAGTAATAACTGCACAGGGAAATATGTAAACGGGGCCTGTCCAGGCAAACCTAGGGGGCTGGCCACCCAATATCAGATGCAACTGTGTAAACCATCTGCTTCAAATAAGGAAGAAAAAGAGCTTGAAATTTTCTACCCAGCAAAGGCTGATGAAGAAAGATTCTGTGGCATACCCACGGCTGCTTATTTAGCATGCTGTCTTCGTTCTACTTTAGGGATCAAAAGGCTTGCAGAGGTTTCCCTGAACCTCAGCTTTTACCCTATTCCCCATGCTAGCCCTGTCTTCCCACACCAAAAAAAAAAAAGATTTCACAGTCCTCAACTAGGTATTTTCCTCATACAGAGATTTTGAGGAATGCAATGTTTACGGCAGAAAAAGGACAACATCTGAGTTTACCATGCATTTAAACCAACCCTAAGCTATTTCCTTTGTCTCATAAATATTCTATGGGTTAGTGAGGCATTATTTTCCACATTTTACAAACAAGAAAGCTAAGGCTTAGAGAGCGAAGGCCAAAGAACTTTCAAGAGCCACTTAGGACTAGAACCCAGGTCTGGAGTTCTTGTCTAGATACTACATAAAACCACATGGTTCATCACTTAAATGCGTTTTTCCTGTAGTCTGCCTTTTTTCAGTGACATACATAGCTGATATTTTATCTTGATAGTGACTCCCATTTTCAGTAAAACCAATTATAAGGAATTCTGAATCCACAAGAGAAAAAGTATTAATTATCTGCATTAAAAAAGAAAAAAGATCACAGATTTAAAAGTATGCAAAGTGTGCATTCCTTTTTTCTTTCAATAAAAGTATGACAACTCACAAGAAAATGTGATTTATCTACAACTTACCAGAAATTGGTTTATTTTATAAAGTTAAATATACTAATAAATGGCAACCATTTCCATATTATCTCACTGGATTCACAAAAAAGGCCTCCAAAATAGGCAACTTTGGGGATAAGGAACCTAAAACTCAAAAGATGAAGTGACCTGTACAAAAGCTCACTGATAGTAAGTGACAGAGCTGGAATGGACACCTTCTGGAGTTTTCTTACCACTCAAAGTCCTGAATTCAAACCTGGTACTGCTATTCAACATGTAGTCATTTCCTGAGAGGATAAGATATTACTTGTCCCCACCTAACTTCAGAACTTTGGATATAAAAGCATGACTGTTTCCAATCAATATTTTGTTCAAACAAAATGAAGAGTTAAAAGATATGTCAGAACAAAGGTAAGTAAGAAAGAAAAAAGAATTAGAAAGAAAATCCTGGGGTCAGATAACATGTAGAGACTCAGAAGATGAGAAGGAGCCAGCAAAAGACTGAGAAGGAACAGCCTACTAGCGAAGATAATCAAGAGAGTAGGGTCCCAGAAGTGAAATGAAAAATTGGGTTTGAGGAAAGGAATGATTACTATGTCAAAGTCTGTTGAAGGACAATTAGGAAAGCTGATAGATGACTCAGATTTAGGAATGTGGATGTGCCAGACTGCAAAAAAGGACTAGAAATCCTTTGCAGTGACTCCCACCGAGAGTGGGGTCTATTGCACCCTGCTTGAATCTGGGCTTGGCTGCATGAGTTGCATCCTCAGTAGGACTTGGCAACCATGAGCACGCTTTCACCATCATGTGAATGAGCATGCTGGAAATGAAACATACACGGCCCCTGCCCCAGCTGATAGCAAGCCAACTACTAGATACATGAGTGAGGCCATTCTAACCAGGAAGACCAGTCAGGTCAGCCCCAAATGGAACTGCCCCACAAAAAAATAAACAAATAAAATGGTTTTTGTTCTGAGCCACTAAATTTTGGGCTGCTCTGTTATGAAACAAAAGCTAACTGATAAAGAGGAAGACAGTGATGACAAATTAGAGCTATTTCAATGGAGTAGCATGCGTGAAAATTTGATTACAGCTGGGTTAAGAACGAATGGACAGAGTGGAATGTAAGGCCTCTGACTGATACCAAGTGTGCTTTGGAGGCTTCCTTTCCTAACAAGACCATTTTTTCAACCAGGAAACTACACCATTACACTGCTTACCACGTGTTTCCTATGCTTTTCCAATGCATCTACAGGTAGGCATGGTGGGACAATGACAAAAACCTTTCTACTAAAGCACTTAATGGGGTGCATCCAGTTACACCCAACCCCAGCATACCTCTTCAGAAGATGTGGAGATGATGGAGGGATGAGGGAGCTACATACTGTGCTGCTTCACGGCCAATAAACCTAACTTTATATTTACACCGATCACTAGAGAGGGTGTGTGTGTGTCTGTGCATGCACACACACATATCTATATGCATATGCACAAACATGCATGTGCACACATAACTCCTTAGAGTGCACCTAACCATCTCTTGACATGTCTTAGCATGCTCATTACTTCTCCTTTTCTAGGTACATTCTCTATCCAAAAAAGAACTGTTATTACACTTTAAAGGACCTACAAAAATTTCAAAAAACAGCTTTTTAAGATGTCAAAAATATAGAAATAACTTACTTGGCAATCCGCAGTTTCCCAACTTCACCTCTTCCAGGAGCTTTAGCCCATTGCTGTGACAAATATTTAGGAACCTAAAAAAAATAAATAAAACACTAGTAAGACTATGCTTTAGATGCTAACAAACTTCTTAAACATAAAATGATATACTGCTTCTACTTTACTTCCTGTCTATAGTAAGAAACTGATCATTGAGTATCAGCCTTCCATTATACATTTTGCACTATAAGGGATACTAATAAATCATTTTAAATTTCAAAGATCTTAAAGTCAATCAAGCTGGTGACCCAATATTAACACTAGTCAAATACCTTAACAAAGCGTTAACTTATGTTCCCAAACAAGTCCACTGAAAGTTCAGACATGAGAAAGGCTACTAGAAGAGGTTTCTCAGAGGAGTAGAATACTCTAACATATTATTTAGAGATACCACAAAGTTTAAGAAGATTTCAAAGTCAAGTTTTACTGTAAGACAATAACTCTGACCAATGATAAAAGATCTGCTGAAATAAATGATTAAATATCATAGCTAACATTTACATAGTACTACTTTCCTGACACTGTTACGAGTTTCCATGTATTTACACATTTAATCCTCACATCTCTATGAGGTAGGTACTGTTTATTACTTCATTTTACAGATTATGAATCTGGGATACCCGGGGATTATATAAATTAGCCAAGATTATATAATGTGTAAATTATGGAACCAGGCAATCTGGGTAACTAGATATGTATAACCAGAAGGATTTTAATTTCCCAAAAGGTTAAGAGACTACATGCTGAATCTTTCTTCTAAGAGGCAGTTTGAACTGTGGAATCAGCACACACCTTCAATGTTAGCCTATTGTGAGGAATGAGATACTGCATACAAAGCAGGAAGCATAAAACCTCACATATGGTAAGTACTCAATGAGTGTCGTGTGTCACTACTATTTCCCCCAGCAATCTTGCAATGATAACACGAACATCAGTGTAGAACTAAGTCAGAGCTTCCAAAGCTGGAAAGAAAAAAAAAATTCTATTTACCAGATTTCATTTGCAAAAAGAACCACTTGATTATCAGTCAAACAAATGGCACTGCTTTGTTTAGATATAGTAAAAAATCACGAATAAAAGGTTTAAAGGAAAATTCTAATGGTGTTTCTTCAATTATGTATGCATACTTTACACCAAAATTACTGAACATTAGTCATATTCCCTAATAAAGCCCCTAGGCGAAATATGGTGTCTTTTCTTCATCATATTCCAAGTAACTGGTTCAAATGGGTCCTCTACACATATAGACACCACAAGACTTTCTCCCTGTCAGTAGTGGTATCCCTTCCATAATTCGTATTTCAAGCAATCACACTAACCACTAACTTCCTGGCTCTCTCCTCAGTACTTCAACAGTTTTTCCATCCCTTCAAATCACTGACTCTAACATCTCTGCACTTTTCCCTAGCTCTGTATGTCCCGTCTTCACATCAGTCATTCCCTTGCCCCTACCTCCATCATGCTGGCCCGGCAGAACCTTAATCCCGATTAAAGCAAATCTCTACTGGTACTTAATTAATTGGTGTGATTTGATTGTGTTACTTCTCTACACTGTACCTGAGCAGCTGCAGAAAAATTCACAGTGATGCTAACTAGTCTCACTTGAAATATATGGCTACTAACATCAAGTAAGCCCTTCAAGATTCTTGGCAATTGAACTCCATCTCCCTAGCCAATCCATTCTACCACTACAGCTAAATCACAAGTTCTCTTCACTTCTCAAGCCAACAGTAGCATCTCTCCCTCCCTTCTCTTTCTGTGCTGATAACCTAACTTCTCTACCAACTAGGGAACAAGGATTAAGAGAACCTCTACAGCTACCATGTAGCCACAGCTGAGGCCTTTACTCTGACTACCTCTAAAAACAATAGATGAACAATGGTCAGTCCCTTCACTGTGCACTGAATTTCTTCCCCTGTAGTCTAACCAAGGACATCTTTTCTTCAATCCTATCATTTTTCTCCTCTTATCTACTTAATCATTCCCCCATCAGAATGATGACCATGATGATGACCACCAACACCACCGTGTTCACTACATGCGGCAGGAACACTCTTAAAATGGCTCCCAATGATCCTCACCTCCTGATATTCACAGCCTTGTGTAATCACCTCTTCTTGAGAAGGAGATCTGTGACTTGCTCCTCATCAATACAACATGGCAAAGGTGATGGGATGTTACTCCCCTTCCCCTATGGCTAGGATTCATTTGTTTATTTTTATTTTTTGGCTACAAAATTTGTCCAATGGCTTCCACACCCAACATGTGGCATGAACTTACAACTGTGAGATCAAGAGTCACATGCTCTACTGACTGAGACAGCCAGGTACCCCATTTTCTTCTTCTTCTTCTTTTTTTTTTTTAAGATTTCTTTATTTATTTGAGACAGAGAGAGAGAGAGAGGAGAGCGTGTGCGCACAAAGATGGAGAGGGAGAGGGAGAAGCAGACTGCCTGCTGAGCAGGGAGCCTGATGTGGGTGGGGTTCCATCCCAGGACCCTGGGATCATAACCCGACCCAAAGGCAGACACTTAACATACTGAGCCACCCAGGTGCTCCAATCTTTTCTTTTTTTTTTTTTTTTAAGTTTTTATTTTCATTACCCAGTGCTCATCACACAACATGTGCAACTCCTTAATCCCCATCACCTATTTCACCCATTCCCCCCATTCACCTCCCCTCTGATAACCATCAGTTTGTTCTCTATAGATAAAAGTCTGTTTCTGGGTTTATTTCTCTTCCCCCACCTTTGTTCACTTGTTTTGTTTTGTTTTAATTCCACATATGACTGATATCATAAGGTATTTGTCTTTCTCTGACTTATTTCACTTAGCACTAACACTCTAATTCTGTCCATGTTGCCATAAATGGCAAGATATCATTCTTTTTTATGGCTAAATAATATTCCTGTGTGGTGTGGTGTGTGTGTGTGTGTGTGTGTGTGTGTGTTCACACACCACATCTTCTTTATCCATTCATCAACTGATAGACATTTGGGCTGTTTCCGTATCTTGGCTAGTATAAATAATGCTACTACAAACATGGGGTGCATATATCCCTCTGAATTAGTGTTTTTTCATTGTTTGGGTAAATACCCAGTAGTGTGATTCCTGGATCAAAGGGTAGCTCTACTTTCAACTTTCTGAGGAACCACCATGCTGTTTTCTTTCCATAGTGGCTGCACAACTCTGCCTTCCCACCAACAGTGCAAGAGGGTTCCTTTTCTCCACATGGGATGTTACTTCTGTGATTAGGTTACATAAGACAGAAACTTGTACCTTGTTTCTCTTGTTTTTTCAGTCTGCACACTTTGATGAAGTGAGCTGTCATGCTGGGGAGGCCCAGGTGGCAAGAAACTAAGGACAGGCTCCAGTAAGTAGGCAGGTAGGAAGCCTAGGCCCTGGGTCCAATAACCTCAAGGAACTGCAATCGGCCAATCCCACACGCTTGGAAACATTCTTTCCCTAGTCACGACTTCATATGAGAATTCTGCCCTGGCTGACACCTTGACTGTAACCTGTGAGAGACTCTGAAGCAGGAGACCCCATTAAGCCATGTCAGGGCTCCTGATCCACCAAAACCATGAAATAATAAATGTATGTTGTTTTAAGCCTCTGCGTCTGTGGTTATATAGGAAGAGATAACTAATACGTTAAGTGACAAGCACTCTTCCAATGTTTTAAATGTATTAACCACTTTATCTTCACACAATCTTGTTATTTCCTCCAGTTTGCAAATGAGTAAACTGAGGCACATGAAAATTAGCAAATTTGCCCAAGGTTACACACCTAGTAAGAGCAGAGTCTATAACTCTTTACACACACTGTCCCATTTTTCCACCTCTCTTTTCAGCAAAGCTTTTTTTTTTTAGATTTTTTTTTTAATTTACTTATTGACAAAAATCACAAGTAGGCAGAGAGGCAGAGAGAGGGGAAGCAGGCTTTCTGCTGAGCGGAGAGCCTAATGTGGGGCTCAATCCCAGGACCCTAAGATCATGACATGAGCGGAAGGCAGAGGCTTAACCCACTGAGCCACCCAGGTGCCCCTCAGCAAAGCTTTTTGAAAGCTGTCCCTGCTGCCTGACTGCAGTTCCTCTTCTGCCATTTTGTTTTACTCTAGACAGGGCTTCCTCTCTACCACTCCACTAAAAATGATGACCTAGTTACCAAGTATCTCCACACTGCCAAGCCAATGTACAGTCTCATCTTCCACACCTATCAACAATATTTGAGAACTGTTTGCTCCTCCTTCAAACACTTCTTGGCTTCAAGTTACCACAATCTCTCTTGATTTTCCTCATAGTTCTCTGGATTCTCCTTTATGGTCCCCACACATCCCAGGACCCTAAGATCATGACATGAGCGAAAGGCAGAGGCTTAACCCACTGAGCATCTAGATTCTCACCTTCCCAGCCTCTCACCTGCAGAGGGTTCTGGTTTCAGTCTTCAGACCTCTTCTCTCCTCTACCTGGATTCAATCTTATGTACTCTCATCCAGCCTCATGACTTTAAATACTGTATAATAACAACTCCCAAATTTAGAGCAAGTCCCCTTAAAATTTAGAGCAACTCCCCTTAAGTTCCAACTTATATAACTAATTGCCTACTTAAGCTCTCCATCTGAATATTCAGTGGACATTTCAAACTTAAAATATCCATACCAAAACTCTAATTTCTCCCTCATAACCTGTTCCTCCCACAATTTTCCATAGCTCAGTAAAAGTCAACTCCATTTTTCCAGGTACTCAGTCTGAAACTTTGTGCAGTTACCCTGAATAGCTACTTTTATCTCAATTCCACATCCAACCATCTGATATATTCTATGAGCAACAACTTCAAATTATAGCAGGACTCCAGCCCCTTCTCACCCATTCCAGGGTTACCATCCTAGCCCAAGCCACCATCATCTTTTGTATAATTGTAATAGCCTCTAGATTTCCTAACTTCCACTCTTGTCCACGTCCAGTTTATTCTCAAGAGAGCAGCCAGAGTCATTATCGTAAAACAGAAGTCAACTAATACTATTCTGCTCAAAGCCTTTCGATTTACTTCATAGACATCTACATAGTGCTTACTACAAGCCAGGTACTTTTCTGATCACTTTACAGATGTTACTTCACTTAATCCTCTTAACAACTCTATTATTATCTCAGTTTTTTAAAGATTTTATTTATTTGAGAGAGGGAGAGAAAATCTAAAACAGACTTCGCACTGTGCACAGAGCCCAATGCAGGGCTGGATCCCACAACCAGGAGATCATGATTGAGCCGAAACCAAGAGACAGATGCTCAACCGAGTCACCCAGGCTTCCCTACTATTACCCCATTTTTGCAGATTAAAAAAAATGAGACCAAAAAGTTATTTGCCTAAGGTCTCACAATTACTAGTGATGAAGCCAGGATTCTAACCTAGGCAGTCCAGCTCCATAATCACCATGCCATGTTGCTGCTCTAGGACTACTCCCTCTCCATGTCACTCTGAGTAAAAATTCTATGATGTCTTACTGTGTTTCAAGCCCCCTGCTAGCCCATGGCCTCATCTCCCACTACTTTCTCTCATTCATTTGACTCTGAGAACATTCCCAGCACCTCATATCTGAGGGCCTTTGAATTGCTGTTACTTCTCTCTGGAATACTCTTTGCCCCAGATATCTGGAACGCATGCCCCCATAATATCCTTTAGGTCTCTGATCACACACCACCTTATCAGTGAGGCCCTTCCCCCATCCTACTTAAAAGAGCATCCCCAGGGCGCCTGCGTGGCTCGGCTGGTTAAGAGACTGCGTTTGGCTCAGGTCATGATCCCAGGGTCTTGGGATCGAGCTCTACCTCAGGCTCCCTGCTCAGTAGGGAGCCTGCTTCTCTCTCTCCCTCTACTGCTCTGCTTGCTTGTTATCTCTTGCTCTGTCAAATAAATAAATAAAATCTTTTTTAAAAAAATAAAAATAAAACAACATCCCCAGCTACTTACTACACATTTGACCTGATTCATGTTTCTTCAGAGCACTTACCATGGGCTATAAATATGTTAGTTTACTGTCTATCCTCCTTCCCCATTAGAATGTGAGCTGCAAAAGGCAGGTTTTTTTGTCTGTTTTGTTTACTGCCATATCCCTAGCCCATCTAGAATAGCCTGGCACGTAGCAGGAGCAGCTATTTTAATGACTGGATACTGAGGAAACATTAGCTAATGTTAATGTAATAACAATGATGACATTATTGGGATACATCCAGGATACAGAATTTAATTTTAATAAACCTCACTGCATTCTCAGAGAAAAACCTTATTTCAGAGATCTACCTCAAGGGGGAAGGAAGAAAATGCCAAGAGTGGAGAGCATCATTTTCCAGTCTGCCTCTATCCACTTACTGCTAGTTCCTGGAGATGCTATTAAGATAAGGGAGAGACAAGAATATTCTGGACCACTGAACTCTTGAGAAGATCACACTTCTTCACTACATTAAGCAAGTCAAAAGAGTCTCTGATCAAACTACTACAGATGACAATTTAAGCCATCAAACAACCAGAAGTTCAAAGTGAAGTCTATATCGTACACTAAAACAAATTTAATAATCAAATTCACTACAGTAAGTTGTACCTAACACAAGCAACTGAAAACTTACCAAAAAAAGACTATGCTCTAGAAGTTAATTGATATAAATAAGTTTGGAACTCATACTGCATTATCATCATTATAATAAACTTGTAAATTCCCAGGGAAGCCTACCAGCTTATTTAATTCAAAAGGTTGGCAAAATGCTATACTCTTTCAATGAAAAACTGAATACATTTAGGACAGTATGTCAATCATATACATATAACTCTCTATACCAAGAGCTTATGGAAGTGAGTTTCCCAGAAGTTCCAGCCCATTAGCATTAAGTCTGAAAAAAGGGAGGGAAATGAGGAAGAAAAACTAATAGCATTTATGGTCCCAAGCCTCCAAAATACTATTTTGAATGGCTGATATTTTTAATTGAAATGTTTTCTTTTATTTTTTAATCAAGTTGTATATACTTAAGGTATACAACAAGATGATCTGATATACATAGTGAAATAGCTTGACTGTAGTAACTGTGTATCTCCTCACATAATTACTTTTTATAAGAACACCTGAATTCTACTCTAAGTAAAATTTCCCAAAACACTCATGTGAACATGTCACTTGTGAGATATGTGTTGTTTCCACTGTCTCCATATTCATTAAAAAAGATCAGATGGAGACAAGATATTAGGTACAACAGGGCATGTCTTCTCAGATTTCCAAAGACAGTAACAGAAAATGACTCACTTAAGCATTACTTCCGCAGGGAAACTTCCCTTGACCCTCTAGACTAGGTCAAATTCATTATCCACACTGACAGAAGACTATTCCTGGCTTCAGTGTCCAGAGAGATAAGTCTGTAACTGCTTTCATTAGAACTAATATTTAATGGATGCCTATCTCCTGCAGTAAACTATAAATCCCAGTTCACAGAGACGGGGCCACATCTGTTTCGACTCACCGTAACATACTCAGAGCCTGGCACAATGACTGGCAATCACTGAAAGCTTGTGGGATGAATCATTCATACACGGCAGGCAGAGCAGTAAGGTCAACCATGACTCTGAAGCTAAGGTGCTAAGATGATATGTACAGATGTTACTCCCCTGAACTTCTGTGCTAACTTTGCTTCAGCAAATATCTAGTTCTGTAACTACTAGTCTCCAAACCCTGTTTCTCTCAGAATACAAGCAAATTAAGGGCACTGTAATGGACACTGTGATGTGACATCCATGTCCCCCTTTAGGACTGAAGGCCTTTTTCTCCCAGCTGCTGGGAGTGTGGCCACAGAGAGCCCTTTGCTGTTAGCCCCTCTTTGGCATTGACTTAGCTGAAGAGAGGTGATGTGGGAACTGGCTCCTTCCTTCCCTCTTTCTTTCTTTCTTTTTTTTTTTTTTTAAGTTTTTATTTATTTATTTGAGAGAGAGAGAAAGAGAGAGAGATCACAAGTAGGCAGAGAGGCAGGGAGAGAGAGGGGGAAGCAGGCTCCCTGCTGAGCAGAGAGCCTGATGCCGGGCTGGATCCCAGGGCCCTGAGATCGTGATCTCAGCCAAAGGCAGGAGCTCAACCTACTGAGCCACCCAGGCGCCCCTTTTCTTTTTTCTTCTGGCCAAGATCACACTCTTTCTAGGGCAAACCACATACAATGACAGGTCAATATAGGGTCTACCTCACCCCAAATCAGGACACCTGGAAGACTCCCTGTGGAATCATCCTCAGCTTTCCGTGAGACTGCATCATACCCACTTACCAATCCTGTTTAAGTCTTCTTCCTTCCACAGGCGATGATCCCAGGAACACTCCCTAATAATCTAAACCTAATCATCTCAGAATCAGCTTCCTGAGAAGCCTTGTCTGTGACACGGAGCTTTTATTCCCATGTGTTCTTGAAGATCATCACATGGAACTGACGAGATCCAAGGTCACAAAAATGAAGTCCCCAGGAGCACCTGGGTAGCTCAGTCCGTTAACATCTGCCTTCCACTTATGTCATCTCAGGGTCCTGAGGCTGAGTCCCGCATCGGGCTCCCTGCTCATCAGAGTCTACTTCTCCCTCTCCCTCGACCCCTCCCTCTCACATGTGCTTTCTCTCTCTCTCAAAGAAACAAAGGCGGCAATGAAGTCCTCCCCGCACCTCTATTCCCCAGGGAGATAATTCATGAAAGAGACCTAAGCTGGTAAAAAGACATTTCCTACTCTTGGCATGAGCTATGTAGCCAAACAGACCTAAATTTGAAACACTGTTCCTTACTTGGGTAAGATAACCTCCCCAAGCCTCAATTTCATCATCTGGAAAATGCAGATATTTAGTATCTACTTCATAGGTTTGCTTTGTATAAAATACTTGGTACATATGAAAACTAAGTTCTTTTTTTGTCTTTCTTGATCCTTTCCTCCAACAAGCATTAGTCAAAATGCCTAGAAGAGGAAAGCTGACTGGGTTAGAAACAACTTTCTGGGCGCTAGAAAGCTGCTGCTTAGACCTATTCAGGCCTTCTTAATACCTCCACTTGGGGATGCCTGGGTGACTCAGTCAGTTAAGTGTGTGCCTTCAGCTCAGGTCATGATCCCAGAGTCCTGGGATAGAGTCCCCTATCAGGCTCCCTGCTCAGCCGGGAGCCTGCTTCTCCCTCTGCCCTTCCCCCTGCTCGTGTTCTCTCTTTCTCTCTCTCTCAAATAAATAAATAGAATCTTAAAAAACAAACAAACAAACAAACAAAAAACCTCCACTTGTTCTTTCCCTCAAAAGGAGGTAGCATTTGTTATAATTCAAGCCTCACTATACTATTCATTACTTACAAAAATCCCACCACTCCTAATAACCTTCCTAACTTTATCTCCTCCTCTTCCCCATCGTGTATGTACCTTACTCTCCAGCCAGCCGTAACAAGATGATTTTTCCAGAAGTCTAAATAATGGGAGCCATACAACAGAACTATGCTAAAATATTTTTAAATATTCTATAATTTTTAAACCATGATTTGT
Source organism: Mustela putorius furo (assembly GCF_011764305.1). Taxonomy (NCBI): domain Eukaryota; kingdom Metazoa; phylum Chordata; class Mammalia; order Carnivora; family Mustelidae; genus Mustela; species Mustela putorius. The sequence goes on along the minus strand of NW_025421305.1, from coordinate 11,659,256 downwards.
TATAAACTGGGTAGTAATAGTGTGACTAGTTGGCAATGTAAAGTGGCACAGACTGAGCAACAGAATAGGTAATGCAAACTGTTAAGTACTAGCTCTGTAACAAGGTTAAAAACTGTGACTTTACATTTTAGCACATGGTACCCATCATAAAGTTAAATCCAACCACATCTATTACCTATCAAAACTTATTTGAGGGCACCTGGATGGCTCAGTGAGTTAAGCCTCTGCCTTCGCCTCAGGTCATGATCTCAAGGTCCTGGGATCGAGCCCCTAATCGGGATCTCTGCTCAGCGGGGCGCCTGCTTCTCCCTCTGCCTCTGCCTACTTGTGATCTGTCAAATAAATAAATAATTTTTTTTTAAAGCTTATTTGGATCATCAACCTCTTATAGATTTAAGATACTCAAAATCTCAGAAATGGCATTTTATTAAGCCAGAACAGTACAGGATATTCCAAGATAGAATCTTCTATATTTGCTTTTTTCTGAATCCTCTAGTTCTCCCCAGCCCTTCTGGGAAGTTTTTTCCTAACTAATCAACTCCATAAGATCTTCTTAAATGTCAGCTTCTCTATGAAATCTTCCCTGTTCCAGCCAGAAAAACAACTAGTTTCCCGCTCAAATGCTCAGCGATCTTACATGTATATTATACCTTACTGTATTTCTGTTTTATACTTTCTAGTGATGGAATTAATACAATATGTACAAGATGGCCCATAAACTTTGAGATTCTTTAAGAAGAAATTTACATATATTTACAGCAAATGATCCTCAAAGAACAGAACTCAAAGTATTATTTATAATGAGAAATTTGGGGTGTTCTGGGGGCGGTCTCCTTTTTAAATTTTTTTTATTTAAAGATTTATTTATCTATTTATTTGACAGAGAGACAAGACAGCAAAAGCCAGGGGAGCCACAGGCAGAGGGACAATGCAGGCTCCCCACTGAGCAAGGAGCCTGACATGGGCTGGATTCCAGGATTTGGATCATGACCTGAGCCAAAGGCATATGCTTATCCGACTGAGCCACCCAGGTGCTCCTACACTGAGAAAGACGAACAGATAGAGAAAAGTCGTGAAATCAGTACGTAATTCTGTTCAAAAATTCTGCCTGTATAAGAACAAAGACATACTTTCTAATATGTTATAGCTTAATATCATGCAAAGAAAGCCAAAAATTGACTATTACAATTTGATGTCCTATAATTTGTTCCTATAATTCAGAGATGAAAATCCAATTATGCTCCCGTATGGGCATGAAAATCACACTGGATACTAAGTCCACTGCAAATGAAGCAAGTTCAAGTTACCTGACAGCTATGCAAATCAAACCCAATAGTCTACTGGGTCTCTAATGAAGCAGAAACAGAAGTTGTCAAATAAGTAAAGAACAGGAATGGACTTTAGGGCAGAAAGTATTTGCTAGCAATTCTTGTCATCTTTCAGAGATAAATTTGTCAAAGAACAAGAATTGGCAAGAACATCCTTTCAAACCCTGGAAAGATCTATCTGCGAGCATGTGATTTTTTTGTTGTTCTTTCTGATAATACTTAAGATTAGAAAAAGAAGATATACTCTATGCCAAGGCTGGTAAGAAGAAACAGTGATAATGTAAATAGTAAATAGTCTAACAACTACCTTTACAAAACGAGAACAAGTCATCAGCTTGAGTTCTTTTCAAAGAGATAAAATGTCTTCAAATACCCACACATGAGAGAACACTAAAAATTTTAACTTCATTTTATTTTTTAATTTCATTTTAGGTTATATTCTTTCACACTCTCACATAGTCACCAAATCCTGACAACTTTCCCTGAAAAAGTTTCCCTAACCCCCTCCCCGCCAGACTTCATTACCACATCCTATGATACCGTGATAGTTTTCCAGTTTTGACTCTGGTTATCTTCCTCTCTAGCTTTTTTTTACCCCCTTGAATTATTTGCATCCTTGCCTTACTCAAAACCCTCACCTGATGCAGACTAAAGTTAAGACATCACCATTTCATAATATGATAATATTAGTATATGGTCCCAAACTTTTTTTTACACAAACCCTCTGCTCTAAGCATAATAATCTCCTTTGTTTTCCAGGATACACCATGTTAATATGCATTTTCAGTCTTCCATTTCTTTTCCACTCTCCATAATATACTATGCTAATGCCTCTGTCCACCCACCCAACTGTGTACGGCATACAATATTTACTGAGCATTTATTGTGCTTCAAGAATTAATGCATCATCTCAAGTTCCACCACTTTTTCAAGCTCTTTCAATCTGCAAAGGAATTCTCCTTAATGATTCTCCTCCACTTGGCACGCAATAGAAGAAATGCCTTAGGAGAAATTTACCCCAGTGTGTTAGGTCATACTGATACAGCCTTGAGAAGTCAAATGAGTGACAGAGAGTAAAGCTGGGGTTGAAGAATAATAAATAAGAGGTCATTCATTCATTCCATATCTGGTGACCAATTATCACGTGTCAAACACAATTCTGGTTGGGACAGGCAAGGATCCCATTCTCACAGAATGTGAGTGCACCCACACTAGAAAGAAGGAGGTAACCAACACTAAACACATGAACATACAATCACTTTAGACTGAAGCAAGTGCTTTGAAAATATAATACAAGTTTGAGATGACAGCAACTGATCATAAGGGACCTTTTTTAGAAAGGTGGACAGGAAGCGCCCCCCAGATTTAACTAATGAGAACTCAGCCATGTGATAAGTAAAAAATAAATAAATAAATAAACCAAAGGTCCTAGTTCAAAGACTGACATAATCACATTCTGAACATAAATATGTCTCATGAAACTCCCCTAAGAGACAACACTTCTTGATATGAAAAAGTAGAGCACAAAATACTGTGCTCACTCAGGGCTAATCAAGATTGCTGCCTTTCCAAAAAAACACTCTAAAAAGAACACTCCAGTTCAATGGCCTCTCCTTCCGCGAGTTCAGAGCTCTCTCAGCTATCCTGAGAACTCCAATAAGAGCCATCAACCTAAAAGAACACGTTAAGGGTACACAGGGACCCGTTCTACTTTCTGGCCGAGAAGACTGTACAGGTAGCAGATACTCAACTTCCTTATATTGACTCACGACTGAAATCACTTTCACCAAAAGGAGACACAGAAATATTCTTCAATCTGGGGTAAAGTACACCACTCAAGTCGGAGAACATCAGCACTGGACCCCAGAAAAACCACACACGATGGGCAAAGAAATCCATTCCAGGCAGGTTCGGACTCTTAATTGTCTCAAAGACTGCGTCCCTCAACTAACTGCCTCACCTGCAAATTAGTCTGCACGACTCCTGCCTCTGAAGATATGTGTAGCTCTCACGAGACAGCCATAGAGAACTTTAAAAGGCTTACGGAGTGGGAGTCTCAAGTCACTACTTTAAGTAAAAGGAGCGCAAGCCGGAGCCGCGCGAACACACCTTGACCAGCCACACTCCGGTGTTCTGTTTGGCGCCGGTCAGATCGAGTTCCCCACGTTCCGCCATGGATCTGTTGCGGGTGGAGGCGAGCGGACCGGAGCAGCTGCCCGGGAGCTAGGCGCCTGCGGTGCAAAGGAGCGAACAGTGTGTGCCTCTGCCAGAGGCGGAATAGGAAGAAACCGCGTCCACCCGCCAAGCTACAGGGAATTCCCGGAAAGAGAAACACGCCGCTGGGAGGCGGGAACTGCGCCTGCGCGCTGCCACCGCTGGGACGGCACGCCGGGCAGGACAAACCTCCTTGTTCAGCACTTGCATGAGTGGGCGTGGTTATTGTAGGTGGTTGTGTCTAGTGATCAAGACATAGGGTAGGATGAAAACAAAATGTCCACAGTACATTTAAAGACCAGGTCAGCATAAGTGAAGACGGGCAGCGTCAAAACAGGAAAATGGGGTTCAAAGACACAAAAGCTGTCAGAATGTGTCCAACCCTGGCCAAGAGAGAAGCAACATTTTTGAGGACAGGGTGGGAATCATAAAAAGAGTAAGTGAATTTTAGCACACATGGGCGCCGGGATCAAACAGTGTAGCCCTGGCTGGGACGCCTGGGTGGCTCAGTTGGTTAAGCGGCTGCCTTCGGCTCAGGTCATGATCCCAGCGTCCTGGGATCGAGTCCCACATCTGGCTCCCTTGCTCAGCAGGGAGCCTGCTTCTCCCTCTGCCTCTGCCTGCCATTCTGTCTGCCTGTGCTCGCTCTCCGCCCCCCCCTTCTGATAAATAAATAAAATCTTAAAAAAAAAAAAAAACAGTGTAGCCCTGGCAATACTAAAAACATGCTGTTTGTAGACTGGGGGAGGGGGGGAGTGTTTCAGGTGACAAGCTATCCTGAGCACTTCCAATTAAACAAGCAGAGCACACTCTTTTCAGACTCCAAAACACAAACGCGGAGTCCATATAATTAGATCAAGGACAGTAGAGCTGTAAGACAAACCTGATTGTTAAATTCCCCCGGCTTAAACAGTTTCCTCTTTGTCTTCTTGCCTCTAGCATTAAACTCAATTTTCTCTTCGAAGTCCCACTCAATATGATCCCTGCCGCTCAATCTACACATGGAACCATACAGAACTGTCAGACCGCCCTCAAACACATCGGGATCTTCGCCCTCAATTATTTCAGAGCCTCTGCACACTGGATGCCCTTTACTCATAGATGGATGCCATATTTCCCCCTTACTCTCCTTCTCACCCCTGTCCTCTGATTGGCAAATTCCTACTTGCGTTTCAAGACTTAGGAAATGTCACTTCCTAGGAAACCTTTTATTAAATTCCCCAGAGGAAGTTGGTTTTTCTTCACATCACAGTATGATACTTATCACCCTGCGCTACTGTATACATGTTTACATGCTGCCTTTGCTTTCTAGAACTCCTCCTAGGTGGAAACAGTGTTTTATTCATTTTGTATCCACAACAGCTAGAACAGTACTTGACACATTGTCAGATTTCAATGGGCTTTAGCTGAATGAACATTTGCTGAAAGAGAAACAAAGAGCAAAATGTAAGAATGGTATTGAATCAAACATCACTACCATGCCAGTAATCCAGGAAAATCCATGCCTGTGCAGCATAGAGCCAGAAAAAGTTGTCAGGTTTCTGTGATCAGCTGAGAAAACTAATAGGAAAGATGGGAGACCAGGCATGGGTTGAAAAGGAGGGTTACATTCTTGGGTCACAGCTTACAAAAAGGCCTTAAAACATATAAAGCACCCTAGTAATGAACTTTAAAGGATTAAGGGTGCCTGGGAGGCTCAGTCGGTTAAGTGTTTGCCTTTGGCTCAGATCATGATCCCAGGGTTCTGGGATCCAGCCCTGCACTGGGTTTGCTGCTCTGCAGGGAGTCTCCTTCTCCCTCTGCCTCTCCCCCAACCCAGCTTGTGCTTTCTCTTGCGCACGCACGCTCTCTCTCTCGAATAAATTTTTAAAAAAGAAAAAAGACCTTTGATCTTTGGTCATGGGAACACTTAAAATGAGTGTGGGTGTGTGTATACATGGAATGAGAGAGAACAAATGGGTAAAGAAGAAATGGCTAGAGAAGAAAAAGAAAAGGGCAAGTTTTACTTGTATAAATTATAAAACTCGGGCACCTGGGTGACTCAGTCAGTTAGTTAAATGTCTGCCTTTGACTGAGGTCTTGGGACTGAACCCGCTCAGCTGGAAGTCAGCTTCTCCCTCTTCCACTACCCTTCCTTCTACTTGTGCTCTCCAAGTCTCTCTCTCAAATAAGTAAAATCTTCAAAAAAAAAAAAAAAGTAGTTCTTTTGAAGTATAGTGCAGTTCTCCTGGGTCCATACTTTGCACCTCATCCTTGGGATCTACTGGAACTTGAATCTAGTTATAGGTCTAGGAGCAACGAGAGGTGGTGAACGGTGAATCCTGAGAATTAGCATTGCAGGGAAAGACAACTGCCTTATGGGAAGCTATCACAATGTCTTCCTTAATCTTCTCAGAGGAGGTTAGGGGTTATAGGGGACAACATCACTGGAGGTGGGGAAGCTGCTTCTATGTGGGGGAGGGAAGGTCACTTCCACTGGCAAAGAAGATTCCTCAGAATCTAGGGCTTCAACGTTCCCAGCTCCATCCTCATCCGGGTCTTCCCACATATCCCCATTCCAAACACACAGGATCCCATCCTTTCTGAATCAATGCCCTCATTTAAATATATCCTTTGCGTCTGGGAGTTCAACCTGTGTGGTTAATTCAGCCAGTCCCAGAATGAATATCTGTGTTTGATTTCTAGCTTTCTCAGCCCCGCAGCTATAGGAGATAAAGGTCATTATTTTCTTTATCTTTTATGGGTTTAGCTTTCTGGTCCTGAATGCAAGCTTGAGCTGGGAGTTCAAATCCCTGAGCTTCTCTTTTTCTTTCACCGCTCTGTTCCGCAACATTAGGAGCAACCAGCCAATTCCATTGGATTTGTTAGTTTCCCAAAAATGTTTGAGCGTACCACATAGAGAGTCATCCAGGTCCTTGCTTCTTATAAGTGGTCAATTAGGCATAGTTGATGTCGGTATTCTGTGTATCTCTAGAGCCCAGTCACACAATGGGCTCTCAGTGTTCTCTTACTACTCTATAGAGTCTTTAGCATCTTTAAATCCAATTAGAGAGCAATTCCAGGAGCACCTGGGTGGCTCAGTCAGTTAAGCATCTGCCTTTGGCTCAGGTCATGATCCCAGGCTCTAGGGATCAAGTCCCTCACTGGGCTCCCTGCTCACGTGGAGCCTGCTTCTCCCTCTCCCACCTCGCTTGTGTTCCTGTTCCGGTCTCGTTCTCTCTGTCAAATAACTAAATAAATAAAAGGGTAGAGCAAGGCAGTTATTAGCAAAAGAAAAAAAGAATTGTTCCAGGCCAGCTGCTTCCCTTAAGGAGAAGGGTAGGAGGCCTTATTAGGTGGATCACCTGATCTTTGTGAGAGGGCTCACGTGACAGATGACTCCATAGGTGCCAACCAAATAATCCCTGACTGAACAGTTAAAATTACATTTCTGAGGGGGATTGAAACTATAATTAGGTTACATACTCAGTTCCAGTTTAAGAACTTGGCCTGGCAAAGTGACTCCTTCTTGGGCTTGAGATTTAATTTAAATTAGAGAGACAAGGATAGAGACCTACTAGAAGAACTTGACTCATGTGATTATGGAGACTGAAAGTTAGTTCTAAGACCTGCAGTTGGTAAACTGGAGGCCAGGAGAGCCTATGGCACACTTCAGTCTGAGGCCCAACACCTGAGAGGCAAGAGAACTAACGGTGTAAGTTCTAGTGTGAGTCTAAAGTTCCAGCTTGAAGTCCAGCAGAAAAAGGGATTCTCTTCTCCTAAACTGTTTTTTTTTTTTTTTTTTTAATTTAGGCTTTCAGTGGATTGGATTAGGCTCCATCCATAGGAGAGGACAGTCTGTTTATAAAGTCTACTGATTCAAATGTTAATCCATTCATTAACACCTGACAGACACACCCAGAATAATGTTTGACCAAGTATCTAGGCAACCACAGACTCAGTCAAGTTGACAGATAAAACTGATCATTCAGACACACAGGGTTCAGTGCCCAAAAATAGAACTTCAAAGTTTTCTACTCTCCCAGATGATTGACTAAGTCATGTTCTTATTAAATCTTTTAAGGTACAAATGCAAACCAAGGAGGGAGGGCTTAAGAACAAACTGCCGGCTACCTACTGAGCCAGCACGGTGCTCCTAAACCCCATCTCTAAATTCTCCCTGTGCTTCCCTTCACCTCCTCAGTTCTTTCACAGAATACCCATCTTGCCTGGGAGATTCCTTGTTTCCCCAGTTATGCACAATAAAAGAGAAATACCCCAGGGGGCACCTGGGTGGCAGTGGGTTACTCTGCCTTCAGCTCAGGTCATGATCACAGCATCCTGGGATTGAGCCCGCATGAGGCTCTCTGCTCAGTGGGGAGCCTGCTTCCCCCTCTCTCTGTCTCTGCCTGCCTCTCTGCCTACTTGTGATCTCTATCTGTCAAATAAATAAATAAATAATCTAAAAAAAAAAAAATACCCCTGAAAGAGTTTCCATATTGTTGAACATGAGCTTTGAAGTCAAACACATTTTCAAGTCATTGTTTTGTTACCCAGTCGCCTGTTTATTTTATCATCTCTACACCTATTTCCTGGCTTATAAAATGGGATGATTATACCTACCTCATAGAGTTCTTATATGACTAGATGAGAAGACAAATCAAAAGGATTTAACACTATAACGTGGAGACTATTTGGTAACTGCACTAATATATTGGGTCAAATAATTGAAAGAAAGCACAAAAAGAATGTACTGTAGTGGTGGTATGCTAGTAAATGTTTCACAGCTGACTTCTCCTAACCTCCAGAAAAAGCCCTGGTTTGTTGCGTTTGCCTGATTTGTAGTGCAGAGTTGGATGAAATGCAGAGTAGCATGCCACTGTATAGTACTCACCATATGGATCTATGAGATGTAAATAAGCTCAAGGGCACAGATAATAGTAAAATTGTTCAGAAGTGATGAGTTTGGGGTTGTTAGCTTGGTGTTTAACGTATTCAGTCGTTTAGTGCTTTGGAAAAAGGTAGTGGCATCTGCAATCCTAGCGGGAGAAGGACCTGTGTGTTAGTGTCTGTGGAACTGAGAGGATGCCCATGGGCAGAGCTCAGCAGTTGAGTGGGGAGGCAGTTGGAGGGGGAATGGGGGGATAGGCAATGCAAGACCCTGGAAGCCTTGTTTAGATCAAATATAAACTTGCAGAAAAGTTGTTTGTTTAGATTTTATTTATTTAATAGAGAGAGGGAGAGCTGGGGAGGAGTAAAAGGGGAGGGAAAAAGAATCTCAAGCCCATTCCGTGCTGAGCGTGGAGCCCAACATGGGTCTAGATCTCACCACACTGAGATCATGACCTGAGCCAAATCCAAGAGTCGGGAGCTCAACCAATTGACCCACCCAGGCATCCCAAACTTGCAGGAAAATTTTAAAGCTTGAATACAGAATAGTCAGATTGACATTTTTTAAGGTTTGTATTTTTAAAATAATCTCTATAGCCATCACAGGGCTCAAACTCACAACCTTGAGATCAAGAGTTGCACGTTTTCCTGACTAAGCCAGCCAGGACCCCTTAGATTTACATGTTTACAAAGATTCCTCTAACTGCTATGGAAAAAAATGGATTGGAAGGGGCCAGAATGGAAACCAGGAGCCTAGTCAGACATCATTGCACTAATCCAAGTGAAGAGGAGAGTTCTTTGGATTAGGAAGGTGACGACAGAGATGAAGAGAAGTAGATGAATAGGACACATATTGATATATTCAAGAGGTAGAACTGATGGGCCTTTGTGATTCCTTGCTGTGTAGCAGGATAGACCATGTGACCAGTGATAACTCAGTACCAGGACACAAAGTACACAAGTGAGCACGCACGGAACATTGTTCCTTCTGGGAGTTCAGACAAGACTCTGGGTGTATTTTGTCCGACAGATGACATAATTCAGTTGAATTGCTTGTATTAAGTGCCTCATGTATGATGTAACATATGGGGGCTGTGGCCTACAAGAAACCCTCATTCTCAGTAAGTCAATTTAATTGTCTGTTAGGGATCACTCTGGCACTCAAGTGCTAAATAAAGCATGAGAAAATTTAATTTGTCATTGCTCCAATGAAATCCAATTTGTCTTCATATAGGTTTAACAAGACTTTGGTATCATACTTTATATATTAAATAAAATTGTGGTTAAGATACAGCGCTGAAATACTTGGTCAGAGTACTCAGACAAAAATCGCAAATAAGAGTAAGTCCTAAAACACCATATTAAACAGATGGACCCTCACTGGTGTTCAGATTTCAAAGCGAGAGAAGCCACATGTGCTAAATATCAATGAGGAATTATGTCCACATTTCTGCTAAGAGCAAAATGTAGGGGCTTCCATATTGATGCATCAGACTTCCTACCCTCAACACATAAACATTATGGGTAGGGTTTTCACAGGCAGGGTTTGGTGACAATTTTATCTAAAGAAAGTACATGGCTCCCTCATCAATGGGTGGAGTGGAGACAATTCAGCTTAAGGCTCCTTTCTGTGAGGAGAGCTCTAGCTTCTTTGCCAGCGTAATTTTTAGTTCTCCCCCATGTAAAAAGCTGAGTTGACTTTGTTCCATGAAGTAGCTGGGGGCCAAGGATTCTTCCATCTTACTATTTCACTATTTCTGGGGTGTTGACCTTTTCTACACATGGTGGACCACAATGTCTGCCTGTTCTAACCAACAGGAAAAGGGAAAGGGGGAAAAAGATTATATATCATTTTAACCAGAGCTTAAAAATATTTTTTCTCATAGCTACATTATTCACAATAGCCAATCCATGGGAGGAAGACAGGATAAACAAATACACAAATACACACACACACACACACGCACACCCCACAATGGAATCTTAGACAGCTTTAAAAAAGGAAGGAAATTCTGTCATATACTACAACATAGATGAACCTTGAGGACATTATGGCAAGGAAGATAAGCCAGTCACAAAAGGGCAAATATGTGCAATTCCTTTATATGAAGTATTTGATGTCATAAAACATGGTAGAAAAAAAAGGTAAAATGGTGGTTGCTAGGAGTGAAAGGAGGAGGGAATGATGAGTTACTATTTAATGAGTACAGAGTATCTATTTTGCAAGGTGAAAGAATTCTGGAGCTGGATAATGATAGCTGACAATAATGTGAATGAACTTAATGTCACTGAATTGTGCACTTGAAAACGGTTAAGATGGTAAATTTTGTGTCATAGGTATTCTACTGCAATTTTTTTTTTTAAGATTTTATTTTATTTATTTGACAGAGAGAGATCACAGCAGGCAGAGAGGCAGGCAGAGAGAGGGGAAGGGAAGGAAGCAGGCCCCTGCTGAGCAGAGAGCCCGATGCGGGACTCGATCCCAGGACCCTGAGATCATGACCTGAGCCGAAGGCAGCGGCTTAACCCACTGAGCCACCCAGGCACCCTCTACTGCAATTTTTTAAAAGATTTTCTTTATTGGGGTGCCTGGGTGGCTCAGTGGGTTAAAGATTTTATTTATTTATTTTTCAGAGACAGAGAGAGGGAGAGTACAAGCAGGGGTAGCAGGAAAGGGAGAAGCAGACTCCCTGCTGAGCAAGAAGCCCAGTGAGGGGCTCCATCACAGGACCCCTGAGATCATGGCCTCAGCTAAAGACAGATGCCTAACCGACTGACCCATCCAGGCATCCCTTTACTGCAGGGTATTTTTGTTTGTTTGTTTTGTTTTTGCTTTTTAAGATTTTATTTATTGGGAGCCTGGGTGGTTCAGTTGGTTAAACATCAGCTTTTGGTTCAGGTCATGATCCCAGGGTCTTGGAATCGTACATGGGGTTCCCTGCTCAGCAGGAAGCCTGCTTCTCCCTCTCCCACTCCCCCTGCTTGTGTTCCGTCTCTCACTGTCTCTCTCTATCTGCCAAATAAATAAATAATCTTAATTAATTAATTAATTTGGCAGAGAGAGAGAGAACAAGCTCAAACAGGGGGTGCAGCAGGCAGAGAGAGAAGCAGGCTCCCTGCTCATCAGGAAGCCCTGCTCAACAGAGAGCGTGCTTCTCCCTCTCCCTCTGCCTGTGTCCCTCCCTGCTTGTGCTCAATCTCTCTCTATTTCTGAGTACCTCAGGGAGAGCAGCTTGTAATCCACCTGTAATTCTCTGATACCCAGGCTATCTCTTCTTCGTCCCTCAAGCCCAAAGCCATAGTTCTTTTTTATTTTCCCTACAACATCCATTGATCACCCATCAGGAAGAGCCTGCATGGCCCATTAAAACTGGAGCCCCCAGATTTGCAACTGACAGATTGCCTAATTGTTTTTACTCCTAGAGATAACGGATTTCTACAGCGTTTGCCTGTCAAGTATCCAGAGAGAAAGGTGCCATCTTTCTTCCATGATTGTTAAACTAAGAGAATTAAGTGCCAAGTAAACCTGTTCAGTGCGCACACAGTTTCAGCTCTGTGTGGGGATAAATAAGACTGGGTCTTTGCTCTGTAACTAGCTGACCCATGTGGACACATCTCTATAATTCCTCAGGACTAGTAAATAAGCTAGACTTCAGAGGACAGAACTGATCAAGATGGAATGACTTCTGAGAGGAGACAATGGTTGGTGATATTTCTGCTCCATTGTTACCTGTTTTTCTGGCTTCAAGGCTCAGATTTAACTGTGGCTGGGGAGAAAACCCTTAGCAGTTACTTTTCATTGTATATGCTTTTATTCCTATGTACCCCCTCATTACTAAGATAATCAGAATTTTTCATATTGCCTGAATCTAAAAAGTATTATGTAAACCACACTTTAAAATCGATTTTATTTTATTGATTCTTCTACAATTCTTCCCAGCTTTCAGAAACCTTGAGCAACGAATGCCTTGTGGTGAAAGGGATGTTAATTGCTTTCCCTGGGGTCAAGCAGCCTCTTTGTAAATCATGAATCCAATAGCTGTTAAGAACCCAGAGGAAGAATTGACTGTTAGTATTACAAGAGTTATAATTGGGCATTTCTTATTTAATTCTAATGTGAATTTGTTTTTGATAGATTTTTCTCTTCTTCTGACATCTTATAAATGAAGCAATTACTGCAAATCTTTTGACTCAGCGTCTTCATTATGTTGGTTCACTCTATGAGGCTTTATTCCAAGAATCTCTTCCCTCAATGACTAAAGCCCCTCTCTCTCTTTTCAGCATAAAGTGTAGGTCAAGGAGGATTTACAAAGTGCGCTTAACAGTGCTGATTTTCTATATGAGTTGTGGTGGTGGGATTGGCAGGTGGTGGGAAGAGGAATGCTAGGATAAAAATTCCTCTCCATATCCAGACAGATGTAACAAATATCTCTTGTGCAAGGAGGCAGACTGAAGCCAATATGTTTCACCTGCTATAGTACTATTTGAATATTGATGAACTTTCTATGTGATATTTAAATTCCACCAGGCAAGAAAAATTAAAACTATAATACATACATTGAGAAAATACCTGAACAAGGGTGTGAGTTACTGCCTATCTTCTTAGACATCTCCCACTGGTGCCATTGGCTGTAACTCTGGGGTGGTTTTAGAATCTTTCTTTCCTTCTTTATCTCTTTTTCTTTCTCATATTCCAATTCTTTGATACTGTTTCCTTCAAAATCTTCAAAATGCTAAGCCCAGTACCCCTCTCCTCCACGTAGGACACAGGCTACACTTACTGACTCACTTCAAACAAATAGAATGTGGTTATATGATTACCATGGCTAGTACATAACAAGAATAGCTTTCCACCTGTTTCTCCCACCCTCTTCCTCCCCCTCCTCCTCTCTCTCTCTCTCTCACACACACACACACACACACATTATTTTGTTCAGGCTATTCAATGGGGAAAGCACCCTAAATCTGAGATCAGAGTGTCTCAGCAGGATGGTTTTTATCCTAGACTTTTATAGGGAGGGATAATGAGTTACAGATTTAGAGTTTGGGTTTCTTGCCAGCAGAAGAAGTCTCAGTCAGTTATCTGAAGAGGAAAAGTTTTTCTATGGTGAGCTGGTAAACAGGGGGACAAAGCTGTTCTAATTTTAGGGAATCAAACATGAGACAGAGAATGGGTTGTGTTGTGTTGGAGGGTCTGCCTTGTCAGCAAGCTCAGGAAACAGGGGGAAGGTCTATGTTTGTGCTTGTCAGCTCACTTATTCTGGGCAGAGCTAAGCACCATGCCCATTCCGCAGCAGGCCGGTGGCAATGTCCTTGGGCAGAGATGTTCGTGTATCAAGAGGCATAGGTGAGCAGTACCAAGCAGTCAGCTATTGAGGGAGCCCCATTGGAAACAGTGCCTCCTGCCTCAGTCAAGCACTGAGATGGTTTCAGCCTTCTGGTCTTTGAATCCTCCAGCTGAGGTCCCAGACACCATAAAGCAGAGGCAGGAGGCCATAGATAACTAATCCAGGCTCCTCTTCTCAACGTGCAGGCATATTAGTGTCTGCAAAAACACCCTTCAGCTCCATGCTCCTTCAAAATCTCTTCTCAACCCTCAAAAGGTAAATGGGATAGCATCTGGGAAAAGAAGCTTGCCTCCTTCGGGCACCTGGGTGGCTCAGTGGGGTGGGCCTCTGCCTTCGGCTCAGGTCATGGTCTCAGGTCCTGGGATCGAGCCCTGCATTGGGCTCTCTACTGGGCAGGGAGCCTGCTTCTCCCTCTCTCTCTCTGCTTACCTCTCTGCCTCCTTGTGGTCTCTCTGTCTGTCAAATCAATAAATAAAACTAAAAAAAAAAAAAAAAAAAGAAGAAGAAGCTTGCCTTCTTGATTCCTATGCACCTTGAGAAACAAAATCAGCCATAATTTTGTCATATACGTAAAAAATGACATCTTCATGAATGGAGGCAGATGAAAAGTTCTCCTTTTAACCATGCCCTTAGCAACTAGATAAGTCCATTTACTTAATATCCAGTCCCCCCAAATACTCATTTGTAATGCAACCGGGTCAATTATTTTTTTTATAAAGATTTTTATTTATTTATCAGAGAGAGAGAGGGGGAGAGAGTGAGCACAGGCAGACAGAATGGCAGGCAGAGGCAGAGGGAAAAGCAGGCTCCCTGCTGAGCAAGGAGCCCGATGTGGGACTCGATCCCAGGACTCTGGGATTATGACCTGAGCCGAAGGCAGCTGCTTAACCAACTGAGCCACCCAGGCGTCCCCAACCGGGTCAATTATAACACAATCCAGTTTTTGCATTGCCAGTCTAAGGAATAAAACAAAACAGCTGCTACTGCAGGAAAATTCAGTGGTGTATGTTTTAAGACGGACATACCAATGGGAAGTTTGAAATTGAGGGTTTAGAATCTTGCTATTCAAAGTGTTCTCCAAAGAGCAATATCACATCAGTTCAGAGTTTTGTTAGAAATGCGGAACTTGGGGACGGACGCCTGGCTCATTCAGTTGGTAGAGCAGTTTCAAGCCCCATGTTGCGGAATCACTTAGATATAAGATCTTAAAAAAAAAAAATGTAGAATTTAGATCCCTACCCTAGACCTACTGAATCAGAGTTTGCACTTGAACAACATCTCCAGGTGATTCATATGCACATGAAACTTTGAGAATGGGGGTGATTAATTCATACCTTCAGTTATTCAATAAAGAGTTCTTGAATATTCATTGCACTGGGAACAGAGCAGGGAACAAGGCAGATCAGACACTTTAAATTCCCTTCCAGCTCTCAAGTTTTGTATTTTTTATACATAATTCCTTGACAGGTAGAATTATTGTTCTCTGGCTTTTTGCTGCCATTACACGATAGTAGTTACAGATTCATTCAACTTTTGATTGGAAGGCAGGTGCCAGAGGAAGGGGGGGCGCAGAATTGCCTTAAGATCAGAACTTCACTTACCTAAAATGGGAGAAGTATGTGCACATACATTAAAATATCCACTCACACTGCTCACACTGACAGCTCGGTACAAATTGCCTGCATAAAGATTCCAGGGTTCTCTGACTTGACTTTCAAAATTGCTCCACAACACCCTGGGAAATTGCACAGTATTTTGGAAACAGCAAGATTCTGACAGCCTGTCAAACACCCACTATTGTGTCTTCCAATGTTGCATCTCTAACAATAACCCACAGGGCGTGCTAGAAAAAGTGGCAGAGGTTCATCTAAAATGATATTTGCCACCAGCCATGGAGCTGGAAAGATTTTTATCTCTTCAATTGCATTAATAAGGGGGCGCCTGGTTATCTCAGTCGGTTAAGTGTCTGCCTTCAGCTCAGGTCCTGATCCCAGCATCCTGGGATCAAGCCCCACCTTGCATGGGACTTCCTGCTCTCCCTGCTCAGTAGGGAGTCTGCTTCTCCCTTCCTCTTTGCCCCTCCCCCCCATGCATGATCTTTCTCTTGCTCACTCTCTCAAATAAATAAATTAATAAATAAATGTTTTTAAAAGTTTTCATTAATAGGAACTTAGGCAGGACAAAGGAAAATAAAATAACATACCAAAGGAAAAGAAAGATGAAAGAGAGAAGTACTGTATACCATGGGGACTAACCTCCTGTTCCTTTCAGTGGTCCCAGGTGACTCAGGCTGCCTGCCTTTGGTCTAGCTCCTTCCTTTAGCAGCGAGTAAAGAAAGAGCTACAGCTATTATTTTTAAATGTCATTTCGTTTCCCTCAGAGGTCAGATTTCCAAAGCAACTCTTTTTAAAGGTTGAAGGAAAAAATTGATTTGTGAGACAAGATACCTTGTCAACTTTATAAAATTGCTCTTTTTTGGACCCTCCCAAATAGTATTCCTCCTATTACGCATATTAGAAACAGGGTACTACGCTGCTGTAACAGCTTTCGTCCTGTAAATTTCCATAAATGTGATTAAATAATGTAGCTCCCCTGATTTGTTGGTGGAGAAATTGTGTCAGACAAATTATGCCACAGTGTATAGTACTTTTAAGTCTTAATGAGGGTCGGATACATAGAAATATCAAGAACACATTGATAAATATTTATTAAATAAATACATGAAATTGAGTTCGGAAAGACAACAGAGAATGTAATTGAGACCCCATCTGTCAAAGACTCAGCAGTTGGTTATAGGACCAGACACCACCTGCTACCTCAGCAAGGCTATTTTCATGAAAAGAGATAACATTGATTTATATCCTTTAGCTTCAGTTTGACGGTAGGGCTGCTCAATATGATGGTCTTTGGGGGAAGTAAGACTGTTACCGGCAATGCCGGGTGAGGCAAGCGTATAATGGCCAAGTGGCTATGTCACTGGAAAAATCCTCCCAAACCAAACATTCACATAATGAGCTTGGATTGTGAGTTTAGAATTTTAATGAAGAGAAGGCAGTGTTTGAAGCCCTAAAGAGTGTGTGTGTGTGTGTGTGTGTGTGTGTGTGTGTGTCTGTATAAGCAACGGCTTCTGGAGCGTACTTTACAAAAGTACATGCTTCAAAGGAGCTAACCGAATGTTTTATGTTCACTACATGCTCATTAGTAACGGCTCTCATTTCTCCCATTTACTTTTCTTACTGATCTTAAGGATGCAATTAAAATCCCAGTGACTCGTGGTTTCTGTTAGAGAAATAAACAGCACCTGACCCCATGTGATCTGCAGAGTGAATAGAGATCAGGATTTCATCTTCCAGCAACTCATGGTTGCTAAGGAGACTATTGGCATCTCTATGTCCTAGGTGCCATATTGCTTGGAAAGAATTACAGCAGTTTCGCCCGTTACTTTCCCGGAGGGGGAAAAAACCCTGAAAACTCGTTACGGGAGCCAACATTTTAAGATTCTGCTGGTCTCTTTAATGTTTTGAGTGCCTTTGGCCTTGGAGTGTAACCTGTGAACGTGTTGGCATCTAAATGAATATATGCTCAGAAATGACAGGGCAGCTTTGTTACAGAAAATAGCACAAGTGGGGCACCCGGGTGGATCAATGCAATAAGGTCCCTATCTTGCTTTTGGCTCAGGTCATGATCTTGGGGTCATGAGATCTGGCTGCCTAGGGCTCTGTGCTCAGCATTGAGTCTGCTGGTCCCTCTTCCTCCCCTGCTGAGCCCCCTTCTCTCAAATAAATAAATAAAATCTTAAAAAAAAAAAAGAAAGAAAAAAAGAAAAAGGAAATAGCATGAGTAGTTAGGCTGTGGGTACCAAATTCTCTGATCTGGTATGCGACAAAGGCTTGTTTTGTAGTTTCTCTTTCTTTCTTCCTTTCTTTTCCTGAGCTACTCACCCTGCTAAAGGTCAGAGTCAGGAAACCACACTTATATTCCAGCCTTGTTTCTAACACAGAGCCCAGCCAAGTATACTCTCTGACCCTCAGTTTCCTTATCCTGAAAGCAGGAAAATAGTGATACCTCACCATGTTGTTCATGAGGACTAGAGGAGATAATGGGAACATGTGGTCAAAAGCTGCTTGTAGGGTGCCTGGGTGGCTCAGCTGGTTAAGTGTCTGCCTTCAGCTCAGGTCTTGATCCCAGAGTCGGGTGATGGAGTCCTGTGTCAGGCTTCTTGCTCAGCGGGGAGCCTGCTTTTCCCTCTGCCGGCTGCTCCCCCTAATTATGCACCCCCACCCCCCCCCCACCTCTCTCTCTGGCAAGTAAATTTTTAAAAGCTTAAAAAAAAAAAAAAGCTACTTGTAAATTGCAAAGCAGTTCTAAGTTAATGTTCCACAGGAAGGCCCTCCCCACCTCCCCCGCCAGCTTGAGGAGTTTCCCTGCCATCTTGTCTATTGAGGAATCTTGAGGAAGATGAGTAGAGCAACAACAACCTCAGCCAGTTCTGTGGTGAGCTCTGAGGCTAGAATTGCCCCTCAGGATTGTCCCAAATAGGGCTGCTATGGTCAGTCCTTCTTTCCCCTCTGTTATGGGCTGAATATTGTGTCCTCCCCAAATTCGTATGTTGAAGCCAAACTGCCAGCCTATCGGGTTTGGAGTTGAGGCCTTTGGCAGGTAACCAGGATTAGATGTCATCATGAGGGTGGACCCCACGATGGGATTAGTGTGTCCTTGTAACAGGGAGACAAGACCACAGCTCTCTCTTTCCTACCCCTGTAAGGATACGACGAGAAGTCAGTCGTGCACAACTCAAGATCAGAGCTCTCCCTGAGAACCTGACCGTGGTGGCCCACTGATTTTGGACTTCCAACTTCCAGAAGTGTGAGAAAATAAGCCTCTCAGTCTATGGCCTTTGTCATAACGGTCCAGGATAAGATCCCCTTCATCAGTCATTTATTGGATCTGGGCTCCCCAAGAAGGACATGCCATTTCTCTATGCAGCTCCGGTAGTTCTGGAAGAATTGATGAGCTGAGGGCTATCTCTGGTAGCACATCTTGGTGAAATCACAATCATTGTTATGACCCTTCACTCTTCCTAAATGAGAAACCTCACTCTGTCCAGCTATGCCATGTCAGGTGAAAACACAAGCTCATTACTGACATGTTTCATTTGTTCACCTCTTCTTGGCACCGTTCCTCACCCTTTTGCACAAATCTCTGTAAACAGTGGTTCTTAATCACCTTTTCATCTGCAGTACATCCAGGGATACAACACATGTCTGTCTATTAGTGATGGTAGCTTTCTGCACCTGTGATTTTCCACAGTTTTCATCTGCAGTACATCCGGGGATACAACACATATCTATTGGTGATGGTGGCTTTCTGCACCTGTGATTTTCCACAGGTGGGAATGCTGGGATGATGGGCTCATTCTTCCTTTCAAGGCAACATATTAGGATCTTTTTTTTTTTTTTTTTTTTTTTGGTGGGCAACAAAGCAAGGTTTATTGAGGGATAATAGCTCCTGAAGAGGGAGGGGACCCAGGAGGGTTGTCAGCAACATAATAGGATCTTAAAACAAATTGCTAATCGCCTCCATTCCATGTGGAGTTTAACTCTTATTTTAGGTCTTATGGTAACTCACTATTACTCTTACATAACAAAAACAAATAGATTTAAGCAGATGAGAATGATAAGATTTGCAATTTAGAAAGATTTCTTTTTTTTTAAATTTTATATATTTATCAGAGAGCGAGAGAACACGCTCCAGAGCACACAAGCAGGGGAAGCAGCCGGCAGAGGGAGAAGCAGGCTCTCTGCTGAGCAAGAAGCCTGCTGCCGGACTCAATCCCAGGACCCAGGGATCATGATGTGAGCCAAAGGCAGATGCTTCACCGTCTGAGCTACCCAGGCATACCACAATTTAGAAAGGTTTCTAGGGGTGGCTTAGTTAACTGCCTTCAGCTCAGGTCATGATACCATGATCCCACCAATGTGGGATCCAGCCCCACATTGGGCTACTTATTCAGCAGAGAGCCTGCTTCTCCCTTTCCTTTTGCCTGCAGCTTCCCCTACTTGTTCAGATTATCCAGCAAAATAAATATGAAATAGCACATACTGGAAACAGAAGACCATTGCTTTCAACATTCTGTATAGACATAATTTTCAATGCAGAGCTCTATTCCTAGCCAAATTACCGATAACATTTGATGATGAAATAAAAAATATTCCAGCCATATAAAGTCTCAGAAAGGAGACTGCCAGTGGCAGTCAGTTGAATGTCTGACTCTTGATTTTGGCTCAGGTCATGACCTCAGGGTAGTGAGATCAAACCGCAAGTGGGGCTCCATGCTCAATGCAAAGTCTGCTTGGGATTCTCTCTCTCCCTCCTTCTGCCTCTCCCCAGCTCATACAGGCTCTTTAAATAAATAAATAAATAAATAAGGTCTTAAAAAAAAGGGGGGGGGCTGCCATGCACATTTTCTCAGAAAGCCTAGTAGTATACGAATAAGAAGAAACCCAAGAGATCAGTTTAGAAGGGACCCGATACAGGAGAGAAGGTGTTGAAAGTCACACAATGACCACTCTACGTGTGGCTTGAGACTAGTTCATATTGGAGCAGGAGGATGAAGGGCTGCTAGAGGGAATAATCTGAGAGAAAGCTCACTCTCATTCTCTGAATTTCTGCAAAGTCCTTTGTTCTATGCACTTTCCCAACAGTATATTCCTAGACTCTTCTGTAGGGTCACCTTGACCCACTGCAACAAGTCCCACAGAAGACTACTGTATCACAACTTATGTCCTTGCTGCATGTATATTGATGGAACTTCAGAAGAGCTAACATAAAAGGAGGCAAGCAAGGTGCTCAGGGCTCGAAATTTAAGGAAGTACTAAGTCTCAAATGCAAGTGGAGCCCCCCATTGCTTCCCAACATTTAGATCCCTATAGGTAGATGTCTGACTGTCTACCACTCCCACATCTGTCTCACTGTCTTCTGTCTGTCTTCACTCCCTCTTTCTCATGTTACCCTTTTATAATGGGCTGATGCATAATGGCAGGCAGACAGGTTTCCTTTAAGAATTTATATAATTTTTTGTTTTTAATTAAGTTTAGGCCATGGTTTTAGTTTATTTGCTTGAAGCTCCGTTAGAGATTTCTTGTATACATTGTATGAGGCCGCATTTTAATTTTAAAATAGAATACCAACTTTGCCACCTCAAAATTTCACAAGCAAAAAACCCTCCAACATCACATGGAACATGACAGTCATTTGTGATACATGAATAATAAAGAATAGAAAAAGTATGAAGAAGAGAAGAAAGTGGGTGGTGAAAACACATTTTGTTCTCATGAGTCCAATGAATTGTACTTTCCCCTAAAATATTTCTACTTCCAATATTTAAGGGCAAAATTTTTTCAAGTAATTGTTTGAAGCTGAAAGTGCATGCTAAAATATTAGGAACAGAAGAGCACGAATCCCTACTACAGTCATAATTCTACTTCTAAAAATATGCAGCCAGGTTATCCAAACAGTGCACAGAGTTTCGGTTTGTAAGACTATTCATTATCATGTTCTACTGCTCTTCAAGACCAGGAGTCACAAATAAGTCCATTGTGATTAGAGAAGGAGAGCATTACACTATAGTGGTAATATTTCATCCATCAAAGACCTTTGGCAGAGCTAGAAAGAAACAGTCTTACTTATTTTCCAACCATAGTTCAAAGCAATCTAACCATAGTCAATTTAATATTCCTCATGTGCAGTATCATGACCACGAGAGCAACCCAGAGCCTTAGAATGTTCTGGGCTTTGGTAACTTTCAGGTGGGCCACTAAAATGTAAAACAATAATTTAAACATTTTGTGAATATTTCAGATTGATTCTTATGTCTAAGAAGTCCATCCTATGCTGGTAATATTTAGCTTTGGTTTTGCCTTTGTCAAAGTATTTATTTTAACATTTGGCCACTAAGCATTCAGCCAATTTGTGTATCTGCTCACTCTGTTAGGCATATGTTTTCCTATGTATTAATATGGTTTTCCCTCCCCTGTCCTGCCCTATTTCCTCTCCTGCCACCAGTTTTCCTTATTGCTTTATACATGTGTTGGTTTGGGTTAAGTTTTAATTTAGCCCTCAGGTTCCAGGATATGAATAGGAGATGTGATTAAACTAGAAGAGGAAGAAAAATCCTCTAGAGACAGAGGCAGGGAGTCATGGAGTTTTGGGTTTCCCACTTGGGGGAGAAGGAGAGAGATTTAGGTTATGCGGGTATTTTGTTGTTGGGAAATTGAAGTATGAGACGTTTCAGAGGTTAAGTAGCTACAGTTGTACTTTTAATACCCATCCCAACCACCTGCTGCTATGGCTGTCTATACCACAAGCCTGGAAACCAAACACCATATTCCCAAAATCCTTTACAAGTAGGATATAGCTATATTTTAGGCTTCCTGAATTATATGAACACAAACTTAATGCTGACTTGGAATGAAGACGATGGAGAGAGAGACAGGCTAGGAGTCATGTTTTAGCTGATTTGAAGGATGGTCAAGGCAGTATAGTCAGACAGCAGCTGTGCTTGTGGCTTCTGAGTCTACTCCTTCCTCGTCACTACAGGAAGAGCAGCCATCTTGGCAGACCTTCTTTGGTTAGTGTGGTTTTGGTTTCTGGGCCTAGGATTTGAGTTTTGGGGGTTTGATTTTGTTTTTTACCCCCCCTCTCTCAATAGTTCTGTGAGCTCTCTATATGCCTCAATAAATCTGTTTGTACTTAAACTAACTAGAGAAAATTCTGTTCTCAACTATTTCAGAAGTTGACAGTTCAATTTTTGTCTTGTGATGTGGTAGGCCTTGTACCCACATTACCGAATTTAATCACCACAAGACCAAGAGCTTAAGTACTATTATTTATATCTACTACCAGATGAGGAAGCAACTTTTCTGATCTTTTCAGAAGGTAGAGAAGGAAAATTGGGGTAACTTTTATCATAGGAAGTTGCAGGAATAGTACAAAGAACTCTTAGTACGCTTCACCCATCTTACCACATTTGCTTTATCTTTTATTGTTCCCTGTCTTTCTTTCTCTTCCCCTCCCCTGTCTCTCCACACACATACTGTAATCTCTTTTCTTCTGATACACTTTAAAGTAACCTGCAGACATGGTGCCCTTTCCATGCCCCTCAATGTGTATTTTCTAATAACAATGACATTTACTTACACAAGTGCAGTACGATGATCAAAGTTGGAAATCTAACACTGATACCATACTATCCTCTCATCTACAGACTTTTTATTTTGCTTATTGTTCCAATAACGTTTTTTATAGCAAAACTAAAAGAAAAATCTTTTTTTGTCCAGATGCAATTCAGACTCAAAAGTTGCATTTAGTTGTCAAACCAATTTAGTCTCCCTTAATAGTTCTTCAGTCTGTCTTTGTCGTCTACAATCTTAACATTTTTGAAGTATACAAGCCAGTTATTTTTAAAATGTCAATCTGGGATTATTTTTTTTTTAAGGTTGTATTTTTTTATTTGAGAGAGAGAGAGAGAGAATGAGTGGGAGGGACAGAAGGAGAAGGGGAGAGAGAGAGAGAGAATCTCAAGCAGACTTCACACTGAAAGCGGAACCCAATGCAGGGTGAGCTCGTGACCCGAGCTAAAACCAAGAGTCAGAGACTTACCTGACTCTGAGCTAATAAATCTGTTAGTCTGGATTTATTTAAATGTTTCTTGAAGGAATACCTTTAAATATATACGTTACGTGAATGTTGCAAAGAACTCAAACTGAGAAGTATATAAAGTAAAAGGTAAAATTTACCTCTTCTCTAATCCCTTCACCATAAATAACAATTGTTAACATTTGAGTTTTAGAACTTCAAAATGTTGCCTAAAAATAATTGCTTGTGGGGTGCCTGACGGGCTCAGTGAGTATAGTACATGACTCTTGATCTTGGGGTTGTGAGTTCAAGCCCCATGTTGGGCCCAGAGCTTACTCAAAGGAAAAAAAAAGAAGAAGAAGAAAAATAGTTTCTTTGTTTATTTCGGTATGCATTGCTTTAAAGTTTAAGAACATTTTCCTATGTGACTGAAATAACATCAGCGCCTTAAAATTGAAAATAATTTCTTTATTCATTTGACAAAGAGAGCGTGAGTGCATAGGCCGGGGGACCAGTATAGGGAGGGAAAAGCAGACTTCCCACTGAGCAGGGAGCCCAATGTGGGGCTTGATCCCAGGACCCTGGGATCATGACCTGAGCCAAAGGCAGAGGCTTAACCAACTGAGCCACCCAGGGACCCCCTAAAATAATTTCTTAACATTATTTAACACCTAGTCTGCATTCAGTTTCCCCTAATTTTTACGGATATGCCCTTTACAGTTAATTTGTCCATATCCAAGGTTCAATCTAGAATTAGACATTTGTTACTAGTTGTTATATGTCTCATAACTTTCTTTATCTTGAGCAGTCCATAGTGTTGGATGATAAGAAACAGTGTGGTAAGAAAACACCACTCTTTAATATTGTCCTTGGAAGAAGAAGAAATAATTGGCTCAAGTTCCAAAGGCCCCGAGGTCGTTCTTCGGTCAGCTATAAGAGCCCTCACCTCTGTAGACCAGGACAGATGACTCCAAACCTGACTGTTCAGGGAGATCGCTCTAGCCAGGCTCTAGCCAAGGCACTAGACTTTGATTTTTTCTTTTGTGATGCAAATAAAAAAACACTAGTCCCAAGGGTTTGTAAGAAAAAGTACTTTATTGATCAAATATAAAGTGTTAAATGCAAATATGCTTGTCATTAAAAAAAATTACATCTAAAGCAAATAGGAGGGACATCTGGGTGTCTCAGTCAGTTAGGCACCTGCCTTCAGCTCTCGTCATGATCCCAGGATCCAGCGATTGAGCCCCCAATAGACTCCTTGCTCAGAAGGGAGGCTGCTTCTCCCTCTTCCCCTGCTGTTCAACCCTGCTTGTGCTCTCTCACTCACGCTCTCACTCTGTCTCAAATAAATAAATAAGTAAAATCTTTCAAAAATTAAAAAAAAATAAAGCAAACAGGAAAACTCAAGTCATAGGAATTAAATAATGAATATTCAACTCAAAGGAAAAAAGTCTGAAGTTTGAAGATATTTGTTTCTTTGGATTTATTTTTCCATTTTTTTCTTTCAATGTTTCATTTTTTATTTATATCACAGTGGCAGCAAGTGAGAGTTCATTAGACCAGATATATTAATGGGACATAATGAAATGACACTCCATTTATAGACCTGAGTGTAGGGCAAGTGAATTTACAGCCTTGACCCAGGAAAACAAACAGTGAGCAATGTTTCATAAACATTCTTTCATGTCCACAAAATGCTCTGGCTGTTACTTCCAAAGGAGAGTTCAATTTGGGGCTTATTCCACGAGTTTATTATTTCCTGTTACCTCACATGTGCTGGGCCCCTGGGGGAAGGAATCCTTATCATTCCTTTGGTTGTAAGCATGTTAAAAAGCCTAAACATGGAACACATTTAACGATGACTTATGGACATTTGTACTGAGGTGAATAGTGTCCCTTTAATCATATTCACATAGAACCTCAGAATATGACCTAGTTTGGAAATCAGGTCTTGGAAGACCTAATTACTCAAATTAAAGTGAGGTCATCTGAGTTATGGGGATTATAGATTTTGATAATCTAATGACTGGTGTCTTTATAAGAAAAGAGAAATTTGAAAAAAAAAAGAAGAAGAAGAAGAAGGAGGAGGAGGAGGAGGAGGAGAAAGAAAAGAGAAACTTGGACACAGACCCATCGGGAGAGCACCATGTGATGATAGAGGCCAAAACTGTATCCCTGTGTCTTTGTCTTCCAGTCAAGCAACTAGCAGAAGCTGGGAGGGCCCAAGGAAGGTTCCTCCAGAAACAGCATGCCCTGCTGATGCATTGATTTTGGTCTTCTGGCCTCCAGAACTGTGACAGAACAAATTTCCGTTGTTGTAAGCATCTGAGTTTGTGGTAATTTGCTACATGGCCCCAGGATCCTAGGGCAACATTGTAGTGTCATGTGTAACTGAGCTTTGGGAAACTGACTCATTCTAACCAAAATGCACCAACTGTTTATAAACTCAGATTTCAGAGGACTGACCTGCAATGGGAAACAGATGACAGAGTAATAGGCATCCCCTCAGGGAGCAGCAATCTGGTGTGTGGGCCAAGGAGAGACTAATATTTATAAGCATCTGATATGTTTCAGGTTTCATACGGGCCACAACGATCAGTTACAACCATGATCAGGGGGCTCTGTGGATAGATGTAGCGTGGGAGCCAGAGAATTGAGGACATCAGATTGCTCAAGGAAGACGAATCTGGGGGAAGGATGTGGAGGAATGATAAGAATTAACAAAGTGAAAGGGACATGGGAAGATGCAGGTACAACAGCCTTACATTTCCAAGGAACCGAAAGAAGGATCGTGCCTTGGGGTGGGGGTGGGTTGTACAGGCTGAGGCAGGAGAGAAAGAGAGGGGTGACTCATGTAAGAGGCTCCTGCATGGTGTTCAGGTTTGTGTCTTTCTCCTAAGGCAGTGGGGGAGGAGGGGCAAGTTTTCCGCTACAGAGGGATATCATCATTAGATCGACATTTTTGGAAAAGCTCACTCTGGCTGCAATGAAGGTACAGATTGGAGGGAAGGGCTTTGATGCCCACAGAGGGTCTGGGGATTAGGAATGAACACATCACACCTCAGCAGACACCCTATGAGAATCTACAAGAGCCAGCAGGAAGCCAGGCCCCTTTCCCCTGCTCCCTGTGCCAGGAGGCCTCCCCGAACATACCTTCCTCATAGACCCAGACTCAGGCCTCTCTCTCTTGGAGAGAAGTAGGCCTGAGTAGTTGCCTGAGTTATCCAAGCAGAGAAAGAGGAACTAAAATGGTTACGGAGGTCATGGGATTGGGTTTAAATCATGCTTTAGGATTATGTTTTCACCCTTGTTATCCCAAACACTGAGAATTCGTAAGAAGAGATCCATCATGGGGTATAATGGAATAACATTCTGTTTATACACCTGAGCACAGAGAGAGGGAATTCACAAGCCTGACAAGTGAAGAGAAAACAAACGCCCAACAGTGTGCCTTACACCATCCTTTCTGGTTAGATCACATACATGAAAGGCATTCTTTGTCACAGACGACGCACCCCTTGTCTTTGTTCTGTCATTCATCTATTTTCTTTTCTTTAATGGGAGTATAGCTGACATACAATGTTACGTGAGTTTCAGGTGGATAGTGCGGTGATGAGATGCGCCTATTCAGCACTGTGGACAGTAGTGCTGTGCTGTATATTTAATTATTTTCTTATTTATTTATTTAAGATTTTATTTATTTGAGAGATAGTGTGACCGAGCAGGAGAGAACATGACCAGAGGCAGAGGGAGAAGCAGGCTCCCCACTGAGCAAGGAGTCTGTCCAGGGGCTCCATCCCAGGACCCTAGGATCATGACCTGAGCCGAAAGCAGACCACTTAACCAACTGAGCCACCCAGGCATCCCTATTTTCTTACTTATTTGGTACAGAATCTCTCTCTGGTATCTTGCTACTACACCAGCATCTTGGACATTTATCCAAGTACACTTCTGAGAGATTTTTCTGTGGCACTGAGTCTCAGGAGGAGGATTTCCAGGTCTAAGAGAAAGCATATTTAAACACTAATAGATTCTGGCAAGCTCCCTAAGAGATTGTTCTGATACCATAATTCTTTCAACAGGAGGCTATGGCTTCATCACAATCATTTCTGCGTAGGTGAGATATTCATAGTTTCACACAGGTTATCTTATTTTTTCTTTCTTTCTTTCTTTTTTTTTTTTTTTTTTTCTGATTGTAAGAGTTACATATGTTTCAGGAGACGGAGGAAACGTCTTTCACTTGACGTAGGAAGGTAGCACTGCGGGTGTTTGAATCCCATACACAGATGGCTGCTTTGGATGGGAGGTGATTTTCATCTGGGATGTTCAGGTGAGTAAGTCCCCAGAGAGGAGGGCCTTCTAGTTTTGCTGAACTTGCATTTCAGAAGAAGCCCTGACTTGGAACTGAACCTTCTGCACTACAGAGCGGGAGAATTTGAAGTTGGCGAGTGGGATGCGGACGCGGAGAGGAAGGCTCCAGGAGTCAGTGAAAATAACCTGGAGCGGGGGAAGGACGGGGAGGTAAACTCTAGACACAGTCCACGCAGAAAGGGCTTTTGGAAGGGAATGTACCATTTCCTAGAGTTCATAAAACTCCATTCTCTTTGTGTTAATTGCGCCTCAGAATATGTATTTAACCTCTTATTAGAGATGTTGTGAGTCAATTAGTTCTGGCCTTTCTCCCAGGCAGGCAGCTGTGCGGCTGTCATGAGTTGTTTGAACACAGTGAGGAGAAGCCAGAAAGGCCGTTTCTGACGGCAAGAACGGAAGAAGGTGAGGGAAGATGGCCCTGACGGAGAAAAACCCCACCAAAGCCTTCCTCTAGGGAATTTGTAGGTAACAAAGCGAAGTCCGCTTTTACCTTCACTTCAACACCCGTGCGAAGGCACAGATGGGTGGCTCCTCCAGTTAAGCATCTGCCTTGGGCTTGGGTCGCGATCCTGGAGTCCTGGCATCGAGGCCTGCTTCGGGCTCCCTGCTTGGCGGGGAACCTGTTTCCCCCTCTGCTCTGCCGACTTGGGCTCTCTCTCTGACAAATAAATAAAATCTTAAGAAAAAAAAAAAAAACACCACAAAAACATGTAAAGCTGCATCCCAAGAGTTTATTCACACTTCTGGAAAGTGGTCTGGGAGTCCTTGCAGACAGGCCTCGAAGGGTCTAGGTGTCGTGTTGAAGAGAAGACCAAGGATGGCTGGGTGTCACCAGACAATGAAACAAGAGCAATAGGAGAAATGACAGGGGGACTGTGACAGCCACTGCAGGCAAAGGGAGAACCTGGCCTGGCCTGGGGGTAGGGGGTGGGGATGGGGTGGGTGTGTCTTTCACAGAAAGCAAAACCCATGAGCTAAGTCTGAAAGGTAGAGCTCCACAAAGACCTGAATGTGTGTGGGGGGGTCTGTTTCCTAGGTTGAGGTTGCAAGGGACCACCAACTGGGTGGCTTTCAACAACAGAAATTTATTCCCTCACGGTGCTGGAGGCCAGGACACTGAAATCAAAGTGTTGGCAGGGCCACACCCATTCTGGAGGTGCGGGGGTGGGGGGGGGTAGGGGGGAGATGCCCTTCCTTGCTTCTCCCACCTTTGGACTATTGCTGGCTGCCTCCACCTGTGTCCCGTCATTGTAATCTCTGCTTCTATTTTCTGTGGCCTTCTCTTTGGCTGCTTTTAACGACACTTGTCAGCAGACGTAGGCCCCATGCGGATAGCCCAGCATGATCTCCTCTCAAGGTATTTAAGTCAATTATATTGGCAAAGACTCTCTTTATAAATCAGATAGCAGGGCTGTCTGGGTGGCTCAGTGGGTTAAGTGTCTGCCTTCCTCTCAGGTCACTGTCCCAGAATCCTGGGATCCCCCACCCCATCCAGCCTCCTGCTCAGTGGGGAGTCTGCTTCTCCCTCTCCCTCTGCCTGTCCTCCCTGGCTTGTGCTCTCTCGCTCGCTTGCTCACTCTGTCTCTCAAATAAGTTAAATTTTTAAAAATTCAAATAACATTCACAGATTCCTGGGGTTAGGATGTGGATGTATCTTTTTGGGGGGTCACCGCTCAGCCCACTGAGAGGGTGCCTGGGAGAGAACAGACTTCTTAATGGAGGCCCTTTGATGGCATCTCCAGCATCTTTGACACATTATTCTTCTGCCCTCAAGGTGGCATTAATTGGTTTCATTCCCACAGATGAAAGGTTTGCCAGGAGTCCAAGCTTTTTGTATAGGCACTGCCCTCTTTTCAGTTTTAATCAAGTTGAATGCTGGAAGGACATCATAGGATAGAGTAGTTGTTGGACACAGGTTGAGGGGATCAGACAAACAGGCTCTCTGGTTCCAAATGTGTGTATTTCATAAATAAAAGCTTCTTTTGGACAATCCAGCTATGTTCTAGAAGCCCCTTCCCCATTTCGTCTGGCTTTAGGTAAGTAGCAGTTGGAAGGTGTATTTGTGTGAAATGTAAAAATGTCCTCTCTGAGATTTGATTTCATGTTTACCCATGACTAGCAGCTGCTTGCAAAAGTTGTTCACCTTTGAGTAAATTATAAATTTGCCTCTGAGCACATAAATATCCTGAAGCTTTATTTTATTGTGTGTCTCAGGAGAAGGGAGCAGGATAGAATGAGCTGGATATTCATAAGGCTGCAGATAATTTGCTTTGAATGGTCTCGGGTAGACTGAAGAACCAGGATGAGGAGGAGAAACGCTTGAATTTCAATGCAAGTTGTCAACATGAAGTGAATAACAACGGTGCCAGCCCCAAGATCAATGCATTCATATCTCTCTTTTATTGTCTCATTGTAATTAAAGCCTAAAGTGGATTATGAAAACATACAAACAAACATCTTCCACCTTGGATTTATGCCTGGCATGCTTGAGGTTATGTGTGGTCGGATGTGATTGCCTTTGCATTATGCATTTTTACTATAATGGAGGGATTTTAATATATAATATGGAGTTTCCATGAGGCAAAATTGTAAGTCTGTCAACACAAAGGCAGATGAAAGGGTATTGCTTATTAAAGATCACAAATAGAATAGAAAAAAATGAGAGGCAGGGAAGAAAATAAGCTATTGTGGGCCAGACACAGTGTAGGTGTAGAATATTTGCTGCACAAAGGTACATAGTGAAGGGCTGAATGGGAAGCAGATGAAAAGAGGAGCCAAGAGATGCCTGGGTGGCTCAGTTAGTTAAGCACCTGCCTTCTGCTTAGGTCATGATCCCTGAGTCCTGAGATCAAGCCCTGCTTGGGGCTCCCTGCTCAGCAGGGAGTCTGCTTCTCCCTCTCTCTTTTCCTACCCCTCTGCCTACTTGTGCACGCTCTCTGACAAATAAAATCTTGAAAAAAAAAAAAAAAGAAAAAAGATTAATCTGTTGCTGCTTTCCCACAAAATTCTTTTTTTTTTTTTTTAAAGATTTTACTATTTACCTGAGAGAGAGAGAGAGAGAGCGAGAGAGAGAGAGCATGAGCAGGGTAGGGGCAGAAGGAGAAATAAACTCCCCACTGAGCAGGGAGCCAGATAGGGAGCTCGGTCCCAGGACCCTGGGATCTTGACTCCAGCAGAAAGCAGACACTCAACTGACTGAGCCACCAGGAACCCCTCTTTTTTTTTTTTTTTTTAAGTTTATGTATTTAAGTAATCTCTATACCCAGCATGGGGCTTGAACTCAAGACCCTCAGATCAAGAGTTGCATGCTGTTCCAAGTGAACCAGTCAGGCGCCCCACAAATTCTTTACTTGCATAAAACATCACCATTGCTGGAGCGCCTGGGTGGCTCAGATGGTTGGGTGTCTGCCTTCCGCTCAGGTCGTGATCTCTGGGTCCTGGGATCCAGCCCCATGTCTGTCAAGCTCCCAGCTCAGTGGGGAGTCTGCTTCTCCCTCTCCCTCTGCCTCTCCCCGTGCTTGTGCTCTCTCTTTCTCTCTCAAGTGAATGAATAAAATCTTTAAAACCAAAACAAAACCCACCATCACTGCTGTGCAACTAATCCCATAGCTTCTCTGGGGTATACCCAGGATTCTTGTCTTCTGTGGTCCAGAAACCACTGTTCACACTCCATCCCCCCTACAGCAAGGGGAACAGCTTACTAAGCCTCAGAGAGGAAGGAGGCCATGAAGAAAACATCCCTCACCAGCTTCCCCTTCTTTCTCCATCCTTGGAAAGCGTTGGAACCCAAAGAGCCTACAAGTGCGGTCTGGGTGTGAACAGGAGGCAAAACCTCTGGGCAGGAGCAAACAGATCTTTGCTCACTCAGCACCCAGAAGCCCCTGCATAGCCTGTGCTGGCCTCTGGAGTCTGTTGGGCTGCCCAGTGGCTGGGGAATCCGCCTATGGCAAGGACAGGACGTGTCTTGGCCCCGTGGGCTTCTGTCTCTACCTCATGGCCTGCTCTTGCCAGGTGAGTAGAAGCAGAGAGGTCAAACCTGCTTATGGGGTTTGGGGGGCAGAACTGGGGTATAAGGGAGTCTTTTACTGCATAAAAGCCTCATCCTGCAATCTTGACGCCTTTGAACAAAGGCAAATCATTCGCTGTCTCTGAACTGAATGTCTTTCTCCTTCAATTAATGGTGTTGCTCCCTACGCCCAGAGTTATGGTGAAGACAAATGGGATTCCTGCCTTCATTCCTTCCTTCAGGCATTCACTTAACCTATATTTTTGGGTGCTGCCTTAGGCAAAATCCTGAGATAACCTCCATTGATCTGTGACCTTGTAAAATCTCTCCCTTTGAAGGTGGGCAGGACTGTGACTATGTCCAGTGTTACTCCTGTGACGAAGTTGTGTATTGTGGCATAGTTTAAGGGATTTTGCAGATCTGTGGATTTTGAGTTAGTCAAAAGGAAAATTATTCTGGGTGGATCCAAATCAGAGGAGAAAGCCTTGGAAGCGTTGGAAAGATTCTCCTGCTGGCTTTGAGGCAGGTCGTTGTGAGCTCTCTAGCTGCAAGGAAATGCATTTTGCAACAACTGTGTAAGGTTAGAAAAGGACCTGGAGCCTCAAATGAGGCCCCATCTCACGGAGCTGACTCCTGGATTACAGCTTTGTGAGACCCTGAGCGGAAGACCCAGCTATACCTCACCAAGACTCCTGATCCATGGAAACTGTGAGATAATAGATGTGCATTATTTTAAGCAACTACTTTAGAGGTAGTATGTCATGCAACACCATGCTGCGTACTGGGAATGCCATGGTTCACAAGGCAAGCACATCCCTGGCCTGCTAAGAACACAAACAGAGAAATAGATGACTATTATCTCATGAATGAATAAAGGAATAGTACTTTTGAATTAAGTACTTTGAGAGTTTTTTTGTTTTTGTCTCAAGAGAGAGAACATGACGGGGAGGTGTGCAGAGGGAGATGGAGAGAGAAACTTAAGTAGGTTCTATGCCCACTGAGGAGACCAGTACAGAGCCCCATGCAGGGCTTGATCTCATAGCCCTGAGATCATAAACTGAGCTGAAGTCAAGAGTCAGATGCTGGACCACCTAAGCCGGATGCTCGACCACCTAAGCTGCTCCAGCACCCACTGAATTAAGGACTTTGAATTAAGTCTTTTTGTAAGGGCCTACTTAGCCAGAGCGATTCCATCTCTCAGATTAAACAGCCATTGTGTTGTTTATGTAGTACAATATGGCCGACCAGCCCCTGATAACAGAATCCAAATACAAGGGTGGGTCAGGTCAGGTAGAGATAACAGAGCCTGGATGCAAGGATGAGTTGGGCCAGGTGGAGACATCCAATCAGTGGGGTGCGCGTACTGTCTCCCTAGCCACCAAGGAGTGTGGGCCCCGCCTTTTGGGAGCCAATTCTGACCAAGGTGATAGGCTAGTTCAAATAGCTACTATGGGGTGAATTGTAATTCAATTGGCCACCCGTGTGTGACCTAGCATGACTGTGCAGCTTTCTCTGTGTGTTACAATCTCATTGGCCACCTGTGTGTGGCCAGGCTCAACCACATGGCCTTTGCTCTATAAAAGTTAGTCTGTGAGGCTGGGAGGGGTCACCTCACTGTAGGAGGTTGCCCCGACTGGTGGGTTTGATTCTCGATGCTTGGCACGAAATAAAGCTTTGCTTGACCTTCACTTTGTACCAGTCCCGCTCCTTTGATCACGGACCTGTCATTGGGGACCCATCACTTTCACCACTCCTTCATCAGTGAACATCATTCTTCAACTGCAGGTCTCCTGTCATTATACTTGTTAGGACAGGAAACGGAATGTAGGAAGGAGGAGGTTATGATGGGGGCCGGTGGTGGTGGAGATCCCTTCCAGGCAGGGAGGAAAGGGAAAACAAAGCCCATCTGGTTCTAAGAGGAGAGGCAGAGGAAGAAGAAAGAGGGGGTAATGCTTATGGGCTTGTCTTCCCTCACCCTTTTCCTCCCCCAAGTTGAGAGAGGAGGAGGCTTTATTTTTTCTTTTTTAAAGATGTATTTATTTTAGAGAGAAAAAGAGAGGGGAGCACCTGTGTGGATGCAGGTGTTTGTGTGGGAGGGGCAGTGGGAGAGGGAGAGAATCTCAAGTGAAGTCCACGCAGTCTGCAGAGCCCTATGTGGGGCCCAGTCTCACAACCCTGAGATCACGACCTGAGCCAAAACCAAGGGTCAGATGCTAAACCAACAGAACCACCCAGGCGCCCCAGGAGGGAGGCTTTAGATGACCAGGAAAGTTTTAGGGAGATTTTATAGTAAGGGGACCTTGTTCCTCTCTTCTTTGGGTAAATACTGGGAAGTTTCAAGTGTCCTTAAAAGAATGCTGAATCTAACACCTACCCAGTTGGGGCAGAAAGCTGAGCAGATCTAGGCAGAGGCTGG
The DNA here is from genome assembly GCF_011764305.1 of Mustela putorius furo. Classification (NCBI taxonomy): domain Eukaryota; kingdom Metazoa; phylum Chordata; class Mammalia; order Carnivora; family Mustelidae; genus Mustela; species Mustela putorius. The sequence continues at coordinate 11,625,068 of NW_025421305.1, read as the reverse complement.
ACCGGAGCTGGTGTCCCCACCCGTCTTCTCCCCAGTCTGGCCCAGCCCTCCTGTCTGCAAACTTATCCACAGCCAGCTCAGTCGGTCCCACTTCCTTCTCCTGATGCACAAAAACAAAACTTTAGGATGTTTATATGCTCAGAGGCAACCTTCTAACATACTCAAAAGTGAACAACTTGTGAGCCACCGCTATTCATAAGTGAACACGGAATCAGATTTCAGAGAGTGTTTCACATTTCACACAAGGGGAGGATCACAAAAAGATGCCTTTAAACCAGAGGGGAACAGGTTTTAATTAGCAAGATCGAGTTTTATCTCTCACGAGTGTGATGGTGGCTTGAATGGGAGTTCAGACCACCATTAGCAAATAAAGAAAGCTTTATTGTTGTTGTTGGGGCATCTGACGGCCTCTGAATGAATCTAGAGTGTAACTGAACCCAGTGATTTTTGGGTTCAGTTTTACTCCCCAAGAGTTTTGTGGTAGCATCTAGAGACATCTGCGGCTGTCACGACTTGGAGGGGGGGCACTACTACTTTATCTAGTGGAGAAAGGCCGTCCATGCTGTTAAAGACAGCCCCCAACAAAGGGATGCCTGGGTGACACAGTTAAGTGAACAACTCTTGGTTTTGGCTCAGGTCATGATCTCAGGACCATGAGATCGAGGAAGGAGCCGGCAAGAATGAGGGCAAGCTGGGGGGACGCTGGTCTGAGCAAAGGCCGGTTGGGAGCGGCCCATGAGGGGTGAGAACAGACTGAGGCTAGAGCAGGAGGTGACTCAGAGACAGGAGTGGCTGCCGAGGTGAGCCAGCTTGGGAAGAATCCTCAAGCCACGCCTAGACTCTGGACTTTAGTCCGAGGTCCTGAGGGAGAGATTGTGGCGGCAGCTATGTTGCCATTTATAGCTTACAAAGGAACTTCAACTACTTCTCATTGGGTCTTCACAATAACTCAGTGAGGAGGGAAGAGAGGCTGTTATTATTTCTATTTTTAAAATACATCTGTAGGTCTTGACTCTCTTCACTATGGAAGGTGCCGTAAGATGCCCTCCTGCCTATGACAGGTGGAAATAAGGGAGCAGGGAAAGAGAAATGAAGAGATGCATTCCTACCTCTCTGCATAAAGGGGTCTTATTTGCCAGATTTGTGCACCCACCTCTGGCGTGTGGGTTTCACTTTGGTTATTTTCCCTGTGATGAAACTTGACTATGCATCAGCTACTTAGAATCACACCATTAAATCAAGTTCTGCTTCAGCCACTGTCTGCACATGAATTGTTATGATATTAGTTGAAATAGAAACGGACTAGACAAAAGAGTTCATACCTAGTAGGTGGTATTCTCTCTCTGGGAGCGGGATCAGCCAGTCCAAAGCCAATGGGCCGTGAAACCGTATTGAAACCAGATGTCAGTTATATCCAGAAGTGTGGGGAGAGGAGCAGCATAGAGAGGACAGGCTGCCTTCGTGAATGGGTTAGGAGGAAACGCTGGCATGCAGAGAGAAGTCCAGCACTGTTAGGACACCTCACATAAAGTATGGCTCGTTCATATCCCTTACTTCAGAGCATCTGCTACTCATGGTCCATCAACCGGCTGCCTGGAATTCACAGTACGCTGACTTCCTGGGAGACACAATGAACTTCTCCACAGAATCTTTATTTATAATGTCCTCCAACCACGCTCAGGGTGAAGGTGCAGTGTTTTGCCTTCTGTTCTGCAGGTGGTGAGGAGGAGGATTCTGTGAATAAACTGTGTATTTACTGGCTTGGGTCAATGATTGCTTAACAACGTCTCTGATTTATCCTGTAAATAATCTGCCAATACATAGACATTAAACTGAAAACCAGAATCAATGCAAGAAATATTTTCCATCAGCAACCGTGACTGTTTTTAAGAGTTTAGCCTTGCTGGTGATGCTAATGCTTTGTCCTCTGCATTTATTTTTCTAAGCTGTAGATGACGCATGACACTCCTGTGCTCTAGAACCTTCAGCAGCTCCCTCTGTTTTCAAGATGAAAGTCAAATGTCTGGCATACAAAGCTTTTCACAATCTAACACCATGTGCTCTGCCTGCTTGTCTTCCCCCATTTGGGATCTTGATATGAATCTATGCAACAGTCACAACAGGGGTCCAGCCAGCCCTCATTTAGAATGCCCATTTTGATGTCTCCTTGTTTCTAAAGATGTGGTTTTCTCTGTCGAGACTGCCCTACCACTCTGCCTGGAAAAGTTTTCTGGATCATTTCAAATAATGAATTGGTTGGGACTATAGACAAAATGACTGCACTTGGAAACCCAGATTTTGGAAATCAGAGCCAACCTCCCTGCCCTTTGACCTGAACATGAATGTCATTGGTCATCTGCAAGTAGCCACCTGCCTAACTCACAAGGATTCCCCTCTTTTGGGAGCTGCCACCCCGATGCATAGGTCTCAGGTGTAACAGGAGATGTTAAAATGGATGAAGCAAGCTTGCTAAGAGAGTTTCTTTTAAAATAGGGTGGGGGGGTGGCTCAGTGGGTTAAAGCCTCTGCCTTCCGCTCAGGTCATGATCCCAGGTCCTGGGATCAAGCCCCACATTGGGTGCTCTGCTCAGCACGGAGCCTGCTTCCTCCTCCTCTCTCTCTCTGCCTGCCCCCCTGCCTACTTGTGATCTCTATCTGTCAAATAAATACATTTAAAAAAAAAATCTTTAAAATAGGGTGAAGGGTTGGGTGAGCCTGGTGGTGGGTATTAAGGTGGGCAGGTATTGCATGGAGCACTGGGTGTGGTGCATAAACAATGAATCTTGGAACACTGAAAAATTTTTTTTAAAAATGAAAAAAAATAATAGGGTTAGGAAGGGCACCTGGGTGGCTCAGTCGATCAAGTGTGTGTTCCTGGAGTCCTGTGATCCAGCCGGGCATCTGGGTTCCCTGCTCAGCAGTGAGCCTGCTTCTCCTTCCCCCCTTCCACACTGTACCCCCTTCTCATACTCTCTTCCTCTCTCTCAAATAAATAAAGAAAATCTTTAAAAACAATAAAATAAAATAGGGTTAGAGGCCACAAACCAGGAGGAATTTATGCCCCTCCTCATTGGAGGAACCATAAGCTTTGTGCCAATTACAAGCTGTAAGCCTGAATTTAACTCCCTCCTCATCAGAATACCTGAATCCTTAACATTTGTCACTTCAAAAGGAGCCAACCAGAACTGACAAGTTTCAGTCCCTCATTTATGTGTTAATCAATCCCCTTTCCGCTAGTTTCATTAGGTATTTTGCTGAGAAGACTTCAGTGAGAGCTCCTGTACTTTTACCTTTATAACCCTGCTCCTCTTTGTCTTCCCCAGAGTCAGGTTTCTACCTGAATCTTTGTCTCCAGAATTGGCAGTTCTAACAGTCTCCATAAATGCCTGTTTGATTAGATTTTCAGTGACTTCTTTCTTGGTTGAGGCAGGAATGGACCTCTGGCAGCTGTGTCTGTATCGGAGATACACAGATTTTAGAGCTAGTGCTTGACACCCTGTAAAATTCTCTTTTCTGGAAATTTTTAATTGGGATCCGGGAAGAATTAGGTCATCCTCATTATGTGTCTGCGACTGCAACTTACAAACCGAACAGCGGTGAGGCAGCCCTCTTCCCTGCGAACCTTGCCGAGGTTGCGGGGGAGATAAGTCTGCAGAGAGAAAAGAGGATCGTGAACCCACACGGAGAAGTGGAGACGACAGAGGGAGAAGGACACCTGGAAGCTTCGCTGGCCTTAATTTGCATTCCTTTCTAAAGCCCAGCTCGATCACATTCCCGTTCATGCGGTCCATGGAATAACACTATGGCCTCATGATAAAATCCTTTCCTTTCACCATATGTTCTACTCAGCTGCAGATTACAGCAGCCAGGGTTCTTTCCATGGTGCAAACCCCCTCCTGGTTTTGTAACCAGACCGCTGCCACATCTTCAGGCTCAGGTACGGCTTCTAGCAGCCTGTGGATTTCCTTGCCATGTTTAATGTCTCTATTCTCACTGTTTAGCAGTCCTTTCCTCTCCATATTGGCTCCATGGGCATGAATTACAGAGAAGGCATTTTTTAGAATCAGCAGAAATAGTTCAAACTGTTGGGTCCATGGTCAAAGGAGCGAGATTGATACAAAGTGAAGGTCAAGCAAAGCTTTATTTCACGCCAAGCATCGAGAATCAAACTGACTAGCCAGGGCTGTCTCTTGCAAAGAGGCAACCTCCCTCTGCCTTACAGACTAGCTTTTAAGGGCAAAGGCCACGTGGTTGGGCCTGGCCACGCACAGGTGGCCAATGAGATTGTAACACACAGAGAAAGCTGCACAGTCATGCTAGGTCACACATAAGTGACCAATTGAATTACAACTTACCCTAGTAGATATTTGAACTAGCCTATCACCTTGGTCAGAATTGGCGCCCAAAAGTCGGGACCCACACTCCTTGGTTGCTAGGGAGACAGTATGTGCCCCCACCGATTGGATACCTCCACTGACCTGACCCACCCTTGCATTTGGGCTTTGTTAACTGGGACTGGTTTCCGGGACTTGTTTTTAAGTAAGTCCCCTGGAAGGAAGGGGGGCAGGGACAGTTTAAGTTTTACTGCATAAGCAACAAAATCACCGTTTAACCGGATGGAATCACTCTGGCTAAATAGGCCCTACAATACCTTGTTTCACCCAGTTCTACTGTCCTGGTTATTGTAATAGTTTCTGCCTTTTGGGGCTGGTTTTTTAGCCTCTGTGAGCACATTTAGGAATACCACTGCATACCCTCCCCTTCTTAGCCCATTTCCCATAGGACTGCTGCCATCCGTCAACCCGATTTGCTCCGAGTTGGACAGAGGTTCTCTCTGGAGATCTTCGTTGCCAGAATAAATTTGATCGAGTGCTTCATGATTGGGGGAGTAGCGCGGCAGCTGTATCTGCGCTATCTACCGGCACAGCCTGATGTTGTAACATTTTGTTTTGGGGGAGCCACAGATGTCCCTTGTTTCTCCCCAAACCTTTGGAACCTGGTATGGAGTCCAAACAGGCATGGGTTGGCTCATAGTTTTTTTGTTTGGGGGGTTTTATTTTTTTGCTGCTTTTACCAAGAGGCACGTGGCTGCTACTGCTCCCCTTGGCCACTGTGTCCAATTGTTTAGAAAAACAAAAAATTGTTCAGAAAAATGCTATGATTCTCTTTAAGGGCCCCAACGTTTGGGTTAACACTGCTCAGCTATTCCTTCCCTCTTGTGTCCGTACAAATAAAACAGCTTGTCAAAATCAGGTAATGCTAAGGCCGGAGCCTTCCTAAGTAGGGCTTTATATTGCCCAGCTTCGGTTTGCAGGATTTCAGGAAGAAAGTGGGGTGGGCAGTGTTAATTCTCATTGATTGCAAGTCAAGAGAATGAAAGAAAATGGGAAACCTTAGCTTGGCGGGTCATTGTCAGAAATTCAAAGAAACCAGAATTCAGGATCTAGCTAGTTTTACAGGCCAACAACAAATACTAAGACAATCAGACCTAGAATCCAACATCCACAAAGACATATTACTGAGGGGCGCCTGGGTGGCTCAGTGGTTTAAGCCGCTGCCTTCGGCTCAGGTCATGATCTCAATGTCTTGGGATCGAGCCCTGCATTGGGCTCTTTGCTCAGCGGGGAGCCTGCTTCTTTGACTCTCTGCCTACTTGTGATCTCTCTCTCTCTCTGTCAAATAAATAAATAAAATCTAAAAAAAAAAAAAAAAGACATATTACTGAAACATAATTTTTCTCTAAAATCATCCTCCTTCCCACCAAGGATGGTCCAATCAATACTAATTTGTTTGTAAAACAAGTCCAGCTTTAACAGCATTGGCCTGATTATTTACAGAAGCTCAGCAAGAATAGTGATTGACCGTATAGATTTTTTAAAACTTGCTTTGCTAGAACTTTTCAAAAGGAATATCTAGATTGAACTTTCAATAGCCTCTCGAGGTCAGAAGCTAAGCCAAATTCTTGCCATCAGAACCGTCTGAATTACCTATAGATTTGGTTGAATTCCTCTTCTCAAGGTCCCCAAAATATCCAGAGGTTCCCGGACCTGCCAGGAAGTGATTTTCTTTACTCACCTGGTAAGACTGCTGGGAACTCTAAGCTAGGTACAAGGCCAACATTCCCAAAGGGCTCCATTGTGTCCATAAAGTCAACCTTACTTTTTAAAAAAATTTTATTTATTTATTTGACAGAGAGAGAGACAGCAAGAGAGGGAACACAAGCAGGGGGAGTGGGAGAGGGAGAAGCAGGTTTCCCGCTGAGCAGGGAGCTTGATGTGGGGCTCAATCTCAGGGCCCTGGGATCATGACCTGAGCTGAAGGCAGATGCTTAACGACTGAGCCACCCAGGTGCCCCAAACTTAATTCTTTAAAGCTGTTTGGACATATCTGAGTCTACACATGTCATTCTCAAATATAATATTCAAGTCAAAGCCTTGGTAAAATAACCAATGTTTCCAGCGGTATCCTGTTACAAACAGAACAGATTCCTATTGAAAGAAAGAATACTCATTGAGAGTTTCTGAATTTGGGAGGGCTCAGGTAGGGAGAAAACTTGAATCCTTCAATTCATTCACAAAGGAATAGTTTATCATATTTTTGTATATCATGGCTATCTTTATTTTTTTTTAAGATTTAATTTTAAGTCATCTCTACACCTAATGTAGGGCTCGAACTCACAACCCCAAGATCAAGAGTCATACATTCTACCAATGGAGCCAGCCTTTTTATGAATCTCCTTGAAGATGAAACACATTTTGTAAGAAGGCAGAATAATAACTATAAATGACAAAAAAAGCCCTTAAAAAATGGACATAGTGCCCTAAAAAATGGACATAGTTAAACATCCAATGAGAGTTCATTATCATGCAGTTGACAAAGAAATCCAGTTATTTCTGTGACACAGAACATTTCAATAATTACAATGTCAAGTGACAGCTTGACATATTAAAACTTTGGGGACTTCATATAATTTTCAGAACAGTTATATAATTTCAGAACAGTGATAGCATTTACCCAAACAACATACCCAAAGAAGTTTTACCATCATTTGTTTGACAATGCTTCTCCTTGAGTTTAACATACCAAATAAAGAAGCCTAGCTATCAAAAAGACTTCATTAAGAATTTGCATCTTAGGAATTTTGTTATAAATCTCAAAAGGTTTTATTTATTTACTTACTTACTTAAGATTTTACTTATTTATTTGACAGAGAGTGAGAGAGAAAGCAGCAAAGGGAGAGGGAGAAGCAGACTCCCCACTGAACAGGGGGACCTATGCAGGACTTGATCCCAGGACCCCCCAGGGCCCCGGAAACATGACCTGACCCCGTGGCAGATGCTTAACTGACTGAGCCACCCAGGCACCCCAGTCTCAGAAGATTTTAAAGCACATGCCTAAATAGGATTACAGATCATTATAAAACTTAATATTTAATTATCTATTTACACAAGTTGGCCAAAAAGATTCTATAGGTTATGCAGTTGTTAGCCAAATTTAGCTCCTTGACTATTGAGAAGTTATAACTTTTTAAGTAATCAAAGACCTGATAAAGACAAAGCATAAGAATTGGTTTTTTTGGTCAGGTAAAGAAAATTTATTTTTATTTATTTTTAAAGATTTTATTTATTTATTTCAGAGAGAGAGAACATGCATGCCTCTAGGGGATGGGGGGGTGGGGGGGGTAGAGAGAACAGGTTGGATCCCATGACCCAGCGATGACACTAAGCTGAAATCAAGAGTCTGATCTTTAAATGGCTGAGCCCCCGAGGCACCCCTGGGCACATAAAGAACATGTCTAAAACATTGTTTATAATTTCTTATCAAGAACTGGGCAACAATCCAAGAAAATTTTGTCTTTTTATCAGAGAGAAAAACAGATTTTCAATCTTAGATCAGTCTTAGTCCTGATCACGCAAAATTATTTTCCCACGTTTTCCTTTACAAATGTTCTACAAGTTCCTCTTTCATTCAGATTTTGTCCTAAGCCTTTTCTCTTTAAATGGCCAGTCTCCTTTTAGGACAAAATTGCTTTCTTTTTCCTTTCAATGAAATGTATTCCCATTCCTTTTATCTGTCTTATCAAAAACACCTCCTTTCTTGCAGACAGAGTTGCTTTCCTTATCATTTCTAACCACCTCAATTACATTTAGTAGAATTTTACTTTCAGAAACCTTAGTTTCTAGTGATACTAAGTTTTCTAGTGAAACTAAGTAGTGAAACCTAAGTAGTAACCAACTGTGAATTCTTTAGATGGGCAAACTTGTAAGTATATCTTGCAATTTCCAGAAACATGTTTTTTTAATAGTACAACTTTCAACAAAACATAAAGCATGTATACTAACAGACCCATGTACCTCAGTTTCTCTGCAATAAGCCAAAAAATAACCTACGTTTAGTAACCAATGTTGTAGAATTTTATCTTATTTTATTATTTATTATCTAATTTTTTCTTATTTTATCTTCTTTATTTTTTATTTATTATCTAATTTTATCTTATCTTATAAAAAAAAACCTTAGATATCTGATTTATTCAACCCAATGTATCATTTAACTTGGCAAAACTTCAAAGTTGCAGGTTACCAAAGATTTTGAAAGCTACTCAGAAGTTTTACCTACAAAAATTTAATCTACTCAACCTACTTGTTCTTTTTTTTTTTTTTAAGGTTTTTTGGGAGGGTGGAGGAGAGAGTGATCTCTATACCCAAGGTGGGGCTTGAACTCAAAACCCCAAGATCAGGAGTCGCATGCTCTCCCAACTGAGCCAGCTTGGTGCCCCCACCAACCTACTTGTTCTTAACAGTTTTCCATGAAAACTTCATGAGACAGACAAAATCAACCATCCTTTTTATGTCATTTTTGCTGACGAATTGCAACAGATACAATAGGTATTCAACTAATAAATTCAGATAGATCAAAACTTGCTTATCAATTATATTTGATATTGATAACACCAAAGACATGTCTATTTTTATTTACCCAAGATTATACTAGATCACAGGAACGTGAAAAACATTTGGGTTCGTTTTTACCTTTTTGAGTTTTAGAATGCACAGTTTCTTTAAAAATATTTTATTTATTTATTTGGTCCAGAGAGACACAGTCAGAGAGGGAACAGAAGCAGAGGGAGTGGGAGAGGGAGAAGCAGGCTTCCTGCTGAGCAGGGAGCCTGATGTGGGGCTCAATCCCAGGACCCTGGGATTATGACCTGAGCCGAAGGTAGATGATTAACCACTGAGCCACTCAGGCACCTACACAAAAATTTTTAAAGATTTTGTTTACTTATTTGAGAGAGAGCAAGAGGGAGTGCAAATCATGGAGGAGGGGGAAGGGGCAGCAGAAGAGGTTGGAGCGAACTCCCCACTGAGCAGGGAGCTTGCTGCCCCTTGCTCCATCCCAGGACCCAGGACCCCAGGATTGTGACCTGAGCTGAAGGCAGAGGTTTAATCAACTGAGCCACCCAGGTGCCCCGAATACCCAGTTTTTATAAGTGCTTGTCTTTTAACCAATTCAATAGAGCTCTTACCTTGTCCCAGCGTGTGCTTCCAGGGACCCACAGAGCTGCTGCCTCCTTCGTCCAGGGTTGTCAGGGGAGGAGGAGGAGCCCAAGAGCCAAACAGCCATGGTAGAGATCCAAACAGGAACCAACCACAAACAGACCAAACCACAGGTGGGACAGAGATTTCTTTCAATCTCCCAGACTCTAAACTCATCTGTTAGATTAGATTACATCTGTTAAACCAGGCTGGACTGTTCAACCCTCTGAATGGCTGAGTGATGTTTTGTCACCTGGGGATGTCCAGCAGCTAGACCCTAATGGGGGGTTCAGTCCCTCCAGGTATTTACCAGAGAGGACCTGCTTACCCAGAACATTCTCTCTATTCCGCTGCCTTGCCCAGACTTTGTGAGACAACTCTAGTTTTACCTCTAAAAGCTGTGCCATGGCCCAAGCACAATTTATACCAACAGAAATTCTTTGAGTAAAAGTGATGAGAGTCTGCCACTGGATTTCAAGTGAGGACAGAATGGCAGGTTGGTGGTCACAAGCACCAGAAAGGCAGAGATCCCTTTGAGGAATCTGACCCTGGTCCTTCAAGCTTGGATGGTTTGGCCCAAGTGAGCTTCAGCTGCCTGCTGCTCTGACTGTTGGAAGCCAGGGAACCAGAGGGCAGAACCCCAGGCAGCAGTCCCATCAGGGTCACCAAATTTGCTCTGTTTTGTGTTTATTTGTTTTTGTCTCAGAAGTAGAGTTTAGTGATTCATCAGGGGCATACAACACCCAGTGCTCATTATATCAGGTGCCCTCCTTAATGCCCATCACCTGGTTACCCCATGCCCCCACCCACCTGCGTCACCAAATATGTAACTGAACCAACTGGAGTTGAGTTGGTGAGTCACGGAAATGGCACCAGGTGAGCTGTCGCACAAAGAAAATTTTATTTGGAAGCTCTGACTCCTTATTTGCTGCAAATAAAGTCTTTCCACCCCCCACCTGGTGCCGTTTCCGTGACTTACCAAGGAGCGAACCAGCAAGAGTTTGGTTATAGTTTTAATTACTTTTCTCTTTTATCTTCAATCCTTTGACTCTCACTTACTTACCTCTAACCCACAGCCGAATACCAGGCTATTGTGTGATTATTACACAAGTTATTTATCCATTTTCCTATGGATAGACACTTCAATTGCTTGAATTTTTTCTTTCTTTCTGTCTTTTTTCAGTATTTCAAAAAAAAACTGCTAAGAATATTCTTGTGTATGTCTACAACTGCATATAAGTAAGAATCTTTGGGGTGTATTTCCCAGGTGGTGGCATTCCTAACGTTACCCACTACAGGTATTCAACTTTCAAGATAATATCACATTGTTTCCTAAAGCCATTGTGGTAGAGCAGGCAGCTGGTTAGGTTCTAGGAGGATACCCAGACGCCCGCAAGTTGGAAGTCATGGCCAGCTATTGGGAGGGACCTTTAGCAGTGTTCCACAAGAAGCCAGATCTAACCAGCCAGGCCCAGATGGCAGATGTCATGACAGGAATCCCCTGACCAAATTAGGAGGAAAAAGCACAAAACGCTGCTCCCCACCCCCAAGAAATAAACATTCCACCCACTAGTTATCGACTGCCCCAGGGCTCACAGCATGCTCTCCCTCTCTCTGTCTTTCTCTATCTGTCTCTTTCTCTGTCTGTCTTTTGTTTGCCTGATCTATCTCGAGAGTATCCTTTTTGCTTTAATACACTTTCCTACATGTGTCATTTATCTGTTGTGCTGCATGTCTGTCCTTGAATTCATTCTCTTGACCAAGAACCATCAACAGCTCCTTCAGATCTGTCAGGGTTGAGACCCCTCGGGGTCTGGAAGTCTGCCTAGTTCACCCTGCAAAAGTTGTATGTTTGTATTCTCATCATCATTAATAGCCAATAAATAACTAATATTTACTGAGCATTATCTGAGGCCAGGTAGTCACTCACTGATTGCTTCATGTTGCCCTGCTTTTGCATTCTTAGGATAAACTCTACTTGGTCATGATGTTTCTTATTTGTAATACACTTTTGGGCTCAGATGGTTATTAGTCTATTTAGAATTTTGCACCCATGCTCAGAAGTGAAGAGGGCTCATAATTTCTTTTTCTTGTCCTGACACCGTCTGGGTTTGAAATCAAAATTGTAGCAGCCTCAAGAAATGAGGTTATCCCTCTTTTTTTATTTTCTGAAATGATTTGTATAGTTATTCTCTGCTTTCTTAAAAACTATCAAAACTCAACAGTAAAAACCATTAAGAGCAAGGTCTTTTGCTGTGTGCAAGTTTGGGGATGTCCTTGATAATCACGTCAATTTCTTTCTTTTTTTTTTTTTTTAAGATTTTATTTATTATTTGACAGAGAGAGACACACAGCGAGAGAGGGAACAGAAACAGGGGGCGTGGGCAGGGCCTTGGGGCTCTATCCCAGGACTCTGGAATCAGGACCAGAAAGGAAGCCAGACCCTTAAGGACTGAGCTACACAGGCGCCCCATCATGTCAGTTACTTTATTATTTTCTCCATGTTTCTTTTCCTTCTTGTATCAATTTTAGCACTTTACGGTTTTGGTTGGCCCCCACCCCCACCCCCACCCCCACCCCCACCCCCGCCCCAATGTCTCTCTTATCCAGGTTGCCAAATAGTTACTCTTTCATTTTTTATTAAACTCTGTTATGTTTGTGGTTATTTTTTAAAATTTTATTTATTTGAGAGAGGAAAAGAGAGCACGAGCAGAGGAAGGGGCAGAGAGAGAAGCAGAACCCCCCTTATGGAGCAGGGAGCCCAATGCAGGGGAGAGGGGGCTGGATCCCAGCACCCAGGGATCATGACCTGAGCCAAAGGCACACACTTAAACTTATCGTACTGAGCCGCCCTGGCACATTTCTGTAACTGTTTCTTGTCTGCTGTTTTCTTCCTCAGTTTTTCCAATTCTTTTTTAAAAGCAGCTTTTAGCTTCATTGATATTCTCCACTGTGTAATTTTTTATGTTCTTTCCTTATTTTATTTTTATTTATTTTTATTGTTTTCTTCTATTTACCTTGGGTGTGACCTGTTGCTTGTTTTCTGATTTCTTAGGCTCATTTCCTTTTAGTATTTTGGTTGGATTGTTTTATTATTTTCTTGGTTGGAATAATCTTCCTTCAGCTCGGCAAAGCTACCTCCGTTCTTTCAATTGTCATTTAAGTGGCGTCTTACCAGTCCCACTTTCCCTGCTCATTCTATTGAAACACGTAGCTCCTCCTTCCTCTCCATTCCTCTTCCCTGCTTTATTTTCCTCTATACCATTTACTACCATCAAATGTATCCTTTATTATTTATTGTCTATTTCCCGCATTAGGATGTGAGTTCTCTTAATTTTAGCAAATTGATAGAATCGTTCACTTATCAGCCTATCTAGAATATTGTATACTTTTATTTATGTATTTTTTAAGTAGGCTGCTTGCCCCGTGTGGAGCCAAATGCAGGACTAGAACTCATGACCCCGAGATCAAGACCCTAGCTAAGATCAAGAGTTGGATGCCCAGTTGACTGAGCCAACCGGATGCCTCTAGAATATTTTCTTTATTACCTATTATTATTATGCCCATTTTAAAGTTGTATTGTTTTTTTTTTCTATTAAGTTGTATCACTTTCTTACATGAATTAGATCTTTATCTTCTCTCTAATTAAGACAAATATAGTAGAATATCCTGATTGTCCTCTGGTTGGTGTCTAGCCAACTCTGCTTCCCCTCCCCAACATGCTCTCTCCAAAAGGGATGAGGAAAAGAGGTCTCTCCCATAGCCTTTGTCATTTCCAGGTTCATGCACTTTCTCTTTATAGCATTTTTACCATCAAACATTCTCTATGTTTTACTTATTTCTAACTTATTATCTGTCTCTCCCTATTAGAACGTAAGGCCTTTATATTTTAGCAAATTTATGGCATTGTTTAGTCATAATCATAATCCCGTTGCATCAGAGCTGGCAGGGCTGTGGAGGGGAGGGAGGGTAAAAATGCTACAGAGAAAAGGTAGCTAGTTTGCCCCTTGGGGAGTTCCATCTTTTTGTGTCGGCCTGCTTGGGTTTGTTGTCCTTATTTGCAGCTGCAGAGTGTTAAAATAACATGTTATTTGAACGGGATATGAGAATCTCAATTGAATATGAGAATTAAACTGTAGATTTTCACAGGGTAAACTATATTTTTTAAAAAACCCTCTTTAGGAATATATAAAATACTACAATGGAGATGCAATAATCAAAATCCATAATGTGGGAAACTCTTTAAGATAATTGTCCAGGGGCGCCTGCGTGGCTCAGTTGGTTAAGCCTCTGCCTTCAGCTTAGGTCATGATCCCAGGGTTTTGGGATGGAGTTCCGCATTCCCAGGCCTGCTTCCCTCTCTCTCTCTGGCTAGTTCTGCTCTCTCTCAAATAAATAAATTAAAAATCTTAAAAAAAAAAAAACCCAGGATAAATTGTCCAGTTTTTTCAAAAAGATAAATTGTGTGGAGAAATAAGAGGGAGAGGGAACTTTTTTAAAAAATGGCTTTAACTAGACTTTATCTTACGTATCTGAAGGTTTAATGAAATGAAAGTCAATTTCCCTTTGTTGTAGGGAGAATGTGATTCTTCCAAAGGCAGTACAAGCATTACATGATATAGTTCATCCTCTTACCATCTTGATTCATTCCTGGGTTCTTTTTATACCTCTGGTCCAGTCAATACAGTGTGTATGAAATGGTCTCAAAATTTTAATAGAAAAGTACTGGGATCTTTTTTTTTTTTTTTTAAACCTACTTAGCATACCATGTAATATTGGTTTCTGGAGTAGAATTCAGTGAGTTGTCACTGACACATGACACCCAATGCTCATGAAGCATGTGCCCTCTTTAATACCCATCACCCATTTAACCCATCCCCCACCCACCCCCCTCCATCAACCTCCAGTTTTTTCTCTTATGGTTTGTCTCCCTCTCTACTTTCCTGCCTACCTCTTCCCATATGTTCATCTGTTTTCTTTCTTAAATTCCATATATGAGTGAGATCATATGGTATTTGTCTTTCTCTGACTGACTTATTTTACTTAACATTATATGCTCTAGCTCTATCCACATCATTGCAAATGGCAAGATTTCATTTTTTGATGGCCGAGTAATATTCATATATATACATACATACACATATATAGATGTGTATGTATGTATATATATTCCACATATTTTTTTTAAAATATTTTATTTATTTATTTGACAGATAGACAGCAAGAGAGGGAACACAAGTAGGGGAGGGGCAGAGGGAGAGGGAGAAGCAGGCTCTCTCCTGAGCAAGGAGACCTACACAAGACTTGGTCCCAAGACCCTGGAATCATGACCTGAGCCGAAGGCAGACACTTAACGACTGAGCCACCAGGAGCCCCTGTACCACATCTTCCTTATCCATCCAACAGGCAATGGACATTTGGGCTCTCTCCATAATTTGGCTATTGTTGATAATGCTGCTATAAACACAGGGTGCATGTATCCCTTTGAGTCTGTGTTTTTGTATTCTTTGGGTAAATACCTAGTATGGTAATTGCTGGATCTGAGGGTAGTTCTATTTTTAATTTTTTGAGGAATCTCCATACCGTTCTCCAGAGTGGCTGCACCAGTTGGTGTTTCCGCCAACAGCGCACAACTTCCCCTTTCCCTGCATCCGTCAATGCCTGTTGTTAATTTTAGCCATTCTGACAAGTGTGAGACAAGTTTTGATTTGTATTTCTCTGATGATGAGTGATATTGAGCATCTTTTCATGTGTTTATTGGCTAACAAGACATCTGGATGTCTTCTTTGGAAAAGTGTCTATTCATGTCTTCTGCCCATTTCTTAACTGGATTATTTGTTTTTTGGGTGCTGAGTTTGGTAAGTTCTTTATAGATTTTGGATACTAACCCTTTATCATATATGTTGTTTATGAATATCTTCTCCCATTCCATAGGATGTCTTTTAGTTTTATTGATTGTTTCCTTCACTGTGCAAAGCTTTTTTTAAGGATTATATTTATTTATTTGACAGACAGAGATCACAAGCAGGCAGAACAGCAGGCATTGGGGGTGGGAGGTGGGGAAGCAGGCTCCCTGCTGAGGAGAGAGCCCAATGCAGGCTTGATCCCTGGGATCATGACCTGAACCAAAGGCAGAGGCTTTAACCCACTGAGCCACCCAGGTGTCCCTGTACAGAAGCTTTTTATGTTGATGAGGTCGCATTGTTCATTTTTGTTTTCGTTCTCTTGCCTCCTGCAACATGTCTAGTAAGAAGTAGCCATGACTGAGCTCCAAGAGGTTTTTGGCTATGTTCTTCTCTAGGATTTTGATGGTTTTCTGTCTCATGTTTATGTTTTTAATCCATTTTGAATTTGTTTTTGCATATGGTGTAAGAAAGTGGTCCAGTTTCATTCTTCTGTTTGTGGCTGTCCAGTGTTCCCAGTACCATTCATTGATGAGACTGTATTTTTCCATTGGGCATTCTTTCCTGCTTTGTGGAAGATTAGTTGACCATAGAGTTATGGGTCCAATTCTGTGTTCTCTATTCTGTTCCATTGATCTATGGGACAGTAAGTCCCATACTGTCTTAATGACTACAGCTTTATAATAGAGCTTGAAATCCAGAATCATGATGCCTCCAGCTTTGGTTTTCTGTTTTAAGGTTGCTTTGGCTATTTTGTTTTTTTTTGCAGTTCCATACAAATTTTAGGGCTGTTTGTTCTATATCTGTGAAAAATACTGGTGCGTTTTGATAGGGGCTGCTTTTAATGTATACATTGCTTTCAGTAGTATAGGCATTTTTATACTCTTTGTCTTCCAGTCCATGAGCTGGATGGAATGCTTTTCCATTTCTTATGTCCTCTTTGATTTCTTTCATAAGTGTTCTATAGTTTTCAGAGTACAAGTCTATAACCTCTTTGGTTAAGTTTATTACTAGGTATCTTGTTCTTTTGGTGCAATTCCTTGATTTCTCTTCCCACTCCTTTGTTATTGGTGGATAGAAAGGCAACAGATTTCAGCACATTGATTTTTATACCCTGCAACTTTTCTGACTTCATGTGTTCTAGCAATTTTTTGGTGGAGTCTTTTGGGTTTTCTACACAGATTATCAGGGAGAGGGAACTTCTATATTAAAAAGAGACTTAAGGGGCGCCTGGCTGGCTCAGTGCATTAAAGCCTCTGCCTTCAGCTCAGGTCATGATCCCAGGGTCCGGGGATTGAACCCTGCATCAGGCTCTCTGCTCAGCAGTAAGCCTGCTTCCCTTCCTCTCTCTCTGCCCGCCTCTCTGCCTACTTGTGATCTCTGTCAAATAAATAAATAAAATCTTTAATAAAAAAAAAAAAAGAGAGACTTAAAAGCTGTATAACTAATTGCAGTGATTTTTTTTAAAAAGTGTATACATTTTTATGAGTCGAATGAGGAAATTTGACCATTGACTTGATATTTGATGATGTTAAGAACTTGTTTATTTTTAAATATGTAATAATATGTGGTTATGTTTTTTTTTTAAAGATTTTATTTATTTGACAGAGAGAGAGATCACAAGTAGGCAGAGAGGCAGGCAGAGAGAGAGAGGGAAGCAGGCTCCCCGCTGAGCAGAGAGCCCGATGCGGGGCTCGATCCCAGGACCCTGAGATCATGACCTGAGCCGAAGGCAGCGGCTTAATCCACTGAGCCATCCAGGCGCCCCTGTGGTTATGTTTTTTTAAAAGAGTATAAGCTTTGTTCACCTAAAACATTTTAGGTCAATTACAATGTCTCTGACATGCTTCAAGAGATTTAGGGGAGAGGAGAGGCACCTGGGTGGTTCGGGTGATTAAGTGTTGGCTCTTGATTTTGGCTCAGGTCATAATTTTGGGGTTGAGAGATCAAGCTCCACTTGCTGAGGGCTCTGCACTCAGCAGGAGTCTGCTTGAGATTCTTTCCCTCTGCCCCTCCTGGTCTGCCCCTTACCCTACCCCCACTCACTTGCACAGAACACATACATATTCTCTCTCTTAAGGAGGGGAGCCTGGGTGGCTCAGTTGGTTAAGTAACTGCCTTTAGCTCAAGTCATGATCCTAGAGTCCCAGGATTGAGTCTGTCATCTGGCTCCCTTAGCACAGAATCTGCTTCTCCCTCTGACTCTCACCCCTCTCATGCTTTCTCTCTCTCAAATAAATAAATAAATAAATAAATTAATAAAATCTCTTTAAAAATTTAAAATTAAAATTAAAAAGAGAGAGGGAATCAGGGTAGGGGGGTGGGTGGGAACATAAATGAAGAAAGAATGGTTATGAATTGATAATTGCTGCATCTGTATCATGAGGAGGGTCATTATACTATTCCCTGAACCTCTATATATATTTAAAATTTTCTATTATATAAGATTTTTTTTAAAAATCCTCTTTATAATTATTGGCTTGGAGGTCTAAAAACATAAGCAAGAAAAGAAAACTACAAAAACTGTTATGTAAAGATTATACTAATTACTGTCATGTCTAGTAGGGAAGATAAGCCAGTAAACATGCAATTATGATACAATGCAATTACCTTCTATAATAGAAGTATCACAGGGTGGTATGTGTGTAGGCGAGGGTCACCTCACATCATCTAGAGTATCTGGGGAAGAGAAAGATTTGGAGACTAGTACTTCGGCCAGGGTTAAGATGCATTATAGCTCTGTTTGGCCTCTATGATGACAGACCAAAGTGTATCTCCACCTGCTACTATCACCAGCCTCTGTTTTAATCATTCTCTTTATGAACTCTGAGGCATCTATTCATTTGAAAATACAGTCTCAGCCTATACTTGTCTGCACCTTCCACATGGAGGCCATTTATTGTCCCATACCATGGTCCTTATGGCTGAGGGCAGGCATGGCACTGGACTTTCTCCTTCTGCATACCATCCTATCTCCTGCCACCTCCGGTGCCTCTTTCTCCTCCTATGTCCTCAACCTCTCCTCTCCATTAGTACCTTATTGTTCAACTATGGTCAAATGTTTGCCTCCTAGGGTGCGTGGCTGGCTTAGTCAGTAGAGCGTGGGTCTCTTGATCTCTGGATCATGAGTTCAAGTCCCACATTGGCTGTGGAGCCTACTTAACATAAGAATTTTAAAAAAGAAAAGAAGAAAGTCTCCATACCCTGAAAACAGAACCAGAAAAAAAAAAAAAAAAAAAGAAAAGAAAGAAAAAGAAAAGAAAACCCCTAATTCTATGGCCACACTCCTGCCAGGAACCACATCTTTCTTTCCCTGCATAGCCAGACTTCTTCTAAGAATAAATAGTCTGTGCACATCTGCCCTTCCTCAGCTTCCAGGCACCCATCAGGCTTTTTGCCTCACTGCTAGTTTTTCTTGAGTCAGTTTTGATAGTTTCCATGTTTCTGGGAATTTGTCCATTTCTTCTAAGTTATCTAATTTGTTGATGTACAGTTGCTCATAGTATTCTCCTACAAACCTCTCATTTCTGGAGGGTGGGTAGAAAAGTCCCCTCTTGCTTCTTCTTTTAATTTTAAATATGTCATTCTTTATTTTTATTTATTTATATAGCATAGTAAGTTCTATGCTTAACATGGGGCCTGAACTCACAACCCTGAGATCAAGAGGTACACACTCTACTGACTGAGACAGCCAGGCACTCCATAATATTCCCCTTACACTTCTGATTCTAGTACCTTGAACCTCTTTTCTTTTCTGTTGGCTGCCCTTGCTAAAGATTTGTCAACTATGTTGATCTTTTCAAAGAACCAATTTTTTAGTTCATTGATTTCCTCTATTTTCTTTTCTCTATTTAATTTTTGTTCTACTTCTGATTATTTCCTTTCTCTGCTTGTGTTGGGTTTAATTTGCCTTTCTTTTCCCAGTGTTATAAGGTGAAATTTTAGCTTAATAAGTTTCTTAATAAGATTTCTTCTTTCTAAAAGGCGTTTAGAGCTGTTAATTTCCCTCGCAGCAAATATGCGAGCTCAAATTTGTTTTCATTTTCATTCATCTCAAAGTATTTTCTAATTTCCTTGTGATTTCTTCTTACTGAAAGCAGTGCTGCAATTTCCAAATGCAATGGCCATATTAGGTGTACTCAATGCGACATTAGACACTGTAATTACTCCCTCTTTAAAATTCTCTCCCAAAGTTAAACAAAAAAAGTATAGCTGCTTTTCCTCTCCCTCTTTATTCTTATTCAGGTACTTTCATGGATTCCTCTTCTTCCACCAACCCACTAAATATTAAGCTTCTTTGTCATTTCTCAGCAGGACAAAATAAACCTGCATCCCCAAGAATCAGGATAAAGCTGAAAATGTCCACCTTGTGTCAGTCTATTGTACTTTCTAGGGGTTGAGACAAATGTATAATCACATACATTGATTATTATAAGATACAGAGCAGAGTATTTTAATTGTCATAAAAATCCCCTGTACTCTGTATATTCATCACCTCCCTCCCTCTCAACTTTGGTGACCACCGATCTTTTTATTGTCTCCACCATTTTGCCTTTTCCAGAATGTCATATAGTTGGGATCATACAGTATGTAGCCTTTTCAGGTTGGCTTCTTTCACTGAGTGACATATATTTAAGGTTCCTCCATATATTTTCATGGTTTAGTAGCTCATTTGTTTTTAGTGCTGACCAGTATTCCATTGTCTGGACGGACCACAATTTATTCGTTCATTCACCTACTGAAGGACATCTTGCTTGCTGCTTAGTCTTGTCAATATGAAGTTGCTATAAATGTCCATGTATAGGTTTTTGCGTGGATATAAGTTTTCAGATGCTTTGGGTAGATGCCAGAAAATGCAACTGATGGATTTGTATGGTAGAAATATGTTTAGTTTTGTAAGAAGCTGCCAAACTATCTTCCAAAGTGGCTGTAACGTTTTGCATTTCCACCAGCAATGAATGAGAGTTCCTGTTGCTACAAATCCTTGCCAGTGCTTGGTGTTGTCCATGTTCCAGATTTTGGTCATAACATTTCATTTACTTTTTGCAATATCCCTAGATGTTACTTAGTTTACTGAATATCAAACAACTTATAGGAGGTGAAATCATGATTTAAATCTGGTTCCTGATATTTTAAAACCTGAGCTCTTTACCATGCAACAAACAAACTTGTAGAATCTTCCACATTATCTGCACATACAATAGTTTTTTTAAAAAAATTATTTATTTATTTACGAGAGAGAGAGCGAGCATGTGTGAATGGGGGGGGGGCAAAGGAAGAGAGGGGAGAGAATCCCAAGCCAGCTCCTAGTGTCCTAGCTGGGCGCAGAGCTCTATGCAGGGTTTGAGGTCATGATCCTGAGATCATGACCTGGGTAGAAACCAAGATTTGGACACTCAGCTGAAGGCGCCACCCGGGTGCCATTTATCTGCACATATAGGATCTTGACATGGAGACAAATGTAGGTCCACAGGTGATCCAGCAGCATGTCTGGCATGAAAGATTTCTTGTATTATTATAATCCCCTTTAAATACATGTAGTAGTGCACCTGAGTGACTCAGTTGGTTAAGCATCTGCCTTCTGCTCAGGTCATGATCCTGGGGTCCTGGCTTCCAGCCTCCCCTACTGCCCCCTCCCCTGCATTGGGCTCCCTGCTCAGTGGGGAATCTGCCTCTCTCTCTCCCTTTGCCCCTCTCCCTCCAACTCATGCTCTCTCTCTCTCTTTTGCCCTCTCTCCCTCTTGCAAATAAATAAATAAAATATTTAAAATAAAATAAAATAAATGATTAAAAAAAATAAAAGCATGTAGTAGTTTTCTATTGCTGTGTAACAAACTTAACAACTTAAAACAGCCTTCATTTATAAACTTAGAGTTCTATACTTTTAAAAGGGAGTATTTATTGGGATGCCAGGTTGCTCAGTCATTAAACGTCTGCCTTCAGCTCAGGTTATGATCCTGGGGTCCTGGGATCAAGCCCCACATCAGGCTCCCTGTTCAGCAGGAGTCTGCTTTTCCCTCTCCTGCTCCTTCTGCTTGTGGTCCCTCTCTCGTGGTCTTCTCTCTCTGTCAAATAAATAAAATCTTTAAAAAAAAAAGGATTAAAAAAATAAAAATAACAAAGAATAGTTATTAAGTTAAATTGTTGTTTTTTAGAATTTCCCCTGATACAGTCCAGACAACACTCATCTTGGAAGACTCTGAGGAGCACCTGGGTGGCTCAGTGGGTTAAGACTCTGCCTTTGGCTCAGGTCATGATCTCTGGAGGGAGCCTGCTTCCCTTCCTCTCTCTGCCTGCCTCTCTGTTTACTTGTGATCTTTCCATCTCTCTCTATCAAATAAATAAATAAAATCTTTAAAAAATAACAAAAAACCCTTTCAGTTTTGGACATGATTTCTTTGAGATGTTGTGACACAAAAAGATATATACTTTTGGTGTCTCCTCCCAGTTCCTGGCTCAGAGCTTCTAAAACCCTTGTGACTTCATCAGTGATAGAATGAGAAGAGGTTATTATTCATAATAAGCCCCTTTCAACCACATCTGATTTTATGTTAATGAGTTGACTCTTAGAGGATGGAGGCTGGTTGCCAGATGGTTGGAACTTTCAAATCTCCCCTTCCCCCTAGAAGAAGGAGAGGGGCTAGAGATTGACTTTATCACCAATGGCCAATGAATGAGTCAGTCATGCCAATGTAATGAAGCCTCCATAAAAACCTAAACAGCAGGATCTGGATACATGGAGAAGCTGTGAGGGTGGCATACCCAGAGAGGACACAGAAGCTCTGAACGCATACACTCCTGCCCCATACTGTGACCTATGTCTTTCTTCCATGCAGCTGTTCCTAACCTGAATCTTTCCCTAACAAACCCGTAATAGTGAATGTTAAATGTTTCCCTGAGTTCTGTGAGCCATTTTAGCAAATCATCAAACCAGAGAAGAGGGTCATGAGAATTCCTCAATCAGAAGGAGAGGTGGCACGGGGCGCCTGGGTGGCTCAGTTGGTTGGGAGTCCAACTCTTGACTTCGGCCAGGTCATGATCTCAGGGGCCTGGGATCAAGACCTACATCCCACATCCCTGCATCAGGCTCTGTGCTTCAGGATTAGCTCTCTCCTTCTGCCTCTCCCCCTGCTCTCTTGCGCTCTCTCCCTAAAATAAATAAATAAATCTTTCAAAAGACTTTCTTGGCATGGAAAAAACACCACACATTTGGTGTCAGAATCCTAGGTCTAGACACATATTTTCCCCCTAGATGTCCATGAGATATTTAAGGGGAGTTGTTGTAGGTAATTGGATATGAGTTTGGAGCTAGAAAATAGATTTAGACTAAATAGTTAAATTTATAATCAGGCTACACTTCAATAGAAATTTATTTAAGTTATAGTAACTGTTTAAAAGTCAGTGGCAAGTATGAGAAATTAGTCACCAAGTTTTGTGCCTTTTCTAACCAGGGGGGAAATATCTGAGTGTGCCTTTAATTTAGTCTTAAACGAACAAAACTTCAGTCTGGTGATTAACAGTCTTGAAACCCTGGGAGTCCCAGCTGGGAGCCATAGTAGCTGTTTCACATCCAAGGAGGAAACATGTTTGTGTCTGCTTAAAAATGGAGTAATTAATGATGTGGAATAAATCTTTCCTTTATTTGCTTCTCAACATGAGGGCTTTTTATGATAAGGCATAGAGTGTTAGGATTGAATATGAATACTGCCAGGGAAAACACATGTGAGCTGATATGTCTGTGTTAGA
This sequence comes from Mustela putorius furo, assembly GCF_011764305.1. NCBI lineage: Eukaryota > Metazoa > Chordata > Mammalia > Carnivora > Mustelidae > Mustela > Mustela putorius. The sequence continues at coordinate 11,601,887 of NW_025421305.1, read as the reverse complement.
TGAAGAATGCTCGGATGTTCAGAAGACAAGCTGCAAAGATCAAGATAGCATCTTAAAATGTCTAGAGAATTCTAAATATAAAACTTCTAGAACATGATAACATCCACATGGAGTTTTGGACACCTCAGCAATATTTTTTTTTTAAGATTTTATTTACTTATTTGAGAGAGAGAGAGAAGGAGCAGGTGTATGGGCAGAGAGAGAGAAGCAGACTTTTCGTTGAGCAGCGAGCCTGATGTGGGGCTCAGGGATCCCAGGGATCCCAGGACTCCGGGATCATGACCTCAGCCGAAGTGAGATGCTTAACCAACTGAGCCACCCAGGTGTCCCTGACACCTCAGCAATATTAATAATTGGGAAAGTAGAGTTATTGCAAGAGGGAGTGCTGGACAAGTTTTCCTGACAACAAAACAATGTGGGGATTGTTTTTTCAGAAAAAGGGCATGGGAAAGTTGTGGGCTAGCATCGTTGAAGAGAAGATGCAACTTCTTGGCCCATTGCCTTTGTGCAGTCGCTTCACATTCATCCTTGATCTCAGCTCAAATTTTAGGAAGACTAGCTGCTCATCTGCCATCTCCTTCCCAACCATCCAGATGAGGCCCCATCCTAGGCTTTCACAGAATCACTCCTTCTCTGACAGCATGTAACACCATTGTGATTACATCATTCACTGTGTAGAGGAGTAAAGATCCTAATCGACAGCTTAGGTGAACAAGAAAAGTAACTTATACTTCAAGATCCCATTCAATGATGGTGGTAGAAATTATATTTGGGGTCCCAAAGGGTTTCTATAGTTATGTAGGATTAAGTTTATATGGTTGGAGGGAGGAAGAGGAAGAAAAGAAGGTATTGGGGGGATGACCACTTTGTCTTTAGTGTTATCTGACCACAAATCTCTCTGGGTGGGGCACCTGAGTGGCTCATTGGGTTAGAGCCTCTGCCTTTGGCTCAGGTCATGATCCCAGGGTCATGGGATGCAGCCCGAATCAGGCTTTCTGCTCAGCAGGGAGCCTGCTTCCCTCCCCATCTCTGCCTGCCTCTCCGCCTACTTCTGATCTCTGTCAAATAAATTTTTTAAAAATCTTTAAAAAAAAGACACCTAGAGTCCAATTTCGTTCTGTTTCCTTAAGTATTCCTCTTGACCATTGGACAAGAGCAGCCAGAGAAATACCCGGAAAAGTTTTTGCCCTGCCACACTGCCTCTAGAGCAATGAGCATAGCTTCCCTATTTTCATAGGGACAAAGCAAGGAAAGAAAAGCTAGAAAGGGAAAATACTGACATATATATGTGTGTATATATATATATATATATATATATGTATATGTATGTATATGTATGTGTGTGTGTATATATATATATATATATATTTATTTATTTAAAAGTTTATTTATTTGAGATAGAATGAGAGTGAGAGAGAGAGAGCATAAGCAGGGAGAGTGGTAGGCAGAAGGAGAAGCAGATGCAGAGAGCCCAATGGGGTGCTCCAGCCCATGACTCCGGGATCATGACTTGAGCCAAAGGCAGATGCTTATTTTAAAGATTTTATTTATTTTGGTTAATATTTTTAAAATAGTTCAAACACATATTTACTCTGTCTGGGAATGTATAGAGAAGTTATGTGGGAGAAATACTTTGCCACTCTTTACCAGTCTAGTACAGAAGCTTAAACTTCATTAAAAGAAAAGAAAAAGTTTAAAAGTATCCAAAGGTGGAAGCGATCCAAGTGTCCACTGATGACTGGTAAACACAATATGGTCTGCACATATGATAAGAACTGTTCAGTCTTAAAAAGAAAGGAAATTCTGTCACCTGCTCCAACATGGATGAACCTAGACAACATTATGAGAAGTGAAAGAGGCCAGTCACAAAAAGACACCCTGTGTGACCCACTTACATGAGTGCTGTCAGGTATGTGGAGACAAAAAGCAGATTGGTGGCTGCCAAGGGCTGGGGGAGAATGGGGGAGCTCATGGTTAATGGGTACAGAATTACAGTTTTGTAAGAAGAAAAGTTATGGAGATGGAAGATGTTGATGGTTTTACAACCATGGGGGTATACTCACTGCCACTGAACTGGGCACTTAAAAAGGTTTAAATCTATATCCATGGGATACAGGCAACTTTAATAAGAGACAGTATAGTGGCTTAATTAATTTTATGTTATATATATTTGATCACAATAAAAATATTATTATCTAAGGGGGGGCACCTGGCAGGCTCATGTGGAAGAGCATGGGACCCTTGATCTTGGGGTCATGGGTTTGAGCCTCACATTGGGTATAGGTTAGTTACATGAATAAATGAACACTTAAAAATATTATGCAAACACATGTGTAATTAGTTGTTTAATATCTTTCTCTTCAGCTAGAAGAGAAGCTCTATAGGAGTGGGATCTTGTCCCTCTTATTCACTGCTCTATGTCCATCATTCAGCACAGCGCCTAGCATGTCGCAGTAACTCCATAAATATTGTCGAATGAATAAATAGTCCTGGAAGTGGGGTGGCAGGGCAAGGTATGCCTCAGGAAAGCATTACCTCATATAGTGAATTACCTAAGAAACACTGGCAGGATATTGCATAATTTGCTACTGATACTATTTAGTTGCCGTAGTGCTTGGGCATTTGTGAACATGTATCTTGATTAAATGTAGAAAGAGAGGAAAAATAAGTACCATTACATATCTATAGTCACACTCTTTTTTTTTTTAATTTTAAAAGATTTTATTTATTTATTTGAGAGAGAGAGAGGGAGGGGAGGTGCCGGGGCAGGGGCAGAGGGAGCTCAGAGCCACATTCTTAATCACTCAGTCCATTGCAGAAGAGGGCTTCTTCCTGTTGAGACTTTTAATATAATGATCATTCTTAAACTACTATTTATTGTATTTTCATAGAGTAGCACAAATAGCTTACATCTTAGACTATTAGATTAGACCTAAAATAAACAGGCCAACTTTTTAATTATGGAAAATAAAAGACAGGAAGGATATAATGGGAGAAGTGGGGAAACAGGAGAACTGTAGGGAGTGGAGGGAGAGGTTGGCTGTAGGGCAGCAAGCAATTGCAACTGAAAACAATATTTTTTAAAATTAAAAATTCATCTAACTTTTGAAAGCCTATCCCTGGGAATATCCCACAGAGACAAAGCCACTCCTTCAAGATGCATGTACATGGATGCCGTTGCAGATTAATCGTTATGACAGAAAACTGGAAACAAAGCCCATGGCTGATTATAATACACGACACCATAAATTAGTATTCAGGCATCAAAGAGACTGAAGTAAATCTAAACTAGTTGAGTTGGAGAGATTTCCATGAGGTGCTGTTGAGTGAGAAGAGAAAGAGGCAGAAAAAGTATATAATGTGATCCCACTTTTGTAAAACAAAAAAGACAGAAAACCCCTTTGAATCTCTATATCCAAGTTTATGAGCATGGAGGAGAAAATCTGGGAGAACACACAGCTGATGGGTGATCTGGCTTGTGTGTGGGTTGGTGTGGGAATGTCTGCTGTAGGAGGGGAGGAAGAAGAAGAGGAAATGAAGGAGGAAACCAAGTAGAAAAGAAAAAGCATTGCACCAAAATAAAAGCTCATACAATTTGCATTTATGTAAAATTATATGTGGCACAGAGAAAAATTAAGTTAAAAATTATATAGAGAAAACTAAGTTGCTTCTTCCTCAGGTAAAGGTTCAGAGGCATCATCTCTGAAACGCATGGTTAATGGCAGAAGGACAAGATGGCTCTATGGTAATGAAGACTCAAGTCTTCACACCTGCAAGGGCGAAGGCCATTCACCATTGTATGAGCCTTCCAGCCCGTTAGAGGAAGAAAAGATGTGTTCCTTTCCTTCAAAAGGCTACACTCAGGGGATGCCTGGATGGCTCAGTGGGTTAAAGCCTCTGCCTTCAGCTCAGGTCATGGTCTCAGGGTCCTGGGGTTGAGCCCCACATCACATCGGGCTCTCTGTTCAGCAGGGAGCCTGCTTCCCCCCCACCCTCTGCCTGCCTCTCTGCCTACTTGTGATCTCTGTCTGTTAAAATAAAATAAAACAACAACAACAAAAACCACAAAAGCCTACACTCAGAAGGTAAACTCTTCCTATTGGCCAGGCACTAGTCCTACAGCCCCACCTCGCTGCAAGGGATGCTGGGAAATATGGTAACTGGCTGGTTTGTGTCCAAGTAACTCTCATTACTTGGGAAGACAGGGGATATGATGTTCACCCCCAGCTCTCAGAACTGTATCCTAATAAACTGTGGTAAAATGGTAACATGGACTCTGAAAGCATAAAAAGGAGTCCTGATCCAGTCTGGGGGCGGGGGTGTGTGTGTCAGAGAATTTACTTTTTCCTGAGGGAATGATTTTGAACAGAGGTCCAAAGGGATTAACAAGATGAAGCAAAGAAGAGAATTCTGGGAGGAGGGAACAGTGTACACAGAGGCTCCGAAATGGGAGGGACGAGCATGTTCGAAGAATTGAAAAGAGGTCTAATTTAAGCAAATACATAAATCCGTTCTCTTTCCAAGGGTCTGAGGCTGGCTAGTGAAATACACACATGCACATCAGCTCTCAAAGACACCATTTATTTTCTGTGGCTTGGAACCATCCCACTGTGGGGCAGCTGGCAGCCCAGAGAAAGCTGAGGTTGGTTTGGGAAAGTCTAACTATTCCTTATGTAAGACCTGAGTTGCTTTACAAGAATTCGGCAAAGTGTGCCTTGTTTGTGTTATTTATGATTTTAAGTAATGTTACAAAATAGTCCTATACTTTTCTACAATACATGGAAATGTGGTGGTTTTGAAAATCATTTGCCTTTTCGCATCAAAGGAACACGTTGGCAGTTGGGTAATGGGTCCACTTTGACACGTGGGAGGTGAGAGCCACAGTAACCGTTGACTCAGAGATTCATTTCCATACACAGCCCATGGAAATCCGTTTCATTGCTTTATCATTTCACCTCCTATTATAAAGCCCTTTTAAGTGTGAGTCATACTAAACTCGAGGTCCTAGAAATCGAGAGAGCCTGGTGTAAAAAATTCATGAAATCTTTCTGCACTGCTTACTGCACTTTTCCTCATTGCCACTGGGTAATTGTTTTTAGAATATTAATGTGCTTCTCTCCATCGCCTTCCCAAGGACATAATCTTCCCATGAGTTGGTTCTAGGCATATATCTGATTTGGAGGAGATGAAATTCTGTTATGGGCGGCAAGTGAAGAGAAAGACTGGGTAATTTCCGATTTGGGGCACTTAGAGACAGGATTCTGCAATGAGGCTCTTGTCTTGAATATGGATTTTGCATGGCAGCATCTTTAGTGTACTCGGGAACCAGGCTCTGGTATAGAGTGGGAAAGTGTGGTGTCATATAGAAAAGAAAGCCCGAAGGAGGATTGCTGGATAAAAATGCTGGAGGATTGCTGGATAATTTTGAATTTCTGATAAACAATGAGAACTTTTAATTTTTTTATTTTTTAAAAATATTTTATTTATTTATTTGACAGACAGGGATCACAAATAGGCAGAGAGGCAGGCAGAGGGGGTGAGGGGAGGCAGGCTCCCCACCGAGCAGAGAGCCAGATGTGGGCCTCAATCCCAGGAGCCTGGGATCATGACCTGAGCCGAAGGCAGAGACTTTAACCCACTGAGCCACCCAGGTGCCCCAACAATGAGAACTTTTTAAATATAAGTATGTTCCCCAAATTGCATAGGACATACTTACACTAAGAAATTATTTGCTGTTTATCTGAAATTTAAATTTAACTGGGCATCTTGTATTTTTATTTTCTAAACCTGACCTAATCCTATTCCTAATTTTCAAGACAGCCAGACAAGTAATACCATGTAGGAAAATAAGATGTGAGGGAAGTCTAGAAGAGGCCAGTCACACTGACCATACACGCTTTGAAGCCTTTTTCTCTATTTGAGCAGAGCCTGCACCTACCATAGAACTAGAAAATATCAGGAGCACCTGGGTGGCTCAGTTGGTTAAGCGTCTGCCTTTGGCTCAGGTCATGATCCCAGGGTCTTGGAATCAGGCCCTGAATTGGGCTTCCTGCTCACCAGAGCCTGCTTCTCCCTTTCTTCCCTGCTGGTGTTCTCTCTCTCTCAAATAAATAAATAAATAAAATCTTTAAAAAAAAAATCAGAAAATACCAGATACTTGCTTTCCTCGCTTCCCTTGAAAATAAGTGAAATAAGTGAGGCCCATGCCAGTCAGATACATCTATCCTCACTTCGATTCAAAAGCTGGTATTTGGAAGAAGCAGCTGGAGTCCATAGCCTGTTCTGGTGTTGGGTGCAGATAGTGACCTTGGCTGTGTCCAGTGTCCAGTGTTGTTCAGTGGAGGAACCTGTGAGGTCCAGGTCCGTAGCAACAGCATTGTTTCTAAGGCCTTACTGTGAGGATTGTTCCTGGCTGCAGAGTCCTGGTGCCTGGTTCTGGCCCTCCCAGGGATCCCGCAGGCTCTCCATTGCTTTTTCATGGAATTCCTTTGTCCCTTGACTCTGCCAGAGTTGGTTCTGTTCCTTGTACCTAAAATCTGTGAGTGGTGAGCGCCTGGGTGGCTCAGTTGGTTAAGCATCTGCCTTTGGCTCAGGGCATGATCCTAGGGATCAAGTCCCACACTGGGCTCCTTGCTCAGTAGGGAGTCTGCTTTTCCTTCTCCCTCTGTCTGCTGCTCCCTCTGCCTGTGCTCTCTCTCTCTGTAAAAAATGACTAAGTAAGTAAATAAATAAATAAAATCTATGAGTAGAAATGAAATAAAAGCCTTCTTAGGCATGAGAAGTTGTGGAGAGAAGAGTAGAGGGGCAAAGCTAGGAGAACCGAATGGGCAAAAATGTGCTTGGACAGGGGACAGAATGTAGCTAAGTTGGGTGCTTCTGTGTCAGTCTGCCCTAATGGAGCCGTTCCGGGGGTTCACAGCCTATTCTGGTTGTCTGGTCGGGTTCGTAAGGACAAGGGTCCATGTGGGTTGTGCTGTGTTGATGTCCTACTGGCTTTTAAAGTATTTTGGGTTTTATGTCTTTATTTGTAGTTTTTTTTTTAAAAATTGTGGTTAAACTCCCCCCTCCTTGTACCATAAAATTTAACATTTTAACATTTGTGGTATAGTTCAGTAGTATTAAGTACTCACATTGTAGTAAGGCAGATCTCTAGAATTTATTTGTCTTGCAAACTGAAACTCTGTATCTATTAAACAGAACCCTCCCTTTCTTCCCTCTCTGTAGCCCCTTTCTGTCTCTATGACTGACTACTCTAGATACCTAGTGGAAGTAGAATCAAAAAGTATTTGTCCTTTGGCATTTGGCTTCTTTCACTTAGCACGATACCTTAAGTTTCATTCATTGTGTGGCACATGATAGGATTTCCTCCCTTTTAGACTGAATAATATGCCGCTGTATATATATGTTACATTTTCTTTATTCATTCATCCATCCATGGACACTGGGTCACTCCCATGTCTTGGCTAGAGTAAAAAATGCTGCTATGAATGAGGGGGTGCAGATATCCCTTCAAGGGGTTTTAAATATTTTAAATTACCCCTGGGTGCTACCATTTCGTCTTGGCTAGGCAGAGTGCTTTTGGGAGGTTTAATGGCTGAAGGTATCCTTGATCCCTGTATTGCACAGGTAAAATGTGGGGTTCAGCTGAGGAACTCCAGATGTGGTAAAGATGTTCTATAGAAAAATCCTGTGCAGGGAAGAGTGCCCAAGTGAGGGTGAATAGGGAGTCACAGACCTCCGAGTTTGGGGGGCCCAGTGAGGGCTCAGAGTCCAGGGAGCGCTGCTGACTGACTGGGTCCAGCTAAGTTAGACCAAAGACGCAGACGTTCAGCCTCAAAGGCCAGCACAGTGGACAGCACCCAAGGGAAAGAGGTACTGCCATAACTTCTTAAGGCCCCAACTCCTTCTGGACCTCATGAGAGTGTAAAAACTGTACTCCTCAGCACACTCTTGGAAGAGAAGCAGAGGGTAAAGCGAAATATCTGAGAGACACATGTTACTACACGGATTGTGAAACTACTAGCCGTCTAGTTACTTCTGTTCTTGGCAAAGGTGTGGGTAAGGCAGAGAAGGAAGACTAGATCAGGGACAGATTAAATTAAAAAGGATTTTTCCTTCGGCACATCCAAGAAATGTGTATTAGTTTTGTGGGACCCTGCTGTATTTCCCCACTTCCTGGCCAACGTGGTGTACCCCAGCTACACGGGACTACACATCAGCCCGCTCAGGCTCCCCAAGAGCCTATGGGGCTCTGAGCAAGTTGCTCAGCTGTTGCTGTGCACGTCCTGGAGAAAATCAATGGTTTCCAAGGTGCCTCAGCTGTGAACTCTATGTGCTTCTTCTGTTCGTTCTGTTCTCTCGCTGTGGAACTCTCCCTTCCCTACTTGAAAAAAAATCATTAGCCCTTCAAGAGCCATACCAAATGCCACGACTGGGAAATTTATTGAGGTCTGCGCTCCATCCTGTGTTCTCTCTCCAGGCAGAATTAATCACACCATTTCCCCTCCTGCCTTTTGCATTTGATGGTTGTGTATCTGTCTGCCTCTCCAGGCCATGAACACGTTAAGGACAGTGAGCACATGGTTTTGTTGTTGTGCCCTGGCTCCTGACACAGAACCTGGCAGAGCTGGGCCCTAACAAGTGTTAGCTGAACAAGATGAATGAGCTCTCTCCTCTGTCTTTCCCATTTCCAAGACTGGATGGAGGGTGACTTCTGGTTTGATGATGGGCTCCTGGGTGGAGGGCAGGGGTGAGCTGAGGAGGAGGAGCTGAGGGACCCTCTAGGGCACAATGGTTAGTCTTCATTTTCATCTACTATTCCGAAACTCAGAAGAAAGTTGTGGTGAACCATACAGATACGACACTGACTGTCCTTAGAGAGGACACCCAGGTGGAGGACCTCCGGGGACACCCAGATGTAAGGAATAGACAGGAAGGGAGGAGCCAGCAGAGGACATGGAAGAGGAGGAGCCAGAGTGGGAGAGTGGGAGAACAGGAGGTCATGCCAAGGTGAACCTATTAAAGGGAAGAACTCCATCAATGGAGTTAAATGCTACAAAGAGGAGCAGGACCAGTACCTTAACAAGATACTTTATATTTTATTATTATTCATTCATTTATTTATTTATTTTGGTACAGATGGGGAGACATGGAAGAAGGTTTGGGGATGGGAGGAGAAGTTGAGAGAGGGAGGGAGAGAGAAGAAGAAGGAGCAGTCAGAGGAAGAGGGGGAGGAGAAGGGTGCTGGGAGGAAGAAAGGAAGGTGGAAGGACGGATGGAGGGTTGGGAGGAGGGGAAGCGTGAGGTCCCTTATTGTAGAATTTGGAGGGGCGTCGGGAGAATAGTTGCAGTAGAGTGCTGAGTCAGGAGGCCTAAAGGTGGAGATAGAAAGCTTTCGAGAAGTTTGTTTGGCTGAGCAAAGGAAAGAGAACGTGACAAGCAGGGAGAGTCATATATATATATATATATATATATATATTAATTTTAATAAGATAGGAGAGACTTGGAAGTACTGGCATGCTGGGAAGAAAGTGCCAAATGAGAAGAAGGATTGAAGATCAGGAAAAAGGGAACAATTGGGGGAGCAAGGAACCTGATGTCGGGGTAGGTGGGGGGTTGGAGGAAAGTTGATCCTTTCCTCAAAAACCTTGAGGAAGGCTGTTGGGACAGGTGGTGAGCAAGATGTTAGTTCATGTGGCGAGAGCAGGGGTTGAACAGGAGACATTTAAGGGTGTCTGTGCCTGTGGACTCTCTTTACAGCGAGTCGGGACAGGACACACTCATTTGAGAGAGGCCGACGATCTGATGACGGTGAGCAGGGCCAGTTGGGTAGGTGTGGCTGAGGTTCACGTTCTCTTCCTGTCATTCCCTACCTCATTACCCTGAGAAATTTATCCAAACACTGTGTGCCTCAGTTTTTTCATCTGTGTAATGGGGAGGGTGTAAGAATCTGCAATGGACTGTTTTAAGATGCAATGAGTTAGAATACATGGAGGGCTTAGAATAGTGCCTGGAGGAACTCACACACTGTGTCGCAACTGTCCTTACTGGTGTCATCTCCACTGTCACTATCTGCTGAGCCATATGGTCTCTGGTGCCTGATGGGAGTTGTAAAGATTTGGACCAGCTGTTGAGTAAAATAGAGGGGACTGAAGAACTGGAAAGTTTGAAAGTTTGCTGAGTGATATGCGGGGGATGCAGGAAAGACCAGGAGATAACACTGTAGCAGTGTTGATCTATCCACCCCTGTGTGAAGTTATCCTCAAATAATGATAGGCTTTGTTTCCCTTTTCTAGAGGTGTCCAGAATTCCAGTGACTTGCCTCGGGGCACGTGCTGGTGGGCAGCAGGAGCCAGTGTTGTGACTCCAGTGCTCAATCTTGTAACTACAATCGGGGTACAAAACACACCACAGAACAGCTCACAAACCAAGCTGTCACCAGGTTTTGAAAGCCGAAATTCTGGGGCAATGATGGGGTTTTGGCAGAAGCTGGGAAAGAATAAAACACGTGGGATAAACAGAAGGATCTGGTTTTGTGAAGCACTTTTAGGACATTGGCTAGGGGCAGTTTCCTTCAAAATAACAAAAGGCTAGGTCACATCTCACTTACTGGAAGCACAAAGCCAAATTCTGATGGATTCTGGTAAAGAAGCCTTTTGATAAAGAGACCCTTTATTCAAGGACTTGGCTCAGAATTAAAGATAATGGAACAGATAATGTGTATTATCTGGAAAACACACATGGTAGGATCCAGGAGAGAGCCCAGCACACTACCGTGATTATGGAAGGAATGTCTGATTAAGTGATGGCTCTGTAGGTGTGGTAAGGGGGTGGGGAAGAGATTTGGGGATCCTTTAGAAATTAGTCAAACAGAGGAAGTCCTATTAAAAGGCATTTTCATTAACATTTTACAGTGTTGGCAGTACCTCAAAATTGCTTGAAATGTCTGTAAATTTTCACCTAAACACTTGAAATCACTCGACCATATTAACTATCCTAACAGCCACGCCCCACCAGCTTCTAGGCGGTAACGGCCCAGCTGGTTTAAATGGGTCTCCATGGTTACAGGCATGCTCTGGTTGCCATGGTTACATCTCCCAGTCCCTGGCAGGAGTTAGATACATGTATTTGAAATTTCAAAGGATTTTTTTTTTTCCCTCTCTCGCCAGCCTACCCAGAAATCCAGGGTTCGAAGATCTGAGATGAAAGTTTCAGTGACCTCTTGGGAAGGAAAGGGGGAGATCTAATAATACTCATGACCGTTGTCATCGATCATTGAACGAGGAAGGAAGGATTCCGAGGGGACCTATTGTGGCAGCAGGAAGATATCCCCCTATCATGAGTCTCAGTATTTTGCTTCACTAGCAGAGGAGGAAAACTGGGGTCGGGGAGCAATATATTGTCTGGATCTGGTTCCAGGGGACAGGGGGATGCTGGTCACAGGTGGAGATGGAATTCTTTCATGCTAAAGTCCCTTTAGAGGCACGATCCAACTCTTGGCCATAGCGGTGATGCTGTAGCCTCTTTGCATTAACCCCCCCCCCCCCACAATCCTCGTTCGAACACTCTCTCCTGGCCTATTTTGGCCCCACCAGGCATCTGTGACAAGGCACCTGCCCAGGTCAAGACACTCCGTTCTAACTGGCTTTTCTTGGCAGAGGGAGCCCAGGTGGAACTCTAGTGCCTCCTTGTGGCCTCTCTGACACTTCCAGCTCGATCTCCCCCTATCCAGGAAAAAAAAAAAACAAACAAACAACAAAAAAAAAAACCCAAACCGAGGTTTTACTGCTAGTATTTAGGAAGCAAAGTGGTCTTTCTCCATGCATCATGAACGGATCCGTCCTCCTCTCCTTCCCTCCCACAAACGTCACTGGGTAGCCATTACATTTCGGCTTGGCCCCAGAAACAGTACTCTTAAGTACAGGGTATTGCCTTCACAGAGCTCCCAATTCCGGTGTGGGGAAGGGACGAAGCAAGTGAACAGCTCCCAACAGTCGTAGGAGCAAATGGGACAATGACAGCGGGAGGGATCCATGTGCCTGGGAAACTGTACACTACAAAAGGAGAAGGCTTTTTGGAGCTGGATGTTCAAAGAACCGGTCCTTCAAAGTTGAAAGATGAAATAAAGACCCTGATCTCATCAAGCAGGGGATTCCGTCATCAAAATACCACGGGGTCTACTAGGCAGTAATACCAGGGTTTTTCTGGGTCCCTATGCTTGTCCCTCTGCAGTCAGAAGCAGGGACAGGAGACAGTGCTGGTGGCAACACCTGGGAAGAAGGTGTCTGGAGCGGACTGAATCCAATACAGCCCGCTGGCTGACACCCACGGGCACCCGAAGCAGAGGTGGTGGGACCTCGTGGAAGGACCAGGTTGTTCCCCGGGCAGAAAGTGGGGTGCATGCGTGAGCCAAGGGGCACACCGAGGCTGGAGGGGGTGCCACCCCCAGGTGCAGCAGGCAAGGTTTTGTGAGCGAGTCAGAAGAGATGGCCGGGCACTCTAAAGGCTACGGAGTCATTGGAAGACATTGAGTAGGGGGCAACGTAATCAACCGTGTGCGGTACAAAGATTGTTACGATGGCGCTGCGTTCGTGACTTACGTTCAGGAATGACTCCCGCGCTCTGCATTGGGTGCCGTGGTGGACGGTGGTGCCTGTTCACAGAAAGGGGGAATCCAGGAGAGGTCAGAGCATAGCAGCCATGCCTCCCGGCTTCTTGTGTGTTCGCCCAGAGATAGTCTTGGCTTCTACAGGCATATTTCAATTTAAAGCAAATAATGGATTCTATTTGGACATGGGTTTGGAGGGTCTATGGAACATCAAGTGGAGATGTCCACGAGCAGAGGATTTTTTAAAAAAGGATTGATTGTTTGATTGAAGAGAGGGAGCAGGTGCATGCACACACATGCACAAAGGGAGGGACAGATGTAGACACCCCGCTCAGCGTGGGGCTCCACGGAGTTGGGGTGGGCTCAACCCAAGGCTCAATTTCTCCACTGAAGTCATGACCTGAGCCAAAATCAAGACTTGGAAGCTTATGGGGAGCCTGGGTGGCTCAGTGGGTTAAAGCCTCTGTCTTTGGCTCAGGTCATGATCCCAGGGTTCTGGGATCGAGCCCCTTGTTGGACTCTCTGCTCAGCACTGCTTCCTCCTCTCTCTCTGCGTGCTTCTCCGACTGAACCCTTCACTTAATCTAACTTGAAGATGGTTTCATATCAGGATGTACACAACTGACTCATTCTTTTAATAAAGCAGTGTTGTAATTTCTGTTAAGCCAGTCCCCTGTGATGGGCATTTATGTCTTACTACTGCAAACAATGTGCAATTTGAAATGACACGTCCTTTTATGTTTCTGCGAGTATACGTGTAGACTAAATTCCTAACAGTGGAATTACTGTTCTTTTGTATGTGATTTTTATGAATATTCACAAATCGCCAAAAAGGCCACAATAGTCTATAGTCCTTCCAACAATGTGAAGAACACATTTCCTACCACCCTTGCCAACAAAGTGTTTTAACATTTTTTACTTTTCCTGACCTATTAACTGAAAAGTGATTTATTGTAGTTTTTAACTTGTTTGTCCTTTTTTATGGGCAAGATTGAGTTTCTCTTCATATATTTAATCTTCTACTATCTTGCTGCTATGAATTGGGCTCATACTCTTTGCCCATTTATCTGTTGGCTTGTTGATTTTTTTTTTTTTTTAAAGTAGGCTCCAGCATAGAGCCCAACGCAAGGCTTGAACTCACAAACCTGAGATCAAGAACTGAGTTAAGGTCAAGAGTCCGACGCTTAACCAGCTGAGCCACCCAGATGTCCTTTGTTGTTGAATTTCTTATCGACTTTTATCAGTTGTCCAAATGCTAAGGACATTACACTTTTGTCTGTGACATGAGTTGCAAATATTCATTTGTCTTTTGAAGCTTTCAATTTTTCTTTAATATTATCCAGTTCATCAACATTTTATTTTAGGACTTCTAGAAGTTACGTTATCCTATGGCAGTCCTTGCCCATTCTGAGATTATGAAATTAAGTTCTCTCACATTTTCTTCCAGTACTTTTATGGTTTCATTTTTTAAAATTTATTTATTTTTTAAGATTTTATTTATTTGCTGGAAAGAGACAGTGTGTGTGTGTGCAGAAGCAGGGGTGGGCAGCAAACAGAGGGAAAAGCAGTCTCCCCATTGAGCAAGGAGCCCAATGTGGGGCTTGATCCCAGGACCCTGAGATCATGGCCTGAGCTGAAGACAGACGCTTAACTGACTGAGCCACTAGGGGATCTCTCCCCATTACATCTTTTCTTGAGGTATAGCAATTAGAACAAGAAACAGTTTTCTAGGAAGACAAACCATAGTTTTGTCCAAATGTAGCACCACTTTTTATTCCTCGTATTCCTTTTCTCTCTGATGTAATAACCTATTAGCTTTAAAGAGATGCGTATAATTATAATAATTATTATTATTTTGGCTATAGCTACACACCGCGTTGGTCTAAATGAATTCTGAACCCTTTTCTGCATTACAACTTAAGAATTCAAAGCTCATACTCTAATAATTTATATTATTAATGCCTAAATTAATGTGATTACTGCACACATTGAAGTGCAATTCCTGGGGAGGAAGTACAAACAAAGCTCATTTAAAAATAGTTACCTATGTAAGAACCCCCCCACCTTATTATTATTATTATTTTAGATTTTATTTATTTATTTGAGAGAGAGAGAGAGAGAGCATGAGCAGGGTGAGGGCTAGAGGGAGCAGCAGGCTCCCCACTGAGCAGGGAGCCCAACGTCGGGCTCAAGGCCAGGACCCTGGGATCATGACCTGAGCATGCTTAATTGACTGAGCCACCCAGGAGTCCCCCAGACCCCTCATCTTATTATCTTTAGAAACATAACATTCACAAATTATGTAATTGCGATGCATAGGAGGCCAGCGGCACTATAGCAACATATCTGATTGCTAATCGAAACCAAATATTTATTAAAGAACTACTTCCACTTGACAACACTTAAAAAAATCTATTTCTCATTAATCCCTGTCAGGCTTTTCACTGACTGTTTTGTTTGTTTTCACGTTTTTACCTGTCTAGAATATATTCCCTTCTTTAGGTAAAAATACCTCCAGTTTCCTTTAGGAAAGCATTCTGGCACAGAGACTAGAAACCAGCAGAGCGCCTGGTGAATCCAGGGGCCCATCAGTGCCCTCAGTCAACACTATGGCCAGCTAGAAGTTGCTAACATGAGGTCGCCATCTTGGGCTTGAAAAAGCAAAGGTGAATTCAGTTCCCGTTTGGTCATTAGTTTCTGAGTTCTGCTGCAAAAACCTGCCACAACTTGGCAACTTAAAACAACAGAACTTATTTTTCATAGTTGTGGAGTCCACAAGTCCAAAATCAAGGTGATGGCTGGGCCACGCTTCCTCTGAAGTCTCCAGGGGAGAATCGTTCCTTCCCTCTTCCAGCTTCTGGTGGCTTGTAAAGTTCCTTGGCTCGTGGCAAATAGAACTTTCTCTAATAAGGATATCAGTCATTAGATGTAAGGCCCACCCTCAATCCAGGATGATTTCATCCTGAGTTTAATTACATCTTCAAAGACCCTTACTTCAAACAAGTCACATTGTGATTCTCTGGGTGGACGGGCTTTTGAGGGCTACCATGTGCCTACTGCCCTTGGCACTTTTCCAGACCTCGACCTCCAGGTGCTCAGGAGAGAATTTGAGAATCTCCTATCTTCCTTCTTGCTGCCACCGAGTTTTATGTGGGGGTTTGTGGTCCCCACTTTGGCGCTCCCCTCTCAAGCGCTACCTCAGACATTGAATACCTTCTATCCAAGATACATGATTAATGGGCAAGGTCAGGCAAGCTTCTTTGCTATTGATTGGGTTGAAGGTGGCAATTTTCCACAATTTGTCATTTCCCTTTCCTTTTTCTTATCTCGTTTGTAAAAAGAAAGGCTAAATAAATCATTCTGAATTGTCCTGTGATTCATACATTGCAGCAGATTGTATTGTGATTTGTACATTGCAGCAGAATGTGGTGGATACACTGTGATGACTTCATTTCTCATCTACATTGTGCTCAGTGTGCTTCTTGATGTCAGAAGGTCTGATGGAAGCCAAGAAGCAGGAGACAAGGACTATCTTACTGGGTGGAACCTTACCTGGCTCAGGTATCTGTAAAGCATTTCAGTTATGCATGTTCCCTCCCCACACACAGACTCATCACCCCGAGACCTGGACCGGAAGATACCTAACGGGAGAGTCACATGCCCGGGTAGTAATAATGATAATCTGGGGAGAACTGACAGGCAGTTGGGTGGCATCCTATTTTGGAAAACAGAATATTGGTATTATTATTATTATTTTAAGGTTTTATTTATTTATTTGACAGAGAGACAGTGAGAGAGGGAACACAAGCAGGGGGAGAAGGAGGCTTCCTGCTGAGCAGGGAGCCCAATGCATGGCTTGATCCCAGGACCCCGGGTCCATGACCCGAGCCTAAGGGAAACGCTCAACTGACTGAGCCACCCAGGCACCCCAGAACACTGGTATTCTCATTGGAATATGGGTAGAAATGAAAACTGAGATGGAGGCTAACCCAAGCATCAGCTGTTTTTGCGTTTGTAGCATGTGTTACTTTGTTTCAAGATATAGCACTTTTATTTTCTTTGAGGGAACTACCCTCCCAACATTGAAGTCTGTGTGGTTGGGTAGGATTTAGCTCCACAGGAAGGGGATGTGAGCCAGCCTGGGTAACCAGGTGCTGTCTCTCCTGACCATGATTGATTCAGGGATGAACAAATGACCAAAGCTTGTCCTTGGAGCCAATTAGAATTAGTCCTTGGGCTTTGACTGGATTTAATGGGGAGAAGCTTTCTTTTCATTGGCAAAGCTGGTAGGCTATTGCTTTAAAGGTGCTGCTATCCACGGTTGTCACCAACTAGGAAGCCCGTGCAACCATCAGGTCCACACAAACGGAAGCAGGTTGAGGGACAGGGACAGAATCCTGTTGGCATAATTTGGGCCTTCAGATCCAGTTGTACCTAAAACCAGGGCTACATTCTAGACTTTTCATTACATTATATTACAAAAGATAAATTATCTCTTTTTTTAAATTGCTGAAGTCAGTTTGAGTTAGATTTCTTTCACTTGCTGCCAAGAGTCCTGATAAATATAGGACTGCTCTGAGATTATAACGAAGGAACGGGTATGTCTACGAAAGTCCATGCGGGTTTATCATCCAGGGGTCTACAACGATAACCATCACTGATTATTGGATTTTGTGCTAATTGTTTACATCTGTCATTTCCATAATCCTCATAGCAGCCAGTGAGATATTACCGGTCTCATTTTAAGACAAATTTGGCTGAAATAGGTTAGGGAAATTTCTCAAGTCTACACAGCTAGTAGCAGAGCTCGAAATTCCATTCCAGGCTGCCATTTCCAATGTTTTTGCTCTTAATTAGTTTAGTGTAGCTAACTCCCCTATGTTAGTGAGGTCTCTGTGCCCGGTGATAGAAGGAGCACATCTGTTTTCATCTCAGGGCATTGACTGTATGAAGAGAAAACTTTAGGACTCGATACCTTATCAAATGGCCGTTTGGCCAACATTACTCCAACCTAAGGAAACCAAATGGAAGTTGGACAATAGAAGGGTGGTTATCAGAGAACTGAACTGAGTTTTGCAGTTCTTTTTAACATTCTAGCATAGGTCCTTGAAATTTTTCAGCCTTAACACAATCATGCCCCTTTGTTTCTTTTTGCCATTTTTTAAATCTACTGTCATCTTTCTTTTGTTAGCAAATACAGAAAATGATATCTAAAAGTAAACCGACTTGCTTTCAAAGTTCTTTAGTTAAGATAATTAGCTGTCCAGGCACGGTTATCTATGACCTCAAAGCACTTCGGTAACACTGATGAATTTTGCTAAGGAAAGGTCATAAGGCAGAGACTACCTCTGGAGTTTGTCATTAGCACCCATTGGGCGGGCCCCTGGCCCTTTCAGTGTTCTTCAATGCCAGGGTATTCAGTGATTTCATGGGACCCAACAGCCAGGGACAAGAATCTTATAACCTAACTATTCCTAAAGACTCCTCCATTTTATTTTATTTTATTTATTTGCCAGAAAGAGAACAAGCAGGGGGAGCAGCAGACTTGCTCCCACTAAGCAAGGAGCCAGGTGTGGAACTCAATCCAAGGGCCCCAGGATTATGACCTGAGCCGAAGGCAGATGCTTAACAAACTGAGCTACCCAGGCGTCCCAAGATTCTTCCATTTTAAAAGTAGCCTAAGGGGCGCCTGGGTGGCTCAGTGGGTTAAAGCCTCTGCCTTCGGCTCAGGTCATGATCCCAGGAGGTCATGATCCCAGGAGGTCATGATCCCAGGGTCCTGTGATCGAGCCCCGCATCGGGCTCTCTGATTAGCAGGGAGCCTGCTTTCTCCTCTCTCTCTGCCTGCCTCTCTGCCTACTTGTGATCTCTGTCAAATAAATTTAAATTAAAAAAAAAAAAAAAAAGGTAGCCTGAGAGAAGGCAGTCTAATGAAACCAAATTATCACTGACAGTAGAATTTTGAGCCCCAAGGTAGCAGGCTGGGAAAAATGTCTCAAGAATAAAGCCTTTTAGGCATTGATTTAGTTAACAGAAATGACAATCCACTCTTCAAAACCCAAGTTATTGCTGGTACTTGTGATTGTAGCTATGCAACATAAAATGATTATGTAGATAAGTAGTGCAGTGATTCTCAAACCTGAGTTTACAAAGAATGACCTGGAAAATTGTTAAAAACAGAGATTACCTGACTCTAACCTCAAACATTTCCATTCAAGAGGGGTTGGCCTGGGAACCTGCATTTATCAATCTCCTCAGGTGATTCTGATCAATCTCCTCAGGTGGTCCAAGGATCACAAATTAAGAAAAAAATGAATGAAAATATTCTTCCACGTCCTGGAATTCTAAAGATTAATTACTCAATTGGTATCTGTTGCATTCATCTAGTACTGTTTACCTCTTAAAAATAATGTATATAATCCTTAATAATTAGGCCCATGAGGAGGAAATGAACAATAATTCATGACAAATTTTGAAAAAACAGAAAAATGACTCCAGCTCTACTTAAAAAATAATAATACTTAAAATAATTAGTTTTGGTGACATGTATGGGCAGAAGTTCAATGTGTTAATTTTCTGTTGAGGACATGAGTACATGCTGTCTTCACAGCACTGGGCCTAAAGGGTGAATTCAGACATGGTTGGGAAATTCAGACATAGCCAGGAGGGTAGATCTTTAGTATTAGGACCCATCTGGCTAACTCCTATGTGAGGTTTATGACTTGGCTAAAGCATACTCTCCTCTGGGAGGCTTCCTTTTGCCTTCTAAAACTGGGTCAGATGCCCTTGTATGGGGTTCCTAGCATCAGTAGCAGGGACCAACCTTGAGCCCCCATATTTTTTATATACCGCCCACACTAGTACAGTTCTTCAAACACTTCCCAACTAATGCTTCAAGGCCTTTGCATATGTGGTCAGTACTGCTCATTCTGCTAGCATCTTTTTCATTTTTAGGTTTCAGCTTAAATGATGTCTCTTCAGACTTTCCTTACCATTTTACCTGAAAAGTTTCTTGTCCTCAACTAACCCTATATAATAAAAAATCAGAATGTTATAAAAAGGGGGATTAGCCTCCCCACCTCAAATTAAAAAAGAACACATGCTTTCTGAAAGAATCTGGGAAGTAGAGAAAGGAAAAAAAAAAGGTGATCATCAAACACCCCTGAAAACACCCACCAACTGTTCTAAAGTCTTATGATTCACAGAACAATGGAATCTTGGTTATAAGCCAGCTCTATCCCCTCTTGGGTCATGATGCTCTTAAGAGCATTTCCAATTTGTCTTGCATGTCTAAAGAAACAGTTACTATTTGTAGTTAGACCGGGATAATGAAAACGTGGCAAGTGAGGTTTCTTCCTAAAATGATCTGATTGGCCAGAATATATTTTTGTGGAATATTTTTTTTCCTTGTATTGCTGGCTTCAGACAAGTTAATTATATTAAGAGAACACAAATAAAAGTCCACAACTTCTCAGAGATGAAACTTTATTTATATGTAAAAAATTATACACCAAGAACTCTTTTCTAAAAAGTCTTTTCCTGTAGAGTTCAAAATGAAGAGATTCAAAGGGGCAGTGTATAGCTCTTTATAGTATTTTACAAACTAGAGTCACAGTTGAACAATTTTTTAAGCTGCAAAAACCCCCAACTCTCATATAATAGGAAATGCATGACTTCTGTAACTGTAGACTTAAATCTCACAATGGCATCAAAAGTCAAAGTAAAATAAATTAGTATCATGAAAGAGAAGAGCTGGCACTGATGTTACACAGGCACTATTTCTAACCAGTTCCCCCCACGTTAATTCTTCCTCTGAGCTACATAACTCAACAGAGAATTGCTTTTTCTGACAATGCTTATCATTAGCATGGAAGAAGTACAAAAGAGACATGACAGAACTCTTGTAGACAGTTTAACAATTCATCTCCCATGATCATACGTTTGAGTAATAATATTAACATTATCCACCCTATATAAGAAATAAAAAGTGCCATCATGTTTGGGGACCAAATAATTTATAGAATAACTACTAATCTATTCTGGAGCATATAAGTTTTGGTACCATGTCAATCTCAAACTCACTTCTTTTTTTTTTTAAAGATTTTATTTATTTACTTGACAGAGAGACAGCGAGAGAGGGAACACAAGCAGGGGGAGTAGGAGAGGGAGAAGCAGGCCTCCCGCTGAGCAGGGAGCCTGATGCGGGGCTTGATTCCAGGACCCCGGGACCATGACCCAAGCTGAAGGGAGACACTCAACCGACTGAGCCACACCCAGGTGTCCCTCTCAACCTCACTTTTAAATAAGTCATTAAGTCAGAGAAATACTAAAAGTTTAAGAGATAAATTAAATGTCGAATGGTTGCTATATCCGAAGACGATTAAAAACTTTTAGTAAGACCATGGCTTTTTTTTTTTTTTTAAAGAGCAGGACTTAATTTACAATATTTTGCCCAATATAAAAAGGCTTTAATTTACCTGATAATGAATGGGTGAAGCCATCATCTCTCACCTTCTGTCCCCATTCCCAATTCTCTCACTTGCTAAAGTCACCATTTATTTATCAGTAATGTGGTTACTTGTGGAAGTAACTCAATCTGAGATGACGATTTACAGAGGTGGACAAAAATCATGTACTTTCAGGTACAATGAACTTAGATGTCACCTTCAATGGAAAAGAAAGTTAAAGTATCTGCTTCACCCTTTGAACTGAGTGTTGCTCTTTTTTCTTCTTCATTTTGAAGTTTCAAAGGAGGATGCAGTTCTAGAAAACTTGTAGCCAAGAAGTATAGGAAATTAAAAAGTTCTTATTAGAAGATGTCAGCAAAGCCAATTTTCTGCCAGATGGATGGAGACTTGATTTAAGTAGGCTTTTCACCACTTTGGAAGAGGGGAGGGGCTGACACGAGCACCTTTCCATTCTGTGTAAATAGCAACTCTATTCTATTATCAATACTGTTATATTGGGCGTAGTCCCTGTCGGGGGAGGGGCATAAAAACCTCCCGTCTGGCCTTACATTTGATTAAAACTGTCCTGGGGTGACAAGAAGCAATAAGGTGGTAACTCATGGAAAGCATTAGGCCGAAAAAAGAGGTTTTCTCCCTTTTGCTGAGGACAAAGATGCTTCAAGGTGAGGGGAAAAACAGTAAATAGGTGATATGGAAATATCCTATCTCTTTAAGATGAAGAAAACAAAGAAAAATAAGTAACCAAAGGTGACATTTTTACTTTAAAAAATACCAAATTTCCCAAAAATATATGTTAGGAATTCATACAAGGATAAGGAATTAGAAAACATTTCTTCCTTTCATTGGCGAAAAATTGTAACAAAATTAAATAAGAGCAATGGATGCTTTTATACAAAGTTTTGGGTTCAGAAAATATTACTCACTAAAAATGAGATCTTAGGCAAATGGTAGTTCTGTTCAAGTTCTGAGACAAGAGGCTTTCTCGGTTTGCTTGGGAGAATAATTCATCGTTTTAGTAGCTACACTCCTTGATTAGGCTACTGTTTAGGCTGATATCATAAAAGCAAAGAATAATTTGTGCCATAATCTGAAGAGGTCACTCAATTGTCATAAAGCCTAAATGAACAAGGAATCAGAATGTTTTTCCACTGAAACCTCACACTTCCCACCTCGTCTCTCATTTTGTGTTTTTCCCCATAAAAAACAAAAAACAAAACCCTTCATGCTTTATCAAGAATAGACCACAGAACTAGTGAACAATTAGAATGGCTCTGTAAGAAAACAAAACTTAGAGAATTTGAATTTAGGATTTAACCATTTAGAATATTCTATTTAACATCCCGACAGATGGTACCTCAAGCATTACAAACTTACATACTCTCATTAGGGTGGTTATGATTAACATGTCCATTTATATTTCTGTATTCAGGGATTAGGAGCTTGATTTTTTTAAGAGACTATTCATGACTGATAAAAAAGATCAGTTTATAATAAATTAGCTAAAATCTATAAAAGGGTAAAATAAGATCATCGCAAAGCAAAGTTTAAAGACTTAATTAGAAAGCTTTGACTGAGACCATGGAGACCAAGTCTTAGACTTCACACTGCTAATGCTTAAGGGCATATTTTGTCCCTCAGATTGCCTCCCCCAGAAATACTTATTAATATTGGAAAAATCAATATAGTTTTTCCTTAGCACATGAGATAATGCAGAGGCCCTTCTTGCTGACTTAAAAACCAAAACCAAATAGAACCAACCAAAATAGAAAAACAAAAGCCCAAACAAATAAAAAACCCTGATCGCCCAAACAAGCAAATGTGAACAAAACAGATGAAACCTCTGAGCCCTCTATTTGTAAATGTGTATTCACGGTTTAGAGGGAAAACCCAAACAATTTCAAATTCATGGATTTACTGCAAGGACCCGGCACATTTACTCCAGGGGCAGGTGAGTAACATTTGATGAGGAGGTCTAAGCTTTGGTGGGGATTTGGTGGATAGTCCTGACCAAGATCTTACAGGATACTTGTGAGACACCACAAAAATTAGGGCTCGGATGGGAGAGCCTCAAAATAATTATTTGAAGAAAAGCCCACACTTCCTCAGAAGCCGAAGACACACAAAATTCTATTCCACATAAGAAATACTGACTAGGTTTCCATAGAACTTACAGGATATACACACAAGGTAAGTTTGTATGGTTTTTAAGACTGAAGTCATCTCTAATCTCAAGAAACTCAAAACAAAGGGATAAAGGTGGACAGACAGATAAAAGCGTATTCTTCAACTTTTCTTCACTGCACAGAGAAATCCCCCTGAAGAATAAGAAAGTTCAGTAAGTTGGAAAATATTTCTAACTTTAACTGTATTTTCCTTTATTTTTTTAGATTTTATTTTTAAGTAATCTCTACACGCCGTGAGGCTCGAACTCACAACAACCTTGCGAATTAAGAGTCGCATGCTCCACTGACTGAGCCAGCCAGGCGCCCCTGTATTTTCTTTCAAAGCCACATTTTAATATTGATACAGGTTTCATACATTTAAAAATGCTCAAGATTTTAAGAAGCAACCTCAGCTTTTACATAATTCCTTACTCACCTTTACGAACCCTTGTCAGACTGGGCTGTGGATGAAGGATATAATGATTTTGAACTTAAGCTTAACTCACAGAGAGGCTTTCAAAGCAAAGAATGTTTTCTAACTGTGATCTTGTTTAACACAGAGATTATAGATGCATCTCCTTTCTTCGTTCTTTAAAAAAGCATGCATATTTAACCAAGCTTCAAATCACTCATTCTTTGGCCATTTCTTATAAACTTTAACTTCAGTGTTTTTAATAGCAATGCCTGAAGACAAAGCTATTTTTCAAAGTAAACTACATTTTTTAATCCCACAAGGCTGAATATTCAAAAAATCATGATCGACTTATCAAAAAAGATTTTCATGTTTATAATCTACTTTATTATAAAAGGAAATAGATTTTACACACAACTATTTCTGGATAACAGAGTATTTAGAAAAGTTCAAATTTATCAGTTTGAAAAGAGACCTCTCATACTTACTTATAAAAACATACTGCCTTTGCCATGTGAAAATCTGGTGTTTAGTTCTCTAGATTTCTTTATCAGAGCTTTTTTCTGAGCTTCATCAAACCGATTAACCTTGAGATCTTTATCACGGTCAAATGGTATTCTTTCTTGGGGCTTATTTTTTTCTTCAGCAGCTTTATTCTTTAATTTTTTATGATGAATGTCCATAAGAGATTCTGATCTTTTTGATTCCTGGGGGAGAGCAAGAGAGTAGAAATGAAAATCTTTGTCTAGATTGTGGACAGAATAGGATCATGAAGCAAAATGACTAAGCAGTAATGATGAAATTAAGGAGGGCTTTTTATAGACCCTGTCAGGTTTTGCCAAATCCAAGACAGGATCCATGAAGAAAATATGTAGCGGAGGCAAATTCAATTCAACCATAATGAAGATATCTACTAACTACCATTACATAATAGTAATAAAAAAAAAAAAAACAAGACAGAGAGGAAATACATTTTGAAATAACCACATGTGGTGTGTCATAATTAGAGTCCAAGCCAAGAGCATGGTGAGGACGGAAGAGCAATTACATCGTCACTGAGGAGCCTGGGTAAAGAGTCATGGATGTGCTGGTCTGCCGCCTGAACAGGTGCACAGGAAGCAAAGGGTGTGGCCAGGCCAACGCAGAAACAAGGGCAAACCCAAAAAATAATGGCACAGGAGTGACAAAATTCAAGGCCCGCTCAGGATCTACTGGCATATTCCATAAGCTAAGAGATTTTTGTTCCTTTCAGTTTACTGTTCTTTCTCTTACATGGCTCATTCTCTTTCTTCTTAGTTGGGACAGGTGCTCACGGTTTCAAATATACCCAGTAGGATGAGTTCTGAGCAAAGGCCATTAGTTTCAGTGGGGGCAGATGTGGGCCTTCGGGCTACAGAGAGTGGAATTCGTGTGGTACAAAGACATGGATAATTTTAAGGTTATCTACCCACAAAGCTCAACTTCTTCATGTACCCTCACTTAAAATTGACTTGCTCCATAAGGCATCTTGCTAGCTTGATCTCTCCCCTTTTATTAGAGCCCTTGGCTACTTCACAAAAGAGAGGCCTCTCAGAATCTTACTGTAAGAATACTGCCTAGGAGAGCAAGTTTCCAAGGTTTCAAACAAAAAATGTGAAATACTTCCTCTAACTGAGGTACTATAAACTCAGGAAGGCTTTGGTTCTTCTGTGTGTGTGTTTTAAGACTTTTATTTATTTAGAGAGTAGGAGTTGGCGGGGGCAGAAGGAGAGGATCTTTTTCTAAAAAAGATTACCTGACAGAGAGAGAGATAGGGAGAGAGAGAGAAAGAGAGAGAGAGAGAGAGAGCCTGAGCAGAGGGAGAGAATCTCAAGCAGACTCCCCACTTACTGGGGAGCCCGAAGTGAAGCTTGATCTCACAACCCAGAGATCATGACCTGAGTGGAAATCAAGTCATATGCTTAACCAAACTGAGCCACTGAGGCGCCCTGTTCTGTGTCTTAAACATATTTCTCTTAAGTGTGTGGTGTCTCTCAGAAATTGGTGTTTTGGTTTTTGTTTGAATGTTCTGTGCTCAAACAGACTGAATAGAAGGGCAGTGGAAGAAAGGGCAATTTTTGCTTAGCAACGACATCTCTTCCAGGCCCTACTCTGTTAAAGAATGTGTTTGAGAGCAAAGAAGTAAAGGCAGTGAAAGCAACATAACACTGGTAAGAAACGGTGAAAATGGCAGCACCCTATTTGATCCAAGAGAAAAACTATCCTGCCCACCCATCTGCTTCAGAGTTCTGAAGTGTCACTGGGACAATCATTAACACGTCTATTTGAATGAAAAAATGAAGTAAGATTTTCTGACAGAAAGTGAGTCTTTTTTTTTTTTTTAAAGATTTTATTTATTTATCTGTCAGAGAGAGAGCGAGCGAGAGTGAGCACAGGCAGAGTCAGAGGGAGAAGCAGGCTCCCTGCGGAGCAAGGAGCCCGCTGTGGAACTCGATCCCATGACGCTGGGATGATGACCTGAGCTGAAGGCAGCTGCTTAACCAACTGAGCCACCCAGACGTCCCCAGAAAATGACTCTTAACTGGCTGATTTAGCAACCAGAACCGACTTTGCCAATTAGGTCATGGGGTAGTTATTCCCCTTCAACTGAATGAGCTCAATCTGGAGCTGTAGGTTTTAGCAGAATGTACAAAAGATGTTATGTTGGGGCACCGGGGTGGCTCAGTCAGTTGAGTGTCTGTCTTTGACTCAAGTCACAATCCCAAGGTCCTGGGATCAAGTCCCACATCAGGCTTTTTGCTCAGCAATGAGCCTGTTTCTTCCTCTGCCTGCTGCTCTCCCCCTGCTTGCACTCTCGCTTTCTCTCTCCCCCGTGCTCGCTTTCTGGCAATTAAAAAAAAAAAAAATCTTAAAAAAAAAAAGATATTATGTTAGTTTAGTATTTATTTGAATTACCACTCTCAAATTTTCCTAACCCCTCTCACTCATTTCATAAATCTTCGTAAAATCTTTTAGAAACAAATCGATTTGCAAGTCAAGTGCTTTCCACTTTTTTTTTTTTTTAAAGACTTGTTTATTTTAGAGTGTGCATGTGAGGTGGGGAGGGGCAAAGGGAGAGGGAGAGATACTTGTCAATATTATCATAAAAGATTTTCAAGTGTAAGAGACTTCCATTATGAAAAAATTCTGTGGCAGAAGAGAAAATTATGAATTCAAGGAGAAAAAAGGATGAAATAAAACTGTCAAATGTTAAGAAAGTGCTTTTTCAGGTGTATATTTTAATGGCTAATAACTGATCCTGAATTGCTATGTCTCTTGGATTCCATCTGAAACACTGAACAGAGTAATACCCTATACTATACATTTTTTGTAATTACTGAAACTTACAATAAAAATTTTTAGTTGTTAAGGATAAAGGTTTCTTTTAGGGGATACCAAGCAAAAACACCTGAAGACTGCTGGTCTCCACTCCTGACTGAAAAGAAATACAGATTCCTGAGCCCCGCTGTTAGATTTCGTGAATCTAAATTGCCAACTCTGAGTCTCAGAAACCCGTGCTTTTAAAAATCAGAGGAGAGAGAAAGCAAGCCAAAGGACATGAAGAGCAGGGTTAATTGTAGGATGAGGAACTATAATGTATCATATATATATATATATATATATATATATATACACACACACACAAATGTAAGAAAGCCATACATTTTCCCCTCCCTCCCTCATGAATGAGAAAAAAACCTCATTAGTAGGGTAGTAAAGCTGAAGGTAGACAGGCTATCAAGAGCTGGCAGGGGGAAGGCCTGAAGTATAAGAAGGTGCTGGAGAAAACAGAGAACAAGGTTTGAAAGAGATGTGTGGCGATGTGAGAAAGAATGATGCTATAGAGGCCCTATTTCACCTTGAGCCACTTGAAGAACGGGATTGATACCGATGATCAAAACTGCACAAAAGGATGGGGTGCCTGGCTGGCTCAGTTGGTTAAGTGTCCAACTCTTGATTTCAGCTCAGGTCACAATCTCAGGGTCTTGAGATCAAGCCCCACGTCAACTCGCTCTTCCTCTCCCTCTGCTCCCCCATCCCTCTCTTAAAAAAACAAAACAAAACAAAACAAAACGGGAAACTGCACAAAAGGTAACAAAATCAAACAATAACGGAGGAACAAAGATGGCGGGCTTCAATTTACCAATGCCCTATATTATTAAATTAAACACCAGTAAAGAGAGGACTACGTTAAACCACTGGATTACTACAATCAATTCAAACAATTCAAGTGCTCAAATTCTTTATGATAAATGAGCTGTTCTGTCTGCAGCTTCAGGGACACTGTTTCAGCGTAATTTGTACCTTGAGATCCCCAGGACCAAACCAATGCTGGAGCTATAAAAAAAAAATTATGGAAACAACCAGAAACAGTCCATTCACTAAAAATCACCCTGAGGACCATTCACGTACAGAGTAATTTGCTAAATGACCAAATTGCTGATTTGCCAAATTTACTCATTTAACAAAATGTGTGTTTTATAACAATTTCTAAAAGCCAGTGCAATTTATTTTGAATGAGATCATTTTTTAACTGCTTTTGAAAATTCACGCTAAGAGGCTAGTTTTTTGTTTTTGTCTTCATGGTAATACTTTAAAAGAGTGTTCGATTTATCCAAACCAAGAGTTAGAGGGTGGTCTTAAGACTATTACTATTTTGAAAAGTAAATCTTGTGAATAAAATTTCAGCATAAGATTATAACTATAATCTTTTTCATATATTTTTAAAATTTATTTTATTTTAGAGAGAGAGAATGTGAGGGGAGCTGGGAGGAAGGGCAGAGAGAGAATCTTAAGCAGGCTCTATGCCCAGCACCGAACCCAGCTTGGGGCTCAATCAAAATCTGGAACATTTCTATCACTGAACACTTTGCCTCTTCCTAGTCAACGCCCACACTCAACTACTACAACCAGTATTCTGCTTTTTTTCAACCACAGACTCATTCTGCTTAATGTAGAGCATCACTTAAATGGAATGGTGCAGTATGTACTTCCTTGTACATATTTCCTTGTACTCAGTGTAATGACTTCGAGACTCATCCATGTTGTTCCATCTATCTGTGATTTGTTTCTTTTTATTGCTAAGTAGTATTTCACTGCATTTAGTTTTTCTTTCTCTTCCTGATGAACATCTGAGCTGTCCATAGATAGTTGCTTATATGAACAAAGCTTCTATGAACGTTCTTATAGAAGTCTTTTTTCAATGTGCAAATCTTCTTTTTAGTTTAAATTCAGTTAGTTTACATATAGTGTATTATTAGTTTCATAGGTAGAGTTTCTTTTTCTTTTTCAAGATTTTATTTCTCAGAAAGTGAGAGAGAGAGATCACAAGCAGGGGGAGCAGCAGGCAGCGGAAGAAGCTCCATGTGGGACTCCGACCCTGGGATCATGACTTGAGCTGAAGGCCGACGCTTAAGACTGAGCTAACCAGGAATCCAGAGTTTCTTCTAGAAGTTTTTTTGAGGACATTAACAATAAAGCATATTCAAGTCTTTGTGTGAATAGGTTTTCATTTGCCTTAAGTAGATAGATGCCCAAGGGTAAAACTATAGGGTCTGGGGGTAGATGTATGTTTACTACTGGAAATGCCTATTTGGAAAGAGGCCCAGCTCATTGATTTTTAGTTAGTCTTTTCTAACAGAACTCACTAGAGCTATAGTTTTGCCTCTAAGTACCACCTGATAGTGCACTGCCCACATTTTTGATATGTAGTATTTTTGTGTTATTCATGTCTACGTATTTTCTAACTTTCATTATCATGTTGTCCTTCATGCAAAATTTAAATTCTGAATTTTTCTAATTTTAAGTTGTACAAGGCTTTTAAATTATTCCAAATTTTAACTTAAATTCTTTGTGGTCAGAGAACATGGTTTTAATGACAGTAATTCTTCCAGTTTTATTGAGATTTGACTCTTAAGCTGGTCAGTTTTCATAAATGCTCCATTGTGGGTTGAGTTTTGGTCAGTTTCAAAAAAAATGTTTCATGTATGCTTCACTGTTTGTATACTGGTCTACACAGGTCCAATTAATCACGCTAACTATATTTTTAATGTTTGGGAAACTTTTCATTAATTAATACGCTGGGAACAGAGGTAATTTTCCTTAGATACCTGAACACTGTAGGGCCCAAAGGGTCTGGTGATTTACATTTAGCTGGACCACTCAAAAGTTTTTGTTTTGTTTTTAAAGTAAGAGAATATAATGAAATAACAAAATGTTAACTGAACACTGTTTAGTTTATAAATTTAGATTGGACTGTATCTTTTTTTTTTGATTGAACTATATCTTAAAAACCATTTTTCTTCCATATTTAAATCTTCACATCAAACATTCCAAATTGGCTTATAATTTGAAATATGAACTGAGGATCTCTAGGAGTTAGTAGGGCTCTTGCTTTCTTTTGTTGTTGTTTAGTTTTCACGCCACAATCATAAATTTAACTCTGCAACCTGGCTGGATTTGGAAGGGGGCCAAGGAAAATATGGAATCCATTAGCACTGCAGCAAGAGCACAAAGATTACCGGTACTTCGAGCAGATGGGGGTGGAGGTTGCTTTCCTGGGCTACGGAAGGAATGGTCTGCCAGCTAAGGTAAAATACAAGTCAAATTTTTTAGGTGCGTCTACAGTCAGCAATAGTGATCTTGCTAGTCTTGCCGTTTCTGGTCCCAAACAGCCCCATGGCGTGCACAGTATTCCTGCCCTCTCACCTCGCCCGAGACCACTGCCTGCTGCCCAACCACTCTGTGTGGGTGGTTCCGATGAAAACCTGGCAAGCGTTTGTGTGGGGTGCAGCCTTTGGACAAGATGCCAGGACCTGTGTGCTTCAGGACGAAATTCTCGCCAGCGAATTTCTCTTCCTGTATGGACAGGCCACCAGTGCCAGTACGGGGTGGGAAATCCCCAGCCTGGCACAGAACTGCCAGAATGATCCTGTGAAAGCCGGCACTTTATCACCGAATCCTTTCTCCCCAGAGCTCAGAGCACGGAAGTTCTCTGCTGTGTTTGGAACCTGGTCTGAAACAGCTCCAAGGTGAGGCGGCCCAAGGGCTCCCTGTTCAGGGTGACATCACAGAACATGGTGGGACTGACCATGGCTGGATGGTGCAGGCCCCCTGGTGGGGTGGGGAGTGGCTGCAGGGCAGGGGCTCTTGCTTCTGATCATCTGTTTCTAATCTCTACAAATTAAATTTCTAACATAAGACTTAAGTAAAATACAAACTGAAAATATTATACACATACATTAAAAAAATCCTATAAATAGGATTTTACATAAAGACATGTAACACAATAGAGTGGAATATTTCTCAGGGCAGTTGTACAGAAAAAGACCAAGCTAAAAAGGAAGACATAGAAAAGAAAGAAAAACAAGAAAGAGAAAAAATATGAGAAGGATAGAAAAAAAAAAATAAAAGCTTAGGGGCGCCTGGGTGGCACAGTCAGTCTGACTCTTGGTTTTGGCTCATGTTGTGATCTCAGGGTCTTGGGATCAATCCACAAGTCAGGCTCGGCACTCAGTGCGGGGTCTGCTTGGAATTCTCTTTCTCCCTCTCTCTCCACCCCTTCCCCCACTCACGCATGCTCGCTCTCTTTCAAATAAATAAATAAATATTTAAAAAACAATGAAACTTATGACCACTCTGTTAAAAAAAAGAAAAAAAGCTTATATATTTTATTCTTACTTACATTGTATGAGGATACCTGCTCAGCCAATCTCTTTTCCCTTCCTGACAATGTATGTTCTTCATCCTTCTTATTAAATGATTTCCTTGCTTCTTGTGTTTCCTGAAAAATGAACACAGGCAACACATTACTGAACCATATAGTTAAGAAAAACTAAAAAAGAAATATTATTTTTACTCAGATTGAGTACTAAGAGACTAAACTAAGATTGTTGAATCTTTTCCTACTAGGAATATAAATATACATATAGTTGATAAGGAATCAGTTGGTGTTCTACTCGATGATTTTCTTGAAAACAAGGAAGAAACCTATCCAATCAACTAATTGGAAGAAGCCAATTATTTATCAAACTCACAAAGGAGTCTGACAAACAATGATGAGATGTAGGAGAGAAAATGAGGCTTTAAAAAATCCTACAGGGGTGGCTGGCTGGCTCAGTTGGTAGAGCATACGACTCTTGATCTCGGGGTTATAAGTTCGAGCCCCATATTGGGTACAGAGATTACTTAAAAATAAAATTAGAAAAAAAGAGAAAGAAATTCTGCATTATCTGTTTTTAAAACTAGTAAAATCACTTGAGGGGACAAATAAAGAGAAAAGGTTTAAAAGTTTGGAAAAGAAATAAAACTATCTTTATTCATAGATGACATGATTGTTTATATAGAAAATTCCAAAGCATCTACAAAAATACTCCTGGAACTAATAAGCAAGTACACTATAGCAAAGCTGCAGGATACAAGGTCAATATACAGAATATACCAACAGTGAACAACTGGAATTTGAACTTAAAAAAAAACAAAAACAAAAAACAAAAACACAACATTAACAACACTGCAGGGAAGCCTGGGTGGCTCAGTGGGTTAAAGCCTCTGCCTTCGGCTCAGGTCATGATCCCAGGGTCCTGGGATCGAGTCCCGCATCGGGCTCTCTGCTCAGTGGGAAGCCTGCTTCCTCCTCTCTCTCTGCCTGCCTCTCTGCCTCCTTGTGATTTCTGTCTGTCAAATAAATAAATAAATCTTTAAAAAAACAAAACAAAACAAAACAACACTGCATATACAAGATGAAGTGCTGATATAAATTTCCAACAAATCTCAAAGCATATTTGTAAACTGTTATCTGCTTAAGAAAACCAAGGATGTCATCTAAAATTTTTATCTTAATAATGTACAAAACGGGCACGTGGCTGGCTCAGTTGGTAGAGCATGTGACTCTCAATCTCAGGGTTGTGAGTTCAAGCCCTAAGTTGGGCATGGAACCTACTTAAAAAAAAATTCTATAGGGACACCTGGGTGGCTCAGTCAGTTAAGCCCCTGTCTTCCATTCAGGTCATGATCCCAGAATCCTGGGAACAAGTCCCGCATCAGGTGCCTTGCTCAGGAGGGAGCCTGCTTCTTCCTCTGCCTGCTCTGTTTGCCACTCCTGGTTGCGTGTTCTCTCTCTGACAAAGAAATAAAATCTTAAAAATAATTGTACAAAACAATGCTGTATTTAATAAAGCACTGTTAAAAACAGGACTAGCTCAGCTCTTACTTTCTCATAAAATATTTTCCTAGAAAACAGATGCTTTCATTTATAAATATTAAGGAAGAAATGATGTTATGGTAAGACAGAGATAAAACCTGACCATTTAATATTAAGAGTTAATAGATCTAGGGCGCCTGGGTGGCTCAGTGGGTTAAGCTGCTGTCTCTGGCTCAGGTCATGATCTCGGGGTCCTGGGATTGAGTTCTCTGCTCAGCAGGGAGCCTGCTTCCCTCTCTCTCTCTCCGCTTGCCTCTCTGCCTCCTTGTGATCTCTGCCCGTCAAATAAATAAATAAATAAATAAAATCTTTAAAAAAAGAAAAAGAGTTAATAGAGCTAGTCAAGACTGGGAGGCGAGGGCATAACAGATGTCTGTCATTTTATAATGAACACTTCCATTTCTTTCTAAAGAGCAATCTTACTTCTTTTAGGCCACGTTGGCTAAGTGAATGTGAGAATTTAGTAGCTTAGTCTCCACTTAGCTTAATTTCCACCTAGTGGAGATTATGCTGGGAACTCAAATATTAAAAAAGAAAAATGAGTAGAAGAAATAAAAAATACATGGAAACAAATGAAAATGAAAACACAATGGTCCAAAATCTCTGGAATGCAGCCAAAGCAGTCCTCATAAGAAAGTATCTAGCAATACAGGTCTATCTCAAGAAGCAAGAAAAATCACAAATCTAATCCTACACCCAAAGAAGCTAGAAAAAGAATGGAAAATGAAGCCTAAAGCCAGCAGAGACAGTAACGATTACAGCAGAAAAAAATGACAGAAAATAAAAAATAGCAGGACAGATTAATGAAACCAGGAGCTGATTCTTAAAATAAAGATAAATAAATAAAATAAAATTAATAATCCTCTAGCCACACCTATCAAAAAGAAAAGAGAAAGGGCCCAAATAAATAAAATTATGAGAGAGGAAAAATAACAACCAACACCCCAGAAATATAAACAGTCATAAGAGAATATTATGAAAACTATATGCCAACAAATTGGACAATCCAGAAGAAATGAATAAATTCCTAGAAATATTTAAATTACTAAAACTGAAACAGGAAGAAAAAGAAAAGTTAACAGACTGATAACAAAAGTTCAAGACTAGATAGATGGCTTCACAGAGAATTCTAACAAACATTTAAAGAAGAGTTAAAATCTATTCTCAAGAAATAGAAAACTTCCAAATTCATTCTGAGGCCAGCATTACCCTGATACTAAAACCAGATAAAGATTGCACTAAAAAAAGAGAACTACGGGGCACCAGGGTGGCTCAGTCAGTTAAGTATCTGACTGTTGTTCTCAGCTCAGGTCTTGATCTCAGGGTCATGAATTCACAGAATGTCTACTTAAAATTAAAATAACTAACTAACTAAATAAATAAATAAAAGAGAGAAACAGAGAGAGAGAGAGAATGAAGGACAGGCCAGAATTCCCGGTGAACACACATGCAGAAATTCCCAATGAAATGCTAGCAAACCAAATCCAACAATACATTAAAAGAATCATTCACTATGATCAAGTGGGATTTATTCCTGGGTTGCATGGGTGGTTCAATATTTGCAGATCAATCAATATGAGGCATCACATTAATAAAAGAAAGGGTAAGAACCATATGATCATTTCAACAGATGTGGAAAAAGCATCTGACAAAGTACAACATCCATTCATGATAAAAGTCCTCAACAGGGTAGGTTTAGAAGGAACATAACCTCAACATAATAAAGGCCATTTATGAAAAAACCACAGCCAAGATCATCCTAAATGGGGAAAAAGAGAGCTTTTCCTCTAAGGTCAGGAATACCACAGGGATGTCCACTCTCACCACTTTTATTTAACATAGTACTAGAAGTCACAGCCACAGCAACCAGACAATAAAAAGAAAGAAAAGGGACCAAAGTCATCAAGGAAGAAGTGAAGCTTTCACTATTTCCTATGACATGATACTCTACACAGAAAACCCAAAAGACTCCCCCTCCACCAAACACTATTAAACTGATAAATGAATTCAGTAAAGTCACACAGAACAATATCAATGTATGGGAATCTGTTGCATTGGTATACAACATAACAAAGTAAGAGAAAGAAAAATTAAGGAATCAATCCCATTTAAAAATGTACCCCTATTACCTAGTAATAAACCTAACTAAAGAGGTGAAAGAACTGTACTCTGGAAACTATAAAATACTGATGAAAGAAATTCAAGATGACACAAAGAAATGGAAAGACATTTCAGGCTCACAGACTGGAAGAACAAGTAGTTAAAATGTCCATACTACTACTCAAAGCAATTTACGTATTTAATGCTACCCCTATCAAAACACCAAGAGCATTTTTCACAGAGCTAGAACCAGCAGTTCTCACATCTGCACGCAAACACAAAAGACCCCAAATAGCCAAATCAATCTTAAAACAGAAGAAGCTGGTGGCATCACAATTTTGCACTTCAAGATCTATTACAAAGCTGTGATCATCAAAACAGTATGGTACTGGCACAAAAAGACATACAGATCAACGGAACAGAATAGAGAGCCCAGAAGCAAAGAACCTACAAGTATATGGTCAATTAATCTTCAACAAAGCAGGAAAGAATATCTACCAGGAAAAAGAATGTTTCTTCAACAAATGGTGTTGGGAAAACCGGACAGCAACATGCAAAAGAATGAAATTGGACTACTTTTTTACACCACACACAAAAATAAATTCAAAGAGGATTCAAGACCTAACTGTGAGACCTGAAACCATAAAAATCTTAGAAGAGAACACAAGCAGTAACTTCTTTGACATCAGTCTTAGCAGCATCATCTCGATATGTCTCCTGAGGCATGGGAAACAAAATAAAAAATAAACTACT
The DNA here is from genome assembly GCF_011764305.1 of Mustela putorius furo. Lineage (NCBI taxonomy): Eukaryota > Metazoa > Chordata > Mammalia > Carnivora > Mustelidae > Mustela > Mustela putorius. The sequence goes on along the minus strand of NW_025421305.1, from coordinate 11,566,165 downwards.
GGGACTACCTAAAAAATGAACAGCTCTCTGACACTGATACTATATAGTTCATGCCATAAATACAGGTCTGCTGTACTATATGCTTAACATCATACAGCATAAAATTTAAGGAGTTTTAATAACCTCTTTATGAGTTCACTGTAAAACTCAGAAAAACACTTTCAGTACTGAAAAGGAAAGGATCTAAAGAACTCAATCTCAGGACCTAAAATCACTGTGTTGCTTAATTTCCTTTTGCTCCATTTTCTGTCATAGTGTCCTCTGAAGAACAGTCCTTGCATATCTGCCTATATGCTAATCTATTTGCCTATAATGAGGAACAGAAGGACAGAGAAAAGCACAACTAAAAGTAGGCATGAATAAATCCATGTAAACAAGGGAATGTCTTTTTTGAAACAATCTTAAAGGTTAAATTAGAAAAATTCCAATAGATTATTTTTGTAAAAGACCAGTTACAAAAGAGTAGAAAGGCACTCCAACATTAGCCATTCCAAGTGGGCCGCTCACTTCCACATCTCTTTTGTTACCTCCTCTCCTGTTACAGGAAGGTCTAGAATAGAAGCATTGTTCATTACTTACCAGCCCTCTAATTCCAGAAAAGTCGACCTCATAAAAGTTGGTTTCTTCTCTATGAAATGAAGTCGAGAAGTCTTATCTCTGGGTTTTCTTGAGATGTAAATGAGACAGTTCACTGGGACACAGTACGCAACTGCTGTCACTTTCCTTATTTTCTTTCAGGGAGAACTCTGTATTTTCCTTTTGGAATCATAATTTTAAAAATAGTACCCTGAGACTATTGTGCCTTATATCCTTGCAAAATAGAGTGAACGTGGGCAGAAATACATGAACAAACAAACACTCTCACCTTGGCTTTCTTCTCCCTGTCTGCTGGAGTGTCTGTCCAGACTGATCGATCTCCAGATTTGTCATCGGCCCTTCTCTTAAAAGTTCTGGGCCCCAGACCAAAGTCTTTCATTTCTGGAGGAAGCTCAGTCATCCATGACTCTCTTGTCATTGGTTTAGATGAATCCTTTAAGAGAAGTAAATAGTCAAAAAAAAGGTAGCCTAGACAGAATGTGTGTGTGTGTGTGTGTGTGTGTGTGTGTAAAATTCTCTATAAATGGCCATGTTTTTAAATTGAGGCTTTAAGGTTAAAAAATATACTTTAAGAGAAAGAATTTAATATAAATTGATACTTTGTCATATATGTTATAAATACCTTCATCTAATTTATCATTTTTCGGATTTTTTTACCTTTTGCCATACAGAACTTTTTAGATAGGCAAAATTGCCAGTCTTTTCCTTTACCAGCTTCTGGGTTACCTTGCTCCTAAATTTTCCTTATATACATACGTGCCTATATTTTCTTTCATGTCTATTTTTAAAATTTAGATTTTTAATTCACTTAGTCTATCTTTCAGAGTACAGTCTCTTTAAAACTTACATTGTCTCCTTTGGTCAGTTTCTCTTTCATTCGCTGGGCCCTTTTTTCAAACTCTGTTGTGACGCTATAGTTAACTGGTCCTTTGGCAGGCATTGGTCCAACAATGTCCTCATCTTCACTGCTATCTGTTTCCTTTTGAAATAAGACATTACCTTTAACCCAGGAACAGAGCTACAGGTTATAGAAAATGATCCTAAATTACTTAAAATTTTGCTGAAATTGATTACCCAGAGACACTGAAACAAAAATGCAAACAACATATTGCTAACCATTGAACAATGAGGAATTTTTCCTCATCTTCCTAAAGTTCACAATACAGAGACGACAAATCCACACAATGTGCATTGTCCCCGCCCTCCCCTGGTCATGGCAGACCTCATTAAATGATTTCAGCTTTTTTCCTGATGGACATAGATGTGGCCTCACAATTCTTCTCACAGTAATAGTCCAGGTAATTACTACTAGCTGGTCAGAGATGACACAAGTTGAAACCATTTTCGTTCCTGGTACAGAAAAAGCTCTCTGGAACAAGACACAGTTCTTGGAAGCTGTATGAGCCTTTATGACTCAGCAAGGTGCACGGAAATAAATGCTATACAACAGCTCACAAATACTGGCCCCAAAGAGTTAGCTTCGTTTTCAAAACACTCCCTTGACCCTAAACACGTAATAGTATTGGAATAAGTGAATTCAATTTGCTCTCAATAAATAAATCATCTGAATAAAGGGTTTGCATGTAAGACTCTGTGTTAAAATCTAGATACTCTAGGGCTTCAAGCAGTCCTTGGCCTCAAGGAAGAGGTAGGTTAAGATGAACAACAATAAGATATTTGTCCTCCAGCTTGGAGGGGCAGCTTCTTGCTTCTATTTTTTAAAAATTATCAGGATCAAGTTCATTTGTGTTGTTTACATTTTCCCCACTAGCTACTCGGTGGTAACTTTGTATCTGTGGTTTCTTCTCTGCACCCTTAAAGCAATTGCTATTGGTACAAACAATCAGATAATTACGTATTATCTCTCGGCTTACTCTAAATTACACACACACACACACACACACACACACACACACACTTTCTCTAACTATAGACTTTGGTATACAATGCATCATTTGATCCTTATAACACAATTGTGAAAAGACATTATTATTCCTGTTTTCTTTTCCAGGAAACCTAGGTTTAGAGAAGTCTATTTAGGAAGGTTAAACAAATTGTTCAAGGTTACAAAACTGGTATTTAAGATGAAAATATTCTAAGATTAAGGCCAGTGTATGTTTTCTACTTATACTAGAGACTCTTCTCTATTTTTTAAAAAAATTTCACTTGTTAATGTTTAACCTTAAGTGTTTATAGCTCATCTCTATCAGGGTAAGCTCCTTGATGTCAAACATTATTATAAACATATTTATAGCCCTTACAAAATAATACTTGGTGACATAAAATGAGGAAATATAAAAGATACAATGAACTTTTACAACTATAAGAGGCATGACATTAAAATAGTATTAAAGTATGGGATAAGGGAATTTTATTTTTACTTCCATCTAACAAGAGATGATTTTATAAAGATAGAATTTGGCACATCTTGCATGTCTTGTTAGGATGATGCCTGGAATTTTTAGAAATAAAGATCACTTAGGGTGTTGGGAGTTATAAACTAAGGGAGCAAAATGAAAATCAGGCCCAACATACTAAAATGAAAAAGAGAAACTAGAATCATAATCCAAATCCAATCTAGATATATAATCATTTTGGTATCCTGGTTGATTTAAAACTAGGTGAATTATTTTATCTAGAAATACAATAGAAATCATATACCTTACTGGTTTATACTATGGGCTGCAGTTAGAACTAGTTTCAAGGCCTCAGTCTGCTATCGTATTAGCATGTAACCTCAGGAGTGCTATTTAGCCTTTTTAGGCCTTGGTTTTTTTTTTTTAAAGATTTTATTTATTTATCAGTGAGAGAGAGGGGGAGAGAGCGAGCACAGGCAGACAGAATGGCAGGCAGAGGCAGAGGGAGAAGCAGGCCCCCTGCTGAGCAAGGAGCCCGATGTGGGACTCGATCCCAGAACGCCGGGATCATGACCTGAGCCGAAGGCAGCCGCTCAACCAACTGAGCCACCCAGGTGTCCCAGGCCTTGGTTTTTTGTCTTTTATTTATGTATTTTAAGATTTATTTATTTGAGAGAGAGAGAGAGAAACAGAGACAGTGGGGGAGTGGAGGGGAGAGCAGAGGGAGAAAGAGAATCCTCAAGCAAACTCCCTGTTAAGTGTGGAGCCTGACGTGGGGCTTGATCCCAGGACCCTGGGATCATGGCCTGACCCGAAATCAAGGGCTGGCTGCTTAACTGACTGAACCATCCAGGTGTTCTGGCTTTTTGTCTTTTCAGATGGGGATTATAACAGCTCCAACTAGTAACTACTCTAAGAGAACCCTGTTTCTGTTCATCCTCTTAGGGGCCATGCCTTTCTCAGGAACCTGGGAACTTCTCTAACTCCTAGGGGGAAAATGTTGGTAATTCTAAGCCAGTCAGTTTGGTTGAATTCCTCTTGCCCAAATGACTAGCCAAGGCTTGGGCATATGATCCAATTCTGGCCAAAGAAACCTGAGGACAGGTCTACAGGAAACCTGGAAAGGTGTTCCTTCCTCTACAAAAGGGGCACAAGGTAAGATCATTCCCTCCTCTGTCTGAACATTGGCATGTGCATGGGAATCTTAGAACTTTGACAAGCTTCCTGGTATAATGAAGGGTCACCCTAAGAGGAATGAACATCCTGTAGAGGACAGAAAAGACGGGAAAAGCTGCAGTCCCATATCATTTAGGCTGCTCAACCAACCAACCTAGAATGACCCTAGTTGTATAGCTTTTATTACATATGAAACACATTCTTCTTATTTTGGGAATATAGATGGCCCAGGCAATTACATATACAGCCCATTTGCTAATAAAATAGGTTAGGACAAAGTTCCACGTTGAGTAGCATTTTCTGTTATTTGCAGCTAAAAGCTTTCTGGCTGACACTTCCTGACATTTCCCAGGATTGTTGTTTTGATTAAATTAAGTTTATGTGTTCTGGGAATATAATTAAGTCATGTAAATATGTTTATGTTGTGCTATGCAGTGTCAGACTTATGGCAAGTGCTCAAAGAATGCTAAATATTAGTACCATTACGTATATCTTAATTTAGGGGTATATGTTGTGAATAAGAGACTAAGAGAAGCCCCTCTTTGAAAAAGTAAAATATGAAAACGAGAAGTGTTTTTTGAAAAAGGTTTCATTGGAAGGAAATTATAAAGCAAGTAATTCAGAACCAAGAGTACAACCAAGTGCAACAGGTATGCGATGGTGTAAGCCCTGCCCTACCATTACCCCTCACCCTTTGCTAAGAGAAGCAGAAAATATAGAATAGATACCACCAGGGAATTAAACTATTCATCTGCTGTCTAGGTGAGTTAGGACAAAATTCCAAGCATGAATAAAACTGAATTATGCTTGAACAAATTTTTTGGAAAATGTAGTTCACATCTAACACTCATGTATCCTCACCCAAATCCATCAGCTGCTAACATTTTACCGTATTTATCTTTCTTTTCCCATTCCCTTGCCACTCTCTGTGTGAGGCAGACAGATAGACATATTGGGAATCATCTGAAAGTAGGTTATGGAGAGCATGAAACTTCCTTCCCACATTCCAAGGGCTGCAAGTTCTATTTCTCCCGGACTCCTTTTTTTGCAGAATGGAACCTGGAGGCTGTGGGTTTTATTCAGAGACTTCAATTCCCTCTGCTCTGCCTGCACAGCCGAAGCTACGGCTCTGGTCCCCAAGCCCAACTCTAGGGCTTATGACTGGCTTCCCTAAAACCACCCTGGTCCTCTGCTGTGTAAGCTTGTGTTTCCTGCTCTAGCTCTGAATTCTCACAATGTCACTAGCAGCTGTAGACTTCCCTTTCTTTCTTTGGAGCTTAGCTGTATATTAACTTTGTTGCTATTCCCCACAGCCTGGGCATTTCTTTGAGTTTGTGGCAGGGAGCCCCGAGCAGGACCCGCCAGCTCAGTCTTCCATGTGCCTGGAGGTACTTCCTCTGGTAATGTATTCTTGTATTTAGCAACCTTGCTAGAAAGATTTCTTATAGTTACACTAAATTTTTCAAAGATACTCACATGGCATCAGTAGTGAAGATGGTAAGAATGATGACAATGATGAGAGCTCTTGAAAGTTGAAAACCTACTGTTCTGACTTAATCCTTGTAACAGCCCTCTAAGATAAGGAAAACAACCGCACGATACTGATGTGAAACTAAGCTCGTCCAGGATTCCAAGCTCTGGTTGCTCTTGCCTTCTCTCTTTCTCCTCCGACTGCAATGGACTTCTTAAAACCTAACTCTCCCTCTCCACACTTTTTTGCCTTCAAAGAAGATATCTGTATGTTCTGGAACAATCTTTCCTGCCCTCTTTGCTGAGATATCTCCAACTTATCAATCTTTAGACATTTTCTCAGAGACAAAGACTTTTTCTCATTTCTTCAGATTAGTTTAGAGTCGTCCGTCATGGTTCCATTGTATTTCGTTTCACCTTTTGAATCACTCATAATGTTAGATTTTTGTTTAGTGTCTGTATTCCCCACTACATTGCAGGTGTGATTAGCTGGGACTATGTCTAACTTATTCATTCACTCAACAAACCCTTCTGAATGTCCACTAGAGAGAAGACAAAAATCTCTGTCCTCAATAGAGTCACATTCTAGTGGGCAGAGGTCATCAATAAATAAAAAGAAGCAGTAAAATAAATGGTGTCTGAGGTGGTGACAGATGCTTGGAGAAAATTAAAGGAGGGAAGGAGAGAGGAGTTAGGGGAAGAGGAGTTAGCAATTTTGGATTAGGAGATCAGAAATGACCTCATTAAGGTGACATTCCAGCCAAAAACTGATGTTCCGGGAGGCAAGCCACATAGATACCTAGGGGAAGACCATTTTGGAGAGACTTACAGGCATCAACACTCTGGGGTAGGAGCCTCCCCGGCCTCTGTGAGGAGGAACACCAAGGAGCATAGTGTGGTCGGATTAAAATAAGAGGGGACATCAGGGAGCTAAAGGAGACCAGACTGTAGAGGGGGCCCTGGGCTTTGGCTCTTATGCAGAGACAGGAGGAGCAATCCGATGGTTTTGGGTGTGAGTGACACGATCTGACTTCATTTTATCTGGGCCACTCTAGCGGCTGTGTTGAGAAGAGGCAGCAGAAAAACCAGGGATAAAGTATCAAGACCAACAAAACAGGGGAAGTATGATGTTGACTTAGACCAGGGTGACTGCAGAAATGGTTGGATTGTGGTTATCTTTTGAAGGCAGGACAATAGGATTTGTTGACAGACTCACTTCTGTGACTATGTGCCTGATACATTGTAGGTGCACTATAAATATCTGTTGAAGGAATGAGTAAACGACTCTGAAGTTCATGGTTTTAACCACTGTATTTTATTTTCCTTAGTAGCAACCTCAGTGTAACTGCTGAATTCTCAGTAGAGATGAATATACAGGAAGCTACTGGAGAATAACAGACCAAACAGGTGATCTAAAATCTTAAGAACCAGGTTTAAGGGGCACCTGGTGGTTCAGCTGGTAGAGTAACTCACTCCTGATTTCGGGGTTGTAGCTTCAAGCCTGAATTGAGTGTAAAGATTACTTTAAATTGTAAACAAAAGAAAACAAAAACTGGGTTTAAGCTGTGGCTTTGATAAATATAAACTGCAACATTGGTAAATTACCTAACTTCTCTGTTTTTTAGCAACTGTAAGATGGCAGATCATATTTATTGCATATGGTTGCAGAGAAGATAAAAATAATACTCACCCATAGATGGGGAAAGAGCATTACAAGTTATAAAGTACTCTACAAATCTCAGCTATTGATAAGGACCAGGCCTCTAACAAGAAAACAGCTTTTGTACTTGACTCTTTATAAAATCATCTGACCTATCTTTTCATAACATCACTTAACTCCCAGCTTTGTTATATATCGGCACTATAGCTGTATACGTAAGAGCTGATTTCAAGTCAAAGATCATGGTCAACAAATTCCTCAGCTTCCTCTTTTTCAGGTCAAATCACAATGATTCCTTAAACTTTTCATCATGTTCTATTTCCTAGCACTTTAAAGCTTCCCTTCAAAGATGAGAAGGATGAATAAATAACATCCTTGTCATCATGTAACTGTCTTGTTATTTTTGTAACATCTCCATTTTGGGACAAGCTTTTGATTTCATCTCTGTACCTTACAATCCTAGATTCAGGCTAACAGGGCTGCATATTCGTTACATTTGAGCCAAATGAATACAGTTATTACTTTGTAAAGTCTTGAGTTTGCTACATCTTATTCTTTAGCCAAAAATTTTCCAAACCTCAGAGTTGAAATATGATGATACTTGTTGTCCTGGATCATCTCTGCCTTTGTCACTTTTCTGAGTAGATTTAATAAAACCAGGTGGTAGTGCAGGACCTATTATAGGCCTGAAAAATAAAATGTACCTTTAGCATTCTCCCTGACTTTAAAAAGCAGTTTTTAGAATAAAAGTTCACAAAGCCAAAATATAACAAAATGTTGAAAATAACAAAATAACAAAATGTTCAAAGCCAAAATATAACAAAATGTTGAAAACAAGAATTTTATTTAACATATTTTTATTTTATAACCTAGTATTTTTCCACTTAGTAGTATCTTTAAAAAAAATCTAATTTTCTCCTTTTTACTTTCTATTTGTTAGCCAATGCTAAGATATTAAACCAGTAATTCCCAATCTTTGTGGCACTGGTGTATGCCACTTCCTAAAAGAACTACATTAAATAGAAATACCAATTTTTAAAAAAGTCCTTATTAAGAATTGAAGCCTGTGTAGATCTTTTTCTGTTTTGTGCTTTGGCTTTCACTTTTGACTGTCATTGTCCACCGACACATTTTTCGGGGGCGATCTAATTATAGTCAGAACTCCTTAAGTAGAAATTGAGTTCTAAGAATGTAAACAGCACACGCATACAACGGAAGTTGGCAATTAATGGTTATGTGTGCCAAGGTAGTATAAAAATCTAAACACTGTCCTCACCAATGATCCAACAATGACGTGGAGCTCTACAAGAATGAATGTAAGTCTACAAGAATGAATATAAGTCACGTGAGACCTCCAGACAAGGGAAAAGGTGCTGTGCTAACCACATTTCAACTAGAGCACCTTTCTGTTCCTTCAAACAACCCTGGTTGGTGTAAGTCATTCCATTTTCTAGGTTAGCAAAATCATACCCAAGGATATCACAAATAATTAAGTGGCTGAGCTAGAGTTTAAACCATGGTCTCCTTGATGCCAAAGTTCATTTTCTTTTCTTTTCTTTTTTTTTTTTAAGATTTTATTTATTTATTTGACAGACAGAGATCACAAGTAGGCAGGCAGAGAGAGAGGGGGAAGCAGGCTTCCCGCTGAGCAGAGAGCCCCATGTGGGGCTCGATCCCAGGACGCTGGGATCATGACCTGAGTGGAAGGCAGAGGCTTTAACCCACTGAGCCACCCAGGCGCCCCCCCAAAGTTCATTTTCTTTCAAGCTGCCCCACTGCCACATTTCTGAGGGAACTGACATCATTCCAAATGCGAAAAGCGCCTAAAATCTCATCATTCCAAATGAGAGAAAGCCTTACATCAGGGAAAAAATAACAGACAAGATATTTTCTCCTCTCTTTTGAGCTTTTCAGTTTCTTCATTCTTTCTTTCATACCAACATTCTCCCCCGAGATGTCACTGTGCCAGGATTACCAACCAACATGGCACTGAAGTCCTGAGCTGAATTTTCCAGGTTGTACTGAGTTCAACTAGAGCCTCACAGGCAAGCTTCTTGGCAGAGGAAAAACGCTACCAGGAGAAGATCTGGGTTCTGATCCTGGCCATTTAATAGCCAAAATACAACTCTCAAGAAAGAAATTGCTCTACACCTAATAATGTGTTTTCTTGAAAGGAATATTGTGCCCCAGTGGTCAGCAAATTTTCTGTAAAAGGCCATAGAGGACATTTTAAGCTTTGAGGCCACCATTGGGACTTGTAGGCATGCTTGTCTTTGTTTTTTCAGTGACCATTTAAAGATTATTCCTGACTTGGGGGCCATACAAAATCAGTGGAGAGTTTATCCCTGTTAATTCTAAAAAGACCAAAGTAATATGAAAATTGGAGCTGACGAATGTGATTACAAAGTTTGAAAGTAAAATGTACAATAGCCCCTTCTATTTGCTCTTGTATATGAGTAATAACGTTCTGAAGTATAAACAATTTGGTGTACAATTTCATATTCAGCATTTAAAAATTATACAATTCCAAGAAGATAGGAATCAATACTTACTATATACTCACTTGGGGCTAGGTATCACGTAAGAGACATACACACATGTGTATATGTATGTAAATATGAAATCTCAATCATCGCAACAATTTTGAAAGGTACTTGTTGTTATCCTATTTATCAGATGGCAAATTTGAGGTACAGAAAAGTCAGTCAAACTGTTAAACGTGGCATACAGGAATTGTTTCTTCTATCACCAAAAAACTGAAAAAGTGTCTGATATTAAAAGTCAAATACCAGGATTCCAGCCCCAGGCCAGACAGGACACTCCCTATGTGTGCAACCTTAACTATTTAAAAAAGGGGGGAAGAAGGATAATGTTCCAATCAATCTACTACAAAACACTCTTGTGAACATCACCTAAGAGATGCAAAGTTTTTTTTTATAAACCACAAAATTTTTATATAGAATGAAATAGTCATTTTTGTTATAGGAGACAATTACTTTTCCCTATGCATTTCATATGTTACCTAAGTCTGTAAGTTAAACAACAATTTTGGACAACTCTTTAGTGAATTAACAAACACCAATTGAAATATTCAGACAAGACAGGCTTGAACTATCACACATTATCACCTTGGAGGAGAATCATCCTGCTTTTTAAATCCAGGAGGAAGAGCTGGTCCAAAAAACCCTTCATCATCATCGTCGTCGTCATCTTGATTTCTCCTCTGTTTTCTAAAAATACAGTAGCGCAACTTTATGCAAATGTTTTTCACAGAGAAGTTTTGAGTTTTAAAGGAAGCCATTAACTCCCAACTAGTTGTATGAATGCTGATAATAAATACTAACAAATTAATCTTGCCCAATAACAGCAAATGGATACCACAGTAGATCTTACACTAACCTTTTCTTGGAATTTATTTTTGGTCTAGAATAGAGACTGGTTAATTCTCTCTGGTGGGAATACTTTATCAGTTTTCTATATTTTCTACAGTGTTAATTCAAGATTCCACTTGCTGAGGTTTTGAACAGTCTACATGCTGAAAATTTTGGAGAAAAAAGTTCATGATTCTCCATTTTAATCTCATTCAGGAAGGGTTTTAACTTGCTATTTCTGTCCATAATCTTTAAAATGCATAAAAAAAACCTTGCAACCCAATACTAAACAAAGATTCCACTTCTTATTTACATGGATCTATGGTAAGTAAGATTGTTAGAGGGAAGTCATTCATTTACTTAAGCAAAAACCATCCACTGTAGAAAAATTTTTTAAAAGAAATGCTATGGCTTATTTAGAATATTTAGTCATTGCAGCAATACTTTCAGGAAAAATCCTTTCAATAAGAATTTAATCAAAATCCTAGGTATCTCCACAGCTATCTGCTACTAGAATAAATTTCTTTCTCCACAGCATAGTTCATGAGGCAATGCTGTGTGAAAGGATTTCTTCTTCTGCTGTAAAAATACAGATATGTTGTTCTCTGACTAGCTATCTGTTTCAGCCAATGTATGCTAGATTTGAAGCTTGGTTTATCATTTAATTTAAGTGACCGACCTTGCCACTGGACCACTGTCATCGTCTTCAGATTCTTGATTTTCTTCATATAATGAACTACTGTCCTCATCACTGTCTGAGGACTCCGAGCTACTGCTTTTATAATTAGGGGGCAGAGCTGGTCCTGCAACTGAAGAAAATTTCTTGTGTAAGTCCTAAGTGGCCACAACTGTTTCAATGAACCCCCTAGCTGGGATCTTATATCTTCTCTTCTGAAATTCACAGCACCTGTGGGCTATTACTTATTAGGAACATTTAATCTCATTTGTCCCTGTTTTGTATGTTGTGGTTTTGTCTTTCCAACTACAGAAAGACAGCAATCGTGGTTTACGTAGTATAAGATTCACAAAAAAATTAATATACCCAAACTTGTAACTGTAACAATGGCATATAACTTCCCTGACATCTTACAATTTTTGCATTGGTTCCAATTTTGGTTGGTGCAACTGCCAAGATAGTTTCACGAGTTTTTGCTCCTACAGACAGCATTTGATAGGCAATATTTACGTCACGGTGCTAACCAAGCAACAAATTTGCCATTCCATACTCTAAAAATCAATAATCAAGACTATCCATTCTGGTTTATGATTAAGAACCACCACTTTAAAAAGTATCTTTACTGGCATCATCATACTTCCCAGTTTTTTTTTTTTTTTTTAAGATTTGTTTATTTATTTGAGAGAGAGAGATAGCACAAGCAGCGGCATAGGGAGAGGGAGAAGGAGAAGCAGACTCCCCTGCTGAACATAGAGCACAACTCGGGGCTTGATCCTAGAACCCTGGGATCATGACCTGAGCTGAAGGCAGATGCCCAACTGACTGAGCCACCCAGGCATCCCTGTTTTCTTTTTGAGATGATTTTTCAAGCTGAAACAAAAATTAGTGTCACTTTAAGCTTTACTGCTTACTAGTAAAGACACAGAGAATGAGGCTACACCAGGATGTTGATGCTGGGGATGGGGGATGGGGATTTTCTGGAACCACTCACCACAATGACTTGCTCTCACTCTACAACTTAGCAAAATTACAAATTACTGTATAATGCCATTGCATGATGTCACGTCATACCTGTCTATACTGAACCTGAGCAGTGACGCTAAAACTCTGCTGCCATAGTTCCCAAACCTGGATGCTTATCACAACTGCCAAAAAATCATATATATATATATATATATATATATATATATATACACACACATATGTATATATATATATAATATCTATCTATGTATCTACATATGTATATTTATGCATGCATGCCCTAAGCCAGAATATCTTTTAAAAAAATTCCTGGGCCTTTTCCACAGAGATTCTGATTCAGCTGGCCTGGAGTAGGGCCTGAAAATATGATTTTCCAAAGAACTTTCCTGGCATGCTAGTCATTCAATATTAATAATAGCAAAAACTTGAAAATAATAAATAAAAGAGAAAAAATATGTCTTGAGTTCTGATATGTGATGCACTTTTACCCACAACCCTGAGATTAAGAGTCATATGCTCCACTGACTGAGCCAGCCAAGAGCCCCTTCTATGCCCTATTTTCAGAAATTCACATGCAAGGGGCACTTGGGTGGCTTAGTCAGTTAAGTGTCTGATTCTTGATCTCGGCTCAGGTCTTGAGGTCAGGGTTGTGAGTTAGAGTCCTGCATTGGGCTCCATGCTGGGTGTGGAGCCTACTTAAAAAAAAAAAAAAAAAGATTCACATGCATTACCATTAACTTATTTAATTCTAACAACAACCCTATTAGGAAGTATTATTATTTCTACCTTTCAGATAAGGAAACTGAGGCAGAAAGCAACTTGCCCAACTTCACACAATTAAGTACAGGAGTTGGGATATGGACCCAGGAGTCTGATTTCAGAGCCTCTACCCTTAATCACTATACTAGGCAACATTCAATGAAGAGTCAACATCCATCCATCCAACAAATACTTACTAAGTAAATACTCCTACAAAAACAATATAAAAAGGAAACAAATATAAAGAGTGACTGTAAATATGTGGGAAAGGAATTTTAAAGACAGAGGTCAGGGAAGGCCTTTCAGAGAAAACATCTGAATGGAAACTTAAATGATGAGATGACAGTGGCCACCAAACCATCTGAGGAAAGAACAGTCTAGACAGAGAAAGAGCGACTGCAAAAATCCCATCATGGAACTAAGATTGATATGCTTGAAGGACAAGCCAAGTCAGCAAAATGACAAGATAAGGCTGGGATAAAGGGGCCAGACTGTATGCTCTGGAGTCAACTCTTTGGCTTTGCATTCCAGCTTAGCTGCTAACTAGCTATGTGATTTGGATATTATTTATGCATTAAAGATTTATTTATTTATTTGAGAGAGAGAGAGATAAAGAGAGAGCATGTGCAAGTGGGGGGAGGGGTGAGGGAGAATCTCAGGCAGACAGTCCCTGCCCCACATTGAGTGGCAGTCCAGTGTGGGACTTGATCTTACCACCCTGAGATCAGGACCTGGGCTGAAACGAAGAGCTGGTCACTCAGCCCGCTGGGGCCACTGGGGTGCCCCTGGATATTATTTAACCAACCTGTGTTATACTCTTGATCTGTAATATGAGGTTAATAATACTCCCAATCTCAAAAGGCTATTGTGAAGATTACGTCAATTAACACACGCAAAGCATCTTACACAGTAGCTGGCATCCACTAAGCACTCAACAGATACTAATATGAGATGTGGTAAGGAGTTTGGGTTTTAATGATAGGCAGTCACTGAGAGGTTTTAAGTCTGGAGAGACATAATCTGAATTACATTTTTTTAAAATACCTGTTTGCTTATGGACAATAGACTGGGGGATTGGGAGTAAGGGAGATGAGTTAGAAAGCTGGCAAGAAATAATTTGATTTGCAACATAATTTGAAGGAAGGGCAAAGAGGACTTGCTAATGGTCTGGATGGGAGAAGTGACCCCCCCCCCAAAAGGACTTGAGGCCTTTTGGCTGGAACCGCCATCTTCCAGTAATTCACCAAAATGACCAACACAAAGGGAAAGAGAAGAGGTACCCATTATATGTTCTCTAGGCCTTTTAGAAAACATGGAGTTGTTCCTTTGGCCACATACATGTGAATCTACAAGAAAGGTGATATGGTGGACATCAAGGGATGGGCACTGTTCAAAAGGGAATGCCCCACAAATGTTACCATGGCAAAACGGAAGAGTCTACAATGTTACTCAGCATGCTGCTGGCATTGTTCTAAACAAACAAGTTAAGGGCAAGATTCCTGCCAAGAGAATGAATGTACACATTGAGCATATTAAACATTCAAAGAGCCGAGGTAGCTTCCTGAAGCGTGTGAAGGAAAATGAGCAGAAAAAGGAGGAAGCCAAAGAGAAAGGTACTTGGGTACAACTGAAGCGTCAGCCTGCTCCGCCCAGAGAAGCACACTTTGGAAGAACCAATGGAAACGAGCCTGAACTGCTGGAACCCATTCCCTATGAATTCATGGCATGACAAATGTAAAGAAAATAAAAGACCTCAAGACTGTGGGGGCGGGGGGAGGACTTGAGGTTGAGTCTTAGGTTTCTGGCCTGAGTGGCCAGCCAGGAGGATGGTAACGCTATTTGCTAATATGGGGAAGACTAAGAGGAAGGCAAGTTTGGGGGAAGTGTCAAGAATTTGTTTTCCACATCTTTTTTTAAAAAGCTTTTTTAAAAAAAGTTTATTTATTTAAGTAATCTCTTTACTCAACAGGGGATTTGAACTCATGACCCTGACATCAAGATTCACAAGTTCTTCTGACTTAGCCAGCGAGGTGCCCCCAAGAGTTTGCTTTTCACATTTTAAGTTTAACATGACCACTAAACATGTCAGTGGCACTACCAGTGGTATCTGGGTTTACTGGTATTAAGCTGAGGGAAAAAGGGCCAGTTTTGGAACATTTGGTCTATTTCTGAACATTTTTTTCCTATCCCCTCTTCATGTATTTCTACAGAAGAAATACTCAAGGGGTCACCTAGGTGGCTAAAGCCTCTGCCTTCGGCTCAGGTCATGATCCCAGAGTCCCGGGATAGAGCCCTACATCAGGCTTTCTGTGTGGCGGGGAACCTGCTTCCTCCTCTCTCTCTGTCTGCTCTCTGCCTACTTGTGATCTTTGTCTGTCAAATAAATAAATAAAATCTTTTTTTTTTTAATACTCAATACACAGTAAGTTGACTTAAAATCCAAATTTTTGTTTTTAAAAATCTGATGCATTTTTTTCAATATTCTTCTGTATGTCATTAAATAAAGGTAGGAATTTTACCACATGCTACACTAGTAATTCAGCATGCCTAGAAAAGGACAATCAAGCAGCAAAAGAGGAAAACATTAAGAATTAAGGGACAGGAACCATATCTCCAACTCTTTTTTTAAAAAGATTTTTAATTTTTTTGACAGTGAGAGACACACTGAGAGAGGGAACACAAGCAGTGGGAGAGGTAGAGGGAGAAGCAGGCCTCCAGACAAGCACAGGGCCTGACGCGGGGGCTCGATCCCAGGACCCGGGATCACGACCTGAGCTGAAGGCTGATGTCCAACGAGTCACCCAGGCATCCCTCTCCAACTCTTGTTTAAGATTGACTGCATAGTTAGTAGGTAAGTGTTCCCCAACTATACATGGAGACTGTATCTGACTTGCAAGCTTAATGATTAATGTCTTTAATAATTTCTAATTATCTTTTATGTATATTAATTCCTAGGGAAAACACCTTTTAGACTATAATAAGAAGGGGAAGATACCACCTTCTATCAATAACCCTTTCTTCAAAATTCTAGAGGTCACAGCTGCACCATGAAAATGACTATGAAAATTTCCCTTTCATAGAGATTAGCTCTAATCTCTTCCTCTTCATTCTATGTATTAAAGATTTTTTTTTTCCTGTCTCTCTCTCTTTTTTCTCTTTTGCTTCCATCTTTTTCTTATATGAGAGTGTTACCAATGTAATTTGTCAACTTGACACTAACTGGGTAATTTTGGATTGGTTTGGATTAAGGAAAGATTTTATGGGGAGCCTGGCTCAGTCCGTAGAGCACATGTCTCTTGATCTCAGGGTTGCAGGTTCAAGCCTCATGCTGTGTGTAGAGATTATTAAAAAATAAAATCTTGAGGGGTACCTGAGTAGCTCAGTCAGTTGGGCGTCTGCCTTCGGCTTGGGTCATGATCCCAGGGTCCTGGGATCAAGTCCCCCATCAGGCTCTCTGCTCAGCAGGGAGCCTGCTTCTCCCTCTCCTCCCCACCTGTGCTCTTTCTTGCTATCTCTGTCTCTCTCTCTCAATAAATAAATAAGATCTTTAAAGAAAAAAAATCTTTATAAACATATATTTTTATCCCCAGGGGTACAGGTCTGTGAATCACCAGGTTTACACACTTCACAGCACTCACCAAATCACATACCCTCCCCAATGTCCATAATCCCACCCCCTTCTCCCAAACCCCCTCCCCCCGGCAACCCTCAGTTTGTTTTGTGAGATTAAGAGTCACTTATGGTTTGTCTCCCTCCCAATCCCATCTTGTTTTATTTATTCTTCTTCTACCCACTTAAGCCTCCATGTTGCATCACCACTTCCTCATATCAGGGAGATCATATGATAGTTGTCTTTCTCTGCTTGACTTATTTCGCTAAGCATGATACGCTCTAGTTCCATCCATGTTGTTGCAAATGGCAAGATTTCATTTCTTTTGATGGCTGCATAGTATTCCATTGTGTATATATACCACATCTTCTTGATCCATTCATCTGTTGATGGACATCTAGGTTCTTTCCATAGTTTGGCTATTGTGGACATTGCTGCTATAAACATTCGGGTGCATGTGTCCCTTTGGATCACTACATTTGTATCTTTAGGGTAAATACCCAATAGTGCAATTGCTGGGTCATAGGGCAGTTCTATTTTCAACATTTTGAGGAACCTCCATGCTGTTTTCCAGAGTGGCTGCACCAGCTTGCATTCCCACCAACAGTGTAGGAGGGTTCCCCTTTCTCCGCATCCTCGCCAGCATCTGTCATTTCCTGACTTGTTGATTTTAGCCATTCTGACTGGTGTGAGGTGATATCTCATTGTGGTTTTGATTTGTATTTCCCTGATGCCGAGTGATATATGGAGCACTTTTTCATGTGTCTGTTCGCCATCTGGATGTCTTCTTTGCAGAAATGTCTGTTCATGTCTTCTGCCCATTTCTTGATTGGATTATTTGTTCTTTGGGTGTTGAGTTTGCTAAGTTCTTTATAGATTCTGGACACTAGTCCTTTATCTGATATGTCGTTTGCAAATATCTTCTCCCATTCTGTCAGTTGTCTTTTGATTTTGTTAACTGTTTCCTTTGCTGTGCAAAAGCTTTTGATCTTGATGAAATCCCAGTAGTTCATTTTTTCCCCTTGCTTCCCTTGCCTTTTGCGTTGTTCCTAGGAAGATGTTGCTGCGGCAGAGGTCGAAGAGGTTGCTGCCCCGTGTTCTCCTCAAAGGATTTTGATGGATTCCTTTCGTACATTGAGGTCCTTCATCCATTTGGAGTCTATTTTCGTGTGTGTGTGTAAGGAAATGGTCCAATTTCATTTTTCTGCATGTGGCTGTCCAATTTTCCCAGCACCATTTATTAAAAAGGCTGTCTTTTTTCCATTGGACATTCTTTCCTGCTTTGTCGAAGATTAGTTGACCATAGAGTTGAGGGTCTATTTCTGGGCTCTCTATTCTGTTCCATTGATCTATGTGTCTGTTTTTGTGCCAGTACCATGCTGTCTTGATGATGACAGCTTTGTAATAGAGCTTGAAGTCCGGAATTGTGATGCCACCAACGTTGGCTTTCTTTTTCAATATCCCTTTGGCTATTCGAGGTCTTTTCTGGTTCCATATAAATTTTAGAATTATTTGTTCCATTTCTTTGAAAAAGATGGATGGTACTTTGATAGGAATTGCATTAAATGTGTAGATTGCTTTAGGTAGCATAGACATTTTCACAATATTTATTCTTCCAATCCAGGAGCATGGAACATTTTTCCATTTCTTTGTGTCTTCCTCAATTTCTTTCATGAGTACTTTATAGTTTTCTGAGTATAGATTCTGTGTCTCTTTGGTTAGGTTTATTCCTAGGTATCTTATGGTTTTGGATGCAATTGTAAATGGGATTGACTCCTTAATATCTCTTTCTTCTGTCTTGCTGTTGGTGTAGAGAAATGCAACTGATTTCTGTGCATTGATTTTATATCCTGACACTTTACTGAATTCCTGTATAAGTTCTAGCAGTTTTGGAGTGGAGTCTTTTGGGTTTTCCACATATAGTATCATATCATCTGCGAAGAGTGATAATTGACTTCTTCTTTGCCGATTTGGATGCCTTTAATTTCCTTTTGTTGTCTGATTGCTGAGGCTAGGACCTCTAGTACGATGTTGAATAGCAGTGGTGATAATGGACATCCCTGCCGTGTTCCTGACCTTAGCGGAAAAGCTTTCAGTTTTTCTCCATTGAGAATGATATTTGCGGTGGGTTTTTCATAGATGGCTTTGATGATATTGAGGTATGTGCCCTCTATCCCTACACTTTGAAGAGTTTTGATCAGGAAGGGATGTTGTACTTTGTCAAATGCTTTTTCAGCATCTATTGAGAGTATCATATGGTTCTTGTTCTTTCTTTTATTGATGTGTTGTATCACATTGACTGATTTGCGGATGTTGAACCAACCTTGCAGCCCTGGAATAAATCCCACTTGGTCGTGGTGAATAATCTTTTTAATGTACTGTTGAATCCTATTGGCTAGTATTTTGTTGAGTATTTTCGCATCTGTGTTCATCAAGGATATCGGTCTATAGCTCTCTTTTTTGGTGGGATCCTTGTCTGGTTTTGGGATCAAGGTGATGCTGGCCTCATAAAATGAGTTTGGAAGTTTTCCTTCCATTTCTATTTTTTGGAACAGTTTCAGGAGAATAGGAATTAGTTCTTCTTTAAATGTTTGGTAGAATTCCCCCGGGAAGCCGTCTGGCCCTGGGCTTTTGTTTGTTTGGAGATTTTTAATGACTGTTTCAATCTCCTTACTGGTTATGGGTCTGTTCAGGCTTTCTATTTCTTCCTGGTTCAGTTGTGGTAGTTTAAGAAAAAAAATCTTAAGAAAAAAGATTTTACTATTCTTTTATACAGTTCAAATGATTAAAAGACTAAATGGTCTAAATAGGTGCTGTCCTTGGTTTTATAACTAACAGATAAATTTGCCTTAAATTTTTAAAGAAACAAGTGTGGTATATAAAAAAGAGCATAGTTAAATAGATGGAGATAAAACTCATCTGAGAAGGATGCAAAGCCTTATTTTTGAAAAATGATCACAGGAAAAATACTGTAAAAGAGTGGGTTGTATCAAAGGAAATACCTATTATATAATGAAGGAATAGAATATTAAGAGACAGTGACCTAAAAAGGAAAAAGAATATTGAAAATGTAAGTTGGTATAAGCCACTATAAACTTTCTAATAAAATTAAGGACACACCTGGCTTCAGTCTTTCATAGGTATTCTTCTTTAGGATTTGTCTCGAATTTGTCTCAAAATTATTTTAGGCACTTGTAATGAACTAGTTCATCTCTGTCCTAATGCTATATTAGTAATTATTATATAGTAATGTATTATTATAATTAGTAATTATAATTAGTAATTATAATTAGTAATTAGTAATTATTATATAGTAATGCTATATTAGAATTATTAAAGTAGATCTCTCATTGCAATGGTAATTTTACAAACAGATAATTAATTCCATGAGAATAGGGGTTATGTTTCATTATTTTTCCCTTGTAACATCTGTAATGCAAAACTATGCACAGAAAAAATATATTCAGTATAGTAAATAAAACCTCGTTACGGGGCACATGGGTGGCTCAGTTGGTTAAACATTCAACTCTTGACTTCTGCTTGGGTCATGATTGTAGCGTCATGAGAATGAGTCCTGCATCGGGCCCACACTGGGCTTGGAGCCTGCTTGGGATTCTCTCTCTGTCCCCCTCTGCTCCCTGCCCCAACCAAATCCTCATGTACACACCCTCTCTTTCTCTTAAAGAAACAACCTTCATTACAGATTAGCAATGGATTCTGATGACAGGAAACACTAACTCAGAACCCCAATTAAACGAAATGTTATTCCCACCAAAAGTAATCCCATTCTTCTCATTAGTAGGCTTATACATACAATAAAATTGTACTCCTTTATGTTTTGGATTTCAACAAAAATTATGAAAATTTGTTTTCTCTCTTATTGTATACATACTTTCACACTAATCTTGATTTTTACCTGCAAAGTCTAAAATGTTTGCTATCTGGTCCTTTATAGGAAAAAAGACTGCTGATCCTGGGGCATCTGGGTGGCTTGGTCTGTAGAGTGTCTGACTTCAGCTCAGGTCATGATGCCGGGGTTCTGGGATGGAGCCCCTTTGCCTGGCTCCCTACTCAGCAGAAAGCCTACTTTTCCCTCTCCTTCTGCCTGCTGCTCTGCCTACTTATGGTCTCTCTATCAAATCAAGAAATAAAATCTTAAAAAAAAAGATTGCTGAACTTGTGACAAGATTGAGCCTGGAAATATCATTAAGAACCCAATTCAGTCTTTTGTGGAGAATAGTTACGTCAGAGAATGTTTCCTGGAGAAAGTGATGGTTGGGATGGGGCTGAAGGATTCAAGTGACTTAGCTGGTGAGGCTTGCCGGACGCACCATCCAGGCAGAGGCAAAAGGATCTCTAAAGAACTGGAAACACAAGGGCCTATCACATTTAGAAAAACTGGAAGTGTGATCAGGGACTGGCACCAAGAATGGATAGAAAGGAGGCATCCATGGGGTTCAATGTTGCAGTGGGGTCAAGCACGGTCAGGACTAAAGAGTGCCTTGGATTTAGCAAAATGTGTGAAAAACAATTGGTGGGTGGTCTTCATTTACTTTCACTGTGAAATCAGTGGACTGCCAAGAACAGAAGCCAGAATGTAGTGGGTTAAGAAGGTACAACGCAGGGGGTAAGGAGAAAATGGAGAGGATCCAGAGAGAAAGAATACTAGCTACAGGGGGATGTAGAGTAGAATTTTCATAAAGACAAGAAAGATTGGAATGCTTTGGTCAAATGCTGTGGGCACGGAGCCCTGAGAACAAATAAGGCAAGGGATTCAGAGTAAAAATGGAAGGATTTAGCCTTAGAAGCCGATAGTGTACAGTTTCTACTGTAATCAAAGAGATGACATATGGGGCATAGATTCAGGAAAGTTTTAGGCACACTTACAGAAAATTAAGGAAGATCTTTTAAGATGGGATTTACTCCTTCAGCAACATAGAGGGAAAGATAGTCTCAGGGGAAAAAAAAAAAAAAAGAGGCTTTTAAAGAACCACAGTTGATAATGGGGAAAGAGCTGCACAGGGAAACCTCTGAGGACTGCTGGGCAGAGCTGAGAACCCAGCTGGGGAGGAGACTGTAATTTTTAGTAACATTAGCCTGTGGAGGTCTGAGGTTTTTTCCAGCTGCATTTGGAGGACTGGAGGTAGGCTCACAAGAGGTCAACATTTGGATTTATCCAGAGCTGGGTTTTTGCCAGATGGGTTTAACAGAATCCTGAATGGGTAAGGCAGTTGAAAATATTACAAGAGCGTGGATGAAGTGATGCATTGTGAGGTCTAGGTCTGGGGGCAGAAGTGATTAAAAGAGGGAGGCCAAAAAGGACAGAGGGCAGAGATGGCATAGCTTCATGAGGTTTTAAAACAAAAATTAAAAAACAAAACAAAACAAAACCAAGCAAGTGTAACAAGAAGTGAGAATGATGGCTGAATGAGGGATTCTTGCTCTGAATGAAATTTGAATTTAAGTTTTCAGAGATGAAAGAGTCCAGTGTGTGATTACAAATACAGCTGAAATTAGTGGAGGAATCTGGGGTTGGAGTCAAAAGAGCCAAGGCTCCACTTAACTTCCACAAAACAGCATCTGGAGTATATGGACTGGTCTTGAGAAAACATCTCCCCCTTGAGTTTTTCTAATGACATGATCTAAGGGGACATTTTCCAGCATTCAATATTCTAGAGTATTTGAATAAAGTTCATTTGTTCCATCTCAGATCTGTGTGCTCACTCCCTCCTCCGAATCCTGTCAGTGATCTCTCTCCGGGAAGTAGCTAAGTACGAGAACACAGGGCAGATATCCGACTGGGTCTAAGAATTCCCACCTGAGGAAAATTCTGGCACATGCTGCAACATTGACAAAACCTGAAAACATAGTGGTAAGTGAAATAAGCCAGTCACAAAAAGAAAGATACTGTATGATTCCACTTACTTTTTTTTTTTTTTAAAGATTTTTATTTATTTATTTGAAGAGAGAGGGGGAGAGAGAAAGCATACCAGTGAGAGGAGGGGCAGAGGGAGAAGAAATTGAGGCAGAGCCCCAATGTGGGGCTGGACCCAGGACCCCAGGATCATGATGTGAGCTGAAGCAGACTTTTTTTTTTTTTAAATATTTTATTTATTTATTTGACAGACAGAGATCACAGGTAGGCAGAGAGGCAGGCAGAAAGAGGAAGGGAAGCAGGCTCCCACCCGAGCAGAGAGCCCGATGCGGGGCTCGATCCCAGGACCCTGGGATCATGACCTGAGCTTAAGGCAGAGGCTTTAACCCACTGAGCCACCCAGGTGCCCCCTGAAGCAGACTTTTAACTGACTGAGCCACCCAGGTGCTCTTGTATGATTCCACTTATACAAGAGACCTAGAGTAGTTAAATTCATGGAGATAGAAAGTAGAATGGTGATTGCCAGGGGCTGGAGGAAGTGGCACCGGGGACTCACTGTTTAATGGGTACAGAGTTCAGTTTTGCAAGAGGAAAAGTGTTCTGGAAATGGATAGTGGTGTACATTGTACATTGTACAATGTAAATGTACTTAATGCTTAAAAATGGTTAAAATGCTTAAAAACGGTTAGCATGGGATATGTTATGTGTATTTTATCAGAATAAAAAAGTAACTAGATGCATATATATGGTCACATGATATATAAAGAAGGTGACATTACAGTATCATGAAGAAGGGAGGTTGATGACCAATTGGATATCTGTAAGGAAAAATATAAATCTTCACCCCTATCTCACACCATACAGAAATATCAATTCCAGATGAACTGCAAATATAAATGTGAAAGCTAAAACAATAATGCTTGTAGGATAAAATGAAGAACAACTCTGTAACCTTAGAGGAGGCAAGGACTGCTTAAATAGGGTACAAAAAACTCGAACCGTAAAAGAAACCCCCCCCAAATCAGAATATGTTAAAATTAAAAACTTCTGTTCAACAAAACATACTAATGAGAGAGTGAAAAGGGAAGCCAGAGAATTAGAGGAGATACCTGCAACACACGTAACTGAAAAATGATTTGTTAAGACTATATAAAGAACTCAATAGGTCAGTAAAGGCGGACAAATCAGTGGAAAAATGAACAAAAGACTAACACACATCAGCGTTTCCAAAAAATAAAACAAAACAAAAACCCAACAACAAACAAATGAAAAGGTAGTGGACTTCAATTTGTTATCATAGACCCGCAAATTAAACTATCTTAAGACACTGCTACAAACCATCAGATTAAAAAGACAGAGACAACTAAGTGAGAATATGGAATCATTAGAATTCTTACCCAGGCTGGTGGGAGTGTAAATTGGTACTACTTTGGAAACTGTTTGGCAAGCTGGACCGATGCATGCCCAATGATCCAAAAATTTCCAAAGGAATGCAACACGTGCTCACTAAAAGACATGTTCTATAACGCACAGCAGGGCGCTGTTAACTGCCAAAAGAGGGAAACTACTCATATGTCCATCAGGAGTAAAATGGGTGGGATATTGCAGAACATTCACATAATAGACTGCTAGACAGCAGTGACAATAACCAATCTGCAGTAACACCCACAATAATTCATCAACATGATGAATCTCACAAAATAATGTTATGCCAAAATATGAAGCCAGTTACAAGGGAGTTCATATTGTATTTTTCCATTTACATAAAGCACACAAAACCAATCTATGGTAAGTCAAGACAGTCATTCCCCTTTGGTTGAAAGAGGGATGGGGAGGCAGATAGTGCCTGGAAGAGGGCAATAAGGGAATTTCTATGATGTAACCAAGTGTATTTCAAGGATATTGGTACTGATAAACTTAAGAAACCAGACAAAAGAATAATGAGGTAAGAAATATCTCAAGATGGGGTACCTGGGTGGCTCAGTGGGTTAGGCCTCTGCCTTTGGCTCAGGTCATGATCTCGGGGTCCTGGGATCAAGCCCCCATCGGGCTCTCTGTTTGGCGGGGAGCCTACTTCCCCCTCTCTCTCTGCCTGCCTCTCTGCCTACTTGTGATCTCTCTCTGTCAAAGAAATCTTTTTTTTTTTTTAAAGATTTTATTTATTTATTTGACAGAGAGAGATTACAAGTAGGCAGAGAGGCAGTCAGAGAGAGGAGGAAGCAGGCTCCCTGCTGAGCAGAGAGCCTGATGTGGGGCTCGATCCCAGGACCCTGGGATCATGACCCGAGCTGAAGGCAGAGCCTTTAACCCACTGAGCCACCCAGGCGCCCCTGTCAAATAAATCTTAAAAAAAAAAAAAAAAATAAGCCAGTCACAAAAAGAAAGATACTGTATGATTCCACTTACTTTTTTTTTTTTTAAAGATTTTTATTTATTTATTTGAAGAGAGAGGGGGAGAGAGAAAGCATACCAGTGAGAGGAGGGGCAGAGGGAGAAGATTTTTTGGCCAACAGTTATAGTATCAGTCATCCAGGAGGTTATGAAGGGAACGGAATTATAGTAGGGGGGATTTTAGGTGTTAAAAAGAACATGCTGTGCATAAGAGATTGTGTTTGGTGAGCAAGTGGCCATCAAATATCTACTGAGGATCTTTTATGTGCCAGGCAGGGTAAAACTTGGTCAAGATAGAGGGGAGTACCTACACACACAGTGCAAAGTGCTGAGGGTGGGGGTGAGAAGAGAAGGAATACACAAAAGAAATAAACACAAGAGAGTAGACAAAGAAAGGAGTACCTGCAATAAATGCTGCAGAATGATGGAAGCCAATCATTATTAAAGTATGTATTTGGGAGATTAGTGGTTATTTAATGCAAATCCTACCTTGGTTTAAGATCAGGGAATATGGTGAACCAAAAACAACATACATGTAGAAACCCAACTAAAAAACCTGGTTAACCCCACTTTTCTTCAACTTTAGTTGAATGGTCCTTCCTTGCTAAAAATAAACATGACTTGTTGGCAGTTTTAAAAGAAGGGAGATCTGGAAGAGAATCTCTAGGTGGGAACATGCCTCTACCAATTCCCGTATCGCCCCCCTCCCCCAGTCAAAGAATGAAAATTAGATTAAGAAATTGGAGGGTTAGGGGAGTTTGGGTGCCTTCTGCTGGGGTCATGATCTCAGGGTCCTGGGATCCAGCCCTACATCGAGCTCCCTGCCCAGAGGGGAGTCTGCTTCTCTCTCTCCCTCTGCCTCTCCCCTTGGCTTGTACTCTCTCTCCCTTTCACTCACTCTCTACTCTTTCTCAAATGAATAAAATCGTAAAAAAAAAGAAAAAAAGAAAAGAAAAGAAAAAAAAGAAATGGGTGGGTTGGTTTTCCAATTTTACTCTTTTCCAACTTTGGTGTCAATCCCAGTGTACAAATTAGAGCAAACATTAAAGGAGATAGAAAGCATTTATTTGGTAAGTGCTCACTCTGTTAAACTAGAAGATCATACTGCCATGGTGAGGCAGATATGTCACAGATCATTTTAAAAAAGTATATTAAAGGGGCGTCTGGGTGGCTCAGGGGTTAAAGCCTCTGCCTTCGGCTCAGGTCGTGATCCCAGGGTTCTGGGATCGAGCCCCACACCCGGCTCTCTGCTTAGCGGGAAGCCTGCTTCCCTTCCTCTCTCTCTACCTGCCTCTCTGCCTGCTTGTGATTTCTGTCTGTCAAATAAATAAATAGAATCTTCAAAAAAAAAGTGTATTAAATATGTTATGTAATTAAATAGAAGAAAACCCGGGGGAAAAGGAAGGCGTGACCATTCTTGGGAGAGTTTGGAAAAGCTTCACTGAAGCCTCACTGACATTTAAGTTGGGCCTTGGAGAATGGAGTAGGAGTATGTCAAGAAGTGGAGTGAGGCCAGAAAGAGCCTAGAGTATTGAGGAACAGCGCAGAAACTCGGGACTGGTTTCAGCACTGGGCTGTGTGTTCCATATATAATGAGAGAAAGAGGAGCTAGGAAGGTAGGCTGGAGACTAGGGAGCAGAGCATCTTCTACAAGAATTAAGAGCATGATACGTCAGAAGACGAAATGGCACAGAGGTTAGGAGCACTGGCTGTGTTCTAAATCGGGCTCCACCGTTTATTCGCTATGCGATCTGCGCAACAGCCTGGGCCTCAGTGTTAGCGTTTGTAACATGGAAATGATAATCTTTGCCTTATACAGTGGCTAGGAGAATGAAATGACTGAATGTGTATCGATCGTTTAGCACAGGGTCCAGCCCATTCACCGCTAAATGAGAATACATCATCATTGTCATCATTATCAGCCCACCCTCTCCTCCCTGCTACCGCTAAAGAAGCCAAGTTAGTTCGGTTCGGCCGCGCCCACAGGCCACCGCTCCGCCCTCTCAGGCCTTAGACCTCTGTTCAAAGAGTGGGGCCGGGCCAGAGAAGGGGCGGGCGGGCCTGGCGGGTAGCGTCCACGCCGCCGCTTACCAGGGCTGGGGTCTCGCTCCTCGTCCTCGGCTGTCCCCCGGGCCTTGAAGCCGGGCGGCAGCGCCGGCCCGATCAGATCCCTCGCCATCCGCAGTAGCGGACACTGCTCAAGCTTACAACTCTAACCACGCAGAGTCAAATCTACCCAAGAGGCAACCCGGGATCCGTCGGAAATGCAGGAAGTTTTCCCGGCGCCTGCCGATGACGTAGCAGCCTCTGGTTGGCAGAGTTGCGTAATTCGCGAGAACGGAGGTGACGCCTAAGGCTTGTGCCACATTCGCATGCTGGGTTTCCACCTGGCGGGAGGCATGGCTGAGCCGGCTAGTGATTTCGTGTCTTCTGCAGGGTGGTTGCCAGCATCCGAGCTGACCCCCACTTTGGGGCCTCCGAGGGACACTGCCGCGCAGCGGGACAGCTGGATGCTCTGGGCAATGCTGCCGCCGCCACCACCACCGCCTTCGTCGTCCGCCCCCGTAGCAGGGTCACAGCCTTCCTCAGAGAAGCAGCCCCTTCAGGAAGCCCAGGCTCTCCCCGAGGCGCCTCCTCCCTTCGACGCCCAGATTCTTCCCGGGGCACAGCCTCCCTTCGACGCCCAGTCCCCGCTTGATTCTCAGCCTCACCTCAACGGCCAGCCTTCCTGGAATTTCCAGGCTTCGACATCATGGTATTGGAGACAGTCTCCTGGTGTTTTTCCTGGGCATCAGAACGCTCCAGGTAGGCTCTTACTCCTCTCCTCACCACCCCTTTATTTTTCTTCTCCCCTTCTTCCCTCTCTCACTTTCCCCCTTTTCCTCTCTCTACTTCTGATTCTGCCCTGCACTCTTGAAGGCTGTTCATTCATGTCTCATAATTTGTACGACAGTAATGTTTTTCCCCGCCTATTCAGTCAGTTCGACAGTTATTTATTGAATTCCAACTATGTACCAGGAACTGGGAACATAGCAGTGAAGCAAACATACAAACATCTCTATATTTATGGAGCTTAACATTTCCTGGTGGCAGAAGACAGAATAAAGCAGTGTGCATTAGAAGGCAATGAGTGCTACGGAGAGAGACACAGCAAAGAAGAAGAATGATAGGGCAGTTTTAAATGTCAGTGTCAGTCATAAAGAAGGTGACATTCGAGCAAAGGGAGGTGAGCGATCAGAGCTGTGGATAATCTGGGGGAATAGGGATGTAAGCAGAATGAACTGCAAGTGCAAAGATCTTGAGGCAGGAGCTGTAGATTGGAGCTGAAGCCCATGTTGCTAGAGAGGAAAGAGCCCCTAGATTGGGGAAGAGGGCAGACCTGCTAGGGCCTTGTAGATGTTGGGACTTTGACTTTTTACTCCTGTGATAGGGTTAGTTTAGGGGCGTGAAACAATTTGATTTATATTTTAGAAGGATTAATGGGCCACTGATGGAAATTGACTTAAAGGGGAAACGAATTAAGAAGCTTTTGCACCTATGCAAGTGAAAGATATTGGCGACTTGGACCAGGGTGGAGCTCAGGAGATGATGAGAAGTGCTGGATTCCAGATCTAATTTGAAGGTAGGGTAGGGCCAACACGATCTGCTGAAGGATCAGATACAACACGATCTGCTAAAGGATCACACAAGGTGTGAGGTAAAGATAAGAAAAGAATAAAGTTTTTTGCCAAACAAGCAGAAGAATGGGGGTGGAACAGATTTGGAAGGAAGACCAGGAGTTGAGTTTGGAGTATGTTTGTGTCAAATAGAGATATTGAATAGGCTGTTAGTTTGTACTTTCCAGGGGGAGATTTGTAAATTTTTTAAAGATTTTATTTATTTGACAGAGAGAGAAATCACAAGTTGGCAGAGAGGCAGGCAGAGAGAGAGAGAGAGGAGGAAGCAGGCTCCCCGCGGAGCAGAGAGCCCGATGCAGGGCTCCATCTTAGGACCCTGGGATCATGACCTGAGCCGAAGGCAGAGGCTTTAACCCACTGAGCCCCCCAGGAGCGCCCAAGGGGGAGATTTGTAGCTGGAGCTGTGAATTTGGGTATCAGCATATAGATCGTATTTAAAGCCATGAGTTTGTTCACTTAAAACACTTCTCCAACTCTGCCTAAGATTTAATTTACATTAACTTGAATCCAGATCAGTGTTTGGGTTCCAGCCAAGTGCTGGGAATAGGAATGTGCCTAAGACAGTTGTAAATCAGATGAGATGAGCTCATAAATATAAATCAACACAGCATGACTGGTGATGGAGGCATATGAAAGGTGATTTCAGAGTGTAGAGGAAGTTGGAAAGCTTTTGGAGGAAGTGTCTTGGGAGAGTGAGTACAAGGTGAGTTCTGAGAATTGCGCTGTTCTGGTGTGACTGAAGTAAAGTAAGTGGAGGGTATGGAGTGAAGAGTAGGTTGAGGAAATAAACCGAGATCTCATTAGAGGACTCTGGGAAGCCATTTATAGATTGTCCAGCAGGATTGTGACCAGTGGAGGATTATTTTGTGATGTCAGTGTGCAGGGTCTGTTGGAAGAGAGGGGTTAGGAACTGGAAGACAGTGGGGTAGGCTGTCAGAGTAATTGAGGTGAAAGATAAGGGTTTCAGAGTTGAGTCATGGCAATAAGACAGGAAAGAATTTGAGAGAAAGTATATTTCACAAGGCTCTGTTTGCCTAGTGTAAAATTGATGCTGAAAGCACTATATTGGGATTTTATTGTTTACATTTCTACTGTTTGAAATAACTACAAGGAATTTCATCAGGTTAGGGTGGCCACTCCTTTCTTTCCTTTGACACCTAAAGTATGTATGGATTTGTAATCTTACCAATTATGTATTCATCTGAAAAATATTTATTTGGTAGATTGTTCTTAATCTTTGTTAATATGTTTGAACTATTACTCTTCTCAGAAGAGGTAGTTTTTGCTCAAGTATTTGTGACATGTTAGGGCAAATAAAAATTTAAAAATTGTGTCATTGGAAATACTTATGGATTTCTATTTGTTTTTTAGTTAAACATCCTTATTTTCCACGAAAATATGATCCAAAGTTCGCTGATGTCAACTTCCCTCCCAGTAGAAAACAGAAAAAAAAGGTATTTTTAAAGATATTCTTGAATGTGACGCTTGGGTCCCTATGTCACTGTTTCATGCCTTATATTTCTGTCATAACGGTCTCAATGTTTTGCATCCATTTTTGACACAGGCCTGGCTAAAATAGGATCTTAACTTTAAGGAAAAACTTTAAGCAAAATCTTTTTGAGAAATAAATGGAGAAATTGTAGAAAAAACATTCAATCCAGTTCAGTATATTTTCATGAATAAATATAATTGAGAATTATATTACTAGTAAGTATAAATGTTATTAAATCTTGCTGAGCTAAAAAAAATATGTGTGTGTATACATATATATATACACACACATGTATATTAACAAATTGGGATGGGAAGGATGGAATTTAGGGAGAAAGAATGGAAATCCAAACTTTTCTCTTATAAAATTGAAAGCATGGAGTTAAGAACAAATTACAATGACATAAACCTTTTGTTTTTTATGATTTTTTTTTTTTATAACACAGATCTTTTAGGAACAAATATTTCTGTGTTTAAAAAAAGCATTTGCAGGGCTCCTGGGTGGCTGAGTTGGTTGAGCGTCTGCCTTTGGCTCAGGTCATGATCACAAGGTTCTGGGATCCAGCCCCGCATTGGGCTCCCTATTTGGCGGAAAACCTGTTTCTCCCTCTCCCTCTGCTTGTGTTCCCTCTCTCGCTGTGTCTCTCTGTCAAATAAATAATTAAAATCTTTAAAAAAAAAAAAAAGCATTTGCAGCAGTTTTTCTTGTGTCAAATTCAATTAAAATTAAATTTAATATACATAATTTGTTTATCTTCTATACCTGAAGTAATGTCTGAAATTGTTCAGACAAGGTTTTCTGTGCTGTCATTGTTATTTATTATTTGTTTATCTCAATTCCTTATAGTGCTTCAGTTCTTTTCAGTAGTGGGTATTTACCATTTTTATGAAAAATTATTTTTTTAAAATCAGGATCAACTCTTGGTTATGCTTCAGAGACCAAATCTTAAAATAGGCTTCCTTTATTCTTGTTTTTTTTTTTTTTTTAGATTATTTATTTATTTATATTAGAGAGGGGGAGAGAGAACTTGCACATAGATGTGCACAGAGGGAAGGGGCAGAGGCAGAGAGAATCTTAAGCCGACTTCCCAGTGAGCACTCAACAGACCAGGGCTCAATCTCAAGACCCTGAGATCATGACCTGAACTGAAATCAGGAGCCCTGGATGCTTAACCGACTGAGCCACCCACGTGTCCCAGGCTTTTTTTATTCTGATGAGGGTTATAAATCTGGTCTGTTTTAAGGTATATAAATGTCAGGGTACCTTGCTGGCTCAGTTGGTAGAGCATGTGACTCTTGATCTTGGGATTGTAAGTTTGAGCCCCAAGTTGGGTACAGGGATTACTTAAAATCTTAAAAAAAAAAGTAATGTCATTATTTTAGAATGAGTTGAATAAAGTCTACAGCATGAAATTAGTATCCTTCTTCATTTTGGCATGGAAACTGTGTAGCTAATACTAAGAAAATATTGTGCATGTATAATGTATTTATTAACGTAATCCCACCATTAAATGGGATTTAATGGGAAACCATTAAATGGGAAACCATTTCCTATATAGTCTGTCATGGTGGTTATCTTTTTTTGTTTTATGTTTAAACATAAAAATAGCAAATTTGAAAAAAAAACCTGACCTTTACTCAATAATGTTTTTTGGGGGGTTTCAAAAAAATGTAATATAGTTGTTTTTCCTATAAGTTAGAATGCTGTCTTTACCAGGAATACTGATCATTAGATTATTTTGACATATGCTGTACTCTTAATTAGATTACCAATTTGAAATCTATGATCATATTTGCTTTACTTAGATTTAAAATTTCTTTACCATGCCTGGCTTTTCCTAATGTATTTCCAAAAAATAAAATAAAAAACCAAATACTCCTTCATTAGACATGTACTCAAAAGTTTCTCCCACATACATGATGGGTTATGTGAAAAATCAAAGTACATACCACTGGAAGGATAGTTATATTTTTATTATGGATTAAAATTTTTTTTTTATCAAAAGCCTAATGCCTCTGTTTTTGTTTGCAGAAAAGAAAGGAACCAGTTTTTCATTGTTTTTGTGATACCTGTGATCGTGGTTTTAAAAATCAAGAAAAGTATGAAAAACACATGTCCGAACATACGAAAGTAGGTTTTTCTTGGTTTCCCTGAAATTGATAGCAAAGTGGGTATATTTGGTAGAAATTCTGAGCTTTTTTCCATAAAAGTTTATAATTTTCATAAAAAAGTTGTTTGATTACTTGACAAATTGAGACTGAGACCCTGGGATTTGCAGTTTGAGGGCGGGGAGCCCACTGCTTCAGGAAGAGGCAAGATGGCAGCAAAGAAGGGAGGTCTGACAGCTGTGTGTGTGCATCTCCTCTGCTTTGTAAGGGTGCTGGACCTCACCTACGGTTCTCTCTATCACCTTTGTGTGTTTTTTCCCCTTAAACACTTCCCTTGACTATTTAATCACACTGTAACTTGCCATGGTCCATTACTCTCTAAGGATGGTCTGGACCTTATTAAGTACTTTTAAGAAATTTTTAATCATAATGTTCTTAATTTGGAAAGGTTCTTTTCAGTTAATAGGAATGCCCCTTCAACTTTGGGAATTAAGAAAATTTTATAACATTGCTGATGTTATGCATTTACTAAGTAGAGAAGTAAGTGATATACATTATTGTTTTATATGCTTTGAGAATGTCCTTCCTTTTTAAATACAATCCTATTTTGAAATGCTGTTTTGCTATGGACGTAAGTAATTCAACCAGATTATGTCTGAATATGTAGTAGTAGGATAAATTTTATATGGAAAACATTGAATGGTCTTTTTCCCTAAACTCTTTCAGTGTCCTGAAGTAGATTGTTCTTTTAGTGCACATGAGAAGATTGTCCAGTTCCATTGGAGAAATGTAAGTTCTTGTGTGGGTTTTTGTTTTTTTTTTTAAATTTAAATTCATGCTCTTTTTATTTCATTGATTTGCTGTCCACAGCTCTTCGTTTACATAGCCTAATAATAAGTAACAGTCATGGAGTACTTTGTACTTTGTATTATTCAGTTTTATCCTCATAAACCACTATGTGAAGCAGATAAATATTGGCCAGAGTTAATAGATTAAAAAAAATAATAATAACTTGTCCAGGGCCTTAGAAATGATTCTTGCACTTGAGTTTCTTGACCACACATTCTATACTTGTTTTACTACATGGTGCTGCTTCAGATCATTCTATTTATTCATTATTTTTTTAGTTACCTCAGCCAGTTTTGGTTGGTCAGTCATTCATTTGGGTATTTGATGTCGGTTGAGAAATAATGACATACCTACTTTGTAACCAAAGTTATGTTACTCCTTTTTTCTTTATCAATAGCACTAATCTAAATACATAAAAAATTACTCTTTTTCCTTTAAAGGAGGAGTCATAATAATGGATAGATAACATCTGATTACTTTTTTTAAAAATTGTCTCTGCTAAGAAATTTAATGTTGAGTACAGAGTCTCCATTATCCCTCATGATACTGGAAATTTAGTGAGAAACATACAACATGAGGGGGCCTGGTTGGTTCAGTCAGTATAGCATGTGACTGTTGATCTCAGCATTGTGAGTTCAAGCCTTGGGGACATGGAGCCTACTTTAAAAAACAAAAAGTTAAAAAACAAAACAAAACAAAAAACAGCCAACACATATGCTTCCTGATGTTCAGCAGGCTTTTTCTCCCTAGATGCATGCTCCTGGTATGAAGAAGATCAAGTTAGATACTCCAGAGGAGATTGCAAGATGGAGGGAAGAAAGAAGGAAGTGAGTCAAGAGTTCAGAACTAGTGAAATAACTTTCTTGTACTGTGGCAAGGTTGACTACTTCCAACTAATGCCCGTTCTGGCCCTAATGAGTACTTTGAAAAAGGAAATGATGGTGTTTTTCAACATTGCAAATATTCCTCTGAAAATGACTAGTACTAATTTTGCTGTTCTTCGGGGTTGGTATGTAGTGAACTTGAGATTGTTACTTGATGTTTTAAAAAGAAGTGTACAGTTTTTACTAGGGCAGTTTTGATTGATTGAATTCCCTTATAATGTTGATACTAGGGAATGGGGGTGTGAGCTATATTATATGAGGTTTGTTATTGAGGAAGTTTTGAGAAGACCTAATAGGATCTCTTTGTGAATAACTGGTGTTGTCATGGGACCGTACTCTGCTCTTTGAGGGGAGCTACCGCATGCCTCCTATGTTAGATGTTCAGTGCTCAGGTAGTCATGAGTGGGTGCTCTTATTCAAAAATATATAATACTTCACTATGTTTTTCTTTTGATTTTTTTTTTTCCTCCCCCAACAAAAACTTGTTGGATGACTGCAGTATGCTTGGTAGAGGAAGTATAGCAATGATACATGTGTTTATCCTTAATTTTAAAAAGACCAGGAATTCTTTCCTGTGAGTAATGGCTAAGAAAATTCAGCCACAACATGACTTGTGGCTTTATGCTTGTTAGGGAGAAAGTTTAATAGATGTCTAGCTAGATATACTCATGAAAAATCCCACTCTCTTACTGTCTTCTCAGAAAGGAATATGACAGCTCACCCTGAAGCTGAAACCAGGCAGAACTATTGAATGGTCAAATGCATTTTTAAGTCAGATGATGGTTTTCTGGAGTTAAGAAATGAGGTACCTGTACCCCTGGGGCTAATAATACATTGTATGTTAATAAAAAAATAAAAAAAAAATGAGGAGAGCCTGAGATGAGAAAGAGGATAGTTATCTTCTGAGGTCAAGAAAGGTACTTAAAACTCTTTGGACCAGCAGGTGAAATTTTTGCTTTGTTCAACTTAATTTTTTAGTTTATTTTTAAATTCAACGTTTTTATTTGTAACAAATAATTTGAGACTGTGTTGGCATTATGGAAAGAGGATGTTAGTAAAATTATTGGTGTTTATTATCACCACAGTTGTCATCCCCAGAGTCTGGATATGTGAGTGAGATAAGCTTGATGGGATGCCCAGCAAAGAATAAAGTATGACTTGGCACGTTTTATTAGTTCATTAATATGTGCTGTGGGTACAATGTGAAGTTGTGAGTAAACGTACCAATGAGAAACAGCCCAGGGTATCTTTTTTTTTTTTTAAAACATTTTATTTATTTATTTGACGGAGAGAGATCACAAGTAGGCAGAGAAGCAGGCAGAGAGAGAGAGAGGGAAGCAGGCTCCCCACTGAGCAGAAAGCCCGACGCGGGACTCGATCCCAGGACCCTGAGATCATGACCTGAGCCTAAGGCAGCGGCCCAACCCACTGAGCCATCCAGGTGCCCCCAGCCCAGGGTATCTTAATGCTTTTGTATAGCACTCACTGTCTCACTTGTAAATCTCTTAAAATACACGTTTTTGTTTTTTTTTTAATATTTGAGTATAGTCGGTACATAATGTCATATTGGTTTCAGGTATACAGAGTAGTAGTTCAACAAGTCTATAGATTATGCTTTGCTCACCACAATGTAGCTACTGTCCATCACCACACAACACTATTATAATACCATTGACTATATTCCTATGCTGTACTTTTTATCCCAATGACTTGGTCATTCCATAACTGGAAGCCTGTGTCTCCCACTTGCCCTTCACCCATCCTTCCACCCACCTCCCCTCTAGCGATCATGAGTTTGTTCTCTGTGTTTATAGGTTTGATTCTGCTTTTTTGTTTATTATTTAGTTTTATTTTTCAGATTTCACATTTAAGTGAGGTCACATGATATTTGTCTTTCTCTTTCTGACTTACTTCACTTACCATAATTCCTTCTAAGTCCATCCATGGTATCTTCAATTGTTAATTTAAACCCACTTGCATATGTAATGTCATGGCAGATGTTACACTGTTAGGTGAAAAAGTTAGTGACTGCCCTTTAAAGCTACAGGGATAATTCTGTGGGAAACCAGCATAAACATTAAGATTTAGAACCAATTGAGAGCAAACAGAATTTAGTCGAGGGGTATATAAATATCAGTTATGAATACTGTAAAATGCAGAGATGGATGGTGGTGAAGGGATGATCAGAAGAATTTAATTTTGAAGCAAGTAGAATCTAGCCACTTAGAATTTTAGTCACACCTTTGGCTAACACATGAAGGAGTTTAAGCCACCAGGAGCAGAGTATACTGGAATGCCTTTTTCTCTTTACCTCCTAGGCAGAATCTTATCTTGAGAGACCTGTGTCAGATGTCACCTCAAATGTCACTCTCTTCTTAATCTTCATTTTCTTTATCTCAGTGCTGCCAGAGTACTAGTCTCTAATGAGATAAGGAACTTGTATTAGAATGTAAATTGATACATTACTTTTTTCTTAAGATTCTATTTATTTATTCGACAGACAGAGATCACAAGTAGGCAGAGAGGCAGGCAGAGAGAGAGGAGGAAACAGGGTCCCCGATGAGAGAAGAGCCTGATGCTGGGCTCGATCCCAGGACCCTGGGATCATGACCTGAGCCGAAGGCAGGGGCTTTAACCCACTGAGCCACCCAGGCGCCCCTCCTTTTTTTATTGAGAGGAAATCTTGGTGAAGATGTCGGCTGATTTAAATATTTACTTAGGAACATAGTTGGTCTATACTCTGGCTTCAGCGTGTGGATTGGCTGCCAATCCATGGACCACCCTAACCTAAGGCAGTATGGACTACCTCATTTGTGACTATGTAGCTTATGAATACAGCCATGGTAGCACCTCTTGCATAGTATGCTAGTCATCCCTAGTCTTAGACATCTTTGATTCCACTGCACTTTGCACTATGCCTGGAATTTAGTATGTGGAGAATAAATATTTGTTGATTGAATTTCTGTTAAATGGTACAGGGTAGGAACACCCAGTTTCAGCACGAGGGGAGCTCAGCCAATTGTGTGGTCAAACTTAGAAGCAGTTAGGACCATAACGTGGTTTGACTTAGTGAAGAACTCAATATGCATGGCATATTGAAGCACCTAGCTCCTTGCTCCCTTTAGCTGGCTTCTTTATTGATAGAGTTGTTTCTCCTCACAGCTCCCTAAGTATGTGGTTATTTTGTTGTGTTTTGTTTTTTGTTTTGCTTCTTTGTTTTTATCAATAGGTTATATCTTTTTATTATTTTACACAGAGGAATAATAAAACAAGAAGAATTAACTCCATTTCCTGTTTGATACTTTGGTTTTGAAGATTGAATGCGACCGTGTTGAAGATTGTATCATGCTAGATGGGATGGAAGTGACCTAACTGCTAAAACACTAGGCTGTTGTTCCCCTTGCTACTTAGCCCTGACTTTGATCAGTTGGGAGTTGGTGCTGCTCAATGGTGCCAGGCCTTTTTATAAATGTCTAATTCTTTTGAGGTGGATGACAATGCTGCTAGTCAGCATAGATTATAAAGCAGCTAAGAAGTTAACTAAACTCAGTTGTTGAATCTTGCAAGTTTTGAGTTCACTTAAGTGAGTAGGAAAGGTCTGAGATGAGTTTCTAATTTGCCAGCTTTGGTTCTCTTATCTCTGGTGGCTGTATAAATTGAATCATGAACTTTGAGAAAGTTAGACCAATATTAGTGATGGTCACCATTTTCAATGACTGTGTTCTACAGTCCACAAGACTGTTCTACAGTCCTTCCCTCTTTCTCAGCATGTAGTCTGGAGGAGGGCAGTGTTCCTTGGCAAAGGGAGGTTGAACTGAACTCAGATCTAGCTAGGAGAAGATGAGGGGAGGCAGGGAGGCATATCTAGATGGATTGGCATGTTCAAGGAACTTGAGTATAGGTAAGAGATTATAGAAGTTTTTATTTTTTAATTTTTAAAAAATTTTTAAAAGATTTTATTTATTTATTTGACAGAGAGAGCTCTCACAAGTAGGCAGAGAGGCAGGCAGAGAGAGAGGAGGAAGCAGGCTTCCTGCCGAGCAGAGAGCCCGATGCGGGGCTCAATCCTAGGACCCTGGGATCACGACCTGAGCCGAAGGCAGAGTCTTTAACCCACTGAGCCACCCAGGTGCCCCCGACATGATAGAAGTGTTTTTTTTTTGTTTTTTTTTTTTAAGATTTTATTTATTTATTTGACGAGGAGAGAGAGAGCACAAGTAGACAAAGAAGCAGGCAGAGAGAGGGGGAGGCAGGCTCCCTGCCAAGCAGAGAGCCCGATGCGAGGCTCGATCCCAGGACCTGAGATCATGACCTGAGCCAAAGGCAGAGGCTTAACCCACTGAGCCATGGAGGTGCCCCCATGATAGAAGTTTTTAAAAGATGGCAGTGATGTGGACAGAAAGAACCAGGTGGATTTAGAACACTTGGGTGGTAAATGGGCACTATTTGGGGATTGGTTAATAAGAGGTTCAGGAGGAAAGAGGTTTTGAGACTTCTAGATTCTACTCTGAGCCCCTCTGAACAGTGAATTGTGGAATAAGGTTTGGATGTATTGATTTTGGACATTGTTGAGTGTCAGGAGATTCTGAGATATGTATTTGAAGATGTTATGTAGACATTGGGTCTTGGACCAGACTGGGCTGGAGATACATATTTTTAAATCCTAACGTTATAAATGTAAAGACATCCCCCCCGCAGAGAGAGAGGATAGAGTGAAAGGAGAAGACAGCCTTACAGTAGAAACCAGTAAGACTTCCAAGTGAGGGCTGGAGAGGTAGAAGAAAATTAGGACTATGACATGTCATGGAAGCCAGTAAAGGGGAGGATTTTGAGAAGGAAGATGTGATTAGTAGTAGCAGTGTAGTTTGCTGTATTAAGAGGAAATAAAAGAAGAACAAAAAGTGACTATTTGATTTTGTGACATATAGGGCCTTCTTGATGTGGATTCAGATGACTGCTCCTTCGCCCTTCTTTGAATTTCCTGCCATCTGTCTACACAGCTCTCTGCAGTTCTAACACCCTCCCCAGTGACTTGTAACAAGATGGGTTCCAGCGGGTTGCAGTTGCCTTTGCCACCTGTCGTTGGCATATTAGATGTTCCAACAGAAGCGTGTATACTTAGAATTCCCCTGACTTTTTGAAACTCATAGCTTATAATAGTTCATTAGGGCCTTTTTATATTTGGATTTCTGGTGTCCTTCACCTCCATGCAATTTTAGCTGCTCACTTTCATGATCACAGTCTGGATTTTACATTCTGGATTTTTTTTGCCTTGAAAATCCTAAAGCTGGGCATACTCGTCTTTCTATAAATTAAAAAAAAAATTTTTTTTTAAGTAATTGCTACATCGAGTGTGGGGCTTGAACCCAACCTTGATCGAGAGTTGCGTGCTCTACTGACTGAGCCAGCCAGGTGCCCTTGGGCATACTCCTCTTTTTTTTTTTTTTTTAAGATTTTATTTATTTATTTGATAGATAGAGAGATCACAGGTAGGCAGAGAGGCAGGCAGAGAGAGAGGGGGAAGCAGTCTCCCCACCGAGCAGAGAGCCCGATGTGGGGCTTGATCCCAGGACCCTGAGATCATGACCTGAGCTGAAGGCAGAGGCTTTAACCCACTGAGCCACCCAGGCGCCCCAGGCATACTCCTCTTTGATCATAACTTCCATTCTCTCTGGCTCCCACTGTCACCTGTACATGGTCTTGCACTATTTGAGACCTCCCATCCCTTACCCCTTTACCTTCTGTCTTCCCTTTCTGTTTTCACCTCCTTACCCAGTTTGTTTATTTATTAAAAGGGTTTTATTAATTTATTTGTCAGGGAGAGGGAGAGACTGAGCATGAGTGTGCACAAGGAGGGGGAGTGTCAGGCAGAAGGAGAAGCAGGTTCCCTTCTGAGCAAGGAGCCTGGTACGTGCGGGACTCAATCCCAGGACCCTGGAATCATGACTTGAACTGAGGGCAGACACTTACCTAACTGAGCCACCCAGGTGTCCCATCTTTGTTGTTTTTAAAGAAATTGGGTAAAAGTGTGTTGATCTGGTTGGTAATTACAGTTGGAAATCAGTAATAATAGCTAACGGTACTTAAACTACTGTGGTTTTGAACATTAAATTCTCACCACGTAGGACAGACCATCACTAGACAAACCAAACTGATCTGTTTGAATGCGTTACTTTCTAGATTAACTCTCCCTGTGTGAATATGAACTATGCCCCCTTGTGGTTTTGTGTAAAAAATGCTTTAAAGGAAAAATTCCCCTGGCTAGAGAAATTTAAGGTATATTAATATGAAGACAAAAACCAGCTTTGTTAGCGAATGTAAAGGCTCTGGTGAAGGCTGGTTTGATTTTCTAATGTTAGTGAGATATCTTAGTAACCTTTGAATTTATATTATGTTAATTTGTAAATTATGATATGTTTGTTTTGATACTTTATGTTAATGTATATTATGATACCTTTGGCTAACTTCTTGATAATTATTTAGCTTAAAAGTCAGAGGTAAACATTCAGTATTTGAAAAGGCAAGAATTTTGTTACATATGGCTGAGGTCACCAAAAACATATAGGAGTAGATATTTCCCTTGCCTTTAAGACTCTTACCCTAATATGACATAAAAGATAAATATATGTGAGATGGCTATGAGACCACAGGCAACTGAAGCATTAATTTTAACCTTATAGGGATAATAATGTTTGGTCAAGGGGTACTTGGAATCTTAGGAAGGCAGGGCTACTAATTTGTTTTGCAAGACTTCTTGTAGGAGGTATAGTACCTGCCCACCCACCCTCT
This sequence comes from Mustela putorius furo, assembly GCF_011764305.1. NCBI lineage: Eukaryota > Metazoa > Chordata > Mammalia > Carnivora > Mustelidae > Mustela > Mustela putorius. The sequence goes on along the minus strand of NW_025421305.1, from coordinate 11,525,440 downwards.
CTGTTTATTTTAAGGTATGTTTTACATACAGTGAAATTCATCCTTTTTAATATATGGTTCTGACAGATGTATATCGACATTTAATCACTGCCACAATCAAGGTATAAGACTGTTCCGCCACAATCAAGGTATAGGACTGTTCCATTAACCCCCCAGAAATCCTCATGCCCTTTGCAGTCAACTTCTACCCCCAGCTCTAGCCTCTGATAACCAGCGGTCTTTTTCCTGCTCCTATATTCATATCTTTGCAAAACATGATGTAAATGGAATCATACAGTATGTGGCTTTTTGAGTCTGACTCTTTGACTTAGCTGTAGTGCATTCGAGATTCATTTATGTTACTACATGTAACAGTAGTCAGTACCTCTCTGTTGCTATTCTGTTCCATAATATGGATGTACCACAGTTTGTTCATTTATTTCCCAATTGAGGGATATTTGGGATGTTACCCGTATTTGGTGAGTATGAGTGAGTGAAGCCTCTGTAAACATTGATGTACAGGTTTTGTTTTGTTTATACTTTTTTTTTTTGACTTGGGTAAATACCTGGGAATGGGATTGTTTTGTCATATAATAAGTATAGCTTTATAAGAAGTATATGGTTAACTTTATAAGAAGCTACTTTTAGGGGGATGCCTTGGTGGCTCAGTTGGTTAAGCATCTGTCTTCAGCTCAGGTCATGATCCTGGACCTGATCCTGGGTTTGAGCCCGTGTCAGGCTACCTGCTCAGTGGGCAGCCTGCTTCTTCCTCTCTCACTCCCCCTGCTTGTGCTCTCTTGCTTGCTCACTCTCTGTCAGATAAATAAATAAAATCTTTTAAAAAGGAACCCTGCTTTTAGGAGGCAAGTTTTAAATCAAGATACGCCTAGTAGGACTTGGACAGCATTCAGATGAAAGAGGATGGCTAGGACGCAGTGGTGCTTGCATCAGTTAGGATCCTGTTTCAGTAAATGGAACAGCGACCTTACTACCTTAGCTTAGCACAAAGAGGGCTATTTTCCCAGGTAGGAAAAAGTCCTGGGCTACTGTTGCTGCTTAGCAGTACCATCAGGCATATTTTCTTGCTTATTGCTCCTTAGTAGGTGGCTTTCATCTTCGTGTCCATCAGGAGATTCCTGCCTATCCAAATATTAGACCCTCATTCTAGGCAGGACGATGAGAAAAAGGCAAAATGCACACAAAGCTGAATTTGCCTCTTTTCATTGAGACAACAATAGCTTTGTGTTTTCAATCCAACCAGGAGACTTCCACCTAGCTGTCATTGGCTAACAAGTGGGTTGCTTGACCACTTTTAGTGACAACAGAGTTGATTGAACATCCACAAACAAAATTGTTAAGGAAGAGGGGCAGAACAGGCCTTTAGGAGTATTTGCCTCAGTGCTTGGTGGCAGAGTTTAAAGCTCATTGTATTTCAAAACTTTTTTTTTTTTTAAGATTTTTTATTTATTTATTTGACAGACAGAGATCACAAGTAGGCAGAGAGGCAGGCAGAGAGAGAGGAAGGGAAGCAGGCTCCCTGTCAAGCAGAGAGCCAGATGCAGGGCTCGATCCCAGGACCCCGGGATCATGACCTGAGCTGAAGGCAGAGGCCTTAACCCACTGAGTCACCCAGGTGCCCCATGTATTTCAAAACTTTTCAGTGGTATTTGGAAGCCTGGTCTGTCTTGAAAAAGGAATAACTCGAGCAAGTGTTTAATACACTTATTGGTGATGATTTTTATGAAAGATAGGTGAGGGCACAGGGGATAGGCAGTGCAGTTCTGTTTTCTAGAATGTAGACTGAAGATATGCTGTGATAGTGAACAGAAATGTCTCGGAAGAGGAATGGGTAAACCTTTGAAGTGAATAATTGAAATGACAGATTTGTGAAATTTAGAGATGTTTAAAGAGAATAAGGAAATTGGGTGAGGATAACTATTTGGGGTAAAGTTTATTTGTACCTGTGATGTGGCCTTGTTAGTACGGTGTCCTGAAATTATCACTTGGCACTTGCTGATTCATCTGAGGTTTTTCCATATCTTATTTCTGAAGTTCTTTTGCTGTAACGTTCTCATACATTATTTCTATAAATGTACTTTATTAATAAAAAGTATGGGAAACATTTCTCTTTGGCACATTTGATACATTTCTCAAGAATACATTAACATTCTCTCCACTAGCAGTTTTTAAAGAACTTATTATAAAAATATATTTACTTTCTAAATTTCTATCATTCTCAACTTTAAAAAAATGTTATTTGAAGGCCTGAAAAGAATAAATTTCATGTTGATGTGGCAGAATAGTCCTTATGTCTTGAATTTTCTTTTGAGGGCCACATTCTTTCTGAGGAAGGCACCGTGTTCTTTAACATGCTGGAAAGATAAGATCTTTATGTAATAGCTATGTTAGGAAACCTTGTAAAAGGCTTCCATATAGCAAGAATTTTTAGAGTTGGAAGAAAATGCTAAAGATTTGCTTGGTATATTATGTCCTTCCTTGAAGAAGGCATATCTTTGCTCTTATTCCTTCAACTAGCCAAACCCAGAGGTGCCCACTGTGTTTAATTAAAAACTTTTAAGGCTTTCTACTAACAACTTTTAACCCACTTCTCACCCTTCACCCCACCTCACCCTGCTTGAAGTGATTCTTTCTTAATTCCTGACCTGAGAGGTACAAATGCTATATGATTGGGCATTACAGAAAATAGTGATAGAGGTTTGCTGGAAACATTGAAACATATTTTACAGTAGATTGTGAGCCCACTAGGTGGTGTAGTTTCGGGATCTGTATTTCAGTGGTTACTGTGGTGCTGAGGAAATCCTTTTAAATTGTATCTCCGTTTCTTTCAGAATTCTAATAGAGAGGGTTGGCTTCTGAAAAAAAATGCTATGTCTTTTTGAAGTTTAGAAAAACTTCGAAATAAAAATACAGCAGAATGGCTTGTGTTGAAGCAGTTTCGGGTCAATGCCAGTAAAGAGGGGTTGTGTTTTTATAGAGAAAAGGCTTAGGGAAAAGTCAAGAAATGGGGGGTGATTTGAGAGGGAAAGAGGCAGTGTATAATGTAACCAAAATGATACGTGCTAGGATCACAATTGGCACAATTTTGCCCATTTATTGCTGGTAGTGCTTAAGGATTGTCACTGCAGACTTAAGGCTTAAGCAAGGGGAGGGCAAAAAGTAGGGAAGACATGTAAGAAAGAGGAGGAGGAGAAAGAACATATGGTTTCAGGGCCAGTTCTTCATGGAGTATTGGGCAAATGTGAAAGTATAGGGAAAAAGTGATTTTAGTAAGTAAAAACACAGAAACCAACTATGGAAATAGCACTTGTCACAGGCTTTATAAGTTCATAATAGCCATTCTCTAACAAGAGACACTGGACTAAGTTTTTTCTGTATGTAGTGGTGTAACATAAGACAGTTTGTGATTTTTTTTTTTCTCAGCAGTGTTTGGATTTATTTCAGGTGTACTTTAGGAACCTTAACTGTGTTTCATTTGTTGTTGTTCATCAAAGCTCCAAACTTTTCCTTATTCTTTTATTTTAATATTATGTTGCTGGAGGGGGCTTTCTGATATATATGTGGCAAGGTTTTATGTTTTTTTTTTTTTTGATTATTTGCTATCTAGTGCCTTCATTTTTCTTAGTGTTTTGTCTCTAGGTTCTGTGCAAATAAGAATGATACACATTTTGGATGAGGGTTTGGGTTTTATAATAAGCACTGAAAAATGGCATCTTCTAGCTTTGCAAGGGGTATTGAAAGGTTTCTTACCTTTCAGGAAGTGTTACTTTGATCTGTCAGAAGGAGAAAGTGAGCTGTTTTAAAAGACTTCCACCAGGGACGCCTGGGTGGCTCAGTGGGGTAAGCCTCTGCCTTCAGCTCAGGTCGTGATCTCAGGGTCCTGGAATGGAGCCCCACATCGGGCTCTCTGCTCAGCGGCGAGCCTGTTTCCCCTGTCTCTCTTCCTACTTGTGATCTCTCTCTCTCTGTCAAAAAAAAAAAAAAGACTTCTACCAAAGGAGATTGCACAACATCTTTGATGTCTTGTTTAAGGAATTCTTTCTCAGACCTCACATAAAATCCACTTGCTATAACAACCATTTACATGTTTTACCATTGGGAAGCACTTAGGTAGCATCTGCTTGCTTGTACATGGTAGACTGTAGTACCAAATCTTTATTGTTCAGCAAGTGACTCAGCATGTTAAGGGTCTGCAATGCTCAGAAGAAAAATGGTGAAGAGACTACTAGTAAGAATAAGTGCATTTCAGAAATGTGAAGGGTGTTGAGTAGCTGTGAATTATATGCCTAGACAGCGTGGGGCCTGTGAAAGTCATCACTGTTTTTCTCACCATTTCTGCTTCTGCATATTTCTGTCTTCAGATTGAGACCAGCTGGCTACCGTCCTTTCTGTAAGAGCATTTATTGTCACTTCTCTTCCTCTTTGAGAGGCTGCAAATAGTTCCAGTTCCTTTCATCTTTCCTCAGAGGTTTTAGTTTCAGCCTGTTAATCATCTTTGAGTCTCTTCTGAATCCCATCCAAGTTTTATTTTTCCTTAACATTCCTTTTCAGTTTAGAAGCACAAAACTGGACACTGTGCTCTGAGAGTTTCTGACCACTTCTGAGTACTGTGAGAGGGAGATTTCACACGTACACATGCGCCAGACTCCATTTCACATAACCTTAGATGATGTTTGCTTTCCGGAAGTCCAGTCATATGTGCTGACTGGCTGTCAGATTTTTATCTCCTATGACCTTGATCTTTCCCTCTTATGTTTATTTATAGCTTGTGCATTCATCATTTTTTATTTATGGAGTTTACTTTTCTTGGGTGGATTGCTTTGCACTGTCCTCATTGAAATTCATTGCCCTTTTTTCTAATTATTTTACCACTTAATTAATGTCATTTCCATGCTTATCTTCCAGTGTGGCCAACCCAAAGGCTTCATATTTTCTGTGCCATGCAAGTCAGTGATGCAGATGTTAAAAAAAGAGAAAAAAAAAAAAAAGGAGGAGGGTGAAACAATGTTCTAGAAACAGTGGCAGAACACAATTTGTTGGTATTCTTAAAATTTACTATGTTGACTAGCCAAACTGAATGGTAGTGGGCCATCTCTGTTTCCCTTCATTCGTACTTTCTTATACTCCTAGGATCTGTTCCCTTACCACCGGAGTTTGGTGCTTGTATCTCCACACAGCTTTGCCAAGGAACAAAGAAAGCTTTGTTAGAGCAATTCACCTTGGACGCTGTTGTCAGATTTAATCTTAATCACTGCCTTGTACATACCTCACCCTGTTCATAACTTTCAGTGGCTCCCCACTGCCACTGAATTACATAAAATTCCTGATTTGGTATTCAAGGCCCATTATTTCATTTTTCATGGCCTTAGCTTCCCTTTCTGTCTGATTGCTTGTAACTATACAAAACAAAACATTTGCCTTCCCTGGATATCTTGCACACCTTCTGAGGCCTTGGTTTGTTTGCATTGTTTGCTCTGCTTAGACCACTGAAGCTTTTCCATCTAATTTCTGTTTAACACCATGTAAGATCAACTCACTTTCTCCCTCTTTCTCTCTCTCTTTTTTCTCTCTCTCTGGATTTCTGGATTTCTCCAGCAAGATACCATCTTTTCCTCCCGCCTCATCTTTATACTCTTTGGGGGGTACTTTGTTTTTTAGTAGTATTTACAGGTACATGGCAAATAGATGAACTATATTAGTTTGAGCACATTTTATGATATTTGATTCAAATTCTGGTATAAGCTCCCTACCTACTCGTAGCAAAGTTTGTGGATTAATAGCCAGTTTACATTTTGAGTAGCACTGGAACAGTCTGCTTTTTCTCCCTTAAAAAAGTTCCAAAAACAGTTAAAATGATTTATTATATTAGTCATTAATTAAACAAAAATTGCTAATTGCTAATTAAACATAAATTGCTTGATTGCATAATTAAATTTGTACTCTAAAAGCCCTTTTATAATTGACTTTTACTGTTTCCTAGAAACTACCCAACTCTGGCCAATATCGAAAGAAAGAAAAAGTTAAAACTTGAAAAGGAAAAGAGAGGAGCAGTTTTGACGACGACACAGTATGGGTAAGTTCCTTAAAATTGCTTTCATTCTCTATGCTTATTTCAAATGAGTATACTTACAAATAATAAACAAGAGTATGTACCAAAATCTTAAAATTTCTATACTCCTAATTCTGAAATCTTTGCTTTTGTAACTTTTTTACTTCAAAATTTCTTTAAATTGTGTTTTTAAATAAGTAGTGCCCTATATTCAAGTGGTTTTTCAAAAAGATTTATTGTTAATAAATCTTTTGTCTTTGTCTACTAGCTAAACAGTTCTTCCCAGAGACAACCCATTCTATCCTTCCAGAGATACTTCATTTGTATGTAGCACATAAGATAATAGTCTTTTTTTTTCTTTCCCTTTTTGACACTATTCTATACTTTTCTTTTTTTTAGCCGAATGATATATTTGGCCATATTAATAAATAACTAGCTTTTTCTTTCTTCAAGGATGTGTAGAGCCCTAAGGGGGTCCCACAGTTTTTTTGTTGTTGTTGTTTGTTTGTTTTTTAAAGCCAATTTCCTATTGACAAATACTGAAGTTCTTACCAGTCTTTTACTAATAAAAATTTGCCACTATTGCCCTGACATACATTTTACACATACGTAAGTATTCCTTAGGATGGATTCCTAGAAGTAGATTTGCTAAGTCAAAAGATAATATGTGAATTTATTTTTGTTTTTTATTTTTTAGTTTTTTATTTATTATTTTTTAAAGATTTATTTATTTATTAGAGAGAGGGAGAGAGAGAGCATGGCGGAGAGGAGCAAAGGGTGGGAGAGAGGAAGAGAATCCCAAGCAGACTTCCTGTTGAGTGCAGAGCCTGACATGAGGCTCGATCCCATGACCCTGAGACCATGACCTGAGCTACAGTCGAGAGACAGAAGCTTAACTGACTGAGCCAAACAGGCATCCCAGATGTATGTGTATTTGTAATATTAATGGCTAACTGCCAAATACCTATCATAGTTAACTCTTCCACCAGTTGTATATGAGACACCCTATTTTTCCCAACCCCTCACCTTCATAGAATTTTTTTCAAAACTTTTTGTTTCATTTTTTACTAAATTTAATTTTTAATATAAATAGAAGATACAGATCTCAAATGTACAACTCAAATTTATACACATACACACACCAACACACCCGTGTAATCTCCACACAGGTTAATAATATTCAAAATGTCTTCACCTCATGAATTTTTCTTAAGTTCTCCCTAGTTTATTGTGTCCCGACAAAGATGACCTCTTTTCTGATTTCTGTAATCATAGATTTGTTTTACGTGCTCTTGAAACCTTAGGTAAGTAGAATCGTAAGATATATATTCTTTGGTGTGTGATTTCTGTGGTTTGGAATTGTTTTGTGGTATTCACCCATATCGTGTGTAGCTCTAAACTGTTCATTCTTTTTTTTTTTTTTTAAACTGTTCATTCTTATTGTTGCGTAGCACTCATTAGTGAGAATAGCCATTCTACTGTTGGACATTTGGATTGTTCCCGGTTTGGGTTATTATGAATAAAGCTGCAATGAACATTCTTTTACATGTCTTTTGGGACATAAGTACTTGTTTTCATGGGTCATAGATATATGCTGAATCATTAGGCATCTGTATATTTAGTTTTAATAGATAAAGCCAAGCAATTTTTCTGTAATGGTTGTACCAGTTTACATTCCTACTGATTGTGCATCTAATTGTTCTGTCTTTGGTTCATTCTTGGTTACACCTTTTCCTCATGTCCTCCTATCTCTATCTTGATTTCCCTCTTGACTAATGATGTTGGACACCTTTTTATATGCTTATCAGCCATTTTGATATTTTCTTGTGAAGTGCCAGTTCAAATTTTTGACCAGTTTTAAATGGGGTTGCTTTTCTTGATTTGTAGGAGTTATTTACTTAGACACAATTCCTTTCTTGAGTAGATGTATTAAAAGTATACCCTTACAACTTGTGACTTGCCTTTTTACTCTCTTACTGGGTATCCTTTTTCCCCCAATATAGCAATAAGTATTAATTGTTTAGACATCTGGGGTCATTTGGGCTTCAGTTAGACATATCTGCTGATCTTGACAAGGCTCAGTCATGGCTGAGGGTTGGTTAGCTGATGGCTAATCTAGCCTAGCTGAAGGCTGGGATACCTACGTAGTTACCATTTCTGGTACGCTTCACTCTTTAGTGTTGATCCATCATCTGATAGCATTTTCCTTTTGCCTAAAAGACTTTCTTTGGCACTTCTTGTAGTGAGGATCTGCGGACGTGAATTTTTTCAGCTTTGTACATCTAAAAAGGTCTTTCTTTGCCTTTCTTTTTGAAAAATATTTTTGCTAGATATGCAGTTCCAGTTTAACAGGTTTATTTATTTATTTTATTAACATATATAATGTATTATTTCTCCCAGGGGTACAGGTCTGTGAATTATCAGGCTTAAACATTTCACAGCACTCACCGTAGCACATACCCTCCCCAACGTCCATAACCCAGCCACTCTATCCCTATCCCCTCACCCCACAACTCTCAGTTTGTTTTGTGGGATTAAGAGTCTCTTATGGTTTGTCTCCCATCTGATCCCATCTTGTTTCATTTTTTTTCCTTCCCCATCCCCCACAACCCCCAACCTTGCCTCTCAAACTCCTCATATCAGAGAGATCATATGATAATTGTCTTTCTCTGATTGACTTATTTTGCTCAGCATGATACTGTCTAGTTCCATCCACGTTGTTGCAAATGGCAAGATTTTGTTTCTTTTGATGGCTGCATAGTATTCCATTGTGTGTGTGTGTGTGTGTGTGTGTGTGTGTGTGTGTGTGTGAGAGACACACACACACACATATATATATATATATATATATATATACCACATCTTCTTTATCCATTGATGGACATCTAGGTTCTTTCCATAGTTTGGCTATTAACAGGCTTTTTTGTTTAGTTTTAGTTTTTTTTTCTTTTAATTTAAGGACTTTGTTCCATTGTCCTTTCATTTGCATTGTTTCCAAAGAAACCTGCGATTAATCATTATTTTCTTCCAATATATAAAATGCTTTTTTTTTTGCTAGCTGCTTTTAATATTTCTTCTTTATTACTGTTTAAGCAATTAGATAATGATGTGCCTTTGTATTTTCTTCATGTTTCTTGTGCTTGGGATTTGTTGAAATTCTTGGTTTATGGGTTTATAGTTTTTGTCAGTTTTGGAAAAATTTTGAGAATCTCAATTAGGCTCCACACCCAGTGCAGAGCCCGATGTAGGGCTCAATCCCACAGCCCCAGGATCATGACCTAAGTTGAAATCAAGATTTGGAAGCTAAACTGAGCTACTTAGGTACCTCTCCAACTCATTTTAAGAGTTGGTCTTAAAATATATAGTCTTGTATATTGTACAATGTTATAATGGAGGTCTTGGACAGTATAATAAAGCAAAAAAAAATAGGACGTATAAAATTTGAAAAGGAAGAAGTAACTGTCAGCTATTAAAAGTCGACATGATTGTGTGTGTAAGAAAAATCCAAGAAAATCTATAATTAGAGTTAATAAAGTGAATTTAACAAGGGAGCTGAATACATATAAAATCAGTATTTAAAAAATCAGTTGGATTTCTATATGCTATTAATGATTAAAAATGAAAGTTTTAGAAGATACTATTTATGATAGCATCAGAATATCAAATACCTAGGAAAACATCTAACAAAAGATTTGTAAGGCCTCTATATTGAAAACTATAAAATGTTGCTCAAAAATGAAGGCCTAAATAAATGGAGGATATATGTAATGTTCATGGACTAGAAGACTCTATATGTTTTTCTCTCCAAATTTATCCCAATCAAAATCCCAGAAAGTTTTGTTTTGCTTTGTAGCACGGTAGAAGGGGAGGTTAGTATTGGTAAGATTTAAGACTTACATGAAAACCCAGAGGATCCAGACAGCTAAGAAAGAGATGAAGGTAGTATGGCATTGTCCAAGGATAGGTAAACAGAACAGAATACAGTCCACAATAGAGCCTCTGGTAAATAGTCTCCTGATTTATGGCTGGTGGCAATATGGTGCATTGGAGAAAGGTAGCATTTTCAACCCTTTCCTTTTAAATTTCATATCTATGTATTTAAAATATATATATTTTCTCTGAGAAAATATATATATAGAGAAAATATATAGAGAAAATATATATTAGAGAAAATATATATATTTTCTTAGAGAATATGTAATTGGTCTTATTTTTTTTTTTTTAATTTATTCATTTGACAGAGATCACAAGTAGGCAGAGAGGCAGGCAGAGAGCGAGAGGAGGAAGCAGGAACAGAGACCCTCATGCGGGGCTCGATCCCAGGACCCTGGGATTATGACCTGAGCCGAAGGCAGAGACTTTTAACCTACTGAGCCACCCAGGCACCCCTGGTCTTATTTTTTATTATCTAGGCCAACAGTCTTTATCTTTTAATTACATTTAAAATAATTACTGGGCGCCTGGGTGGCTCAGTGGGTTAAGCCGCTGCCTTTGGCTCGGGTCATGATCTCAGGGTCCTGGGATTGAGTCCCGCAGCAGGTCTCTGCTCAGCAGGGAGCCTGCTTCCCTCTCTCTCTCTGCCTGCCTCTCCATCTACTTGTGATCTCTCTCTGTCAAATAAATAAATAAAATCTTTAAGAAAAATAAAATAAAATAATTACTAATACAGTTGGGTTTCAGTCTACCATTGTCTTATTTTTTAAAAAATATGTCCTATTTTTTTCTTTATTTCCTTCCTTTGTTTTTTGTTGTTGTTTTAAGTAGGCTCCATGCCCAGCCCCAAGAAGGGGCTTGAACTCATGACCCTAAGATCAAGACTTGGAAACTTAACCAACTGAGCCAATCAGAGACCCCCTTCCCTCTTGTCTTCTTTTGGATTAATTGAATATTTTTTTAATATTTTACTTCTCCTCTATTAGCTTTTTAGTTATAATTATTCCTTATTTCTCTACTTCATGTGTATCTACATCTTTATTTACATTATACTTTTTGTAAGTATTTTTAAGTGCTGATTAAATAAACTTTTCCTTTTAAATGATTGTCAATAAACAGTGTAAAGGAACTACTCCCTAAAGGTAGGGTAGTGCAAATACCAGATATACCACTTTCAATGAAGTCTTATTGACCAATCAGGTAAAGGTCTTTCTAGGGGCACCTGGCTGGCTTAGTTGGTAGAACATGAGATTTGATCTTAGAGTGAGTATCTAGTCCCATGTTGACTGTAGAAATTACTTTAAAAGAAGGGCGCCTGGGTGGCTCAGTGGGTTAAAGCCTCTGCCTTCGGCTCGGGTCATGGTCTCAGGGTCCTGGGATTGAGCCCCACATCAGGCTCCCTGCTCAGTGGGGAGCCTTCTTTCCCTCTCTCTCTGCCTGTCTCTCTGCCTACTTGTGATCTCTTTCTCTGTCAAATAAATACATAAAATATATTTTTTTAAAAATTACTTAAAAAAAAAAACCTTAGGGCACCTGGGTGGCTCAGTTGGTTAAGCATCAGCCTTTGGCTCAGGTCATGATCCTAGGGTCCTGAGATTGAGTCCCACATTGGACTCCCTGCTCAGCAGGGAGTCAATTTATTCCTCTCCCTCTACCCCTCCTCTCCATTTGTTCTGTTCTGTCTCTCTCTCAAATAAATAAAATCTTTAAGAAAAGTAAAATCTTAAAAAAAATCATTCTTACTAGTGTGAATATTTTAAGATGATCATTTAAAAGCCATTTGTGAATGGGAACCTAAGGAAAGTGCCATCTCTTCATTATCTTCATGGGGCCAGTGGGCCAGAGGCAGAAACTACCTGTTTTACCTGTGATGACACTGTTGAGGCCTGACTTCTGTGCTTGCATATTGGAAATTGGTCCATGGTTTTCTGCAAAATTTGGAGTTTATACATGATTTTTGGAATGAGACTGTGTAAGGATTATGGTGACCCTAAAAAAATTAAGAATCTTTGGATTGCAGAAATATTAACCAAATATGTTAGTTTAGAAAATTATTTAGAAATTGTTGTGATAATAACTACCATTTATTAAGAGCTCAGTGTGGCACTTTATTATTAGTTCTATGTCTCTTTGATTCCCTTCTACAAGTGGGGGAGTAAACAAATGCAGGGATATTAATATTGTCCAAGAGGCACAGTTAGTAGGTGGCAAATTGGGATTTGAATCCAGATTTCAAATTTCTGTATTCCTAACTGCAGCCTGCATTATTAATGAAAAAAAAAAAAAGAATTCTGCCAATAAATGATAAATTAGAAAAATCATGTATTTTTGTGAAAACTCAGCCCTACTAAAGGATAACTTGTATTGTTGTCTATTGAAAACATACAGTGAACCTTTTTTTGAAAATTTTTTCCTACACAGTTTACCTTGGAATATGCTCAGGCAAGCATTTGTTTTCCTTCTAAGAGGGGTAATTATAGTTGTTGAGAGGGCACTTGATTTGAAGTAGCTGTGAAATTGTGCTCAGTTTATGATCTTTAAGTTTATCCTCTAAAGAGAAGAGAATAGTAATCTGTCTAACCTACTTTCAAAGAGTTGTCATGAAGATCAAACAAGGCAGCATATTTGTAAATGTGTCAGAAACTTTTAAGACTCCTGGAGAATGAATAGACAAGAGTTACCACTCTTTCAAAGCTAAGAAATACTTTCATGTACAATCAAAATGAAAGAAATTTTCCAGTTAAATTGACCTGCTGTTGATCATACAACATAGACCATTTTCAGAGGGGTTAGAATATGGGAGGACATACGCATCTCAGAATTGATAAAGGATAGTATATTGTGGTATGTTATTTTAGAGGTCTGCCATAAAATTCCTTGTCTTTGGAAGCTGTTGAGTTTATTTATTTTGATTTCTTTAATGTACTAGGCTACAAATAATTGATAAGGCAGCTAAGTTTCTTTTGCATTCAGTACTCTCCTTTAGATTTCTCTTGAGAGGTCAGTGCCTTTTATATATAGAATTGCATTTTTCTCACTCCAGCAAGATGAAGGGGATGTCCAGACATTCACAGATGGCAAAGATTAGAAGTCCTCACAGGCATCACAAATGGAAAAATGACCGCGTTGGACAGAAAGCAGCCGTTGGATCTGGCAGTTGCTTGGGTGATGCGAAGCCTGAAGATCCACCTGAAGCAAATTCAGACCCTCTGGGTGTTTTGGTAAACACGGATTCTGGTAAGCTGAAAGGAAAGTAGTGTGTTTATAAGTGTATAGACCGTGATGCTGAAGTTGATGCTTCACGGCATTGTTTGTGGAGAATTTAATGGCAAGTATGTAAAAAAAAAAAAAAAAAAAAAAAAAGACTGATGCTTTTGTTTTTGTTTGTAGTAGGAGTGTCTTGTTAAAACCCTCATTTCTGAATCTTGGGGAGTAGGTGCATGAGGCAGGCAGGATGTAGAAGAAAGATGATATTTATTGGATAATTTTCATAGTATTGTGTAATCTTTGAAATGTTCTTAAGATTGTTCTGTATGGGGGCGCATGGGTGACTCAGTCGGTTAAGTGTTCAACTCTTGATTTTTGGCTCAGGTCATGATCTCAAGGTCATCAGATGGAGCCCCATGTCAGGGTTAGTGCTCAGAGGGGACTGTGCTTGGGATTTTCTCTTTCTCCCTCTGGCGCCCCCCAAGCCCCTGCACCATACTCTCACTCTCCAAAATAAATCTTTGGGGAAAAAAAATTGTTTTGAATGTTTTGATGCTGTAGATTCAGAGTTGCTTAATTATCTTAATTTTTCCCCACCTACAAGGTGGCTAATTTCAGTGGAAGCCAGTACTGTTTATGTTGCTGAGCATGAATATGATCTCCTTGAGTAAATAATATTATTTCATTGTTTTTGATACTATTCTTCCTTAGCGTGTAGAATATTAGCTTTGAATTCCCTTACTCTTGCTTAATAAATTGAGAAATTAAAGGACCAGAATGCTGCTAACCACACAGAGATATCATCCAGCCTCTGAGGCTCCATTTTCCCTTCTAAAAAATGAAAATATAGGGGTACCTGGGTGGCTCAGTGGGTTAAGGCTCCTGCCTTCGGCTCAGGTCATGATCTCAGGGTCCTGGGATCAAGCCCCAAGTTGGGCTTTTTGCTCAGCGGGGAGCTTGCTTCCCCCTTTCTCTCTGCCTGCATCTTTGCCTACTTGTGATCTCTATCTGTCAAATAAATAAATAAAATCTTTTAAAAAAAAAAGTAAAATAAAATAAAAAATGAAAATGTAAATGTAAATATTTCTACCACCTTTCCTTCCAATATCATCATGAAGCTTTATCTTATTATATGTATTTTCTCTTCTGCAAAGGAGTAGTATTAGTGAGGGGACTGATACTAGCAGGCACTGTTTAACTCGGAAAACAATGGCTTCTGTGATAAACACATGGCAAATATTTAAACTTGTGGTTGGCAAGAAATGGAATAACTAATTCAATGACTGAATTAGGATGGAAAAGATCTTAGCATAGGGAGTGTTGGGCTAAGAATAATATATAATTTAGTTAGAATAATAATAATTATTTTAACACCAGCCAACACTTACTGAGTAAGGTACTTACAGTGCTCTACATGCTTTATACTTGTTAACTCTTTTCCTTTTACAATGCATATGTACTGTTGCTACTTGCATTTTAGAACTGAGGAACACAGGTAGGTAATTTACCTTAGCCCAGCTGTTCATTGGCAACAGTGCCAGAGTTTGAATTTAAGAGTCTGATTCCATTAGACACTGTGCTTCTTTTAAATGTGAAATCTGAATTTATATTAAAAAAAAAATAGTGTATAAGCCTAGGATAGTTGTGATGTGGGAGAGAGTTTAGAAAAGGCATCTTTGTATCCTTGCTGATAGCAGGGAAAAGGCAGATGACATTTGGGGCCAGAGCTGAGTTTACTCTTGGGCACTGATTTCTTTCCTTCAGAAGGTGTTAGAACCCACACACTTCTTCAGATTTACAGTGTGTGACCTTGATGATAAAAACCATCTGTATCCAAATACAAGCTTTCATGTCATCAAAATACTTGAAACACAATACAAAGACTACTGTTAAAATTAGTAAGTTACTAATCTGAAAATTATGTAATTCTTCACTTCATGCAATTCTCTAAATGAACATTTAAGGGAGTCTGTAATGTTGAATAGTCTTTATTCTGTTAGCTTTGGTAGATAGGTAATTGTTACCTTTTTCTCTCTCTTTTAATCTCTATACCTAACATGGGCCTTGAACTAATGACCCTGAGATTCAGAGTTGCATGCTCTATGGACTGAGCCAGCCAGGCCCCCTCTGTTTTCCCATTTTTTATTTTTATTTTTTAAAATATTTTATTTATTTTGGGTGAGCATGGTGATGGTATTAAGGAGGGCACAGATTGCATGGAGCACTGGGTGTTATATTCAAACAATCATGGAACACTGCATCAAAAACTAATCTTGTACTGTATGGTGACTAACATAACACACCAAAAAAAGAATTTTTTTAATTTATTTAAGAGAGAGAGGCATAGAGGGAGAGCACAGAGAGAGGGAGTGAGAGGGAGAAGCAGAGAGCCTGATGTGGGGCTCCATCCCAGGACCCTGAGATATGACCTCAGCCAAAGGCAGATGGTTAACTGACTGAACCACCCAGGTGCTCCTGTTTTCTCATTTTTAAAGAAGTATTTCAGTATATGGTAATCTGGTGAAATACCAGCATAAAGATCATTATGTATTTTGCTCTACTTAAGCCTGTATCTAGGTCTTTAGGAGATGCTTTTGATGTGAGAGATAATAGTATCTTTTATTGTCATGGTAGAAAGTGTTTAGTCAGATTCTTTTATGTCCAAGCAGTTGTATGAGAGACCTCAAGTAATTTTGTTTTGGTGTAAATGTGTAAGCCTTTACCTGTACTGAGGGTCAAAGATAGGAATACACCTATATTCAGGGTCAAAGATGATTATGTAAGTCTTGAATATAAAAATCTTACAAGTAAGTTATAAATTCATAATATTATTCATTAAGGAAATAAAAAAACCAATGATTAAGTTAGGATAACTTAATTTTGTAGGAAAGATTTTGTTTAAGTTTATATTATCCTTTATTTGGGATTTCTTCTGGATTATTTACGTTTTCCAAATCAATGTTTAGACCATTGGTTCTTCAACTTTTCACTCCAGGTATAGCTACAAAAATCTGTGTGTACCATTTTTTTCTCATGCCTGAATATTCTCAGCATGTCTGCTCTCTTCATCTCTCAGTCTTACACTTGTTTGGAGGCAGCTTCCTTCTCCCTGGGCCAGGGTGAGCCAACCTTAAGATCAGTTGTGCTCATTATTCGGGTTTTTATTGGTGGGGCACCACTGAAATGATGTGGCCCTGTTTGTGCTCTCGGGTGGTAGTTAGTACTTTTTATCACTAATTTCACTTGTAAAATGAAGATCTCCTGATACCTTACATTTTTTTCCTTTTTTTTGGCTCAGAACCTTATCTAGATAACAGCATTCAAATTTTATTTTATTTGTTTATTTTTAATTTTTAAAAAAGATTTTATTATTTGACAGAGAGAGAGAGAGTGCAAGTAGGCAGAGCAGCAGGCAGAGGTGGAGGGAGAAGCAGGCTCCTCACTGAGCAGGGAGCCCAACATGGAGCCTGATCCCAGGACCCTCGGATCATGACCCAAGCCAGCATCACATTTTAAACAAGACAGCAGTTCTTGAGGATCTTTACAGACTTCAGATCATGCTTAGAAAATCAGTATTTTTTGTGCTGGTTGGTAGTATGTGAACTCTCATTACTAGTGCAGGTGCTTTAAACTGGGGATTGATAGTGTTTCAAAGGGAAAGCCTGTCATTTGGAGTCTCCCAATTTATCAGTTTTAAATATGGCCTGTTTTCACCAGATGATCTCAATGGTGCTGTATTTTTTTTTCTTTTTTAGTTCCTGTGTGTTCTGCTAACTAGTTTCCTCAAGGTGTTATTGTTTTAAATCTTTTTTTTTGCTATTTCAATAGTTAGGACCACATTTATTTTGTGGCCGTTGTTTAAATGCATATACAACATGTTTTATGACTTTCCTGACCTGTGGTTTTAATAAGTGTTGTCTGAGCTAGAGGGAGAAGAGCTGGTCAGTAACGGGCGTCAAGTGTCACTGACCGAAGTGCCTCAGTGCCCACAAAATGAAAAAGACGCAATTTGTTAGTCGTTCATTACAGTGTAAATATAGCTGTTGTCATAGAACCCTGGGGGATATTAAGTTAGTTGGGCTTCTGGTGTTTAAAAGGTAAATGTTAAAATAAGAACATAAGCTAGCATATCAGCTGTTAAGAATGCTCATTGTTAATGTTTGTTTTTGAGAGTTGGACACCATTAAAGCAAGGTTTCCATTTTTTCTGGTGACTTTTTCTGCAGAATTGCATTTTCTTTAAGGTACTTAATCTGTCTATAAATCTTCTTGCGGCTAGAGCATGTAATTGTGTTTCGCTTCTTAAAGGCAATAGAAAATAGTAAGGAGATGAACGGGGAAAGACAAGTAAAGAAAGAAGATGTAGGAAGAACCCAGATGAGAGCTTTTACCACTAGTGTTTATACTTACCAAGACTCACAAAGGGAAGGTTTTTGTTTTCCTTTTTTCATTTTAATAGGGATTTACTTGAGGCCCTACATTCTGCTTGTCCATCATTGTAATTCAGAGAAATTTCTCCCTGACTTCAAGAAATTTATAGTCTGGTGATAAATTTTAGATTTATATGTATATATTTGGTCAGAGGGCACATGATATCTGTGTATGAGAGAGAGGTGAGATTTACTTTAGGAGAAGTGTTGCTAGGTATTTTATAATCATTCTAAAGTTTGATTTTATCGTCTTCATTGCTCCTGTCTTTTTACTGGCATGTTTTAGTTTAGAGAGGTGTTTTGGCTGTTTTTGTTAAAAAGTGAGTAAATTTTCTTCAGTATTATTTTGTTAGCCAGTACAGTGCCTTCAACATAATCTTTCCAACTGCTGACAATGCCTATATTCGAACTGCTAGTAGATCCAAGGGACTGTGGGAACAGCCCCCCACCCCCTTTTCAGATGAAACGTCACTATAGGGGATGTTTTGATAGGACCAAAAGGATAGGATTCCTGAATCCATGACACACAATAACATTTTGAAAAGAGGTATCATCCTTTTGGTCCTAACTGAGGGAGAACGACCTAGGGGAGTACTTGTTCATTTTGTGAACTCCAAACTCTTACCCAGGAGGAGACATTCCAGTACAGTGAACTTTGTGACAGTCCTGGTAGTGAATACACCAAGCATCCATATTGTGGTTTTACCATTTTCCAGTTGAAGAAACCAGAGCCTTTTGGAGAAATGATTGATTGTAGAGCTGGGACAGAGAAAATGCAAAGTGAACCTAGAGGATCTTAGTAGTGCCAGAGGGTTAGAAAGTTCTCAGAAAACAATCGGGATTGTGGGCATGTCAGAAAGATATAGGGACCAACTGGAAAGTGCCTGAATAGCCTAAGTTGGAACAACTTGAGCCACAAAGAAAATAATAATAGATTATAACCCAAAGAATTTAATAAATACCCATGAGTCCATATTGATGTGAATAAGAAATGGGGAAGGAGGGACAGATCTTTCAGAAAAATTCTAATTAATAAATGTAAAAAAAATGAAGGAATTAAAAGTCACCATTAAAACACCACAGTAATAGTTGTTTCAGGCAAAACTCACTGATGAATGGTAAAATTAGTGGCAAAACTTTAAAACGTGGTATTTATGTAGTTTCAAAATATTGCTCACTAAATATTAGTTACTGTGGTAGTTTTTTTTGTTTTGTTTAAAGATTTATTTATTTGATAGAGAGAGCACAAACAGGGGAGTGGCAGGCGGGATGGTGGAGAGGGAGAAGCAGGCTCCCCTTGGAGCAGAGAGCCCGACATGGGGCTCTATCCCAGGACTCTGGGATCATGACCCGAGCTGAAGGCAGATGCTTAATAACTGAGCCACCCAGGTGCCCCTACTGTGGTGGTTTTAACATGTCTAAATTTCTTTGATATTCATTATTCTAAGAGAGGGGAGCTTAATTCCCTTCCTCTTGAATGTGGGCTAGACTTAATGAATCATTTTTTTTAAAATGAAAGAGAAAAATCGTAACTTAATAACAAAGAAACCAGGCCGACCACCTAAGAGCTCAAGATTAACATCACTCGTAATAAGTCATGTTGATGTGATGGACTCCTGGTATGAGGTGATAGGAAGGACACTACCTAAAATCCGTAGCCTCTGTGCAATCATCAAAAAACCTCAGATGGACCCTAGCTAAGGGCCATTCTTCAATAACCGGCAGTCTTCAAAAGTGTCAAGTTCATTAAAGACAAGGAAATACTGACAGATTGTCACAGATTTAGAGGAGACACAGATAAGGGGTCATGATGATTAAATATATAATATGATATGATGGATTGAATCCTGAAGCAAGAAAAGGGAATTAGTGGAAAAACTAGTGAAATCGCAGTATAGTCTGTAGTTTCGGTAGTGTTCTACCAGCGTTAATTTGGTAGCTATGATAATGTGCCATGAGTATGTAAGGGAGGGGAAGCTATATAGTAGGGTGTATGGAAGTTCTCTATACTATCTCTGCAACATTCGTGTAAATCTAAAATTGTTTCAAATACAAAGTTTTTTTAAAAAAGGGAAGGCAGGAAAAGGGGCTATATGTAGGCCTATTAACGCCTTGCCCCCCGCTTCTTGAGCTGAATTGTGAGGAAACACTTTTCCTGGAGGAGAGTGATTCCTCCAGGGTTTATTTTCCTATGTTTTTCTATTACTTTTTTTTTTTTTTTTTAGTTTCTCCTTTATTTTATATTCTATTATATTCTGACTATAAAAACAAAAAACTGGAGAACATTAAAAAAAAATCTACTATCTTACAGAGATAGCCACTGCTCACATTTTGTTTTATATCCTTTTAATATTTTTTATATCACTGGTGTATGATTTTTAAAAATAAAAATGGAATCATTTTATTAATGAAAAGAAAGAAAGGAAGAAAATGGGCTTTGAATCCAGACAGAATTAGGTTTGTGTTGTGGCTCCACCTTTTCCTAGCCCTATCGTCCTGTGCCAGTTAGACTTTTTTGAATACGTCTTTACTACGTCTTTACTCATTCCCGCAAGTTTGTTCTTCAAATATTTGTTCAGCGCTTAACGTACTGTTCTAGGCTCTGAAGATACAGTACTGAACAAAGCCAAATTCTTTCCCTCCTGTAGCTCGTACTTGTTCACATCTAAGTACAACAGATAGTTGTTTAGAGTTTGCTATAACAGGGAACAGAGAAATGGAACCACAGCTGGAAGAAGATATTTGTTAGCATTATTACTGACCGTAGGACATTTTGGGAGGATGGCTTCATCTTAATAAAAGGACCTTAAGTATCTGTAGGAGCTCTTCCAGCCCAAAAGTTAAGAACTGGGATTTGGGACAAACCGTAAGAGACTCTGAATCTCACAAAACAAACTGAGGGTTGCTGAGGGGAGGGGGTTAGGGAGAGGGTGGTTGGATTATGGACATTGGGGAGGGTATGGGCTATGGTGAGCACTGTGAAGTGTGTAAACCTGGCGATTGGCGATTCACACACCTGTACCCTTGGGGCTAATAATACATTATATGTTAATTAAAAAAATAAATTAAAAAAAAAAGAAATGGGATTTGGAGCCAAAATTTTGCTATTACAGGGAATAGAGAAATGGAACTGTAGGTAGAAGAAAGGGCATTTATTAGCATTATTATTAATCATAGAGACATTTTGGTAGGATGGCTTCGTTTTAATAAGGAGGATTTTATGTATCTATAGGAGAGATTCTAGCCCATTAGTTAAGAATTGGGATTTGGAGTCAGATAGCCCAGATTTAACTTTGATCCAACTGTTGTATAATTTTGTTACCTGAAGGAAAAATTACTCAGATTCTCTGAATTTTGGTTTTCTCATCTGTAATTAATAGTGAAAATTATAACCTCCTAAGGATTAATACAAGCTCATACTTTTAAAGAGCGTTATAGTCAACTGTATTGTGCTTTTTAGTATCTCTCTTGGGGTCTTAGATGAAAATAACAGTGGGGCTTATTATCTTACAGTGAGTTGAATAGTCTCTATATTAATATTGTTATAGATTTGTTTAGTCCACTAATAATTTGTATGTAGAACTGCGTTATTTTTCTTTCCCCTTATTAATTCAGGAGGAAAGATCATAAGCTTAAAATTGACAAGCAGCAGTTTTCAGAAGGCATGGCGCAGGGTAATATGGATGGGTGGAGGGAGGAGAGGGGATTTAATTTCATCCACCAGTAGGTTGTAGTTCCTTATTCACATAGAAGTATACCCCCATTCCTACTGACCTGTTTGTTTTCCTCTAGACTGACTTGGTGAATACTAAATGCTGCCTTGAAATGTTTCATATTGGATGTGGGTTGAGCTGGTACATTACATAGACAGGTTACTTCCTGTCTTCATTCTTCAGTCAGGCTTTTTATTTTTTTATTGGTTGTTTAGACTAGATTTAATACATTTTTAGAGCTGCCAAAAACAAATGTAATAAATGGTTGCCTGAGGCTACAACTAGGCTCACTGGGCTATGATCAAACTCTGCCTTTGGCAGGCTCTTTGATACTTACTAAATTCTCTGGCTTGGCTTGTTTACTTAAATTCTTAGAAGTTCTAAATATAAACTTTGGGTGAATTCATTGCAGTATACCTCTTTGAGTAAGCCTTTATATATGGAATGGTTTAAATATTATTTGTGCTCTCAAAGCTAGTCTTAAAAACAAAAAAGGTAGGGTGCCCGGGTGGCTCAGTCAGCTAAGTGTCTACCTTTGGCTCAGGTCATGATCCCAGGGGCCTGGGATGGAGTCCCATGTCAGCTTCCCTGCTCCACAGAGATTCTGCTTCTCCCTCTGGCCCTCCTCCCATTTGTTCTTCCAATCTTTCTCTCTTTTTCTTTCAAATAAAATAAAATAAAAACCAAAAAGGTACTTATATTATTTATTCCTAAATCTAATTTTTATAGCCAGTCATTCTAATCCAGTGAAATTAAATGAATTTCTGGCCTTGGCCTTCCTACTACTTTAATAAAATTAATTAATGGCACAATAGCCTAAATAAAATAAAATTAATTAGTAGCAAAAACTGTATAATTAATTTAGAGAAGGCCCAAATTTCATAACCTGTGAAGCATGGTAAGTAACTTAGCTGTGCTATAGCTGCCACTGGCCTTCTGTCTTCTCTTTGGGGCAAGTAGCTTCTCTGACCACGATGGTTTAAACCAAGGGAAAATGTCCAGGTTTCCTGAATTTTGTTTTGGGGGAAGGTTAAGGAAATGATCAGAAATGACTTTCTTTTCACTAATGTATGAACCAGTGGGGAATCTATCAGCTTTCTTTGCTCTGGTGGTAGATGTGTTTGGTATACTGTTTTACTTCTTTCCCATTCTGTTTCAGAGTCTGATAAAGAGGAGAAACCGCAAAGCACTGTTATACCCAAGGAAGTGACACCAGCCCTGTGCTCACTTATGAGCAGTTATGGCAATCTCTCAGGGTCAGACAGTGAGCCAGAAGGTAAGTCATGGGCTCAGTTGTTACAGGTGGGTTTGTTTTGTTTTGTTGCTTTTTGAATTTGGTGTATACTCTGCGCCAGTAGCATCCTTTCAGGTGTGTCTTTCTGAGGACAAGATGTTTTAAGCATATTCTTTATTTCATCTTCACATTTTTCATTTGGTGTTAGCATGGGATAAAGGAAAACTTGAGAAATGAGGAAATGTATTGCTAGTCTGGGAGAAAAAGGCAAAAATAATATGACAGGATAGGAAGGGGAAGAAATAATGTTTCACTAATGGAGTCAAAGAAAATTCTAAAAGATACAGCAAAGAAAGTTAATTTCCTCTGTTTACTCTCAAGAGCCCTTGTCTTAACATATTTAGAGCACCTTTGGTCGGTGAAAAGAGGTCCTTTGTAAAAAAGTGAATGACAGAATTCCTTACATGTATGTAGAGCATTTTTTTTATGGAGCACATTTACATAAATTACCTCATTTGGAGAACATAGTAACTCTATTCTTGTGTCAAATTAGCCTGTGTGTTTTAAAGACTGGATGAAACGGAATCCTTTCAAGGTTCTTTCTAAGTAATTGGTGATGTACAGTACAGGATATATGTCTAACCTTTAGAAATGACAACAAACCAGCTTAATCTAGCATCTTTTCTTAGAGTTACTTCAAAGTTGTATGTTGTTGATTTGTTGTAGCATGGCAATGCTAAACCCACGGTTCATATAAATAATCAGCATATGTTTAGTGAATAAGTCTTGCCCTTCTGTTGTGGAAACTTGGCTCTGCACAGTAAGTTTATTTGGGCTTTACCACCTATGAGAGAATTCACGTGTCTGTCTCTGCACTAGATGTGTACTGAAGATAAAGAATACAGGGTCTACAGGTGAGTGTGTAGAAGGAAGGGAAGATTTTAATGTAATTGGATGACGATGGTGGCACTTTTAATGTTAATTAAGCTAGAGATAATCACTGTATAGTTGGAAGATGTTGAAGGAGAACAAGTTGGCATTTACTGTGAAGGATAATGTTTAGATATATCTGTAACATAGGGATTTTTTTCTTCTTTTTTAATGGACCATGGTTTACTATGGTAGCTGTTTAAAAGCTACTTGAATTTTGAAATATAAACTACTTTGGTTTTATCAGGTATTTCTTAACAGATGGTTGCCTCTTCTTGTTTTTATTTTGATTTTAAGTATAACAGTATTTATTTCTTTACTCTTGTTTCCAGTACACTGATAGAAGATGGAGTTATTCTTTAAACACATATTACATTTCCTGCTTATCGTGTGTTTTTATGACAGGTGATAGCAATGAAAGCTGGTACCACATTACTGAATCTTATAAAAGCAAGCCACACTAATGCTCTTGCTCTCTCTCCCAAGATAAAACATTTAATACTTTCATTCTCATGTCTTTTTTTGCATATGCACAAGCAGACAAAAGGGGGAGTGGTAGGGAGAGGGAGAAGCAGGCTCCCTGCTGAGCAAGGAGTGCCTGAGGGACTTAATCCCAGGACCCTGGGATCATGACCTCAGCTGAAGGCAGATGCTTAACCGACTGAGCCACCCAGGAGCTGCCACCATTTTTAAATTAGAAGAAAGGAAGGAAACTGGGAGGGATCTTTTGAGGTCACTCTTTCATTTGTAGAAACTTCTGCTTAAAGAAGATAAGTTTACAAAGCTAGTATGTGAGAGAGCTGATAGAAAGCCTAGGTTTAGGGACTTAAAAATCTGAAAAAAGCCAGCTGTATTGCCTTTCATTGTAGTCATTCTCTTTGTTGTATTTAGTGTCTTACTGCACAGAAATGCATAGCTTTATCTTATAGATAAGAGAAGGTATTTATCTATTAAAAGATACATTTTATCTTACATGAATTTATTTTTACTAATTGTCTACAATGTCCTGCCTGAAGGAAAAACCCCTTGCTTATATTCCTAAGGCTTCAGAATTATTATATGTAGTTTGAATTCAGCTTTATTAAGCCATCCAGGTCACCAGCAAGTTTCCAACTTCCATTGTAAGTTCTGGGCTATGGGATAGGATATCGACACATAGGGACTTTGGAAGAAATAAACCAAAGAAATAAAGTGGGCTTTTCTGAACCATGAAATAGCATCTAGAAGGCTGCTTATTTAAGTGGATTCTAAATGGAGAGGAGCAGTTTGATTCCTCACAGATTTTTAACAATTGGATCATCATAGTTATAATCTGTCTTGACTTGGGAATTGATACAAAGGTATATAGAGTATCTTAAATGTGACCATTGCTGTTCCAGAATGAGTTTTAAACAAGGAAGGGGTCCCTCAAGAAAGACTGAAGGAAAACAAGAGGCTGTGCTTGGCTCTGGGGACATCAGAATCATTAAGATCATTAAGTTATACGTAACTTTTATACGTAACATATAAAAGAAAATTTCAGTGAGTGATATTTCCAAATGGGTTAGTTTGATATCTGTTCTGGATTTTGCATGTTAGTTTTTTGTTTTTGTTTTGCCATGTTAGAAGTTAAGCACAGTTTTGTAGCTCTCCACATTTTTTTTTCTCAAACTGGTGTGGGCTAGGACTGGGTGTCCTCCAAATTGAAAACTCTTTTTTTTTTTAAAATTAACATATAATTTATTATTAGCCCCAGGGGTACAGGTCTGTGAATCGTCAGGCTTACACACTTCACAGCACTCATTATAGCACATACCCTCCCCAGTGTCCATAACCCAACCACCCTCTCCCTCCCTCTCTACCCCTGGCAACCCTCAGTTTGTTTTGTGAGATTAAAAGTCTCTTATGGTTTGTCTCCCTCCCAATCCCATCTTGTATCATTTTGAAAACTCATTTTAAAAAGCCACAAACCAAAAGATGTGATTTATAGATTTGAAAAAATTCATTGGTTATATTTTAAATTTATTTGGATTGATAAATATTACATTAAAATATGATTCTAAGCTGGGAAATGTTGTGAGCCTCAAGAAAAATATAGAGTCTCAGTTCCTCATTCCTTAGCAGAAAATTGACAGTGTACGCTCTGATTCTTTTGACTTTTGTATTCCTGGATTGGAGGATCAATACTTTTCTTTCTTTTCTTTTCTTTTCTTTTCTTTTTTTTTTTTTTTTTTTTTAAGATTTTACTTATTTATCTGAGAGAAAGAGAGAAACTATGAGCAGGGGAGGGGCAGAGGGAGGATCAGACTCCCCACTGGTGTTCCATCCCAGGACTCCAGGTTCATGACCTGAGCCGAAGGCAGACGTTTAACCAGCTAAGCCTCCCAGGCGCCCAGAAGATTAATGCTTGAAGGGGAAGGAAATAATAGAGAGTAGTACCCTGGCTTTTCTTTTTGCCTTTTGCTACTGTTCGCATAGTTTTGAACTCTATAAACCACTTTGAATTCTTTGCTCCATTCTTATATGGTTACATTTCTCTAATTATTTTTCTTTTTTCCATCATTTTGAAGGCATATCAAAACTGTGGTCATCACAACAAATTCTTTTTTTCTTTCTTTCTTTTTTTTTTTCTTTTCTTGGATATAGAGAGCATGCACACGCATATGCACTCTAGTGGGTTGGAGGGGGAGAGAGGATCTCAGGTAGGCTCCATGCTCAGCTTAGAGCCCAGCATGGGGACTCAATCTCATTAACAACGCTGAAATCATGACCTGAGCTGAAATCAAGAATTGGATGCTTGGGGTGCCTGGGTGGCTCAGTGGATTAAAGCCTCTGCTTTCAGCTCAGGTCATGATCCCAGGGTCTTGGGATCAAGCCCCACATCGGGCTCTCTGCTCAGCAGGGAGCCTGCTTCCCCCTCTCTTTCTTCCTGCCTCTCTGCCTACTTGTGATCTCTGTCTGTCAAATAAATAAATAAAATCTTAAAAAAAAAAAAAAGTTGGATGCTTAACCAACTGAGCCACCCAGGTGCCCTGTCATAGCAAATTCTTACATAGTGCTTATTCTGTGTCAGGCCCTGTTTTATGTGCTTGACTCATCTAAGTATTATAATAACCTCATGAAGTAGGTGCCATTATTTATGAGGATATTTAGGTAGAGATAAGTAACTTGCTCCAAGATCACAACTGGTATGTGATGGAACTAGAATTTGAAGTTTGGGACCAGGGTTTGTGCTTAAAATACTTACCCTGTATTTCCCTTCTAATGCAATTAACACTTGGGTGTAAAGGTTTTGAGGGATATGATTAGACTCCTACACTTTTGTTCAGGCATTTGAACTGAGTCTCCCAACTTCTAGAATCGAACTCTTTATATCACATCAGCTTGTCAAAAATACAGAATAACCATTTTGGGGGTGAGGGGAGGGGATCCTTAAAACTTGTGAGTTTTCAACTAATCATATGGTTTTTCTTTTTTATTTTGTTAGTATGGTGAAATGCATTGATTGATTTCAAGTATCAAACCAGTCTTGTATTCTTGGAATAAAATCTACTTAGTCACAATTATTACCTTTTTAATACATTACTGGATTTGATTTACTAATAATTTATTCCATGTTCATAAAGGATTATTAGTTTGTGTTTCTCTTTTCTTGTAATGACTTTGTCTGGATTTGGTATGAGTAGGGATCTGTTTCCTTCTCCACTTCTTTTAAGGGTCTGTGTAGGATTGCTACCATTTTTTCGTGTTTGTGGAATTCAATAGTGGAGTCATTTACCTGGCATTTTTGGGGGAGGGTAGATTTTAAATTATGAATTAAATTTCTTAGTAGGTATAGGACTATTTAGATTTTCTATTTTTTCTTGTTCAGCTTTGGTAATTTGTGTTTTTCAAAAAAATTTGTTTCATCTAAGATGTCAAATTCATTGGCATACAGTTACTTAAAGATATTTTCTTGTGCTATCTGTTGGATCTATAATGATGTTTTCTCTTTGATTCCTCATATTATTAAATGGTATTTAAAAATTTTTTTTCTTGATCAGTCTTGCTAGCTGTTTGTTAATTTTATTAATCTTTTCAGAGTATACCAACTTCTGGCTTTATTGATTTTTCTCTATTGGCTGTTTTTTTTTTTTGGAAAATTTTATTTATTTATTTGACAGAGAGACAGCAAGAGAGGGAACACGAGCAGGGGAAGTGGGAGAGGGAGAAGCAGGCTCCCTGCTGAGCAGAGCAGGGATCCAGATGTAGGTAGGGCTCAATCCCAGGACCTTGGGATCGTGATCTAAGCCAAAGGCACGTGTCCAGCAACTGAGCCATCCAGGTGCCCTTCTTTTGGTTGTTTCTAATTCATTGATTTTCACTTTGTTATTTATTCCCTTCTCACTCTCTGCCTTCTGTAGTGGAAGTTCAGATAATTGATTTTAGGCTTTTCTTCATTTCTTTTTAATTTTTTTTTTTTAAAAGATTTTTTTTATTTATTTATTTGTCAGAGAGAGAGCAAGCGAGAGCAAGCACAGGCAGACAGAGTGGAAGGCAGAGCCAGAGGGAGAAGCAGGCTCCCTGGGGAGCAAGGAGCCCGATGTGGGACTCGATCCCAGGACGCTGAGATCATGACCTGAGCTGAAGGCAGCTGCTCAACCAACTGAGCCACCCAGGCGTCCGTCTTTTTAATTTTTTTTTTAAACATGTTTTGTGTTTTAGATTTTTTTTTTTTTTTAAAGATCTTACTTACTTATTTGACAGAGAGAGAGATCACAAGTAGGCAGAGAGGCAGGCAGTGAGAGAGGGGGAAGCAGGCTCCCTGCTAAGCAGAGAGCCTGATGTGGGGCTTGATCCCAGGACCCTGAGATCATGACCTGAGCCAAAGGCAGAGGCTCAAACCACTCAGACACCCAGGTGCCCCTCTTTTTAATTTTTTTAAGTTTTTAATTCTTTTCTTTTTTTCTTCATTTCTTTCTTTCTTTCTTTCTCTTTTTCTTTTTTTTTTTAAGATTTTATTTATTTATTTGACAGAGAGATATCGCACGTAGGTAGAGAGAGAGAGGAGGAAGCAGGCTCCCCGCCAAGCAGAGAGCCCAATGCAGGACTTGGTCCCAGGATCCTGGGATCATGACCTGAGCCGAAGGCAGAGGCCCACCCACTGAGCCACCCAGGCGCCCTTTTTCTTCATTTCTAATAAAAGCAACCAAAGTTATAAATTTGCCTCCATGCATTGCTTTAGCTGCATCCTACAAATTGTTATGTTTTCATTTTTATTGTTTAAAAATGTTTTCTAGGGGTGCCTGGGTGGCTCAGTGGGTTAAAGCCTCTGCCTTCGGCTCAGGTCATGATCCCGGGGTCCTGGGATCGAGCCCCTCATTGGGCTCTCTGCTCAGCAGGGAGTCTGCTTCCCTTCCTCTCTCTCTGCCTGCCTCTCTGCCTACTTGCGGTCTCTGTCAAATAAATAATAAATAAAACCTTTAAAATAAATAAAAATAATAAAAATGTTTTCTAATATCTCTTGTGGTTTGTTCTTTAACATGTGGGTTAGTTAGATGTGTGCTGTATAGTTTCCAGAGATTTGGTGGTTTTCTAGATAGTTTTCTGTTAATGATTTTACTTTAATTCTGTTTTGGTCAGAGGGCACATTTGCACACTTACAATTTTTTTTTCCAGTTCATTGAGACTTGTTTTGTAGCCTAACACAAATGAATGTTCATGTGAACCTGACAAAAATATGTACTGGGTTGAATGTTTGTCAGTTTGAGTTCTTAGCCATACTCAGGTCTTCTCTATCCTTGCTCATTTTTTGTTTAATTTTCTTCAGTTACTGAGAGCAGTGTTAAAAGTCTCCAACCTTAATAATGGATTTGTTTGTTTCTTGTTTCAGCTCTGTGGGCTTTTGCTACATGTATAGTGAAATGCTATTATTAGGTGTTACTGTTTTGCTTTCTTGATGAGTTGATTTCTTTATCGTTATGAAGTGCCCTTCTTTGTCCCTGGTTATAGTCCTGTTCTGAAGTCTCCTTTGTCTGATATTGATAAAACCAATCCAGCCTTTTTATAATTGGTGTATGTATGGAATTTTCTTTCCTCCTTTTACTTTTAGTCTGTGACTGGTCGCAGGCAGTCCTTGCTTTGTACTTCCTTGGTAACTGAGATTTAATCTCAGTTCTGTTTGTGAAAGCAAGAACTACCTACAATTTAAAGTTGGTTTCTTGTAGACATGACATAGTTGATCTTGTTGTTCTCTACCACCCCTCTCCACTCTGACCAATCACTCTTTTAAGTGGGATGTTTAAACTGTTTAAACATATTGTAATTATTAATATGGCTTGTTTCTTTTTGTCACACCTTTTGTTCTATTTTCCTTCTTTTCCTGCCTTTGGATTTATGCTGCCTAACTATTAGGACAGTGCAAACATAGGTTTATTTGTTGACCTCTTTATTTTACTTTTTAGGAGTTGGTCTATCTAGAGTTTATAGATATCCAACTAACAATATACTTTCAATGATGTTATACCACTTCATATAGGATTTAAGAATTTTATAGCAATATACATACATTCTCCTCTTCCATTCCTTTGTGCTGTTGTTATCAGGTTTTCCTGCAGATGTTATGAATCCTACATGCACTGTTAACTATTTTTGCTTAGAATAGTCAGTTATCTTTAAAACCTTTTTTAAACCAGAAAAAAAGGTCTTTTCTGTTTATCTACATATTGATGATTTCTGATGCTCTTCATTCCTTTGTTTCTGTCTGGTATTATTTCCTTCATAGAGATCACTTTCTGTAACTCTTTATGGTAATCTTTTCAGTTCTTGGCAGTTATATTTCTGATTTGAAAAATATGGTACTACATTGAAAATGCCTAGTTTTTATTAATAAGTAGCCAGTATTATGGCTGCTGGGGGGAGTATTATGGCTTTTTTGGTTATTTTGTAAGTTTACCTTTTTTTTGGGGGGGGTTAATCTTTGTATTTGTTTTTCATTACTTTCAGAAGCTCCCATTAAGACTGAAGCAGACATTCTGGTGGCCGATGAGGTTCTTCATAGCAATACTCCTAAGAGACCCAGTCCCAGTGCTAAAGAGACTGCTAGGAAGTATGAGAGCCCAAAGAAAAGTTTTAAAAAGACAAAACCTAAGAGGAAAAAAGATTATCACAACTACCAAACATTATTTGAACCACGGACACACCATCCATATCTCTTGGAAATGGTAAATGATTTTTCTTTACATTCTAATCTTTGTGCTCTTCTCAAATGATAAAGATAGAGCCACTGGGTTTCCTCATGGGTTCATGCATGCATGTTTTTAAAGTTTACCAGGGACATTTGCTCCTTGAAGACTCCATTAGTGTATTTTGAAGCTGCATTTGGAGTACAGCTGATATTCAGTAAATGTGAAATAGTATACTTTTCAAAACTGCTTAAAATAAAAGGATCTGTAGAGTTAACTGATTGGTAAGGAAATATGTATTGAGGTGTACTGACATTTTTAAAGTTTCTCTTGAAATCACAACTAAACACAAAGGCAGACTGAAGGGAGAAGGAGTTTTTTTATGTGTTTATTTTGTGCATTATTGGCTTTATTCTTAGTGTGATGTGCTGAAAAATCTATTTCTTCAAATTTTAAAAGAAGCAGCAGCACATCTTTTGATTCTAAGTAATGGACATGAAGTCGTTCAAAGGTCTAGTTCTTTTGTGCTAGAAGTAATAGAAAATATTCCAAAATTTTTACTAGAGTTGTAGAACTATTGACAATGTGTGAAAGTTGTTTTTGCCCTGTCAGCTAAGTGTTTCTGCTGTAGCTGAACTGTTCTGTGGCTACACTCTTTGAGGTATTACATGTAGACACAGTTGCTTCTTATTTAAATTGATCTGGAATGGACTATCTATTTTGTAAATTTCAGTGCTTCTATAAAGTAAATAGCATTTTTATTTTATTTTATCTTATTTTTTTAAAGATTTTATTTATTTATTTGACAAATAGAGATCACAAGTAGGCAGAGAGGCAGGCAGAGAGAGAGAGAGAGAGGGAAGCAGGCTCCCTGCTGAGCAGAGAGCCTGACGTGGGGCTCGATCCCAGGACCCTGAAATCATGACTTGAGCCGAAGGCAGCGGCTTAACCCACTGAGCCACCCAGGCACCCCGTAAATTGCATTTTTAAAATACCTCCTAAGTTTTAAATTAAATCTTCTGTTCACTAGATGTTCATTCCTTTGTGAGGTCTCTCTATTGCACTAATGACATCAGGAGATAAATTGAGTGATCTTATCCTTTTTGACAAATCACAGATGATTCCTTGGTTATGTATTTCATCTAAATATGGGGGATTTTTATATTTCCATTACAATAAGCACAAAAGTGAAAAGTTACAAAAGCCCAGGAATGTTGGGATTTTTTTTACTGCTGCTTTCATCATTACTATATTTACTGTATCGGCTTATCAGTTTCTATACTGTTTGTAGGTTTGGGTTTAGGAGGATCCTCTTTGACATGATTTGTGGATCAAAGAATTGCAGACGTTTAAACCTGTATTTCCTGTCCTTTGTTACATACTCCCAGAGAGGATGCCCAATGTGAACATTTGTGCCATACAAAAAGCTAGATAATCTTGGTATAAAAGTAAATGTTCTTATATTGTTTTTTAGCAAGATAATTTAAATATAATAATCTACTTAAATATATATTACAAATTTATTAAAAATTATGTTGTAAGTATGTAAATATATATATCTTTATTGTTCTGTTCTTTATATAGGGGAGACACATATAGTATTTTAGGATATATTTTATTTACCAGCTAATCGTTTTATTTATTATTTTTTAGCTTTTAGCTCCGGACATCCGACATGAAAGAAATGTGATTTTGCAGTGTGTTCGGTACATCATCAAAAAGGACTTTTTTGGACTTAATACTAATTCTGCAAAAACTGAAGATATATAGGTATCTGATGTTTCAGCACTCATGTGAAATAGCCCCATCTTAAAGTTAGTGGAGGAAAACCTTTTTAAAAAAACAAAACAAAACAAAAAAAAATGGATTAGTAATTAAATTGTAGGCCTCATGGGACGTTATGTTGGATTTTTAAATCTTTCCTTTGAATCTATGCAAATAAATACATAACTGATTTTTAAGACTGTGTCTGTATTGTTGGGGATGTGCATAGTTATTTGCTGGCAGAATTCTGTTATTTATATTTACTTGTATGTATTGCTGTCAGGTAAGGAAGTCTGCTCTGGTGGTTTAGTAGTAAAGAAAAAAGCTTTAAAAATGTTAAATTCAGCTAAGCAAAACTGTAGCTTAGGGAGAGAAGTATATTCATTTTGTTTTTAATGCAGGAGAACAAGAATCATTCCTTAACCATAGCAAGGGAGATTATTTAGAAAATAAACTGTATCAAATTAATATATTCAAAAGGTCTTGAAATTTAAAATTTCCCTGTTTATTTCAAAGGATATTTTGAAATTCACCTATTGGCACTAATTAAATATTTCAAATATTGAATGTTTGGAATATTAATATAGATAAGGCCTTTGAGTGTGTTTAGATTCACTGAAAATGCTTGTTTTTGCTATGGTTCAGAATTGGACCTTTTAAATTTCTCTGTTGAAAACTATATAAAGCATGGTACTTAATGAAGCCCATCTAATTTACAGGCAAAACAGTAGTTTGTAAAATAAAGTAAAACCTTAGAACCAGTTTTAAGATTTAATTAAAATTCATCCTATGAGCATATCAATTGAACCCTTTTTGAATAGATCCTTTAATACCAAATATTTTTTTTTCCCAGAATTTTTTTAAAATTTTAATTTCTTTTCAGTGTAACAGAGTTCATTCACCCAGTACGCCATGCAATACATGCCCTCCATAATACCCACCACCAGGCTCCCACAACCTCCCACCCCTAACCCCTTCAAAACCCTTAGATTGTTTTTCAGAGTCCATAGTTTCTCATGGTGCATCTCCCCCTCCAATTTCCCTCAACTCCCTTCTCCTCTCCATCTTCCCGTGTCCTCCATGTTATTTGTTATGCTCCACAAATAAGTGAAAAGATATGATAATTGACTCTCTCTCCTTGACTTATTTCACTCAGCATAATCTCTTCCAGTGCTGTCCATGTTGATAAAAAAGTTGGGTATTCATCCTTTCTGATGGAGGCATAATACTCCATAGTGTATATGGACCACATCTTCCTTATCCATCCGTCCATTGAAGGGCATCTTGGTTCTTTCCACAGTTTGGCAACCGTGGCCATGGCTGCTATGAACATTGGGGTACAGATGGCCCTTCTTTTCACTACATCTGTATCTTTGGGGAAAATACCCAGTAGTGCAATTGCAGGGTCATAAGGAAGCTCTATTTTTAATTTCTTAAGAAATCTCCACACTGTTCTCCAAATTGACTGCACCAACTTGCATTCCCACCAACAGTGTAAGAGGGTTCCCCTTTCTCCACATCCCCTCCAATACAGGTTGTTTCCTATCTTGCTAATTTTGGCCATTCTAACTGGTGTAAGGTGGTATCTCAATGTGGTTTTAATTTGAATCTCCCTGATTAATACCAAAGATTTTGATCTTACGTTCTAGTCACTTGTGCTAGCTAGAGCTGGAGCCCTCCACTTTTGACTGGGATTTTTAAAAATTAGTGTGTTGTAGTTGAAAAATTGCTGTTACCTGACTGACATTGTGATTCTTGAAGTCCATAAATCTTGCCTGCAAGAAAAAGGTAAGAAAACTTATGGCAACCCTGAAGAAAGACCTCTGTAAGATCCTATCCAGAATCCTGGAGCACCTGGTATGTAACACTGTGATACTACAGACCTGAGATCAAAATTCATACTTAGGCCAGTGTTTCACCATACAGATCTTACTCTCCTTCATTCTTCTCCTCCAGTGAATCCCATGTTTTAGAAAATTACCTGTCCACCAAATTACTTAATTCAGTTTATACAACACTGTTGAGTTCTTACTTAGGTGCCGACTGGAAACATGGATTGATTGAAAATATAAAAATGAATGAGGCCTTGCCTGACTTTAAGGAACTCAGTTTAATTTTTATATTATTCATAGCTGTGACTCTTAAGCCAATCCATCTCATCAGAATGAAGTAACCAGTGTTACAAAACTGGGTTGATATTCTAAAACATGATTTAGTCTGTAGTTTTATCATAGGTTGGCATGCAAATTTCATAGACTTTAACTACATAAATGAATTCAGACTCTCAGGCTGCTTTCACAGACCTCTGTAACCCCAGGAATGTTCACAATCACTGCTTTAAAGGGTTTTGTGCAGGGCGCCTGGGTGGCTCAGTGGGTTAAAGCCTCTGCTTTCGGCTCAGGTCATGATCCCAGGGTCCTGGGATTGAACCTCACATCGGGCTATCTGCTCAGCAGGGAGCCTGCTTCCCTCCTCTCTGTCTCTCTCTGCCTGCCTCTCTGTCTACTTGTGATCTCTCTCTGTCAAATAAATAAATAAAAATCTTAAAAAAAAAAATTTAAAAAAAAAGGGTTTTGTGCAAAAAGTTTTATTTTCAATTTCTCTTGCTTTCTAATAAATGTATTTAAGACGGAAAACGCTCTTCTGAGTACTGCCTTGGCTGTGTCTGGCAGTCTTGAGCTCTGGTGACTGTTGTCATTTATTTCTAAGTGGGTAATTTCAGTTTCAGTGGCTGGATTCAGCAATTAACCCAGGAATTCCTCAAGTGCGTTTAAAATTTTTAAGCACCTAGCACACAGCCCATGTGGTTTCTACTTTATGGAATACATGGTCAATATTTGTAAATATTGAGTGTTTTCAGAGGGAGGGGTGCCTATTCTTGGATACAAAGTTTTTTTTGGATTTGGCTTATTAATTGTTCATAGAGTCTACATTCCTGTCTTACTGTTCATATAGTGAATTGATTTCTGAATGTGAAAGAAAGAAAGCAATATATGATGACTTTTGGTGAGTTGTGTCTTTTGTAACTGTGAAATACTCTTGTTTGTTGTCAGGACTCTCTGCAATGACCTATTTCCCCCAATTAATGTAGTCAAAACAGCTTTCTGGGAGTTCGGTCTAATGGTCTCTGGGGAATTTAATCCATCTGTATTAATTGAAATTGTTGAAATGTTTGGATCGTCCCTGCCATTTTATTTTGTATCTTACTTCAACATTTCAGTGACTTGATTGAGCATTGTTTTTTCTCTTAGTTTTTCGTTCTGGTACTTTGGAAAGAATCAAACCTATTGCTCTTCCTTTCGTGGTTTTCCTTTTCTCTCAGTTTGCAGCTACAGTGGCTGTATCTTCTTCCACTCCTCTCCCTTACCATTCTTGCACTTCCCCACCTGGACCTCTCCTCCTGGTATAATGATGTGGGATTTGTTTCAGATTAATCTCTGTTATCTTGGTGAATGTGTTTGTGTGTGTTTTAACAGTACGTGTAGTTATTTAGACAACTATAAGTTTTAGTTTCCTTCTCACTGCTTTTTCTTTCATCCCAAGGTTAGTTTTTTGGTTTACTGCAGATTATCATCAGTTAATCCCATCAGATTGAATCATCCACTTGAATTTTTTTTAAATTGAGTTTTAGGGTGTTGGGTTCAAAATCCTTTCCCTTTAGAATTTTGAAGCCCTAATATGATGGTCTGCTAGCATCCAGTATTGCTGATTTAAAAACCCAACACCAATCTGATTCTCTCACCTTCTCTTTTTATATATTGATAAAGACCTGTTTTTTTCTGTCATTGAAAAACATTTAGGATTTTCTTTTTATGTGTTGAGTCCTAAAAGTTTCACCATTGTATATCTAGGTATGTGGGATATTTGTCATACCCCATGGTCCTTTCACTCTGAAGAACTGTACCATTCTTGGATGAAGAGCAATTTCTAATATGGTTTCTTTAATGATTTTCTTTCCATTTCATCAGTTTCATTTTTCTGGAACTCTTACTGAGTGAGTGTGGGACCTCCTGCCTTGGTCCTCTGTTCGCTGGACATTTATATTTTGTCATTTATATTTTGCTCCATTCTGGAAGAATTCTTCAGATGTGATTGTCCAGATCATGATTCGCTCCTCAGGCATGTCCATTACAATAGTATTTTAGGTTTTCTGTTTCCTTTTAAGTTTAGTCATTTGTTTTTAAATATTCAAGATAGCTCCTTTTTTTTTTTTTTTTAAAGATTTTATTTATTTATTTGACAGACAGAGATCACAAGTAGGCAGAGAGTCAGGCAGAGAGAGAGAGAGAGAGGGAAGCAGGCTTCCTGCGGAGCAGAGAGCCCGATGCGGGGCTCGATCCCAGGACTCTGAGATCATGACCCGAGCCGAAGGCAACAGCCCAAACCACTGAGCCATCCAGGCGCCCCTCAAGATAGCTCTTTTGGTCTGTTTTTTTCATAGATGTGGTACCCTTACATTCCTGGGGATCTCAGTTGGAGTTTTTACATTATTTTCCATTCCTTCAATTACTCGTGTTCCCTATTGCCAACTGTTTTGTTAATTTATTAATTATCTTTACCACTATTTGTTGTCTTTAAAGGATCATTCAGGGGCGTGCCTGGGTGGCTCAGTGGGTTAGGCCGCTGCCTTTGGCTCGGGTCATGATCTCAGGGTCCTGGGATCGAGTCCCGTGTCGGGATCTCCGCTCAGCAGGGAGCCTGCTTCCTCCTCTCTCTCTCTCTGCCTGCCTCTGCCTACTTGTGATCTCTCTGTCAAATAAATAAATAAAATCTTTAAAAAAAAATAAAGGATCATTCAAATATATGGAAGAGATTCACTTGATTAATGTATTGGTAGTTGGGTGTGGAGTTTCCCCACATTGCTATGAGCCTTCTTTTCTCCAAAAGACTTTTTTTTACCTTGACTGGAAGAAGAGGGCTTGTTCACACAGACTTTTAATAATACATAGATGGGAATGGGCAGGAGATCTAGGCTCTTGTTCCATCCTCAGCCCCATCCCTGGAGAGTCACCATGTTTGCCAAAGTAGAGGTTTTGATTCTGAGGACAGAGTTCTTCTCTCCAGGACAGAACTCTCCCACTCCCACTAATGACTTGGTTTTGGAAGTGGACAAAGTTAGGACGGGACAGTCACTGCTGGAGGCTCCCACCTTTCTGTCACTTGTTGTCTCAGCATAGGGTATCCTTAGGATTGCTTTCACCTTTTTGATTGTTGTTGCCTGGGCTGGTTGGGGCTGAAGCTCTCCATTCTTGTTTTTTGTTGGTCTGATCAGCTTTACGGGGGCTCCCCAACTTCAGTGGACATCAAAATCACCCAGAGGGCTTATTAAATCCAGATTGCAGGGCCCTACCCCTGAAGATTATAAGGAGGTTGGGATGTGGCCTGTGAATTTCCTACTCTCTTTCTCTTCCTGCCTACTTGTGATTTCTGTCAAATAAATAAAATCTTTAAAAAAAAAAAAACAAAACAAAACACTGTGAGACGTTTAAGAACTTGAGAGTTTCTCAAAACCACTGGCACCCCAATATTACCTTTTGTATTCCTTCCCTGTTCCCAGTTCTTTTTTTTTTCCCCCTTTTTATTTATTTATTTATTTGACAGAGAAAGACAGCAAGAGAGGGAACACAAGCAGGGGGAGTAGGAGAGGGAGAATCAGGCTTCCCATGGGGCAGGGAGCCTGATGTAGGACTTGATCCCAGGACCCTAGGATCATGACCTAAACCAAAGGCAGGAGCTTAATGACTAAGCTATCCAGGCGCCCCTAAATCTTCAGTTTTTTGTTTTGTTTTGTTTTAAATATCATTTCAAGGAATTTGTAGCATAAGGAGAGGGATAGTCCACTGTTTTAGTCTAGACTTAATTTCTTCATTCATTAAATTCTTCAGTTTTAGAATAAGCTTCTTTAAAAATATTTCTCCTTTTTATGGCTATTTTTTAGAAAGATTTTATTTATTAGAGAGCACACACATGAGAGAAAGAGAGAGAGAGAGAGAGCAAGAACAGGGGGAGAGTGAGGAGCAGACTCTCTACTGAGCAGGGAACCTGCCATGGGGCTTGATCCCAGGACCCTGGGATCATGACCTGAGCCGAAGGCAGACGCTTAACCAACTGAGCCATCCAGGTGCCCCGTTTCCTTGTTAAGGCTTTTTAAAGTATAAAGTATATAGTAAAGTATATTATAAAGTATAAAGTAAAAGTATAGAGTAATGCAATGACACCCATCTTCCCACCCGTCGTGCAGTTTCAGTGCTCGATCAGTCTGTGGCCAGTCTCATTTCTATCCATACCTCACCAGTCCCTCCCCACCCCACCTGAAATTATTTAGAATCAAATGCCTAGGCATCTTAATTATTTTATTCTTACACATTTCAGTATATATCTCTAGAAGGTAAGGACTTAGAAAAACCCCCACCATATCTTCAAATTTAATAACTCCTTAAGATCATCAACTATCCAATCAGACAAATGAAGTTTCTATAACTTGTTAAGATAACATAGTTGAGATCATTCTGTGTATTTCATTTTGTACCTTGTTTATGTAGCTCAAGTGCCAGATTAGAAAAGTATATTTTGGACATATTTAAAATTTGCTCAATTTGCTACTTACTACTGGTCACCTTCCTCTTTTCCATGAAAAAGTAGACATTTAAATTCTGAAATGGACTATGTATCTTCATTTAAATGTGCAAATGGCAGTGCCAAGCGCAGTAGAGCTTACCGTTGCTCTTGTTGTGAGGGGAGAGGAAGATAGGAAAGCCCTGCTGAAGGAACAGGCCAGGGCCGGGGGCTTGCCTTGTATTTAATAAGCATTTGAAAGTTGCCCTGTTGGCTTCCTTTGTCCAGTATGTATTTGCCAGATACACAAGGCTGAAATGGACTGAATGGTCACTCTGGGAATGGAAAGCCACTTCGACTGTGGTGGAAGCTTGTTCCAGAACAGTCTCCTGTTAGCATAGCTGGGGGCTTCTTGAGGGTGGCATAAGAAATGGTTATTTCAAAATTGGAAGAGGAGGAAACCAGTAAACGTGAGTAAATGGAGTAATAGAGGAGACAGATACTCAGAATATGCCTGAACTGACATTTCCATTCTTGATCACAGTTGCCGTAGACTGTGCCCTGCAGTGCAGTGCACACTGTGAAACACTTTGGGGTCTTCTCTTGATCCGTTTTACCAGTTGACTGTAATGTGTCTTTGTGCACCCCCGGAACAACCTATAATGGCTTCACTTCAGAAATTTTCATAGTTTGTGTGAAGGTTTCCATACTGTGATTTCTGTCAGTCTCTAACTGGCTATTGGAGGGCAGTACCACCATTTCCTGAGTCAGCTATTTTCGAACACATAGCATCTGTACGTTTTTCTAGTTACATTTCTGTTTTTATTTAATTTGTAAAGCTAAACTCTAGGCTTTATTTTGGTTACTCCAGTCTTCCATTGTGTCGTTTTTTGATAGTTCGGTTCAGGATACCACATTGCGTTTAGCAGTGTGTCTCTCTTAGTTACCTTGTTGTTCATTTTGTTGTTTTTTTATGACAAGAGTAATATGCTCATTGAAAAATTCAAATAATCCAGTAATATATAAAATAAAAAAGTGAGGTTTGTTTTGCCCTATACTCTTATCGTCATATTACCCAGAGATACCACTGTTAATAGTTTGGAGTGCATTTCCAGTCTTTTAAGATACACATATTTACAAATGTCTAAATATGCTCATATAAATTTTGTTTTTAAATAGAAAAATCATCATAGATATTGCCTTGCAAATTTTTCACTTGACGGTATGTCATGGATATTTATGTATATATATGTAAATATATGCATGTATGCATATATATGCTTTCACTTTTAACATCATTCCCCTATGGGGAAATTTGTTTCCAGTTTTTCTCTAATGTTAATGAGACTACAGTGAACACTGCTGAATTTACAGTGATACACACTCTGTGTGTGTGTTTGTTTTTATCTATGAATATTTCTGTAGGAGTCTTGGGCTCAAAGGTCGAATGGCCTTTAGAAGGCTATATCAAAATAAATTCTTATTAAAAATATGTTTAGAAAACATATCGAAACTTGAAATAAAAATAGGTTGGCATATGCCCTTTCAGTGTCACGTGAGCAGTAGTTCTCAAAGTGTGGCCCAGGACCTTTCAGGGTGTCTGTGAAATTCAAACTGTTTTCATAATTCTAGGACATTATTTGCTCTTTTCACTCTAATTTTTTATGTATGAATAGTTTTCCAAAAGCTATATGATATGTGATGCTGTCTTCACTATGACAGCTAATGGGAAGTGTCCTTGGCTATTCTTGTGTTGTCTAGAATTTTCTAAAGTGGTAGGTTGAGGATAAACATACGTGAGTTTTTAGGGCTTAACTCAAGTTGTTAGTACTCTTGCTGGCTATCTTTGTTTTGCCTGTTATAGTCTTTGTAACCTTGTAATTATTGAATTAATGTCATCAATAAATTATTATTTTTAAATGCCAATGATCTGGAAAACTTTAAAATGATGCCACTCAGCTCACTACTTTTTTGTGTTAGAAAACAGATTTTAAAAATGTTAATTCATGTGAATATGTAAATGGTTTTTTGTTTTTAAGTGCATTATATGCTTAAATTTTAATTTCTAGTGCTATGTATATTAATAAATATAACCCATAGAAACAAAAGTTCTTGGCGATCTCAATAATTTTTAAGAGTGTGAAGTAGTCCTAAGACCAAAATGTTTGGGAAGTCACTGTACTAGAGCAGTATCTAACGAATATACCTAATGGTTAACTGACCCTTTTTGTTTGACTGATTCATTAGGGCCCAGACTCTGTAAGGCCTGATAAGCCACAAATGAATTTTGTTTGGTAGAGTGACCTGTTCATTTTCTCTAGTAGAAGGGAGGTCATAGTTGTTTAGCCTTGTAGGACATTAATCATTTGACTGTAATTTTACTCGTGCATTCTCTTCCAGTATCGTCTCATATCATCCTTTGGGATCCTTTGATAATAAGTTAAAGGAGTCTTTTGACCTGTGTTTACTATCTTGTTTCCAACTTTTGAAAATTATTCTTTGACAAGTTCACAAGAGTTTCTTTTTATCCATGCCCTTACCAATGTATCACAGATATTTTTACTGGTTTTGCTGATGCTATTGTAAGACTTAAGGACTTAAAAGTTAAGAAAATTTTTTTAAACATTTCCTCAGTATTCAGTGCATCTGCTTTCTGTTCA
This sequence comes from Mustela putorius furo, assembly GCF_011764305.1. Classification (NCBI taxonomy): domain Eukaryota; kingdom Metazoa; phylum Chordata; class Mammalia; order Carnivora; family Mustelidae; genus Mustela; species Mustela putorius. The sequence goes on along the minus strand of NW_025421305.1, from coordinate 11,483,827 downwards.
GGGGCCTGAAGAGGATTCGGTACTCTAAGAGAAGGACTAGGCAGTGCCCAGGCTTCCCCTTCCATATCCCACATGGCATGGGGAGATGTGCCTTTCCTTCAAATACTCCTACCCCGGGAGTTGGTCCTGTCCGCAGCTGCCAGTCCAGAGCAGTAGTAGGGTCCTCAGTGTTGGACCTTTCACATGGAACACATGTTATATTCAGACAACCTTGTTGAGGGACAAGAATGTCCCAAAACAGCAAATACAGTAATTTTGTTATTCTGTCAGGTGAGAGAATGGCATCTTTTTTGCATTTTCCTGACACCAGTTGATTTGGGAAACAAAGGCAGAAGAAAAATTACTAAATTTCCTTACTACCTACAGCCCATTGACAAGTCCTTGAAGCAGGCAGAGTGACATTCCTCTAGGGACTCAACTGCCTCAATGTTAATACTTTGACAAGTAGAAATTTCCTTTATCTCTAAACTTGTAAAACTGTTGGCAGTTACCCCCCAAGCATATGGCCCACCAATACACATCTGAAGGGTCTCTTGACTGAGGTTTTATTAGACCGCAGTAAATGACCTTTTCCCAACAATAGCTAGACCCTTCAAGGTCCTGGAGACCTTGCTTCCAAATTCCTTTAGACTTGTGCTATCCTTAATCTCCTCCCAACTTGAAAGTATATACTGGGGACTCCTCCTGACCCTACTGCAACTCTTTCTGCCCACAGGTCCTGTCCCTGTGCTTTAATAAACTCACCTTTTTGCACCAAAGACATCTCAAGAATTCTTTCTTGGCTGTTTGGCTCTGAGCCCTAATGTCTTTGCTACATCACTAGTGAGGCCAACCACTTTTCCTGTTTTGTATGTTTGTTTCTGACCATTGCATTCTGTGAATTGCGAGTTCTAATCTTTATTTTCCTGTTGGTTGCTTGGATTTTTTCTTTCTGATTTGTACACAGACTTTATGGATCTCAATCTTCCGTTAAATACTGCAGTCTCTTGCTAGTATTTTTATTTGGGGGGACATTCATTCTATTACTTTTCCTTTGATGGCTTCTAATATTTTTGTGATACTATATTTCGATCTTTATTTTGCATACAGCATGAGTTAGGGATCTGTTACTTTTTAAATTCCTTATTCTGCTGTTCTAATCCCTTTATTTTTACAGGTAAAATGGTTTACATTCTTGATACTGCCTTCCAGGTTTTGTGCTCTATAGAAGGGTTCTGTTTTTCTTTTTTCTTTTTTTTTGAAGATGATACCATATAATAAGAAAGAATCCTTTATTACTACGTAACTACGTAACTTCATAGTGGTTTCTTTTTAATGTCGTAAGGGGCAATTACTTAATCAAGGCTGTGTTTTCTTCCTGTGCTCTCTTCTATGTTTTAAGAACTACTGAAATTGTTTCCATGTCTTATGGGAGTGGTAGTAGCACTTCCTAAACAGTGGTAGCCACTTCCCAAATTTTGATTTTATATAAGATTTCTGGCTCTAACCACTAAACTATCTGAAGATAACCAATAATTGGGACTTTTTTTTTTTTAATATTACAGTGATCACTGATTATTTTTGGCCCTTTCTCACTGGACTGTGGCCTTCTTGTATCTTGAGGAAAGTAAGTCAAAAACTATTACCTTGTCTGAGAACACATAAAATTAGAGTAGACCGGTCAGTATTATTTGCAGATGAGCTGCATAAATTCCAGATTTTGGAAGAATTCTAAAACGGGAAAATTCTTTAAAATATTATTGCTTTAAGATGAATCTATGATAATATCTGTTCTTTCGGCTCTGGAAAAATTTTCTGGTTTTTGTTTTTAGACATAATATTGGCTCAGTTCCTCCCATATTTATTTGTGTATATATATTTAAAACAATGCTGAATCATTGTGATAGAACATCTACTTCCTTGCAGAAGCAGGAACAAGAAAAAGTTCTGAATTAGATACATATTTGCATTCCAAGGCTGGGTGCTTTCTTTTGGATATTTTGAATCCTGGGTACATTTTCAAGAGCAGGTTTTTAGACCACAACTAAAATCACAGGGTTTGAATTTGGTAGGCATTTATTCAGTCCCATACGGTGTTTGACGGATGTAATGATAGGAAATTGTGAGACAGGAGACAGTCATCAAAAACCATCAGAATAAGAAATAAGGTATCAAGTCATTAAAATAAGAAGGTATCAATCAAATTAGGTATTGAGTCAGACTTGTAGAGCCTGTGGTATTCATTACCCTTAATTACCTAGCAAGGAAAAATGGCATTTGAAAATTCATTGTTCACTGTGTCAGTCACTATTATTTGCTGGCTCCCAAACCATGTTGATCATCTGAATATAAGTTCCTACCCAGAGATTCTGGGTTTTATTGATACTAGGATATAGCTCAGGAATATTTTAACAAGTTGCCCAGGTGAGGTGGTGAATATGGTCCGACAGATTTGGGAAGCACTGGTATTGTGTGTGTGGAAAAGCCCCTACAGTGTATCTTGCTGGTGAAAATACAGATTGCTGGGTCTCCCTCCTCTCAAGTTTCTGCCTCACAGGTCTCCCATTGGGCTTGAGAATTTGCAATGGTATTAAGTTCCCAGGAGATGCTGCTGCTGCTGCTTTTGCTGGGCCAGGGACCACACATTCAAGTACTACTGACCTAGATCTTCCCCGAGACTTCCCAGTCCCAGACTGGTCACACTCAACAAAGACAACAAACTGAATTCTGGGGCAAGATCTTATGTTTCTTTGGCTCAAGCCTTTGCTTTTCTTTTTCATGTTCTTCTTGATTGGTGATTTTTCTTCCTTGGGAATGAGCATGAATTGATGGACCTCTATCCCTAAGCAACGTTTCGAGTGGAAGGATGTTGATGTTTGCTGGATAGGGTGGCTTGGCAGGGGAATGAAAATAGCAGAGGAGCTGTGCAGATCTGGGCAGAAATCCCTGTGCTTTGACCCTGGTTTTATTGTGATTTTGGGCAGGTCCCCTAATCTGCTTTCCAGCCAGGGGAGCTCCAGCCCTGGTGCCTTGCCATGCTTCCCTCATGCCAAGAGGCCTTTACTCTTCTCCATACCTGGAAAGCTTTTCCCTTTCCCCCAATGTCTTGTTATTGCTTGCTTGAACTTAGATCTCTGCTCAGCAATCACTTCCTCTGAAAGCCTTCTGTGACCTCCCTAAGTCGGTCAGGTCCTTCTTTACACACTCAGCACCACATACCTGCCCTTCCCAGCATAACCACAGTGGTATTTGTGTATTTGTGTCGTAGCTTGATTTGTCTCTCTCAGCTAGACTGTAAGCCCTGGGACTTATGCTGTGAAAAGGTGGATCAGTTTGTATTTCCTATTGTGGCCTAGCCACAGACGCTGTGTCTGGCACATAGTGGGTGAACAAATGGGGTCACGTATACAAACAGCAGCACGGGCGGGGGGGGGCATTCCAAAATTAGCTTCAGTCCTGCCTCGGGGTTTCTAGAAGACACTGTTATTCTTATAATAAATTCCCTATAGTGCACAACTGTACACATTGGTTTCTGTTATTTGAACTACTATTTTCTGAGTGCTTCTATATGTCAGACACCAGCTGTAATCCTATGTTTGGCATTGATCTAGGAAGTCAAGAATCTCAGTCTGCTATTATCTTGGGTGTTATTTTTTCCCTATGATTCCAAAAGCCAATGTGTATTATAAAGATATGATCTGTAGATAGAAGATGTATTTCCTAAAGGAAATATAAACAAAAACAGCAGAAACCAATTTTATGCTCAAACTAGATCTCTAAGGTAGTTTTTGGGATTGGAGATAGTTGGTACCAAAGGAGAGTAAGGTAATTTTTAACTACTTGCAAACATGACTGCCCTCTCCATATAGTAGAATCCTACAATGGGTAACATCTGGAAATTGTGTTCATTTTAGAGAGACCAAATGTTTTAGTTACTGGCCATCACAGAGGAGAGGATAGAAATAACCAGCCCAGGATTGTTATTTATTTATTTATTTATTTTAAAGATTTACTTATGTATTTATTTGAGAGAGAGGGGTGGGGAGGGGGGGAAGAAGGGGCAGAGGGAGAGAATATCCAAGTGGACTCCCATTGATAACGGAGCCTGAAGCAGGGCTTGATTCCACCAGCCAAGAGATCAGAATCTGAGCCAAATCCAAGAGTCGGATGCTTAAGTGACTGAGCCACCCATGTACCCAAGCACAGGATTTTTAAAAGCCTGTTTGACTAGAGGTCAGAAACTGGGAGAAGGAAATGGTTTATTACCTGGGGGCTGTTGGGCAATTGCCTGAAGAGTCTCCAGCATTAACTTGAACTTAGTACCTTCAGGTCAGGGAAGGGAGTAGTCATGGACAGTTGACTTGCCATCCTGTATTATTGCTTCGCATCATGGGCAATTACTTGGCTTATCTTGTGGGGTACAATGGATGGAGGCAGGAAGAAACATGTCCATAGGATCCAGAGAGATAGACCCACTGGCAACTTTAGTAGGTTGCATATAGTTTTATGAGCTTGTCGTGGAGCATGTGTAAATTCCCATGTGTGCCCACACCCTGATAATGACTGATACCTTCAAAGAGATAGGACGCCACAGATGTGTGATTGTATTTCACCCATAGTTTGTGGTCCACATGACTTCATTGTATATGAGCTGATTTATAAGCTGTAAAGCATAATGCAAACAAGAAGTGGTATTTATTATTTGTATTCTTTCTGCTGCTTGGCTGAGTTCCAGGGAGGTTTCTGTATCCAAGGGAGGATTCAGAGGAGACAAAGAGAACAGAGAGCAAAGAACTTACATAATCATAGAGCAGTTTTATAGTTTTAAGATTTGGCATTTATAAATAATGGCCCTCCTGAACATTCTTCTTGAAGTCAGAATTTGGACCCAGATAAATTGGACACATATCTCAATGGAGGGCACTAGTCCATGTCTTTGTGCTGATTTAAAATGTCAGTGACTGACTTCGACCATGTCAGTGTCTGAAAGTTTAACAGTAGACATTTTTTTGCAAACTCCCTTTATTTTTATTGAATGGAATTCATTTGGAATCTGGTACCAGAAACTGGACAAAAGCTCATGCCACATCAGACTCTCCTGGTAGATAATGGTAAGGCTTGAGGTGTTCCAGACAACAATCCGGATCTAGGTAACAGGCACTGTTATAACAGGATGCTGGTCCATCTTCCCTTATTATACCTACCCAGTTTATTTTGTTGATTGGATTATGAATGTGGAAGGGCCCATTTGTTATTATTGCCTTATGACTTTTAGTTTAATAGTTATTGTAAGTGAGATTTGAATCCGTACCTGGATTTTATATAATATATCTATAATATATATCTATATAGATATGTATCTTTCTCAGTAAGAACTGGGAGACTTTTTTCTCCTAAACATAGAGGAAATGCCTTTGCTGTGTTTTTGAATTTAACAAGAAAGAGGACCTGAGGAGAGAAAGATGCCCCCTGAAGTTAAACAGGTTACCAGAAACTGCCCTGACTGGTGGACTGGAATTGCTTCTCACTTTCCTAAGGCAAAGGTCATCGGCCATTAGAGCCATTCATTTACTACACATCCTCTCTGGCACTGTCCCAGTCCCTGGACAGTCTTGGGAAAAAAGGACACAGTCACTGCTCTTTATGTTAACACCACATGATAATACGAGTGCCGGCAAACAAGTAAATGACATGTGAATACTTCAGCAAGAAGGGGAACTGGAACCTTCTGGGGAGGCCTGTCTTCAAGTGATTTCCAAGTGGTTTTGATTGTAAATGAGAGCTCTTGCTCATGCAGCGTAGGTAGGAGGGACGGAGGGAAGAACCTGCATTGCTGGGCCATAGGTGAGGGGGCTGTTCGGAAAGCAGAAGGAAGGAGTGAGGACTAGCTGAATTATGTGTCTTGGCCTGAAGAGGTGCTTTGAAACTGCTGGAGCTACTAACCCTCTTGAGAATCAAGACTCAGTGTACAGACTGAACTCTGACCCCCACCGTGCAGCAGCCTGCCTGGGAAAATCACCCATGCTCTCCGATGAGATGCCCAGGAAGGCAACCAACGGGCCAGGCTTGTAGGAAGTCCGACAGCTCTCTCCAGTAACAATAACCCAGGAAGCTAAACACTAACCTCTGTAACAATCAGTCCCAAATGGGCAGGACTTGATTAATAACAGACAGCTTCCCTGTTTTACCTCCACTTCCAACTGTAAAGAGCCCTTTACAGAAAGCTAAGTAGGCAACCCCACTCCCCAACCACATAGGGCGCTTCTAGTTAGCCTGACTCCTGCTTCCCCACACCAGCAGCCTCCAACCAGGGTGCTCCTGCAGCCTTTCCTCTCTTTCATTGTACAACTTTTCTCACTCCTCTGCCTGCCTTGGAATGTCTGCCCAAATGCAAGGGACAGAGGCTGACAGACTTGCAAACAGCCTTTGCTTTTCTCATTGGGTTGGTCTTCACTTACTTCCACAGGAGTACTGCCGCTGCTGGGTTGGATTCATTCCCTGCGTAGCTTCCCCCTTGCGTCTCTGTTTTTACTTTAACAAGCATCGTTTGTCCTTTGCTTGGCATTTTGCCAAGAGAAATAATAGAAACAGATAAACAGCAATGCTGACGGGAGTCTGCTGTTTGAGGGTCACTAAGAAATGCTGTTGAGTGTCTCCTTTTATGTAGGGTGGCAAGAACATGGGCTCTAAGGGAACCCACAGTGGGAGACAGTGCTGTTGTGATGTGGTCTGAATAGCTCTTTAATTTTCAGGGACCGCTAAGGGGGAATTCAACTCCTCTTGGATCAGTAATCAGTAGTTGACTTACCCTGCACTTAGTAGTACATCCTAGTCCTCTTTATAAAAGTTTTACTATCTTAAGAGCGGCTCCAAAGAAAGATACTGTGGTTCAGCAGTGGCTAATGGTTGGGAACTATCAGCGGCATGGAAGTTAATTATATGTTCTACTGAATGGCCCCTCTGAAAATCACATTTGCTTCATGGTTTTGGGCCATACTTGCTTAGCCTGCTTTCTAATTTGCTGAGTCTCAGCTATGTATGCCTAATGGTAATACAGGAAAATCATCATCTATCGACTGGAAGAAGAATTCCAGTTTGTTCTTGAGTTTTCCTTTTATAACTCTAATATGTGCATTGCTAAAAACCCTAGTTCCAGCCTCCAGATGTTGGGGTTGAGGCTGCTTTTCTGTGCTTGGGAACAGTAAGTTAATAGGTAATACAGTAAATACAACTACCTGAGAAGAAATCCTGACATCTACTTACCTTATACCCTATGGTCACATCACGTATTTGACACGCTGTCGTTACAGAGCCAACTACGATTATGGTGTGGACAAAGCAAGTGGGAAGTTAGGCTTCTTGGCTTGCATTTGAAGCTTCTTCAACCCTCTCAGCTTAACTTCTTGGCATTATTTTCCTAGGGAACCTCCCTTCGAGGTACACCGTATTTGCTCCCAGGGTTTTGCTCATGTTCCATTCTAACCCACTGTGCTCACCCCACCACCTGCACCTGCCCCAAAGGTTCCTTGTTTTTAAAATCCCAGCTCAGATACCATGTGCTTTTTAACATTTCTGTGATTGCCCTGGCAAGAATCGATCTTTTACCTCTTAATTCTCATGGTGGTTATCGTTATCCGGACCACTCAGAGTGCCCTTCAGTGCACTCTTCTGTGTAACTGTCTTCATTCGTTCATTTGCTCTATAAGTTTTTACTGAATGCCCACTAAGTTCAAAGATTTGCTCAAGTCAGGGGATCTCTCAGGGATTAAAACAGCAGAAGTTTTGTACTCTGGTAGAAAAGGCAATGAGCAAGATAAATAAACAAATACATAAAATAAATAGTGTGTCAAGTGCCAGTAGGTGCTCATGAGAAGGTGTAAAGCAGAAAAAGGCAGGTTACTGAAATTTGTGATAGGGTGAACAAAGAAGGTCTCACTGAGGAGATAATTTCTAATGGATTTGAGGGGAGCAAGGGAACAAGTTATGAAGGTATTCCCCTGCTACAGAAAGCTCTCTCCTTTCCACCCAAGTCCAAAGGGTGCATATCTAGAGGATGTGAAGATGACAGGAGAGTAGTGTGGCTGGAGCCAAACGTACTTGCTGAGGGGAAAGGATAAGTAATGGGAGGGGATGGTTGCCATGTAGAGCCTTGTAGGTCATTGTCAGGATTTTGACTTCTATTCTGTGTGAGATGGGAAGCCACTGGAGGGCTGTAGAGAGAGAAGTGACATGATCTGATTTGTTTTAAAAGACTCCCTCAGGGACGCTTGGGTGTCTCAGTTGGTTAAGTGTCCAACTCTTGATTTCTTAGGTCATGGTCTTGGGGTCATGGTCTCAGGTCATGGTCTCAGGGCCATGAGATCAAGCCCTGCATTGGGTTCTGCGCTACGCGGAAAGTGTGCTGGAGATCCCCTCCACCTCCATCGTGCTCTTTCTCTCTCTCTCTCTTTCTCTAATAAATAAATAAATATTTAAAAGAAGCCCTCAGGCTACAGTGTTGAGAATAGCCTGCAGAGATGGGGGGGGAAGGGAGCTGGTAGGCTGAAGCAGGAGTGAGACTATTACAGTGGTCCAGGTGAGAGATGATGGGGACTTGAGCCAGAGGAATGGGGACAGGTGATCAGATTCTGGGTATATTTTCATGGTAGAGCCAATAGGATTTCTCCAGGGATCAGATGGAGAAAGGAGAGAGAGAGAATGGAATCAACAGTGATTCCAGAATTTTTGGCCAGAGCAACTGGGGAAGATGTTGCTGCCATTAACAGAAACTGGGAAGATGGTAGAAAGTGGGTGTGGGGGTGAGGGTGGTGGATGCTCACGAGCTCAGTTTTAAACATGTTCAGTTTGAGACGCTCCTTAGTCATCCATGTGCAGATGTCAAGTAGCTTATGGCTTCGGAGGGGCAGAATGTCTTATGCCTCATAAGTCTTTGTGTCTAGGTTGTTGATTGCATGAATCAACTAATTAAAGAACAGTGAGCAGTAATTCTGAATGCAAGTTAGGGGGAATTTCTCATCCTGGACTGTGAGAGAGGAAAAACATTAATTAGGTTTTGGATAATTGTGAAGGTGGGATGTCTGAAAATGGGAAGATGATGAGAGAGAAGGGACCAAGGGTGTTGTCTCTGTGCCAATGTCAGCAGCTTTGAAGACTTAGATCATGAACTGTTTATTTTCTTTTGTTTAAGAAGAGCCCATAACTTCTTTACTCTCCCCCAAAGATGCCATCAGGCTTCAGGATGTATCCTGTCATTATTGCTGAAGGCATTGTCATCATCATTATTATTACCAGTGGCAACCCCCTATCCTGTGCGCTGTGTATAACAGTAGATTCAGTATGGTATTAAGAGTCCAGATTCTGGGGCACCTGGGAGGCTCCACTGGTTAAGTGTCTGCCTTCTGCTCATGTCATGATCCTAGGGTCCTGGGTTCCACCTAGGGCTCCTTGCTCTGTGGGGAGTCCACTTCTTCCTCTGCCCCTGCCTCTCACTTTCTCGCTGTCTCGCTTTCAAAAATAAAATCGTAAAAAAAAAAAAAAAAAAAAGGAGTTCATATTCTGGAATTCTTGAATTATGCTTCTACTGTTTCTAAGTTGTAAAACTTTTAGCAAGTTACTTAACCTTCCCATTTCAGTTCTCTAATCTATAAATTGGGAGTAATATTAGTACCTATCTCAGCGAGTTGTTGTGAGAATTAAATTGTTAATAGATATTAAAGTGTTTAGAATGATCTGGCATGTAGTGAATCCTATATGTAATAGCTATTATTTTTGTATCATGCACTGTCGGATATATACTGGGTGCCATGACGAACATTGATCTTGACATAATTTCTGGCTGTGGATCTATTGATGGGAATTGAGACAGATTATTTCACAGGGCAAGAAGAAAATGAGTTTAGAAAGCTCACTCAACTCAGAACTACTGGTGGGAAGTTCAGAGATAAACCAGAAACAGTTTTAACCTCCCATCCAATTTGATTTCCACCACCACTTAAGTGGCAAAGTAAATGAAATGAAGGTCTCAGAGGGCCATAATTTCAATATTTGAGCCATTGTCACACAGAACAGGAAACTACAATGCTGGCCACATTTTCTGGATGCCAGGCCATGGAGTACCCAGACTCGTACCACTCCGGAGTATGGCTCTCCAGAAAAATGAGAAAACCTCTCTCTCTGTCCCAGGGCTAGACCCTGGTAGGAGCATACAAACAGGGGAGTAAGAAGACAGACAGTCAGCCAAAGCTCTCCCCGTCTTCTGTGAGCACAGCAGATGAAAGGAAGGTATTAGGAAAAAAAAGTGTGAGGTGGGGAAGATTAGCAGACAGCGATGTGGTTTCTTGTTCTATGCTGTAGTTGTTCAGATGTTGAAATTATGGCCCCCTGAGACCCTTCGTGGCCTTGCCGCTTAACGTGCTTTGTGAAAACCAGGACTATTCCTCTGGGACTCATTGATGGACTGATTCCCAAATGAAGAAATGAATCAAATAAGCAACCACTCCAGCACTGACCGAGTGTCACTGGTATGTCAGGAAAGATACTGCTGTAGAGATTATTTTTTCTTGGCTGAAGGATAGTTTCTTCCTGTGGTTTGTTGACTTGAGGAAAAAAGTAACCTTTATTATGAGAGTCCCCAAAGAAACAAAGATATCTTAGGACTGATTCATTCAGTAAATGGTTCTGTGTGCCAAGCACTGTGCTAGAAGCTGGGGCAGAGGAAGAACCAGACTCTGCTTCAGGAGCTTATAGACCGCCACAGAGAGAAGCAGGGAGTTCGTCCAGCCTCATGATTTAGTGGAGTGCGTGCACAGAACAGCACCTAACTCATTTTCAAGGAGTTCAGGGGTATTTGCCCTGAGTCATAGGATGAGTAGGAGTTGCGAGATTTGGGGTAGAGGTGAAAGGCAGAGTTATATAATCTAAACTAGCCCCGAGGAAACTCTGTCATCTCAGTGGCCTCCTGAGCTCAGATCCAATTTTAGAAACTGAACCTAGTGTTAGGCCACGAAGTTGAACTCACTCCACCTGGTCAGCAGGGGCAGGTGCTGTTGTTACCCAAAAGAGCTTGGAGGTTAACTTGGTGCCGTAAGCTGGGTCTGTGCTGGCAGGAGCTCTCCCTGGGAGAGTGGAATTTAATTGGTGCTCATTTTCAGTGCCCTTAGAAAGGGTGACTCCTGGGCCCCCAGAAATAGAAAGCGTCCTAACTCCTAAATGACTGGCAGGCAGGGACCTGAATCGCACCCAGCACTTGGGCGAATAGAGATGCCCAGCAAGTACAATATGTTTGGGGCTTTTTCCCAGTATCAAATGAGGTGGCTCTAGATGCATGGGAACAGGAGTAGCTTTTCCTTGTGTCAACAAGGCGGCTGTGTGTGTGTGTGTGTGTGTGTGTGTGTAACTCAAGAAATGCCGCTTGCTTACTGGTCTGGCTAAACTTCAAAACTCTGTGTTTTTTTTTTTTTCCTCCTCTCAGGAACATTTTGTTCATGTTGGTGGTTAAAAAGGGGCAGCTTTCACATAGAAGTACAGCAGGAAGTATTTAAGTTGGTTAAAAGGAAGGACTCTTTGGTAGAATGATTGAGTGCAGGACTGGGTTCCCAGGGGGATTATGAAGTGCAATTTTTATTCATGGACTTTCCTATTAAATAACTCAAATAAGTGTGGCAAGGCATTTTAGCCCACGTCACCACTTTTTTAAAGGCCTGTGCTTTGGGATTCAGAGGAAACGGGAGTGACTTGTGACCAGGAGGACCCAAGGCAGCTTCATGGGGATGAGCTGGCCTTGAAATTGGGGTCAGACGTGGAAAGAAGACTGGGGAGGGCAGTACACAGACAGGCGGAGTGAAGAGATCAGGGCGGGAAAGCACTTGGGACAAGTGGGATGGAGCACGGAGGGAGACTTGGAAAGTGGTGTCTGAAGGGGGCTTCTGTTGGATAATATTAGCAGAGTATGAAAGAGCTGGATTATGGAAAGCGTGGAAGTCTCGGCCAGATTTTTACCTGTCAATCTGAAATTGTCAGGAGGCAATAATTAAGCAAGAGTGTTTTATTTGGGATCAAAGAGTTGCAATTCGGCTTACACAGGCAACCCAAATCGTGTCTAGGGACACTAGGGAGCAAAAGTCGGGGATTTTTAAAGCAAAAACAGAATGCTCACATGCATTGCTTATAAAGAATTTTTGATTGGGGTTGATGGCGGAAAGCTAGTCTTGGCAGGGTATATGTGGTTGCTGAGTCTATCACTAAGCAAAATCTCTTATGGTGGCAAGTTGCAGGTGTTGGGGCTCAGCCCCTGGAGTTATTTGCAGTTTGGCCCAGTTCAAAGGCGTGCTGTTCCACCAATGAGGACGTGCATACGGCCCATCTCCTTAATGACTCCCGGCTCGGTTTTAAAATCCCGTGACACAAGTGACCCTTTTTTCACCTTTCCTCACCTGACTTCATTTCACCTTTCATATATTCAGTAGGCAACTACAAGCCTTTTTTTTTTTTAAGATTTTATTTATTTATTTGTCAGAGAGAGAGAGAGAGAGAGAGAGAGCGAGAGCGCACACACGCATGCAGAGTGGCAGGCAGAGGCAGAGAGAAAAGCAGGCTTCCGGCTGAGCAAGGAGCCCCACGTGGGACTCGATTCGCTGACCCTGGGATCACGACCTGAGCTGAAGGCAGCGGCTTAACCAACTGAGCCATCCTGGGGTCCTTTTTTCAGGTATTTTGAGCAGGAAAAGGAAATGATGGACAGTGGATCATGTTCTTTTTACAGACTTAAACTTTTAGGGAACTCACAGTTCTGTCGTTCAGTGTTTCTCAAACTCTAGTGGCATGAGAATCATCGCAGGAGGGAGTGCTTGTTAAAATTCAGTCTCTGAGGGCCCCGCTCCTAGAAGTTCTCAGGTGGAAGTTCCAGGTGGGGTTGGGAATCTACAGTTACACTCTGCCCCTGGTGATCCCGGTACCACTGGTGAAGACCCACACTGGGAGAGCTCAGCTGGCCTCCTGGGAGACGCTGTTTAAAAACCCTAACCGTGAAGCCTCGGGTGAAGCCTTGGATAAGCACTGAGAAAGAGGGTCAGCTCTAGAACACTCTCAGGCCCAGAAAGCAGGAAGCCAACCTTTTTTTTTTTTTTTTTGGAAGCCAACTTTTAAAGTCATACCAGTCCAGTAGAAACTCACTTCCCCATTCTGTTGCCCTCCCTACACTCCAATCTTGGAGGGCCTTGGAGTCTCTAAAGGAAGAAGGTCAAAGTGAAGTAAGGGATCACACCCTGTTCCCTGGACAGTAAACCTTGGCTGGGTGTTGTGTGGGTAAATATTGAAGCAGTGCACCACTGTTTTTTAAGCAGCACACCAAGTCCGGAGGGAGGAAGCCCAGCCTTGCAGCATTTGCCTCTTCCCTGTGGTATAATACTCCCAGCATGGCCATTCCAGGCCACAGGTTACCCACGTGATGTCACTGAGCACAGACTGTGAGCCCGATGGGAGCCTGAGCCAGCTCACACCCAGTGTTCCTAGCCTGATATCACACTCAAGCTGGCATGGAGGGGCAGAACTATCTAAAAATGAAGACTGAGTTGCTGAAAAGCATATGGTTCTGCCCTGCGCTTTATTATTTAAAGTGCCCATAGGGCTTCCCATTTCTGTCCAAGTTTCCACCCAGTGGCAGGGGGAAAAACTGAGCAGATTTCAGTTTAGGGAGAGTAAGAGACAAAGATATAATCGTATTTGGTTATATCCTAAAGATGGTGCCTGTTTGATGTATGGGTTACATTGGGTACTTTCTGTTTGTTTAAAGATTTCATTTACTTATTTGAGAGACAGTGAGAATGCATGAGTAGAGGCGAGAGGCAGAGAGAGAAGCAGACTCCCCGCTGAACAGAAGTCACACAAGTGCCCCACCTAGGGAACTTTTATCTTAAAAACTTGCAGGACGCTTTTTAAAAAGATTACTGTCAAATGTGAACACACAACTGAAAGTTACATGAGAAATCACGGTCCTTAACTGAGAACCACAGGATGTAAACTATTCTGTAATTGATGAGGTTTGCTTTGGAGATTTTCTTTAGTGTTCCCAGACGTCCCCAAAAGAAGACAACTATCTCACTGATTAAAAAACCAACGAAACTGTTCAAAGATGTCAAGATAGTACAGGAAGAACCACCAGAGACTGGGATAAGACCCATCTCATAAGTCCAATGTGAAGATTAAGTGAGCAGACCTCTTTGTGTCTAACACCCGCAGTAGGTCTGCAGGCAGTGGGTTCTAGTTTCTCGTCGGCACTTCATGCAGTTCCAGAGATGTTGGGTTATGTTCACTCCCTGTGAGGGAGCTTCATCTATGCTCGTAAGTGCCAGGCGGAAGAGTTCCTATTTCGGGTCTCTCGTTGCCCCTCCCCCTTGCCGCTGAATGTCACAACTAAAGCCTTAGAGAGCCTCAGTTAGTTCGGGGAGAGAGCCAGGACCTGCAAAGTTCCTTTGGCAGGTGGGGGGGAGTGGGCTTTTCAGTGGGCCCCCAAGTGTCCGCCGCTGGCAAAAACAGCTTCTGTGTGGCCTAAGCCACAACGAGGACCCCAGAACCGTAGCTCTCCCACCCCAGTCAGTTATCCCGAATAACTGACTCTTTGGACTCGCCTAATGCAAACAGTAGATGGCTAACGCGTACACTGCTCCCAGTGAAATGCTCCTTCAGCCCCAGATAGGTTCGGAAACCACAACGAATTCCCATCCACCACGACTGCCTGCGGGAGGGGGGCTTCCTCCAGGTTCATAAGCTTCTTTTACAAACCACCGTCGCCTGCTTTGGGTGGTGACACAGATCCTGCCTTTTGCCGTTGGGTCAACAGATCCCGAAAAGCTGCGGGCTTCCAGGCAGCCCTTGTTATCACTTCTGGAGAGGAAAGAGCAACTTTCCCGGGCCGGGCCGGGGCACAGCGGGACCCCGGGGGCGGCCGGCGGGCGCGCAGCGCGTCCCGGGGTGGAGGCTCCGCGCGGCTGCTCGGCGGCCGAGGCGGTTGCTCGGCGGCCGGGACACCGGCTCCAGTCTGGCCTTCGCTGGGGCGGTGTGACGACTCCGCGCGGCCCAGGTTTCTCATTCCCGAGTCTAACCCTCAAACTCCAGTCCTGTCGCGTTCTGAGGGGTTTCCTGTGCGGAATGAGGAACAATGACTCATCCAGGCGAGGGTCTACTCGGGTGTAGACGCGGCATCTAGAACCAGGGGACTGCATGAGATCACAAAGGACGCGAGGGTGGGAAGATTCCGCCGCCCTCGGCCGGGAGCGGAGTAGAGCGGGGCCACAAGGGGTTAAGGGCGTCTCAAGATCCCCGCAGGCGCAGAAGCAAGCCTGAAGCCGGAGGTCTCGGGAAGCGGCGGGCGGAAGCCGCTGGGAACGACTCAATTTACCTAGACTTGCAACTACGCTCGTCGTCTCCCACATGGTCTAGCGGTTAGGATTCCTGGTTTTCACCCAGGCGGCCCGGGTTCGACTCCCGGTGTGGGAACGCCTAGCCTTTTAGGAAAAAAAGAAACCAATTTAGGCCTTCCTCAACCAGCAGAAGGCTGGTGTTTTTAGAAAAACCTATAACCCAATTTCAGAGCAGCAGGGAAGTTGGGGCCTGAAGGGAATCAGGGCCTCCCTCCCCAAACCCGGCGACGCCGGCGGAAGCGGGCGGCAAGGCAGTAGCTGCGACGGTGAGGAAGTTAGCTTTTGAAATGGGGGATTTAAATCCGAGTGAAGAAGATGGGTCTCGTGCTAAAATACACGTTCCAGCAGGTACTACTGATGTAATTGCCCCTTGTTCTGTGGACATGGAGCAGATGACCAAAAAGTGCTCTTCTTTGAAAGAAAAAGAAAAGACGCACGGGGTGTGTGTGTGTGGGGGGCATTATAAGACTTTTAAGTTGCCTAAAGCCATTCTACTGAGGACAGCAAGATTGCCAGAAAAGACGTGTTATTAAGGGCTGAGGAGCTCAGCGTTGGGCCTATGGCGTTCACCATCCGAAGAGCTCACTGAACTGGTTGCGTGGGGAGAGGGAGGGAGGGAGGGAAAGGGAAACTTAGGTTATTGGAATTATGGAGCGAGGAAATGGAAAGAAGAAGAAGAAGAAGAAAAAAAAAAAACACCCAACCAAAAAACCAAAAAACACCACTTCCTTCTCCAGCCCTAACATTTATTTGACACATTCTGTTTTTTAAACTTCTGGAACTCATGCTATGCTGAACTGGAATTAGGAATCTTAGTATCGATGTGTCACAAGACCGCTTCCAACTGTTACCCAAAGAAGTGTTTTCCTCGGCTGGCTTAGCTTGCTTACCACTCCAAACATTTGCCATTAGGAAAATCCTCAAGGCCTGCAGAAGCCACACTCCTTTCCCACTGGTATTGAATTTTTGGAAGCTTCCCCGGTTGTTCGCAGACTGCCACCAACACTGAGAAATGACTGTGAAAAAGACTTGGTGTCCATGTGACTTAGAAATTTGCTCGCCTTTAAAAGTCTTTTGGGATTCTAAGGGACACAAAAGCAAATGTCCTCCTTCATGAGACTATTACTAGGCGAAATGTTCATTTATTCAAAATTCCTAATAAAGGGCTTGGAGGAAAAATTTATCATCAGCTGATAATCGGCATTTATGGAATCAAGTAGGACAGAACTGATGGGAAAATAAAAAGTCCAGTTGTCATCATAATAGGTAATATTTATTGAGCACTTGATATGAACCAGGCTAAATGCTTTAGCGTGCCCTTTTCTATTCAATCCTTATTTTGTTATTAGGTAATGTTATTATGTCTCTATCAGCCAGGGGCCCAGAAGGAAACTGATGACAGATTCTTAGTAGGGAATTTAATAAAGGGACTACTGCAGGTTTATTTAGAGTTTAGGGAAACAAAGGATAATGCAGTCAGTCCTCTCAGCTCCTGGGTCTAAACCCGTAAGGGGAGGGAGGATTGCTTATGGAGAGGGCTGCCAGTGAGAAGTTGTGATTTTTTGTTTATTTGGTTCAAAATTTGCTTTGATCTAGCAGGTGAGTTCTATTCACATGAAGGCTGTCAAATGTACTCAGCCTATGAATAATTCATTTTCATAAAATAGATTTTGGGGCTCACAGATTTGACAAAAGCTTTCTTTAGATGCCTATGACAATTGAAGCTCAGAGCATAGTACATACTTCTAAAGACGTGTTTAATAAAGCAAAAGAGTTTAACTTTGTGGGGAAATGGTTGAGTTACATTTGGCACTTTTTATAGCCTTGCATTTTTGCAAAGCATTTTGCCATGATTTTCATTAATCATTCTCATAATCAGTCTTTAGATTTAGTGACTATTTGAGCTACAGAGGTCCTTAGCCATTATTTCATTGAGCTGGTCGTTTTAGTATGGAACAATGGGTCTGGGATTTTATTCCTCTGATTCCTTGGTATTGGGCTTTAGATTTACCCATAAGAAACGGAGTCTCTGCATAGTGTCCTGTCCAGACACCACTCTCTCCAAATCCTGGCTATAGGAAAGGGGGTTGGGTGCAGAAAAGATGAATTTTAAAGTTTTATTGTATCTGGCTTTTGGTCAGTGTACACAGAATAGCTTCATGAACATAGTCATAACAAATGTTGTGGCTTTTTTTTTTTTTTTAATTTGCCCTATAAATGTTTCTAGACATTGAGGATCTTTATTTCGGGTATTTGAGCTAGTCGCAGGTTCTCGCTGTACTCCCGTTTTTGCACAGGGTCATAAGGTCTGCGGGAGTGTGCATTAAGATTACGGTGTGCCTGTCCACGTGTGTATTTATAGTCCTAGAGATTTGTATGTATGTTCCCTCAGAGATATATGCTGCATGCGAAAGAGATCTTAAATAATTTATCATAACATTAAATCTTCATAGTAATACAGGAAAGGGAAGGGAAATACACAATTGAACTCACCCCCATTGTAAAGCTGAGCAACTTGGAAAAACACTGGATACCTGGAAAATCACTGGAACAAATAATCAGAAAATCAATTTGCAAACACCTAGAAGACCACGGGGTCCTGGGTAATCATCGCACATAGCTTTGTGAAAAACAAAGCTTAGCAGGTAAATCTAATTTCCTTCTGTCACAGAGTGACAGGTACAGTGGATGGGGCAGGGATGTGGGGGTTGTCACAATAATGTATCTCGATTGAAGAAACCCTGGGATCTTGCCCTTTGATGTATACTCAGGAAGATGGCTATTGACGTGTGGCAAGGACACGTCAAAGCAAAGTTCAAGGCCGGACTTCCCCTAGACGGGCAACTTACACTCAGTCTGTGCAAAAATGACCTTGTCCTTTCCCAAGGCTCTGCTTAACTCCTTAAAGTGTCATTCAGGTGGTGTCGATGCAAATTACTTCATCCGTCCCTCAGTTTCTGGACTCTAGAATGGGGGTAATACTAGGACCTGCTTCATGGCGTTGTGGAGATGAGATCAGAAAGTCCACGCAAAGGGCTTGGCCCTGGGCGGCACCAGTGGCCCCTGGTGGCCCTTACCATTAGCCGGAGCATTACCATTATTACCACATTTGGTTCCTCTTTCTCTTCTACCTTCTAGCACAACATTAAATCTGATCATTTCTACCTTTTCAGTGGTGCCCATGTATGTTGACATTTATTTCCCCTGCTGCTGGGTCAGATCATCTTGCTCCATGAACTGTGGGAAGAGGCGCCAAACGAGTTTCTCTGTCCCCAACTCACCCACCTCTTTCATCTCACATTCTTTCTGCTTGTCACAGCTCGAAGCTGAGCTCCTGCTGCCCTGCGCCTACACCCGACACCCGCGGGGCTTTGCCTGCTATGAGCTCCCAGCCCACCTCTGCAGCCTAATTCCTACCTCTTCCCTCCGTGCATCACAGATTCCGTTAATTTCTCACTGGGTCCTGCATCCGTCTTACTCTGTATTTCCTCTGTGAAATGCTCTTGTGTCCTTTCTCTAAATATCTGCGTCTTACCCATCCTTTTAGGCTTACTTCAGATGTCATGTCCTTCTCGGAGCTTCCCTTACTTTCCTGCCCCAGGGATGTCTTCTGATTCCCCTTAGTATCTGGCATACTTGCCTTCCGATAGTTATTCTTCTCTAACTTTAGGTCTCATCTTAAAGGGCATTTCCTCCAAAGGTCTGCCTTGCCCCACTGACAGGGGACATGCTTGGCTCTGCACGTTTCTCTCTCACGGCCTTCCCCACACCTGCTGTGGTGCCCCTAAATTATGTGTTGCAAGGCCAGCGCCCTGCACACAGTAAATACTTCACAAATGTGTGCTGAGGGAAGGTGTGAGCCGGACAAGGACTGTATTATCCTGAGGAACACCTTAGGCTCTGAGTTATAGAAAGTTACTGCAACTAGTTAGGGCCCGAGGGAATCAGTGTCTTATGTAACTGAACTGTGGGAAGCGGGATAGTGTGACTGGCCTCAAGAACAACCAGAACCAGTGTTTTTTCTCTCTCTCTCTCTGTTAGATTTCTTCTCATCTCTCATGGGCCAGCTGCTTCCACATGGCAAGGGATCTGGGCCCTGCCAGCTCCATGTTCATTCTGCAAGCTTCCCCCACTGAAACGGAAGGCCTTTCTCAGTTTCTGTTGGAAAGTGTTAGGGATGAATTCGGCCTCACCAGGGCCCCGCACCCTCCTGATGGTTGATGCAAGTGGGGTATTGTGGTTGGCAGCCCTCATCAGAATCCCATGGTGGAGAGGAAGGGGGAACAGGGATTCAGAAGTAAGTCAGATAAACTAAAGAGTAGTGATGGTCACACCATTCTGTGAATGTCCGAAAAACTTCTCCACTGTGAAAGACTGAATTTTATGGTATGTGGGTTGTATCTCAATTAAAAAAAATAATGAAAAAGTAAACCAGAAGTAAAATCTTGCTGGCAAAACAAACATTTTTATGTTCCCTTTATTTGAGGCATTCATTTATTCAGCCACCATTTATAGTGAGCTTATTATGTGCCCCCACTGATCTAGATTGACGGTTTAGTTGGGGGAACACACACACACACTCACACTCACATATCAGATAAAAAGCTTGGATTTCATTCTCAGTGGGACAGGAAACCTCTGGAGGGTTAAGCATGGAGAGAGCTCCATCCCAGGGTGACTCCCTGGATTGGAGGGCCTTCGAGAATCTTCTGGCCTGGCCCTCTGCTCGTGGTCAGTGCTAACAACACTTTTGTAGGAAGAAGAGAACATTTTGACTGCTCGCTCAAGATAGCTTATAACCTCATTTTCAGAATATGGCCACTTTGTCATAAAAGAAAGTTTCTTTTTGGGTTAACCTAGATCACATCATACTTGGCTTTCTTTCAGCCCATTTGCCTGAAGTTAGTCAGACTGCAAAGTTTGAAGCCATGGTGCCCACAATTGCCCTCACTTTGGACACCAGTTGCAAGTTTGGGGGGCTTGCCAAAACCACCGTTAGGTTTGATGCTGTGCTGGAAGGATCCACAGAACCCACTGAAACCTGTAGTACTCGTGGTTATGGTTTATTACAGAGTTTATTACAGAGTCAAAGGAAGAGACGCGGAGGGCAGAGTCTGGGAATGTTCCAAATGCCAAGCTTCCATTGTCTTCTCTCTCCAGGGAATCAGGTTGCTTTACCTTCCCCTTATTGGTATGTGACAATATGCATTGCCAACCAGAGAAGCTCATCTTAGTTTTTATTAGGGCTTTATTATGTAGGCATGATTGATTGATCACCCACATGGTTGAACTTAGTCTCTAGGTTGACTGATAACAAGTGACCCAGAGCCCTGACCCTAAGTCACATGATCTTTCTGACATGGTTAGGTCCCTCCTAAAACTATCAGGTGTATCCAACACCTGTCCTAAGGAAAGATACTCCAAGCAGGTGTGACATAGATGACTTCTAAGAGGCTGAGGGCAAAGGGCCAGTCTTTCCGGGCAAGTCCAAATTCTTTATAATGCATTACATTTTTCCCCCCTAATTTTCTCCTCATTAGATATGGAGGAGAGAGGATTGGTTATTGTCACAAATGGCCAAAACATGGGTAAGTGTTCAGGACAGCAGCTCACGCTGGTTCTGGGCACCTCTTGCTTCTCTCCAGACTTTCCATGGGGAAGTTCCAAAAAGAAGGGTTTGGAGTGGCCGTGGGGAATAGCAGGTTTTCTCCGGGACCCATGCTCTTTGGCTGGCTGCCTCATAACCCCGTGCTCTGATTTTAAAATGGAAACTGTGGGCCCTTGGGGTGTGTCTGATGTTTAAGAGAAGCCCAGGTTAGATTGAGGAACATCACCTGCCTTAGGATTCCCACTGGAAAGCTGAAAAGCAAAGTTACAGAATTGCATGTGGAAAATGGAGGCTTTATAAGGAATTTGTCCAGATCTGGCAGCATTTGAGAGTGGACCTGGGGAGCTCTGCCCCCCTGCCATGCACCCCCATCCCCAATATGTCTTGGCTATGTTGGCTGACATCTGCGGGAGTCTGGGTGCATCACCTTCTGCCCTGACCTTCTCATTGTGCATAAATTTTAGCGAGTCTATCTGGCATAAACAGTAATCCCCACCATTTATTTCTTGCCTCGGGTGCTTCCTGGTCTAATGCTGTTTTCCATTCTAAGCTCTAATATAGACAAATTGGAAGTGGGGGAGTGAAGAAGGCAGGAAATTTTGTAAGCATCCAATGTGTTCATTGAGTGGAGGTGGAAATGGTGAACCTGACAGTTATCAGAAGCCGGAGTAATTTTCCATAACCTGTGCTTGTTAATGTCCTGATTGGGGTTAATGGATTCAAGGGAGGCAGAGAGAGTGGCGCGCGGAGGGAAGGGAAGGAGGCATAATCAGAAGCTGGCAACAGCTCAGCGGTGGGGTGTGAAGGGAAGGGATGATTTGTTGACAACCCCAAGATGATAAGCATCCCCAGAGAGACAGAGAAGTGGGGCAGAGAGAACGAGATTTATCTCCTCTGACAAATCCGAGGCACTGCGGGGACATCTAAATGGAACAATGTAAGGGCGCACGACATCCAGGGTGTTCCAGACACCTACCTAGGGGACATTTGTCATTTTCAGGCCAATAGGAAACTGAGGGATTTTCTCAGGGAGCCGGCGTTGGGAGTTGGAGTGGGGGTGGCTGTTGCAGGTGGCCGGGGGTAGAAAGGGAGGAGAGGGAGGAGCGTGTGCACGGGAATGTGTTCGAGGTTCTGTCGCACAGCGGACCTACCGTGACTAGACATCACAGGAGTACCAGCTGTGCCCTGCCCAGCTCCAGCTCCACAGGCCTCTGGTCACAGGGCAGCCAGCATAGATGTGATGTGAATGACGATTTTCTGGCAGGTGGGGGCAAAATGTCTTGAGGAAGCTGTGACTTTTCCTAATTTGTGCAAAGGTACTCTATGAGCTGGCAGAGGCTCTGCGGGTACCTGTTAGGTTATTTTGTGTTAAGTCTTGCAAATTTTTCCATTCCTTCTGATCTTGCTACATTATGTCGGGAATCGGTCAAAGCCCCGGGCCACTACTTATTTTGTAAGTTGGGCACATTCATGTTGGCACATAGCTTCTTGCACATGCTTTCTGTGTGATTGTTGGACACACTGGGAAGGTGAATTGGACAAATTTCATGCAATGCCGCTTAGCATATAATACAGAGCAAGAACCAAAATCATGGTTCTTCCTTGCACCTGGTAATTCTACTTCCAGAAATCGATTTTGAGGGAGGAATGAGAGAAGAGCAAAGAAATAGATTTATGAACAAGGATAGATTTATGAGCAAGGATATTTTTCCTTATAGCAGCATCTATCATTAAAAAATATGGGAAGCAATAAAATGATAAAAATAGGAGAATGGATGAACAAATGGTATATCCATATGATTGGATATTGTACAGCTGGTGTTATTTACAGTCAGGATTATTTTAGGATACAGAAGAAAGCAGGATCCCAAACTATATGTGTAGTGTGGGCCCAACTTTGTGTCCCATATTAATATGTTTGTATAAGTAAACACACACACATAGAAACTGGGAAGAAATATACTAAAATGTTAACAGTGATTATTTCTGGATGGTAGAATTACAAGTGATTCTGTCCCTTTACGCTTATTTTAACTATCCAACTTCTTTGAAATGAGTATATAATTGCTTTCATAGTCACAAGCTTTCTTCCATAAAATAAATCCATACATCTTGGGAGTCTATGTTAAGGGTTAGGAGAGGTCCTTTCCTGGGCTCTCAGCACCCCTAGGACAAGGAGATTTCAGCACCATCCAGCCTTCTGTCAGTCTTTACTTGCTGTTCTGACCCTCCAGACTTGAGGCTCTGGGATGACCCCTCTAGGGGGCAGTGCGGGCAGCAAAGGGATGAAGCTCCAGGCCCCGCTACACCAGCCCCCCATGTCCTCCCCTAGGGTGGGGTGGGCAGTCCATCTTCTCATCCAGAAACAAAACCTGGGTACCCAGGCCTCACACGGGAAATGCCAGCTTAGTTGTATGTGAGGTTCTTTGAGTAAACCAGTTATTTGGTAACCTTTCACGAGATGCTCTTCGCCAGAGTTTAAAGACTGTTTAAGTGCACAACTTGGATCTCATTAGATTTTATTCATCTGGTAACTTCCTCTTGACACAGCGCTGCCTTGTCTTATTGAGGCAGGTGTCGCAAATGAAAATCAAAGTCGTTTTCCCTTTTAAAATTATTTTCAGGTTGAGTTTTGACCCATGACTCCTTCGCTGGATATGGAAGGCCCTGGGGAGATTTATCAAAATGAATTTCTATTTGAGTTCTTATTTGAGGGTTAGCAGAAACAACCGGTATTTCCACAAGCTGTAAAGAGGCCAATGTCAGGTATTACAAATATGATAATAAAAAGGAAAAATAGAATTCATTCCATATGAGGCTCAGCAATGATAAAAACATAATGAAAAACTTGCATATTTAGAGAGAGCTCTCTACCTTTTAAACTTGATCTTCTGAGGGCATGATAGAAATATACCTCTATGCATGTGCATATCTACATAGAAAGTCATTCTGCTTCCAAGACAATTAGACCCCAAGGGTTCATAAATTTCTAGGCTCCTATCCAATTACTCCTTTTCTCATGTGGTGTCCACCACAGGGCCAAGAGACTTCTGGGAGAGGGAGGCAGAGCAAGTAAGGCTACAGCTTTTCCCTCAGGTAAATTTCGATTCAGATTTAAATGTTGTGCCACTTCTGCTGAGTCTATAACTATTTCAAAACAAAAAGTTAAATGAAGGGCCCCTGGGTGGCTCAGTCGGTTAAGCGTCTGCCTTAGGCTTGGGTCATGATCCTGGGGTCCTGGGATCAAGTCCTGCATTGGGTTTCCTGCTCAGTGGGGAGCCTGCTTCTCCCTTTCCCTCTGCCTGCCGCTCCCCCTGCTTGTGCTCTCTCTCTCTCAAATAAATAAATAAAATCTTAAAAAAAAAAAAGGAATTTAAGGAGCTGGGGGATTATGTAGATTCAAGGCACAGATTGCCAAGTCTGCTGCCATCCCATGGTGGGTGACCCAGAGTTAGAGGTAGATGCTGGTGAGGGGAGGGTGGAGCATGTGCAGAGACACCAGAAATGAAAGCTGTGGGTTCGACCTTTCCACCACCAGACAGAGGAAGCAACACTTGTGTCTTCTATTTGCAAATGATTCTCTTTCTCCACATTCTCGCCAATACCTGTTGTTTCTTGTGTTAATTTTAGTACCCTGACTGGTGTGAGGTGATATCTCATCATGGTTTTGATTTCTATTTCCCTGATGATGAGTGATGTGGAGG
This sequence comes from Mustela putorius furo, assembly GCF_011764305.1. Lineage (NCBI taxonomy): Eukaryota > Metazoa > Chordata > Mammalia > Carnivora > Mustelidae > Mustela > Mustela putorius. The sequence continues at coordinate 11,459,120 of NW_025421305.1, read as the reverse complement.
GTCTCTTCATGTGTCTGTTGGCCATCTGTATGTCTTCTTTGAAAAAATGTCTATTCACATCCCTGCCCATCTCTTAACTGGGTTGTTTGTTTTTTGGGTGTTGAGTTTGCTAAGTTCTTTGTAGATTTTGGATGTTAACACTTTATCAAATATATCATTTGCAAATAGGGGTGGGGGGAGGGGCGGTCCTAGCTTTGGTTGTGTGAGGTTATTTCTTCTTCTTCTTCTGTTGTTGTTGACTTTAGATGACTCGGTGTGGGTGTCTGTCCCTGGTGTTGCAGCTGAATTCCAGTATAGACACTCCAGGTCCTTTCCTCACCACTGACTTGCCCAGCTGCCCAGGGCTGAGTTGGGTCACCCAAGTGCAATGACTCTTGGGGACGTTCTGAGGGATCAAGTGTGCCGCCAACGGAAGATTCTTTCTGAAGTTCGTGTCATGGACTCGTGCGCCAGCGTCACTTGGGCCACCAGCCACTGACGAGTAAAACGACCTCAGTGACCAGATGCTGAGCAGAAGGCCTTGCCCACAGGACAATGCTGCTTCCCGGTTTCTGCTAGCCCTGGGTGCTGTGGCGAGACCAGACCTTTTCAGGCAAGATTCTCCACCAGCCAAAACTCGGAAAAAGCCAGCGTTTCTGGTCAGGGAAACTTGGCTGCTTCCATGAGCCTCTTGGAAGCACAAAAGCTGGTTCCCCACGGCGAGTGGTTGCCCGGCACACAGCTCTGAATGGTGCGCTTGGCAAATCCCTTTCGCTTCACTCTGTAACGGGAGTTCAGGCTCCCTCTCTGGCAAGGACACTGTGGAAAATTCCCCGGACATAACTGGCTTGATTTCCTAGCAATTCTACGAAGTTCTGTCCCCGTGATGGTAAAATGGGAGCAGCCTGAACTTCTGCAGATCACTGGAATCTGAAACAAAGACTCCCTGGGGCCCTCTGACAAGAAGGGGGGCTCCCTTGGCGGCCCGGAGCTTTCAGAATTTAGAAGAAATCTGGCCTCATAGGTTCGGTAACAGCGACTGCTTCAACTCTGGGCCTGCTGGAATGTTCGTTAGTGGGTTCCTGAATATTTTGAATTTCTTGGCAAAGCTGTCCCAGAATGTGTAACCTGTGTCATCAGGGAGCAGAGGCAAACCGCTCCTAGCTTTCCAGAGGAATAAAGCTGGGGGAGTTGTCGAGGGGTGGGGGGAATCAAGTAGACCCTGGGAGCACAGACAGCTTCAACTTGGACAGGCTCAGAATCGATTTTGCCGATGTGTGACCTTAGGGGCAAATTCTGTATTTTCTTTAAATCCTAGTTCTTCGTCTGAAAAGCAATAGAAAAGGCAGTGCCTGCATAGTAAGGTCAACGTGAGGATAGCTGAATAAATAGGAGAGGTGTCCAGGAGGCACTCCCAGGTTCTTAGCCGTCTCTCTCTCCTCCGGCTCTCCACCCCTTTCTCCTGCTTCTAGAGCTATGATTTTCAAACTGTTTTAACTGCTAGAACTTTATCTTTTTAATTTTTTAATAAAGATTTTATTTAATTATTTGTCAGAGAGAGAGAGAGCACAAGCAGGGGGAGTGGCAGGCAGAGGGAGAAACAGGCTTTTTGCTGATCAGGAGCCGGATGTGGGGCTTGATCCCAGGACCCTGGTATCATGACCTGAGCCGAAGGCAGATGCTTCACCGACTGAGCCACCCAGGTGTCCCTAACTGCTGGAACTTAAAAAAAAAAAAAATTCAAATCAATGTGTAGGTGGAAACCTAACATAGAAAACAAATGCCCCAAGCGGCTATCAAGGAAGGCCCTGTCTTGTGTCGATTTCTTCTTAGTGGAAGCTTTCTGCAGTTTCAGTGCCATCGGGCTGGCTTTCTTGTCTGTTGGGAGACCCCGGGGACACGGACACTGTGGATTGCTGCTCCCCGCCTTCCACTGCTCTCACTCCTCCCAGGTCCTGGCAACTGGAATCTCCCCGTGGAGGGCTCCTGTGTGTCTTGGGTTTAAATGTAAGCACTTTGGGTCAGAGTTCTTTCTATGCTGGTGTTTTCTCGGATGAACTCACTTTTTGGAGGGACAGTGGGACTCCCATGAGCCATGAGGGCTCTGGCAGCTGTGCCCCCACCCCACCCCCATGACTTGCCCCACCTCTGCCTCCTCCCCGGGTTGCTCTCCATTTCCTTTCCCGCAGGATCATCTATGTGGAGGCTCGTGAGAAGGGGCACAGTCCTCCCTCCCAGGGAGGAGGAGGACTGTTTGAGGGCTGGGAAAAGGGCTTCTTTTCCTCTCTGTGTCTCTGATTATAGATTGCTGGGTCTGGAGGATGAGGACAGCCTGTAGTCCTGCCCTGAGCTGGGACTTGGAATGTACAGTAGTGCTTTCAAGACCTTAGTCATCAGTAAACAGAGCTATTATGCTCTGTGTCTCGTGTGCTCTCTCTTCTGCTGGGTCGCCTGCGGTTGCCATGGATATGGCTTTGTCTTTGGAGGCCTCTAACCAAGGAGGATTTAAGTAAATCCTCGTGGGTCAATATTTCCATACCCCACCCCACCTCACTGCACGCCCCCTTCCCCCAGCCTCCAAGAAAAGAAAGAGAGAGAGTGAGAAGGAAAAAGAGAAAATAAGGCCACCGTTAAATAACTCCAAGAAATCCTTAAACAATCCGGCAGTCATCACCAAAACAACAACAGAAAGCCCAGGCTTTAATGGCGGCGACTTAAAGGGCACACATTTTCGAACAGTACTCAGAATTAGAAAGATGAGGTCCATTAATGGCTCTGACAGCAGCAAGTGTGAAAGATGGTATTTCCCAGTTGAGTGTTTTGGACAATATAAAGTTACATTTTTTTTTTCTCGCCATGCTTGGTTTTTAGCGTGCGTCTTGATCTGCCATTTCTAGGATGTGTCATATTCCCGCATATCAACGAACCTGTGTTTCAAGCAAACAGTGGTTGTTTCCTGACACAGAGGATTCAGTGACACTTGGGAATGACTATGGAAGATGGGTAGATTGATTGAAGAAGGCTAAAAAAGGAAAGAAGCCTGGGTCCTGTGCAGGAACCAAAGGGTCTTTGTTTAAAAACACATGCACCCTCTCCCAGGATGGCCCCTAAATCACTCCAGAGAAAGGTGCTGTCGCCTGGTAAAGGAGAGGTCAGAGGCTGAGAGCTGGGGTGTGGGCACAGCCCCTCCATGTTCGGTTCTTTGCTTAAGGGCTGCATCCTTTTTAATGAGATGCCCTTTGTGTATGTCTCTTTGGGTGTGTTTCCAGGGGCCACACTGCCTCCGCCAGAGAGGCAAGCTGTGGATCCCCGGCTGAGGTGCCCGCGGCGTGGAAGGGGCTGGTCCATAGCTGTGTGCAGGCTGGCATCACCAAGTTGCCCCCTTTCCTCAAGGTAATGACCTGGGGTTTGGTCATCCATTCCATTGGCTTCCCTGGTCACCACCATGGGCAGCAAGACACTTCAAAAGAAGAAGTTGAGTCTGAGCTGCCATTATTATCCAGTGACCTCTTCTACTGAAGGGGGAATAAGTGATATGAATTTTCTTTCCATCGGCTTGAGTTTTCACATGTTTGTACTTAGTCTCTGGATTAATCCACAGCCTCTCCTTGCCTGGACGAAGAAGGGAAGCTCACACTTGAGCACGCTGGGAGAAATGGCCTGCCTCCTTCACCTGGCAACTGGTGTAAGTTGGCTTATGTCCTGCCTTGAACTGCCCAGAAGGCTGAGGCAGCGGTCTAGAGTGTCAGGCCAGCCAACAGAGGCCCAGCTTCTGGGTTTGAAGAGGTGTATGGGGAGGTGTGTCTGGGAGGCCCAAGACAACTTTGGGATGTCCCCACACAAACAGCTTCTAGATTGTCTGAGCTGATCAGGCTTTCGATGAAATTCTGGCCCCTGGGGCTTTCATATAGCTCTCCTGGGGTCACCACTAAATGGGACAGATTTCAAGGAAAAGCCGAGGGGTATGCTGATCCTTCCTTGGCATCAGGCAGAGAGAGATCATTTTGATCTGGTTTAAAAGGAGTTTTCTGATTTTCTAAGTTGTAGTATGAAACGGGGAGGGGGGGCGGGGGGGAGATGTCCGGGAAGTTGGGATTTGAGGGTGACCTAAAAGGACCTGGGAAGGTTATGAACTTTTAAATGACATCCTATCTGTACCATTACCAAAAAAAAAAAAAAAAAAAAAAAAAAAAAAAGATCACAAGAGAGAAAAGGTGAAAGCAGCCAATGAACGTGGTGTAGAGGGAAAGCCGTCATAGCTGGATTTTGAATGAACACAAACAAAAGATGGAAGGAGGGGCCGAGATGAAGGGTGTCACAAAAGAGTAGTGTCAGGAAAACTGAAGCCCCCCTCCCCCCCCAATATGCTAAGATTTGTGAAACAGCAGCTGACATGAGAATAATGCTCTGTAGTTTGCAAAGCATTTTCATGTAAATGATCACGTGGACCCTCACAATAATCCCATGGGGGGGCGGGGTGGGGGGTGGGGAGAGGAGTTATTATCCTCAGAGTGTGTGGGGACTACTCAGAGGCAAAGCTGGGATATGAGCCCAGATCATCTTGGGCCAAATGCTGGGTCTTTCGACCACACCACGTCACCTTCTGTTACACACTCCCAAGTACTTTAGAGAAGGTGGGGCGAGGCCATGATTCCAGAGATGGTATACCACAGGCAGGTGGTATACCAGTTGCTTCTATGGTTTTTTTCAATTCATTACGAAGCAACACACTCTTCAGAAAATAGAATATATTTCTTAAGATGGATGAGACCTTCGAGAAGACCTGGTTTGTCCCAGCCAGAACTGGCCATTGTAGATGGCTATTCCCAAAGGGACCTAAGTCTCTCTTGTATGGCGCGTTCTCCACTAGACTTGGTGTCTTGAAGGCGAGGACTATGGCTGTTCTGTCCATCATGGTATCCCTTTTGGGTGCCCAGTCAATGAGTAAATAACCACAGACCCACCAGCAGTAATTCTATGAAATTATGGAGAATGGGAAGTATGCCACAGAGAGAGGCGGAAGTCATGATGATTTACCAAAAGAGAGAAAAGGTAGATTCTGGAGTCTATTTGCCAGTGAGCTGACATTAGTCTCTAAAGTATTTCTGTTCATTTCAATGATAAAACCGAGGCCCAAATATATAAAGTAGTCACGTGAGCTCATCTTGGTCATCCCAGAGGCTTGATCAAAACCTCTGTTTTGGGGGGTACCTGGGTGGCTCAGTGGGTTAAAGCCTCTGCCTTCGGCTCAAGTCATGATCCCAGAGTCCTGGGATTGAGCCTTGCATTGGACTCTCTGCTCAGCAGGGAGCCTGCTTCCTCCTCTCTCTCTCTGTCTACTTGTGTTCTCTGTCTGTCAAATAAATAAATACAATCTTAGAAAAATATATTAAAAAAACCAAACAACCTCTGTTTCGGGTCAGTCAAGGCTGAGATTGGGCCATCGGGCTGCAGTGTCATCAATGCAGGAAGGAAAGAGTTTCAGGGCAAGAATCTTTTGTTTTAGATTTGAGGATCTGCTTTTAGAATGAGTTGTTTTAGTAAGTATTCAGGCTTAGTAGAAGAAGTTTTATTTTCTGCTTGTGCTAGAAGGTACTTATTTTAGAGAAGATGGGAGAGGATCCTTTTTTTAAAAAGACGATTTATTTATTTGAGAGAGAGAGAGGGAGAGAGAGAGAGCCAGAGAGAGCATAAGTGGGGTGAAGGGCAGAGGGAGAAGCACACTTCCCGCTGAGTAGGGAGCGGGATCCCGGACTTGATCCCAGGACTCCAGGATCATGACCTGAGGGGAAGGCAGACGCTCAACTGACTGAGCGACACAGGCAGCTCAAGGATGCATTTAACACCAAAGCTGAGTGACACTGTCAGTTATCAGTACTTATCATCATGACCATAAGTACCGTTCACGCAATTGTGAACACAGGCAGAATGCTCTCTAGAGGAGAATGGGCTCAACTGAAGCCAGATTTCCAGAGATTTGTTAAGCTCCTCTCTTCTCTATGGAAGGACACTAGTTAAAGTGAAGCTTCTTCTCTCTTTTCCTGACCTCCAGGCACACCTTTTCAGCTCCGTGCATGACCTTTCCTGGGGCTCGAAGGACCTTGAGCTGAGTCTGTCTCAAGCCTTCTCCTCCTTCATTTCACAGTAGTCACAGGGCCCTCCCCTTTACCCCAGAACCCTGGCGCCTGCTGTTCCCTCTTCCAGGTCTGTTCCCTATATTGTTATCCCCACCCCTAGCTTGGTGTCCTTCCGGTCTCAGCTCAGAATCTCCCCAGAGAGACCTGCCTGATCCATTCCCCTTGTATTTTCCTCATAGTGCTTTCTTCACAACACAAAATTGTTTCACTTCTCTTCTCTCCCTTCTCCCTCTCCCTTTCCTCTCTCCTTCCTTCCTGTGTCTCCCTCACTAAAATGGGAGCTCCATGAGGCAGCCCCCCTTATCTGTCTTGCTCGCAGATGGATCTCAGTGCCTGGGACGGCACCAGAACAGGTGCTCAGCATACATTTGTTGTGTGAACACCTTGACTTGCCCCACGTTCCTCCTGGGCTACTTCCACTTAGAGCACTTGCAGACAATAGATCATCTATTTTCGACAAAGGGTAAATGAGGGAAGGGAAATGGAGATCATTTGAAAATACTTTGCTATCAGTAAATAGTCTTAATGTTCGAGGGGTCTCTGATAACCTGAAAACAATCCACAGGGACAGGCTCAGATCACCAGTTCTGGAAGCCTCTTTAAGGCAGAAAGAACTGTGCTTCTGTCTTGTAGTAAATGACACCTCAGGGAAAGCTGAGGAAAGGGAATGGGGTGAGTCCATCTGGGAACACAAAAAACACTGCTAGCAGGAGATAAGCCTGCTCAGGATCTCTCAAAATATCCTTTCTTCAGATCATGCTGTGCTACTGATCAGTGTCCATGGGCGAGACTGAGGTCCGAAGGAGCTAGGGGAAGGCCAAGGATAGGCAGTAAGAGAGAAGCTTGGGCGGCTGAGGAAGCTGAAGAAAATGAGACCCAGCAGGTACTGGCTTAAAGCTAAGCATTTCCACTGATTTTACTGCCCAGTGTGGGCATGCCCCCTCTTAACCTCAGTTTGACTAAACGGGGAGGGGGAGGTGTTACTGCTGACTTTCTTAGTGGGGAAGGTAGGAAGCAATGATGCGATCATGGCCATCTTTTGGAAAAAGATCCCAACTAACAGTGAGTTAAGCGAAATTGTGAACTTCAAACTCTAATGCAGTCCACACAGCAGCTAGGATATAATTGATACACTTGTGCCTTTTCCTCATTGTTCTGCCATTTTCGATATTGCCCTCATCCACACTACCACGTCCACATTTAAGCCAGAAGAGGAAAAGAAAGGGAAGATACTCAGCTTTCAAGCTTACTGTGAAGAAGGTACATGTATATTCTCCATTCACATTCCATTGGCCAGAACTTAGTCCGTGATGTAGCTCACTGCAAAGGAGTCTGGGAAATGTGGTCTTGAACAGGGTGGCCACACCTCAGCTAAAAATTCTACAACCATGAAAGAGGAGGAAGAGATGTATCTGGAAGCAGAATCTCTGCCCCAGGGGATTGGAGGAAATGATGCCAAAACACCTTACAAATACAGAGATGATTTTCCTTTGTGACTGTCCTAGGGAGGAAAATCAGCTGGAAATTAAGAGGCTCTCTGAGAGGTCTTTGCATAGCAAACTATAGATTTTTGACAAACAGACCAATGAAAATTTCTCCCTAGCCAGAATATAAAGCCCAGTGATAATAAAACGTATTAGTGCCATAAAACATACTTGTAGGAAGTTTGAAGTCTTCATTAGAATGTAGCAACGACCAGGTCATTTATGTAATCAGTCAGAATAGTGCTTCCTGCTTTCACCATCAACCAGTTGGAATTAACTATAAAGTGGGTCTCCTGTGGAGTCTAAATCCAGAAGTACTAGAGTGTAAGCTCCGGAGATATTAAATTTAGGCAGGCACTTATTCATTCGATGTCTAACTACTAGGTATCAAATACACCATGATGTATTATGGGGGCAGGGCAGCTATGCTCTTGAGAAGGACAGAGATGCATGTGAAGAGTTCAGTAACAGAAAACCTGCACATGAATGAGGACATTCATTCATTCAACAAATATTTGTTGAATACCTACTTAAAAAAGAAGATTTTATTTATTTATTTGAGAGAGAGCATGAGCAGGAGGAGGGGCAGAGGGAGAGGCAGAAAATCTCAAGCTGATTCCATGCTGAATGCAGAGCCTGATGTGGGGCTTGATCTCATGACCCTGAGATCATGACTTGAGCAGAAATCAAGAGTCGCAAGCTTAACTGACTGAGCCACCTAGGTGCCCCTTGAACACCTCATTTGGGTCAGACTCATGGTATTATGACAAGGCTGGGACATATTGATGAAGAATCAAGACAAGTTTTCTGCCTCAGAGTGTATATTCTAACGTGAGGAAAAAGGCAGGAAAGACGGAAGCAAGTATGTGAACAGATAGGTTACTATATGGTGATAAATACCATGAAGGAACTAAAAAGAGTGATGATGGAGAACTTGGGGAGTGAATAGGAGGGTTCATGAGGGCCTTTCTGAGGTGATGGATGAAACCTAAAGGATGAGAAGCCACCCGTGAGCGGGAAGGTGGGAAAGAGCTTGTGTGTTAGTGGGACAGCAAGAAGACCAGTTGTTGCTGGAGTGTGTTGAGTGAGGGGACACTGATGCAAGAAGAGATGGACAGGGAAGTGCTGGTCCTAGAGTTTCTGGAATGCATGGAGCTTGAGCTGATCCTTGCAGGACAGGTAAGTTTGGAGTCAGAGAGGGAAAGTTTCGCAAAGTAGGATGAGCTGTGGAGGGCTTGAGCCTGGTACGTATTGGTCCAAGGTGGTGGGTAAGAAGGGTTCGTAGTGGGAATAGTGAGAGAAAAGGCTGGAAAGGCAACCTCAGGAAAATTCGGGAAGGTCTTATAAGCCAAGGAGCTTGAATTCTCAAGGGCAGTGTACAGCCATCCGAGCAGGAAAGAGACACGATCAAAGCATGGTTTTAGAAAGATTTTCTCTAAGCTAGAGAGTGGCTTTTTGATCTTAACACTGTTCACATTGTGGGCCAGATCTTTCTTTGTTGTGAAGGGCTTTCCTGTGCATTGCAGGATGTCCAGCAACATCCCTGGTCTCTAGATGCCTGTAGCAGCCCTCCTAGTCACGATGACTGAAAGTGTCTCCAGATAAGGCCAAATGTCCTGGGGGGAGGGGAAGGGCAAAACCGCTTCTGGTTGAAACCAATACTTTTTTTTTTTAAAACTGGTTTTGTTTATCTTTATGTTTTTGTTTTTGAAATCAGATTTTGGACCTGAAATATCTTGATAATTGACTGTTTCCTTACACTAGGATTGCGTGGACATAAGAACTGCCCGTTTATTTTTATTATTTTTTAAAGATTTATTTATTTATATATTTGACAGACAGATCCCAAGTAGGCAGAGAGGCAGGCAGAGAGAGGGGAGGAGGAACCAGGCTCCCTGTGGAGCAGAGAGCCCCATGCCCCCCGCCCCCACACGCTGCGGATATCTGATGTAGAGCTTGATTCCAGGACCCTGGGCTCATGACCTGAGCTGAAGGCAGAGGCTTTATTTAACCCACTGAGCTACCCAGGTACCCCGGAGCTGCCCATTTAAATAGGAAGGCAACCTTAGTTCTAGTTGCTGAATATTTTTTGACTTAAATTTTAAGAAACGCTTATACAAACCTTCCACAAAAATAAGTTTTAATTCATTCCAAAATGAGGCTTTGGAAGTCCTGAGGGATCTTTCTTCCGTACTTCCATCCCTTGGCGTTTCTGCTCTTCTTCCAGTTTCCCCCCCTCCCTCTTCAGCCCTTGAATCTGGGAAGGCGGAGGTGAGGTGAGGTACAGGAGGAGGGGCCCTTTTCCTGTGAGAAGATGTGGCCCCTGAGCTGAAAAAACATTAAGGAGGATTGTCTTGAATTTTTTTTCTTCAGGTCCCTACATTTACATTAGTTTTGTAGGAACTTTCTGGGATTAACTCCCCCTTAAAACACCTCCTTAGATAGATCCTTTCATTGCTTCCCTTCTCTAGATGATATATGAAAGACACCCAAATGAAGATATCCAGAGAAAATTTATTTTAAAATCTGTTTATGTCTCTATGTCTTTTTAATAGCCCACCAGGTTGAGTCCCCTCCCGCACTGCCATCCCCCCCCCCCCAGATTCATGTCCTGAATTGGAAATTCATATTTGGAAATAGTCTTTGCAGATGTAATTAGTTAAGGGGAGACCCTACGGGATGAAAGTGGATCCTAACCGCCAAGAATGGTGCTTAAAGGAAGAGGAGGGGAGGGACACCTGGGTGGCTCAGTCTGTTAAGTGTCTGCCTTCGGCCTGGGTCATGATCCTAGGGTCTTGGGATGGAGTCCCCCGTCTGGGTATTTGCTCAGTGGGGAGCCTGCTTCTCCCTCTGCCTCCCCCTGCTTGTGCTCTCTCCCTCGGACAAAATCTTAGAAAGAAAGAAGAGGAGGGAACACACGGAGATACACTGGGAAGGAGGCTACATGAAGAAGGGGGCAGAGGTTGGAGTCCGTACAAGCCAGCGAACACCAAGGACTGGGAGGCAGCTGAAGCTGAGGAGAGGCAAGGACGCATTTCCCCCTACAGCCACCTGACACCTTGATTTTGGAAGTGTGGCCTCCAGCACCCCGACAGAATAGATCTCTGTTGTTTTAAGCCATGCAGTTTGTGGTAATTTGCAGTAATTACAGCCCTAGGAAACGAATACAAATGGTTATTTTATAATCGGGTCTAGTTTTTCATTAACATGTGGGCTCGCTAGTTTCTGCTTCAGACTCCTTGCTTTTTGGAGCTGACGTGAACCTGCAGGGAAAGGTTAACCCTTGGCCACACGCTTCACGGCTGCTGGACCGCTTTCAACACGACCGCTGCAAGTTCATTCCCATGGCACCCACACCGCAGCCCGAATTCTGTGCGACGAACTGGTTTCCTGTCGGAGCAGTAATGCTTCCTTGAGACCAGATTCCAAGACGGGAGGGTCGGGCAGTCCTCTGCGGTGGGTGGTAGTGGGTCTTGGCTCAAGTCTCCTAACTAGAGGAGGGGATCCAGCAACTCTAAATTGAAAGGGGAAAGGGGGAGGCATCTGGTCAGATCCGGGAGAAAAACAGTGGGAGGTGAGTCCATGGATAATGGGGGTGGGAATAGGAGGGAGAAGCAAAGGGTGAAGGTGTTGGCAGGGGGGGGTGTAAGAGAGGAATGTCAGGGAATGGGGTGCGGGGAGGGGGTGGCGGGGGAGCGGGGGAAGAGAATGAGAGGCAGGACAGCTGAATCCTTTCAAGAGGAGAGGAAAAGGGTCTTCATTTGCCACAGGCAAAAACAAAAAAGGAAGATTACACAACATCTTTAATGACAGTGTTTCTGTCACTCACCCTGATAGCAGTAATTATGTCTATTATGCAGATATGATGGTGAAGGTGTGGTCCTCCTAGCCGGGGCTAGCGAAGGGATTCATGGAGGGGGTTTTGTCTCAATCACATAGAGCCTGGGAGTCTGGATGTTCCCATTTATCATTCTGCAAATATGCAGTTTCTTATGAAATAAGCTCTTCAAACGAACTAAAACAGGTAGACATTTTCTCCTTCTCCAAGCTGTGTCCTTACTACGTCCTGTGTTTGCTTTCCTGCTGTTGGAGGTGGGTGGACACTTGCTTGGCATGATCTTTAGCCAAAAGAAATGATTTGCACACATGTTTTTAGATGAGAAATAAGTGACTATATTGCTTGTCTAGAAAACAACTCAGAAACTCATCTCAACTTTAGGTGACGAATGAGAGGGGGTGTGGGGGGGTGTTGGGTAGGAGCTCACATTCCCCAGGGCAGCCAGAGCACAAACATGGCCTGCTGTTGGCATTGGAAAGTTTTACCTCTTTTAGATATATTTATCCAGCACCTTTCATGGGTCAGGCACTAGAATAAGGGCTTTGGATACAGAAATGGTTTTTAGGAAGGGGTCTAGCGTCTAGTAGAAAGATTGATGATTAAATTCATTCATTCATTCATTCATTCATTCATTCAATTCTTGACTCCCTTGCATGTTCCAGAGACTGTTCTAGCTCTTGCAGTAGGGGTAGGCTGAGCAGATGAAGGCCTGAAATCGAGGAGGTATGTGTTGAGTGGTTGGAGGAGGCCCCCATCGGGCCTACGGGGGTGGTCAGGGAAGCTATCCCAGCACATCTGTCAAAGCCTGGAAGGTGCTGAAGACTGACTTCTGGCTGTCCTTTTAACTGAGACTTTAACATTGTTTCATGATAGCATCACATTTGCACTTCCTAATCACTGCAAAGTGACCTGGCAGAGCCAACCAGCGTCTTCAACAAAGGAAGGACCTTAAGATGAGGTTGTTTGGTTATCTATCTGCTCATTCCTGCTGTCCGGACTCGTCCACCCTGCAAGTGTTGTCTCCTGTGGCTGATGGCCCCGAAGGTGTGATCCCCGAGCTCCAGGTTTTCTGTCCACCTGCTGGCTGCTTGTGGCCACCTCCCAACCTCGGTGACTGGCGTCTTCCAGGCATCTTGCTAGCTTGGGGCCACCTGGCCTTCCTCTCCTCACTGTCCTCATGCTGACTTGTTCTCTGAACTAGTTGCCTCCTCCGTACCACTGCTTGGGACCAACTCTCCCTGTGCCTACGTCCAGAGCTGGTGTATTTGGCCAGGATGGGAGAAGCCAGGGAGGACCTGGTTGTCTCCCCAACGCCTCGGGGACTTCCCTTTACAGGCAGGGCATGAAGTCCCCTGGCAGGGAGAGGAAGAGGCTCCTTTCCCCGATCACTCCCCGGAGGGTTTCTTGAACTCTCCTACTAGGCTTGCTGCGAAAAGCAGGTGGGTTCCCTCCAGCTCTGGTGGATTTCAAGTTCTTGGGCTGTGAGGATCCAACTAGACTCTCCCTCCAAGGACTCAAAGAAACATTTCCACAGCAGCTGTGCTAGGTCTGAGTGTGCCAGGGAGAGAGGGAGAGGGGCCGCCCTCCTCCCTTCAGAGGTCATGGGCTTCTGGCAGGGGTAGGGGTGTCAGGCTACTCTGTCATCTCAGTAGAGTTCGCACTCCTGCTGCGGGACCCCCACTTTTGACCCTTGTGTTGGTATTTTCTCTGCAGCCAGCAGACTGGGCGACAGAAGGCAGCGGGGCTGGTCTGCGTGTGTTCTATTGGTGTGGGAGGCCCAGCGTTTGCCCCACGATTCCGGCTAAATTAATCATGTTAACCTAATACTTGGAGGCAGCCTCCTCTGCTTGCACCATGGCTGTACCCAAAAGCAGGCAAGGAGGACCTTCTGAGCCAGCCTCTCTCTTCCTCGGCAGGGCCGCACTCCAGGTCCCACCTCCTGCCTTCTGTCCGGACGCTGTCACCCCTGAAACGGAGACATCCGAGGGCCATCACTAATTCACTAGGTGTCTTCCTTCAGCCTGGACATGCATTTTTAATTAACTTTTATATCAAGACTCAGGTGACACAGCCCTACCCCCTTCTTTGTCCTCATGGAACATAGCTGAAGTCAGCTGTGAGCTGTTTTTCCACACAGAGGAGCTCTCTCCAGTCTCCTCCCTTCCAAGGAGCACCTGCTACTTATTTGAAGCCTATTTGAAATATTTCATGGGATTGATTTCAGATTTAGTGCCTTCCATCAGCTTGTTAGAAGTGTACTGGTGGATTAGTTAAGTCTGGGCCTCTAATCTTATAGTTGAAAAAAAAGGAGACTCAGAGATATTAAGTCATTTTCCCAAGGTCACACAGCAAGACTGTGGTAGGGCCCAAATTAAAACCTGGGTTGTCTGAGTCCCAAGCATAAGCGCCATCATCACACTGTGAGGTGTCTAAGATGATACGTTTAAATCCAGGCGAGGGCCCAAACCCTCTCAACCCCCAATTCCAAATGAAATCATGAAACCTCTAAAGGGACCGAATCTCTAAGAGAAACACTGGAGTGCGGCCATCCGTGGAGAGAGTAATAGTCATTATTATTATTTGGTTCTTTGTTGTTTTAGATCTGTAGTGATAAAAGGATTAAACTTTCAGAGCAGAAACCGAAGGCACAGGGAGAAAAAGAGAACATAGCAGATAAAACCTCAAAGAAAACAGAATCTGGAATGTAAGTCCTAAGCTACAGTCGTTTGCACGGAGAACGCCGTCAGAAGTGAAATACAGAGCAGCTGCAGGGCCCATCGGGAAAGGCCAGGACTCTGGAGTCCCACAGACACCACGGCACATCTCAGTTTTAACATTTACTCAGTGTGACTCTGGGGCAGTTCATTTCCCAGAGTTTTGGTTTCCTCCTCTGTATTGGAGTATGGATGTGGCAACTGATTGAAAAAAGTGCCCGTAGGCACCCAGTGGTGTCTTGTATGCAACAGGTGCTCAGGAAGTGCTGAGAGGTGTGACATTTCACTTGACTTGCAGGGCAGACCCTGGCACACTGAGCCTGGCCCCACCCCCAAGCAAAAGTTCTGGAGCTGGACCAGAAGATTTCTGGCTCCGTCTCTGGGGTCTCATAGCCCAGTTTTGCTCGGTCCCCAGGACTGTGGAGGGGCCCAGGCTGAACCAGGTGACTCAGGTTTGTCCTTCCTGGTGAGGCTTTAGAGCCCTTCCTCTCTGTTCTCCTGCTTTCTAATCAGGTGGTTGGTATGTGCCTTAGCACATGCACAGTTTTGCCCCCAGGGGACATTTGGCAATTTCTTTCTTCCTCTCTTTCTTTCTTCCTTTCCTTTTTCTCTTCCTTCCTTCCTTTCTCCCTTCCTCCCTCCGTTCCTTCTTTCTTTCTTTCCTTTTTAAAAAACGATTTTATTTATTTATTTGAGACAGAGAGAGTGAGCAAACAAGCAGGCAGAGAGGGGGAAGCAGACTCCCTGCTGAGCGGAGAGCCCGACATGGGGCTTGATCCCAGGATCCTGGAATCATGACCTAAGGCAGATGCTCGAACTACTGAGCCACCCAGGTGCCCCCATTTGGCAATTTCTGGAGACATTTTTAGTTCCATAACTGGGGGTAAGGTGGAGACCAGGATTCTGCCAAGTGTTCCACAATGTCCAGAACGGACCTCCCATAACAAAGAATGACCCAGCCCCAAATGTCAACAGTGTCACGGTTGAGAAACACTGTTTTACTACATCAGCTGGTGTTTATCCTGTTAGGCAAATATTCAGGTCTGTCTTGGGGATGCAAAACGAAGCTTCACAAAAAGTGGGAGAAAGAGCTCTGACTTAGCGGGCAGCTTCTTTATTGAGTTTGGATTGTATGGTGGTTTTTTTTTCAACCTCCTCTGTGACCTACAGGTGTCCTAGGCCAGGAGGGTCATTTTGACCCTTCAAGAGACACCTCTTGTTGCCTCTCCCCTTCCTTCTGGCAGCAGGATCCTGACTTTCCTTGCGAAACCGCCCTCTTGTACTCACTGTCCCTGTGGTTTGGGTGGAGCTGACTGCAGGTGTGGGGATGTGACCATTGTACCGTCTGCCCGCCGTGGCTGGTTCAGCAAAGGGCAGGGGCCAGTTAATGACAGAGCTTCCAGGAACTGTGGGGGAGGGTTTCCTCTGGGTGGTCTGAGAAGACAGGATTCATGCCTCACGATGACGAAGGTACCTCACATACAAGGAGGTCGATAGTAATGACGGCCTTCCAGGAAGGACAGAACAGAGAAGTAGTGAGCCCCAGTGACACCACTCGGGCCATCCACCCAAATATGTCTGTACTCTTTACTTATTTGAGCCAATAACTCTCCTCCTTGTTAAAAAGCATAAAATAGCTTTAATTGTGTTTCTGTCCTTTGTAACAGTTACAAACCAGGAGGTTGGGTACAGAAGCTGGGAGGAAGCAGGAGCCCTCTGAGAGCACTTCCCAAATCTCCGAGTTTCCATAGAACCATATTGCTCTAGAAGCATTTTTCTTTAGGGAGTATGCTTTGCAGCTTTTATTTATTATTATTATTATTATCATTTTTGCCTGCCCAACATCTGAACCTCTTTCCTATAGGAGTCGTAGTGGAACTAGAGTTGCTGGAACAGCCAGATCTGTTCCCCCTTCCCAGGAAGGCCAGGCTTGGGTACTTCATCGAGGTATGGCCAATCAGGGTCTCTGGCTTGGACTTGGACTTGGACTCTGGATTGAGAAAGGCAAGGAAGGGAGGATGGTAGGGGAGTTTTTTCCAGTAGCAGCAGTCATAGATTCTAGAGTGGTTACAGCCATGGTCACCCCAATGGTGTTGTCTTCCCGGTGCCAGCTTTGGTGTCCAGTTAGTGACCAGCAGTGACTGCAGGAGTGTGTCCCTGGGTGGTTCTGGGGTGTAATTTGGGCCCTGGGTTTGGTTGCCCAACTACCATTTATTATCCTGAGGCTGCCTCTCTAGCCTTTTCTCGATTCTGTCAGCAACTCACTCTTCTCTAGATAGATTATTTCCTGCTTAACCTGGTCTGCCACTTCCTGTTGCCAGAACCATGGAGAGGCCTCCTGAGAGATGTTCCCCATGCTTCTCAAGTCCGCAGAGATTGCTGTGTGACAGTATGGCTCAGTGGCTTGAAACAATGGGTATTTATTATTGCTCAATAATTTGGTGGCTGGAAGAGGATAGAATTTCATTTTTCTCTCAGATGATGGTATGAGGTAAATGTTCCAGATTGGCCTGTGGGTCTGCTCCACACAGTCATTCAAGGATTTACACTTCTTTTGTTTCACTTGTCTGCCACGCCCTAGGGTACGGTTCTTATCTGTGCCTGGTTGTGTCCGTGCCAACGTCCAGCCAGCAAGAAAGGAAAAGTGCGTAAGGGAGACACACCTGCGGTCTTGGGGCTCAGGTCAGAATGGTACGTGCCCATTTCTCACATTCCACTGCTGACTACAGGGAGCGGTGGCTAGGTAGTGTGGAGGGGAAGATGGACACTGGTGGACAATTAACGGTCCCTTCATAATATCATTTTGAAGGAATGAATCAGATAGTGGAAATTTGAAACAGAGGGATAGTAGGTGGAAAATCTTTTTTTTTTTTTTTTAAAGACTTTATTTATTTGAGAGAGAGAGAATAAAAGAGAAAGAGATCATGGGCAGTGTGGGGAGGGGTAGAGGGAGAAGTAGGCTCCCCACTGAGCAGGAGGTCAGGTGTGGGACTCGGTTCTACGACCTTGGGATCATGACCTGAGCTGAAGCCAGATGCTTAACTGACTGAGCTACCCAGGCACAATCCTCCCCACCCCCGCACTTTTTTTTGGATGATAGAGGTGATTCAGAGTCTTTCAAAATTTTTTTTTTTGGTACATAATTTGATTTAGACAAAGGAAACAAGCCAGCAGTGACTTGACTTCACATTCAGGCTCTGGTATGTTCTAACTTTCCATTTCTCTTGGCCTGAGTTTCTTTTTGTAAGATGGGGATTGTAATAGTTGTCCTCTAAGATTACTGCGAGGATTCAATGAGATAAATCATATGCCCAGAACTGTCCTTGGCACCTATTGGATGCTTGGTAATAATTGAGGTTCCCACGGATCAGTGTGCGAGAGCATGGGTAAGAGACGAGGAGTTAATTCTTCTGCTACTTGCTGGCTCTGGGAATTTGGGAAAGAGTCCCTTAACTTCTCCAGATCTTGTGAGCTTTGTCTGTAAAAGGGCTGAGAGAGAGAGAGAGAACGCACAGCAGGAAGGGCAGAAAGGGCAGGGAGAGGGAGAGAAAATCTCAAACAGTCTCTATCCTGAGCACGGAATGTAAAGTCCAACCCGGGGCTGCATCTCAGGACCCTGAGACCATAACCTGAGCTGAAACCAAACATCAGATGCTTAGCCCACTGTGCCACCCAGGCGCCCCAAGGGATGATATGTTTCTATTGGACATCTGTGGTTTCTTTAAGAACCCATAAGGCTATGGAATTTGTCCATATAGTATTTCATATTTTGAATATTGCATTCGATCCTCCCGCTGTCTTGTAGGAAGTGTGGACCTTGCCGTGCACCGTCTGTAACAACACTGGGCAATTTATTTAACCTTTCTAACTCAGCTTTTCCATTGTGGGGAATTATGAATCATTTCTGTTTTGAAAGATTGTTACAAACATTAATTGGGGGTCACATATGGGAAAAAGCATTCACCAAGAGACTCAAGAGATATTAGGCATTATTGTTTTGCTTCAGTGTGAGGATCGAGTGAATGCCATCTTTTGTATCATGAAGAACAAACTGCCAGAAACACTGACACGGAAATAGGATCTTTCCTCTCCGCTGCATATTCCTCAAATACTTATAATCCTTTGTGACACCACAATTAGCTGTCACTGGAGAGGATTCTGATGTCACAGAGAGAAGATTAGGGCGTCAAGCAGAATGTAAATGGGAGCGGGTGACCATTTTCAAGAGGTTTGGGTTTTTGGATTTGTTACTGATATTTCCCCTTGCCCTGCCGTTCTAGTGACAGCCAGTTAAAGAGAGATGGCAGTCTGAAGGTCTTGCAAAAAGAGTCTGGAGAAACTTCCGATCTCTGGGCTTCACAAATGTTATGCCGTAGTGACTGTTGCTTAGAAACACTAGTATGTATGTTACAGAAGTACGAGGTGGGATGCCTTGCGGTGCTATGATGTCTTCACGTGTGCTTCTGTTTGGGTTCACCCCAAGAACAGGCTACCAGCTGTCCCTCTGCAGCCCTGTTCAAATCCTATGTGATAGGGAGGATAGCTTAGGGCAAAGTCCTCTAGGTTTATGGGTAAAACTCAGTCTAAGAGAAAACCTTGCTGATAGTGTAAGGATCAAAGACGTGGGAGTCTAGGAACTTGGGTCTAATCCCAGCTCTGCCATTAATTAGCTGTGTCCTTGGACAAGTTTTGGAAATTCTCTCTGTATTCATCCTGCTGCTGGCAAGAGAGGGGCGGGACTAGACTCGCACCATTGCTAGATGATCTCTTAGATTCCCCTGGTCCTAAATTCTGTGTTGCTTGGGTTGCCTTTTCAGATCCCAGCAGACCTGATTTGTTTGAGGCTAAGCGCCCTGCTTACTAACCTTGGAAACCTTTATTCCAACACTGGAATAAAAACAGCCCTGTGAGAACACATTGTGCAAAGGAACAACAGGGATTGGAGGGAAGAAAACAAATTGTTACCCTACAGGCAGTATACGTATGCTCAGAGATCAGACATGAATTCTTAGCTGCTAGAGCAGGGGAGAAAATTCCATTCAACGTGTATTGATAGAGTGACTGAACGTGGGAGAGACTGAACGGAGATCTGATGACCAAGGACCCAAGGCCCTGTCCAGCCTCTGTCCTCCAGCGATGGGCCTGGGTTAGGGAGACCAGGAGCGGCCACATGTGTGTGCACGTGCATGGAAGCACACACACACTCACACACTCGTGATAATTAGTAGACATGATCCTTCCCAAAGCACTGACCGAGTTTAATGCAGGACGCTAGCCTGGCCCCTCAGGGCTACCACGGTGAAGAGCGTCCCTGCTCTCAAGAAACTTCGGTAAGGCAAGTACCTGAATGAGGATCATAGAAAAGTTAGAGAGAGAGAGGAGAGCCAAAAGTGGTAAATAATAAAACATATTTACACTGGGCTTTACTAAGTCCTTTTGTACACAGTGCACGTCCTCTCTCCTAGGTGGCATCTAGACCATCCCTTCTGGTTTGGCTTCCACTTCCCAAGCCGTCTTCCTCAGTCTCCTCTGTGCGACCTTTTCCTTAGCTTGCCCCAGACAGTGATCCCCCTGGTGACTACTGACCTCAGCCATCACATACCTGCTGCTGACGCATGCTGGGACGTCAGCCCCATGCTTGCTGGAAATGTCAGCTCCATGAGGACACAAATCTGGCCTATTATGCTTCTCCATAGTTATTTCCAGTAATTTGCACAGTGCCTTGCTCATTATAAATCTTAAAAAAAAAAAAAAAAGGTCTAGTTAAATCTGTATCTCTAGTTCAGAGTTCTTCCCCATTTGATGTCCTAGAAAACCAACTGCCCATTTGCAACCCCATTTTGCATGCTTATGATATCTTATACTCAAAGTGTCCAGAAAGAATGGCTTACCTCCAAGTAATCCTTCCCCAAACTCATTTTTCCATTGGGATAGCCCTATCTTGGTGAGTCCTACTTCTGTCTGCCCCAATCACCTAAGCCAGAAACACAAGAACTTTCTCAGACTTCTACTGTGCCCTACTCTTTCCTTTAGTCTTCACATTCAGTCAGTCAACAAACCCGAATGGATCCATCTGCTCGTATCCCTTCACCTCACCTGGATTATTTCCACAATTTCTGAGCTGCTCTCCTCTCCTTCTCTTAAGTGTTTACGATATTCCAGCCTGAATTGGAATTTTAACTCAACATTTTTTGTTATTGTTGTTTTCTCTTGGGCTTCATTTCCTCAGTTTTTAAAAAACCATTTTTATCTTGCTGCATAGTACGGGTGTCTTTTTATAAGCAGCCTAAAATACCACCGAACAAAGTGGTAAATAATATATACACACTATGTTATTTTGAAATCTTTTGATTCCAAGTGAAAGAAAACTCAAAGCAGCTTAAATAAAAAAGGAGGACACTTTGGCTCGTGCGGTTAGACAGCACAAGGATGATTTCGCCTTCAACCGTGGCCAAATAGAGAGCACAGACACAGTCATCATGGCTCTCTCTGGTTCCTTACCTGTTGGCTCTGATTTCAAATCAGAGATCTTACCTTGATCAGTTATCTTTACTAGTGACTTCAAAAAAATATAATCAAACAGCATAAGCAGATTGCATTTTTTCAAGAAGACCACCTATCTTACACGCTGCTCTTGTGATATGACTTTGTCACTTTTCCCCTTTAAAAGGTGGAGTCTAAATTCCCTCTTACTGTATCTGCATAGGTTTGTGAATGTTTGTGAATGCTAAGTGATGCTATATGACTTTTTTTTTTTTAACAGATTTTACCTATTTATTTGAGTGAGAGAGAGCACATGCTAGAGAGACAGAGAGAGAGGGTGAGCACACAAGGTTGGGGGAGGTACAGAGGCAGAGGGAGAAACAGGCTCCGCCCTGAGCAGGGCTCGATCCTAGGACTCTGGGATCATGACCCGACCCAAAGGCAGATGCTTAACGGACTGAGCCACCCAGGTGCTCCATGCTATATGACTTTTGAGTTTAGGTCATAACAGGTGATAAGGCTTCTATCTGTTCTTTTTGGAGCCCAGCCATCAAGCCACAAAGAAACCCAGCAAGCTATGGAGGGGAAACCCACCTCGGTGATGGCTGACTCCCCAGGCAGCACAGATCTTCAGGTAAGTGAGTGAACGAGAATCCAGGTGATTCCAGCACCAGCCACTTAAGTCCCCTCCAGTCTTTGAGTCCTCCCAGCGGTGCTGCACAGCCTGCATCCCGTAAAACATTATGGAGCAGAGACATGTTGACCCTTTTTCTGCCTGCCCAACTTCCTGGCCCACAGAGACCATCAGAGATAATAAGATGATGTTTTAAACCACTACATTTTGAGGGAATTTGTTGCACAGTAATAGATAAATAAATACACAGAAAAGCATCCCATGTGGACATTCCATGTGGCTCCCAGGTTTCTTTCTTCCTGCTTAAGACACGCTTTTAACAAAATGTCTATAAGTAATATTTATACTCATCTTACACAGCAGGGAGCGTTCCTGTTATGAATACTTCATTTTACAACAAGAGCCTTACTGAGCTTAGATGACCTTTTCCAAGGAGTCATGCCTCAGATATCCATAGATTCTAGAATCACTTACCACAAGCAAGCCAAACCAGGGACTTCCTGCTAAGACACTTCCACAGATAAGGTCTTTCCTTCCTGAAATGTTGTTAAATGTTATCACATTTACAGAGAGACCAGTTCTTTTCTTCCCTAAGGGTCCCCTTAGTCGCTGGGGGAGAAATGGATCACAGACTTAACTCTTTCTTCCTCAACCATTCCACTGAGCAATTTCTCTTCTGATAGAGGCAAGATGTCTGTCTTGAGCCCTAGTCCCTGTTTACCCTGTCAGTAACCCAACAGAAAAAGAGAATGCCTTTTTCTTGCTCTTTGAGAAAGAGTCTCAGTACAGCACTGGTTGGCTCTGATTGTCCAAACCAACATTTAGGACAGCGGTGACTCAGTTCTTACTTAAACTACAGGGATTGAGGAAAATTAGGGTGGTGTTGTAAGAAGAAGGGGGAAATGCTGGGCCTGTAAAAACGAAAATAATAGCTGATACATATACATTGTAATTATAAAAATATATTATCATGCATTTAAAATAGGTATAAAATTATATACAAGATTTCTTTCTAAATTGATCTCACTTCGGTCTCTTCTACCTCCTGTTGCTGGAAAGAGATTTCTAAAATGCCAGTCCAAACATTCTGGTATATTAGCTTCTTGGGGATAGAGCCTATATATTGTTCACTGTAAGAGAGTAACGTCACTCGTTCAGTGGCTTCACAGGGCAGAAATTCATCTCTCACAATCATATAATAGATACTCCTGCTTGATGGGGGCTTCCCCCTGTGTGGCAATGCAGGGACTCTGACTCCTTCCTTTCTGTGGATCTCCCATGGCTTAAGTCTTGGGAATCCTGTATGCAGCCAGTGGATAAGGGAAGAGAGGGTGAGGAACCATACTTCTTAGCGTTGTGGCTCAGAAATAACATGCATTACTTCTGCTCACTTTCCGTTGTTGAGTCCTGTGTAAAAACAGGGGACACTGGGAGACATTGTTCCTGGTTGGGAAGCCAGTTCTCTGTGACAACTTTAGGAAGGGGCTGGGGGGCGGGGGACACACAAAATCTGGCAGTCAGCTAGCTATCCTGGACATATTGATTTTTGTATTCTTATCTTCTAACCTGGTGTCTGACACCAAAGTTGATGTTTAGGAATGCCTGTGGGGTCAATTATTTTGTCTAAGCCTCAGATGGCCATCGGGTGCCAGGGCAAGTGGGATGCTACGGCATATGAAAAAGTAGACTACAAATAGCAAATGTGGCCCTTGGAGCGGGCACAAGAAGCTAGGCAAGGTGGGATTTGGGCTGATCACGAAGCTCCCTATCCTTGGCCCTGTGCTGGGAAGAAGCCTCCTTCTCTCAGAGCCCTCTGGGGGAAAGTGCAGTTTAATGATCATTCTTTGAATGATCCTTTTGAGAGGGGTCCTAGGTAGGGAAAAGGTCATTTCTGCACTCTCAATAGTTTTCAGTCATGCAAAAGGTAGGGTCTTGACTACAGTTTTGATAGAAACTATTGTCTTTTAGGGAAGCCCAGCTGAACCAGCTCTTACATTGAGAAGCTACAGCTGGAGCAGGTGTTGGCTGCTCTGTGTAATGGTCCAAAGGCTGTCCAGGAGGCAGGCAGAGATGTCTTTCTGCTGCCGATGTTGCCTTTGGGAAATGACTTCTGTTCTGCGGTGGATCTGGACTGCGCAGTGCCCGCAGACTGTTATTCTGGGGACCGTTGGGTTTGGCTCTGATGCTCACAGGGCACGACAGGGAGACAGAACGCTGGCAGTCCTTCGGCTCCCTGCTAGAGAAGAGGCCACAGCAAAGACGTGGACTGGGTTTGGTGAATCTCAGCTTGAGGTCTCGGAACATTCTAGACTTTAAGACATATCAAAACCAAACACATAGCTGTTGACTTAGGTCATTGTCATGGGAGGGAGGTGTTCCTCAGAGATATGCAATTTTCTATATGTAGCAATAAAGACTTTCTTTTTTTTTTTTTTTTTAAAGATTTTATTTATTTATTTGTCAGAGAGAGAGCGAGCGAGAGCGAGCACAGGCAGACAGAGTGGAAGGCAGAGTCAGAGGGAGAAGCAGGCTCCCTGCGGAGCAAGGAGCCCGATGTGGGACTCGATCCCAGGACGCTGGGATCATGACCTGAGCCGAAGGCAGCTGCTTAACCAACTAAGCCACCCAGGCGTCCCCAGTAAAGACTTTCTAATATTAGAAAAGGAGCTGACTATTTTGGGGTAATTTTTGGTAATTTATTTATTTTTAGAAAGATTTTATTTTTCTATTTGACAGAGAGAGACACACAGAGAGAGGGAACACAAGCAGGGTAAGTGAGTGAGGGAGAAGCAGTCTTTATGCGGAGCAGGGAGCCCAACGAGGGAGTTGATCTCAGGATCCTGGAATCATGACCTGAACCGAAGGCAGATGCTTAACGACAGCCACCCAGGCACCCTAATTCATGGTAATTTAGGGAGGTAGACATATATCCCTCATCTTAGCCACTGCATGGGTATTAATTAGTGTGAGAAAGGCTTGATAGGGAGGAGGGGTCTCCACTGAAGGGAGTGGACTTTTCCACTGCCACCACCTGGGAAGAAGCAGTCTGGAAATGGGAATTTGCTAGGTGGGCCTTTTATGGAGTGAGAGGAACCTTCTCCCTCTCTTAGGCCCTGAGCTCTGAGACATTTTGGTAATCCAGGCTGGTGGCTTTTAGCTAGATAGGAAAGCCTCTTGTAGAAGAATGTTTATCAACCCCTTAAAAAATAGTCTTTGCCTTATTTGATAAACATAGAAATGTCATCCAAGAGAGAAGAATGCTCTGAACGGATACCCAGAGCCTGAAAGGTTGAGATGTGCTGAGGAATTGGGTGTTGAGTGTCTTAGCTGTAGGGCAGTCCAGGGTGGGCTCCTGGAGTAGATTTCTAGAAAGGCACTGGGCACGTTCCACCACACGCACTGCCCGTCTCCATGCATTGCAGTCCTCTGTCGTTCGTCAGTTTCTCCCTGTAGTTCACAAGCTTGCTGAGGGCACGCATGGAGGCTGTAGCTCTTACCATGGTGCTTGGGCTTGGTAAGGGATGTGTTTCCCTGGAGACCCACCTCTGTATCCTCAAGGGCCTGGCACAAATTCAGGGCTCTGCAGATGGCCGGGGGGAGGCCAACCAAGGGATGAACTCATCACTGATGAAATAGAGACCGCTCCTCTGTCACTGAAAGCAAGAAAAAAGCCTTAAGAAGAACCTTAAGCAGTCAAAGACCAACACAGAGTTGGACCATGGAGTGTCAAGAAGTAGGTACATCTGCTTATGACAAGTTATAAAACACCGGGCCATGTCATAAGCCTACATAATCATCCACCAGCGTCGTCCTTGAGGCTGAAACACGGAGTCTGAAAGAAAAGGATCAATGGGGTAAAGAATAAGAGATTCTCTTTCAGGATGAATTCATTTCTCTTCTGCCAGT
Source organism: Mustela putorius furo (assembly GCF_011764305.1). Classification (NCBI taxonomy): domain Eukaryota; kingdom Metazoa; phylum Chordata; class Mammalia; order Carnivora; family Mustelidae; genus Mustela; species Mustela putorius. The sequence continues at coordinate 11,433,945 of NW_025421305.1, read as the reverse complement.
ACTGACTCACTCCTTGGGCGGTGGGGAGGGGATTGGTGAGCCCTGGGGGCCCTGGAGTGAAGATGGAAACATGTGATGCTAATTTTACTACTTGATTATATTTTTGTTTCAGGTGATTTTGCCAAGTTTTTTATTTGCTCACAGCGATGTTAAAATAGAAGCAGTTGATATATTTAAGGATTTAGAGCCCTCTTGAAGTGTCATACCATCCTAATTTTTCCAGAGAAACATGATACTCCTGGAGGCACAGAGTTTGGTGGCATAATAACCACAGAAGCTACTATTTTGGGAATATTTATTGTGTACCAGACAATGGGCTAACCCTTACACTGAGTGACCTCACTGGATATATTGACTTCCCCTTTTATTTAATTAATTAATTTATTTTTTTCAATTTCCCCTTCTACAGATACAGAAACCGAGGCTGAGGTGGTTTGGGAAGGTCAAAGAAGCTTGTAGAAGGTCACAAAGCCAGTAGGTGGCAGGCCTGGGGTTGGAACACAGGCTGTGGGCAAACTGGTGAGGTTTCTCTGTTGACAGCCTCCCGAGGAGGAGTGAACTGTGATTTCGCTGGGTCCCAAAATGGTAGAGGACATGAACTATGAATCAGAGCATAGCACCTTTAGAGAAGCCCTGGACGCCTGTGAAATGCCATTCACTCCCCAGACTTAGAATGTGCTTATTGTCCTTTCCATCTTTCTCAGAGTTTGGCTCTTTCACGTGGGGCTGGTGTGACCGAGACACTTAGCTGGAGATGCCCCAGTGTGGAGCTGCAGATTGCTGCTCCCAGCCCATCCTCCACACTATTCCCGTGGCTGGTGTTACCCATTCTCTTGGCCTTGCCGGTCTCTTGTCCCAGTGACAAGCGCCCAGCTCCTTGGGCTCCAGCTGACTTCCCGTGGCCCAACGGGGCCTTGTCTATGTGCATGCCGGTCACCTCTCATCTCCCTGCTCAGGGCACCTCGGTGGGTGCCCACCATTGTGCAAGCTGGAAGTGGGTGGGGGCAGGGGAAGTCATGTGGGGGTGAGGCTTTTGCCAATGGGAGGTAAGAGCTGGTGGGTTAATTACTTCCTCCCCGACTCCCACCATGGGGTGAGGACAGGGACGGAACTCTATAGATTTATGCGTAATGCCTGGGGTTTAATGACTATTAAAGAAATATATTTTGAATAAATGCCACCTGTGTAACCAGTGTTTGTACTTAGAGGAAGGTAGCTCAGTGATTAGCTTCCTTGGATTGGTTCTCCTTCCTTCTCTGCTTCCCTTCCCTCTTCCTCACTCCTGCTCCTTGGAGTACTTGGGGGATTATATTCCCTAACAACGTTTTGAATATTATGAGCCCTCTGCCTCAGATTCTCTATTCTTGGAAATCCAGGCTAAGACAGGTGGCTTCAGTCCTGGGTCTGCAGACTGGGCCAAGAGACCCCAAGCAGTCTTTCTCGCAGTTGCACTGGGGGCCACGTGGTGTCGCTGTTGGAGACGAGTCTCACGTGGTTTGCTTCTCCCCAGAGATGGATCCTGGCCGGTCCTCACCCTGCACAGGCTTCAGGGGAGACTGGAAAGATGGCACCCCCCTTCCTCGTTTGGTGCTGTGCTCAGCCAAGGTATCCTATATGGGCTGCTTGTGTTCATCAATGCTCATGTCTGTGCTCACCCAGACACCCCAGGCATGGCTACTGGGCAGGGTGGCTGGGTCTTGGGAGGGTTAGCGCTGTTGTCAACCCCTGTTGACACCAGGGGTGCCATGAGCCTGACTGAACACCTTTCTGCCCTTGGGCTGAGCCCACATCCTCACCCACACTTCCTTGGCTTTCCCACTGAGCACCATTTTGAAGCATGCTTTTGCATTTTCCATTTGGCCTGTGGTTGTGAAACCCAAAAGTTGGCTCATTGTGTCCCTAGAGAAGTGCTGGTCATATCGTTTGGTATTTGTTGTTCAGAGCCCTGTATCTGACTGACCACAGATGGTACCATTGTCCCCTTCCCTCTGGGCAGCAGATGCTTTCTGTTTCTATAGAATTTGTGTATAACTTACATAACCAAGAATAGACCCCAGATAGGATTCTTGATGTTGGTGGCAAGGGTGGAGGAATGATGATTCCCCTTGAGGTGACCAGGAGCTCTCCGCAGGCATGGGATGGCTGCCATAATTTATACCGAGGCAGGTACCTATTTAATCTCTGCCTCGACAGGAACTATGCTGCATTAAGCCAGCAGAAAAGAAGACATCAGGGGCGCCTGGGTGACTAAATGGATTAAAGCCTCTGTCTTCAGCTCAGGTCATGATCCTGGGGTCCTGGGAATGAGCCCCACATTGGGTTCTGCTCAGCAGGGAGCCTGCTTCCCCGTATCTCTCTCTCTGCCTGCCCCTCTGCCTACTTGTGATCTCTGTCTGTCAAATAAATAAATAAATAAATAAATAAAATCTTAAAAAAGAAAAGTAGACAACAAACTCATACTGAAATTACATGAGTTTGGTAAACAAAATCCCTGTTTCTTATCATCCATATCAAACATTTGAAACCATTCTGATGAAACTTAACAAAGTGCCTGTTCACATGTTTCTCTGTTGTTTGTGTTTACAAAGAGCCCCTGGCTAGTCTAGTTGTAAGGAGTAAGCTCATGGGCCTGGAATTCTTTTTTATTTTTTTAAGATTTTCTTTATTTATTTGACAGAGAGAAACACAGCAAGAGAGGGAACACAAGCAGAAGCAGTGGGAGAGGGAGAAACAGTCCTTCTGCTGAGCAGGCAGCCCTTTGCGGGGCTTGACCTGAGGACCTTGGGATCATGACCTGAGCCAGAGGCAGAGGCTTAACGACTAAGCCACCCAGACACCCCTATCTCAGGCCTGGAATTCTTGAAAACTTGCAGAAGAGAAGGAATTGTTGCCCCAAGGGGTAGGGCAAGTCTGAGGTCTCATTTTGTCCTAATTTGTCTTACTTGGCTATTCTGCCTCAAGGCATTTTTTTGGTAGTGCTCACTTGCGCGGTGACAAGGGAGAGTTTAGTTGGAAGTTGCTAACTTTCTTGTGGACCAAGGCTGTGCTGAAGACCCACAGAACTGATGCTCTCTGAGGAGGCCCCTTCTGGTCCTCATTAGAGAGTCGTGGCAAGTTCACATGTACTCTTGAGGCCACAATTGTCCAGTTGTAAACCGAGAGACTCCCTTCTCTCTGCCTTCCTTTCAAGGCCGGCAATGACAAGACTTTGAACTAAACTCTCTGTACAAAGGGCATCAACTCCCCTCCCGGCCCCCTCTGCTCTACAGTGTCAGAGGAATCCCCCAAGGAAGCGGGAGAAAACCTGAGGACCAGTCTTGAATTGATTAAGAGTTAGATGGGTAATTCAGGGCTGGCTTCTGTAAAAAAGTTCTGAAACTCTGAAAGTTCTGAAGAAACTTCCACCCAGCTGGGTTGCACATGTAGAAAAGGAGGGCCCTTTCATAAAATACCCAATACAAGATGTTGACCTTTCGAAATCCTTTGGGAAGACCATTTCAAAGGGTGGGTATTGTCAAAGGTCATCTAAAAGTAGAAGATGGTAAATAGAGTTTAATCAAAAAGGGCTGGAAGGACGCCCTCTAACCAAACAGAGGTGATAGACAAGGCCAGGACTGTGTCAAATCCCTAGCTTTCACCTCTGACTCACACCCTGAGAAACAACTGTTCATCTGAGCCCTAGGGGGTCAGGGGTACCTTACATTCACACATTCTGCCCAAGCTCTGACACTTTGAGCACTAGCCCAGGCTCTTGTCAGCTGCCCCACCTGATCCATGAACCGCACACCAATGGTATTTGGGTTTTTTCTGAGGTCAAATTGTCCGAAGGCTGCCTTTCAGTGTGTATTTCTGGGACTGCTTTGCCGGCTCCTCCCCAAGTACACGTTCACCCTCAGAAGCAGGCAGATGACTAAGAGCTACAGGATACTTTGCAATTTCCTTTCCATTCAATTCAACAATTATTGACCAAACACCTACTATACATCAGAGACCAGGTTCCAGGAATAGAGACAGTCCTCAGACTGGGATGCCAATACAAAATTTAGTCTCAGAGCAGTGTTGGAAACACATGATATAAAATAAATCGCCACAGCAAAAGCCACATTCCGGCCACCAAGGATGTAGTTTCAAGCAAACGTGTATATATGTGATTCTCAGACATCTGTAAGTGGGATTCAGGTCCTTATCTCTGAACACCCTCCTCTCTCTCCTCCACACCCTATGGTTGTCCCATGCTTCTTCCTAATTTCCCAGAAACCTCCTTGGGACTCATCTTCAGGCTGCTTCTGCTTGTCCCTGTCCCTGCTCTCCGGTCTGGGCCAAGGCAGAGCACCAACGTGTAGAACCAGAGTTCTCTTCAGAGCTCTCCTTTGCTCTTCTTCAGATGGGACAGGCGTGAGCTGAGGCAGGATGTTCTGCATCTTGGTCCTTCCCCCACACAAATGATAGAGATCTAACCCTTGTCCCAGAGAAGGCCATCGCGACTGGAGACATCAGCACCAGATAGGCAACCACAATTCAGTGTGAGAGGTGAGGGGCTGTGGAATTATGAAGAGATCCAAGATGGAGCAGGGAGGGAGCTCTAGCTAAGGCTGGAAGGATGAATCAGGGTTCGAACCCAGCCTGTGTGGATTTTGAATAAGTTACTTAGCTACTCTGTGTCAGTGTCCTCATTGGTAGCCTGGTGATTATGCCTTATACGGTTGTTGTAAGACTGTAATGATTTAATAAAAGTGAATTCTTGCAATAGTGTTCAGTAGTGCTCAGCAAACATATATCAATACATCGAATCACACATTATGGGGGTGTAGTCACAAAACGGCTTTGTTTTCTCCCTCACTGCCTCATGCACATGGAAGAAACATCTCCAGACTTTCCTGGGGGCTCTGAGGAAAGCCGTGGAGTCATTTTCACATCTAAATCACGATGTGTGCTCTCATATACGGGTGGATGTTCCAGTCTTTCTGTCTCTGCTCCAGAGGGGGCTGACTGCCTGGGCAGGGCTGGGAGACAGTCCCTTCTTTCTCCTTCTTGCTCACCTCCTCCCATACTCACGGGCGGTGGTTTTCTATCCTCCCTGGGATGGGCTGCAGGGAGAGGCCATGAGGGGAGTGGGAACATTCTCTTGCCTCTGGCAACGGCTCTCCTAAACCTAAAGCGACAGTCCTCTGTGCTAATCCTCCCTCCCAGGACCCCTATGCCCCCCATGGGGATGGGGAGTTTGACTGTCTGAAGTTCGCAGCCACTCTTCCTTTCCCAGGGCTCCAGGATGGTCCCCCCTCACAGCACAATTCCATGTCTTATCTATTCCTTCAGTGTCGCAGCTGCAACCTTCATTCTAACTTCCTCCACAACTGTTAGTCACCAACATCACCACTGGGTGCTACGAGGGGGTGGGTCCCTGGCAGGAGCACCTTGTCGGGAAGGTGGCAGATGAGATGGCAAAGGTGGGCAGGGACTCCTTCATCCAGGTGGTTTATGTCTGTGGCTCTTGTCTTCCAGGTCCTGCCATGATGGGAACAAGGGTGCAGAAGGTTAGGTCCCATCCCCCTTTGGAAATGACAAGCCTGTGTTTCCAGCTATACAATACAAGGTATCTTTCCTATTCATGTTCTCAATGAAAACTCACAACCAAATCCGATCTTTACTATATACTTTCCATTTCCAGAGATAAGGACACAGGTTCAGGAAGCTAAGTACTGCCCAAGGTCACACAGCTAGGAGGTCGCAGATTCCAATGTAGTGATTTGATTTCTGTTTCGTTCCTTCTATCACACCATAAAACGTGGAGTGGGGGAATTGGGTCGGGGATCGCTGTTCTGAAAGGCTGGTCTTGGGCAAGGTGTTGTCCTTGGGGAGGAGGCAGCTATGGGAGCCACCTGTGCCGGACCTGGCCTGCCCTGCTCCCAGCCACAGTGGGCACCTTGCTCCACACCCACCTGCCAGACAGAACTGGCCATGCTGGGCAAACACGGGCAGTGACTTCAGTCTCCCTGCTTTACACCTGACGCTGGAAAGACCCAACAAGTCCAGCCCAGGGTCTTGGCCTCCCCATCCTGTGGACAGATCTCCTAGGTCATGTAGACCTTGGTTAAGAACCTCTCTGTCCAACAAAGAGCCCCAGATGAACACCTTCTAAAGTCACAGAAAGAAGAGCAGGTTCTCAGCAAAATGGCGACCTGCTCCATCCAAGACCCCTCAGTCCTGCTGACTCCACAGCCTCACCATTCCTTTGGTTACCAGTGTTTTTGGAGGTTCACCCAAGAATTCTCATCCTTTCTCTCCTTTTCTGCATAGTTTCATTTCAATGCATTAGAAGAGAGGAGCATATGCCAAGGAACAGAGGTGGGGACATTTAAACTTTGGTTTCCATAGCAGAGGTTTACCTGCCATTTTGTTTTAATGAATCTTTTTTTTTTTTAAATAATAAAAGCAATATATGTTGATTGTAGAAAGATTAGAAAATAAAAAAAGGTGATGAAAAGTTCACTCATAAGCTTTACCCCCTAAGATTTGTATGTATTTCCTTCCAACATGATATTCACATGTAAAAAGCATATCCATAGACATGCTTGTCATAACAAGATAAGTATTGGAGTAGAGACTATATTGTAAGCTGTTCTTGTTGTTGTTTTTTCTTCTCAGCAGTATGTTGTGGGCATGTCTCCATAGCTTAAGCTCAGCAGACTTTTAACAATCCTGTGTGATGGACTCTTCCACATTGTACTAGAAAGCCAACAGAGGGGACAAACCGGTGAGGGAATAAATTGTGAAAACTTCCTAGGAACCTCCCCCTGGGAAGACCCCACTCAGTCACATCTTAGCAATGCAGACTGAAGAAACGGAACCCACAGGAAGTGGAAGGCTCAGAAATCTCCTCTCTTTACCTCCTTAGTAATAGAATTATACTGAGTGTCCCCCAAGTTCTCCTTCACCCTATGTCTGGAGGTGTGCCCCACCGCAAAGGGTTCCTCCAAAACCTGTGTATACATCCTCTAGTCTTTCTCTTCCTTCTGCAAGTGCTGACCCTCAGGGCTCCAGACTTTCCTTTTAGGGGAGGCCATAGTACTACACTCCTCCCTCAGCTCTCCTGCTATGAAAATGTGTGCAATTCTGTTGAAAGCCCTTTTGCATAAAAAGTTGGTTTGGCATCATTCAGGGCAGACTTCCTGAATGATGGGACTTTGAATTGGATTTTTAATAATAGACCAAACCCAGTTACTTCCCTCACAATGTCTCAAAGGAAAGTGTTCTTGTTTTTATTTAAAAAATTTTTTTAAATTAAAAAAAATTTTATATTAACATATAATGTATTATTTGCCCCAGGGGTATAGGTATGTGAATCATCAGGTTTAAACATTTCACAGCACTCACCATAGCACATACCCCTCCAGTATCCATAACCCTGCCACCCTATCCTTACCCCCACTGCCACCTCCCAGCAACCGTCAGTTTGTTTTGTGAGATTAAGAATCTCTTATGTTTTGTCTCCCTCCTGATCCCATCTTGTTTCATTTTTTCTCTCCCTTACCCCCACAACCCCCCCATCCCGCCTTTCAAATTCCTCATATCAGAGAGATCATATGATAATTGTCTTTCTTGGATTGACTTACTTCGCTTAGCATAATGCACTCTAGTTCCATCCATGTCATCGCAAATGGCAAGGTTTTGTGGTTTTCTGATGGCTGCATGTTTTCCATTGTATATATATATACCGCATCTTCTTTATCCATTCATCTGTTGAAGGACATCCAGGTTCTTTCCACAGTTTGGCTATTGTAGACATTGATGCTGTAAATATTAGGGTACACATGCCCCTTCGGATCACTACATTTGTATCTTTAGGGTAAATACCCAGTATGCGATTGCTTGGTCATAGGGTAGCTCTATTTTCAAGGTTTTGAGGAGCCTCCATGCTGTTTTCCAAAGTGACTGCACCAGCTTGCATTCCCACCAATAGTTTAGAAAGTTTCCCCTTTCTCCACATCCTCACAAACATCTGTTGTTTCCTGACTTGTTAATTTTAGCCATTCTGACTGGTGTGAAGTGGTAACTCATTGAGGTTTTGATTTGCATTTCCCTGATGCTGAGTGATGTTGAGCACTTTTTCATGTGTCTGTTGGCCATTTGGATGTCTTCTTTGGAGAAATGTCTGTTCATTTCCTCTGCCCATTTCTTGTTGGATTATTTGTTCTTTGGGTGTTGAGTTTGAGAAGTTTTTTGTAGATTTTGGATACTAGCCCTTTATCTGATATGTCATTTGCAGATATCTTCTCCCATTCTGTCAGTTGTCTTTTGGTTTTGTTGACTGTTTCTTTTGCTGTGCAAAAGCTTTTGATCTTGATGAAGTCCCAATAGTTCTTTTTTTGTCTTTGCTTCCCTTTACCTGTAAGGTGACCCTTACTGTATATTGTCTCTGTTCCTTTCTGGTCTGTTACTTTTAGGCTCGCTCTTTGCTTAGAGGACCCCTTTCAATATTTCCTGTAGGGCTGGTTTGGTGTTTGAAAATTCTTTTCGTTTTTGTTTGTCCTGGAAGCTTTTTATGCCTCCTTCTATTTTCAATTACAGCCTAGCTGGATATAGTTTTCTTGGCTGTGTATTTTTCTCGTTTAGTGCTCTGAATATATGATGCCAGTCCTTTCTGGCCTGCCAGGTCTCTGCGGATAGGTCTGCTGCCAATCTACTATTTCTACCATTGTATGTTATAGACTTCTTGTCCCGAGCTGCTTTCAGGATTTTCTCTTTGTCACTGAGACTTGTAAGTTTTACTATTAGATGGTGGGGTGTGGACCTATTTTTATTGATTTTGAGGGGGGTTCTCTGTGCTTCCTGGATTTTGATGCTTGTTCCCATCACCAAATTATGGAAATTTTCTGCACAATTTGGTCCAATATGCCTTCTATTCTTCTCTCTCTTTTCTTCTTCTTCTGGGATCCCAATTATTCCAATATTGATTCATATTATAGTATCACTTATCTCTCGAATTCTCGCTTCATGGTCCAGTTGTTATTTGTCTCTCTTTTGCTCAGTTTCTTTATTCCCCATCATTTGGTCTTCTCAACTAGTTCTTTCTTCTGCCTCATTTATCCTAGCAGTAAGAGCCTCCATTTTTTATTATACCTCCTTAATAACTTTTTTGATTTCAACTTGGTTAGATTTTAGTTCTTTTATTTCTCCAGAAAGGGATTTTATTTATCTAGAAAGGGATTCTCTAATATCTTCCATGCTTTTTTTGCACCCAGCTAGCACCTTGAGAATCATCATTCTAAACTCTAGCTCTGACATCTTACTAATGTCCATATTGATTAAGTTCCCAACCTTCAGTACTGCCTCTTGTTTTTTTTGTGGTGAGGTTTTCCACCTTGTCATTTTATCCAGATAAGAATAGATGAATAAGAGAACAAAATACTAAAAGGGTAGCAACAACCAAGAAAAATATACACTAACCAAATCAGAAGGGGGAGAGGAATGGGGTGTGTGTGTGTGGAATATATATATTAGACTGGTGAATAGAACAGAGCCACACATTTGAATTTGGGTGTATTTTGGTCTGTTAGAAAAAACTACTTCCCAAAATTTTAAAGAAAGAAAAACTTATATATATACAAAAATAAGGGTAAACATGATGAAGGGATGGTATATGATGGTAAAGATGAAAATTTTAAAAAGATTCTAAAAAAAGAATTGATAAGAAGTTAGTTAAAAAAAGGAAAAAAAAGAGGACATAATTTAATAAGGCTGGAGACTAGAACAAAACCATGTGCTAGCTTTAGGGTATATTTTGATCTATTAGAAGAAATTATATAGGTTTCTTAAAGAAAAAAAAACCTATATGTATTAAAAAAATAAGGTTAAATACAATGAAGGGATAAACTATGACTATAACAATAAAAATTTAAAAAGTTTTTTGAAAAGGTATTAATAAGATAAAACAGTTAAAACCTGTTAAAATAGGAAAGAGGAAAAATTTAAAAAATAGAATAAGAAAAAATAAAATTAAAAAAATTTAACTTTAAAAGACTAAAGGATTATAGGGAAAAAGCCATGAATTCTATGTGTTACTTTCCCCTATCTCTGGAGTTCCGCTGTTCTCCTTGATCGGTGAGCTTAGTCTTGGCTGGATGTTCTTGGTGATCTTCTGTGGGAGGAGCCTGTTGCAGTGATTCTCAAATGTCTTTGCCTGAAGCGGAATTATGCTGCTCTTGCCAGGGGCCAGGCTAAGTAATCTGCTCAGGTTTGCTCTCAGGAGCTTTTGTTCCCTGAACACTTTCCATAGAGCTCTGAAGGACGGGAATGAAGATGGCGGCCTCCCAATCTCTGGCCAGAGGAGCTGAGGGCTCGGGCTGCATTCTTCAGTGCACCCTAGGAAAAAAGCGCTCAATCACTCCCGTCTCCCTGGTCTCCGGCTGCACTCCGTGTGCGCTTGGCCTGTGAATGAGCATTTCTATCATAGGCACATGGCCGGGTTTTGGAGTCTCCAAACCCAGCAGATTCCTGCTTCCAGAGCAGGAAGCTGAGTCTTCCTGGATCTGCTGCTTGTTGGATCCCTCCTCAAAGTGCAGTGGCCCAACTGTGCCTCGGATCACAATTTAAGGTAACTCCGAGCTGAGAGCTCAGTCCTCGGGCTCCATCTCTGTAGCTGGCTTCCTCAGCTCTGATACCTGGGAGCTCTGCCCCACTTAGCCCTGGTCTTTCTGTAACCCCGCGGGTCCTGGGACCACACTGTCCATGCAAGGGCTCCACCCTGCTTAGCCTCTGGAGCAATGTCCCTCAGAGGAGCAGACTTGTAAAAGTTCCAATTTTGTGCTCCTCTGCTCTGCTGCTTGCCAGGAGCCAGCCCCTCCCCCAAAGTCTATCTTCCCGTTGCTTTGGATTCACTTCTCCACACATCCTACCTTCCAGAAAGTGGTCGATTTTCTGTTCCTAGAATTGCTGCTCTTCTTCTGTGCAATCTCTTGTTGGGTTTTTAGGTGTTCAGAATGGTTTGATAACTATCTAGCTGAACTCCTGGGACCTGATGATATTTAGGATGATATTTAGGACCTGGTGGTATTTTGTTCCTCTTCCTGCTCTTGCTTTTGAATTCGAGTACACAGTACAATCAGCCAAATGAATTCAGAAACTTCATGACTTGGCCAAGGGTTGTGTTGGGGGTTTTGGAACATTTGTGAGTGTCAACAAGAGGCCTAAGATTTCTACACTGTTCTCAGTGTGTAACTAAGCACCCCATGCTTGTAGCCTGGTGGGAAAGTTTGTGCCATTGGTGGAGAAGTTTCTCTTTTCTCTTCAGGACTTTGCTAGAAATTACTTTCACCACTTTTCTGATTGTATTCTAGCTTAATCCCCCTACTCCTACCTCTCCATGTCATGAGAAGACTTGGAGCACTCTTTAAAAACATTTTCAGATGTGTTTCCACAGCCTGTAAATCTTGTTCTTCTGGGGTCTTGGCACCCAGTGAAGCAGTGGGCTTGGGGAGCTTCAAAAGGAGGTCATAGAGCTGGCAGAACCCTAAAATCTTTGGTCAGTTTTCATGATTAAAATGGTTTTGACTGGGTCCCCCATCAGATCCTGTTCTTGGGGGAATGAGAAAGGGAGGGAATGTGAAGTGAAGAATGTTCACACTAATTTAGCAGGGAGGAATGATGGATCTCTTCAGAAGATCATGGAGAAGTTTTTTCCCCTTTGTCTGTGATGGGTTAAGATGAGACTCTCTGCCACCAGCACTGAGGGGGTAAGGGGTGTGGGGAAGAGAGCAGCCTGGAGCCTTCTGTTGAGGTTGTGAGAGCAGTCTGGAGCCTTCTGTTGAGGTTGTAAGGTAGGGGAGACTGAGGTCACAGGAGGTCAGTTGGATTCTTGTTTTTCCCCTTGCTTCAGGCTAAGTCTGGGGTTTGGAATGGAAGAGCCCTTTAGGAATACCAGGTAATTAAAGAGCCTGAGGAATCAGGGCTAGCCACCCACTCTCTGAGAGGTAATAAAGTGGAGGCTGAGGTCTTCAGGAGTGGCCCAGCTCAGCACATTGACCAGAGTGTTGTTGTGGAGGTGGTGGAAGGGGCTAGGGGAGACACAGCATCCTTGGTCCTCCCACCTCAACAAGGTAGGCTGGGATCCAGATCTTTTTTGGTGTCTTCAAGAGGGGATTTGGAAGGTAGGGGATTTGGCAGAATCATGGCTTCCCAAAGGTGTCCAAATTCTTATGTCTGGCACCTGTGAGTGTGTTTAATTTTGTGGTGAGGGAGAAGCCTGCTAATCAGCTGGTTAAGATGGGGAGATCATCCTGAATTATCGGGGTAGGCCCAATGTAAATGCAGGGGTCCTTAAAAATGGAACAAGGAGTTTGGAGAGGGGAGCAAGAGAGATGGCTACATGGGAAAGACCCAGCCTACCATGGCTGGCTTTGAAGGTGGAGGAAGGAAGACATTAGCAGAGGGATGCAGGAAGCCTTTAGAATCTAAAAAAGACAAGAGAATGGGTTCTTCCCTAGAGCCTCCAGAAGGAACATGGATCTGCTAACACTCTGATGTAGCCCCAAGAGGCCCATTTTAGATATTTCACCTCCAGAGCTGTTATAATAATTGTTATGCCACCACTGCAGTAATTTATTACAGCAGAGGTAAGACACCCCTTTTATCTCTTGTTACCTGCTGGTTTTAGGTGTTTGCTGTCTTGACATATGATTTCTTGAGGAGTCATAAAAGGCAACTGGGAATTTGCTGTTAATTTGCTATAATAGTAGTGATCATGTCTGCTTAGTTTCTCACTAAACCTTGAGGGCCTGGCATATAGTAGATACTCAATGCATATTTGGTACAAGAATAAGTAACAAAATTCTCTAAAATGTACTAAAACTTTATAGTTGATGCACTATTATTCTCTTTCTACGTTGCCCAGATGATAAGCTAAGCTGGAAAACTGATGAGTAGAATTTAGTTGACACCTCAGAAGAAAGAAATTCACCTGATTGGCCTCATCTCACCCATGATTCACCCTGAGAAAATGACTCCAGAAATGTGGAACCATTGCTCTGTTACCTGTAGACAGATCCAGAAAAAGGTGGTGCCCAGATATCGAATAAAGAAATTGCCACTGAGTGGAGGGTTGAAAGAATGGGGTAGTCATGGGGGCAAAGGGATGAAAACATGGTTAGCCTGAATCAGCTATAAGAAGAGGTCAGTGTCATCAGGTCAGAGTCATTCTTCCTGCTGAAGAATCAGAAGGATGCTGGGGCCCCTCTGGAGGCACTGGGTACCTGGAGAGTCAGGCGTGATTACTACAGATTGAAGTTGGAGCTGTTGGGGTAGGAGCACCTGAGGGGTTTTGGGAGAAGAGAGGAGGAAAGGAGAGTAGAGCCCAAAGAGACCGCTGGCTGCTCCCTGCTTGTAAATCTGAGTGGATGAGGGCAGCCTGATGGGCAAGAAACCCATTTTGTCTGGTCTTCAAGGCTCCACATGTACATAGCTGGGTCAGTGCCTTCGAAGTCCATCATCTCCTGGGGATGGACGGGGTTAGGACCTAAGCCTGGCCTCAGGGCCAGAGATACTCTGATTAGTGATGAGGATTCTGTGCAAGGTTGGGTGAGGTCTTCTCTGCAGCCTCAAGATTAGGCTTGAGGCTAAGACGATTAGACTATAAAGTAAACCTGGGTCAGGAATTCAGATCTGGACTGTTTCAGGTTGTGGTCTCTGAAGGGGAGGGGCATAACAGTGCTGGGGATGGCCAGGCTAAGGACCCCTGTAGGACTGCGACTCTCAGAGGGGGCCGACCATGGGATGGCCCAGCAGACGCTCTTTTCTTTTTCCTCTTTCCTTCCTCTCCCTGCCTCTACCTCTAACAATGCATTCAGGGTGGCAGTGGGCTTTTTTTTTTTTTTTTTTTTTTTTTTTTTTTTAAGGAGTTGTGCAAGTAAGAATATGTGTTGCTGCTGGGGACATTGGAGAAGACTGACCTGCAGTTCCTAGCATGGGAGCCGGGGGTGGGGGGTGCATATAGGCGGCAAGCCATCTCTGAGCCACCTCCATGCCAGTTCTCTGCATATGTCTCTTTCCCCTTCAAATTGTAAAATTTGCTTTGTTTGGTAGCAGAGAGCTCCAGATCATTTACTTTCCCTCCTCTCTCCCTTCTCGGATTTTCATTTTTAGCAGGTTGTGGTGCTCTGAAAAACTTCCTTCACCTCTTCTTATTACAAAAAAAAAGCAAACTGCTTATTGTAGAAGAAGACACATGACAAAAGCAGGGTCAATAAGAATCCTTCTGAGAGATTGATTTATTTATGCACTCTTAGTATTCTCTTCCTGCTAGAATTTCTAAGCCAGGAGCATGTGATCTAGAATCACCAATAGCCATTTTCTCATAACTGTTAAAGAACACTGCTGCACTGGGAGAGAATAAAAAATTTTTTCTTTTTTTTTTTTTTTTAAATTCAGAGGAAAGGAGTGTTTATGTGGGTTAGTTGGTTGAGTGTCTGACTCTTGAATTTGGCTCAGGTCATGATCTCAGGAGTGAGAGATGGAGCCTTGTGTTGGGCTCCAAGCTTGGTGAAGAGTCCATTTGAGGTTCTCTGTCTCCCTCTCCTTCTAACCCTTCCTCCATTTTCTCTCTCTCTCAGATAAATAAATAAATCCTTAAAAAAATAAAAAAAGAAAAGAAAATTCAGAGGAAAATCAAGCTGAAAAATGGAGATCCTGAGTGTAAGAGTCCTGACAACCTTGTTTTGACAGCTGGATCCAGCTTTTCCTGAAGCTCTGCTCCATTCATTCACAAATATCCCAGATTCATAAGGCAATACACACCCATTTTGCTTAAATAGTCTGAGTTTCTGTCATTTCTATCTTGACTTAAGGCAGTCACTTAAACGTGCACTACAGAAACTCAATCATAACTATCCTTCATCTGGTAATAAAGGTTACTTTTAATCACATCTCTTCCACTGCCATAATTTTCTGAATATGAGGATTCATTTAGTCATGTAACTTTTTTTGGTAAGATGTCTATTGTCTTAGAAATTCTGGGAACCACTACTAAATATAAAATCAACTGGAAACCAGACAGCTATAAGGAAAAATATTCAAGGGAGGAAACTTGACAGGAAATTCCAATTCAGGCGGAACATTTTGGATTTAAAAGTGAGGTTCCATTCACAATTGCTGCCTTGGATCTTCTTGTAATTTCAATGTTTTCAAAGCAAAATTTTTAATAGCCCCAAATACATTTTTAAGAAATAAAAAAAAGACAGGAAACAAAGAAGGAAGGTCTGAGCAGGTCCTGCCCCAGTTGTATTGGAATCATTACAGATCCAGGTCAAGTGATCACCTGAGCAGATATTCCTTCCTTCTCCTATTCAGACATAAGGTATGTTGGATAAACAGAATCTTAGACAGGAACCACTGGACTGACGAATGGGATATATTGTAGGAGGATTTCAGTTGGAGTCTGGATATCTGTCAGAAGGGCTTAATTAGGATAAACGGCAAGGAATATGCAGAGTGCAAGCATACCCACTTCAGAGCTGCGCATGGAGGGCTTGCAGGCCGAGGGCAATGGGATATAAGAAAAAAATCACATAATTCCCCCTTTTTAAAAATTAAAAAAATTTTTTTTATTTGACAGACAGAGATCACAAGTAGGCAGGGGTTGGGGGCAGGGGACGGAGAAGCAGGCTCCCTGCTTAGCAGACAGCCTGATGTGGGACTTGATCCCAGGATCTTGGGATCATAATGTGAACTGAAGGCAGAGGCTTTAGCCCACTGAGCCACCCAGGCACCCCTAAATTCCACCTTGTTAAGAGTGAGCAAGCAAGGGAGGCTGATACCCTTTTCTTGGGAGCCCAAGAGCACAGTGAAAGCTTGTGGGAGGGATTATAAACTTAGGTTTCTAACCCCAGGACTCCTTGGGAATCCTCAGAGTGATGTCCCTAGAGCCCCAGGGCTCCTGTTCTATGGTAAAAGTTCAAGGACTGTACTTGAGTGCCAGGCTCAGCCTCACTGCCCTCCCTTACCTTGCGGGGTCAAGAGTTTTTCCATGAAGAAATGGGACTGATTCATGTGTTGATGAGGATATTTGATAAGAATCTGCCTAAGTGGGGCCCCTGGGTGACTCAGTGGGTTAAAGCCTCTGCTTTCGGCTCAGGTCATGATCCCAGGGACCTGGGATCGAGCTCCGCATAGGGCTCTCTGCTCGGCGGGGAGCCTGCTTCTTCCTCTCTCTCTCTCTGCCTGCCTCTCTGCCTACTTGTGATCTCTGTCTGTCAAATAAATAAATAAAATCTTAAAAAAAAAAAAAAAAAGAATCTGCCTAAGTCTTTTATACTAATTCCTTTGTCATGGAAACAGGACTTGTCTCTCCAGGTACTGATCTCTGGACAAGGCTCCAGATAACCTGGAAATGGGTATAATTGCTGCTGTATCCCTTCCCCTGCACCCTGCTGGGATGGTGTGCTCTCAGTGGGGCTGCCATCAGCCGCTCTTCAGACCAGGACCAGGGTTTTTTCCCCTCTGAGGCTCTTGTTTTTCTCGCTTTCTCTTTCTCTCTTCCTCCCCCATTCCCTTCCCCCTCCCCTATCACTTCCTTCCTTCCTTCCTTCCTTCCTTCCTTCCTTCCTTCCTTCTCATCTGACTTTTTTTTATGGAGTGCTTGTATTTCTTTAGAAGTCAAGTGTTTGATTTAACGAACAAGGAATACCTGTGAGGGAGGGAGGGAGGGAGGGGAGACTAGTGAATCTGTCAGAATTCCACGCTGAGAGCACTGCTTGAGAAGGAAGAAAATCTCACTGTGCTCACTGTGCAGTGTGGTCCTAACACACCTTGGGGGGGGGGTCACATGAGTTGATTCTAACACTAAAAGGGATTTTATTATTATTTTTTTAGTTTTTAAAAGATTTTATTTATTTATTTGTCGGGGGGGAGAGAGAGAGAGAGAGCACGCACAACCAGGAGGAGCTGCAGGCAGAGGGAGAAGCAAGCTC
Source organism: Mustela putorius furo (assembly GCF_011764305.1). Lineage (NCBI taxonomy): Eukaryota > Metazoa > Chordata > Mammalia > Carnivora > Mustelidae > Mustela > Mustela putorius. The sequence continues at coordinate 11,416,987 of NW_025421305.1, read as the reverse complement.
CCCGCTGAGTGGGGAGTCCAATGCAGGGCTCAATCCCAGGACCCTGGGATCATGACCTGAGCTGAAGGCAGACAATTAACTGACTGAGCCATCCAGGTGTTCCTATAAGGAATTTTTTAAAAAAGATTTTATTTATTTATTTGACAGAGAGAGATCACAAGCAGGCAGAGAGGCAGGCAGAGAGAGAGGAAGGGAAGCAGGCCCCCTGCTGAGCAGAGAGCCTGATGTTGGACTCGACCCCAGGACCCTGAGATCATGACCTGAGCTGAAGGTAGTGGCTTAACCCACTGAGCCACCCAGGCGCCCATCCTATAAGGACCTTTAAAGAGTTAAATCCTAAGAACTAATTTTCTGTGTGATATATACACACGTACTTGAAGGTTTGAGTATAAAATTAGGTGAAAAACAAAACTTAGGTGGCCAGAGGACTCTGAATATTTCCGGGAGGAGGAAATACTTGCTGGCTATCTTAATGGGCAAGGCTCTATGTTTGCACAACAGAAAATGCTAAGAGGAATAAAACATATCCTCAATTAATAACCTAATGGGAAGAATAAGATCATTTATTAATTTTCTCTGTTTTCCATTTATCCATAAAGTATTCATTCAGAGCCCAATGTGTGTGGCTCCGTGCTGGGTCCTGGGGATAGGGCAGTCAATGGGAAAGGTGTGGTTCTGCCCTGTGGGGTCTGTGATCTAGCGGAGGAAACCTTCCCGAAGGAAGCCAAGTGGGCTGAGCGCCTCTGGGGAGGCCCATGAGCCATGGCTTCTCTGTCCAGCGCCATCCCTTAGCTACGTGTGTTTATAGGATGCTGGCAATGCCACCAGTGCAACTGAAGAGTTGAGAATTTAATATTATTTCATTTTAATTAATTTAAGTTCAAATTTAAGAAGACTGGGCACAGGTAACCAGTGGACTTTTTAGCGTGTTTAGAACAATCTGGGTGCACGAATCTTTTGTAATTTAGATTTTATGAGATCTAAGCACAGATCTTGTGTTTTCTATGAAAATTTAGGATCCTAAACGAGAGGTTCTGTGAGTATAAAACGCACTCTGGATTTAGAAGATGGGGTGTGAAAACAAACAAAACAAAACAAAATAAAGCCAGTCCAGTAAAATATTTCATTGATAATTTTATATTTGTTACATATTAAGGTAATAATATTTTGGATGTACTTGGTAAAATGAAATAGGTTATTGAAATTTGTTTCATCTGTTTTTTTTAAAGTATGACTCCTGAAAAACTTTAAATTACCTATGTGACTTGTATTTATTCCTCTTGGACAATGTTGGTCAAGGGGGTTTTGAAGGAGAGAGAAAGCCTATCGTGAAAGCTGTGGGTTTTCGACATCAACTTTACAGAACTGGATCTGTCAGGTGGAGAGGGCAGACGGTGTCGCTGGGAGGGGAGAGACCAGGCACCGATATGACTGTGAGAATGCCTGGGATGCTGGGTGTGTGGGGGAGCCCTGGGCATTGTGTTTGGGGAACAGCCGGGGTACAGGCTGGTCAGGATGGTGGAGGCCGTGGTGTGGGTTGTCTTGACATGACACACTTGAGTATGTTGTGCTCGGTCTTGGTGGCGTAGAGGGAGCTAGGAGGCTTTCGAGCAGGAGCTGAGTGTTAAGAACAGCTTTTGTAATATTTATCTGGCTACAGGGTATAAACTAAGAGGAGGTGGGGAGAGCCGGAAACAGAGAGAGATGTTTTGAAGCCCCCAGCAGTAATTCTGGAAGTACCCTGTAGGGTAGGAGTGCTTCCTGTTAGCGAAGAATTCAAAAACAAACAAATATATAAACACATGATAAAACTTCACACAGTTCTTATACAAATAAATGTGGGCCTTTTTCACACTCCATTTCCTGCAAGTTATCCTGTGTGGTAATTTCTCCCCCTTTAAGTTAAAAAAAATTTTTTTTTAAACGTCAGTGCAGCAATAATGTAACTTGGAGTCTGAGCGGGAGCCCTGTTAGTCGCTTGTAAGTAGACCTGTACTTCGCTTATCACAAATCTTCCCCAAATGTGATTCCCTTGGAGCCAAGAGTCACGGGAGATAAAGATTTAGGGAAATGAATACTGATGACTATAGAGGATCCGTAAAGTTTATGGATCCTAGAATTGTTGGACAGAAAGGGCTTCTGGGTCTCATCCAATTCCAACTCTCACTTCACTGAAGAATCCGCCCAGAGAGGTGCCAGGGCACGACCACCGTCACACAGCTGTTTAGCGGCAGTACAGCAACTAGAATCCGAGCTTCTTCCTTTTCAGGCACCTTCCACCCTTCCACACATTGGAATGCTGTCCGCTAGGAACCTTAAGCCTCTAATGAATCCAGAAAGAGGAGGTGAAACCACGAGGAAGTTGGGGCTATGGTAGGGAGAGAGGTTATATGAGTACACACAGCCCCATGAATAAAAGGCACAGGGCACCTCTCCTCGCCGCTGCAACCCTCGGAAACCTCATTGGTTGATACCCCATTAATGGCTCAGGGACAGCTGCCCAGGGTTGGGACACCAGGGAGGAACACTTAATCCCCCTTAAGGAGGGGCTGTAGGGTGGAGAGCCAGGCCTACCTCCCCCACCCCCCGGGGCCAACCCTGGGGAAGGTTTTCGGTGCCCCGGCCTCGTCCTTTCTTCGTTTGCAGGGAAAAGAGAAGCACTGGAGGACTAAAGAGGGGGAGACATTGAGAAAAAGTAGGAGAGGGAGACCGTCCAGGGGTCAGCTGAAGGCCTGGCTCGCAGGTCCACGTGCGCAACCTTACAGTGGCTCTCGAAATAGCGCTGTCATAGGTGAAGGTGGGGACAGAGGACAGCCTTTCCTTGCTGCAGGGAGCTAAGTAGATAAGCACAGACATCAAATGTCCAGAGCTGGATGGAGGCTGGGCTGGACTAAGAGCTCCACAGAAAGTACCAGAACGTTTTTAGTTTTAATCGCCAAGCCCTATTCTATTAGATGGCACCTGTGGAGTTGCTCACATTTCAGGAAATGTTTTCTTCTTGGGGATCTTTCAGAGGAAAACCTAAAAACCCAGCCTCAACTCTGGCCCAGTCCAACGTTCGAGCCACAGTTACAACTTACGAATGAATAGTTTGGGCTTTCTTAAGGATTTCTCAGGCTGTTCAATGATTTGCTTATAGGCATGAGTTTTATACATGTCCTTAAAAATGAAAACCCAACAATAATCATTAAATAATGGAAGTATTCATCCTATGAAAACCAACCCATGACCCCTGGTAAGAAGCCACACAAACCGGCCTCCTCCCAAGCCGGCTGTCTTCTTCTGTCTGCACGTTGCCCAAGGGGGCTTAGACAAGAGCAAAAACACCAGCAAACATTTGGCTTTTGGTTAGACATTAAAGCTCAGACAGTCATTGAACTTCTTGAACTCTGTGGCTTCAGTCCAGGTTGGAAAGCAGGTCAAGCAAGTAGAACTGAGGGTAGAGTGTGTGTTCTTTTGTTTTTGTGGGCTTTGAAGATTGTCTCAGGGTTAATGTTTGACTTTGGATCCCAACTATTTTATGCTTGGGTTTGCTCACATGCAAACAAAACACAAATCTTGCGACGAAGGAAGACCTCACTTTTTCATTAATGCGAAGAATATAAACTCTCTCCTCTCTCTCTCTTTTGGAGGGTAAATCAGAATAGTAAAACATTCAGGGTTCAGAGCAGTGTGGTCCAATAAAGGTATAATGTAAGCCACACGCATGATGCTAACTTTTCTAGAAGCCACATTAACAAAAAGTAGAGCAAACAGGTAAAACAAACTTTAATAACACTTCGTTTTATCTGATATATTCAAAGTATTATTTCAACACATAATCAATATTTTAAAAACTATTAATGAGATATTTTATATTCTTTTCTTCATGCTAAGTCATCAAAATATACTGTCTATTTTGTACTTAACTGCACACCTCAATTCCAGCTAGACACATTTCAAGTACTCAGTAGCTATATGTAGCTAGTAGCTACAAGATTGGGCAGGACAGTTCAAGAGCCAGATTGTATGGATTTAGAAACTGACTGACTTTAAGCAAGCTACTTAGGAATCCTGTGCCTCAGTTTCCCCATCTGTAAAATGAGAATAATAATTGAATCTGCCTTATTGGGTTTGTGGTGCAGATAACCTGAGTAAATACACTTAAAGCCCTTTGTGTAGTGCCTAGCCTGTATTTGATCAATCTGTGTCAACTATCATTATTAGTTTTGACAAAAGTACACAAAGAGAAAGTGTTTGTATTTCTCCAAATTATAGTACTTCCAAACCAAGTGAAATGGAGTTAAATTTAAACCTTAGATCTTTTGGGGGGCAGTAGGTTGTGGTGGTGGGGGATTATTTATCAGCCCAAACCAGGAAGACATACTCATAGTACTTTCATTTTTTATTTTATCAAACCAGCGAAATGTAAAGTGGCCTTGGATCCACACCAATGGCAAGAGAAAGTAAGAATAGTTCAACCAGTTATCTACGGGTTGTTTCCCCACCTTGTCAGTAATATTTAAGGCATCTGAATAGTTTTGTTGTGTTTGTGAGAGTGCATGTATTTAGGTTTTGAGGGGCAGTATTTAGATATTGGAGCTTTTTTAAAAAATTTTTTATTTTCTATAAACATATATTTTTATCCCCAAGGGTACAGGTCTGTGAATCACCAGGTTTGCACACTTCACAGAACTCACCAAAGCACATACCCTCCCCAATGTCCATAATCCCACCCCCTTCTCCCAAACCCCCTCCCCCCAGCAACCCTCAATTTGTTTTGTGAGATTAAGAGTCACTTATGGTTTGTCTCCCTCCCAATCCCATCTTGTTTCATTTATTCTTCTCCTACCCACTTAAGCCCCCATGTTGCATCACCACTTCCTCGCTAAGCATGGTACGCTCTAGTTCCATCCATGTTGTTGCAAATGGCAAGATTTCATTTCTTTTGATGGCTGCATAGTATTCCATTGTGTATATATACCACATCTTCTTGATCCATTCATCTGTTGATGGACATCTAGGTTCTTTCCACAATTTGGCTATTGTGGACATTGCTGCTATAAACATTCGGGTGCACGTGCCCCTTTGGATCACTACGTTTGTATCTTTAGGGTAAATACCCAGTAGTGCAATTGCTGGGTCATCGGGCAGTTCTATTTTCAACATTTTGAGGAACCTCCATGCTGTTTTCCAGAGTGGCTGCACCAGCTTGCATTCCCACCAACAGTGTAGGAGGGTTCCCCTTTCTCCGCATCCTCGCCAGCATCTGTCATTTCCTGACTTGTTTATTTTAGCCATTCTGACTGGTGTGAGGTGATATCTCACTGTGGTTTTGATTTGTATTTCCCTGATGCTGAGTGATATGGAGCACTTTTTCATGTGTCTGTTGGCCATCCGGATGTCTTCTTTGCAGAAATGTCTGTTCATGTCCTCTGCCCATTTCTTGATTGGATTATTTATTCTTTGGGTGTTGAGTTTGCTAAGTTCTTTATAGATTCTGGACACTAGTCCTTTATCTGATATGTCGTTTACAAATATCTTCTCCCATTCTGTCAGTTGTCTTTTGATTTTGTTAACTGTTTCCTTTGCTGTGCAAAAGCTTTTGATCTTGATGAAATCCCAATAGTTCATTTTTGCCCTTGCTTCCCTTGCCTTTGGCGTTGTTCCTAGGAAGATGTTGCTGCGGCTGAGGTCGAAGAGGTTGCTGCCTGTGTTCTCCTCAAGGATTTTGATGGATTCCTTTCTCACATTGAGGTCCTTCATCCATTTTGAGTCTATTTTTGTGTGTGGTGTAAGGAAATGGTCCAATTTCATTTTTCTGCATGTGGCTGTCCAATTTTCCCAGCACCATTTATTGAAGAGGGTGTCTTTTTTCCATTGGACATTCTTTCCTGCTTTGTCAAAGATTAGTTGACTGTAGAGTTGAGGGTCTATTTCTGGGCTCTCTATTCTGTTCCATTGATCTATGTGTCTGTTTTTGTGCCAGTACCATGCTGTCTTGATGATGACAGCTTTGTAATAGAGCTTGAAGTCTGGAATTGTGATGCCACCAACGTTGGCTTTCTTTTTCAATATCCCTTTGGCTATTTGAGGTCTTTTCTGGTTCCATATAAATTTTAGAATTATTTGTTCCATTTCTTTGAAAAAGATGGATGGTACTTTGATAGGAATTGCATTAAATGTGTAGATTGCTTTAGGTAGCATAGACATTTTCACAATATTTATTCTTCCAATCCAGGAGCATGGAACATTTTTCCATTTCTTTGTGTCTTCCTCAATTTCTTTCATGAGTACTTTATAGTTTTCTGAGTATAGATTCTGTGCCTCTTTGGTTAGGTTTATTCCTAGGTATCTTATGGTTTTTGGTGCAATTGTAAATGGGATTGACTCCTTAATTTCTCTTTCTTCTGTCTTGCTGTTGGTGTAGAGAAATGCAACTGATTTCTGTGCATTGATTTTATATCCTGACACTTTACTGAATTCCTGTATAAGTTCTAGCAGTTTTGGAGTGGAGTCTTTTGGGTTTTCCACATATAGTATCATATCATCTGCGAAGAGTGATAATTTGAGTTCTTCTTTGCCAATGTGGATGCCTTTAATTTCCTTTTGTTGTCTGATTGCTGAGGCTAGGACCTCTTACTATGTTGAATAGCAGTGGTGATAATGGACATCCCTGCCGTGTTCCTGACCTTAGTGGAAAAGCTTTCAGTTTTTCTCCATTGAGAATGATATTTGCGGTGGGTTTTTCATAGATGGCTTTGATGATATTGAGGTATGTGCCCTCTATCCCTACACTTTGAAGAGTTTTGATCAGGAAGGGATGCTGTACTTTGTCAAATGCTTTTTCAGCATCTATTGAGAGTATCATATGGTTCTTGTTCTTTCTTTTATTGATGTGTTGTATCATATTGACTGATTTGCGGATGTTGAACCAACCTTGCAGCCCTGGAATAAATCCCACTTGGTCGTGGTGAATAATCCTTTTAATGTACTGTTGAATCCTATTGGCTAGTATTTTGTTGAGTATTTTCGCATCTGTGTTCATCAAGGATATTGGTCTATAGCTCTCTTTTTTGATGGGATCCTTGTCTGGTTTTGGGATCAAGGTGATGCTGGCCTCATAAAATGAGTTTGGAAGTTCCTTCCATTTCTATTTTTTGGAACAGTTTCAGGAGAATAGGAATTAATAAAATTGATAAACCCCTGGCCTGACTTATCAAAAAGAAAAGAGAAAGGACCCAAATAAATAAAATCATTAATGAAAGAGGAGAGATCACAACTAACACCAAAGAAATACAAACTATTATAAGAACATACTATGAGCAACTCTACGCCAATAAATTTGACAATCTGGAAGAAATGGATGCATTCCTAGAAACATATAAACTACCACAACTGAACCAGGAAGAAATAGAAAGCCTGAACAGACCCATAACCAGTAAGGAGATTATTGGAACAGTCATTAAAAATCTCCAAACAAACAAAAGCCCAGGGCCAGATGGCTTCCCGGGGGAATTCTACCAAACATTTAAAGAAGAACTAATTCCTATTCTCCTAGATATTGGAGCTTTTAAAGAAATAGAACATTCTGGGTTAAGCCGGAATTCCTAGTTTGGTTTCTAAAGCAGGTTTGCGTTGGAGTGACAGTCACATCCTGGGTGACTTGTGCGTTGTCCCTGATCTTGGGGTTTCATTTTGGTACTCAGAGGCACACCAGAGGAGTAGAACATTTGTTTTGTGGCCACAGGGGCCAGTGTTACATGAATTTTTTTCTTAATCTTTTTCTTTGGCACCTGTGAATGAGCATAAGAGAGACATAAGATTGGATGGGTCAAGTGCTGAGGGCTTATGTGCACATGGCCAAGACTGAGGAGTGTGACTGTCACTGGCTACACATAGAAGAAGACCCACAGGGAGTCAGGAAACTGACATTCAGGGCCCATTTGCCTTCACCCTTAGTTTTGGTGATGGCACCAAACATCTCTGTGACATTTGCTCAAAGCACATTTATATCTTTTGGAGGAGGTTTGAGGGGTTAAGGGCTGATTATGGAAAAAGATAAGACCATGGCAGTTAGTAACCCAAAAGCTTTATTGGGCCATGCTTAGGCAGTGTTGTATGAAGGGGAGAATCTTTGGTAGTGTGAGACTGTCCAGAGGCTCCAGGAGGCCAGTTTCCAGAAGGGGAGGGGAGCTCCTACCTGCAGAAGAGGGGTGCACGGGGCCTGGGGCTCAGCATCTGGTGGGTGGTATCTGGGTCAGAGAGCTCTGAAGGGTCTTGTAATTAGGAGTGTCTATCTTACCAGTGGTGAACGGGCACTGCGTGAGGTTTCAAGGAGTATGCAAAACTCTAGAGGTGGGCTCTAGATCACTAAAAATCTGCTTGTTTGGCCCTTTAAAAAATAACCTGATGGGCGCCTGGGTGGCTCAGTCGGTTAAGCGTCCCACTCTTGGTTTTGGCTCAGGTCATGATCTCAGGGTCACGAGATGGAGCTCCAAGTCAGACTCCACGCTCAGCAGGGAGTCTGCTTAGGATCCTCTCTCTCCCTTTCCTCCTGCCCCCAACCCACCATCCCCCACTTCGTTCATATGTGCATTCTCTCTCTCTCTCTCTCTCAAATAAAATAAAATAACCCAATGTTTTAAATATTTATGCTTGATGCCAGTGGGCTTTTGAACAAATGAGTCTCAGCTTACAGTGGAAAAACACCGCCTAGAAGCCAAAACACAGAAGCCATCTCTGAGCGATTTATATCACAGTCCTACACTCTGCATGGGAACAGTGTAGTCCAGCAGAAAGAGCATGGATGGCAAACTTTGGGTTCAGGTGGTGGCTGGGCCCCTCGCTAGCCATACCTTCAGTGGTCGCTCACTCTGTCAGACCTCACTTCCCTCATCCATAAAATGAGGGTGGGACAGATGGACTCTGAGTTTCCAGCTCTAGATATTTGTTACTCTCAGGTTCTTGAAACCTCCTCATGACGGTAGATAGGATCTGTTGTATTATTTCCATTTGTCGCGTGAGGGACCCAAGGTACAGTGTTATTGGTCAATGCTGAGCGTTTTATCAAATCTCACCCAGTGTCCAGCAGAGAACTGGATTAGAATTCCTGTTTGGGGTTGCATGGCTTCTTTGTGAGAAAAATAAAATGAAATTAAAATTCTGCCACTGGGCATGGCTGTAGCCCCAGCAAAAGATGACCAGATTGAAGATTTATAGGCATGCTATCGTACGATTGTTCTATTTTCTTTACATCTTTACATCTATAAACATTTAGAAGCACAGCACTGCTTCTTTTGTTGCTGTCTATAAAATTGCAGAGTGGATGGGGGGTGATGCCTGAAGACCCCACATCTGACGGCAATGTGTGCAGGTATCCGCATCTCCCCCAAAACCACCTCTTACCATCCTGCGTTGATTTCTCACTTCTAACACCGATCTTCTCTGTCAAGATAATTACTGTGAAGATTGGTTACTATTTTTAATAAAGCATATCAGTTGCATACCTGAATCAGTCTTGGAGGCTGGGCTTGAGAAATTCGCTCTGTTTTACTCACCATTGTTGTTTCTATTCAGAGTTTGACTTTTTATGGTCAACAGCCAGGGAGTACCCCCTTCTGTAAGGAGGGTGGTTTCCCCAAAAATAAACAAATTTTCAAATCCTTTTCCAGAGACTTGTATAAATTAAAAAAAAAAAAATCACCCAGGAGTTTTGGTGAATTTTTTGGCCCCCAAATTTTCTATATTTGACTGTCCTGGAACGCTGCGTTCTCTGTGATATATCCATTGGTTTCTGATTCCAGCATTTCAGAAGACTCTGTCACCCTGTTTTCCAGACCTGAGTTTAATTGGAGAGTTAATTACCTGAGCAAGAACCTGTAAACCAAGTCAGGTTTGGGGGTGAAGGCTGAGATCTCTGTTCCACCTCGGTGGACAAGAAAGTCTTTGTGAACACTTGATTATATTTTTACATAAGCAGATGTTCCATATAGCAGAGGCAAGAAACCAGGGAGAGGAGCCTGTAACCAGATAGTGTTTAGCTAAGATGAAGACAAAAGCCTCCTTTATCTCTTTGCAATAACTTAGCCTAGGAAGACCTGAGACCTGAGCTGGGAGGTTCTCGTTTTGGTTCCAAGCAGGCGTTTGAGCTAAACAGGAAGGAATGAAGGGTCATTTGCGTGGCCTCAGCCTTCAGTCATGATTTCTGATTAGCCATGTGCTTTTCAGATGAAATTCATAAGCACCTCGAATAACTTATCTTTCCTCTCATTCCAAAAATTTTTTAGTTTGGTATTTTCTTCCTTTCTTTTTTTTTAAAGATTTTATTTATTTATTTGACAGGCAGAGATCGTAAGTAGGTAGAGAGGCAGGCAGAGAGAGAGGGAGGGAAGCACGCTCCCTGCTGAACAGAGAACCTGATGCGGGGCTCCATCCCAGGACCCCAGGAACATGACCCAAGCTAAAGGCAGAAGCTTTAACCCACTGAGCCACCCAGGCACCCCTAGTTTGATATTTTCAGAAGTTACTTTCTTTTAAATTCACTTGACTCAGGCTACTGGACCACCTTCCCTAGTTCATGGTTTCCTTGACAACCAACTGAAGGATCCATTCAAGTCTGTCCACAGTGGTTAATGAAAATGATGTAATAATACTTAAAATAGGTGTCCCGTCTCTACAGCACATTTGGATTCCTCAAGCTTCTGATGTCTGTCTCTGCAAGAGTTCTTCCCTCTGATTTGCAAGTGCTGCACGTCTCATTTCCCCTTAGATTCCTCTATCTCAGTAACTTATTGTCTTACTAGAAGGGAACCACAGGTGCAAACCTCAGTCTCCTCATCAGGAAAATGGGAATAATAGTAACAGTCCAATATCTCTCATAGGACTGGTTCAAGAAAAGGTGGCGATATAAAGGTGATGTGAAGGTGTTTGCAACTTTGTAAAGTAGGCCATGGCGTGGGTTACACGCCAGGCTTGCTGAGACCAGGCAGGTATTGTGAATGAGTGCTGGAGACCAGGGCTAAGAAAAGTTACAATCCTATCCCAAAGAGAAATGGCAACTGACCCCAGGAGACATCATCCAGCTTGTGGACTGTGGAAATGGAAGGGCCAGGCCCACTGACGGAAGCAGCTGCCATTTGTGTTTTGGGAAGAGGGGGCCAGTGTTACCAATTCTGATTTCATTTTTGAAGAACAACTAGGAATCTGAACCCTCAAAAAATCTCTTAATTTTTTAATTGTGGCAATGAATTCATAGGAAGCAGACATGTGTGCACGCAGACACGCACGCATTAAGTGGAATTCATTCCATGAATCTGTTTTCTGAATGCAACCCACAGGCCACCATTTTGAGACCTGTGCTGGAGGACATTCTTAGAGCCATATATAAATCTGGAATGGGCTAGGTATTGACCTCTGCTTCTATATCTTGCCACAGAAAACAGGTTACACTCAGATTTACAGATTTTTTTTTAAGAGAAAAAAGAGAGAGAGCACATGTATGTGAGTGGGGGGAAGGGCAGAGGGAGAGAGAATCCTGAAGCAGACTCCCCGCTGAGTGTAGAGCCTGATGTGGGGTTAGATTCCAGGACCCTGAGATCCTGACTTGAGCCAAAACCAAGAGTTGGTCACTTAACTGACTGAGCCACTCAGGCCACACAGATTTACAGATATGTTAAGAATTTACTAAGAACCACTGGATAATAACAAGAGATGAAATGTACAAGGAAGTAATGTCAGCTCTTTTTTGAGAATCAGAGGTGCTGTAAATAGTATGGAGATGTACCAACCAAATGCAATATATGAACTGTGAGAGGATCCCAGATTTGGGGAGAAAAAGAAGCAAGGGAAAAAAAGATTATTTTCAGGGTGATTGGAGAAATTTAAATAAAGACTGTATGTTAGGTGGCATGACCTGATTCACACTAATGTCTTAGATGTGTGTGATAATTAGTAGCACTGTGATTCTAGAGGAGAATGCATTTTTTCCTAGGAGATGCATGTGGAAGGTCTTAGGGTGAAGTGTCTGGAGGTATACAACTTTTTTTCAAAGGTTTAGCTGAGGGTAGGGGTGGGAGAAGGTTTCAAGAGGGAGACAAAGAGGGAGAAAAGGCAGATGTTACAGCAAAAGTGATTAATCAAGGTGAGGTGTATTTATTGTACTCTTCATTCAACTTTTCTGTAGATTTTATTTTATTTTTTTTTAAGTAAGTAAAAAATAAGATAGACTTTCACATAAGGTGTGTTGTGAGCTTCCTGTCCTGGGAACCGTTCATGTTGCTTTGGTTTGGAGTATTGCTGTGATGGTTGGGTACCTGGACCTTGCTAGAGGATTCCCAGGTCTCTTATTAAGGATCTACTAAGGGCAGGACACAAAGATACAAATGTAGGATGATTGATTGATTGATTGAGAAGAGAAGGAGAGAGAGCAGGGTAGGGAGGGGCAGAGGGAGAGAGCAAGAGAGACTCTCAAGAAGTCTCCATGCCTTGTATGGAACCTGACCCAGAGCTTGACCTCATGACCCTGAACCCCAATCAAGAATCAGATGCTTGAGGAACTGAGCAACCCAGGTACCCCTAGAATGCTTTTAATTGCTCAATTCTTCAAGCCATCCGTTGTTGTCTCCTTACTTAAATGAGGTAACTTATATAAGTCAACAAGCACAGTTCTGGACACATGGTAGGTATGTAGCATCAAATAATCATGTCTCTTTTATTTTTTTAAATATACCTATGGCTATACTTTGAAGTATTGCATCTCAAAGTATCAACTCCCTCACTAAAAATCATACTAGGAGTCAATTCCATGGTGGGGGAAGTATTTTCAACTCCTAGCCTTGTATAACCTATCCAGGTGAGTTTTCATATTTAAATCCAGGAAATAATTTTATGCTGACACTTGAAGAAATGACATGAGGTTCTCACTTCAGGGATGCTTTTGTCCTCAGCTCCTGCTTAAGAACAAATAAAAAATATTTTACTTGAAAGTTTCAGAATGATCTGCTCTCCAGAGGTGCACAGACATGGGCCCCACCTTAGAGTCAGGCCTGCTGTAACACTGTAGGGGTTGGGCAAGTGTCCAAATGGAGGCCATATGCCACATGTCTAAGTGTTTAAACATTATAAATCAAATTTATGAGCTGTTAGATAAACTATGTTCTGTCCTCCTACTTTGGCAAATATATCTCCTGTCAGTGCCATCTAGGCAGAGTCCCCCAGAAACATACCTGTGGTGGAGCAAAGTTGAGTGGATTGACTCACAGCAATGAGGGAGATGCCACACCCTGTGGGGAACCAAGGGACAGCTCTATCAGTGTCAGCAAAAGCCTAATAGAGATCTGGGCTTATGATGAGTGATTGGGGGGAGAATTCAAGAAAGCATGGTTTTGCTCGGGATTAAATGGATGCTCTTAAGAAGTGGGGGTAGTCCTGAGATTGGATATCTTAACAAAGTGGGTGAAAGCTGTGACTGGTAAAAAAAAAAACAAAAAACTATCTCATTAGCTATGGTTGGGAGATAGTGGTCATGCTGTGGTCTTTATGCGGAATAAGATAAGATATAAGATATGTGGTCTTATGCTGAATAAGGTCTTTGATTTTTTTTTTTTTTAAGATTTATTTATTTATTTTTAGAGACACAGAGAGAATCTCAACCAGACTCTGCGCTGAGAGTGGAGCCTGACCTGTGGCTCAGTCTCACGACCCTGAGACCATGGCCTGAGCCAAAGTCAAGAGTTGGATGCTTAACAGACTGAGCCACCCAGATGCCTCAGTAACATTCTTGATTTAGTCTGTGCTCACACATGAGTACAAGGAGGTCTTGGTTTTCTCTTGCTCTATCATGGTCACAGTGTAGGCTCTCTGTTGCTTGTGTTCGGTGAGTGTTTTTTTTAAGATTTTATTTTATCTATTTGACAGAGAAGAGAGAGAGCAAGCAGGGGGAGCAGGAGGCAGAGGGAGAAGCAGGCTCCTGACCAAGCAGGGAGTCCAATGCAGGGCTCGATCCTAGGACCCTGGGATCATGACCTGAATCGAAGTCAGAAGCTTAACCGACTGCACCACCCAGCCGCCTCTGTGAGACTGTTTATGCTCTATTGGAAGAAACCCCCACTGCCAAGGCCAGGTCCTGGTGATACCAAGCCTAACTGATGGGGCTCTGCTGCTTTTTCTCTTTCTCTTATCATTTCTCCCTTGACAAGGAGGACCAGGTTTGAATGTAGACATCCTGGACTCCTCAGTGTTCTGTGCCAGAGCATGGCTGGTGGCAGGGGCAGGGGCAGGGGGTAGATGTGAAGCTGTCTCCACTTCCTTTCTCCTCCCATTCCTGGCTTTTTCCCAGCCTTGTACCTATCTTCTGCTGTGAAAGGTCTGACACTCAAAACCATGCATATCCCATCCCAAACATCCACACTGTTCCATGACCATCACTTGGGCCTATCCATCTGCATGTTGGCAGCAAGGTGCATCCTCAGAGAATAGATCCCCCCTAGGCTTGGGAAACAGGTTCCAGGGTCTTGGTTTCCTGGAATATAATGGAGTTGTTGGTTCAAGAGGGTTCAGTCCTGAAGACTTCTCACCTCGTGGGGAAGGGCCCGGTCAGAAGAGGGTCAGAAGGGTTTGCCTCTAATTGTGGACTCTCCACTTCGACCCATTCATTACAGTGACATCCCTTGTCCAGCAGGACTTCCGCTTCTGGTCTCTTCTAGCTGGCCTGCTTCCGTTTCACTTGTGGGGTTGTGTGAGACAGTCACTCAGTGCACACTTGAACTGATGGGAAAGGGGAAAACCACTCAATGTTCAAAGCTATTTCTAGTCTCTCCACTTTTTCATAGAAAGATAGAAATATATACAAAGTTGCTTAAAATTAATATTTGTGTAAATACCTTAACTCTGTAGGAGTGAAAATATGTCTCTAGAGTGCCAGGATTCACAAAAAGCAGTGATTGGAGGGTCACATTTCCCTAGAAGTTAAACTAACTAGTTTACTAATTCTGTCCTCCTTTAAATGTTTTGGATGTTTAGATTAGAAATAGAGTTAACATTTCCAGAACTAGTTTTTATAGAGTATTTTGGTTCTCATCTAAGAATATTTGGGGTTCCTCTCTCAATTCTTCAAAGAGGAAGGTCTTTCCTAATTATTCTAGTAAGTAAGAAATATGACCTCTGGTTTCTGTGTTCAGAGAGTCCTCCTCCACGCAATAAGGACCTCAGGTGGTGAGACTTTAGGACGATGAAATTAAAGGTTGTAAACTCAGGCGCTGAGGGGTTACAGGTATAGATAGATGTTGGTCTACAGCTGACTCCTTGAGAAACGACATCCTGTTTTACCCTTCAAGTATCTTCTGGCATGGAAACCCCATGTCTTCAAACATAAAAATTATGAAATCACAGTCCTTATCTGTTTGGGCCCATTTTATAAGAGATTTTTTTTTATCACCTGGAATTATATATTTTTATATTTCTTAGGTTTATGCAAAATAATATTGGTGCCTTCTTTAAAATACTAGAATTTAAAACAACTTCACCTTGCCATTAACCACCACGTAGTGAAGCTTCTGGGTGCCGTATGTGTGTATTTCCTTCCCTGATTTTCTTCCATCTACTCCTCCCTTCCTTCCACGAGTGTGATCAATGAAGAGGGTAGGTTTGGAGTCGGACTTTCCATGAAATTTTAACCCTATCGTTTGCTAACTGGGTGATCGTGTACTTCAGTTGAACCTTCCCTCCCCCTTAAAATAGGGGAAATAACACTAGTTACTTTATAAGGTTGTGAGGACTGTATGAATGGTACTCAGGCTGGCACACAGTAAGCATTCAATACATAAAAATGTTGATTTTTTTCCACAGTATTTAATAAGTGCCCACTATTGATAAAGCACTGTGTTAAATAGTGAGGACAGGGTAATGAAGCAGATGTATTCCTTATTCTCTGGGAGCTTACAGTACTGAGGTTGGAGACAGGCATGTAAATAAGTGGGCAGCATAGAATGGGAATTGAGCTTGCCATAGGGGTGACCCAGTGGAACTCTTATCCAGTTTTGAGAAGTCAGGGAAGGCTTTCCAGGACTGATGTCTGATGTCTCCGCTGACACCAAAAGGGTGAATAGGAACCAACGAGGTGATGTGGGATCCGATGAGGCCTTTCAAGCAGTGGGAACAGCATGTGCAATGTCTCGGAGGCAAGGAAGACCAGGGCAGCTGCACTGTTGCCATCTAACCTCCTCAAGTCATTGATGCAATAAGGAAGACTGAAAAGAAATGAACCAACTTTATTTTTCTGCATCTTTATTCTTTTGAGTTCTTCTCCGCTTCTCAGAGGTCCCAAGTGGAGTCCAGGATTATTGCATTTGTGTAAAGTGGTTAACATGACGCTGTTTCTTTGAGCTAACTTCGGATGGTGCTTGGCTCACCTGCCCTCCACCATCGCCTACCAACTGGGTCTCGTTCAGCATTCTCCCTCTTTGGATTTACCCCTTCCAGGTAATATGTGTTTTAGCTTCTCTTACCTTTTAAGACTTCATCTGTTGATTTAGGTTTACGTTCTCCCTGTTTTATGATGTCTGAGATTTCCCCTCCCATTTTTCCTGTAGTTCTTCATGCTTTCAACTGATGGCCACTGAAGTCTCATCAGTTCATTTTATTTTTCTGTTCTGTCAGTCACAGAAACATTAACACTTGTTTAATCTCCAAGATTGACTTTGGTCTTTTGTTTCACACGAATCATCCCCCTCCTATACGACGTTTATGCTCGGATTTAGCTAATTTTTAAGTTGTTCTTGGCCCAGATATCAAAGTTGACATTCTAATAAAAAATGTCACATGCTTTTGAAGACCATGCTTTGCTCAGCTTAAATAATTTCTATTGGGTATTTCAATAGGGTGCAAGATACTCAGATATTCGAAATGAACTTAGACTGGTTCAAAATTGCATATGTCAGATATATTAGAAAAAACCACTTTTAATCCCAATTTTTATATTTCTACCCACCATACTTCCCAACGGTGATAACAGAAGTTAACAGATTTGTACACTTTCAATATGCTCAGTGCTTTACTGAATGAATGTGAGCACCATTTCATTTAGATCTTGTTAAAAACCTACAGAGTGGGGGTGCCTGGGTGGCTCAGTGGGTTAAGCAACTGCCTTCAGCTCAGGTCATGATCTCAGGGTCCTGGGATCGAGCCCCACGTCAGGCTCTCTGCTCAGCGCTCTCATGCTCCCTCTGTGTTCTCCCTCTCTCTTTTACTCTCAAATAAATAACTAAAATCTTAAAAAATAAACAAACCCTACAAGGTGGATACTCTTATTGTCTCCTTTAACAGATTAGATTTTAAGGGTTTTGGCACTCTGCCCAGTACCACACACTAGTAAGTGACATGGGGTGAATTGAGCCCTCTCCAGGGGTCTGTGCTCCCTCAATGTTCTCTGTGGCCACATGGCCTTCAAGTCGTAAAGGAGTAAGTGAAGGGGAAATTGGAGATTTTTAGTCAGGCTGGCTGTGTGAATTCTCTCTCTCTCTTTTTTAAAAGATTTATTTATTTATTTATTAGAGAGCGAGAGAGATACTAAGTGAGTTGGGGGGGGTGGGCAGCTGGAGGGGCAGAGAGAATTTCAAGTAGAGTCCCCAGGGAGAGCAGAGCCCAATGCAGGACTCGATCACACGACTCTGAGATCATGACCTGAGCCAAAACCAAGAGTCAGACGCTTAAACCCCTGAACCACCCGGGTGCCCCAGCAGTGGGATTTGTTATTTTTCTGGAAATTTTTATTACGATGCCTTGTCACTCATGTTAGCTGGGACAAAATGCAGCTCATTCCTTTCTGTTGACATGCAGCATCTCCCAGCCAATTAATTTTTTTTCAAGTGATACTCGTATTGTGTTTAAGATTCGAAAAATGTGTCCTTCACTTTGAAGACATGCATGGTGAAATGATGTAATGTCTGGGATTGGCTTCAAAATTATTCCTTCTGGTGGGATCTATTTAAAAAAACAATATTGGCCATGATGGTTGTAATGGGGCATCTATCAAAATAGATGGTGTTCACTTTACTGTACTCCATATTTGTGTGTGTATTGGAAACTTATCCTGATAAAATGTTAAAAACATTTCTGAGTTACTTCACTCCCCTCCTGTAAGGATATCATTGCTCCCCACTTTCCCTGGTGATTTATATTCCGTTTTCTTTATTAGAAGCTCGTATGAAGGTCACCAGTCATTTAAGAGAGGAATTTATTTAGGGATCTTCCTTACGGACCTTCCTTTCACTTTTCTGTGATAGGACTTTTAAAAAGCTCGGTTATTACAATGTATATTTTCCTTAATATCCTCCACCCTTCCATTTTCTTTTTTTTTTTTTTAAAAGATTTTATTTATTTATCTGACAGAGAGAAATCACAAGTAGATGGAGAGGCAGGCAGAGAGAGAGAGAGAGGGAAGCAGGCTCCCTGCTGAGCAGAGAGCCCGATGCGGGACTCGATCCCATGACCCTGAGATCATGACCTGAGCCGAAGGCAGCGGCTTAACCCACTGAGCCACCCAGGCGCCCCCACCCTTCCATTTTCTTGCTAAAACAGAATTTGACTGCTGACACCATCTTTTCCCCCACGGCTCTCTTCTCTTTAATTTTCTACCACACTTTTTTCTTTACAAGTAGATTTTGTTTGTGCAGTTAATTATGACATGATTTTGGTACATTTTCTTCGGCAGGAATCCTTTCTGAGAAAGACTGTAGTGCTTCAAGTTTTAGATGAATGTTAATTTCTTTCCCACTGGTATGAGACCCAAGTGGTATGATGTGTCTTCTCTATGACACAGACTTATATTAAATAAGTTTTATTTAAACAGAGCTCAGTTTGAATGACAGTTTTGCCTGTTTGTGTTTCACTCGCTAGCTTATCAATACAAAAATTAAGTTCCTACACATCTTGAGTATTATAAAGAACTGTTTACTGCCTTAAATTCAAGTGTTTTTTTGTAGGGATTTTATAAAACATTATTATTTTTTTTAAAGATTTTATTTATTTATTTGACAGAGATCACAAGTAGGCAGAGAGGCAGGCAGAGAGAGAGGAAAGCAGGCTCCCTGCTGAGCAGAGAGCTCAATGCGGGTCTCGATCCCAGGACCCTGAGATCGTGACCTGAGCTGAGGGCAGAGGCTTTAACCCACTGAGCTACCCAGGCACCCCAAAACATTATTTTTTAAAAATCGTGTCATACTAAACCTGAATTTGGTCCATAACCAACATGGACTGAATTATATTTCTTTTTATATGAAATGCACTAAAAAGTATGATTAGATGGAGAGGGTATTCATTCATTCACTCAACAAATATTTATTGAGGGTCTAGCATGGGCAAATATTCTTCTGAGTCTAGAGATACTTTGCCAAATAGCTGAATTTCCCTGACCTCTTGTAGCTTATATTCTAGCAGAGGAGACAGATAACAAAGAAAACCACGTTCACACAAAGTGTATCAGACAGAAACAATCGGGCAGAACGGAAGTAGGGAAGGGAAGAGGACAGGTGGGTTGCAGTGTCGGTGGAAAAGGCTCCTCTGAAAGGTGGCTTTTGAGTGAGAACTTACACCCAGGGGTGATTTGGGGCCAAAGCATGATGCGGGTTGCAACAGCGATCCATCTTTTTTTTTTTTTTTTTTTTAAATAAGTTCATCAAAAAGCCTTGAGTGAAGTGAAAAGTATGGAGCAATAAAAAACAAACAAACAAACAAACAAAAAAACCAGTCAAAACAAAATATTTTCCATTGGAAGCATGTGAACATGAATACGAGGTTCTGGCACCATTGCTGCTATTACTTCAGGTACTACTTGCATACATACATACCCCATGTATCTGTAATCACGTGGATTGGAATGAAAGTTCACAGGGGCCACGTGGCTGGGGCGGAGCCATGCCAGGGAGAAAGGCAGGCGGGTGGGGGGGGTGGGGGGTTGGGCACAGGGTGCTGGAACGGGGCCAGGTGAGGATTTGGCTCTACTCTAAGATGAGAAACAAAACTTACACTTCAACAGAATCACACCGGCTGCTGTGTTAAGATTATAGGAGAGTCGGGCAACGTTGACCCTTTACGTTTCCAAAATGGGAATTAAGGTGAGAGGAGGAACGTGAGAATGAAGGTGAGAGAAGTGGCTGGACTCTGGACGCTCTTTGGGAGGAGGGCTGACATTATTTGCTGATGGGTGGGATGTGGGGGTGCCACTAGAGCATTTAGCCAGGGCAGGAAGGCCTGGAGAGGAGTAGCTTTGAGAATGATCAAGAGAGCGGTTTGGATGTTTGAAATTGGAGAGATTTATCAGACATGCAAGTGGAGATGTTAATCAGAACTATGGTTTAATTTTCAGGGGGGGAACTGGATTGGATAAAAATTGGGGAGTCTCTTTTGCCACCAGTGGCTTCTAGAATGTTTGTAAGTCAAGTGAGGGCCCCCATGTAAAAATCCCAGAAACATCCTTCATAGCCTCTGTTAATTGCCAAAAAATCCTTTTGCTGTTTTTTTCTTTTTTTAATATCTACTTTCTTTATTTGACAGAGAGAGAAGTGGGGAGGAGCAGAGAGAGAGAGAGAGAGTGAAAGAGAGAGAGAGAAGTAGACTACCTACTGAGATGGGAGCCTAGTGCGAGGTTTGACATGGGGCTCCATCCCAGCACCCTGAGATCATGAGCTGAGCTGAAGGCAGACACTTAACCAACAGAACAACCCAGGTGCCCCTCTATTGCTGTTTAGAATCAGAAAGGGATGGAAAAGGAAAATGAGAGAGAGAGAGAGAGAGAGAGAGAGAGAGGGAGACAGAGAGAAAAGAAAAAGCCTTTGACATCAGACAGACCTGTTGGAATCCTGCTCTACCACATGATATGGCTGGGTGACTGTGGACAAGTTACTCAACGTCTCTGAGCGTCTCTTTTAGAAAAACGGCTATTAGGATGTACATCTCCAGAGTTATGTGAAACTAAAAACTGATAATGGATAAACTTGTACAGTGCTGAACGACATTAGCTTTTCCCCTTGATACTGACTGCTTACATGGTATTTATAGCAAAGGGGCTCACCAGGGATGAGGAGGTTATCCCTGGGGAGGGGGCAATGCACTCTGGTATTAACAGGGGTGTGCTGGGAGAGTGTGGAGGGGAGAGCTGGCCCCCCATTTCTCACACTCTACACAGTGTGTTGCCATGACCCACCATGGGTGTGTTAAATTGAATTCTTTCCCATTTTGTGCAACTTGGCTATTTAAATGTAGGGACTGTTTTTGGCATTCTGGATATTTAAAATTATACATGGTTTCTAGGGAAATCCCAAAGGCATGAAAGGTTTTGCCTACAGAGATGAGTCCTGAATACTGATGAGCATTTTCTTTCTGACATTATGATACTGTAGACTCCAGCCAGCGGTGGTAAAGGGTTACAGTCAGGATCCTGGAACCAGAGTTTTCCAACACATTAATTTAATAAGGACATCTCTTTGCGGGCCACCAGTGAAATCTCATATTGATGTAAAAACACTGCAGTTGCTTTCCTTACGTGAACTTGATGTTTAGCAGTCTTGAGTCTTTAAGTGGCGTGATTGCTGACTGAGGGGGTCCACACAGTGGAAGCAGATGGTGAGGGGGTGGGATGTGTTTACCCCAACCTCCAGAGTAGTTCTCTCTCTGACGGCATCCCTTTTTTGGCAAAATCACATGGGTCCTGTCACTCTGCCTGCTTCTCAGCCTCTTTCTCGAGTTCTAGGAACACCGTGTGCTCTGAACCTGGAAGAGCCCCCCTCTGTCCTGTGCCCTCTGAATGGGTTTTCCCAGCTGCTGGAGTTCTGACTCTGTTCATTTATTTTTTTTAATTTTATTTTATTTAAATTCAATTAAGTAACATAAAGTGTATTATTAGTTTCAGAGGTAGAGTTCACTGGTTCATCAGTTGCATGGAACACTCAGTGCTCATTACATCGTGTGATGTCCATCACCCTGTTACCCCACCCGCCCCCCAGCAGCCCTCAGTTTGTTTCCCAGCATTAGGGGTCTCTCATGGTTTGCCTCCCTATGTGATTTTGTCTTGTTTTATTTCCCCTTCCCCTATGATCCTCTGTTTTGTTTCTTAAATTCCACATATGAGTGAAACCATATGGACATTGTCTTTCTCTGACTTATTTTGCTTAGCATAGTGCCCTCTGGTTCCATTCTTGTCATTGCAAATGGTAAGATTTCATGTTTTTGATGGCTGACTAGTATTCCATTACACCCGCCCCCACCCACATCTTTATCCATTCATCTGTCGATGGACGTCTGGACTCTTTCCATAATTTGGCTATTGTGGACATTGCTGCTATAAACATTGGGGTGCAGGTCCCCTTTGGAACACTATGTTTGTATCCTGTGGCTAAATACCTAACAGTGAAATTGCTGGGCTGTAGGGTAGCTTTATTTTAAACTTTAAAAAAAATTTTTTTTATTTATTTATTTGACAGACAGAGATCACAAGTAGGCAGAAAGGTAGGCAGAGAGAGAGGCAGAGCCAGTCTCCCTGCCAAGCAGAGAGCCTGATGCGGGGCTCAATCCCAGGACCCTGGGATCATGACCTGAGCCGAAGGCAGAGGCTTTAACCCACTGAGCCAGGCAGACGCCCCTATTTATAACTTTTTGAGGAACCTCCATATTGTTTTCCAGAGTGGCTGCACCAGCTTGCATTCCCACCAACAGTGCAAGAGGGTTCCACTTTCTCCACATTCTAGCCAACACCTGTCATTTCTTGACTTGTTTATTTTAGCCCTTCTGACTGGTGTGAGGTGGTATCTCATTGTGGTTTTGATTTGTATTTCCCTGATGCCAGGTGATATGGAGCATTTTTTCATATATCTGTTAGCCATTTGTGTGTCTTCTTTGGAGAAATGTCTATTTATGTCTTCTGCCCATTTCCTGACTAGATTTTTTGTTTTTTCGGTGTTGAGTTTGAGAAGTTCTTTATAGATCTTGGATACTAGCCCTTTATCTAATGAGACATTTACACATATCTTCTCCCATTCTGTCAGTTGTCTTTTTTCATTGACTGTTTGCCATGTAAAATCTTATTATCTTGATGAAGTCTCAATAGTTTATTATTGCTTTTGTTTCCCTTGCCTTTGTTTAACAACACCCTGCTCCTAGACCGCCCCACCTCCCAGACCTCAAATGACCTGAGGAAAGGATGGGTTTATAATGGATCTTTTTCCTGTCCTCCTGGAGGGTGCATACCCTAAAGCCATCGCCTACACAGACAGTGCTGTGTGCCCAGAGAACTCTGTGCCTTGTTCCGTTGGATCCTGAGATCCTAGCATTTTCAGGTGTTTGCAGGTGACTGACTGTGGGACACAATCTCTGGAGACTCAGTGGGCTCTTTTCCTTGGGGCTCTAGCATTATACAAGGGAAGCACATTCACGATTTTAAAAAGACATTTTTAAAATTCATGGTTACCCTTTTCTTTTCTTTTTTTGGGGGGGGCTGCGAAGTATTTATTTATTTATTTATTTAGGTAGCAGAAACAAATTGTGTTGTTGTGCCTGGGATGTTCTAAATTGCTTTGGACCGTGTGGCTCTTTTTTTTTTTTAAATTAATTAATTATTTTCAGCATAACAGCATTCATTATTTTTTCACCACACCCAGTGCTCCATGCAATCCGTGCCTCTATAATACCCACCACCTGGTACCCCGACCTCCCCCCTCCCCCGCCACTTCAAACCCCTCAGATTGTTTTTCAGAGTCCATAGTCTCTCATGATTCACCTCCCCTTCCAATTTACCCCAACTCGTTCATCTAGGCAGCTTCGGGTTTTCTGGATCCAAAAGCGTACTAATTTAGGGGTACATCTTTAAGGAAAAGAATAAAAAATCATGAACACAGAATTTCTAATGACTTGATTTTCTCCCATGCAAGTGAGAAGCCTGAAGTTCACATTTAGCGTCCCATTGAATCTGCACCAGAAAATTGCGAAGCCAAACCACCTTCAACCCACTTCCTCTGAGGGTCTGTTAACACTTTTTTGGTTCTAAATAATAGCTTTATTGAGCTATAGCTCACATACCTTACAGTTCACGCCAAGTATACAATTCAGTGGTTTTTGTGTATTCACAGTTTTGCAACCATCACTACAATTCATTTTAGAACATTTCTATCACCCCAAAGAGAAACCTTGTATCCATTAGCAGTCACTAGCCACTTCCTCCAACAAAGCTAGCCTGAGGCAACCACAAATTTACTCTCCCTTTTGCCTGTTCTGGGTATTTTCTAGAAATGGAAACACTCAGTATGTGGCCTTTTGTGACTGGCTTCTCTCACTTACCATAATGTTTTTCCACATTCATCCACATTGTAGCTTGTATCTCAACTGCACTTTGCAGTGTTCAATAATATTCCACTGTATGGACATACCATATTTTTTTCATCTATTCATCAGTTGATGGGTTAATTCTTTCAATCCCCTGGAGACACAGCTGATACAGTCCTTAAAGAACGGGGAAAATCCAGCCTTTTAAATGCCCTCCTTAGCCTTCCCTCTCCGGTTTCTTCACTTTCTTCCTCCCTTTCCAGGTTCTAGAGATTAAGAAATGGTAGAGTTGGTGAACTAGGAGGCTTTATTACCACTGTGACAAATGGTAGCTGAAGATATAGCTCATGGGCACAAGACAGGTCCTGTCTGGGGGGGTATGGACTGGGAAGCAGTCACCCATCCCCTCCTGCACGTGGGATTTACCCAAGGTCATGGAGCAACCCTATACCATTTCTGGTGGCCACAGTCTCTTTTTGCATAAATTCTAATTCTGGGGAGATGGAGGAGACCCCACAGCCGGAGGAATGCTCCACAGGCAGGTGGCTTGCAGTTGGGTTCCCTCTTTGTCTCCACTGCTGAACCTCAAATTGATGCCCCTGGCTTGGGGGCTGGGATGGGGAGCTCAGGGCTCCCTGTAGAGTTCTGGCACTATTTATTACAAGGCCTGTAGGCCAGAGGTGTTGAATTGTAGACCACCTCCTCAGCCTGTTTTTGAAAACACTGGGCCACTTCTGAGCAGCTGACTTCTTGCTGTTTAGCAGAGAAAAGTCCTCCTTCTACTCTCTTAGTACTACGGATCTCTCTGTCCTAGTGGCTAACTCAGGAAATGTTGCCCCAGCCAACTGCTCTGTCCCGGGGAATCTGGAGGGGGCTGGACAAATCCTGAGCACAGTTCCTGGCTGGTTGCGGAACAAACTCGCATAAACTTGTCACAAGAGAAGCTGGTAACTTGAGAGATGGTGGTTTGGAAAAGAGAAAAGGGAGATATTTATCTGGGCAGCCTGGGGAGGTGACAACTTAAGCCTTAACAACAGACCTCTCGACCTGCAAGATGGACACTGGAGCTTTATAGGGAGTGGTGCAGGGGTACATGCGAGGGAGCAGGAGGGGGACATGGGATCATGGGTAAGGGTGGGGATGTGGTAGACAAGTGATCATGTGCAGGGAAGGGGACATCTGGGGTATTTGGTCTTCTAGGTAATTCTGCCTCTATCTGGGCCTTTCTGGCCCAGTCACTATAAGTTATCTTTATCAATGCTTCGAGAAAATGCAATAAGTAATAAGCAGAATGGGTTTCAGTTGGAACATGAGTTAAGTGGGGTTGTCTCTTCCTGCTTTTAACTGTTGGGGTCTATCGTTGAGCAACAGGGCTCACTGACTTTAAGTTTGGGCTAGGCCTGAGAAAGAAATGAACCAATGACAGATTAACAGGAGAAAAATATCCCAATTTCATTGGATGTTAATGTTTTACATGGCAGGGGAGTCTTCAGAGGAAAGACATGAAGACCCAAAGAAGCAGAGAGCTTATGTAGCAATTCAACAAAGAATGATAAATTGTGGAGCTGTGCCAAGATGGAGTTGGGGTTAGGGGCATTAAATTGTGGGAAAATGACTGGAAATATGTGGGGGGAGCTAAGGGAAGATAAGGATTATTTTAGTAGGTTTGTTTGTACAGATTTATTTCAGAGTCAGCTGCCATCTCTGGTGGTAAGAACGTTCTCTTCCTGGGCCATGGAGGGCTCTTTTCTCATGGGAAATTGTGTCCTGATTTGAGGTAGAAAGCATTGGGTCAGAGAGACCTTCCTACACGTGTTGTTTCTCAAGTGCCTTCTGCTTAGAATAATCTATATGCCTAAGGGGCATATTTTGGGGTAGTATCTCCTGGTTCCCCACATTACCAAGGAAGGTTGGGGGCACGTGGAGAACTGAGTGCCTACTATGGGTCAGGCACAATTCTAGGCCCTGGGAAAGAGCAGAGTGATGGTCAAGGACAGTTCTGTAGTCACAGAAAGGGGGGGGTAGACATGCTGGGGGACATCAGGGAGCCCTCTTTGGGGGGGTTTAGGTCTATCAGGGAAACAGGAGCACCGGGCAAGAGGAAAGGGTTGAAGAGGAGAGAGCACAGTGTGAGAGACGGGACCGGGGGAGCATGGTTAGATGGAGTCATGTGGAGGACCCACTGGACCATAGCTATCATCCCAGTGTGTGCTCTACTCCAGCCTGATGGCAGTTTTCAAATAGGTAGAGAGTTGAGGTTTACCAAGAGTGGAGATTTGTCAACTACGATTAGTTAAAAGAGAGAGAAGGTAGTTGATGAAGTATGTGAGGGAGTGATCTTGACAGACCATAGATTTTAATGACTGGCCATGGGATTTCATAAAGGTAAAGGAATACATGGATATGAGGGGGTGAAGCCAATGAAAAAATGGTAAGATCAATGAATTTTATTTATTTATTTTTTTTAAAAGACTTTACTTATTTATTTGACACACAGAGAGAGAGACAAAGAGAGAGCACAAACAAGGGGAGTGGCAGGCAGAGGGAAAAGGAGAAGCAGAGTCCCTGCTGAGCAAGGAGCAGGATTCAGGACTTGATCTCAGGATGCTGGGATCATGATCTGAGCAGAAGGCAGACACTTAACTGATTGAGCCACCCAAGCACCCCAAGATCAATGGATTTTAAACTTAAATGCAGATACTAAAATGTAGTAGTGTTCTTCTGTTTGTTTTGGGCTCTTCGAGCAATCAGCATAGTTGAAAAAGTGTGGACTTTGGAGTCACAAAAATATGAGTTCAGCCTTTTAGCTCAATGACTTAAGGGAGTCTGATCAAGGCTCATGTCTTCATCTGTAAAACAAGGTCCTCATTCTTCCCTAACCAGGGTTATGTGAGGCGCCATTTAGGAGACGTCCAGGAAGGGTTGCAGTGCGTGGCACTTGCCCCACGTGGGTCCTAGTGTCTCTTCTAGGTTGGATGACCCCCATTCCTTCTGAAACAAGTTTTCAAGTCCTCACCAGCCAGCAGTGAGAATATGCAAAGGATTATTTAAATCATTTAATGAATCTAATTATTATTCATATGAATAATTATTCATTATTAATTAGTCACATAAAGCACATCCTGAAGAGGGTGATTGATGAGAAGCTAGTTTTAAACTAATAAAATGGGGGCTCCTGGGTGGCTCAGTCGGTTGGGCATCTGCCTTCTGCTCTGGTCATGATCCCAGCATCCCAAGTCGGAGTCCCATATTAGGCTCCCTATACAGTGGGAGTCTGCTTCTCCTTCATCTGCCCCTCCCACTGCTCTCTTTCTCTCTTTCACTCACTCTCTCTCTCCAATAAATAAATAAAAATTTTAAGATAATAAAAAGAAGTGTAAGGAGAAGATAAAACGGTGGGGGAAGACCAGGGGGAAAAAAGTTCAAAGGAGATAAAAGTTAATGAAGAGGAAGGGGAGAGGTGTTGAGAAAATCAAATGTAGCTTCGGCCAAGGAAGCACGCTAGACAAGTCCCGTCATTAATTTCTGAGACTCCATGTTCCCTCTCCTTGACCTTTGGGATCTCCCCCCATTTAGTCTGAACAGATAAGAGGCAGGAAGGAGGCAATAGCATTATTCATCAGGTGTTGGACTTCATTCTGATGAGGGGACTTGTGGAGGGGGATCACCACAAGGTAAAGTCATTCTTAAATAAAGAGGGGGAATGCTGGCCCTGCAGGGAGCTGTTTGCTATGGAGGCATTAGGGGTTGGAATGTTGTCTGTAGGTAGAAAGGTATATAGGTTAGATTCACACCTGGGGACCACTGTCTGCAGTGGGGATGTATGGAGTGGGGATGTATGGATGGCCCAGTTAGCGGGTGCAGAGGGCTGGGCTGGGGGGCAGTTAGTGGGCTCTAACTGGCAGGAGGAGGGGGAATTTCTTATCCTCTGATGTATTTAGAGTCTGTTAATTAGGTTCTGTCATTCGGTTCCTTTTTCCTTCTTCCCCCTTCATTCCTGCTTTCCCTCAGGGCCTGAGTGTCCTGTGCCTCTTGGAGCCCCGAGTAAATCTCCACAGAAGAGGGATCTTGGGAAGACATGTGGGAAGGCGTGTGGGAAGTCATGTGGGTGGGATGCTGGTGGTGTTCCAGGGAAGGAGAGGCAGCCATGTTGCATGATAGCAGCAACAGGGGCACACGTTACGCCCTCCTCAACCTGCCTGCCAAGCCCTCCCTGGCCCCTTGTCACCTTCCACACAAAGCTGGAGTGACGTGCCTGGGTCCCCGAAGCCTGATGTTCCTACCTCGGGCAGAGTACAGCACTTAGCTTACTTACAGTTCTTAGAGTTCTGTTCTGCAGTCCTTGGCTGACATCCCCCATGCCCACAGGGCCTGCTCTGATCTTAACTTGGTGTCTCTGGAACTTAGCACAGTGCTTGGGTCAAGTCAGGTTTGCCTCGAACCTGAAGGGCTCTCTAGTCTGTGCCGGGTTCATGAAATATCCCCATCTACAATAATCCGTATCTTTAAAAAATGATGCGTTCCTGGGGCTCTCAGTTCAAAGACAACCAGAATGTTTCCCAGGGAGGATGTCGCAGCGTGAGGCTGTGTCCCTGGGGTAGATGTACCAGTGCCCTGCTTACATTCTTCTGTCTCGGGCCAGAGGTCACCCATAGCTTTGGTGCGAGATTCTCATCCACTCTCAAGATGGCCACCCCCCACAATGGCTCCCTGGGGATTTCCTCTTGGTATTCTCTCCTAGTGTGACTCCTTCCCCTTAAGTGTGGGATGGGACTTATTTCCAAGGCACAGAGTCCAACAAAGGGGATGGGATGTCCCTTCTGAGGTGATGTTAAAAATATTGTGAGGCCTGGCAGGCTTGCCCTCTCTTGCTCACCAAGGGAGGCCTGCTGCAATGCTGTGATCAGCTCCATGGAGAGCCCACATGGCAGGAGCTCTCTGAGCAACTAGGACCAACAAGGACTTGAGGCCCTCAGCCCTTCAAGCTGTGAGGAACTGAATCCCACCAGCAACCACTGAGCGAGCCTGAAGCCAATCCCCAGACTGAACCTTCAGATATCTGAGACTCCAGCTGAAACCTTACTCGCTCTTACAAGAGACCTGAGCAGAGTCTCCCCTCTCAGCTGTGCCTGGATCCCCAGCCCGCAGAGATTGGGGTATAACAATTGCGTGTTGTTTTAAGCCACTGAATTTGGGGGAAATCTATTGTGTTGCCATAGATAACAAATGCTCGAACACCAACCTTCTCCCTGAGGGAGGGCATTCTCTGGCCATGAGAATATGTTGGCCACAGAAGCGGCAGCCCAGAAGAGCCCTGGAGTTTGTGTCTCCAGGAGGTGTCAACCCAGGAGTTATGGAAGTGGATGGGTGGATGTCCCAGCTGCCTCATCCTTGGGGCACTGTTCTAAGATGTGTTCTATGTAGTCTCTTAGAGGACCCCGGGGGAGCTGAGCCATTGTCCTCCTGGAGGGAACCCCTTCACAGCAAGTCTTTACTGACTTTCTTCCCTTCCCTGTCTTATTTCCCCTACTGCTCACCAAGCTCCGTGGGATCACCACCCAAACAAACTACTAACATCCAAATCCTTTTTCAGGATCTATAATTGGAGGAACCCAAACTCAGATAAAACCTCTACATGGTGTGTTCCAAAAGTTCTGCCAAGGAAGTCAGATAGCTAACAACCTCCAAAAGTTTGTGCTTCGTGCCACTATTTAAGGCAATGACAGATCTCCTCTAGCCCAGGGTGAACGGAGAAGGATTCGCCTTCTGCGACACTTTATATTTCTTCTCATCTCGTAAATCTGCATGGTTCTTGGAGTCCTGGGACTTGGGACAATGACAGCCACCCACAATGCATGTTTTGGTGCAATCAAATAGTGAGGCTGTATGATTGGTCCCAAAGGATCCTGCGGGTGCTGATGCCAAAAGTGAGAGGGCGGCTGGTGGGCTCTCCTCACTGCCGAGGCCGCCCCATGCTGCCATCTCGGGGCTGGCCACAGACCTCTCACCCAGCTGTCCTGCCTACCAAAATTGGACTTTTTTTCTCTCCTCAAGTCATTTCTGGGCTTCTTTCTTGAGGGTTATTTAAAAATAAACTTACTGGCAGGATCGTGTAACATAAGCAAAGGTTGAAAATACTTTCTGGAATGAGCTGATGGGGAATGTGTGGAGGAAACATCAGGAATCCATTGCTTCTTTTAAAGGACTGACCGGATATAATACTAGCCCAGTGATTCTTGGTTGGGAATGACTTTGTCCCCCTCCCCGATATCTGGTAAATAGAGACATTTTTGATGATCACAACTTGGGGAGGGAACAGGTCATAGGTAGAGGCCAGAGAATCAGGTACCCATCTTATAATATGTTGGACAGAGCCAACTCAGGCTGACAAACCTGGACCACTAAGCAACTCTGAAAATAGGAGTGGGAGGATATGGGTTTATACGTAATGTGGTTGAAAAATGAAATCAGTTTAGATGTTAAAAAGCCAAGTTTTTTTAAAGGGCAGAAGCTAGGGGGCATGTTGTCTTTTGGGGAGGCCACAGAACGTGTGGTTCACGGCCAGGCTGTAAAGTCAAATGGGTAGGAGCTGGACTCCAGGGTCTGGGCTTTCCTGCTCTTGACCCTGAGCAAATAAGTTGACCTCTCTAAGCATCAGTGTCCTCGTTTATAAAATGGGCCAGACTCATTGCTTTGTGAGAATTAAATGAGGGGAGCATAAAGAGCATCTGGCATAAAGCATAGCGTTTACTAAGCCCCCAGACCACATCTACTTGGAAGCTACTGGGGATTTGGTTCCAACCACCACAATAGCAAGTAACGCAATGACAGGAGTCAAATGAATGTTTTGGTTTTCCGGTGCTCATGAAAGTTATCTTGATACCACACCATGGTCTCTTACGTGTGCAAGAATATTAGATCTAAAAAAAAATGGTGTGCGTACCTTATTTTAAAAAGTGAGCAAATGCTTTGGGAAAACGGTCTGGATGGATGCGCTCCCCACAGGATGGTCCCAAGCTTTCCCTGTGCAAACAGTGCGATATCTGTGAGTGTCATAAAATGAGGTTTGTCTGTCACGGAAGCAAGCTAGAGCAGCTTCAGGAAAGAGCCGGGGCCCGGAATCCAAGCCCAGAGCAGCGAGCAAGGGCAGTGGCATTCCATTCTTCAGATGATTCAGTCCTAGCATGGAATCCTTTCTGAAATCCTGCATGGGAGATCATCACAGAATCTTCCCCACCACCCAGAATTTTGCTGTCTAAATTCCTGCTGGTTTTGGTTTTGGTTTTCCCAGATTTATTTCTTGAATGTCAACAAACAGTCCACGGCCTGGAGCCTGTGGAGGCCTTCACACAGATGCCAACCTTCTCACCGGGAATGGTAGCTCAGACAAGGAGGCTGCAGAGCTTGCCTCCCGGCCCACGTCCCCCCTGCTCCTTAAGAGGACGCCTCGGGTTACCTCAGGAAAACAGCCTGAGCAAATAAAGCAGCCCAAGACAAATAAACACGGGCCCTTCTTGGTCTAATATGGAAGGCATGAGGCCTCAGGAGGAGAACAAGGCCTCACAGGCAGGGAGGTCTCCTGGATGCCTCTGGTCGCTGGCTTCTGAGAGGTATACACACACACACACACACACACACACACACACACACACACACGTACCTACAGGGGAATGGGATAGTGGGGGTGAGGAGGAGGGGGGGAGGTCAGGAAGGGGAGAGAATGTACATGCCAGAGGGAAACTGTAGGTCTCTTACCCTCTCATCTTGGAGATGACATCCCCTCGTGTTTGCCAAGTTCTATCTGTTGCAAGAAAGTCACAGAGCCTGGCCCACACTCCAGGGCAGGGGATCTCACCAGGGCATGAAGGCCAGGGGCCATTTTGAGAACAGCTTACCGCCAGTGTGGAATGTGGGACAGAGGCCTGGTGCAGGCCCTGGCAGTCAGAACAGAGGAAAACAGACCACTCAGTGCCACGCAGAGCCTTGCTTCACCACATGGTTGGGAGCTTGTGGGGTAACTTACCTTTTCAGAGGATTTACACTGGAGGGAAAGAGTGGTTCTGGTCTGGAGGGCTGGACATGATACCCAGGAGTATGGAGTTTTTATATGTGGAGTCTTTATGGAGTCTTTATAATTCATCTGGCCCTTTGTATCTCAAAGCTACTATACCTAGTTTCCTATGGCTAGTGTAGTCAATGACCACAAACTCAGTGACTTAAAGCAACACACACTGAGTTTCTCCTGGTTCTGGTGGCCGAAAGTCTGAAATCAGTTTCAAATGGGCTAAAGTCAGGTTATTGGCAAGGCTGGTCGCTTCTGGAAGCTCTTGAGAAGAATCTGTTTCCTTGCCTTTACATCTTCTAGAAGCTCTCTGTATTCCTTGGCTTGTGGCCCTTCCACCTCTTATCAAGACCCCGTGAGTGCCTTAGCCCAGGATTAGCCCCCATATGAAGAGCTGTGATGCAATCACAGCCGCAAAGTCTTTTTGACATTGAAAGTTCTATTCACACGTCCCAAGGAGCAGGTTTGGGTGTCTTCCGGGGGCCATTCTGCAGCCTGCCACACTTACATAACTGAAATAGCTAACTAACAGGTCTTACTGTCACCATCCAGTGCTATGACCCTTACATTTGACCTCAGAAACCCCAGCGATGGCCCCTCATGGCTGATTGAATACAGCCTATTTGTATAATCTGATTGAGCTGTTACTCCCCTGATGGATTGCTCCCAGATCCATTCTTGCCCTTTCCCTGTAAATTGCCTTTCCAGGCTCCCTTGCGTGGGCTAGGTTTGGCCAGTGCACTGATGAGAGTGGAGGGCAGGAGGAAGAAGCCGAGGTGTTTCTGACTCAAGCAGGTTAGATGGACCCAACTCAGGCAGTGTCTCTGCAGTGACTGTGCTCTCCCTGTGTTATAGGTCCCATGAGACAGATTCTCCCACTGCGGGTCCCACTCTTACTGGGCAGCTCTGCTGGGGATCTAGCTCTCCTTGGGGGCGGTTCTGCTCTAGTCCTTTAAAGGGTGGTAGCAGCTTCCTGTTGGAACTAATTCCAAGGTGACTTCACCAGCCCCTAGATAACTCTTCAGCTTTCCCAACATCTTTGTAGTTAATTTCTCTTTATTAAATTCTTTCTAATGGCTGCCAACGCTGTGCCGTAGGTTCTGAAAGTGAGCCCTGAGTGGTACATTGGCTTTCGGGGATTTTCATATCACCCCAAACTATCTGTTCAACTTGATCTCCCATATTTCTTTATTCTAGCTAACCTAAGCCACGTGTTTTCCTTCAAATATACGTTCCTACTTCAGGAAGTGTATGCTCAAGCTGTTCCTTCTGTATGAAATGCCCTTCCCCCCATTTTTGGTTTTGCTTGTCAAAATATTTTGAGTGTTCTTGAATATCATTTCAAAATCATCCCTCTTCTCACATGCCAGTGATGATAGGGCCTGGAATCATCTCTTTTTGCTCTGGGGGCACTAGGTGCACGTGACCCAGGGTCACACGACTGCCTTGTGGTAGAAATGCTTGTTTAGGTCACAAGCTACCACAATTTTAGAGTTTGCATAGCCTACCTCATCAGTACTCATCAAATGGGTTATTTAATTGAATAAATATTGGAATTCTAATCATGAGCATGACCTACTATCATTTTCTGTTAGGTAAGAGAAAGTAATCAGTTTTTATATTATGCTTACTAGTAATTTTTCCCTAAGCTAGAAAAACAAGTCTGATGCTTTTAAAATTGTGAAACTTCTCTCCATTCTCTTATTTTAGTTAATGTAAATAATCTGAGTCTCAATTTCCCAATCAAACAATTCATTTCCTAGTTTAAAAAGCATGATGAAAATGTAAGCTATTTCTGTCATTACCATGGGTGAAGAGGTTGGCATAGACTACTTTCTTTGTCTGTTGGCAACTAATCTGATACATTTGTAGCCAGCTTAACAAAGTCATGTGCCCATCACCTTGTATGATAAGCTATTGCAATGACCAAATGGGCAGGTGTCTCATCAATTTTTTCCATTTCTGTGAGTGGGGGATATGACTCACAGCAAAGAAACCTGAGCCTGTCACAGATGTAAGATAGTCTGGATTGACCAGGCTACCTAAACCAGACCAGTACAGTGCTGGCAGGCACATAATGACCTGGGTGGGTACCCTTACCTATCAGGTGTCTATGAGCAGGTCACGCACCTTGACAGAGCTTGAGGTCCATTCTTCTCTTCATGCTTGGCTTCCCCGGTGCAATTCCAGGTACCCTCAGGGACAGTTAGCCACATTCATCAAGAGACAAACAGACCCCTCCCTCTCTTGCTAGCATCATTGGCTGGGCAGTATTATTCACGATTCCATGGTCAGTGCTTGTCAGTGTGTAATGGTGGAATACCAGTTCCAAGGGGCCTCGTGGAGATCTTTGAAAATCTGTGGTGTTGTTCCAAGCAGTCTTTTTAAATAAAAGGCAACAACTTTGTCCCAGAAAAGTTGGGGGCAGCCTCTGAGAACATGTTTTTTACAACTTTCTTCAAAACCAGGGTTTTCTGAAGAGGTGACTCGTTTGTCGTGTACCCCAAGACTGCCCTCCTGAGAGACATCACATCCTGAGATGCAGAACCTTTGGATTGCTAGGTTACTTTTACTTGTGGATCTACTTTTGAGGAACATCTTTCCCAAGTCAGGAATTTGTCTTTAGGGCTGTTGGCAATCCTCTGGGGGTAGCAGGTGATGAACATGCTTGCCTTCCCCCACTTGAAATGGCAACAGCGCCGCCATTTCTGGTTCTAGCTTCCTGTGGCCACAGGATGGCAATGTTTAGGAATGTTCCTGTTACCTTCCAGCGGCTGTTTAAGTCCTAAATTGGAGCCTTGGTAAGACACCTGAGGGATGGTGAGATATATGGCACCAAGAGCTTCTGCACCAGAAGTAAGAGGAAAAAAGGAAGCTTCATTATGAAACAAAATATTCTAAATAAAAGCATTTTGAATGGTATGTTGAAGTATACTTAGGTAAAAGTGGAGCATGGCTGAGTCCGCCATGAAGGTATGCTTGGCCTGCGCACCCACCGTCATCCCTGATCATGTATTTTATTTCTATTTCTGACTGGTCTAGAGAATTTTTCTCCCACTACCAGGAAGCACTTCCACAATTTTGTCCGTATAGCTATTTAGCATCTCCAAGCTGTAATATCACCAGTCGGTTTCCCATTAGATTGGAAAACCCCTGAATGCAGGAGCCATGCTTGTTTTATCTGTTTTCTCAATCCCGAGGATGGAGTGTAAACAATCAGGGCTCATTGCACGTTAATAAATGACTCACTGATGGGAATATTGTCAGAATTTAGGACAAAAATTCCTATTTGTGGACAAAAATTGCAAGTAGTCAGAGAATAAGCCCCAAAGGGGAGATCTGGACTGAATCTTGAGGAGGAATCCAAGCACATGGACCAGGGAAGAAGCCATGCAGATAGACTCCTCCCCACTTGGCCCACCCACCCTAAGGAGAGTGCTGGAAGAGAGCAGGAGCTGGCAATCGCTAGACCACGAGCTCTGGAGGTGGTAACAGGTGTCCTGACCAACTCTGGCTGTAGAAGGACCCCGGTGGGAGCTCCGCGTGGTAGATCCCGGGTAGCTACCCCTGCTTCTCTGTCTCTACGACTCAGAGGCTGCTTCTAGTTCCACTGTTCCTTTCCCTCCCTACCCCATTCCACCCCCATCATGGCCTCTGGGGTGCTAGAGGAGACTGAATTCTTTTATGACTTCAGAAGTTGGAAGGCAGAGGAAGGAGAGTTAGCCTGCCAGCAGGGGTTGGCTAGACAGGCAGGTTCCCTGGTGAGCTTGCTGGATGAATGGATGGTTGAATCCAGAAATCAAGAGCCCCCTGGGAAAGGTGTTGGGTATGGGTCATACCTCTCATACACAAATTCAAAAATAAATGCTCTTACTTTGGTTTGCAGCATAGACATCTCTTGGTGCAGTGCAAGTTCAGCAAATTACTGGGAATGTAGATGCCTCTTTTATTCCAGTTAATCTGATTATATTGACTGATTAAATAGGATTTGTTAATAGTGTTCACTTATGAGCAGTGGAGAGCTTTATTAATAAGTCATTATGTTGGGGACTTTAAATACCTAGCATTCAAAAGCAATACCAAAGGCTTTTGTATTGCAGATTTCTGGACTGTCTAAAAAAAATAGCTTATGCCCAGTGTGTTGCATTCCTACAGTGCTCAAAGACATGGTTGAAAAAAACCCAGAAATGTGTCCCAAGCCTTTGCAAAGTCAGCTATTGCTTTGCTCTGAAAGGTATGTTTTTGCAGTTTTGCTTAGTGTTTTATCCTAACCTTTCTTTAGAAGAGCTGCGGTCCTAACTGGTTCTTGGTGAAGAATTGCATAATAAATAAAAGAGGCTTCTCTTGGTGGTAGATGGATAATGTGGTTTGTTCTCCCCATTTTATTTTATTTTTTAAGATTTATTTATTTATTAGAGAGAGAGAGTGCGTGCAGGGAAAGGGGTCAATGGAGACGGAGACCCCCTGCTGAGCATGGAGTCTGACACGAGGCCTAATCTCATGACCCTGAGATCATGACCTGAGCTGAAACCAAGAGCTGGACACTCAACTGACTGAGCCACCCATTTTAGAGACAGAACACCTGAGGCCCACAAGAAACTGTGCCTAATACGCCCCTTCATATGCAGAGGAAATGGGTCAAGGAACTGAGTGAACTGAGTGAGTAGACTGGAATCCAGAGGCCTCGACTCCTGGTCTTCCCCATGATCTTTCCAATTTAATCAACTCCATTGATGTCCATGGCCGATGGTGGCAACTGACTTGGGGTGTGATGATTGGTCATAAGCTGTGGAGTCAGAAGGGGCTGGAGTCGTGGGTTTTCTATGGAGTGAATTTGGCCTAGATTTGTGACTCAGTGTCCCCACCTGATTGTGTTTTAGGATTAAGTGAGTTATTACATGTAAATGAGTTATTACATTTCAGGACAGAGCCTGGTGCATATTAGGATCTCAATAAATGGCAGTTAACATAACACACGTGGTTCCTGTTATAGCTGAGAGAAGCAGAGCGGCTGGGAGGTAACCAAACCGAGGGCTCCTGCCTTCAACAACTTCACTGTGTGGTGGTGGGTGAAGAACAGGAACATATGAAACAAACTGACAAGAGTGCACA
This sequence comes from Mustela putorius furo, assembly GCF_011764305.1. Taxonomy (NCBI): domain Eukaryota; kingdom Metazoa; phylum Chordata; class Mammalia; order Carnivora; family Mustelidae; genus Mustela; species Mustela putorius. Next base: position 11,379,525 of record NW_025421305.1, on the reverse strand, counting down.
AGGTAGAGGGGGCAGGGGTCATATACTCAAAAGGATTCAAAGCCAGGTAGGCTACTGAACCAAGAGAAGTGGAGGGTGTAATGAAGCAAGGGGTGGGGCTGAGACACTGAGAAACGCGGGTATGTCTAAAGACATTCAAATTCACTTTTATTTTTATTGTATTTTATTTTCCAAAAAAGTTTTATTTATTTGACAGAGAGCGTGCATAAGCAGGGGGAGCAGCAGAGGGAGTGGGAGAGGGAGAAGCAGGCTTCCCACTGAGCAAGGAGTCTGATTCGGGACTCCCAGGACCCTAAGATCATGACCCGAGCCGAAGGCAGACCCTTACCTGACTGAGCCACCCAGGCACCCTTCAAATTCACTTTTAAAAATGCTCTGTGGGCTCTACCAATCACAGTTAAAGGCTATGTTGTGCCCAGAAGCTGATGTAATTTGTAGAGTTTTGAAGTGAACAGGCAAATAGGATGGGTCAAATTGAGGGGAGAAGAACTGAAGAAACCGTATTATGGCCAAAAAGAAAGGGGAAGTCTCTAGCCTTTTGGACCTGGGATGGTCTGCCCATCTGGAAACCCAGATGAGGAGCCAGATTTGATACTAGGCACCTTTCCCCTTCACCTGATTAGCCACCCTTACCCAAGGCCATCCCTTATTTTATTTATTTTGTTTCCTTTTCCTTCCCCCATTTCTTCTTGACCTCCTTTCCTTTATTGTTCCTTATTTGTCTTCTCCCTTCTGCTCACCCTATGTCTGGCACGGCACCCCATGGTACATAGAGTCATTGCAAAGATTCAGTGGTGACATTCTGAATTTGGAATAGGGGCAGCCCTGGTTCACTGGCCTTATACTAGACCATATCCACTGCAGGATGTTAATACCTTACAGTGCTATTTCCTTTTTTTTAAAGATTTGTTTATTTATTTGAGAGAGAGAGAGAGAGCGCGTGAGCGAGGACGAGTTGGGGGAGGGGCAGAAGGAGAGGGAAAGAGACTCTGAAGCCGACTCCCTGCTGAGTGCAGAGGCTCAATCCCACAATCATGAGATCCAGACCTGAGCTGAAATCAAGAGTCAGATGCTCGACGGACTGAACCACCCAGGTGCCCTAAGATATTAAATTGTTAATTCTGGGAAGAGATGTTAGCATAGCAAAGAGAACTGAGTAGCAAAATACAGAACCTCAAGGTGTAAAACCAGAATATAAAACCAGAGTGCCAATGCACTTAATTCCTGGTTCATCCCAGTAGGGACCAGAAACTAATTACTCAAAGAGACAAAAACTCATTTTCTGTGTTATAGATAATGCACACAAGAAATTATTTCCTGTCCTTAGCTATTAATCCATTTGGTAAAGATAAGGCCAAGTTTCTTTTTTTCTAATCTGGTGAATTTCTCAAAGTATGCCATAAAATATTATTTGCTTGAGTTATATTGTCCACAAACATTGGTATGAACCACACCTTGATTATCTGTCAGGGATACAGATCTTGACTAATTGAAGAACCAGAAGTTGAAGAAACAAATCAGCGTGGTGATAAGGAAAAGAAAGCAAATAGACGAACAAGAAAAATAAGAAATCCAAAGCAAATGTTTGTGGATGTTAGTGTGAGGGGTAGGGAGTGCAGAACTGTGGGGAAGATATGGATGGCTGGTCAATTTTAAGTATCATCTTAGAAATATAGCCTCTGTGTGTTATATTATGAATATGACCCAGGGACAAATATTTAGTGTTAGAATGACTCTAGGGCAAATCTTGAATCTAACACTTACCTCTATAATCTTAAATATTCTAATTTAACTTCTTTGTCTCAGTTTCCTCATTTGAAAAATGAGCATGATAACATCATGAAGGTCAAATGAGTTAATGTAGGTGAATTATCTACACCAATACCTAGAGAAACGCAGTCTGGAAATGGTAGCTCTTTTTATTGGGAAGGGTAGATAAAATCACACAATACACTCAACTTTTCTCCAAATATGGTTTGCTACGGTGAATTGTTCTCTTTTCCTCTGCCATTCAGTTACGTTGTACTTCACTCTTTAGGAGAAATAGCTGAGTTTGGGGCAGGATGTGATCTTTTCCCCTTATCCTCGCCTTTGTGTATTGCCCTTTGAATGTTTGTGGTAGTCATTGTTGTTCCTATTGGGATTTCTCTTCCTAAAAAGTGTTACCTGCTTCTAGGAATACATGGACCTATGTTTCTTTTTTTTGAAACCTCAATAAAATAATAGTATTTTTACATGACATAACCTTGATAGGAATGAAAAGGTAAGAGTAACAAATTTTGGAACCTGTTATGCAGATGGATGTATGTTGACCAACTGGGTTAACCTGAGGGGCCGGAATCCTAGTAGAAAGAGCAAAAAAGGAGCCCTGTTTTTTTTATAGAGAATCCCTAAAGACTCAGGAATCCACGATATGGTTATCTGTGGAATTGGATTTGAAGGTGAAACTAGAAACCTGAATATTGACTAGAGTTTCATTTAAGAGATAATTAGATTTCCAGATATCTTCTCCTATGCTGTGTAGCCCAGGGACTGCTCCTCACTTGTTCCAGCAGAAGATAATATTATTTTCTAGAGAGGCTAAAAGAGGGGGCCTATGGCCCAAGGAGTACCAGTCACAGTTGGCAGTGAGGATATTATAAAAAAAGGAAACTGACTCCTAGCTCTTTTCAGTAACCTTCTGGAATATTCATAGTCCTATAATCTCCAGGCAAGAGAGTAGATGACCCTTCTCTGGGAAATTTGACCAGCTCAAGAGAAAAGACCTAAAGATACTAACATCAAAGATTCCCTATTGAAATAGCCCAGCCAGATTGTCTCACACTGAAGCAGACATCAAATGAGCTTCACTCATGTGCTTGGAGCTTCCAAGCAGAGGTTTAATGCTTTGTTCTTAGATTTGATTAGACAACCAAAGGTCACTAGACAATTGAGGTAAGACTTCAAAAATAAAAATGGGGACCAAAACAAGCAAAAAACAAAAAGCCCCAACAACTTGAAGAAACAGACCATATGAGAAAACACTTACAAATATAATTAATAGTCTCAGAGAAAGCATTCATGAAAGAAGAACAGGATGCTATAAAAAAGGAAAAACCAAGGGAATAAAAGATAATTTTTGGAAGTTAAAAGCACTATAGCTGAAGCGGTAAACTCATTAAGGGTTAGAAGAGAAAGTTGTAGAGAAATCTCAGAAAGTAGAACGAAAAGGCAGAAGTGATGGAAAAAAGAGAAAAGATAAAACTAGAAAATTAGAGTGGATGAAATAATCACTAAATCAAGAAAATTTCACAGCATGGAGCCCAGCGTAGTGGGTGAAAATAAACTGATGTTAAGGTACATCATCATGAGTCTTCAGACCATTTAAAACAAAAGAAGTTTCTATAGGCTTTCAGAGGAGAAAAACAGGCCATATACAAAGGATTGGAAATCTGAACGGCTTTGTGTTTCTCAAAAATTCTGAAATCTAGACAGTAATGAATCACTGCCATCAAAATTCTGAGATAAAATTATTTCTACACTGGAACTCCGTGTCTAGTCAAATATCGATCCAATGAGAGGGTAGCATAAAAACAATTTCTGGCTCACAAAACGTTTAATTCTTAAGCACTCATTGTTGAAAATCTCCTGAGGTAATTGACAAGAAAAAGGAAGATGTGAGTTTTAGGGAACAGAAAATGTAACCCAAAGGGACTCCTCTGGTTGAGGGGGAGGCATCTGTGTGAGGAATGAGAACGGCCAAATCAGACTGGAACAGTCAGGATCTCCAGGAGAAGGGGCTTCAGGATGAAAATGGTGGAAAGGTTGATGCAGTCAATATCCTTTTTAGACAACCGACTGTCTTGACTCAACTGGAGGAAAGTTGAGGTTGAGAGTTAATAATAAGTACATACAAAGCTAAGCAAAGGGAATAATGATTAGTTCCAGGGAAAACAAATTGTGCAGAAAAGTAATCAGAGAATATTATTAAAATAATATGATCACTGATTATTGATCTAACCAAAATTACATACACACACACGCACACACACAGAGACTGAGAGATAATTTGTCGAAAGCCTGCATGAATCCATGGATGGGAGCTAGGAGGGTGAAAATCTTATCTTCCAGAGTGGAATGTGACAATTGTGGGCGCTTGGGTGGCTCAGTAGATTAAGCATCTGCCTTGGGCTCAGGTCATGATCCTGGGGTCCTGGGATTGAATCCTGCATCGGGACCCTGCTTCCCCCTCCCCCACTCTCCCTACTTGTGTTCCCTCTCTCTCTGTATCTCTCTGTCAAGTAACTAAATAAAATCTTTAAGAAAAAAATGTGTGATGATCTTATCTGGAAAAATGAAGAAAGAACCTCAATCATCTCATTTAATAAAACACTAGAAAAATATTAGGTGACAAAAGCATATAAAGTAGCTATTAGGAATATGGAGGTAAATGACAAGAGAAATCAGCTAAGCAGGTAAGGAAGCCGTTGTCTCTGGCACGGAGAAAATGAGAGACAGTGCTCCATCCAGCCCACTGCTGTTTTCCATAATCAGCCTCGTAAAAATGATTTCACTCCTTCAATGTATGTGTGCATAACATGGATGGAAGGAAACAAACAGAACCAGATGTGATTCTCCCATCACTGGCTTTTATCTTCGACAATTTAATCTACAACTATTGCAATTTCACCCATTACTCCCTGTAAACAATGCATTGTTTTTGCATGGGGATCTGTGTCTTTTCTAACTGCATTACCTGCCTTGACAGCATTTGCTTTTGGTTGTGTTGGAAATTCGATTTGCAACTGAGTTTTAGCAACTTCTCTTGAGTCTCTCCATTGACATCAGCAGAGAGCTCAGTTCTCCACTTGGCTGTTCAGGAAAGAGCTCATCTCTGGTTTGGGCTTCCAAGTATACACCAAGTATGTGTATAATATATGCCAAATATAGGCCAAGTATGTGTATATGTTAATGACAGGAGGTAGACTTGCAGGAAATGATCCAAAGCACAGAGATTAAGCTGAAGTTTTTCACATAGAGTTGTCCGTGCAAGCCTTATTCGTGAAGGAAAGGATTGTAATAACCCTAGTGTCTAACTGGATGCTGTTAGCATACATTCAAATGATGAAACTGTACAGAGCCATTAGGTGGCATATTAAAGGAAAAAATCTATTGGTATAAAAACCTGTTTTTATTTTTAGTTAGCTAATTGAAATAAATAGATCAGTAAACTAAACGACATTATGAATCCTTATATCACTTCTGCGACAATAATTATCTATCCTCGTAATATAAAAGAAAGACATACTTTAAAATGCTTAAAGCCGTCATTGCTTGTGGGTGGAATTATTAGTAACCTTTACCTTGTTAGGTTGTTTCCTGAGGTTTCCCCATGAAGCATAAACACATTTTGTAATTAGGGAGAAAGTGTTATTTCAAAAACCACATTGAACCAGATGTATAGCCTGACTTTTTTTCTTGCCACTAAGAATCAGTTTGCTGGAATTGAGATGGCTGGAAGAAACAGTAGAAATCCTTTTGGTCAATACTTTCTTTTCCATAGTTCTGGGTTTGGAATGCTTAACATATTTTGGGGAGTTGTGTTATTTGTTCTGGCTGTGTGCGTGGACTCGTTTCTTATCTTACCCTGGATTCCTCAGATTACTGCGATTTTGAAGCAGTTTGTAATAGTATGGCTGCTCAAGCCATTCTAAGGTGTCAGATTTAATAGATTTGCTATTTGACTTAAATCAAAGGTTCTCTAATGGGAGAGCTAGGTAACCTGCCAGGTCCTAGGCAATTAGAAGATTAGACCCCCTATATGTTTTTCCCCTGCATGCTTAGACAAGAGGCTTTTTGTTACCATATAAATCTTTAACGTTACACTTGAAGCAGTGATTACAAGGATACTGGAATTTAGTAAAACGCTCGCACCAGGCCACAGAGAGAAAGGTGCAGAAGTCTTATCTTTAACAGCACTGAAGCTGTGCCCGTGGAGGCAGGCTACAATTGACAGCTCACACTTACGGAATTGCTTGTAAGGTGCCCATGTCCTGGACTGGCAGGAGAATGGCCCAGGGGGCAGGCAGGCAGACAGGCAGGAGTCGGGATGGTTCCCTGCATTGTTGCCTTTGAACCCCAATTTTAGACAGAGAACTCTATGAGTGATGGTAGCTGGATCTTGGGGCTAAGCCATTTGAGCCTTTAAAAACATTCCCTTTGAAACCCAAGGCTGTGTCAGTCTGCACTGTGCCAAGCAGCCATAGAAACACACATAAGGGGTGACTTTATCTCTGTAGAGAACGGAGTCCACCTGATGGGAAGTGGTGTGTCTGAAAGTTTAGCACAATTGCCGGAGCGATTTTTTACTCCCAAGCTTATCAAAAGGGCTGTGTCTGTGGGGCTCTGGGAAAGGCACTCAGCCCTAAACAAGACTCTTCAGAGAGCCTATGATATGAGAAAGGGGCACAAAAGTTGTGTGGGAGAGTGAATCAACCCAGCCACAAGATGAATACCACTCAGTATCTACATTGTGGAGCTACCAGGAGGATAAGTGCTTTCCAAGAGTGGTGAGTGAAAGGGAATTCTTAAGACTGACGAACCACTCACAGGAGAATGAAGAGGAATTGCTGAGCTCTTGGGAAATGTCAGAATATCTGTGCTGGCATGTTCCTGGTTGGATCCACCTGACTCTTTTGGCCCTCTGTGCTAGTGTCTCTTCAGCCCTGTATGGAACTGGGGCCATTCATTCACTTTGCGCAGAACACGATCTGTGTTACCTATACCATCTAGTCCCAGATTCCTGATCTTAAGCCTCAGGTCCGTGGATGGGCATCACAAGAGTTAAGAATTTCCTGGAAATCCAAATGGAGTCTTTGGGTATGAGATCCTCAAAGGGGTCTCTGACTCAAAAAAAGTTGAAGAGAGTCACTGGTCTGTGTGGGTGCTACCCCTGGTGAGGGGAGGGATCTAATTTTTAGTTTGCTGTATATTAATATTTCACATCCTTTGGCTGAAAACCTATGCAGCACCATGCTTGGAGCTTTGCTACATACTCTTTCATTTAATGTTCATTCAGCTTAGTGTGGGTTCATAACACCCAGAGGTATCCCAGAGGTACTGTGATGAAGTGACTGGCTCAAGATCTCACCACCAATCAATGTCAGCACTGTGGGGGTGGTGGGCCTCCCTCTCCCCTGGGATGCAAGGCTTGGTCCTCCCCAGAACTCAGTATAGAGGGCCAGGTGTGACCCAAGGCTGTCTTTGTGGTTAACGATTAAGGGTCACGAATGGCCTGACTGGCAACCCATGATGGTGGATATCAACTGTGGGTGAGGAGAATATATCTGTAAAAAGATTAATCTCTGTAGGCCTTATGAAAACTTCAGACTCTGAAGGATCTCCCCCACCCAACCTTGCTCTCCCTCATACTCAGAGGATCCCTTATAAAACTGCAGTTACAGAAGATAACTTGTCATATTATTCAGCCTTGAAAAGGAAGGAAGTTCTAACATGTGCTACAGCTGGATGAATCTTGAGAACTTTAGGCCAAGAGAAATAAGCCAGCCACACAAAGACAAATACTGTAAGAATCCACATAGTTGAGGTACCTAGAGTAGTCAGACTCATAGAATCAGAATGTACAACAGTAGTTGTTGGAGGCTGGGGGCCCGGAGAGTGGGGACTTTTTGTTTATTGAGTACAGAGTTCCAGTTTTGCAAGATGAGAAGAGTTCTTGAGACTGGCTGTGCAATACTGTGGACACACTAAGCACTCCTGAGACACTCAAAAATGGTTAGGATGGGAGTCACCTGGGTGGCTTAGTCGGTGAAGTATCTACTCAATTTTGCTCAGGTCATGATCTCAGCATCGTGAGATCGAGCCCCATGTCTGGCTTTATGCTCAGCACAGATTGTCCCTTTCCCTCTGCTCCTCCGCGTGCTCTCTCTCTCTCTTTCAAATAAATAAATAAAATCTTTTAAAAAATGGCTAGGATGGTAAATTTTGTTGTATGTGTTTTACCACAATTAAAGTAAAAATAAAGAAAAAAAAAAAGCTTGCGAGTTCACTAGCAATAAATTCTATAGAGTCATGGCTGTGTTTCTGTTGATCATTCACCCCACTCCAAGTAGGAGAGTAGAAATGGTGCGTGCCCCAGAGAGCCAGGGGTAGGGGAATGAGTTTGAGGCTCCGGTGGATCCCCGGCCTGACCCGTCCACGCCCCAGTTCCGGGGATGCCTCATGCTTTGCGGGAGAGGGGAGCTGCCAGCTCTTCTTGTGTCCGCGTTTGCAGAATGAGGAACTGATCATCATGAGTTCCTTTATCAAATGCTGTTCAAGTCTCCCATTTTTTCTCTCTTTAACAACTTATGGAGCAAAAGCAGCAGCTTTCTGCCAATACCCTTTCCAACGCACCGGCTCCAAGAAGGAATCCTGCCAGGTGCCCGCATTTCCAACACTAATAACGCTTGCTTCCCGGGCCCAGAAGTCTTTCCAGAAGTCATCTGACCCATTGGCGGGCTAGGGCCCCCGGGGAAGACTCACCGGGAGAGGAGCGAGGTCATCAAAATGAATCGATGATACTCAAAGTAAAGCCTGAGGTGGCAGGAGCCCTGCCGCCCGGGGCCACTCTGAATGAACTCGCGGCCATGCTCAGCCCCCCTGGGCTCTTGGACGCGTCCTGGCCGTGAACTGGTGGGACTCCAACCCAAACAGATTTGTAACAGTGGCCTGGGTGGCCAGGACTGCCAGAGCAGCATTTGTGGCCGACAAAGGAGGCCTCTGTGGGGACAAAGGGGGCTCTTAGGACTCATTCTGCTTTGGCTGCTTTATACCCAGCAAGAGCCAGGGGACTTCTTTTGTCAGCATCAGGAAATGAAAGTGATTCATGTCATCATGGGCCTTGCTGGGGTCTTTGTGGTCAATCAAGGCATGAGCCTTTGCAGCTAGCAACCCTTACAGACACCGCTTACTGAGGGCGTACTAAGGGCCAGGGATTATTCCAGATACCAGGCCCATGCTGCCTAATTTAATCCTCTCAAACAACGCTCTGATGTAGGAATCATCCCCACTGTGGTCAGGTGAAAACAGAGATGTGAATAGGGGAAGGTCTTCCTGCTTGTTTCCCGCAGCAGGGCGAGCACACGTTATCAGGCTTGGCCCCCTCCCAGCTGACTGCTGTCCCCAACAGATACCTGCTATGGATGTCTGACAGGCCAAAGGGAGTCTCCTCCTCTAACCTCTCTCCTCCAGGAATGTTGATCTGGAAGGCCCAGAATGTCCCTGACATTCAACAAATAGTTACAGCAAATGGAACAAAGCCACAAAGACATGAGGGGACTCAAAGTCACAGATTTTCTTCTAAAAGCCTCAGAGATGTCCCGGCTCAATGCAAGGATATTTACAGAGGCTTTTGTTAAAAAAAAAAAAAAAAAAAAAAAGGATAAAAAGAAATGGAGGTAAAAGTCCCTGTTGATAATTGAGCCATCAGTGCCTTATTTCTCAAATATTGATCCTATAAAGGACAGAAGTTCCAACTGAACACCTTCCTCCTGCATCCTGATTAGTTCCAGTCTCTTGTGATAGACTTCATATGGACCAGTGTTCAGGCAGCCTTCTCCATCCTGATGTACCAACTCAGCCTTTGTGGCCTTCCCTAAAAAAGGACCTGGGGCAACGCTTGCTGTTTCTTGTCTTTTTTTTTTTCTTCTTTTTTAAAAATTTATTTATTTTTTAAAATAAACATATAATGTATTTTTATCCCCAGGGGTACAGGTCTGTGAATCGCTATGTTTACACATTTCACATTTCACAGCACTCATCATAGCACATACCCTCCCCAGTGTCCATATCCCCACCACCCTCTCCTGTCCCCTCTCCCCCCAGCAACCCTCAGTCTGTTTTTTGAGATTGAGTCTTTTATGGTTTGTCTCCCTCCCAACCCGATCTTTCATTTTTTCTTTTCCTACCCCCCAACGACTCCCCCCACATTGCATCTCCACTTCCTCATATCAGGGAGATCGTATGATAGTTTTCTTTCTCTGATTGACTTATTTCGCTAAGCATAATACCCTCTAGTTCATCCACATCGTTGCAAATGGCAAGATTTCATTTCTTTTGATGGCTGCATAGTATTCCATTGTGTATATATACCACATCTTCTTTATCTATTTATCTATTGATGGACATCTAGGTTCTTTCCATAGTTTGGCTATTGTGGACATTGCTCCTATAAACATTCCGATGCATGTGCCCCTTTGGAGCACCACATTTGTAACTTTAGGATATATACCCAGTAGTGCAATTGCTGGGTCATAGGGTAGCTCTATTTTCAGTTTTTTAAGGAACCTCTGTGCTGTTTTCCAGAGTGGTTGCACCAGCTTGCATTCCCACCAAGAGTGTAGAAGGGTTCCCCTTTTTCCACATCCTCGCTAGCATCTGTCATTTCTTGACTTGTTAATTTTAGCCATTCTGACTGGTGTGAGCAACTGGTATCTCATTGTGGTTTTAATTTGTATTTCTCTGATGCCGAGTGATGTGGAGCACTTTTTCATGTGTCTGTTGGCCATCTGGATGTCTTCTTTGCAGAAATGTCTGTTCATGTCCTCTGCCCATTTCTTGATTGGATCATTTGTTCTTTGGGTGTTGAGTTTGCTAAGGTCTTTATAGATTTTGGATTCTAGCCCTTTGTCTGATATGTCGTTTGCAAATATCTTCTCCCATTCTATCAGTTGTCTTTTGGTTTTGTTCACTGTTTCCTTTGCTGTGCAAAAGCTTTTGACCTTGATGAAATCCCAATAGTTCATTTTTGCTCTTGCTTCTGTTGTCTTTGGCAACGTTCCTAGGAAGAAGTTGCTGCAGTTGAGGTCAAAGAGGTTGCTGCCTGTGTTCTCCTCAAGGATTTTGATGGATTCCTTTCTCACATTGAGGTCCTTCATCCATTTTGAGTCTATTTTTGTGTGTGGTGTAAGGAAATAGTCCAATTTCATTTTTCTGCATGTGGCTGTCCAATTTTCCCAACACCATTTGTTGAAGAGGCTGTCTTTTTTCCACTGGACATTCCTTCCTGCTTTGTCAAAGATTTGTTGACTGTAGAGTTGAGGGTCTATTTCTGGGCTCTCTATTCTGTTCCATTGATCTATGTGTCCGTTTTTGTGCCAGTACCATACTGTCTTGATGATGACAGCTTTGTAATAGAGATTGAAGTCTGGAATTGTGATGCCACCAACTTTGGCTTTCTTTTTCAATATTCCTTCGGCTATTTGAGGTCTTTTCTGGTTCCATATAAATTTTAGGATTATTTGTTCTATTTCTTTGAAAAAAAATGGATGGGATTTTGATAGGGATTGCATTAAATGTGTAGATTGCTTTAGGAAAATAGACATTTTCACAATATTTGTTCTTCCAATCCATGAGCATGGAACATTTTTCCATTTCTTTGTGTCTTCCTCAATTTCTTTTATGAGTACTTTATAATTTTCTGAGTATAGATTCTTAGCCTCTTTGGTTAGGTTTATTCCTAGGTATCTTATGGTTTTGGGTGCACGTCTGTCTTGTTGTTAGTGTAAAGAAATGCAACTGATTTCTGTGCATTGATTTTATATCCTGACACTTTCCTGAATTCCTTTACAAGTTCTAGCAGTTTTGGGGTGGAACCTTTTGGGTTTTCCACCTAAAGTATCATATCATCTGCGAAGAGTGATAGTTTGACTTCTTCTTTGCCGATTTGGGTGCCTTTAATTTCTTTTTGTTGTCTGATTGCCGAGGCTAGGACTTCTAGTCCTATGTTGATCAGCAGTGGTGATAACAGATATCTTTGCTGTGCTCCTGAACTTAGCAGAAAAGCTTTCAGTTTTTCTCCATTGAGAATGATATTTGCAGTGGGTTTTTCATAGATGGTTTTGATAATATTGAGGTATGTTCCCTCTAACCCTACACTTTGAAGAGTTTTAATCAGGAAGGGATGCTGCACTTTGTCAAATGCTTTTTCAGCATCTATTGAGAGTATCATATGCTTCTTATTCTTTCTTTTATTAATGTATTGTATCACATTGATTGATTTGCAGATGTTGAACCAACCTTGCAGCCCTGGAATAAATCCCACTTGGTCGTGGTGAATAATTCTTTTAATGTACTGTTGGATCCTATTGGCCAGTATTTTGGTGAGAATTTTCACATCTGTGTTCATCAAGGATATTGGTCTGTAATTCTCTTTTTTGATGGGATCCTTGTCTGGTTTGGGGATCTAGGTGATGCTGGCCTCATAAAATGAGTTTGGATATTTTTCTTCCATTTCTATTTTTTGGAACAGTTTCAGGAGAATAGGAATTAGTTCTTCTTTAAATGTTTGGTAGAATTCCCCTGGGAAGCCATCTGGCCCTCGACTTTTGTTTGTTTGGAGATTTTTGATGACTGTTTCAATCTTCTTACTGGTTATGTGTCTGTTCAGATTTTCTATTTCTTCCTGGTTCAGTTGTGGTAGTTTTTATGTCTATAGAAATGTATCCATTTCTTCCAGGTTGTCGAATTTATTGGCGTAGAGTTGCTCATAGTATGTTCTTATAATTGTTTGTATTTCTTTGGTGTTGGTTGTGATCTCTCCTCTTTCATTCATGATTTTATGTATTTGGGTCCTTTCTCTTTTCTTTTTGATAAGTCTGGCCAGGGGCTTGTCAATCTTATTAATTCTTTCAAAGAACCAGCTCCTAGTTTTGTTGATTTGTTCTATTGTTTTTTTAGTTTCAATTTCATTGATTTCTTCTCTGATCTTTATTATTTCTCTTCTCTTGCTGGGTTTAGGCTTTCGTTGTTTTTCTTTCTCCAGCTCCTTTAGATGTAGGGTTAGGTTGTGTACCTGAGACCTTTCTTATTTCTTGAGAAAGGCATGTACCGCTACATATTTTCCTCTCAGGACTGCCTTTGTTGTGTCCCACAGATTTTGAACTTTTGTGTTATTATCATTTGTTTCCATGATTTTTTTCAATTCTTCTTTAATTTCCTGGTTGACCCATTCAATTTTTAGAAGGATGCTGTTTAGTCTCCATATATTTGGTTTCTTTCCAAATTTCCTCTTGTGATTGAGTTCTAGCTTCAGGGCATTGTGGTCTGAAAATATGCAGGGAATGATCCCAATCTTTTGATACCAGTTGAGACCAGACCTGATTTAGGACCGAGGATGTGATCTATTCTGGAGAATGTTCCATGTGCACTGGAGAAGAATGTATATTCTGTTGCTTTGGGATGGAATGTTCTAAATATATCTGTGATGTCCATCTGGTCCAGTGTGTCATTTAAGGCCTTTATTTCCTTGTTGATCTTTTGCTTAGATGATCTGTCCATTTCAGTGAGGGGAGTGTTAAAGTCCCCTACTATTATTGTATTACTGTTGATGTGTTTCTTTGATTTTGTTATTAATTGGTTTATATAGTTGGCTGCTCCCATGTTAGGGGCATAGATATTTAAAATTGTTAGGTCTTCTTGTTGGACAGACCCTTTGAGTATGATATAGTGTCCTTCCTCATCTCTTATTATAGTCTTTGGCTTAAGATCTAATTGATCTGATATAAGGATTGCCACCCCAGCTTTCTTCTGATGTCCATTAGCATGGTACATTGTTTTCCACCCCCTTATTTTAAATATGGAGGTGTCTTTGGGTCTAAAATGAGTTTCTTGTAGGCAGGATATTGATGGATTTTGTTTTTTTATCCATTCTGATACCCTTGGGTAAATCAGGGCATTTAGCCCATTAACATTCAGGGTAACTATTGAAAGATATGAATTTAGTGCCACTGTATTGCCTGTAAGGTGACTGTTACTGTATATTGTCTCTGTTTCTTTCTGATCTACTATTTTTAGGGTCTCTCTTTGTTTAGAGGACCCCTTTCAGTATTTCCTGTAGAGCTGGTTTGGTGTTTACAAATTCTTTCAGTTTTTGTTTGTCCTGGAAGCTTTTTATTTCTCCTTCTATTTTCAATGATAGCCTAGCTGGATATAGTATTCTTGGCTGCATGTTTTTCTCGTTTAGTGCTCTGAATATATCATGCCAGTTCTTTCTGGCCTTCCAGGTCTCTGTGGATAGGTCTGCTGCCAATCTAATGTTTTTACCCTTGTATGTTACCGACTTCTTTTCCCGGGCTGCTTTCAGAATTTTCTCTTTGTCACTAAGACTTGTAAATTTTACTATCAGGTGACGAGGTGTGGACTTATTTTTATTGATTTTGAGGGGCATTCTTAGCATCTCCTGGATTTTGATATTTGTTCCCTTTGCCATATTAGGGAAATTCACTCCACTAATTCTCTCCAATATACCTTCTGCTCCCCTCTCTCTTTCTTCTTCTGGAATCCCAATTATTCTAATGCTGTGTCATCTTACGGTGTCACTTATCTCTCGAATTCTCTCCTCGTGGTCCAGTATTTGTTTGTCTCTCTTTTGCTCAGCTTCTTTATTCTCTGTCATTTGGTCTTCTATGTCACTAGGTCTTTCTTCTGCCTCATTTATCCTAGCAGTAAGAGCTTCCATTTTTGATTGCACTTCATTAATAGCTTTTTTGATTTCAACTTGGTTAGATTTTAGTTCTTTTATTTCTCCAGAAAGGGCTTTTATCTCTCCAGAGAGGGTTTCTCTAATATCTTCTATGCCTTTTTCGAGTCCGGCTAGAACCTTGAGGATCATCATTCTGAACTCTAGATCTGTCAGATTACCAATGTCTGTATTGATTAGGTCCCCAGCCTTCAGTATTGCCTCTTGCTCTTTTTTTTTTTTTTTTTTTTTTTTTTTTTGTGGTGAGTTTTTCCACCTTGTCATTTTGTCCAGATAAGATTTGCTTTCTCGGGCGGGGCACCTGGGTGGCTCAGTGGGTTAAAGCCTCTGCCTTTGGCTCGGGTCATGATCCCAGGGTCCTGGGATCTCTCTCTCTGCCTGCCTCTCTGCCTACTTGTGATCTCTGTCTGTCAAATAAATAAATAAAATCTTTTAAAAAAATTTGCTTTCTCCTCCTCTGGAATTCCGCTGTTCTCCTTGGTGAGTGAAGTTAGTCTTGGCTGGGTTTCTTGTTGATCTTCTAGGGGAGGGGGCTGTTGTAGTGATTCTCAAGTGTCTTTGCCCCAGGTGGAATTGCACAGCCCTTACCAGGAGCCGGGCTGAGTAATCCGCTTGGGTTTACTTTCAGGAGCTTTTAATCCTTGAGCGCTTTCCGTAGAGTTCCGGAGGACGGGAATGAAAGTGGCAGCCTCCCAGTCTCCAGCTGGGAGGAGCCGAGAGCTCAGGGTCCCGCTCCTCAGTGCGCCCTCAGAGAAAAGCGCCCAACCGCCCCCGTCTCCCTGGCCTCTGGTTGCACTCAACCACTCGCACTTGGAGAAAAGAGCCCGGTCGCTTCTGTCTCGGTGGCCTCAGGCCACACTCTGAGCTCACCCCGCCTGCGACCAGTTCAAGGTAAGCCCGAGTTGAGAGCTCACTCCTTGGCTTTGTTGCTGTAGCCGGCTTCCCCATTGTAATACCTGCGAGCTCTGAGACACTCAGACACCCCTGGTCCTTCTGTGACCCCGGGGACCTGGAGTTACGCTGACTCCGCATGGGCTTCCCCCTGGTTTAGCCTCTGGAGTGAAGTCCCTCAGTGGAGCAGACTTTTAAAAGTCCTGATTTTGTGCCCCTTTGCTCCGCCGCTTGCCGGGAGCTGGCCCCTCCCCCAATGGTCTATCTTCTCCTCACTTTGGATTCACTTCTCCGCAGGTCCTACCTTTCAGAAAGTGATCGATTTTCTGTTTCTAGAATTGTTGCTCTTCTTCTCTTCAATTTCCTGTTGGATTTGTAGGTGTTCTCAATGGTTAGATAAGCTATCTAGCTGACATCCTGCTACCTGATGTCGTCTCAGCCTGCTACTTCTCCGCCATCTTGACTCTTCCCCTGTTTCTTATCTTTTTGATTCGAGCCTTTCTGACAGGTGTGAGATGATACCTCATTGTCGTTTTGATTTGTACTTCCCTGATGATGAGTGATGTTGAGCATCTTTTCATGTGTCTGTTGGCCATCTGGATGTCTTCTTTGGGGAAATGTCTATTCAGGTCCTCAACTAGGCTTCAGTAAAAAATAAATTTAAAAAAAATTTTAAAAAGAGGGAAAAAAAAAGAAAGAAAGGGGGAAAAAACCACAAGGGCCCTGGGCAGCTGACCTCTCTTCCCTTTATCATTTCATTATAGGCCCCAAAACTGAGATGGCCTTTCAGCACATCTTGTCAGCATGTTAAAATGCCAAATGAGAAAGTCTCTGTCACAGAGTTTATGGGCCAGAATTCCTCTCCACAAGCCCAGTTTATTCTCTGTCGCAGCCCATTCGTGCCAGATGGAAGTACCGCTAATTTATCCGTTCTCTGACTTCCATACACAGACAACATCCTCTCTCACCAACCACTTGTGTCACATTTTCCACTGACATTTTAGGCAGCATCCAAATCCTGGCTTAGGCAATCAGGTATTTCGGATGCCCCAAGTTTCAGACTCAAGTTCTTTTCGGGGTTAGTGATGAGTCACTGTGACTCATTTCACTGTTCCTAGAGACATCTGGGGAGCCAGGTCACAGACCAACAGCTGAAGAGGCAAACATTTAAGAAAAGAATGGAGGGAAGGGTGACTGAGAAGAGAGGGAAGGAAGAGTAGAATTACTTCAGACCTGAAGCAACATCTATTCCTTATCCATCAATCCTTTTTTTTCCCCAACAGATTTTTTAATTGAGTGCCTACTATTTGCTAAAGTGTTAAATCCTGAAGACCTGGTAGTGTATCAGTCAGGGTCCCAGCAGAAAGGAGGTAGCACACTTGGAGGTTAATGAAGGAGCTACTTGCAAAAGGGTAGGTAGAGCTAAAGGAAGGAACAGAAGACAAGGATGCCCCCAGGATCGCAGTAAGAGGAAGCTGTTACCACTGCTAAGCCTGGGGAGGAAAGGGGAGGCAACCTGGTAAAGGAATCAGACCAGGAATGCGGTTTCTGGACAGCACTGCTGGTCTTTGATAGATGAAAACAGTGGCTGCTGGATTTGGGTCCAGCCCTGAGGAATCTGGGATATTAAATACCCTGAATATCGGCAAACCCAGATGGAAGTGAGAAGATAAGAGTCTGAAGATGTAGTTCTTAAGAGTTCTAAGAATAGGGTATCGGGCAGGGTGGAAAATGGATCTGGTTGGGAGTGGGGCAGGGCAAGCAGAGACCAGCCAGCCTAAAGAGGTGAACAAGACCAAGATGCTGCAATAGGAACAAGGTCATAGGTCATATAGGTCAAGAGCTATATACAGGAACCTGGGTCTAAGCCTACCAACAGGTGAAGTCAAGGGCTTTTTGGTTGTAACAAGAAAGTCTCTATTTGCTGAAGTGCTCATTGCAGTAGGGCCTGCAATTTAACTTCTGAGGATCCAAGGATACCAGGTCAACTGAGCTGTTCTGGGTTGTGGGTCCTCCCTGGGCAGAGCCTGCCAGCATCTGCCTCTGCCCTTTGATGTTGGCTCTGACTGATGGATTAAGCATCAATGGCCTTCCCTGAACAAGTTCTCTGTAACCACCATCCCCTCAACAGACAAACAAGACAATAGAGGGAAATTCTTTTCATGAGTAAGAAAGCAACTGCTTTCAAGCCTGCATGGGGAATTACTATAGACAATGGAAAGCTAATTTCCAAACATACTCATTTATTCATTAAATCAGATTCCCCAAAGGATTCTCTCCCAAGCAGTACTTTGTTGGCATATTTCGTATTCTACGTACACTTGAAAGTCCTAAAATCGCAACTTTAAAGTCAGCCTGTAAATCCTAGTTTTCTTCCATTTCTTCCTGATATTCCCTACAATCAGTCTGATGTGCTGAGATCTCCATGAATATCTCTATGAGAAAAACAAGCATGTGGAGTCCAGATACTAGAGGAGAGAGGTTGAGACTTATGAAGTGTTAGTTTCTTCTTGTAATCATGAGGGTCTACATTTGGGAAATGTAGGTGGTGAGAAAAGTCAGAGGACAGGAGGTTTGGAAGGATGAATCTTTTCCTGTTTAATGCAAAGGAAAGCAGGATGATAGAGCAATGGCTTTGGAGTTAGACATGGGTTTGAATCTCACCTCCATCACTCACCCCAGCCAAGTATCGAACAATCCTTTGTCTCTATTTGCTTATTTCTAAAATGGGGATAGTACTGAACCCCTCCTAGGGATTAAATATGATGAGGAATGTAAAGTACCTAATACAAAGTCTGGTGCCCCAAACTGTTTCCTTTTCAAAAGGCTGGGGTATAGGATCCTGGCAGAGCACTAGAAATATGGAGGGGTTCTGGGGTGGGAAAGATGACTGAGGGCAGGGGGTGTTCATGTCCTGGGGGTTCTATAGCAAAATATCACGAACTGGGTGAATTAACCAACATAAATTTATTGTCTCATGATTCCAGAGTCTGGAAGTCTGAAATCAAGGTGTGTGTAGGGCTGGTTCTTTCTGAGAGTTATGATGGAGCATCCGGTTCCAGTGTTGTGGGAGCTGGTAGAGAGACCCATTGCCTGTCATGGTGTTGGGCTTGAAATCTCCATTGGTCAGAGGCTGGCGGTTGGGAAAAAGAGTTGGTGAGGAAGCAGAAAAAGGCAAGAGGAAATAGAAACCTTTGAAGAAAAACTGAAACCCTCAAAAACAAATTGACCCCCACTGTCTTTCACCACCTCCAGCATCCATGACATAGGTGGCCTACAAAGGAATGGGTGCCTTTGTCCCAGAGTTATACATAGGTCTAGCCCTGTGCTTGGAGGAGCTGAAAGATGGGAGCTGGTGGGAGCTGGGGAAACTGCAGGCCAACAGCCAGATGACCCCCAGTGACACGTGTTGAGCTGCCATCATCTGGGCGTACTCTGACCTTCAGAGCATAGAAAATGGCTTCTCCTCGGTCCCTGCCTCCCAAAGATTATGCAGACTTCTTTTGTGGGCAACCCCCACCTTGAATCCTTTGGGGGAAGGGAATCAAGGAAATATGGTTCCAGATTAGCTATGTTAACTCAGCACAAACCCATCATAGGGTTGTGTAGGCAATGGCAACATAGAGGAGTCTGATGGAGGCATCTATTTGACAAAATGGGTATTTTGAGGAAGATCAGCTTTACATTATAGATGATGGGCTGGAGGAAGAAGAAACTAGAAATAGTGTAGCTAAAAGTTGATTATAGTAGTCTGGACATGGGGTTACAGAGGCCAGAGAAAGAGCTGCGGGGGGGGAAAAGTGTAAATTAGGTGCGAGATTTAGAAATATTCTAAAGGAAGAATTGAGTGAGCTTGCTGAGCAGGTGACTCGAAGAGGGAGGGCATGAATTCTTTTGAGGTATTGAGCCTGGGTGGTGAGGAGAGTTGTGCTCTTTGAAAGGAAATGATTCGTTCAAAAGCTGTTCTATTCTAATAGACTGGTTCTTCTACTCTATTGGAATGCATTATCTTATTCAGAGAATTTTAAAAGTTTTGGACATTTGAACAGTTTAAAACTGCAGGATGGCAAAGAAGTGAATGATTCCCATAGAGCGCTGATAAAGTTGGGGGGGAGGGCAGGAAATTCTACTGAGTTGTTAGTAAATTTGGTTGCCAAGGACTCTTGTCTGGTGGAAGGCGATTGAGCCCAGAGGTCCTCTGCAAAAGGCTGGCTCTTCCTCCCTGTTTTACACTCGACCCCAAGGTAGAGGAAGGAAGAAATACTTATGGCAGGTGTTTTTTTTTCTTTCTTAACCTTAGAATACAAGTTCTTAATCTGGGTTTCTTAAACTCCTTTGCCCTTTAGGGAGCTTGTAAAGTTGGTGAAGTTTTTCACAAAAATTTTGGTGTTTTGTGAAGACATGGATTTTTCTGGGGGAAGGGTTACAGCTTTCATCAGATTTTCAGTGAGATTTGGTTTCCAAACAGGTGAAGAATCTTTTGCACAGAGAGAGATCATGAGCATAGTTATTGGCTCAATTCACACTCAGCTTCATTATTTTATTTTTTTTATTTTACTTTAGTTTTTACTTTACTTTTATTTTATTTTAGAGAGAGAGTATGTGTGAGTGAGAGAGCATGAGCAGGGGAGAGGGGTGAGGCGCAGAGGGTGAAGCAGACTCCCTGCTCAGCAGGGAGCCAGGTGTGGGACTTGATCCCAGAACCTGATATCATGACCTGAACTGAAAGCAGATGCTTAACCGACTGCCTCCCAGGCACCTCCACACTTAGCTTCATTCTATGTTCCGTGTTGCTCCCAGGCCTGGGAACTGTGGGCACATGGAGAGAGGAGCCAGAAAATTACAAGAAGTAGGGAGAAACAGATTCCAGACAGAGCAAGGAGCCAGCTTATGACTGTTTCCTCCTTTTCCTCTCCTGCTAAGTGAAAACAGTATGCAAGGGTTTGAGACGGAGGCCTCTTGTTTTCACAATGGTTGTTCTTTGCACGCCAGGTGCATAACCAGTGTGCACTAAGTATTTTTCAGTAAGCTAATTGATTAAGGGACTGTTTCCAAAATTTCTGCTTGGGACTCCAACATTAAAGCCATCAACAAGCTAGCAAGCTGCCCTTTCTCAGATGTTGCTTCCTGTTTCTGATTGTAATTCCCCATGCCAAGCTTGCTAATTGGCTCATTTGCCTTGGGTCCACTGTATCCTAAGCTTTGTCCACTCACGTAAATAGCAGATTAGTTCCAATAGGACTGTGGTGCACAATGCCTACTTTTTGGCTTCCCAGCATCTGAATCCACATCCTAGTTGTGGGGAGGCCCCCAATGTGGCAGCAGAGATGGAAAGCAGGCGCCCACTTCCCACAAAGGAAGCCAGAATAGAAAGCTAATGTGTTCTATCCCATCCCTCTGGAATCAGAATGAAAGCATAGAGTTTGCTTGAACCTGCGGGACCCTCCCACCAGGGACTTCAACCTTGAATGAGTGACAGAGAGATAGATGAGTGATGAGATCCAGTTCATAGCCATGGCAGTGGTCATTTAGCAAAGTCAGTTATGTGGTGTCCTGTGTTGGGGACTGTGTATGATTTGGTGGTGGCAAGCTCGTTTCTATGAGCTTGAATGCCTCTACTAGCCCTCCCATCACGTGGACAATGACTTGAATATCGCTCCAACAGATAACATTTTTGCATGAGTTAACCAGATTTGATTTCTGTTGGTTGTGATTAGGAACTCTGAGTGATAATAGGAAAAGAAGAAAGACAGTCTCTCTAGCCCTTTAAATCACCTTTACCGTGCAGCATGAGTTGAAATAAAGGCTACAGCCCTTGAATGACTCCTGTGATGGTTAATTTTATGTGTCAACTTGATTGCTAGCAGTACCATTCTAGGACAAGATAGTAAATAATTATTATTTGGTCGGATGATTAAACCTTATGGCAAGTTACATTCTCAAAACAGGAAGTCTCTCTATTACTATTTGGGCTTGTAAAGTGATTGAGAAAGAAACTACACTGTCAGAAAGAAAGCATAAGGGATCAGGAATTGGGAAAGCAGGATTCCAGCACTAGTCTGCTTTTCAATCATTTATTTTGTGCCGGTAGCCAATTTCCATTTTTGGTAACTTCCCACTTCTAGAATGAGAGTACCCATTCTAGATGTCACCATGTTACTTTTATCAGAGGTAATGATAATATATGGAAATTTGGAAGTGATTTTACTTATGATTGTGCTTGAGAAGTAAAAATTTTAAACCAAACAGTACTATTAGCCAGCAACATTTCCAGACAGTTATGAAAACCTAGCTCTTATCTAGCACGCAATGGGGAATTCAAAATCGTTTTCTGCAAAGGTTCTGGTCTGGTTTTGGATCCTCTACAGAAAACAGTCAAGTCCTCAGAGAGGCCGCGTATTCACTTGAACTTTAGCTATGAGAGGTTCATTGTGTCTCTATGGCCCCTTCTCTGGGAGAATACGAAAGGAAGAAATTGGCCTACTATATAATTTTTTTTTTTTAAATTAGCATGGACTTGGAGTCAGAGAATCCTGGGGTCAAAATCCAATTCCCACCATCTAATTGGTTGTATGATGTTGAGTGGGTTATTATTTAATTTCTGAGTCCCCATCTCTTCATATATAATAGAAAAAAAATACCTTCCTTAGAGACAGGAGGGAGGATTGGCTGAAGTCACATTTATAGACATCTGATGGGTTACCTCACATATTCTGGTGCACAGTGTCTTTTGGTTCCCTTTCCCTTCCTGTATGAAGAATTTTTAGGGACACTTGGGTGGCTCAGTTGGTTGTACATCTCAGGACATGATCCCGTAGTCCCGGGATGGAGCCCCAGGTCGGGGCTTCCTGCTTCCTGCTCAGTGGAGAGTCTGCATCTCCTCCTCCCTCTGCCCTACCCTCTGCTCATGTGCTCATGTGCTCTCTCAAATAAATCTTAAAAAAAAAAAAAAGAAATTTTAAACAATGCCCATGACTCAAGCAAGGATAAGAGAAGTATGGGTCAATGAGTAGAATTAGGTGCAATATATGAATCTGTATCTTAAGAAAAATGTGATCTCAAGTAAAGACCTAATCATAGTAACATTAGCTCGTATTGACTAAGAAAGAATAAAAGTTGGATCACATCCTATATTTCCAGAAATTCCAGAAGTTTCCAAAAACAAAGGGGGAGAAAGCTAACTGTTGATTACCGAGACCTAAAAGTTGGGAGCTACATATTTTTTTCAGTTTGTCCACTCTAGGTCTCACTGAGTAACCAGACAAATGCTTCATTTTACTTAAGTTAGCTTCCCAAATGGGGAAATGAGGGATTTATTTTATTTTGCTGGGCAGTCAATGCCATGTGCTCGGAGAGTCTTGGATGAGAGATGGAGTCCATCTGAAATATTGTTGTTGACAAAAGTAAATCAAACATCACAACCTCCAGGGCTCTATTCATCACTTCTCCTCAGAAAAGCTGTGTAGGGCATTTCTGGTGAAATATAACACGTAACCCAATGCAAATTTCTTGCAAATTATTTTCATAGGATAAAAATATTATTTCACTGGGACTGTCACTCTTACTTTAACATTTTACTTGGAAGACAGCCCTCAAACCTGCTGACCAAAAAATTTCTATTGCTCTTTTGGGGTAGTTAAAAACTAGAAACAGAAATAAAGACCAAAAAAAAAAAAAAAAAAAAAAACAAAAACCGAAACAAAACAAACAAGCAAACAAATGAACAAAAAAAGAAATGAAGCCCCAAGAAATGACTCAGGGAGAAAAAAACTATTGACAGCCCTCCCAAATCTTACTTGAACTGCAGAAATTACCAGGAATGTTTGGGTTTGATGGCATTTGTGGGATGTCAGCTAAAACAACATGGTTCTCTTTTCTGGAAATAGTGACTTCAAACATATCACTTCAGACTCTTCTCAGCAAAAAGCACAGAAAACGAAAAAGGAAGCTAGAGCTCTGTCTCTGTACTACCTCTACCTCCCACCCCACCCCAGCAGAGTCGTGAAAGCCAAGAAGGGCCACACTGAAAGTGTCCACACCCATACTCCCTAGAGGCTGCCGCACCTCCCCAAACCCCAGGCATTTCAGAGCCATAGAATGCTTGGCAGAGTGCCCCTCAGAAAAATGTTGGCTCACCAAGTCAGCGTCATGCTTCCCCAACCGCGGAGTCCACCATGAGGCAGGTGGGAGATGAACCCGTGCTGGCACTGATCATGAAGACCCGGCCAACAAGCAGGAAGACAAGCATGGAGAAGCTGATGGTGAGGCAACAGAGAGAAGCTGTTAGAGCAGCCCTGACTCATACTGGGTCTTGTCAATAAAGGTAATATCAACACAGCCCGCTGATCTTAAATTTAATGCATTTTTCCCACTGGGAAGTGGGGGAGATAACGTTGGCGTAGACTGACACGCTAAAATAAAGCTTAGTGTGCTTAGGCGTCCCCTGGGGTGGCTCCATCAGTTAAATATCTGCCTCTGGACTTTGGCTCAGGTCATGATCTTGAGCCCTGGGTCAGGTTCCTCACTCAGTTGGGGGCTGGGGGAGTCTACTTCAGATTCTCTCTCTCCCTCAGCCCTACCCCTGGCTTGCATGTGCTCTCTTTCTTTCTCTCTCTCAAATAAATAAATAAATCTTAAAAAGAAAAGAAAATCTTAGCGTGCTTAACAGACCTGAAATTTCCCATTATAGGCCAAAGCGGGTGGCCAGGAATTTCAGGAGGAAACTGGCTCTAGGCTCTTTCAGACATTCGCTGTTACTTAGTTAACTGTAACCAGATTGTAACTTTCCAAGTCAGTGTCCTTTGTCCAGAGCTGATTGAGTGATAAGAGAACTAAAAAGTCACTGGAAAAAGAGTAAATGTGACCTGGGTCCAGAAGCGGAAAGGGAAGAGTGCCTGAAACTTTCCGGCCCAGCACTGCTAGTGATAAAAAGCTCCCAGAGCCGCTTGACCTGCCTTTCCCCGGTGAATTTCACTCCTGGCAGAGATAGGCGGTGCTGGGGAGAACTGACAACCTTCACTTTCCTCTATCATCCTTCTTTCCTTCAGGGCTCACATTTCAAAGCTACCTTATTAAATTCCAGGCCCTGCAAAGTATGCATTATATGCATTACCTCACTGAATGCATTGTCACAGCTGCCTTGTGAGGTAGGTGTTATAATTAATTTCATTTTTAAAACAAGGAAACAAGGCCTCGAGGGAAGAGCACCCTCACCTAAAGTGGCCCAGGTAAAGGGACAGAACAGGGACACCATGCCAAATCTGCTTTGTTCCGAAGCCTATGATTTCAATCTCCACACTGTATGGCCTCCCACACATTGCTTCTTAATTCTGAACTGAAAAGAAATCGGATCCAAAGGAAGTGAAAATAGAAGGAAACAGCTGTGAACGTGAAGGTAAAGTGTAGTGTCGTTAGTGGGCTTACGGCAGCAACCGAAGAGGCAGGAGGTCTGTGAAAGATAATGCCTCAGTGATTTTCTATCATGATCTAAGAGGAATCACTGTTAGGATCTTTCTAACACTCAGCATCAGAGAGCTGCTGGCAACTGCAGAGTGAACTGTGAAAATCAGGGTTAGGACCTCAGATGCTGGGTCCCCCCCGCAACCTCTCCCTGCCAGAAGATGTCCCTCCCTGAGACCTATCTCCCTTTCCACCTTCTTCTCCAGTTTGAGGTTAGCCATTTGGGCTGGTACTCTGCTTTGACAGATATCATCCAGACTCTCAATGACTGATGGAGGCATCTTGTAGGCAGATGGCCTGAGTTGCTCAGATCAACCTTTGAGTCTCAACAATGTCATTTAACTAGTTGTGTTTCCTGGGGGTGGTGTCTAAATTTCACTGAATTGATCTCACTACCTATAAATGGTACCAGTAAACACCTGCTTTGCTGGGCTATCATAAGGATCAAGTAATATGATGAATGTAATGTATTTAGTACAGTGCCAGGCACAGAATATACTCTGAAATAGTAACCATTCTTATTATAGAGTGGCTTTTTCCTTTTAGTAACTGTTGGAATATGTTTTTTTCTCCCCACTGTAGAATTCCCTACTCAAGAGTGGATTATTTGCCAGTTGATGAAAGAGCACAATATCATCTATGGGTTAGTTTTTAGGACTGCTGTTACAAAGGACTATGGATTAAGTGGTCTATAAACAGCAGAAATTTATTTTCTCACAGTCCTGAAGGCCAGAAGTCCAAGGTTAAAGTATTGGTGGGGTAGTAGTTTCTTCTGAGGCCTCCTCCCTTGGCTTGTGGAGAGCCCTCTTCTCCTTGTGTCTTCACATTACCTTCCCTCTTTAATCAAGTCTGAGTCCAAATTTCCTCTTATAAAGACATGGGTTATATTAGATTAGGATCCAACCCAATGACCTCATTTTAACTCAGTTTACCTCTTTGGAGACCCTGTCACCAAATATAATCACATTCTGAAATACTGGGGCTTAGGACTTTAACATACAAATTTATGTTAATTTAGAACATAAATTAATTGGGGAAGGGATGGCACAGTTCAGCCCACAAAAATCACACATGAGGTCAAGAAAATACAGGACACAGAGAAGCATGTTTAAAGTACCATGGGGAAGCTATTAACAAAATCTAAGGAGTAAAAACTGTATAGGACACATAACCTGGTTTCTTCAACAAATAATTGTAATAGCAAGTAAAAAGAAAGGAAGGTGGACCCTAAAGGCCAAAAGAAATTTTGTGCTCAACACCACTCATCATCAGGGAAATACAGATCAAAACCACGATGAATACCACCTCACACCTGTCAGAATGGTGAAAATTAATGACACCGGAAACAACAGATGATGGTGAGGATGTGGAGAAATGGGACCCCTCCTACACTGTTGGTGGGAATGCAAACTGGCACAGCCCCTCTGGAAAACAGTATGGAGATTCCTCAAAAAGTTGAAAATAGAGCTACCCCATGACCCAGCAATTACACTACTGGATATTTATCCCAAAGGATACAAAAATGCTAATTTGGAGGGGTACATGCACCTCAGTATTTATAGCAGCATTATCAACAATACGAAATTATGGAAAAAGGCCAAATGTCCATCAACTGATGAATGGATAAAGAAGATGTGGTGTGTTTACACACACACACACACACACACACACACACATACACACAGAAATATTTCTTAGCCATAAAAAAGAAGGAGATCTTGCCATTTGTGACAACATGGATGGAGTTAGAAAGTATTATGCTAAGTGAAATAAGTCAGTCAGAGAAAGACAAAGATCATATGATTTCACTTATAGTGTAATTTAAGAAACAAATGAGCAAAGGAAAACAAAAGAGAGAAAGAGACAAACCAAG
The DNA here is from genome assembly GCF_011764305.1 of Mustela putorius furo. Taxonomy (NCBI): domain Eukaryota; kingdom Metazoa; phylum Chordata; class Mammalia; order Carnivora; family Mustelidae; genus Mustela; species Mustela putorius. Next base: position 11,352,784 of record NW_025421305.1, on the reverse strand, counting down.
AAACAGACTCTAAACTATAGAAAACAAACTGAGGGTTGCTGGAGGGGAGGTGGGTGGGGGGTGGGCTAGATGGATTATGAGTATTAAGGAGGGCACTTGTGATGATGAGCACTGGGTGTTGTATGTAAGCAATGAATCACTAAATTCTACTTCTGAAACCAATATCACACTATATGTTAATGAACAAGAATTTAAATAAAAGCTTAAAAAAAAACCAACTTGGAGGACTTATCACCAAATGCAAGTTACAGACTGTTTGGATCTTAATTGGAACAAACCAACTTAAAAAAAAAAAAAGCAAAAAGCATTATGAGACAAAGAGATTTAAATATTGTCTAAATCATTAATGGTATTAGGGCATTATTGTTCATTTTTTAGGTGTATTAATAGTGTTCTGGTTTTTTCTTTTATAAGATCCTTATCTTTTAGAGAAATCTGCTGAAATATTTGCAGGCACAGTGATGAGAGCTCTGGGATTTCAGAGTCTCAATTGGAGGGAGGGAAATAGCATGATTATAGTTGAAATTAGGTTGGTCATGAGTAGATAACTGTTGAAGCTGGATAATGGGCCCATTACGATAATAGTCTCACTAATTTGTGGATGCTTGAAACCTCCTATTATAAAAAGGTTAAAATATATAGAAAACATTTTTCCATGCCATTAAATATTTTTCTACCACATAAAGTTTTCAATGTAGCATTCTATTATATGGATGTATCATAATTCATTTGTACAATTTCCATTGTCAAACTGTGAAGTGATTTCTCTTTTTTGGCCATAAAAGATATGTAAATTACTATACACAACCTCATCCATTCATTCATTTATTCATTTGTTATTGTTTTATGCACAATTCTGTTTCTTTAAAATAGACTCCTATAAATGAAACTGGTGGGCCAGAAGTTAGGCTTGTATTGGAGGGGTTCATTCCAGGATGCCGAAATATTCTCCATCAGTAACAACCCTTTGCTTTCCCCTTTTGCAGCATAGTCCCTGCACGCCCCTCCCATTCCCTCAGTTAGATATGCAGGACATACATGCCAGGCTCTAGAATTTTTCCTATTGAAGGGCAGTTGCAACGCATCTCCTGAGGGTCCTCTGAAAATGTTTCACATTTGCTTGTTGTTGTTTTTTTTTCCTAAAATATGTTCTGAATGTTATTGATCATGCTTTGGCTTTCATCTAGAAACTTCATCATGAGAATGGCATATCAAACAACCAACTAATGACAAGACTCTCTTGTTCTTGCATTAAGATGTTCAGTGCATTAAGAGGATAGGGAAGAATACAGACCCCAAAATGATCATGCTTACATTCAGTACAAAAGGATAAGGTGACTAGACAAGAAACCATTAAACAAGATTAGCAGGCATACACACTGGTATCAGCCTAAAGAGCAATAGGGATCACAAACCCTAGCTAAAGGGAAGGGGGGAGAGGGGGTAGTGAGAAGCAAAATATCAAAATAATCTCTTCCCCAAGTCAGATGATGACTCAGCCACATGACCCTGCTGGTTCGCTCAGCTGGCTAGCAGTCCCTTAAAGAGACAGATATGAAGCCTTCTTTATACACACTGCTTCCCTAGATGTTTGCTGGTAGTGCAAAGGACCAGAAGGGTGCATCGCTAATAACAGTGTGGTGAGCTGGAACAACCATGGACCTCAGCGTCTTGTAGATCTGAGGTTAAATCTCTGCTCCGCCACCTGTTATTAGCTGTGTGACCTCAGCCAAGCCACTTCCCAACTTCAAACCTCATTTTACTTATTTGTAAATATGGACAGTAAAATCTGCTTCATAAAAGTAGTTGTGATTGTTGAATAAATATTTGTAAATTGCTGAGCACAGTGCCGGGCACTTAGTGGAAATTCTAGAAATGCTGACTATATATGGTGAACTATTTTTTTTTTTAAGATTTTATTTATTTATTAGAGAGAGCACAAGCAGGGGGAGAGGGAGAGGGAGAGGGAACTGAGCAGGGAGCCTGATGTGGGGCTCCATTCCAGGACCTGGAGATCATGACCTAAACTGAAGGCAGATGCTTAAACATCTGAGCCAGCTGGGCGCCCCTGTGGTGAACCATTTTTAAATGAGTTTGCCTTCTATGTTTCCATAGCATTTTTCCAAATGGTATTAAAGCTGTTGTACCTTGTTTTATAATTATTTGTTTCCATGACATTATCTCATTCATCTTTCCTTGGGGCCACAAGCTTAGCAAAACTTTCTGCTGACTGAATAAAACTCAAATTCCAATGTCCACAATAGTAAATATCTGGCTATTGCCAAGTGACCTAGATATTACAAGCGAGCTTAAAAAGTTCATTCATGTCCGTCTATTCAGCATCTAATTAATCAAGAAATGTTGGTTGGTTTATCTATTTGGGAGGCAATATCCAAAAGTGGTGAAACGTATGGTCTTTGGGACCAGACAGACTATGGTTTCAGTCTTGGCTTTGCCCTTTCCCAGCTGTGTTATTTGGGGCAAGTTTCATAACCTTCTAAGTTTCAGCTTTTTTCTCATCTAACAAGTAGGGCTAAGAATAGTGCCTGCCACATTTGGTTATTGAAAAGATTGAACAGAATAAATGCAGCAAAGAATTTATGATATAGGATATTGGCATAAAGTGCTCCGTGAATGCATTGTAGTGTTATTTTGAAAATACATTTATCGAAATGTTACTATGGGAAGGAAATGAGGTAGGTGTGAGAAATTTAAAAAAAAAAATTATGATCGGGATGACTGGGTAGCTTAATCCATTAACTGTCTGCCTTTGGCTCAGGTCATGATCTCAGGGTCCTGGGATTGAGCCCTATTTCTGGCTCCTGACTCAGTGGGGAGCCTGCTTCTCCCTCTCCCTCCACCCCTCTCCCTGCTTGTGCTCTTGCTCTCTCACTCTCTCTCTCAAATAAATAAAATCTTAAAAAAATATATATATATATATAAAACTTGAGTCTCATCCTCAAGAAGATTGTAGGCTTCTTTGGAAGATAAAACAAACATGGGCAAACAGATAATAATACAAGTCAGTCTATGGTTAAGTGCTTATTAAGTGGAACAGACAGAAATTCTTGAGTCCTGGGACGTGGATCAGTGAAGTGAATTTTCACCCTCTTCTGCCCACTCTCTCCTCTGTCCCCCTTCTTGATGACAGCCATTGACGGTTGACTAGTCTTTCCTCCTCTTCCTTTGAATTTTTAGGATACGAAAGCAAATATTTAGATCAGTAGTCACAAACTAAAATGCCTTCATGGACCAAGTAACGGTTGATGTAATGCAGATATGGAAAGCAACAAGAAATCATGATAGGAGATGACAGCTGAATGAAAAGTAAAAGCCAAGCCTAAATGTAGAAATCACATTCATACATTCAAAAACAGTGTGTCAGCTAAACACAATGCGACCTACAGGTCACTGCTTGCTATCCTTGGTACAGAGTTTCCAGTTTATCACATACTTTAAGTAGGCTGAAAAGCAGTGGCCTAATATACCTCCAGTACTAAGTGACTACCACGTATGAATGCTCACTGTGCACCAGATGTTGTGCTAAGTACTTTAAACTCTCGAAACAAGTAAGGGACTACTGTTATTTATTATTACAGAAAAGGAAACAGGTTCAGAAATGTCACATAACTCATTCAAGGTCACAGAATTTCAATTGGTAGAGGCCAGACTTGACTCAGATATGTATTTTTTTTTTAAGATTTTATTTATTTAACAGAGAGAAATCACAAGTAGGACAAGCAGGCAGAGAGGCAGGCAGAGAGAGAGGAAGGGAAGCAGGCCCCCTGCTGAGCAGAGAGCCCGATGCGGGACTCGATCCCAGGACCCTGAGATCACCACCCGAGCCAAAGGCAACGGCTCAACCCACCGAGCCACCCAGGCGCCCCAGACATGTATTTTTGATGGCAAATTCCACATTCTTGACTACTGTACCGCAAGAATCAGATTTTGGCCAGAGAAGCTTCTGAGAAGATAGTAGGACTTGAGCCGTTAGAAGGAGGATAGGCAGAAAAGCAGATAGACTTTCTGTACCACATTGTTCTTATCTATTTATAGAGTTTTTTTCTCCTTGGTTAGAGTAAATCATTGCAATATCCCTTAAAATTACAATCAATTGATGATGAATCACAGACCTGTACCCTTGAAACAAATAATACATTATAGGTTATTAAAAAAATAAAATTACAGTTGAATATACAGCATTCTGGTGAAATTAAAACATGTCACCCAATAATGATATGAAAAGGAACAAAAGTAAGAGGAATGTGGTCTTGGTTGAAGCCTTCCATAGGCATCCCAGGAAGATTCCAGGATAACTAACAGGCAGCGAGCATTTTCTGAGCTTTTGCTTCATTAATATGCTCGCCTCCTTTGCCAGAAGTCATGAAGGAAACAGCACCTCTCAGGATAAAATTTGGAACTAAGAGTGTAAATATCTAGCGACTCTCCTCCCAGATGCCTCCATAAAATTAACCACAATTGCAACTAGGTGCTTTTCTAATGTTTCCAAGAATATTTTGCTAAGCCTTCATACACTAAGACAGTCTGTGGTTTGTTTTGAATTTTCCAGGCAGGCAGCTTGGCTCATTCTGATTTCACTCAGGGAAAGGCAGAACCAAACTATGTAACTCAAGCAAAAAGCCACAAATAGCTAGTTGATACTTGGGGTCAATCTTAGGAGTTTCAGTTAAAGACAGTAATAATCCTCCAGATGGTATTTGCTTCCCAAGAACTATGCCCCCAGCTCAGACAACTGCCATCATTGGTTCACTCATTGCTGACCTTGCATTAAAAAAGAAAACGCAACTTCTGCAACTTCGAGTTGAGATACAAAGACAGGTATTTAACATTAAGACTTAATTACCTTTGCTTCCTCTAACTGGCTCTCCAGGAGACCGGCCTAGTTAACCTGAATCTCACTGTGGAGTCAAAAGTCTTTGGACAAAAACATGCATCTTTGTCTCTAGCACTTTGGAATGCTAAAGCAATTAAAGGTTTTTTTGTTTTTGTTTTTGTTTTTTCTCCATACCAGGTTAAAAACTATGGCTCATCATTTGTAACTTGTTGGAGAAAACAAATTGATTTTTTTTGATGATCTTCTGAACATGCCGAATTACTTTTGGGGGATTGATACTTGCTTCTCCATTAGCTTCTTTTTTTTTTTTTTTTTTAAAGATTTTATTTATTTATTTGACAGAGAGATCACAAGTAGGCAGAGAGGCAGGCAGAGAGAGAGAGGAGGAAGCAGGCTCCCCGCTGAGCAGAGAGCCCGACTTGGGACTTGATCCCAGGACCCTGAGATCATGACCTGAGCCAAAGGCAGCGGCTTAACCCACTGAGCCACCCAGGCGACCCTCCATTAGCTTCTTATAGGAAAAACCTCTTATGGCTCCATCTGATTTGTCTTAGCTGGAAAGACACCACCTGGTTGTCTGCTTCTCCAACTCTCGTGACAGTGGTCATTTCTAATTGGGTGTCTGTGATGATAATTTCTTCTTTTTAGAATTTAGCCAACTTATAGTCCTCTGGTGATAGGTCTTAACAATTTTCTTCTCCAATGTATATACATTTATTTGGCTGGGGACTACTAATTTAGGGCTTAGTAATCCATTAAAGCTTCCAAATGTTTTCGGAGAGATCTCAGATGGGGTAAACCTTTAATTATCTGAAGAATTTGAAGTCCATTTAAATAAACAATTTCTGAAAAAAAAACTCTCCAAGTGGTTTTCTGGTTACCTTCCTAACGTACATGTGTGCATGGGTATTTGTGTGTAAAACTAACCATAGGTAGAGGGACTCGGATGGCATAGTCTGATGTAGTCAGACAGAAAGTAAACAGAATGAGGAGCCTAGAGAAACTTCCTTGATTTGGAAAAACCTTGACCTTTCCAGACTCATTGCTCTTGGTTTTTCCATTGGCAGTGGTTAGAATTAAGATGGCATTTATAGCTGCCTGCACTGAATTTCTTTCTTTTTTTTTTTTTTCTTTTTTTCTTTTTCATGCTCTGCATTCAGTGTTTATCCAAACGATCTACTTGGTATTGAGAGAAAAGTTCAGTTTTTGTATTCTGATGACAAACTACTTCAGGCACTGTTGGGACCACTCACCCAGGACGTGAACTTCACCTCGTTATGTCAAGATCTCTCTCTAAGTTTACAAATGAGGCGCTGACCCCAAAGTATTGTAAGAGTTTCTGAAATCTCTGCACAAGCTCCTAAAATCAGAATGGAGTAACAGCTCCTTCTGCAATTTCTGCCAATTAACCCACTCCCACACCACAAACCAAAGATTCCACAATAAGTTAAAGAGCAGCGTTAGTGACTCAGATGGAATGATTTGACCCATAGAGCCCCACTGCGATGGTGTTTCACTAGCTGGCTGGTATTTCCCTTTGTAGGAAGAGTGACATGTACCTGGGAGGGGCGGGGAACTGAGGGGACATTACTTGCCCAGCAGCTCCTGTAGTCAGAGTCCTTCGCCTCAGCAGCAGAGTAAATCAGACCTCCAGGGACTGGAACCTGTGAACTCATGCTTTTCCCTGTTAAAAACTTTCAGGGGGAGCGCCTGGGTGGCTCAGTGGGTTAAGCCGCTGCCTTCAGCTCAGGTCATGATCTCAGGGTCCTGGAATCGAGTCCCGCATCCGGCTCTCTGCTCAGCAGGGAGCCTGTTTCCTCCTCTCTCTCTGCCTGCCTCTCTGTCTACTTGTGATCTCTCTCAGTCAAATAAATAAATAAAATCTTAAAAAAAAAAAAAAAACACCTTTCAGGGGCTGCCCACATAGACGGGGCAGGTCCCACAATACAGCAGGAGAGTCCGGAACTTCCCCGATCTACCCTAGTTTGCCTTTAAGCCTTCCCTAGCGCTCCTTTACCCCAAACCAAACTGAATTACTCTAGTTTCCCCACCAATGTCACATCCATTTTTTTTCCCCCTCCATCTCTGACTTATGCTGTTGTTCCTGCCTGGAATGTCTTTCTCCTTTGTCAGCCCCAGAAAACCAAATTATATTCATCTTTTAAGGCCTAGGAAACTTTTTCAGAAACCGTCTCTTATTTTCCAAAGATACGTACTTCCCTTAAAGCCTTGACCCCTTTCTGCCTTATAACCAGACTGTTTACATTTGCTGTAAGTTCTGTGAAAGAGACATCTGCTGCTTATTTGTCTTCATGCATGAGACTCTGCTTGGCATAACTTTTGCAGGGACTCGGTGACTACTTACTGGCTTGCATCTCAAACCCAACATTTTGACCTCTGCAGCTCCTTTCTCGGCACCCATTCCAACCTCCTCTGGAATTTCCTGTCCTGGTGATGGGGACACTGTCCACTCCAGGGCTGGTTCCAGAGCATTTAGCATTGCTAAATTAGCTAATTAGCTAAATTAGCATTGCTTATTCCCTCCGTTCCTTAATCCCTCCACCTCCAACTAACTAATGACACTGTCCTGTCAACTCTGCCTTCTTTAACAACCTTAGACTCGCACCCCTGTTCTTTCCTTCCAAGGTGCTGTAACTTAGAGGTGGTTACCACCATCCCTCACCTGAAATAAATACATCCCAGCAGCTCCTAACTGATCAGTATCTCTCCCTTCTTGCCCTCCCTGTCACTCCCACCTAAATCCATTATTTCCTTTTTTTTTTTTTAATTATTAAAAGGCTTTTAAAAGTTTATTCATTTTTGTAAGAAAGAGAGCAGGAGCTGGAGGAGAGGCAGAGGGAGAAGCAGGCTTCCTACTGAGCAGGGAGCCTAATGTGGGCCTCGATCCCAGGACCGTGGGATCATGACTTGAATCAAAGGCAGACGCTTAACAGACTGAGCCACCCTACTGCCCTAAATCCATTATTTTCCATAGCACATCCAGTATGATTGCTCTAAAATGCAGACCTTCCGTCATTCCCTTGCCTGCGATTCTCAGGATCTAGTTTAAGTTCTTTAACATCCTGTATAAGGTCCTTTAGAATCTTGGCCCTTTGTTCCCTTTACCATGCATATGCCTCTCCTCCTCATTTTCTACCACCCAAACCCCAAACTTGACCCATACTGGATATGTAGATTTCTTGGAAGGCTCTTCGGGATTTCTACAGATGTTTTATACAAGCTTATGTTTTAAATATATTTTAATTATTTAAGAAACTATAATAAAAACATTCATTTAAATGTATATCACAGTCTTGTGTACTGAGGACCATCAATATATTAATTTGGACAACAAGTTAGTTCTTCAGGATGGAATTTCGACTTTTTTTTCTGAGATTTATTAATTTATTTTAGTGAGAGAGAGAGTGCTAGTGTGAGTTGGGGAGAGGGCTAGAGGAAGAGAGTCTTTAAGCAGACACCTCGTTGAGCCGGGAGCCACACACGGGGCTCGTTCCCAGCACCCTGAGATCCATGACCTGAGCTGAAATAAAGAGCCGGATGCTTTACTGATTGAACCACCCAGATACCCTTGGAATTTCTACCTCTTTTGAGTATGTACTTGAAATTTTGCCAAATGCATCATCATTGATTTAAAAACTTGGTGATTTTTCATGGGCTTTTTTTGTTTGTTTGTTTGTTAATAAGGCCAAGTTAAAAAAAAAAAACACAACAAAACTCTGCTCAAGTGAAAATTGCTCTTCATCTTGGTACATGTCAAAGTATATTTTACTAGAGACATTTTATCACTTACTGAGGGTTGGGGTGTTTGTGGCTGACTTGTATATCATGATGAGAAATGCAAGCCATTGTTAAATAATGTTGTGGTTAAACTTTGAAACTAAAATTGCTTTGGCTCCTTGTCTAAGTTTTTAGATTAGTTCATTTGAAGGGTATACTATGATAGAAAGGAAACTATTAAAAAAACCCATACTTTCCCTTTGCATCTATTTCTCTGGGCAAAGTAGGTTTTCTAGTTACTCTGAAATACATAAAATTTTTTTTTAATGGTCAAAACACAACCAAACACAATTGAAATAACTTGGATGCAGAAATCAGTATGAAGCAAAGCATTAACACCCAATTTCTGATATTTATGTTCATCAGACTTTCTGCTGTTCTCACTGATGGATAAGTAAATACTAAAAATATAAAATTTTAAAATAAATTTCCATTAGTAAAATATCATTTTTATCTGTTTTATGTAATTGAGCTCCAAGAAAAATTTTAGTTAAAAAGATACGTTCTCGGGATGCCTGGGTGGCTCAGTAGGTTAAGGCCTCTGCCTTCAGCCCAGGTCATGATCCCAGTGTCCTGGGATCAAGCCCCATATCAGGCTCTCTGCTAGGCAGGAAGCCTGCTTCCTCCTCTCTCTCTGCCTACTTGTGATCTCTGTCTGTCAGATAAATAAATGGAATCTTGAAAAAAAAAAAAAAGATACGTTCTCATGCTTAAGAAAAAAAAAAGTGAGAACCATGAAAGTTGCAACGAGACTGTTCCTCTCTTGATCCTATTAAGGATCTCGATGCCTTAGAGAAAAGAACTGCCAGATGTTCACAGACACATTTTCTGTTCCAGCCAGGATCAACTCTGTTCCAATGGAGACTTGTCTTGTTGGCCTATATGTTCTCAGGGGAACATACTAAGGTGTTGCTGACTTCCTACAAATATGCCTCCATCCCTGACCCAATTTCCCCCACTTCTCTTGGGGTTAGACCTTTGAGAAGCCTCTTGGTGTTGAGCGCATGACCATGCATATTCTTTCCTTTTGCTTTGCTTCCTCTGTCTCCACATGGCCTACCACACACACAACATTGTACTATTTCCAAGCACCCCAAAGAACAGAATTTGCTCTGCAGGACTAATAAATTGCGACAGTGTCAGATAATATCTTGCCACGTGTTTTTGTTTTTGTTTTTGTTTTTTTAGTGAGAAGACACCATACCTCAATGCGGGATTAAATCATTTTTTGGAATTTTAGATTCTTCCTCAGCCAAGAAAATGTGTTCGTATTTATTGTTGCGGAATTTTTCCTCCCTCCAGAATACTACATGAAGGTATGTTTGGTGTTTGTGATCAGCAGGTTACGCACGCGCTGGACTGGTCACATGCTGAACCTATAAAGACATGGAGGCTGGCGGCGCTAATTCCACTGGGTTAAATTCCACAAGGAGGACAGGTGCTTACAGCTGCCCAGAATGGCATTGAGAAATATGAGTTTGTCCTTGTCCTTTTGAACACCATACTGGTTGGATTCCTGAGAGCTTTAATTGTCACCCTCTGAACGGAGCTGGTCTTTGGCTTGGTGTTTATCAGCTCCCAGGCTGAGGAAATTGGGCTTTATCTCTTTCAGATTAGATCACTATAAGCCTCATTGGGTAAAGCTAGTGAGAGGAGGGATGGGGGGGGGGGTAAAGCCCTTACTCTCTTTACTTAAAATGCTTCTGCAAAACCCATACCTTTTATAGAGCAAAGCCCAGGACTCCCGCCCTCCTTCCGCAACCCAGCACAAGATAACTAACTGGGGATTTACTTATTTACTTCTTTCAAGGGCTTTTTAATTAGTAAACCTTCCCCCTAACCAAAACGCTGATCTCTTTCAAGATAAAGCACTTTGGGCCTCAGGTTTCTACTTCTCTCTTTTCCATTTCCTTCAGGTTTTATTAACTCTGGAGCCAGGCGGAGGGAGGCAGTTGTGGGCTGGGGCATTGGGCCCGAGGCGGAAATTTGTACCTTCCTTCCCCTGCCTGCCCCAGGATTCCATTCCATCCTCTTTGGAAGAAAGAGAGAGACAGAGACAGAGAGAAAGAAAGAAAGAAGGAAGAAAGGAAAAGAGAAAAAAACCTCCTGAACTCTGCAGTTATTCTATATGATCTTGATTTTTGTTTTTGTTTTTTGTTTTTTGGGAGCCCAACATGGGGCTTGGAACTCACAACCTTGAGATCAAGACCTGAGCTGATATCAAGAGTCAGCTGTTTAACCAACAGAACCACCCAGGCACCCCTATTTGATCTTGATCTTAAAGGGAAACCTTTCCTCTGGCTTGGGGTCTGGCTGGGTGTTGACATGCTACATGGCACCTTGGGGATGCTGTCACAGGGGCAGGAAAAGCATTTTGCAAAGGTGACAGGCCCATGGCCCCCTCAACTTAGCATCTCTTCGTGGCACAGCCCCTTTGGAAAGGCTCAGGCACCCACTCACCATTTACTGTCCCTCCTCTGATGCCCTGTTCTTTGACCTCCACTAACAAATGACTTCCTGATTACCTAAGCTGGGCCCCACCTGCCTCTGCGGGCCAAGCTGTCACCCAAGAACTGTGCAGGGCTTCATTGAAATTCACGGATCCACTGCGAAGCTACCTCCCTGGGCGTATTTATCTGGAAGGGCGAGCTGGCTGCTTTGGAGTGTCTGGTGATTGTTTCTTTTTTGCCTTTTTTTTTTTTTTTTTTTAACCCATGCAAGGACTGAGAAAGGAAAATTCAATCCTTGCTACTTGTGGAGTGTTGGGTTGGCAGTGTGGGCAACTTAGACATGGGGACAAGTGGGGGTCCCCAGTGGGAAGTAGGGTGAAAGGAGAAAAGATCACAGGATTTCTGAAGCTCGAGTCAGTGGCATTCATGAGCAAATCATCTGTCTCTTGGTTCTTGACCTCCTTTGGGCATTGGGAGGGCTGATGAGCTCATGCTTATGAAGAGTGTAAGCCTTTAATTGAAGTATAATTAATAATCATCTGATAAGTGAATAACAATAATAATGATGATGTAATCCCCTTCCCCCACAGCCCCACTCCTGTTTCCTTGGGTAGTAACATCATGACATGATGTCCCAGTGTACTCAATTAGATGAATGACTGGAGGTGCAGACAGAGCACAGCTATGTGCCTGCTGGCACAGTCCAGGGTTGGCCTGCCACCGAGAAACCCGAGGGCACAGAACAATGCAGCAATGTTCTCTAAGTGTTGTGCTGTTTGGATAATGGACAAGTTCAAGCTGTTTCATGACTCAGGTACTAGGACAACCTACTTGCTTCTTTCCAAAATGGTGGCTCCCCCTGGGGCTGGGGGGTGGGGAAGAGCTGAGTCTGGAACCCTTACTGAGAGTGATGGTTATTTCCCCTGATCCTCCGCCTTGTGCTTTCCACAGGCCCCTGTACTCAGTCAGATGAATGAGTGAGTCTTCCAAGGGGGGGTCGTGATATGTGTGGATTTCTACCTGTGTCTACACCAATGATTATCATAGGGACATCTGGATTAGTTGACCTGACCAAGATTTTTTTTTTAAGATTTTATTTATTTATTTGACAGAGAGAAAGAGATCACAAGTAGGCAGAGAGGCAGGCAGAGGGAGAAGCAGGCTCCTTGCTGAGCAAAGAGCCGGATGCAGGGCTCAATCCCAGGACCCTGAGATCATGACCTGAGCTGAAGGCAAAGGCTTAACCCACTGAGCCACCCAGGCACCGCGACATGGCCAAGATTTATCTTGAGTACCTGATGAGATGGATGAAAAACAGTGAGTTCTAGAAAAAAAAAAAAAATCTTTTTAGTTCCAAGGCTTCTCACAGTTTAATCTAAAAAAACAGAGTCCTCAAAGCGGACCTAAACTTAAGAAAAGTGCTTAGACTGGGAACAGGGGAATAAAAAAATTATGAAGGAGGCAATTCTTCACCCACTTTTGTCCTAAAGTCTTCTCTGGCCAGAAGGCTGAGAGAGGCAGAATGGAATCCCTTGCTAGAAAAGATAATAACACCTTTCATTTGCAAACAATTTACAGTTTATAAAGCACTTTCGTATAGCATGACCTCATCCGAGTCTCATTATATCTAAGTTCATAATCACCAGTTTATACATGTGGAGATTGAGGTCCAAAGTGGCTAAGTGACTCACTCGCCCAGAAAAAAAGGGACAGAGTCACAGCCAAACCCGTGTTTCTAACAAGACATTAGGCCTTCCTCCACCATGGGCAGATTCCACGATCTTCTCTCCTGGGAAGATCAATATTTGATCGATTGAACAAATAGTAATGAATGATCACTGGATGTTGGGCACTGTGCTGGGTGCTGGGGAGACAGCAGTGAACATGACATATGAGGTTTGTGTCATAACATTTCACCACTGTAATCGTCTTGTGCTGCTGGCACCTCTAGGCCATGCTCTCCCTTCACACAGATCTCTAGAAAATTCCTTTCACTGCAACAGTGACCATGTGTTCTGTCTATCTGAGGTACAAAAGGGAAATCTATTATAAAGATTATGGGTGTCTCATAGAATCAAATCAAGTGTTGGTCCATCCCAAGCTTTGGGATGACCACGAACCTTTCCAAGATTCCCAAAGTTTGGGAAGGTCAGCTTCTGGGCTTTCAGCAGTGGAACTGAGGAGGCCTTTTTCAGTCTAGATCATGTTTTTCTTTTTCCAAGTTCATATCCCCAGCAGAGAGAGAGAATCTCATTGTCCCCCACCCCCCTGGCCTAAAGTCTCTACTCTTGAAACAACCCAGGCCTTCTGCACAGGTGTCACCACTGGAGGTCCATCCATGAATGAAAGAGTTGTTCCCAGGACCAGGAAACCAGTGGGTACTAAGGAGGCTGCCGAAAAAAACGTTCAGCCCAATGTGCCCACCCCAGACTTTGGACGACTCCCCAGAGGAAAACAGGGAGGCAGGAAAGAGTTTCCAAAACTCAGTCATCACCTCCCGGAGGCCCTTCTCTCCCAGTTTTTCTGTTTAAATTCTCAGTATTCCATAGAGAAATTTCTGTAAAAAACACAAACAAAATAATCTTTTATAAATATATTCTGGAATATCTATGGCTGATATGGCTGGGATTTTCCTCTAACATGTTTCAGGGGTGCCTGAGTGGTTTAGTTCGTTATGCATCCAATTCTTGATTTTAACTCAGGTCAATGATCTCAGGGATGTGAGATTGGCCGGGGTTGGGCTATGCACTGAGCCCCTGGTGCCTGGAGCCCGCTTAGGATTCTCTCTCTCCCTCTTCCTCTGCCCCTCCCCTTCCCACCCCTGGGTCTGTGTGATCTATCTCTAAAAAACACCACCACAACAAGCAAACAAACCCCCAAAATCGAGTTACAAGAATGCAAAGGGATCATTCTGTGTCATTAGTTTCCTTCCTTGAGCCTGTTTTAAATAAGCCTGTCTTTTTCTGTATAGATTTTTGGGGGATTTCCTACTTGCCTTGTCATCTCCATTATTTGATGTTTCTTGCAGGACAGAATGATTCAATCAATTTCACAAGCAAGTGTGGAGGGTTCATTTGGGTTCAGTGGTCTCTCTTGCTTCCGCGTGAGCTAAGAGCCCCAGCAGTTTTGGGGTATTTGCTTGCGTATTTCCTCTACCATCAACCCTTTGCACAGGTTCCACAAAATGTCCCAGGGACTCTCAGTGCTCTGGTGGCTCTGCTGTGACCCTTCTGTGCTGACCCTGCTGTGATGGGACAACAGCAGCCTGAGGAAAGATCCCCGTGGGAGCAGGGAAGCCCCGGGGGGCATTTGCAACTACAAGAGGCATTTCTTCCCTGGCATCTGATGCCCAGCCCAGCTTCAGACATCGGCCAGTTGCTCTGGGGTCAGGCCAGTTTCTAAAACACATTCAGGAACAACCTTTATTTTGACCCAACGAGGGAAAAGAAAGAAGAGAGACAGCTCGCTTGGCCCTAGCTCAGGTAGGGTGGGCCAGGTCAGGCGGCTCACAGCAGGTGCCCAGCTGTATCTGTTTCCAGCAGTTCCATTAACACTTGGCAAGTATCACTCACCTTCAGCATTTGTAACATGCAATTGTTGACACAACTAATATTACTTCATGCTCTCGGGTCTTTATGTGTTCCCTTGCCATTGTCATCAGAACACAGGATCTATGGGGTTCATTTTCTATAGAGGCTGTGTTTGTCGATGGCAGGGAGACAGTGTATGCCCCCTCTTCCCCAACCTTCCCCCCAAAACACAGTGCCCTCATTTTTATTTCCTGGATTGACGTTAAGCACTTAATGTAATTGCCTTGCAGAAAAAAATAGCGAGAGATGTACAGTCAGCCACACCATGGCCTCATATTTCAAAAACCAGCCAGGCTTCTTTTTAAAGGCTCCTTTACAGGGTGTGAAATCAATCATGTCACGCGGGGTCCCCCATGGTGCAGGGGAGGCAGACGCTTGTCTTACTCTAGAAAGACAGCCAATGAGTTGAGCCCTTCTCCTTCCCTGCCCACACCCCACCTACCCTCGGTGGTTCATCCTACCACTTCCCACTTGGCTTCTCTTCCGTGGGCTTCCTCTTTTATGCTGGCAGCTCGCTCTGTGATTCTCATCTGTTCGGTACACAGAAACCATGACCGTTAATAGTCCACTCTCCTCCCTGATGTCAGCCTGTTCATTGGCCTGGGCCTCTGTTTCCTATAGAGCACTACAGTTCATTCTAGTGACTTTCTCAGTGTGCCTCAGTTCCTGAACCCTGGCCATTCTCCATACCCTCCCCTTTACCTTATCCCCCTGGAAATGCCTTCTTTTTTTGAGCATGACCCAGTCTTAATGCAGACCCAGGCCTGCCTTCCCTCAAGCAATGTTCTCCTTTGCCTCCATGGAGCCAGCCCTCAAGAAGAAGCAGGGAAAAGAGAAAGCTTTAGACAGTTTGTTCTTGTTGATCTATTGTATTCAGGGATGGGACCAAGAATAAAACAAAAACAGCTTAGAAAAGTGAATCCTGTATATAACTAAAGGTTATAGTTTTCTTCTACTTGCTGCTTATCTGCTGATGGAGAATGATCAAGGCTGACCTTAAGAAAATAGCAGCTAAAGAGGGGACCAGGACAAAGGGGTTGGAAAATCGACAAGCCAGGCACACAGCCCTTAGCTGTGCTGTGTTTTACTCACTTTCTGGCCCTGCTGAATGGTTTTGCTGGGGCTCTGGGTGACCAGACCATTTTCCAGAAACCATTCCTTGCCTCTGCCTGCTTGGCGCTGGATTTCCTCTACGTATGACTGGTGTGTGTGCTCTGACACCCAAGGAGGTGAGGCTCTGGTCATTACTGTTTCCTAGTCACCTGCCTTGGAGAGAATAGTCAGAACACACCCATTTTGCCCCTCGACCTGACCTGTTCAGCCTGGCTGCAGGGGGTCCGAAGTCCTTCCCTGTATGTGCACGTGTACACTTACACGGGATGTGCTGGCTAGCCATCTTGGTGTGTTTTCCAATTAATAACTCAAAATCTGAATGTGATAGCTCTTTTCTCCATGTGTCATGAAATCTGAATTTTTGAGGGGTTGTTTTGTCAAGATGCTTGTAGCATCTACAAATAGGATTGTACCAAGGAAATCAAAATACCAGGCTGCACAAAGGAGACTGCCATCTCCCCTTGGGGGTTTCTTCTTTTCTTCTGTTTCCCCAGAATAGTAAGCTTAGGTCTTTTTTTGAAAATCAATTAATTAATTAATTAATTTTTGAGAAAGAGAGAGAGGCACATAAGTGGGGGTGGGGGACAGCAGGCAGAGAGAAAGGGAGAAGCTGACTCCCTGCTCAGCAGGGAGTGTGATGTGGGACTTGATCCCTGGAGCCTGGGATCATGACCTAAGCCAAAGGCAAACCTTTTATTAACTGAGCCACCCAGGTGCCTGTATGCTTGTTTCTTAACTTAGGATGGTGACTGTCTGTTTCTTCAAAGACTTCCTTGTAAATCAGCTTTGATCTTTGTCTACAGTGAAAATGCTGGGAAGGTCAAACTATGCGGAGTGAAAGTGTGAGAAGAGATACATGACACACAGGTCCACAGAGGACAGAGGTCCCCGATGTGGGTGCCCTACCAACTCCATTCTTCTAAGCATAGGCCCAGGGGAGGGCAGACCTCCAGCACCCCCATGGCCATCCGCTTCCTAGGCTAGCTACGGAGTGAGAGAGGTTAGAGGGAAGCAAGGCAGATACTATCCCTATCCTCATGGACAGCAGTCTGGTGGGGAGACAGATAATGTAAGACTATCATTATAGGAAAGATAAATGCTAGAAATATTTTTAAAAAAAGATAACGTGCTATGCTGGTATACAACATAGCCCAGACTGGAACATCAGGGAGGATGACGCTTCTGTGTAGATGTCCAGGATCAGGGGAGATGGTGGGAATGGCGGTGGGCGGGGGCCGGAGGGAGAGAGCACCGCTTTTTGTTGCCAAATCTCGTAGTAGCAGTTGGGGTTGTATTTCACGGCAGTTAGAATCTCCGAGGCAGAAATGAAGCACTCTTCAGATCCCCTGGGAGTTAGTAATAAGTCAATCTGACTAAGTATGGGTCTAATTAATAATGATAGTAATACAACAGTAACACTTATTAAATGCTTGTGTGGGTGTAGGTATTATGCTAAGTGTCAAAGGTCACCTCAGTGAGGCTGTCCCTGGACACTCTGAATAGCAACCCCCTACCTCCTGTGTCCTTTACTCTGTTTTTCTTTTCTCTTCTGTTACCATGTCCGACATTGTTTCTTGTCCGTCTCTTGGACTGGAATGTAACCTCCATGGGGGCAGGCAGTTTTGACTGTTTTGTTCATTGCTGTTTGCCCCAGAGCTTAAAACACTGCCTGGCACATACTCGGGACTCAAAACGTACATATTTGTATTTGTATAAGATTTGTATGAATCATAGTTGTAATGAATGAATGGACAGTATTCATTTAATCTTCGCAACATGTCTATGAAGTAGCCACTATTTGCCTTACTCTACCGATGAGCAAATGGGCACAGAGGGGTTAAGTAATTTACCGAAGGTCACACAGCCGCTGGAGGGTAGAATCAGCACCTAAGCCCAGGAAGTGTGACTCCAGAAGCTCGCACTGCAGGCGTGTGTGCAAAATGGCAAGAGTACATGCCAGTTTGATTTACAGCTTTTCTCCGGTTAAACGGCATTCTGTTTAAAGACTTTGGAAATATGATCCAATGTGGTACTGCAGTTTGAGATACTACTGATTTCATAACACAGGAATCATGGAACTGGTGAAGTGTAAGGACAATCATTGGTTAAAAAAACCGTGTGCCAACCCAGGGAACTTGCAATCCAGATAAGATAAGGAAGTACTGAGTCACACTTTCAGATCCCGTAATATAACCTGAAGCCCATGTTCCTGGAATATTCCTTCCTTTCCACTGACGTCTTAGTGACTTCACGCGGTGTGGTTACTGGGGATGTGACATATGGAACCATGATTTACTCTTTGACTTGTTTGGTGGAACTAAAACCTTAAAAGTTGTGGTGGTGGTGTGTCTGCATTTAAAAACCTAAGAGTTTTAATAAAGAAAAAAGATCGTTTGCCCTGCATATCCATACAGTAGGCCAGAAATTCAGTCTTGATGTGCCGTTTTTCACATCTCTTTACCACTTTGGGCAGAAATTATTTCAGCCTCTGGAATATAAGACTTGTCCCTGAAACTGCCATTCTGACAGTTCTGGCCTCTGACCAATTATTTTTCAGGAATCTAGCTGCCAAGAGTTTGCTTTTTCCTTGATAAGAACGGTTTTCTCTTTGTGTGTGTGTATGGAGTTGTCAGAGAAAGGGACTTGGCTTTTGATCTCAGAAACTTCATCTTCTCCCTTCTGCCCACGTCTGCCTGAATCACTCAGCAGTCCCTAACCTCTTTTTCGAAGAAAGCTATTTAGGAGTTTCGGCATTTATGTTGTTACATCTTTGACCCCTCACTGTGTCAGAATTGGTGAGTAGTTCTGGTCCTTTTCACACATCTGTCTTTATGTTGTCTTTCTGGGTCCATCTCTTTGTGTCTGTCTCTGCTCCTTTCTGTCTCGAATGTACCATATGCTCCCTGGCACACATAACGCAACTTTAGAGTTACAAGAAGTTATGTGTTTACAAAAGAGGGTGTGGAATTGCCACAATTCACTGAGTTACACACTGAAAATCTGTACATTTTGTTCTGTAAAAGGTATACCTCAATAAGAAAAAGAAATTTTGTGTTTACAAATTTGCAGCAAATGTAATGAGGGTTTGAGCATCTGTCATGTGGATTTAAGTAGGGGTCAGTGTTCCCAACAATATCTCCATTGGTATTATTGTTGTGCAAAGACAATGCCTGTGGCTAGGAAAACTGCCATAAGCAACCATTTTTCATAGCTTACGAATGCTCAATTTTTAACTTGGAATTTCTGCATACACAGTTAGAGCCACTGGAAACCCATTACCACCAGGAACTTGAAAACACAGGAACAGTTTCATTGCAGTGAGGACCCATCTAGTAAGGAATCCATGAGGGGGCCTCTGGGGAGCTCAGCTGGTTAAGCATTTGACTCTTGATTTCAGTGCAGGTCATGATCTCAGGGTATGGGATCGAGCCCGGCATCAGGCTCCACAGTCTGCACTGGGTCTGCCTGTTCATCTCCCTCTGCTTCTTCCCTTACTCCTTCTCTCCCCTCTCTCTCTCAAATAAATACATAAAATCTTAAAAAAAAAATAATGTATGAAGATTAGACCAAACACCTTCTCGTGGATGCCTAAGACAAGTAATTTTTTTTCTCATCCTCAGATTCCTCATCTGCAAAAGAGGATAACATTTGCTCCTGCTTTATTCCTAAGGTTGTTATGAGGAAAATTACCTTTAAGCCAATGAAGCATATATTTAGTGTCACACAACGGCATCAAAGTCTGTAAGCACGAAAGAAGGAAAAAGCATGCTACCTGCATTCACAGAACTTGGGAACAAGCATAGGAAGGACGACCCATTGATATATGTTTACAATAGAAAGTATCACATCATCTAGGTGACAGGGAGCAGAGTGGTCCCAACTCAAGTAAAAGAAACTTTAATTCTGGCTGGTGCCCAATGTCTGGCACAGACATTGCAATGAGACCTTGATGGGTCTCTAGGACAATCCAATGAGTCTGTTAACTGTAAGGCGCGATTCAGTGATAAAATACTACTTGTTACTTCTGCTGGGGCCACTATTTACCTTCCGCAGCAGCCATGGTCCCTCTAGGTAATAAAATAGCATGGTGATTCTAAGAAAGGACCACCTTCCCAGCTTCTGGAACTTCGGGGTAGGCATGACTGACTATGGTATCTTTCAGTCTCAAAGGAGGGGAGGATACATCCCAGGTCCCACCAGATAGAATCAACACCAACCAAAGGTTAACAGTTAAATTCTCTTTCCATCTTCTAACATTTCCCCCAAGTTCCTCTCAGGTGGGCCCCTTGCCCCCCAGCCCTCTCCCCACTGCCCCCATCTATCACCACATCAACTCTTCTCCCTTACGAGGATCAGAGCAGGCTCTGAGTTGGCCCACATTCAAACCCCGACGATATCAATTTCTAGCGTGTTATAGGGAGCACCTTCCTTTAATCTATAGATAAATTTTACATCTGTAAAATGGGAATGAAAATGACAGTACCCACTTCATAATGTTGCTGGGAAGGTTAAGTAAAATAAATGTATCTGGTGTATAACACTTAAAATAGTATGTCTTATATTATCACCTGGAGTGCATGTCGCCAGATTATGGCTGTGGGCCAAACCCAGACATGTCCATTTGTTTGTGGAACGTCCAAGCGTCCCGTCACAACAGCTGGGTGGAAGAGTGACAGAGCTGTTATGTCCTACAGAGCTAAGATACTGTCCGGCCCTTTGCAGAAAAAGCTTGCTGACCTCTGACCTGGAATGATGAGAGGAGAAAACTGGCTTATGCGACATTGACAACCAGTTAGATTTTGTCCTTGGTGGGCTCGCCAGTGCCTTTCCCTCCTTATTGTTGGTTCTTAGTGTCTAATGATGTATGGTATGAACCCCTTATAGTGGAGATATCCTTATAGGGAGCTCCACAACTCAGTACCATGGACATTCCTGGGATCTGTTTATTTCCTCCTGCAGTCCAGTATTAGTAGAGAAGGACTACATGGCAGATGTGGGGAAGGTGGGTGACCAATTTCAGCTCTTTTTAGTTATGGCATAATCTCAAATGGAAACTGCAGAATACTGTAAGGTAAAAGGGGCGTTGGTATTATCAGGTGATATCCTAGTCACCAAGCGGAGGGAAGCAGCGACATGGAAAAAGAAGCAAACCATGGCGGGTGGCTTGAAATTTCCTCTGACCTTTTCCTCTGCGCCTTAAATTAAGAGCCCTGTAAAGTCCAGTCTGATTCCATTTAAATATTTTTAAAGCACATGCAACATTATTGCTATTCTTTGTTTTTTCTTTTAAAGATTTTATTTAATTATTTGACAGAGAGAGAGCGAGAGAGGGAACACAAGCAGGGAGAGTGGCAGAGGGAGAAGCAGGCTTCCCGCCAAGCAGGGAGCCTGATGCGGAGCTGGATCCCAGGACCCTGGGATCGTACCTGAGCCAAAGGCAGATGCTTAACCACTGAGCCATCCAGGCATCCCAATACTATTGCTATTCTAAGATGTACAGAAATCTGGGTAGATGGGGATTGTGTAGTGGAGCAGTATTTCTAGGGTTTCGCCATTTGCATGTTGGGAAGAGCACCCAACTGGGTCCAAAAAACATTGCCACGATCTAGATGGGACAACAGGAGGGGCACCTGGGTGGCTCAGTTGGTTGGGCAGCTGCCTTCGGCTCAGGTCATGGTTCCGGCGTCCTGGGATCAAGTCCCACATCGGGCTCCTTGCCCCGGAGGGAGCCTGCCTCTCCCTCTGACTCTGCCTGCCACTCTGCCTGTGCTCTCTCTCTCTCTGACAAATAAATAAATAAAATCTTTAAAAAAAAAAAAAAGATCATTTAGATGGGACAACAGGGGCATGGTGTTCCCTCTCTTAGCCTCAGGTTCCCAGTAGAGACAATCTCTTTGTTAACTGATGAAAGATAATAAATGGAAACACTCAAAGAGCAGTGTGTGGCTGTGTATGACTGTGTGGTGGGGTGTTCTGTAAGGAAGGGATTGTAAGCTTTCTTTTGAATGGTAGATGCGGCAAGAAGATACTCTAAAATGAGCTTCAGTCACAGCTGTTTTCACCTACTGCCCCTAGGCCATCTACATCCATTCCCCTTTTTCATCCAAGGGAAGGTTGCTTTGGACCACAGCTCTCATCAAGGCGGAGAATGAACCTAGTGTTCACTTGTGCACACATGTCATCCAGAGACGTACAGTCCTAAAATCACTGGTTTTGGGGAGTTGTCTCTTGTCAGTGCAGAGGCTTTTCTTAGTTGAATAAAAAACAGATGCTCATTAATTTTAAAGATTCATTAAAAAACCAACATTTGGGGCACCTGTGTGGCTCAGTCGGTTAAGTGTCTGCCTTTGGCTCAGGTCATGATCCCAGGGTCCTGGGATCAATCCCTGAGTGGGCCTCCTTGCTCAACAGGGAGCCTGCTTCTCCCTCTCCCTCTGTCTGCCACTCGCCCTGCTTATGCTCTCTCTCTTTCTTTGTCAAATAAATAAATAAAACCTTAAAAAAAAAAGAAAACAAACAACAAAAAATAACCTCACCAACATTCATTGAGCTCTCACTATATCCCCGGCACTGTAGTCAGTATCTGGGACCGCAAGAGTGGACAGTCATGGTCCCTTAATGACCTCAAATCCCGCCTTGAAATACTCTCTAACAGTCTCGTTCTGAATGCACGCTCCTTTACTTTGTTACAGTCAGCCACAACTGGGAGGCTCTCTGACCCCCTGTGCACGTCGCCCTCACTGTCCTTCCCCTACTCTTGATGCCCCTCCTTTCAGTTTCTGCTTACTTTTAGAGTTTCTTGCCCACTAAAGTGCAAATGACAGTTCAGGAGAGTTTTCTTCCTGGGGAACTTGCATTAGAGATCCACGTCCTCCCCAAGGCACTTTCCCTGCTGAACCTGGATTTGGCCTCAGGACCCATCTGTCCTTACCAGTCACAGTTGGCAGTCAGGTCTTCAACTATTCATCATGCTTTAAGCCAAGACTGAAAATTCAGGGATCAGATAGCAAACACTAGGTTCAGTTTTTGTGGGGAAGAGGGAAAGGATAGGAACAGGGGTTTTATGTTTTTTTTTTGGGGGGGGGGAGCCCTGCAGAATGAGATGACAGAGATACAGCCTGTCCCTGTTATATATAAGGTCCCAACTTAGCAAAAGGCATTGCCCAAGGGTGGCAATTATCCTGCAGAAATGTTCGCTACCAAGAAGAAAGTTGGAGATGATCTTCGCTGAACTGAAAATCTTGTCACAGAGAAAGTGAGGAGTGTGGAATTTATATCCCTATAAAGGCACAGCTACTCAAAATACCCAGCGTAAGTGGAGAATTCAGAGCAGAAGCACCATGCATAGAGAAGGCCCCCGAGGTACTTTAAGGTGCCTAAGTGAACAGTTGGCCTCAAGAAGAATCTAATTTGAATGTTTCAGAGCAATCATACAAGGAGGTCTCTTTTAGAAAGTTCTACCATCTCGTGCACTGTGTTTGACAGAGATAGAGTCCAAAGAAGGACAATGAACACATTCATTAATGAGGACTCAACTTGCTATTGTACTGTCAAAAAGGCTCACCAATTTAAATGATATTCTAAGCTTTCACAGTATTTATTTTTTAAAAGGTTTATTTATTTATTTGACAGAGAGTGTGTGGGGGCCAAGGGGCAGAGGGAGACGGAGAGGGAGAGAGAATTCCATGCCATCTCCACCCCCCAAGAACGCAGCCTCACACAGGGCTCGATCTTAGGACCCTGAGGTCAAGATCTGAGCCGAAACCAAGAGTTGGATGCTTAACAGACTGAGCCACCCAGGTGCCCCCAGCTTTCACAGTATTTAAATGTGAAAGAATGCATTAAACTTGGGAACCTGCTGGGATATAGTAGATTGTAAACATCTCCATATGGTTATAGAATTTCAAATGCATCATTATGCCCTCACGAAAATGATAATATATAAATGCAGGAGAGCTTAGTTCAAGTAAATGCATTATTGGAGTTGACAACGAAAGCGTGGACACCTTTAGGACTCATAGGTGGGCTCACTGCCGATCTCTGTGGACCAAGGAACCAACTTGGTATCATCTGGGCTCTCTGAAAAAGCTCTCTTTACAATGTATCGAACTGCGAGTCTCTGAAGCTCCTGTCCAGCTGTCAAAATATTGGAGTCACTTGTCTACAGGTATGTGACATGTCACGGCTACATTAATAAGCTGCAGAAATATGCATGAAGTTATATTTCTGCCTCACATCCCATTACCAATATGAAAATAGCATCGACTGGTTTGGTCATTTGTATTGATAATTAACTAGGAAGCTTTAAAATTCCCATTTCCCTAAAAGCTATGTTTTTATAAGTGCTTGATTTTTTTTTCCTCTCAATAATTTTGGGAGGGAGTTTTCAGTGTTTTTACCAAATAAGTATCTTTTTTGTAACTTATAAATGCACACAGACATAAAAAGTATTAACAATTAAGAGCTCATAAGATACCCCTGTTATTATTATTATTATATTACTACTACTGACCCCTATGATTTGTTTTAATTGGATTTTAAACACAGGTTTAACATCATATGTATACAGACCCTATGGTTATCTTAACCAGCAAGATTAACCTTGAACTGTTCCTTTGAGGGTATTGTCTCATTAGATGACTCTTCCTATCACTTCACAGAGAAAGAGTCAAGCCTTCTGCAGTATTTAGAATCATATTTCCCCCCAAATGTGGCTGTAGTGGAGTAAAATAAAGAGCAGACTTAGAGCTGGGGTTTATGCCCCGACTCTCAACAACCTAGATTACCTGTTACTAAAGGGACCTTTTGTTTAAGATTTCAGAGCCTCAATTTTGCCATCCCTGAAATGGAAACCATAGTTTTTTTTTTTTAATTAAATAGCTCATTTAATTAAAAAAAAATTTAATAACAATCTTTGAGAAAAGCCCTGGGTAAAAACTCTAACATTAAACAAGTACAAGACCTTGAGGACATTCTGGGATAATTTACTACACCATGACTTTATCAGTCTCTGTAGTTCTAACAGTAATGGTTTGGTCACTGGTAGTAGACATCTTTTTAATTTTTTTTTTTAACCTGCCCAAAAAAACTTTACATCTTTTTCTGATGATAGTGAAATGATTTTCCATGGAGACATCTTTTTCCTACTCCTTATTCCACGTGACGGGAGAAGACCTGCCCAACGTGATGTAAATGTGGCCAAAGTACCAAAACCCTCTGGACACAGTGACTGGTTCGGGAATGATTCTTTCAAGATGAAACCAGGTAAATAAAAACTGGACTCTGGAATTTACTGGGCAGGGATTTTCTTTCAACGAGAAGAAGTAAGGACATTAGGAAGTAAGTCTAGAGGTGCTAATGGTCATCTTACCAGCAGATAGACCGATTTATTGAAGCTAACTATAAATGAACTATTGAAACTAACAGAGAGAACAGCAGGAGATGGAGAAGAACAGATCCTGAATTGCGTCATTGGAATCCCTGGCCTCATCATCCCTGAGGTTTCACTTGTGCACCTTTTAGTTCTCCAGCCCATGGATTTTTTTTTTTTCCACTTCAGACTTTGGAGTTAAGTTTCTGTCACTTGCCATGAAAAGAGACTTGACTGATTCACTTACTTCTCACTATGAAGGAGATGCTCTATAAAGAGTCCACGGCCAAGCTATGTATGACTCATGGTTGCGTCAAGAGATCCAGGGTGCTAAATGTCAGTGATATGGTGTGTGATGGCCTTCACCCCATCTTCTGCTAGACTGCCTAATAGACCTTGAGTCTGGATCTTCAGAGTCTAGGCTCTCAGCACTGCAGCCCACCTAACTGCAGCTAACAGGTGAGTCTGCTCTTTTGTTCAGGTTGATGCTGGCTTTTAACCCTTGAGCTAGGATACGCTTCTAATAAATCCTTATAGAACCCTTTCTGATGACTCAACTCCGCCCGATTCATTCGGGATTTCTTACTGTCTGCAGAAACTTAAATATTACCTGAATCGCACCCTCCCGCACCCATTGGCTTTCTTGGACTTTGATGCCTGGACTGGATTGGAGCTTGCTCTGAATTACTCCTGACTATAACACCAAATTTGAACTCCTGACCACCATCCTCCTCTACCAGAATGGGACCAAACTTCCTTTTTCAGTTTTTCCTGGCTCCTGGACAATTCTTACTTACCCTTCTACCGTTCTTTAGGAGTGATGAAAGCCATTTCATTTATAGATCTCTACGCTTAGATATAACGAGGCTATATCAGGATCTTGAATGTGCTTTTTAAAACTAAATGCAAGTTTCAATTTTTCATGTACCAAGTGCCTATCCCCCACCCACAACCCCGAAATCAGAATCATGCCGGAGTTCTCTAGCCAGACTCTACTTGGGAAACCAGCCAAAGGAAATCTCTGCAACAGACTGGTCCAGCCCAATTAGAGGAGCTGGAGTACGTGTTACTCCAACAAAAAGAAGGCCTGCCCAGAGTCATCCAGCCCGTCCTCATGCTGGCCCAGCCAAGGCAGGAAAAGTGGAGAATGGCCACTAAAGACAGAAGTGACTTCATGCTCTGTGTCTGGAATTGCCTCTGAGCTTGTCCTAGCAATGGACATTGGGTGCTGACCAAGAGGACTTTGATGATTGTTGGTAGCTTTGGGCAAATGGGTCGTTTGCTGGGACGACTCTTCTCATTTCCAGGTTGGTGCCTCAGTCTCCATGTCATCTGAAGCAATGAGTCCTGGGTTTCCTGCCTGGATGTGGGAACCTGAAGACAGAGCTCCAAGACTTAGTCTACTTTAAACTGAGGAGCCAGGGAAGACTGCCTAGCCCAGACCACTGAGGTAGCCATGATTTCCTTCTTTTCAGATAACCCAGGATCATGACCAGCCCTTGGACTCTTGAACCTCTCAGGGCCAATGGAGAGGACATGGGTCCAAGTGAGGAGTTCAGAATGCCTCCAAGACAACTTAAACCAGGAAAGGAGAGTAGAGTCCCATGCCAGAATTTAAAGGGGGGCCCAAAGTCAAAGGAGGCCAATTCTTTCGTTAAGAGCTGACCAAAGGGCTGAGCACCCAGGAAGTTGAGGTCAGAGGAAATGGAAGACTGCCAGGAGGCCATGCAGTGATCCCGCCCCTCCCACCGCAGTCCTTGGATTTTTGTTCATGGCTGGGGGGAGGGAAGTGGTGGTGAGTCCCAGTCCTGCACTGTAAACTGAACCGTGGGTGACAATTCCATTTAAACAATAAATGCTGGCTACACCCTAGGCTGGCTCAGCAAAGTCTATTAAACACATCATATAGGAACAAAGATTTATGCCTACAAGAAATTTGTTCTGAGTTAAAAAAGAAACAAAACAAAAACCTACCAATGAACTTAGGCACACACCTTCTGTGTAAAGCTGGAGACAGTCTGTCCTGTACCTGGGTAAATGCAGAGTAGTTTTGAACATATGGTAAGTGCTCGATGACCACTTTATGTTTGATAGATTAGTTATTCTATAAAAGTTTATCATGTTCTTTTCATTTGTTTTCTTTTTTTTTGTAACTCATTTTCAATAAACTTCTGTATATGACATGCAGAATCCTAATAACAGACACGATCCATGTCAGTGTGCCTTAATTCTTCCTTTTCCTGGAATATATTTTTTGAGATATATATCACATATATAATAGGTATTATATACAAAAATCTGGTATAAATTTAAAAGGAAAATTTGTTTCTTTTGAGAGTTAATGGAAGACTTTTACCAATCACGTAATAAAGCATAGCTTTTCCTTAAAGATAAATTCTCCATTTCAAAAGTTGGTGACAAGGACAGCAGGGATAAAGAATTTCAATGGTTTAAATTTAAGGTCCTGGGTAAAGTCCAACTGGAGAATATGTTGTGATTATGAGAAGTTGGCTTTTTTTATCTGATTATTTTTTACAGAGTCAGAAACACCCAGAGGGTAGTCAGGGGCACTGAGCAGTGACACAGTGAAGAGGGCCGGGACATTGTCCCAAGGCTGTAGGACACCACGTGCTCTGCCCAGCTCCCTGTGGAGGTGGTTCAGCTCTCAAGAGTCAAACAGATAGTTATTCAGGCCCAGTTCTTGAATTTCAGCATATTTCAGCTTGTGAAAAGACAAAAGCCAATTATTGATAGCTATGCTGACCTCAGATCTGTGGTCTATCTTAGTGAAATGATCTTCCAACCATATCATTGCCAGTTAGAACATGTTGATACAAGTTTAGTGAAAAAAACAAACAAACAAACAAAAAACCCCAAACCCAAGAAATAGATATTCTCCTTGAATTTTGTGTTTTCAGTCACCAACGTGGTTTTAATCCTGCTAACTCTTTTTGCCAGCCAAGCTCTCTCTTCTGTAAGATCATTCCAACCTCCTGGGAATGACTATGGGATCATATTATCCTCAGACTGTGGTTAGCTGTGACCTGCCTCTCTGTCTCCCCCCAGAGAATGTGTCTCCTAAAGGGTCGGAGCTGGATCTGGCTCAAATCTCTAGCCTGTGTTGGGCCAACAAGTGTTTTGAATATGGCAGGTGCCCAGTAGCTATACTCTGGAATTTTGAAGTTGAGCTAAACAAGACCTTGCTATCATCGATTGATAATTAAAACAGGATTCAGATTAGGACTTTTTCCTTCCCAACTTCAGCACCCACAGACTCCTGTGGAAATCCCAGGAGCCCAGGTGCCCTGCATCTTCGTAAGCCAGCCCCACTCCCACCGAAGGTCTTTTCCCAGGCTAACAGCAGCAGCTACCCCACGCCTTCCCTGCACTGAAGTCAAGGCTTCTGATATTTCATGATATCTTTAAATCATAGCCATACAGGTACCTTTTTCTGAAGCTCTGTTACATCCTTGCTGGACATGTTTAAAACCTGTTATTTATGAACTTTGCCTCAACCCGGAAGGGTGATTCCCTTTGCTAATTCATCTGTGTGGACAGTGAGGATCCCTGATTTAATGAAATTCCTGTTCCTATGGAAAAAGAGAGACAACAAACAAGTAAACAAGTTAATTTCGGATAGTGACTACACAACGAGGGAATTACAGCTGGGTTCTGATGTAGTTAGCACTGCTTTAAATATCAACATCAGGGAAAATCTGTCCAAGAGGGTGACATTAGTGCTGAACCCCAAATGAGACAAAGGAGACTGGCAAGGTAAAGAGCATTCATTCACAAGGACCAGCATGGGCAAAGCTCTGAGGAGGGTAAGGGCTTGTCACTTTATTAAGTTATCTATGCATCTGTTTGCTTTCTCTGCTAGAATCTGAGCAAATATTCTAGTTCACCTACACACTTGGAAAGGACTTTTCTTGCTAGTAACTGGGCTTTCCATCCCCAGCATCCCTCCAGCACAGCTGGGACACCCTATTACATTTATAAGCATATTCTTTATCCTTCAAGACACAATCGAAACCCCGCCTTGCCTTCCTATCTTGGTCTTCAGTGAATTAATCTCGTATTTGTTTTCTCTTGGTTTATCTTGCCATATGAAACATGGGTCATCACTCCGGCGAAGCTTACTTTCAACAGATTTCCTAAGCATCAACCTTGTGCTGGGCACGGGATTAAGGCTTGGGACCTAAAGACAAGGTCTTTAGTGTGGTAATTGCTCTGTGACACATACATGTTTTGATAATTAGACGTGCAATATAGATCGCTTTTTCCAGCAATGGTGTGGACAATTGATTGAAAAGCAACCAGACTGTATATAGGGAAAACAGTAAGTACGTGTAGCTATATGCACGTGAATGTGTGTGTGTGTGTGTGTGTGTGTGTGTGCGCACGTGGTGTTGTAGGTAGCTGCTGTTTTTGTAGCACTAACACCCATCCCCCCTTTTTCCCTGGAAAGAACACCCTGTTTTCATTGATTATCACCCCCCTCCTTGCCACTACTACTGTTCCATGAGGTTGGGTGAGATTGATTCCAGCTTTAGATTCCAGAAAGACCGTGTCATAGGTCCTGGCTAATCAACACCAGGTAATCCTGAACTTTTTGCTAGAAAAAAAAAAAATGAGAAAAGCTTTCTTTCCTTTGGGGTGGTTGAAAGGCTAGGATGCATGACTGGGGCTCTGGAAGATATCTTACCATCATGGGGGAGGAGCCTGTGGAGAGCAGAGCCCCATACAGAGAAAATCTGCCATAAAATATAGGGAGGAAGTACCATGATGAGCTCCTAGATCTAGCTGGACCCCTGTAGCTCAGTTAAATGAACCAAAAAATTCCCTTTCCTATTTGATTTGAGTTGGGTTTTCTGCTACTTGCAACCCAACTATTCCTAAATGATAGAGATGAGGAGGAGCCTAAGGGACACTGACGTTAGTTACCCAAGATCCCACAACTAGGAAGTAGCTGTATTTACTTTATTTATTTAATTCTTTTTTAAAAAAAAAACGTGTTTCTAAGATTTATTTATTTATTTATTTGACAGACAGAGATCACAAGTAGGCAGAGAGGCAGAGAGAGAGAGAGGAGGAAGCAGGCTTCCTGCCGAGCAGAGAGTCCTATGTGGGGCTGAATCCCAGGACGCTGGCACCACAACCTGAGCTGAAGGCAGAGGCTTTAACCCACTGAGCCACCCAGCCACCTCAGCTGTGTTTACTTTTAAACCCAGGAAACTGATCTCTGGAGACTTTGCTCTAGATTACCTCTTAGGTCAGGGTGGGGAGAGAGAGGAACAGATGGATTTGGGAGATGTAGAATGTGCAGACAGGCTGAACATGGTGAATCAGGGCATCATGACTTACATGTCAGGGAGATGATGGTATCACTCATGGAGAAAGAGGAATTACCATACAGAGGACATATTTGGGCGTGGAGAGGAGTTGGAAGAGATGAGTTGTGTTCTTGATGTTTTGAGTATGGGGTGTCTATGGGGCATGCGAATAGAAATGCCTGGACCACAAGTGAGCAAAAAGCTCTAGGCCAGATTCACTCAGTCCTTTAACAAGTCCTTATTAAAGGTTAGCTCTTGGGAGCCCCTGGACTAGATTAATGGGGATATATGGGAGAACTCCGTAGTCACAGACTTTTTCGACTTACAGAGTTTATATTTGTCTGAGTTATCAGTATATCAGTGATCTTTGGGGTGATATGTGTAAGTGAGTGTACCCAGGGATTGTATATAAAGCAAGAATAAAACAAAATCGAACTTCTGTATCTCAGTTTCCTTATCTATAACTACCCCATGGGGTTGTTACAAAGGTTAGGCTTTTAGAACGACACTTTGCATATTGAGCCAACTGTATATCTTAACCGTGATGAGTGAGAGGTGCTGCTGATGTTGTTAATAAAGGGGGGTGGGAAGTGTCAGAAGTTAGGGTTAATGCATAACCTGGAGGTACAATTGTGCTTATCACAAATGATTCTAGTCAGGCAGAATGAAATCAGAAAGGATACAAAATTGAACTTCAGCTCTTCCTGTTGCAATGCTTGCCACTATATACTTAAGTGTTGAGAAAAGCAGACTTACTCGGCTTTCCAGTACCCCAGCTTCTATTAAATTAAATTTAAATGAATGTGTCATTTAGCTAAATGCCAGAAATACAAATACAAACACAAATGGGATATTGCCTTTTTCCTCAATGATGTTTATGTCCTTGTGGCCCTCATTAGTGTCAACTTCTTGCCTCTGATGAGCACTTGTAGACCTTTCTTCATTGATGGACAGTCAGGTCTTAGCCTCAATACGGAACTCAGCCATTACTCTGGATTTGTATACACACTCACACACAACATTAAGTCAAAGCCTTTGCACAGTGACTTGACTGAAAGCTTAGGGAGGCACGTGGCATGGACTTCAGGCATCCTTTCTCTGCTCACTGAGAACACCTGCAAATGTATACCCTTTTTCTTATGCAAAACAATACCTATACCCTAGAGCTGCTTGCTGGCCTCTGTTTGCACACCCAGGGACTCAGCAGGTGCTTTGAAGTTTCACTTTAAAGAGTATGATTACATTCTTAGACAAAGGTCATCTTCCCGAGTTTCTTTTTTTTGTTTTTTTTAGTTTTTTTTTTTTTTAGATTTTATTTATTTATTTGACAGAGAGAGATCACAAGTAGATGGAGAGGCAGGCAGAGAGAGAGAGAAGGAAGCAGGCTCCCTGCTGAGCAGAGAGCCCGATGCGGGACTCGATCCCAGGACCCTGAGATCATGACCTGAGCCGAAGGTAGCGGCTTAACCCACTGAGCCACCCAGGCGCCCTCTTCCCGAGTTTCTACCTGGGGAGAGAGTGGTGGTTTACTTAGAGATAGACTATGGTTTTCTATGAAATATTTATATACCAACTTAAATATATATGCATTGTTAGTAAAAAAAAAAAAAAAGGCATTATGCTCTATATGCATTTTTGTTGTCTGCTCTTTTTCAATTATAAGTATCGTTAAAACATTTTTGGTGTCAGTATCTCAGATCTAGAACATGATTTTTAATGGCTACATATTACTTTATCTGTGGCTATCATGTAATTTTTGTATGTAGTTTTGACATTAAAGCTGTTCTCAATGTTTCACTTTCATAAGTAATTCATTGGAGAACTTCCTTGGGTCTTAATCCTGTGGGATCTCTGGCACCTAGAGCAGAGCCTGGCACTTAGTAAATGCACACTAAAATATTTGCAGAGTGAATGAACGAATATATCAACTCAATTTCCATCCCAGGGGCTAGAGTTTCTTTTCATACTGTGTATTATTTAAGTCCAAAGTTTTCTCTTTAATAATAGCTGCAGTTATCACAGAACTGTGTAAATCAAGGTCCCAGTTCCAATGGGCAGTTTCGGTTACCATGATACTACACGAAGTGAGAAGTGAAGACTGTATTACTTTGTTTCCTTAATTCAAAAGTAATGTATGCTAACTTTAGACGATTTTATTTATTTACCTGACAGACAGAGATCACAAGTAGGCAGAGAGGCAGGCAGAGAGAGAGAGGGAAGCAGGCTCTCCGCTGAGCAGAGAGCCCGATGTGGGACTCAATCCCAGGACCCTGAGATCATAACCTGAGCCAAAGGCAGCGGCTTAACCCACTGAGCCACCCAGGCACCCCTAACTTTAGACAATTTAGAAAATGCTTATAAAGAGAAGGAAGAAAGGTGAAATCATCTGCAATTAAAGCACTCTTAATTAAATTAAGAGTTAATCACTATGACATTTTGATATATATATTCTTTTTAATCTTTTTTTGTGCAAATATATGGCTTTCTTTTTTTTTTTTTTTTTACAAAAAAGGAGGGGTAATATCATGCATACTATTTAGTAACTGCATATGTGTGTGTGTGTGTGTGTGTGTGTGTGTGTGTGTGTGTGTATGGTGAAGAACTGCTTATGCCATTAAATATTTTTCTTTTACATGGTTGTTATTGGGTTCCCAGGATTACATTTTATGGATGAACTGCAGTATTTTTAACTAATCTTTCATTGTAGGTGAAATACATACTATTTTGTATAAACCACAGAAAAAAATTCTAAAATCTAATATTTATGGCTTTGTAGTTTTCAAATGTTGCACTATAAAGATATACTAATTTTTTAAAAAACAGAAATACATACTATTCTATATGCCGTAGTGGTATAGTTTTGGAAAATAGATCGAGAGAAAAATAGTGGCACTTTTTCATGTCCTAGTTGATATACTTCTGTACTGTTTGAAAATTTTGTCAATAATATGTATTAATTTTATAATTAAAAATAGACAATGAAAAATGTTTTTAAATTTTAATTTACACCTAGCACCCAGACCTTGGTTTCTAATACCTTTCTCCAGTAAAAGGAACCTGGACTTCTTGGGGGAAAAAAAAAAAAGATTAACTCTTGGGCTAGGGTAGGGCAAATTCAAGATGATCCTGGAGCATCTTACTACACCAGAGTAAAAAAAGCTCAGAAAAGAAAAAAAAAAGTGACATGTCTAAAGGACTTGGGCACCAATGTGAAAGAGTTTCCAGTGGCCAAGTCTGGAATAGTATGAGTTGCACAGTAAATGGTATTGAATTATAACCCAAAGTATAAAATAAATATCCATGAGTTCAGAACATGATGCAAATAATAGTAATAAATAATAGAAATATAATATAAATAACTGAAGAAATAAATAAATGGGGGGTTAGGGGAGGAGACAACTCTTCCTTATAGAAGAACTCCAAAGAATTTAGAGATTCTACACAACCTGCAGGAGGTGGAGCTTAATCATCTCCTGCCCCTGTACCCCCCCCACCCATGCTGTGAAAATAAAAGAAAAACCCACCCACTTTGAACCGGTGAGCTATGTTCATTGAGCACAGCCTGCAAAGGGAAGAACAGTAACTTAATGGAGGAAAGCGCCACCTGGGCAAGGTGATTCCCACCAACGTCACAGAGCGTTGGACCAATGCTGGGGTCTTCCTTTTGGTGACTGTAGCACAGTTCTGTCAGAATGAGAACATGAGGGGAGAGTCCCTGAGATACACTGGAACCCTTGGCGCTGTCTTTGTAACTTTTCTGTAACTGTAAAACTATAATAAAATCAGGAGTTATTTCAAAAAATTAAAAATACTTCCATCAACAAACACGCCTATCAGGAAGTATTTTTGCAGATTAGGAAACCGAACCACTTCTAACCCTTCAAATTATACCTAATCATGTTACTATAAACACTATGAGTTAGCATCACATTTTTAGGCCCACCCCACCCAAAGCTTGCATTTTTAATACTGTCTTTGTCCTTTTTACAATAGGGCGACTTTAGGCATGCCTGGGATATTACAGCTCTTCCTCTAATCCTGCCCCACCCCTGACTCAGGCTTCTGATATAGTGGTGGTGGGGGGGGCATTCTCTGTGCTGGAGGTTAGTTGCCTGGGGCTCATTGAGCCCAGGGGGGATTTTCTGGGCAGGCACTGATGCTTTGGATCTTTTACCTTTCAAACTAGGTTCCCTCACTCAAACAGTCTTGGTAAGGGAAAGAGCTACTTTTGTTAAGGATTTTAGACTGTATTCGAAGGGTAAGAGGAAGCTTTTGAAGATTTTAAGCAAGCAAGGTACATAATCTGAACTAAGAGGGAGGGCTGGAAGAGTGAGTTTCAGAGCAACATTAGGGAAGCCCCCAGGGGGAGATGCAGTAGGCCTAGAGCAGGGGGCTGACCGTGGGGTGGGGGAAGGACTTCTGATACCCTGATAGTGAGTAATGATAATCATAAACATTGATACACTCCTGTGGAGTTTACATGGCAAGTACTTTTGCATTCTTTGTCAGTTAATGTTTACAACCCTGGGTAGAATTTCCATTTTGCCAATGAGAAAAACAGGAGCCATAGGAAATTAAGTGAATGGCTTCAGGCTAAGTAACATAATTTTAACCCAAGCATTTTGATTCCAAATCCAACGTGATTTTCCAGTGCCGGACTGCAAGATTAAGGGGGAGATACATGTTAATGATTTGGTCTCTTACCCTTTGGGTTAATGGTTTTCAAAATTGCTATACTTACAGGCTTACAAATACAGATTCCTGGGCCCCCACCGTAGGAGTTCCTGAGTCCGTTTCTGGAGGAGGCGCCCAGATCATCCTGGGGGGATGTAAGGAAAGGGGCTTGCTTGTTTTCCCAATTCCCATGCACAGGCAGCACTGAATGGGGGTGATTGTTCTCCAAGTACGGTGATTCGAAAATGGATATAGATTTTTTTTTAACGATTTTTAAAAATATTTATTTACTTATTTTAAAAATAGAGGGGGCAGGGAGGGCTAGAGGGGGAATCTCAAGCAGACTCTGCTAAGTGGGGAGCCCAACTTGGGGTTCAGTCTCATGACCCTGAGATCATAACCTGAGCCAAAATCAAGAGTCGGAGGCTTAACTGACTAAGCCACCCAGGTGCCCAGGTTTTTTTTTTTTTTTTAAGATTTTAAAAATTTATTTGAGAGAGAGAGAGAGCAAAAGAGGTTACGAGCACGGGGAGGAACAGAGGATGAGGGAGAAACAGACTCCTCGCTGAGCAAAGGGTCCGACACAGAGCTCAATCCCAGGACTCTAGGATCAGGACCCGAAGGCAGATGCTCAACCAGCTGAGCCACCAGGTGCCTACCAAATTGTTTTTCTTTTTTCTTTTCTTTTTTTTTTTTTTAAAGATTTTATTTATTTATTTGACAGACAGAGATCACAAGTAGGCAGAGAGGCAGGCAGAGAGAGGGGGGGAAACAGGCTCCCTGCTGAGCAGAGAGCCGGATGTGAGGCTCCATCCTAGGACCCTGGGATCATGACCTGAACTGAAGGCAGAGGCTTCCAGGCGCCCGCCCTGCCAGATTGTTTTAAACTATTGTTTTTGCAGTCATCTTTCTGAATCTGAGTAACATTAGCAAACTTGGCTTTGAAACTATTTTTGTTGTTGAGTGACTACTTTGTCCTTTTTGCGCCTGTCCGGTGCCCTGCCTCTTCAGTGATCAAGGTCCTCAGGTCGCAGGCCTCCAGCCACAGCTCTGTGGCCACCAACGCACCCCCACCCTGCCACCCAGGGGCAGAAGCCTCAGCCCACAACAGCTGCCGGGGTGTACGGTTTTGTAGCCACAGGGCAAAGGGGATGGGAGAGGTTGGGTTGAGGATTTTCCCATCTTCAGCTCTCCGAGCCTAGCTGCAGGTTATGACTCAGTGTGCCATTTCTCCTTTAAGAAAATAAGGAAGTGGTCCAGAATCACTCCTTGTCTTATTTGGCCTAAATAATGGATTTTCTTTTCTTTGTTTAGCTTTCTGGTACATCTAAAATCAGATGTACCTTAAAAATTTTTTTTTAAAGATAAAAGGGGTGCCTGGGTTGCTCAGTTAGTTAAGCATCTGCCTTTGGCTCAGGTCATGATCCCAGGGTCCAGGGATAGAGTCCCACGTCCGCTCCCTGCTCAGCAGGGAGCCTGCTTTTCCCTCTCCCTCTGCCACTCCCCATGCTGTGCTCGCTCGTGCGCTCTCTCTCTCTCTCTCCCTCTCTCTCTGTCAAATAAATAAAATCTTTAAATACTAAAATCTTTTAATACTAAAATCAATTATTTATGTAATTGCTTCTTGTTACTACTCTAGTTGAAGGTCACTTAAGGCTTGTGGCTCACTACTTTTGAATTTTATCTACTTTTCAATCATTATGTGAAAATAAATACCCGTGTGCTTGCATCTCAAGTTAATAGAAGAGGGGCCCTGGCTCACGTGGGTTAGATGCTCTGAAGAGCAATACTACGGTGACCCGTCAATGTTTCAGTCATACACTTGACCTCAGCCTCCAGCAGCCCACCACACAGCTTCTGTCCCCTCACTTGTCACAGGGATATTTTCCTGGAAGGCAGAGTCAACCCAGAGAAAACTATTCTTTCTATGTGGATATGGCTTCTTAAGGTCTCCCTGAGAGGCCTGGCCTTGGCAAGGGGTATGGTGAGGCATGTTTTCACTTTGTCCAAAGGGACCCTGTTCTGCCATGTACCCACTCCTTGCCAGGCCCAGGGGATGTGTCCATCTGTCCACCTCAGCTGAGTGCTCTCAGAGTGCTTGGGCAGAAGAAGCATGAATGTTTATTGAGTGCCTTCGATGGAGTAGGCACCACACAATTGCTTTGGTCAGTCAGAAACATGGTTTCCTTTCAAGCAGATGGGACTACTCGTGCCAGTCAACAGCTGTGGCCTCCATGGTGGTTGGTCCTCTCTGGGACCCCTCAGCCTCAGGCAGCACCACCCCACGGGCTGGGCTTGGCAGGGTTTCCAGATTGGATTCACAAGGATCACAAGTCCACTGGCTGGGGGCATCTGGAAACTCCTCAGCAGGACACAGTTGGCTGTTATAGCCCCACCATCGTCCCTGCCCCCCCCCCAACTTCGCTTTATCTCAGAATTGACGCGAATTCCTAACCTCTCACAGCAAGCAAGGGTCAGGAAATAGTTCAGCTCTCTCAAAGGCTCTCCTCACCTTAAAGGGGACCTAGAGGGGGTCTGTTCTTTTCATTTCCCTCCCAGGGGAGGTTCTGGGGCATATGTTCCTAGTCTCTATAGGGCAGCATGGCCAGGTGAAGCCAGCAAACCTTGTTCACTCTAATGTGGTAACTTAGGACATTTTGAGTAATCCTTCCTGATTTTGCTTGTGGGCTTGAAGGACAGCCCCCTCCATAGTCACTGTCCCACTAACAGTTCCCTAATGTTGGGGGGCCTTCACACCCTCCACATGGGTTGCCCTCGAGGAATGGTGAGACCTCCATTGGCTTTCATTACCCTTTTGGACAGCAGATCCATGAGGAGAAGGGAGGCACCAGGACTGATCTAAGCTGGTTTCTCAGGAGGACAGCCTAGAATCTACATCATGACTACCCAAGGTTTGGTGAACTTGGGTCTAAGTTTCCATGGTTTTAAATCAGAAAGCTAGAGGCATGGGATAGTTAGAACCTCTGGAGAGAGAAACATCCACAAGAAGTAAGTGTCCTCATGGCGGCGGGATCTGTATGGGGTGTCATGGAGGAAGCAGGACCCCTCACAGCATCTCAGGGAGGGGAAGGGTGACAAGCTCCAGCCCCCCCAGAGAGCAAGGAAAGTTCTAGCAAGGCGTTGGTCAATTGTCAGGCCCCAAGCCAGGCAGCTGTGGTTTGGGGCCAGGTTCCAGGGCCAGCAGGGAACTGGAATGCCAAATGGGAACTGAGCAGGTGCCCAGTCATATGCCAGACTTGGCCCACAGGGTTGGTTTGGACAGAAGCACTCTGGTTTCAGGGCACCTGGGTGCCCAAGAGCTTTCCTCATATACCTGGATCCTGGGCTTGGCATGACCAGACTGATCCATTCCCTGCCCCCCAACTAGGGGCCCAAAGCCCCAAATTATGAAGCAATAAGTTTGTGTAGGATCAGATCAGTCACCTAGCTGAATAGAGTAAGCGGTCAGATATCCCAGGATCTAGGATTACCTTTTGCCCCATCCTCCCCACCAGATTCTTCCCTTGAGAGGCAACCATTCCTATAAATTGAAACAGATGAGTTCTTGCTAAATGCCTGATAGATTTTTAAAAATCTTTTAAATTCACACACAAAAAGACTATAGATGATAAATATATACATCTATACATACCCACAGGCACAGTTACACATACAGATAGGTCCTACATACATAGTAGATGAATCCCTAAAAAAGTCATATTTCAGTTCAGTTTTATGAA
The DNA here is from genome assembly GCF_011764305.1 of Mustela putorius furo. NCBI lineage: Eukaryota > Metazoa > Chordata > Mammalia > Carnivora > Mustelidae > Mustela > Mustela putorius. The sequence goes on along the minus strand of NW_025421305.1, from coordinate 11,313,861 downwards.
TAATTCCTACTTGAAATTATCAAGGCAACATCTCCTGATAGATAAATAATAGGATATATGCAGCCTAACTTTCTTTTTCCCCTTTCTAGTTTTTTTTTTTTTGCCAGGAAACTCAGAGCTGAGCTGCATATTTAATTTCATTACTTCCTTAGTCTTAATCTTCGGGTAGAATTGTTTTCTTCTTTGAAACCATTTTGTTACTTGACTTCTGGGTAGAGGTCCTTGATGTAATAACTCTATGGGTAATTATCAAATGGAATTTGCAATGATTTTAGGAGTGAATAATGAGTTAGTCATAAATAAATGAGTCGAATGTTCTAGAATCTTAAAAATACGTACCAGGAAAGTTTGCCAGTTGATGGATTACTAAGTTCAGGAAAAGCAGAATTCTATTATAATGAACAATATCCTATTTTGGAACTTCCCTGCCTGGAGTTTGGAGTGTGGAATTCACCCTCTGCTGCTGAGCGTGGAAGTGGGTACCTCTGCGTTGGAAGGCATTAACCAGAAGGTTCCCCAGGAGGGAACTGCTGGTCTGCACATATGGGTGTGCTTTGCCAGCATCACTCATTTTGCACCTACTCTCTCAGCCGTATTTGCAAACACACCTAGGAATGTTGGCTACATCCTCCCTGCGCGATTCAGACAATGCTTTCGCAGTCCTTTATCTGACCTACTTGGTCAACACGGCGCCTTGACTCAAAGATACCGGGGAAGAAAAAGGCCTGCAGTGTCCCTGAGTCCATTCCTCAGGGTGGGGCAGGAGTGAGAAGCAACCTGATCTTCCCCTTCCACCTCTAGGGAGAACAAGTGGTAAAATCTCCTCTTTCTACCCAGAGCGAGCCATTGGCACTGGCCATCTTAGGAGTAACCAATTTAGTTTCTCATTCTGGCATCTCTCCTTTACTTATCTTCATCCTTAGTGTGCTCTTGGAGAGAATTTGCTGAAGCAGGAATGTGTGTTCAGAAAATTTTTCACAAACATGTCTTGGGGCCAGTAACTGATGTGCTCCCCAGCTCTGTTCACCGTGGTCTGGAGGCGTGGGCTGCAGCTCTGGTCTTCTCAGGAGGGGCACCTGAAGGTTCTGCTGGTCCTCTGTGCTGTGGCGTGAGTGTGACGGGCTGTACTGCCTCCAGGAGACTGAGAAGATGAGCCACTCTCTTGGCCAGTTTTCCAGGCAGGGGGCCACTGGTATGGAGTGAATGGTGTTAGGATACCCAGTGTGTTGAGGTAGGGAATGGAGAGATGGAAGAAGGTATCTCCCCTCTGAAGCAGCTCATTGAGCACAGCATGTCATTCTTAGGTCTGATTTCATAGGTCAGGAAAGAAAAGTCCTAGGGCAACATGGAACTGGTCCTAAAATGAATAGAGGACTGACATGAGGGAACTAGGCCCTATGGACAAACATTGTGACACGTTGGAGGGGTGGAACTAGGACCTATGAAGACAAGTTAGAAGACCAAGCTGGGTTCCGAATGAGGAAGATTTTCTCTCTCCTAGGGTTTTTCAAAAGTGGATTGGGCCTATCCATGGATAAATGGATAAAGAACATGTGGCATATACACACAGTGGAATATCATTTGTCCTCAAAATGGAAGGAAATTCTTGCTGCCCTGAACTGTATACCTGAACGTAGTTAAAAAGGTAAATATTATGTAATGCATATTCTATCACAGTAAGAAAATAAAGCAAACATCATTGAAAATTAAAGGACCTTGAGATAGTGGAAGAAAAGTGGCTATTGGCCAGCTTATCACATTAGCTGGAGTGTCCTGCTGGTTTTGTGTTGGTCTAACAGTCACAGAAACTTCAATCTAATAGGGAGAGATGAGGCTAATTTCTCGGGATTTTATAGCCAGCAAGAAAATAGGGGAAGGAAGGCAAGTTTCCTTAGGAAAGGGGGCTCCTTGGTCTTCTGCTTGTATGTGCGTGTTAGTGGCAGGGGTGGGGTACTCATTAGTTATTAGGGGGTAGCATGGTTCAACAAGAGGTATGGTGATGTTGAAGAAAGATTCTTTCTACCATTTTGGGTTCTTGTTTTGTAGTTGCTTACCCCCTTGGAGCCTCACTTTCTTTATCTGTAAAATGGGTATAACATCTTCTTTACAGAAAGAGGGAAGGGGTCTCTGAAAGTACCCACTACATAGTGATTACCCACGAAAATATTCATTATTGTTGGTTTCCCCACTATATTCTTTCTCTTTACGTTTTACTTTTAAGATCTGTTTTACCATGATTTGTCTGTCAGTGATGTGGTTCCTGCCAAATTCATCTTAGCAACCAGGGAACGGAGTTGATACTGCAAAACATATTATGCTTATTCAAGGCAATATAACTCTGAGCTATTTTGAACATCCTGGGGTATTTTACAAAAAAAGGGTGATTATTTGTTTTGGTTTCATTGAGACCTTCCTAGGGGTCCATCAGTGGCAGAGCTGAGACCTGGCCTCTTGACCCAGGAGCCCCTTGACCCCACTGCACAGCCCACTCAAGCATCCTCCAGCTCTCACCTAAGTGCCTTGATCAGTGACTCTTCTGGAAGAGGTCCAAGAAGTACCTCATCAGCATTCTGCACCTCTTCCAAAGGACAGCTGGGAGAGGGAGGGCCAAAGCCAACCAGGGGAAATGAAGGCAGCAATGCTTTCTCTAACTAACCCATCAGCATTGAGGCTGTGAGGTCCTCTTCTCTCCTAGCCACCCTGTTCATGCTTGTCTGTAGTTACCAGGGCTTGACCGGATAGACTGGTAGAACAGAGGGAAACTTCCACAAGAACTAGAGGAATAGAAACACTGTGAAATGTGAGACTACCACTCTGTCGTCAATAGCACTTTGGGGCACAGAATGTGACATTCTGGTTTATATTCAAGCCCGCATGACATGCCTCTGCCCATTTCCCCACCCCCATGGAGGGACATTTGGCAATGCCTGAAAATGACAAGACCCTGTAGGTTGTAGTTGTCCAGCCTTGGTCCTCCAGTGTTCCAGGTGGATTTTGGATTTCACCTGATCCTTACCAGCTGAAGCTCAGCTGCTTCAGGTGGGGTAGCAGCTGGTTGTGGAGAGAGGGAGCTACATGGTAAAACACCAATGGTCTCCTATACTTCAATCCCATTTTGGGGTTTGATGGAAAAGATTACCTAAACCCACTGCTGACAAAAACCCAATTCAAACCAATTTAGGTAAAAATGGAAAATTACTGTTCTTGGGAAATCTAAGTGTGAATCTAAGTAGCTGAATCCAGGAGCCCAGATCATGTCCTCATGACAGTATTTTCTGCTCTCTTTTTTCTCCACATTTTCTGTGTGGCCTTCATTCTCAACTCTCTCTACCTGGTAGCAGAGATGGCCACCAAGATCTCCAACTTTTTATCAGCTTCACAGCTTCAGAGCACAGAGAGAGCGAGCACCTTTTTCTATTGTCAGATGATTTTTGAGGCTGATGAAATACCAAAAATAAACTTTAGTTCCCGCCTTCAAGCTTCTTACAGCAAGTGGGTTAAGCCTATGGGATCACTGGAGTTTGATCAGTATATAAAAAAGAACTAAACATAATTTTAAAACAGGATGTATTTGTATGCGACATCTCTAGGAGGGATTTTGGAGAATCAGAGAACTAACTGAAAGTCACTGACTGCCTAAAATCAAGGAATAGGGCTCCAGAACGTGGAAGGAGAAAAAAGAAGGGCAGAAAAAAGAATTCTTGCCTCTCACAGCTTTGATTATATATCAGTTCCAACAACTATAGTTAGTTTCTGGGCTCCACATAATCATGATTTTTGGTGATCTAAACATGAAAACAGTGGTTACCACATAAAGTGAATTGGTGAGATTCAACCTGGGAACCCAAGGGTTTGACTCCACCTTCTTTTACAGATCTGGCAGGTGTCAGGAAGGGAGTAGGAGCCAGTGGCTAATGTAACCTAAGTGAAGTTTCCAGCATGATTAATTAGTATGTAAACACCTTCAAAGGGGCACCTGGGTGGCTCAGTCAGTTAAGCATCTGCCTTAGGCTCAGGTCATAATCCCAGGGTTCTGGGATTGAGCCTCAAATTAGGCTCCTTGTTTGGTGGGGAGCCTGCTTCTCCCTCTTCCTCTACCCTTCTCCTCCCACCCCCTGTTTGTGCACTCTCTCTCTCTCTTTCTCAAATAAATAAATAAAATCTTAAAACAAAAAACAAACAACAACAACAACATAAAAAAAACCTTCAAACTTGGTAAGGAACTTTAGGATCATTAATGGTAGTTTTAAAAGGGGGGGGGCATTTTCTAACCACAGACATTCACTATAAAGGCTCACAGACTTCTGTTTCATGACCAAGATGGAATAACATGAAATGAATTTCTCCTCCTTCTTTCAACAACTAGAAAACTGGACAAAATATATGAAACAATAGTTTTCAGATATTGAACAACAAGCAGCATTGAACTATGGCCTTGAGAGGAGGGGCAAAAGTTGGTGAGAGACGAGAGTTCTACAATTGTTCCAGCTAGCTACCTAGAGACAATTTCGATACTGCAGGGTAGGGAGGGAGAAACTGAACTCAATAGTCTCATTGCAATGAAGAATTAGAGATCCAGGTGAAAGGAGGTTGAAGGCACTAGAATTTATGGATTGAGGTATGAGAAAGGGGGAAGCTCCAGAGATTTATAGAGGGGTCACTTTAAAACCTTAGCTGATCTATCTACACTCAAGAGGGAAGTATCTGAGAGAGAAAACCCCCAAAGCAGAAGGATGAACATTACCTGGGGCTCACACAAGGCTGGGTATAGTTTATAGCCAGAGTAGAAAGACCTCCCAAAAGAGACCTTGGCAGTAGACTCTTCTTTAGTTCTGCCTTGGTATTGGGACTAAAGAACTCATGGACTAAAGATTGCATTGGACCTACCATAACAAAAGTTAAAATCAAGCCTTGAAAGGATCCAGTTGCTTCCAGGTAATTTAACTTGTGCCATAATAGAGGTCAATGCTATTTCAGAGAATACAACAAAACCCAGCAAACAACAATGTAGAATTACAGTGTCAGGCATTTAGTAAAAAATTACCAGGCATGCAACGAAGCAGGAAAATAGTACTCATAACCCAGAGAAAGCTGATGGATAGAAACAGAATGAGAAATTATAGAACTGATGAGTTAGAAGATAAGAACATTAAAACAGCTATTTTAAGTATACTACCCATGTACAAGAAAGTAAAGAAATCATAAACATGATAAGAGGTTAAACTGATGACACAAAAAATACCTGGATGGGACATACACAGATAAATAACACAGAATATGAAATGAAAATACTGAATAAGATTAATAGTTGATCAGATACTACAGAAAAAAAGCTAAACGAGGTTGTAGATGGAGCAGTAGAAACAATCCACAAGGAAGCATAAAGAGAAACAAGACTGAGAAAATTGAGAGGGGTTAGTGACTTGTGGGCTCAACATATATAATCCAAGTGGGCTACATTTGTAATTAAAGCACCAAGAAAATGATGTAAGGGGTGGGGAGAAATATTTGAAGAAATCAAGAATAAAAATCAGGAATAAAAAAAAATACAGTTTAACTTTGATGAAAACTGTAAATGATAGATTCAAGGAGCTCAACAATCACCCAAGCAGAATAACCATGAAGAAAACCATGTCAGATACATTATAATCAAATTGTTGAACATGAGTGGTAAAAAAAAAAAAAAAAAAAAATCTTTAAAAGTGGCCAGAGGAAAAGGGACACATCACATACCTGGAAACAAAAATGACAGTAACAGCAGGTTTCTTGTTACAAACTGTAATCCAGAGGACAGTGGAGCAACATCTTTAAGGCAATGAAAGAAAAACTGTCAGTCTTGGATTTAATGCCCAGCAAGAACAATATAAAAATAAAAGTGAAATGAAAACTTTTCAAACAAAGGTGAGGAAATTAATCACTAGAAGTTCTTCATTATAAGAAATCTTAATAGAAGATTTTTAGGTAGGATACCACAAGAGAAAAGGATTTACTTAAACGACTAAAAGGGACACCTGGGTGGCTCAGTTGGTTAAGTGTCTGCCTTTGACTCAGGTCATGATCCTGGGGTCCTGGGATTGAGCCCCTCATCAGGCTCCCTGCTCAGCATGAAGCCTGCTTCTCAGTCTCCCACTCCCCCTGCTTGTGTTCACTCTCTCACTGTGTCTCTCTCTGTCAAATAAATAAATAAAACCTTTAAATACATAAGTAAATGACTGAAAAGTGCCAGAAATGGTAAATATGTGCATGATTTTTTTTAAAGAATTTGTTTATTTGACAGAGAAAGAGATGACAAGTAGGTAGAGAGGCAGGCAGAGAGAGAGGGGAAGCAGGCTCCCCACTGAGCAGAGAGCTTCATGCAAGACTTGATCCCAGGACCCTGAGATCACAACCCAAGCTGAAGGCAGAAGCTCAACCCACTGAGCCACCCAGGATGATTGACTCTTTAAAGCAAAACTGATCACAGTGTATTGTGAGATTCATAACACATGTTGAAGCCAAATGTATGAAAATAGCACAAAGCAGGAAGAAATCAAAGCATCCTGTTATAAGATTCTTTTACTGTACTTAAAGTGGAATAATATTATTTGAAGTTACACTGTTGTACATTAAAAAGCATAATATGTAACTTATAGGGAACCAAAATATGCTACACAAATCAAGCCCTTGTAAACAAAAATAAAACCAAACCTCCAAAGAGCTGTTTCAATAATTTTATCATTCTCAAATTTGTGTCTTTCATTCTGGTTTTAATTAGTTATAATGACATTTGTAATTTCAAAGCGTAACCTGTCTCTGTGGTTCAACATCTGCTCCTCTTTTATTAAACATTGCCAAGTAACAGCAAAGGAAGTATTTTCAGCATCACGCTGGTCTCAGCAAGCTAAATTTGGTACTGTGGAATTTGTTGGTGAGGATAAACTATGTGAGAATTCCTATGCTTGAAGTAATGCTGGCATTGGGCCATTTCTATTTAAATGATGGGTTTGGAAAAAATTGTGTTTACAAACTGACTCTGCCACTTGCAAACTGTACTACCTTCTGTTGGGGAAAATATGTAAAGTCCCAGTGACTTGGAGGTCCCATACGTTGCACATAGCACACTTCTCTGGCGTCCTTCCTTATTGAGCGTAGAATGAGCAAGACTTTTGGAAACTGTGATGGAAAACTTGCTTACTTAATAACTAACCATTCTTGTCCGAGGAGTAGAAAATAATACCAACTGACGTCATTGGTTTTTCCACCAATGTGTCTCTCCGTGCAGGACTGCACGTGGGTCATATTTAAAACTGTGAGCTTAAATGAGGTCTGTTACTTAGTGGCTGGATAATCTGATAGCAGTACAATGTGTTAAGTGGCAGTGGATAGCTTAAAGAAGGAAGGTAGATAGTTAATCAGTACATCTAAGTAGAGACCCAGGAAGCCTGGCTTGGTAATAAAAAACAAGTAGGGGATTCAGGAGATCCCAAAAATGTCCCAGTTCTGCCATTTGCTAGACCCAAAGCAAGGCATGTGTCCTCTCTGGGCCTTACCTTCTATTTGGACTAGAATAATGCATCTCTAAATGGAGTGTGTACCAGTGGTGGTACACCAGATTTTTTTTCTTTTTAATATTAATATTAATATTAATGTGTTTTAGAGGGTGTAACTATCTTAGAGACTATAACTATGTCCAACCATAATTTTATGGATATTATTGATTAAGATGAGTTAAATATAAAAATCAAGCCAATATAAAAACAAAGATTATGTAAACAAGAGTCCAAACAATATCAAGCTGGGGAAAAAACTGAAAACATTATCAGTCTCAAATGCTGAGCTTAGAAATATTTGTTTTAAAGCATTTACAATAGCACATAGTTTGCACATAATCATATAATTAAATAAGAGAAAGATCCTGGCCACAACACTGTGAAATTAGCCATTGAATGGACATGGGGTAACTGGTGAGCTGAGTCTTAAGTCAGCAGCATTGGGTGAAGTTGAAGGACAACCTGATTTGCATCCCAGAACCTAGAGAGGCCTAGGAATTTGTAGCAGTCAATATTTCTGAAAGCAAAAGCTGGGAGATAACGTTAAAAATGGAACAACCATGATTGACTGTCTGTTGAGGAAGAAGTAGGACACCCTCCTTCATGCCACACAGCCAGGAGCTGATGACCTTCTCACTCAGATGGTCAGAAGACTCCACAAGAGAATGCTTCAAGAAGATGGAACTGTTGGAATACCATGGGCACCAATGCTAATGCTGAGAGATTTATGCAGCTCAGGGAAGTCTGGAGATACATTAGTGAAAAGTGTATCAAAAAATCTTACCAAGGGCACCTGGGTGGCTCAGTGGGTTAAGCCGCTGCCTTCGGCTCAGGTCATGGTCTCAGGGTCCTGGGATCGAGTCCCGCATCGGGCTCTCTGCTCAGCAGGGAGCCTGCTTCCTCCTCTCTCTCTCTCTCTGCCTGCCTCTCTGCCTACTTGTGATCTCTCTCTGTCAAATAAATAAATAAAATATTCAAAAAAAAAAAATCTTACCAAACCTTAGCTCTGTTAGTAACTCTGTAGAGGGTTTCCCAAGGAAAACAAATAGCTGTTGCACACAAGTAATCCCAGTTTCCTATGTGGCTCAAATGACACTAGAGGTTTCACCATTAAAGCCATGTCAACTGAATATTGACTGGGGGAGGGGCAGCTTAACCAACTGAGCCTGGGTGGCTCAGTTGGTTAAGCTCCAACTTCTGCTCAGGTCATGATCTCAAGGTCCTGGTCATGATCTCAAGGTTCTGGGTTTGACCCACCCTGCTTAGAGCTCCTTGTTCAGTGGGGAGTCTGCTTCTTCCTCTCCCTCTGCCCCTCCCTTCTGCTTGTGCTCGCCCGGGTGTGGGTGCGTGCACACTCTCTCAAATAATAAACAAAATCTTTAAAAAAGTATATTGACTAGGGTAAGGTGGAAAGTGGGTATGGGCATCAGGTAAGGAATATTGCAATTAAACTTAATCTGAAGCCTTCATAGTAGGAAATCAATAGATAAGGCTAAAATTAAAAAAAGAAAAAGCCTAAGTAGAAACATCAGGGTATGTTTTTATTCTTTTATTTTTTAAGATTTTTATTTATTTGGAGAAAGAGCACAGGAGTGGGAGAAGAGGCAAATGGAGGGGAGAACCTCAAGCAGACTCCCCACTGATTGTGGAGCCAGATGTGGGGCTCAATCTCAGGACTCTGAGATCATGACTTGAGCTCAAATCAAGAGTCCCGTGCATAACCGACTGAAACACCCAGGTGCCCCTGTCAGGGTTTGTTTTTAAAAATAAAGAATTGAAGGTAAACATGAAAACAATAGTTTTGAAACACTGCAAGTGTTAACTTTAAGAGGTGGAACACAGCTTTATTTTTTGTATTGTAGATATTGTATCTATAATATTGTAGAACTAGTTGATCCTAACAAAATAATTATGGCACAATTTTTAAAATTCCACTTCAAATTTTATGAAGGTGTGGTGCAAATGACAAAGCTTTGGAAAATACTGGCCTGCAACACTTTAACCTCTGGAGAATCTGTGACTTGATTGAGAAAGACCTCCATTGCCATTTGTTTATTGTCATGGCACCCAGGAAGCTCAAGTCACATGCATTTATGGTTTAGGTTCTAGTGAACTATCTTGGGGAGAGTGGTCCAGAAGATTATAACATGGAGACATTACAGGGTTTTATCACCCATGGCTGGAAGTACTGTGACTCATGAAAAACTTTAAGTACTCATTTATAAAGGCCTGTTTGCCTAGTAAATACTACTCCCCACTTTTTTAAAGTTACAGATGATTCTGGAATGGCTGGGATCAGGATGCATATACCATGGCTGGAAGGCTTGATGGATTCCATTTCATGACATTTGTTAAACTGGAAATATCAGTTGTGGGGAGGCATCTATGGTTAAATGAGATAAAGCATATAAAACACCAGGCACTGAACAAACATTTGCTGCCGTCACTCTCACCCAGCCCCACGGGGAAGGAGATGAACAGGCAGTCACTCAAATTGTGACTGATCATTTCTTGGGTTCCTAGAACCTGGAACCAGAGTGATGGTTGAGATGTGAGAACCCCCCCCCCCACTTTTTTTTTTTCCTATCAAAAGAAAGGAAAAATTAATGGGAAGTGACTTGATTTTTCACCCGATCTTTTGCAACATTCCAGAGCCAGGAGAAGCCTTTCTTGTCACACGTGATTTCGTGATAATTAGGGCCAGCTGTGCCTGGGCAATTCAGGCCAAGCCAGATGCCAAACCCAACTCATACACTTACAGCAAGATCTTCATCATCAAGAGCCTCCAAACATGCTGTAGAAAATCAGAAGAAGGTAACTTCTGTTATCTTTCCCGTTCTGCCAAAATGCTTTTCTCCTGAGTACTGACAGTCTCTATGGTTTTCACTTGTGCCTCATCTCTGAAGATGCTGCTCCTGTTATATTTAGTGTATACGTGGAAGAATCCTTAAGCGGGGGGGGGGGGGGGGGCACCATTAACAACTTTTCCATTCTTCTGGGATTTGTTCTTGGATTTTTGCCCTTACCCATAAGCCAGACCAACTCACCCATAAGTCACATAGTTCTAGCCAATAAAGATGGACTGTCTCAGCAGTTCTCTGAACAGGAGAGGAATTAGTGGCTGGGAGATGGTTTGGAAGGAGGGAGACTTTTACCATCCACTCTGTTGTAACTTTTGAACTTAAATGAAAAGAGGGATGAGAATTTCCTATTCTAAGAAGTACTATTAAAAAAAAAAGTACTATTTAAAAAATAAAAAAGGTTTTCTTTCCAGTGGAAGGATGTATTTGTTTGCTAACTGGCTTACCTCAGCTGAAGACATTCTAGTTGACATGAACCCTACTTTAAAGGCTGGAAACTTCTTTTCTTCCAGGTCATTTCAATTATGTTCTTTCTGTTGACTTGTGGACTTCTTAAAGTATTTTAAACTGCAGGTCCTTTCCTCTGATTTTTTTTACTTCTACTTCACGATTTTCTTTCTTTCTTTCTTTCTTTCTTTCTTTCTTTTTTTTAATAGCTACAGCTGAGAGAGATTCCCACCAAAGTCATTTACTATTTTGCTTCATTGGAATGAAACCCCCAGTGTTAAGGTTTGCTGGATCCCAGGGCTCCCTGCTGAACTTCTCTTGGGCCCCTGCTTTCACCGGCCCATTTTTTTTTTTTTTTTTTTTTTTTTTTTTTTGCAGTGAGAAAGGAGGTGGAGCAAGAGCCAAGACTCTCCTGCTCTTTGTCATGGTGACTGACTTTGGGCTGAATGGAGAATTCACTGCATTCCTGAAGTTGACTCATTTCCACCCAAAACCCTTGGGTTGGGGTTGGAACTCAGCTCAGGCTTTCCAAGGGACTGTTCCTGTGAGCTGGCCTTGGATGATCTTATCTGGGCCAACCTAGGGTTGTTCTTCATCTTGGGGACCTCAGTCCAGCTTGTTCTGTAGCAAGTTGATTTTTCAACATGACTCAGCTATCTAGAGATGGGAAAGAGAATTCTGAGAAGAATATTCAGCATGCATCTAGACTCATCTGGGTTCCAGCACCAGTAGAAACTCCAACAGAGTAACCTCCTCCAGATGTCCTAGATCTGAGCTCTTGTCAAAGTATAGCAGGAACAGGCTGTTTCCAGAAGTGCAGGAAGCTCCCACTTAATTGGATTCCCTGCTTTGGTTGCTGGAGGCCACACTCCTAGATTCTCTCTTGCACCAGCAAGATGAGCACAGAGATGCAACTATTTTTCTTGAAGGCATTTTAACCTTGTTATTGAATAGTTCAACAATGTGTAATAGAATCCATACCATTGACCCCTAGGTTTCCCCATTTGGGTGAAACATATACTCATTTTATAGGTCAGTGCTCCCTCAAATGAATTATTTGTACATAGTGGACATGTGAGACAATCTAGTGGGTAACAATAAAAAATATTTGAACTTAGACTTATTTTTATCTAAAATAAAACAAATTAATCTTTACTGACATTTAATAAATGGGTTGACACTGGTCTCCTCTCTTAGCCCACATGTCAGAAGATCAAGTGTTCTGGATGACAGAGGAGAAAACTTAAAATAATCTTATAATTCAGAGAGATTAATAGCATCACCATAATTTATTTGTTTTTAATGTACTGGGACACATTGCAGTTTATGGACGACAGGCTGCATGTATTCTCAGGTTTTATAATCTTTATAATCTAGTTTTGATAAAGCTAAACCTTATTAAAGTAGGCTAATGGCATTAAAGCATTTTTCTAATGGAATCAGAGAGTAAAGCTATTATCAAAATACAAACAAGTAAACAAGAATACAGTAGAGCAGGGATGCCTGGGTGGCTCAGTTGGTTAAGTGTCTGCCTTCACCTTAGGTCATGATCCCAGGGCCCTGGGATCGGGTTCTGCATAGGGCTCCCTGCTCAGTGGGAAATCTGCTCCTCCCTCTGCGTGCTGCTCCCCCTGCTTGTGCTCTCTCTCTGACAAATAAATAAATAAAATCGTTTAAAAAAAAAAAAGAATATGATAGAGCAGACACCTCTCTTATTCATGAGGTAAAAATAAGGATAATCTATGTCATCGCATGTTCCCAACTAAAAATACTAGCGAGAGCAGAAATATGATTATTTTATCCTTATCTCATCCTTTTGAAATGTCTATTTTTGTGATTTTTAAAAAACATACATAATATGTTAATGGCATCCTACATGTCTATGATTTTAAAATCATTTCATGAGTGAGTATGCTCATTTTCTTACCGATGAGATATGCAATCAAAACAGTTTTTCAGGCCTCTGTTAAAGAGAGGCAAACTAAAGCAAAATAGTATTCAATGATTTCTTTGTATTCAGAAACAGATGAGTGAGAGACAGAAATAACTTCTTCAATCCAATCACGGCAGACTCCAGCCTCTCTGGGTCTCTGTGATTCTTGAAAATTCCACCTTCTTAAAACATTATTTCTAATATGATGTGTGAATTAAACCCACGAGGCAATGAAACAATGCTGTGGGAAGAACGAAGATTTTGGAGTCAGACAGCCCTGGGACGTAGCCCAAGCCCTATAATTTCCATGCTCTGTAACCCACAGAGTCTCTGTTTCCTTATCTGTCCCGTGGGGGAAAATGAGCTCACAGAGTTGGGAGGATTAGTCGGATTAATAAATACAGAGTCTCTGGTACATCACAGTCTTTCCTCCCCCTGCATTACAGTCTAACTATAATTCATGAAATTTAACTCTAGACTAGAGTGAGGTTGGTTCAAATACTTCCATAAGTATCAGAAATCCTGTGGAAATAAAATCATACTCCTTATCTCCAAAATACTCATGCAGATCCCACCCTACGCTACTGGAGACTCCGGCACTGAAAGACTCCAACTCTCTCCACTGAGCCCTTCTGGCATCTTCATGCTGCCAAAGAGCATGTTCAGTTTCCAGAACTCTCTTGGAAATACTAATGAACCATGTCATTAGGAGACTGAACACCGAAACCATATCCCCTAGGGAGTCATATCAGAATCTCAGGGGTGGTGATTGGCAAAGTAGATCAAATTAAAGTAAAATTTTATATTTGTAAAAATGCTTGCGTTACACATACTATGAAAATTAGAACTCAACAAGTCATGTTGACTGGGAGCAACACACAGAGGAATTTGTGATTACGCTGGGGGGAGGGGCCGAATGAGGGAAGCCTCCATAAGGGCATTTCAGAAACAGGAGAGAGTGTGAGAGTTTCATGTCCATCAATGGGGGACAATTTAAAAAATAATGAGCAGAAGGACAAACGGTTTGAATGGGCACTTCACCAAAGATGACATTTAGGTGACAAAGAAGCACATAGAAGATGCTCAACATCATTAGTCACTGGAGACATATAAACTAAAATCTCAGTGCCTATCACTACATGCTTCGAGAATGATGTAAAAGAGAAAAAGAAAAAAAAACTGGAAACCCCAAGTGCTAATAAGGATGAACACTTAGACTTTATTGGAGAGAATTCACAGTGGTACAGCCACTTTGGAAGAGTTTGCTAGTCTCTTACAAAGTTAAATATATATTTACTATACAACCAACAACCCACACGTAGATATGTACCCAAGTGGCCTGAAAACTTATGCTTTCACACAACCTATACCTGGAAGTTTACAGCAGCCTTACTCATAAACTGGTATGTACTTCAACTGATGAATAGATAAATGGTGATACGTCCATCTCACAGAATACTACTCAGTAATAATAAGGAACAAGCTGTTGAGCCATACGAGATGGGTAGATCTCAAGTACCTTTTGTGGAGTGAAAGAAGTCAGAACCAAAAGGCTACCTGTTGCATGATTCCATTGACATGACAGTCCCAGAAAGGCAAAACTGTAAGGACAGTTGCAAGGGGTTGGAATAGGAGAGGGATTGATGACAAAGGGGGAGCACAAAGGAATTTTGAGGGCGATGGAACAATCCTATATGTTACTCTGGTAGAGGAGACCTGACTCTGCATTTGTCAAAATCCATAGAGTTGTACAGTGCAAGAATGAATTTTATTCTACACAAGTAAAAGAAAATAATCAGCCGGATTGTCAGAGGCCCCAGATGGAATGTAGACTGTGGCAGATGAACAGAACAGTATTATGAGTGAATGCTTTAACCATGCTTAAGGGGGTGGGGAAGAAAGGAGACAACTTAAATAACTTTGGAAATAGTGTTTTGAGTGGATACCGCAAGGCTAACGACAAAAAATGACTTGGATGCAAAATTAGAGTATACTCCAGTGAGTCAGTTCGTCTCCTACGGGGCGTGGGTTAGCAATATTGAAACTACTTTACCTGCATGGCGGAGTTGAACAAAGTAAATGTAGTAGAGAGAATGAGAGCCAGGTTTCTTCTGGTCACGAACACCACTGCCCACAGAATAGCAGAAAAGTGCTTTACTGTCCCATTCACAGCCTTTGACAATCCGAGTCCAAGCGTCTTGCCAGCCTCATACTAGATCCTTCTGTAGCCTCTGGTTCCCAGACAGAGGGCATCACCCACTGTTCACGGTTCCTTACGTGGTTATCTGCATTCACGCCTGGTTCCTTATTCCTGAACTTGCAACTTCTTTCTACCCCTCACCCCGCCATCCACGTTCTGCTCAAGGCCTTGTTCAAACCCACTTTCCTGTGACTTCTCTTTTGAATGCAAACCTTTCTGGTGCCCTACGCATGCTCTTTGCTCGTTCTTCAATGGCATGCTTAATTCGTTCTGCATGTGTTGGCTGGTGTTTGGGGTCTATCTCTTCTACCATGGCCAAGGTTTTGGAGGGCATTGACTGTGTCATATTCTTTTTGGTTAAACCTTCATGGCATTGTACAAAGTGGGTGATCCATGGAGGTCTGATGAACGTGAGTTCTCTGGGCAGTTCAGCTCAGCCTCTGTGCTTCGTTTAGTATTTATAGCGTCCACAGTGAGACAGGTACGAGACAGAGCTTGGCAGCATCTGCTCTGCCACTCCCATTTCCAATGAGATGTGCAATGAAACTCATCACATAAACTTGCTTTTAACTTTTTTTTAAAGATCTTATTTATTTACTTGACAGCACAAGCAGGGAGAGCGTCAGGCAGAGGCAGAGGGAGAAGAAGACTCCCCACCGAGCAGGGAGCTTGACGAGGAGCTCGATCAATGACTTGAGCCCAAGGTAGATGCTTAACGGACTGAACCACCCAGGTGCCCCAGTTTTATTTTTTATGTTAATTTTTTTTAAATAAAAATATAGGTGAAATGTAGCAGCTATCTGGGGGAGAAAACGGGCCAAAACATCAGACCAGTCCACGGATAATGGTGATATTAGTCCTTTACTGTCTTTCAATTTTTTTTTTTAATAAAATTTTTATTTTTTTTTTTAATTTTTTATTTTTTATAAACATATATTTTTATCCCCAGGGGTACAGGTCTGTGAATCACCAGGTTTACACACTTCACAGCACTCACCAAAGCACATACCCTCCCCAATGTCCATAATCCCACCCCCTTCTCCCAAACCCCCTCCCCCCAGCAACCCTCAGTTTGTTTTGTGAGATTAAGAGTCACTTATGGTTTGTCTCCCTCCCAATCCCATCTTGTTTCATTGATTCTTCTCCTACCCACTTAAGCCCCCATGTTGCATCACCACTTCCTCATATCAGGGAGATCATATGATAGTTGTCTTTCTCTGCTTGACTTATTTCGCTAAGCATGATACGCTCTAGTTCCATCCATGTTGTCGCAAATGGCAAGATTTCATTTCTTTTGATGGCTGCATAGTATTCCATTGTGTATATATACCACATCTTCTTGATCCATTCATGTGTTGATGGACATCTAGGTTCTTTCCATAGTTTGGCTATTGTGGACATTGCTGCTATAAACATTCGGGTGCATGTGCCCCTTTGGATCACTACGTTTGTATCTTTAGGGTAAATACCCAATAGTGCAATTGCTGGGTCATAGGGCAGTTCTATTTTCAACATTTTGAGGAACCTCCATGCTGTTTTCCAGAGTGGCTGCACCAGCTTGCATTCCCACCAACAGTGTAGGAGGGTTCCCCTTTCTCCGCATCCTCGCCAGCATCTGTCATTTCCTGACTTGTTTATTTTAGCCATTCTGACTGGTGTGAGGTGATATCTCACTGTGGTTTTGATTTGTATTTCCCTGATGCCGAGTGATATGGAGCACTTTTTCATGTGTCTGTTGGCCATCTGGATGTCTTCTTTGCAGAAATGTCTGTTCATGTCCTCTGCCCATTTCTTGATTGGATTATTTGTTCTTTGGGTGTTGAGTTTGCTAAGTTCTTTATAGCTGTCTTTCAATTTTATGACATTCTAATGCTCATATTCATCTCCTCATTCGGCACAGCATTTACTTAACTAGCGCACAATCGAAGTGTCATAGTTGATAATAGGATTGGGATATGGTGGTACGTTTACATAACTGAGCTTAGAGCAGTGGGGTGGGAGAGGAGAATTTAAGAAGTTACTCAATTTTTTTTTTAACCCACTGAGCCACCCAGGCGCCCCACTCAATTTTTTTTTTTTAAAGATTTTGTTTATTTATTTGAGAGAAAGAGAGTGAGAGAGGGCATGAGAGAGAAGAAGGTCAGAGACAGAAGCAGACTTCCCATGGAGCTGGGAACCCGAAGCAGGACTCGATCCCAGGACTCCAGGATCATGACCTGAGCCACAGGCAGTCCCTTAACTGACTGAGCCACCCAGGCGCCCTAGAAATTACCTAATGTTAATTGGAGGTTACTTTTTAAAGAATCGGAAACTACTTAAATTATTATCAGAGTCCTCATTAAATAAACTGGAGTATACACATACCTTGTGACACGTGGTACCAGCATGGGAAAATATGCATAATATGTAGGTTAGGGAATAGGGCAAGTTGCAGAACAATACGTATGATATGGTACAATTTATGTTGGACAAAACTTTTTATGTAAGTGCACATAAATGTAAATAAAAACATAAATTGTGTATATGCACACACATTTATAGATATAATGTATTTTTTTCTGGACGAGTGTTTACATTAAACTGTTAGTAGCAGTTACCTGTATGAAAAGGAACTGGTGGGGAAGCACAAAATGGGGGAAAGGGAAAGAGAATGTTCAGTTCTTATTCTTTTTTTTTTTTTTTTAAAGATTTTATTTATTTATTTGACAGAGAGAGACACAGCGAGAGGGGGAACACAAGCAGAGGGAGAAAGAGGGAGAAGCAGGCTTCCCACAGTGCACAGAGCCCAACACAGGGCTGGATCCCAGGGCCCTGAGATCATGACCTGAGCTTAAGGCAGCCACTTAACCGATTGAGCCATCCAGGTGACCCTCTTATTCTGTATATTTCTGGGTTATTTGAATTTGTTACACTAAGTGCATGTTTGTTTGCAATTAACAGCAACAGCAGCAGCGGGGAATCCTTTAAAGAAAGAGGAGAGTCCCTGGGCAGAAGGGTGTTGGAATGGCAGTAAACACATGGAAGACCTCAGAAACCTAGAGAAAGGGGTACTCAGTGGGTCCCGCACAAGACAAAGCCACTGTCCTCTGTTAGGATCCATCCCCACCGCTGCGGGATGTGCGCTGGTCACTTAACAAGCCCACAGTGACACAATCCTAGCAAGAGACCTGAGCATTCACTCACCCGCCTAATCACCATTACTCCTCAGTAAGGGTCAAATGGGCTTCTCTCCTGGTGGAAACCTTTTGGGGGAGGGTTCGAGCTCAGGAGCACAGCCTGGAATTCACTCCCTTGTTCTTCCCCATGTTGACGCCCTCCCACACTGACAGTATTTCGCGTGTTCAATTCAATTCGTATTTGAGCCTCCAGAAGGGACCCCCAATCAACACCCTTGTTTTTATAAGCATCCATCAACAATTGTGAAGGATGTCCTTAAGTTGCTTCTTTGGTAAAGCTGTTTCAATTCATCTTTTCTCCTAATACATAGTTATGGACTCTCACAGAGTTCCTGCCCAAAGCAAGATTTAGTTGGTTGTTTTCTGTACGAAGTTGGTGAGGGAGACAGAGCCCTGGAGGGCAGGCTTTGCCCTGAACCTTCTATACAACCTCGAAGAAAGCTATTTCCTTCTCTACGCTTCAGTGTCCTCATCTGTTAAATGAGAGGGTTGTACCAGGTGATGTCCAGGGTCTTTACGAGCACTAACATTTGTATTCTGGTCTATGAACCTTTGCGTTATGATTTACCCTCTCTCCGGAGCTGTGTGGGGCCTGGGGAGGCCCACAGACTGACAGGAAAAATGACTTGTTGAAAGCTTTTCTTTTTTGACTGCTCCTCTGTCCTTCTGTCCCTCGCAAAAAACTAACACCTCCTGGTGCTCTAATATGATATGGAATCTGACCGAAGGGCAAGCACAGAAAGCAGCAAAAAGCTACATAGGGACAGACACCCATTCCGTCACATTCAGAGATGAAGGCCCACTGTCCAGCACCACGTCTGGTATCAAGAAGGTGCTGGATATGAGTTCTTTGAACAAAAACATTAGTGAATAAGTGATGTCATTGGCTGGGAGAAAGGGCAATCAGATTAGAGAAAGGCTGAAACTTCCTGAGATGGACCTTGAGGGCAGCTGGAAGGTTCTGCTGGAGCCCACCGCACGCCGACAGCCTTGAATTCTCTTCTCTTCCCACAGAGGCCTAAGGGATTGACGGAGAGTTCCCTTGGGGAGTAGCAGGTGAGACTGGCTATTCCCTCCCTACAGAATGTTCTACAAGGAAGGATTTTTTTTTTAAGATTTTATTTATTTGACAGACAGAGATCACAAGTAGGCAGAGAAGCAGGCAGAGAGGAGGAAGCAGGCTCCCTGCTGAGCAGAGAGCCGGATGCAGGACTCAATCCCAGGAACCTGGGACCATGACCTGGGCCAAAAGCAGAGGCTTTAACCCACTGAGCCACCCAGGTGCCCCTCCGAGGAAGGATTTTTAATCCCTCACCAAATAGAGCCCTTTATTTTTCATTGACAGTTGGGAAGTGAACGGGCATCACGGAACAGACTCAAATGAATGTCTTTCTGGGTCTGGTCGAGCAAGTAGATGGCGCTTATTTAAAGGTAGGGCAGGGCATTAAATAATTAAAGTTCGAACAATGCTCTAAAGTTATTTTGTTATCTTAAGTAGGTTAAATTAATTTGTCTATACTTTTGTTTATCCTTTAATTGGTTTAATAAGTTCTTTCTTCAAAGACAAAATAGCGATAGATTTCAGCCAACTTTAATTATCACAAAGGCCTAAATTCAGTCATTCAAATTAATTTCCTGGGAAAATTATTTATTAACTTCCACAGCCGACCCTTCCGAGGCTGCTGCCTACTTATTTGTGGTGTCCATCCTCCTTGTCTGCTCATATTTTACTGTAATCTCTCTGATTTTGAATTCTTTCTTTTTTCCACTTCTTCCTTTGTTCCTGCTCGATCTTCTAATTTTAATTCCTCATAACGTCTCACTGCCAAACAGCACCAAGCTTCACTGCTCCTGGTATTTCTGAAATGTTGAGTTTCCCCCCAAATGTGTGTGCTCCAAGCGAATCAACACCCATGAAGAAGGATCCAAATGTGGTTTGGTCTCTTTTTAATGCCTCTTTGAGTCCTGGTCAAAGTGAGACAGACAGTGTGGCCTGGGACGTGAAAAAAAATCTTGGCTAGTGGTCAGTAGTCTAGGCCTGTGATTTAAAGGACTTGGGTTCACCTTTCTGGGCCTCAGTTTCTCATTGCAAAAAGAGGCTATTGAAGCTGACTGGCCTCTGTGTTTTCAGTTTTGACTTCTCACTGTGTTGTGAGAGGCAGCATTTGGAAGTATTTGGTATGATTTATAAGTCATTTTAGGTCATCCAGAAAGGGATAATGTAAATCTTGAAAAATACAACTAACAGGATGCCCATGAGACTCATGTAATCACCTCTCTTCCTGGAAAGATTAGGAAATTGTGGTTTAAACACAAAAGGCCCTAAGTTGCAGTCCTGTACTCACTGATTTAAAAAAAAAAAAAAAAAAAAAAAAGAGCTAAGTCGGTATTTTCCTTAAGAAAGAAAGAAAGAAAAACTACAAACAGTATGTTTTGAGGCGAAAGGAAAGTAAACAAGCATGAAAAAATGTTTATTACAATTTTTAAACTTTCAGTCACATGATTGTTCTGGAACACAAAAGCCTCCCCTGTTTTTGTTACTAAGTGGCCTATGATTTAAAGCTCCTGACAACACCAGCCACTCACAATGACACTGTCCCCCTTTCTTCCCCGCACGGTCCTAGCAGACGCTCATTTGTATGTATGGTTTCAGCCTGTCTGCAGTGTCTGGCCGGAGGGACAGATACTAATGGCATATGTTAATTACTATCCAACAACTTCCTTTCATTAGAGTGTTTATTAACATTTTCACTTCTGCCCATTGAACCAGCTGGCACGGGGGTATGCTGGCAGCCCTGAGTTCACGTGCTGTTTTCACTTCGGGCTCCCACGATAGAATAGATTTTTTCCTTTTGGGGAATGAAACCTTTTCTGTCTCTATGTCAGCTGAGAGCTTCCTGGAAGAGGACACCAAAATGGCAACTGGGAAACTAATGCCTGGCTCTGTGGCCCACAGTCAGAGTTGTTCTGGATGTGTTTTGCTGCCATACCATGGGAGGTATCTGTCCATCTGTTTCAATATCTCTTCTGCATCCTTAGTGGGCACCAGATAACCCTTCTTCTAACTATACACACCCAGAAGCTATGAAATAATTTGTGTATTAGTGAAACTACAAACTACCTTGGGAGGCATAGCAATCTTCTCTAAAAACAGCTCTAGACTGGATTTCTCCATAGCAAGAGAAGATAGAGTTCACTGAAATTTGGTATTATGGGCATTGAGGAGTGGGGGTGGGGAGCCAGCTAGCAGAGGAGGCTAGTCAGTGGAAAGGTCTGAAAGCCCAAACTTTGGATAACATGATGAACTATGAACATATTTTACAACAGCACAATTAACCATAAAGAGGTCTTTAGATCTTCCCACGTCGTCATTGATTGCGTGTGTCCCTTTAAGGTGCCCGGAGGAGGGAAATGGACAAGTCACCACCAGAATGACAAAGCTGGAATGACACGGTAGACAAGTGTTTTCCAGTGTTCTCACCCAGAGACATGTCCCAGCAATCACTTGTCGCAGAACATCAAGTGTAGGAGAGAGAGCAGAATCCTGAAGAAGCCTTTCTTAGACCGTCACTTCGTCAGGAAATCACAGTGGATTCCACTTTCAAGGGGATCGGAAGTTTTGTTCTCATCTGCTCAGGCTGTTTTGCCATAAATATTAGACTAATAGTTTTTTGTTTTGTTTTGTTTTGTTTTTTTGCTTTCATATTAGAGCTCAGCTTTTGAATACCATGCAAAGAGCAGTGATTTTGCCAAGGGAGTTTCACGGTTGCAAAGGCCTTAGGGCTTCTTTTTAAATTAAAGCTAAAGCAAGCCTGGGCCTTGTGTATTAATCCTGTGAGGAGGCTACACTCTTTTCTCTTCTCGCCCCTGTGTCCCAGGCACCAGACCCAGCTGGCTCCCAAGGTTATGTGATCGAAAGCCAAGGCCATACTCAGTCACTCTCTGCATGGGTCTGGTGTCGGGGAGCTCTGGGAAGGAAGGTCTCTGGCACTGCTGGGGGTGGGCGGATATTGGAGTACCACCAACCGCAGTGGGGAGGCTTTCGTGAGAGGTATTTATCTAATCCACAAATACTTGTTACCTACATACAAAGCTGATATTTAGCCATGAGGCTAAATGACTGTATCTGCTAGTTTTTGTTTTTTTTTAAGATTTTGTTTATTTATTTAACAGAGAAGGAGAGAGAGAGAGAGAGATCACAAGTAGGCAGAGAGGCAGGGAGAGAGAGAGGAGAAAGCAGGCTCCCTGCTAAGCAGCCCGATGCGGGGCTCGATCCCAGGACTCTGGGATCATGACCTGAGCCAAAGGCAGAGGCTTAACACACTGAGCCACCCAGGTGCCCCTGTATCTACTAGTTTTTAAAACATCAAAGTACTTCCCTGCTGATGGTGAAATGTCACTACCCTGAGCCTTCCCAGTAGCCCCATCTGCCCCAGACACCGTCCCCTCACACCTCCTGAATTCCCTAAGGCCAAGCATCCTCTGAATTCCCAAAAGCAAGTACCTATGAGATTCGCACTTCACCCCACAAGGGCTTCTAGGACTCTGCTCCAACACCAGCCAAAAGAGTACTCACGTTGTGTGAAAAGGGCAGTCACCACTGATATGGGTGTAAAGAGCTAGACTCTCACCATTGCCTCTAATGTCCAGGCACTAAGCTGGGTATGAGTGATACACAGAAGAATAAAACATGGACCCCTGTCTTCCAGGGTCTCCCAACTCAGTGGAGACTATCACAAAAAGAGCTTTGCTAACGCCCAGGAATCCTGAGAGGATGCCACTTTGGTGAAACCTCTTTGCAAACTTGAACACTGGACTGTATCAACGTGCTAGATGCGTCAAGTTCTCTGGGACGGATTCGCATCAGCCAAGCTCTCGAGAGACGGCCATGTAAACCCATATCACAATTTATTAACCTGTGATGAGAAATGAGAGCCTCTCAGCAGAGTGGACATTTGTGTCACCTTGACTAACACGTTCTCTCCCAACAGGAAATGAAATAGGAAGGCAAATGGTAATGAGAACAGAGCTCGGGTACACAGCCTGAGTAGGGGATTTTAGAGGGATGGTTTTAATGTCAAAGGGTGTCACATTTTCTTAAGCTCATGTGTTCATTTCCTCTTGGGAGATGGACCTGCCAAACAGATAGGACTGGATGTTCCTGTCAGCTCACCCATGCACTCTCCCTCCGTGCGAGCCCTTCCCCTCTGACTCCCACTTTCTCTTTCCATGCAGACCTCCTCTCTTGGTTCACTCATTCTATCTTTAGATCTGTTAATACCTCCAGCTAAGTTCCAGCCAACTCTGGCTTGGAAGCCTCTCTCTTTCAAGTGCCCCGTACAGATCCTGCTCTTCAGGTTGGGTTGTTGTCTTTTAACCCTTTGCTTCTTTGATTTGGCTAAACTTCGGAGGCATCTAAAAAATCTTAAAAAATACCGATGTCTGGTTCCCACCCCCAGAATTCTGATTTAATTGATACAGGGTGCAGTTTGGGCATTGAGGTGTTTTTTTTTTGTTTGTTTTGTTTTGTTTTTTTCCAGACCTCCCCAAAATTTACAAGCAGAATCTGGGGCTCCAGAAGAGTTGAAATTCAGAGAAAAGAGCTTTGAATTTAAACCAAGCTTGAGAATCGCTAATATTACTCTCAGAGTTGGAGGACATCTTGACCTGCACCAGCTTTTAACGCGTGCCGGTGCTCTGGTCCCAGCCTGAGCTGCCAATTTACTTGGTCCGGAGTAGGAGCCAGGCATGGACATTCTTCCAAAGCTCCACAGATGATACCAATATGCAGCCAGGGTTGAGATTCAATGGTCTAAACATTAATTTTGGTATCAATCAAACTGAATTTTTGGTATCAATTCCTCCCTGGACTTGGCATTGCACAGAAGGGGAAATAAGAGATACATGGTAGGGAAGGTCTATAGAGGTAAGTTTTTTCAGAGGAACAGTAGGGGCCTGTGTGGGTAAGCCCAGTGGCTTCAGTAGGATGAACATGCGGGAGGGTGGGGTGGAGGAGCTCAAAGTAGTTTCTTTACGTCTCCACCAAGTATATGTGATTTCCCTGCCACAGACATGGATTGGGATATATACTCTTTTTTTTTTTTAACATATAATGTATTATTTGCTTCAGGGGAACAGGTCTGTGATTCAGCAGTCTTACATAGTTCACAGCGCTCACGATAGCACACCTTCCCCAGTGCCTCTTAAGGAGTATCTTCGAGTAACTTCAGCAGAAGTCAATGAAGTCACTGGGTGTACCTGAGGCAAGTTTTGTCGGCTGTATACTTTTCTATGGGAAACTGACTTCCTGCCTCTTCTGAGTACTCTCTTGGCTGGTCCTCTGTGCCTTCCACCTAAGCCCCTTACTGTCCGAAGATCGCCATCTTGAAAGAAGCTTAGCCACATTTTGGTCCATATTCTCTTTCAGCAGTAGCTCTGTTTAGCAGAGAAGCAGGAGGCTGGGGATTCCCAGACTATCATCTTCCTAAATAACCTAAGGGTTTTCCACTTTCCTCACAATTCCCTAATTTCCTGTCATCGTTTTTAACTTTTCCAAAGAGCATTACAATTCATTTGGGCTTTCTGGGTGTTTGTAGCCTTGTCTGATCGCAGGGCATCTGGGAAAGCCATTAACTCCACTTTGTAAGCAACTTAAAAAAAAAAATGCATTCCGAGGAGAGGAAAAGGCAATGGGCAGGGCCTACTCCAGTGCCTCCACCCTTCCTTCTCCTGGGACAGCCAGAGTCGCAGGCTTTGGTACTCAAGGATTTTGTGATTTTGCGTAGGGACAAGGGGGACAGAGCAGGGCCGCTGTGCAGATGGCACAGCACGATTCTAAGGGAGTATATGATCACGGGGCCTCCAGCCTCCTTCCCCTACTGCCCTGTTCAGCAGCCTCAGCAGAAGTACTATTCTTTGAAATTCATCTGTTCTGGGACCCCAGATTCCGGGACCCCAGATTCCGGGGCACATTTGTGTTTCCAATACATGCAAGCACCAGAAAAGTCCCTTGTTTTCTTTAAGCTTCATCTGCTCATCTAGGAATTGATAGGTGTTTTCTAGGTCCCAACACTATTCCAAAAGTCACTTTCTCAAGGCCAGTGGGAGCCCAGCTATTTGCACAATAGAAACAATTTGCTTCTAATCTCTTGGAGAGACCGAAGAGAACATTAATTTGAAGACTTGGAGAGCCAGATCTGAGGCTGACTTCTTCTCTCTGGCCCTCTGGAGTTTTACCCATTTCAGATTACGGTCTCTTGAAGCTCTTCCCTAGCGTCTTCACATGACGATCCAGTATCTCTGAGCAAGCAACCACGGCGAAAGCCCCCCGAAAAGGCGTCTCTCTCTAGCATTCAAAGAGGAGCCACGCTCAGCGTTTTATAATCTTGTAACTAAATATCATAATTAGATGTGGTCACATAAAATAGCCCTCCCTCTCACTGTAACTGATGAGCTACAAATCTAAATTTTCTTTGTTTTCAGAATCCACAGTGTAGACACACACAGGGTCTTTTTCCCGCATTTGCAAGGTCATGTATGCATCGCTGCCTCATTGGTCTCATCTTTGACTTCCAGATGCTGTAATGAACGGTAAGCCCAGATGAAAGAGAATCGGATCCTTAGGAGACTGATAGGTATTTGGTGTGGTGTGTATGTGTTTTTATGTGTGTGTGTGTGTGTGCATGCGCGTGTACCCTGAGAGGCAGTTCGACTTCTTCTTTCAATGGCATTTATTCGCTCATTGTTCAAAGTAACAAAAACTTCCAGGAGGCAACTGTGCTAGGAACACATTGTTCTTCTCTTGTTGCCTGCCCTCTGTTCTAAAAAGAATTTCTCGTAATTGCTTGATGTTACCCGGGGAGACCCATAAAGATTTTTGGTTGGAACAGTAGAATGTTCGAGCTAGCAGACACCACAGAGATGATCCGTCTGATGCCGGCACCAAGCTTCTACACATGAGGAAGCAGAAGTGTAAAGTCACACAGCACGTTTGTGGCAGGGAACATCCAGGTCCCCTTGACTATGTTCCTCCGGAGAACCTCAACCCCCCACTGTCGTTACAGACATAACCCTGTTTTCCCCACGCCTCCCTACCTGAAGCTGGACTGCATTGTTAATAATGAACCAAATTTCACTACTTCATGACCATTCCAGCTCAGCCAGGATACCCTCAATCCTCTGTAAGATGGTTCCCCAGTTTTCTGGAAGTTTCCACATACTCACAGACAAATTTATTCTGGTGGGTCTACCAGGCCACTCTTCCCCACGAAACACCTGCGGGCACTGCTGTCTCATGCCACAGCATTGAAAAGCAGTGGCATTCCCAGAATGCTAGAGTTGCCTTGACTCTGGTCCCACTTCCTTTTAGAAAGGCTCTCCTTCACCTTATAGTCACATGGTGGGCTCAGGGAAGCTGCTTCCTCTGGGCTCCAGTCTTTTCTGTAAAGGACTCACACAGGAGTCTTGCATGAGTGGTAAGTGACTAAGTGTGGATGTATGTGTGTCCACAAAACAAAAGCGATTAACAATCTACTGAGAACTCTTTACTAAGAACAAGCTGCCCAAACGAGGCTCCTGCTCCCCTAGAGACCTTTCCCAGAAGACTCCTCGGTTGTCTAGTACAAATAATTGTCTTCTAGGCCTACCCCAGTGGTTTAGGATTTATGCCCACAGCTGAACTCCAGCTTAGATGCAAGGTGGATCCTTACTAGACTAGTAGTTTTCTTCTTCGAAGTCCATAGTGTTCACTGAACGTTAAAGGATCCAGTTGGCTTGAGGGGCAGGGTGTGATCTGACCTTTGCTATGAACATGGTCTAAATAAGATCGTAAATAAGACAGTAGTTTTCCCCCACCTGCTCTCGCTGGTAGAGACCAATAGATCCAGGCTCTGTGGGGCCTGAAGCTTGTATGATTTTGAGTACCATCTTTAATAAAAGGAGTACAAAATGCCAAATACAAAGTGTCAAAATGAATCTTGGTCTAGAATGAGTAACAAAATCACAACCAATTTTAAAATTTAAAAAGCTGAAGTATAACAAGAACTATAAAAACTACAAAAATATAGTATCTATTACTGTTTGACTGCCTGGTATACCTCTCTAATTTCTTTTTCACTACTTTTTTTTCCTGCATACTTATTGCTTCTTTTTTTCTTTTTTGGCCAGGATTTTGTAGTACCTTTTTTAAAAAAAAAATTATTTTTATTAACATATAATAACGTATTATTTGTCCCAGGGGTACAGGTCTGTGAACCATTAGTCTTACACACTTCACAGCACTCAGCATAGCACATACCCTTCCCAATGTCCATAACCCAGCCACCCGATCCCTAAACCTCTCCCCCCACCCCCGCAACCCTCAGTTTATTTTGTGAGATCAAGAGTCTCTTATGGTTTGTCTCCCTCCCAATCCCATCTTGTTTCATTTTTTCCTTCCCTGCACCCCAACCCCCCCTCTCTGCCTCTCACATTCCTCATATCAGGGAGTTCATATGATAATTGTCTTTCCCTGATTGACTTATTTCACTCTGTAGTACCATTTTTTATAGTGATAATACATAACTTAGGCTTTACCCTAGCATGGTTGATGGTAACTTGTATTTTATTACTGATAGAAGAGTTTCTTTCAGCTTTACAATATGTTACTGGTCATCTTGTGTAAACTTCTAGGATTGGGAGAACTTCTATTAAATTTCTTTGATATACTAGCTATAAGATTTCAGGTCAGTTCAAGTTTGCACAGTAATCTTCAATGGTCTTTGGCTTGATGACACTCATTGCCTGGTGTCATAAGGGATCCACACAAGTGAAGTGACCTGAAGCTTAAGCCTCCTTTATCTCCTGCCCTGGCTTCTCTGGAAAATGAGTAGAGAAATGCTCACCAAATCCACTTCTCCCTGCCCATCCCTCCACTGGCCACTATGCTGGGGCCAACTCTGCAACTGTTTCTCAGAAAGGGTCAGAGCCTAGAACACATGTGTCTATGAGAGCTGGGGCAGAGAGGAAGAAACTGCTCTCGAGCTGACTTTTTTCTGATGCTTAAAGCTCTTCCAGCTAATAGCTAGTAATAAATAAATGGATTCATTTATGTGGGATCAAGTCACTCAGGAAATGTTCGGCATGAATTAAAATTCTCGGGGTGTCACAGTAGGGCATCACGCTCACTGTGTCTTTCTTCTTGAATCCTGCAGTTTTCAATTAGTGCTACACAGAGTCTGGGTCTCTGGAGGTTCCTCGGGGTCTGCCCAGAGGGAGGATGGGGGAAGGTGGTGGAGTGCTCAGGGCAAGGGGGAGGGTCAGTGAGCAGGGCCCTGGGTACCCCACTCCCTTGCTCCCATCCACCAGATCCCATCAGATTCAAATGTTTTATATCCTGAAAGATTTCCATTAAATTAAAGTGCTTTGCTTAAAAGAAAAGTCTGAAGCTTTTTTTCCAATCAGTTCATTTTCATCAAGAACAAGCATTAGGCCCCCAGAGATGTGTACTCTTGGCCATTTAGAAATATTGTCCATTCATTTGCCAATGATTACTAGTCAGAAACACTTGCAATTAAATGATTTTCTTCTCTGTTCTGTGTTTCACGACTACATGTTCATCTGATATGTAGGTCAGCTTGTTTTAGGGTCGGATTATTTTTGCTTTACTTTGCTTTCAATTTTTTGCTGTTCAAAATGCAATTGTCTGAATAAAAACCATTTTGTTTCAATTACTTAACACAGATACTCTGGAAACACCAATAGTCTCTTGGTACAGCAGGGACACATCCACTGTTGGCATTTAATAAGGTTGTTGTGTGTGTATTTTTTTTTTTTAACTTTCCTTTTTAGCTCTCAGAGTTATTCCTGTATTCACTTGAGGTTTGCCCTAGTATTTTTCTCTGGATTTCTTTATCAAGCTCTACATTTTGCCAACTCTTCCATTTAGGTGTTTGCTTTTGTAAGATGATTTGCAAATGAGAAATGATTAGCATTCTTCAGATGTTGTCTGTTACTTTGTTCTATATCTTCTCTTTTTTGTAAAGGTCACAGGACATGGATTACCTTTCCCTCTTTATTCTTCCTTATCTTCAAGAACTGGTCAGGAATTACATACCTCAGGCAATTAGTAAGTTAATTTATACTTCCACAAGTTGATACTTGAACAACTTGGTATTTCTGATTCCAAGTTTGCCTTCTTGGCTTCCCCCCCCCTGCCCCTCTTCCATGGGTTCCTTAGGAGCTGATTTCGGTTCCTTCTCCTATTCCACACCTTCTGCCTGAAACATCCCACCCACAATCCCTGCTCCAGAATCATACATGCAGCAAACCGTATCTGTTTACCTCTCACTCTATGTCTACTTTCCTAAGCTCAAGACCCATATTTTGTTTCCAAGAAACGCACTTTGTTTTTTCCAAAAGTTTTTATTATTGAAATCTAGTTGACAACAACGTTGTATTACTTTCAGGTGCAGAACATGGTAATTGGACAATTCTATAGATTCCACATGCTCAACTCTATTTAGGGTAATCACCGTCTCTCACCCAGCAATGTTGTTACAACATTCTTGACCATATTCGCTGGACTGTACGCTCCATTTCCATGACTTATGTATTTTATAACTAAAAGTTTGTACCTCTTAATACCGTTTATCTATTTCACCCATCTCCCCATCTGCCTCCACTCTGGCAACCACCAGTTTGTTCTCTGTATTTCAGGTCTGTTTTTGTCTTTTGTTTGTTCTTTTGTTTTGTCTTTCAGATTCCACAACTAAGTGAAGTCATATGGTACTTGTCTTTCTCTATCTGATTTACTTCTGTTAGCATAATATCCCTTAGGTCCATCCATGTCGTTGCAAGAGTAAAGTAGAGAGCCAGGAGGCAAGAATAAAGTAAAAAGTCCTCTTTTTTTCCCCCTATGGCTGAGTAATATCGAGACTCATATTTTTAATGGCTAATGAGTTATCACCAGGAAGTCCCTCAAGGCCTCAATATTAAACTACTCCCTGCATAAAGAATTAAGTGCCTCCACATAATGAGATAAACCACTATGATTGCTCTATAATGTTATTGTCTTTGAGTCAAGTATAATGCCAATTTGATAATATTCCCTTCTCAGGGTCAGCCAAATACAAAATGCTAAGAGCAAGTTTAAAAGAAAACAGCTATTATTAGAAGGAATCTGCTATACTTAATTGAAGTAGCCAAACCAAGCTATGGCTCCTTGCAGTACAGGTTTTCCAGCCTTCTGGTGGCTGAACAGCCAATCCTCTGGTAGGAAAGCAGGCATGTGCCCACGCTGTGTCAGGAACCATATTTAAAAGACTATAAAACATGAAATATAGTTCCCCTATTGGAAACCCCATTTTTGAAAAAAAAAATATGAAAACCTGTCCCTTTTTATTGGAATTAGAACAAGCTATCTCTTCCTTTCATGTGTCTGAAAGTCTAAATCATATTCATCCCTTACAGCCATTTACTTATCCCACAGATAACTGCTACATGCTTTCTTGTAGCAGGACCATTCTAGATGCTGGGAGACCTTGGAGACCAAGACTGGGAGGGGAGCTTTACCTTTAGGTAGCCAATCAACAGGTACACCAGCACATAAGCAATATAACTTTGAAGGTGATAAGGAAGGTTGGGAAATGAAGCAGAACAAGGGGAAGGAGTGTGATGGGGGCGGTGGGCTAAGGGTGCTGTTTCAAGTAGGGAGTGAGGGAAGGAAGGATCTCTGAGAAAGCAGGCTTCGGACAGAAGTTTGAGTGAGGTGAGAGGGAGCTCTGCATAGATCCAAAGGGAGAGCATTCCAGGTGAGGCAATAGCGAGTACACAGGTCCGGAGATGGGAAGGAGCTTGATGTATTGAAGAGGAGTTATTAACTTTGTGTCCATGGACAGAATCAGAGGCCTTGAAGTAGAATGGGAAGAAAAAATTGTATCCCTCTTTTCACTAACTTCTAGCTGAAATTTAGTGTTTCTTCCACTAATAAATATGGGCAAACAAGCTGCTGCGCAGTAGCAAATTTAGGGTGACTCTGTCACCCGAAGAAATCACAGACGCTTTCCTACCACATTTAAGTTGTTGCAGATATCTGCAAATGTCATTTATGCTCACCACCACTTCAAAATTATGATGGATGTTAGAGCAGCTAGATCCTATTATTCAACATGTTGACAAAGAAGCACATGTATTACTCTATCACAAATTTGATTTTTAATATTCTGGTGATCATATTTCAGGGCGGCTGTATCCTTTATAATCTCATGCATTTTACTTTATGAATTTAAAAACTTGCTTCTGAGAGGCAATCATGGGGTTTCCCAGATTGCTGAAGGGATCCACGGCATGGAAAAGGTTGAGAAGTCATGTGTTAGAGGAGCCAGGAGGCAAGAGTGAAGTAGCAATTTAGTAGTGGAGTTTGATCGGGTAGAAGGAGCCAGATCATTGGGGCTGGAGACGCCCCAGTCAAGAGTTGAGTGCTTATGTTAAGGGCAATGGGAAGTTAGTAGAGGCTTTCGACTGAGGGGGTTTCTTGTTTTCTTTTGGTTTGGTTTGTTTTAAGTAAGCTCTAAACCCAATGCTGGGCTTGAACTCACCGCCCCAAGATCAAGGGCCACCTGCTCTGATAGCCATTTTGAATAGGGAGGCAACATGATCTGATTTAAGCCTGAGGTCCCTCTAGCGCCTATATGGGGAAAAGATTGTTAAGGTTAAGAGTGGCATCCCGGAGATGGTGAAAAGGTCAGCTGGAGAGGTCACGATCAGTGATGTATTTTGAAGGTCGAATGGACACTTCGATGACAGACTAGATGCACATGTCGAGAAGAAAAAAGATAAAAGACTTTCAGGTTTATAGCAAGTGGGTGAAGAGCGGTGCTGCTTGTTAGTATAGCAAGGGCCTGGGAGGAGTAGGTCTGGAAGTGCGGGGTGAGGTGGCTGTGGAACCAAGAGTTCTCTTTTAAGCAGGTTCTACTTGAAATGCCTACCCACCATCCACATGGAGCTTACTGGGTACGAGTTGGGTATGACTGTGGAGCCTGGAAAGGGGATAAGGACTTAAAATCTGGGTCCTGGTTATACAGTTGATATTTGAAGTCATGGGGCTGGAGGAGATCACCAGGGGAGAGAACACGGCCAGCATTTAGAGGTCTGGAAGAAAAGGAAGGAGCTGGCAAAGTTGAATGAAGAGCACAGCAAGGGAGACGGGAAGGTGGTAGGGATGTTGAAAGAAATACTGGGAAGGAAAGAAGTCCTTAGAATCATAAAACATGCCTTAGGGCAGATGTCACAGAGTACTTTAAAAACCGAATTTTGTAATACCAATAACACTGGGGAAACAGTATGAGCTCCATCTAAAACTGCAGTGTAGCCATGACCGGGTCCTAGATTTAAGGACTTCATGTTTGTGATGTGCAGACCATGGTTGGTCTGTAAGCATGTCATGTTCTTGGGCATGCTGTTTGACCACTTTGCTCTTTTTTCCCTTTTTTTCTGTCTATAAATTGAGATCCATCCATACTACTGACCTGTTTCACAGGAAGATTGTGAAAAATCTCACATACCCGCATGAGAAAATGGATCACAGTTGGTTTTGCAACATCAAGGTGTTAGACATCAGGGTGGGACTGCACTCAATTTTGTGTCCATTATGGCTTTTATTTGGGTCCTGAGTTCACTGGTCCACATCTTTATCATATGACTCTTCTAGGCCCTGTTCTAGACAAAAATGTGGAAGAAAAATTCACCTGTAGCTCTTTCATGTCTTTTTTTTTTTTTTTTTTTTTAAAGGGTGCTTCTAGACTTACTTTGTCAAGCCCTCCTGAGTCTGGATCTCCTGAGTCTGACTTCTCCAAGGGTTTCACACGATGACCACCTTTCCCAAATCTCATTCCCTGATGTGTAGTAAAGCTTCTCATTCCCTCAGGGCTGTGCCTAGATATTCATGCTACCAACTTCTCAGCCCTACATCCTTCACCGGTAGACACAGAGCCTGTGGGAATTGAGGGAACAATCCTGTCCTTAATAGGTACCAGTGGGAGCTCCTGCTTCATCCCCTACTCTTCCCCTTACCTGTAATGGAGCATGTCCTTGTGCTTTCCCTTCCTTGTCACGTGGCTAATACCACATTCTGGTCTCTTGCAGCTGTGCCCAACTTCCCCAAGTCACAAAATCCAGATATGGGAAGGACTTCAGGACAGGGTGTAGAAGGCCTGGATTCTGATTCTATGCCACCACAAGCCTTGAGTGTGTCACTTAAATGCCAAATCTCACCTTATACCTTTGGAAAACTCATGGTCTAGATGAGTTCCTGAGTCACTCTCACTCAACCACACCACAGCCTGATACGGAGGACCAAATCCTGGTAAAATGTTGGTGGGCAGTAACGGGGCTAATATGTTTCTTCTTTCTGGTCACGGATTTGAACTTTACCTTGGGTGCCTTGAGGAATTTTGTCCTTCCTTATTCCCAAGCATTATTTCAAGCATGTAAGTATTGGGGCAGGCCTACAAGAGTAAGTGTACTTCAGATAACTGAGCCTTTTAGTAGACCTCAAACCACCTTCTCCACTTCTATCTATGGACAGTCTTGAATATGAGGACCAGTTACTTAAACAAAAGGGATATGGGGGCAAGTCAGTGGAGAACCAGATGGTAAAAAATCGTTGGGTTTCAGGCCATAGAGTACATCTGATTCCAGAGATAGACTGATGGAAAAACAGAAGACTGCAGGTAACTGCTTGGGAGCCCCCTCCCCATCCTCAGCTGGCCTAGGAATGGCCTGACGAGGGCCCTTTCCTACTGACAAGAGTGGAGAGTCAAGATAATAGGAAAGTCATCACCAGACCTCTTAGTCTGGTTCTCAGAGGATAGAAAGAGTCCTCGGGTATCTGTTTAATCCAGAAGGATATACTAGCTTTTAGAGTCTGCCTGCCTCGGTGTTGCAATGGTTAAGAGAGGGAACCTACTAAAAGCAAGAATTTACAAATCATGCCATTCTCCTCTCCAGATCTCTGGAATCTTCCATGCTCCACTGGTGCCCACGTTGACTCCTGTGGCCTTTTTAAAGCTGGATCCTGGGGCCATTCCCAGATGTGCCAAAGGTCTAGGGAGAAGCCCCACTGAGGAGAATGGGGAGGAAGACACCACCCACCCTGCTCCTCAAAACCTGGAAGAGGAATAACAAGTGAGACTAGAAAATACTGAATAGTCTCCCTGGGGAGAAAAACGACATCCACACTCAGGCTGGCTTTGGCCTTTGTGGGGAGAGTCCAAGATCAGACAAAGGGTGTCTGAGAAATAAGATCTATCACTTAAATATTCAGTTCTCCAAAATGTCTACAATTTAATTAAACAACAGAGTTGATCTTCTAGCTCTTGAGGAGCTCTTTTTAATTAAACTTTGCATTTCTTCTCTCTGCTCTGCTGAGGCATTCCAGGGTGGCATTTGGCTTTGAATGAGCAGTCATTCTGGCCACCCACAATGGTCTGGAAAAGCCCCACTGCTGAGTTAACAAAATTCTTCAATGAGAATATCATCGACTTTTCATTTTCACCGATATCCAGAAACTTTCACTAATGTTAATGAAGCGTGTGTGTTATTTTATTCCTTTTGTGGCTGTCTGCAAAATACCTCTATGTAGAACTCAGATGTTGACTAAGTTTCAGGCCAGATTTCAGTTCTTCCATCTGCAAAATGGCGTCACAACGTTGACTCTTCATGCAAAATGGTTTCACACTTTGAGCAAAGAATAAAAAGCGCATGACAGCATGTGTGGTGTGACATCTAAAACATGGCATCATGAGAAGCCTGGATACCAATCGCTCTACATTACAGTGGGAAAGGTGCCACTGCAGAAATTGCTCAAATCTAAGAAGCAACTTTGATGCTCAGAGTGGAGAGAATCGATCTAGGGCAAAAAAGACATTAAATGATGATGTAAACATTATTCTCACAAGCTATTCTAGTTTGACCTGAGACAGCATTCTGCGTACTTTGAAGAAAGTTGATTAACACGTAGGACTGAGCAAACAAATGGACAGGCAAGCAAGAGAGGGGTGAGATGAGAAAAGTTGGGTGAATGAGGGTGAACGACGTGGTCGTTGCCTTCCTATGACACTGGTTGTAAGAATTTGAACTGTGCGGCCATTTCCTGCTCTGTAGAAAGATACTTCACAAAATACTGTTTCCACCCAATTCTCTACCACAGATAGACACAATCTGAGTGTCTCTATCTAAATTCTTGGAAAAAATGGGTCAGAGTGGCATAAATTTCAGATTAGAAACAAAATACACCCAAGTAATGCAGATTTCTAAAATCCAAGATCAACCTTGATGGACCTGTGTTCAAAATATTAGTGTAACCTCCCCAGCAAGTTTTGTTACATGATGTTATTTTAGAGCATGGCAAACAACTCCTAGAACTGATCATTGGAATTTTTCTTAACAATTTGCAATACAGAAGGCCTGGCAAAACTCTTCGTTGCTCTACCATAACCATTAATATGTTGTGCTTTGGGATAGCCAATTAATTTTATAGCCAAAGCTAATTAAGCCAGAATTAATTGCACTATAATACATATATAAGAAACGGGAAATGTTAAGTTGAAAGGGAACCAAGAAGTTTTTCCAAGTTTGACTCTCTTCTTTTTGAATACAACCATATGATACATTCCTCTTTTTTCTTCTCTGTACGAAAGCAGGGTAATTCTGGTGGTTCTGTTTTGCTGTCTTTGAGGGTTTGTTTCTAAAACTAGCAT
Source organism: Mustela putorius furo (assembly GCF_011764305.1). Taxonomy (NCBI): domain Eukaryota; kingdom Metazoa; phylum Chordata; class Mammalia; order Carnivora; family Mustelidae; genus Mustela; species Mustela putorius. The sequence goes on along the minus strand of NW_025421305.1, from coordinate 11,277,980 downwards.
AAGCAATTTGAAAATGTTTCTTTTTTTTTATTCCTGAGGGAAAGCAAGGGTCTCTGGAAAGCATGCTCTCCTTTAAAACTGACGAATGTTAAGATTATCTACATCATTAATGAGCACAAGTGGCTTGAAATATTATACAGGGCAATCTGTTCTTCTTAAGGGCAGGACCAGGAACATAGCAACGGGCAAAATAAATCCATTCCTAATAACAAATGAACAACCATGGAAGAAAAGTGCTGAGATCTCTTCCTAGCACAAAACAAGAAACTAAACTATTGAAGGAAAACAACTATTGCTAGTTCTAAAACTCATGTAAACAGGATTCTGAGCCTCACTTTCACTGTGATTTTCCAAACCTTTGGGAAACTGACTTTCTCAGCTGGGCCTGCTGAAAGCACACATATAATGGACTTTATTAAGTAGTTAAAATTGAGGTTATGACTACTCATGAACAACTTTAGCTAGTGGAGGTTTTGGGTAGCATTGTTTTATATAGGTCAAAGGCCATTAAAAAATAAACTCTGAGATCTCATAACAAAATATACGTGAAGATCTTTTTGAATGTTTAATATGCATGGCCAATGTAAGAAAGTATTGTTCCGTGTCAACATAGGCTGAACATATGACCAGGGGCTTGGGACTGCAATTTGGATGCAACTCACAGTGATAGTTATTCTAAATGATAATAACCAGTACATGTACCCTTTGCCATTGAATTTGAATAAGGAGAAAGGGGAGAAAAGAAAATTTGTATTAGTTAATATTTGATTTTCAGATAACAGGAACCCAAGTCCCACTAAATAAAGGACGTTTATTGGCTCATGTAAAACTTCAAGTCCAGATAGGGAGCTGGACCCAGAGAACTGAGTATCATTTGGTATCTCTCCCTCTCTCGTTCTCTTTCTCTGTTGGCCTCATCTTTTTCCACTACCAATGTTCCTTCTTCAACACATAGGAAAGATGATGGTGTATTTTTCTTTAGAGAAAAAGAACATGTATATGTTCACATATATGTGTATCTTTATCTACACCTGTCATAATGGCTAAAATTGATGACACAAGAAGGAACAGGTGTTAGAGAAGATGTTGAGAAAGGGGACCCCTCTTGCACTGGTGCAGCCACACTCTGGAGAACAGTATGGAGATTCCTCAAAAGTTAAAAGATGGAACTACTCTATGGCCCAGCAATTGCACTACTAGGTATTTATCCAAAGAATATAAAAATACAAATTTGAAGGGGTACGTGCCTCCCAATGTGTATAGTAGCATTATCAACAATAGCCAAACTATGTATGGAGAGAGCCCAAATGTCCATCCACTGATGAGTGGATAAAAAAGATATGGGGTGCCTGGGTGGCTCAGTCAGTTAAGTGTCCAACTCTTGGTTTATGGCTCAGGTTGTGATCTCAGGGTCTTGAGATCAAACCCTGTGCCAGGTTCCACACTCAGCACTGAGTCTGCTTGAGATTCTCTTTCCCTCTCCCTCTGCCCTTCCCACTTGTGCATGCTCTCTCTAAAATAAGTAAATAAATCCTGAAAAAAAAAAAGAAAGAAAATGTGGTGTATATATATATCAATGGAATATTACTCAGCCATTAAAAAATGAATACTTGCCATTTGCAACAACATGGATGGAGCTAGAGTGTTTTAGAAGTCAGTCAGAGAAAGACAAATACCATACAATCTCACTCAAATGTGGAATTTAAGAAAGAAAACAGATGAATGTATAGGAAGAGGGAAAGGAAAAAAAGGAGAGCAGGAAACAAGCCATAAGAGACTCTCAATGTTAAAAAACAAACAGGATTGGTGGAGGGAGGTGGGTGGGGGATGGGCTTGATGATTATTAAGGAGGGCACTTGTTGTGATGAGCACTGGGTGTTGTATATAAGTGATTAATCACTGAATTCTATTCCAGAAACCAATATTGCAATATGTTCACTGAAATTTAAATTTTAAAAAAAAGGAAAAAAAAATTTTAAAGGAATTGACTCAGAATTGTGGATGCTGGTATCCAAACTCTGCAGGATGGGCAGACAGGGTAGAGAACCAGGGAAGAGCCAATGTTACAGTTCAAGTTCAAAGGCCATCAGGCTGCAGAATTTCCTCTTTTGGGTGGTACATCAGTCTTTTCACTATTCAGACCTTCAAATAATTAGATGAACCCCACCCACATCATAGAGGTCAATCTGCTTTACTGAAGTCCACTTATTTAAATGTTAATATCGTCTAAATCTTCCTCACAGAAACTTCCAGAATATTTGAACAAAAATCTGGGTACCGTGGTTCAATCAAGTTGACACATAAAATTAACCTTTACAAATTATTTCCAACAATCCTAGGTATCAGCATTCCAAATTAACAAAGAAAGTTTTTTTCTCCTAGCGTCCATATACCAAGCCCAAAGAAAGACCTTGATTAGACATGCTATTATCCCATGACCATCCCGGAAATGCCACTTCTATGGTTGACAGATCCACTAAAACCTCATGAAATGGCAAAGGGGCATTGGAAACCCTTTGTAACTGTTCTGCCATATTGTTTACTGAGCGTATGACTACATGGGACATACGAAGCCATCTTGTAGATGGGTCGGTGTTATGTAAATCCCCATCCTCTATGGTGTGGGATAAGAGATATGTGGTAGGGTAGGCAGAGAAAAGCCCATCTTTAAGTATGGGGGAAGAAAGTGTGTTTCAACTGTATAATCTATGACCCTTTCATTGATCACCACCTAAACTCATTCCAGTAGGAACACACTTGACAACAATGATTGCCCTGCCCAGATTAATTGTTTGGAATCTTCTTTAGGTAATGATAAGGCTCCCCAGGTTTCAACGTGTGGATATAAGTTGGGATGCGGTATAATTATTTTCTAGGTTTTTGTATTTGATCCCCAAAATATGTTTATGCCTAAGTCAACAGCATAAGAAAATATACACTTACAGACTCCCATGGGGAAAAATTTCTCTCCCTATTTCTGATATACTTATGCCTCTGTTGAACAACTGATTTATTTCTGTCTTTATAACTTGTTGTTTCTCCCTTTCCTGTTGTGACCCACCCCCTTCATTCATTGATTCAATAGCTCCAGAGTTCCAGGCTCTGTAGAAACAGGCTAAGTGTATGTGGATGAACAGGGCAGGCATGGTTCATAGGTATCCTATGGAGAAAACTGGACTGAAACAAGTCATTCTCAGTGCAACATTGGGACCTTAGAGCTTGCGTTTGTGTACGAACCTCCCTCAGGCTCTCTCGGACTCTCACACCCTTATCTTCCTTTGATCTACTTCTCTTACCTTTAATCTTGCAATGTTTTATTTATATTTGAAAACTACCTAAATTCGTTGCAGAAGGAGACAGAATATAAATGAACGAACGCTTCTTATTTTGCAGCGTGAGTTCAGCTATTTTAGCTGATGTACTTTGTTATCTTAGTAAAATGCCCCATCAAAGAACCCTCTGAAGGCCCATTCCAGGTGGATATATAGACCAGATGGAAAGTGCAGGCCCGTTCAGTCTAGATTCTAGTCCCCAGTGTGGGCAGAATCAGATAAATAGCCCTCTTATGGGGATGTTTCTCAAATTTAAATAATGAAAACTTCTCTATTAAAAGAAATGAGTTATCATAAACCTCCATTATTGACTTATTTTTATTATGTTACTTATATACATAAAGTCATAAAATAAGATGTAACCTCCTTACATATATAGTTATTATACAACTACGAAGCCAAAACAAATTTGCTTATTAAATACAAGCAAGCCTACAAAATAAAATACACAAATCAACCATTTTAATGTGATGAAGAATGCTGGTTGCTGGAATTAAACTTCAAACACAGCCTCATAATTGATTTTATATATTTTTTGTTTTCTTTTTGTGATTTTTAGTATTGTTGTGACTTCAATAGTATTACCTCTTACATGTATTCACCTAAGTATACTTTTCAAGACAGCATTAACATTTTCAAGGTGTTGTTTTTTCGGTTCAAAAAAATCTTATTCATAAACAAAACTGTCAGTGAGAAAGTCAGGAATTTAAATCCAAATTTAAAAATAGGTCTGCAAAACTGTCTTGTTCTCTTTAAGATAAAGTTAACACCACAATGTAATTGGAACGTACATTGAATGAATAACAAATCCAATTACTGCTTGAATGAAGAACAGAAAAATGCTTCCCTGTATATTTGCTATTATGCTTGCTGCTAATAAATTTTTGCAAGTTGGTACATAGACTGATGGGATCTGCTTACAAGAGGGATACATCCTGACTGCAACAGAGCAGATTATTTTGAATGTAAAACTTTGGCCGTGGGATTAGTGAATCAACTCTCTCAGCACTTTCCTCTTTTCAAACTCCTGCAAAACTTTTGTCCACATCACATCCTCATTGGGAGTACAAGCATTGGGTATACTCAGAGTTCTATGTGATTCCAATCATCCTAATTCTTTTTTAAGATTACTGTTGAAATTAAAATGTAATATTTTAAAAAAAAATCCCAGGCCCTAAGAAAATATATGCAGCCCATAGCTTAAGAAATGTTGCCTTGCAGAATGCTTTTCTATCAGGTTGACCTTTACGAGATGGAATAACAGCCTCACAGAGTTCAGATGGAGAGGTCATCCCCAAGCCCCAAAGCCAGGCTTCATTCTCTTCTTTTCCTCTTCACCACATGTCACCATTTGCCCGCATCTGTGGAAGGACTGACCCATGGCCCATTGGCTCTTGCCCTAGATGCCAAGGGGCCATTGTCTACCTTTCCCAGATGGTCTGACAAAAAGAGGGCTGAGGAGTTCTGCAACCATGCTTTTCACACTCTAAAGGGCACATACATTCCTGTAGATTTGCTCAGTCCAGATTCTGACTTAGCAGATTTGAAGTGGGGCCTGAAATTGCCTGCCTTTCTCCTTCCTTCCTTCCCTCCCTGCCTTTCTTTCTTTCATGATTTATTTATTTATTTGACAGTGAGAGAGAGAATGAGCAGGAGGGATAGAAGGGAGAGAGAATCCCAAGCCAACTCCACGCTGAGCAGGGAGCCCAAAACTGGACTTGATTTCACAACCCTGAGATCACGACCACAGTGGAAACCAAGAGCCGCATGCTTAACCGACTGCTTCACTCAGGTGTCCCTGAAACTGCATTTCTCACAAGCTTCCAGGATCTGTGCAATGTGCTGGCTTCTGGTCCACCCTGGAGAAGACTGAGTCTAAGGCCTGTTGACTTTCTTCTAGGATGTACCTTAGGGAAGGCAAACTTTGCATCTTTTGCCCTATCTTAGGGAGATTTGCCTTAATCCTGTGTGTTGCTTGGAACTCTGGCATTTTGGCTTCTACAAAATGGAGCAAAGACTTATTAAACAGATAAACAGATTACAAGAGTCTTATTTCAATCTGAAAGAAAGCAAAGTTTTGTCAGACTCAAAATTTATAGGAATTTTTCATACCAACAGTTGGTATGAAGCTTCTATATGATTAATAGCCAAAGAATCAATAAATCAAACTCTAGAAATCCTGAATTACTTTTAATTCTTAGTGGTAAATCAATAAATAAGTTAGAAGTGAATTGAGTGATTTTATTTTCCTTTTGGGTTGGATTTCATTGACTGCCAGATTGCTTTAATGTGCCATTATATAAGCCTGTTCACAGACTGATATTTATGGTTAAGAAGTATTTTGATTTTTAATTAAATGCTGTATATTATTGGAAGAAACTCAGGACAGAACTATCTCCCTTCTGTGAAACATATGAAAATCATCCTGTATCAGTTATAAATGCAGATGGCTGTGAGTGACTGTGAATCCAATTCACTATGGTTTTAGCAGATGGTGGGTTACTTTCATCACATAGCAAGACTCTTGGAGGTGGATGGCCTAGTAGGTTCACCAGCTTAGTGATATCAGTGTCACTATCTTGGCAATTCTCCTGGTCTTTCTTTTTTTTTTTTTTCATCACAAGATGGCTGCCTCTGTTTTAGGTGTCAGATCTGCATTTAAGGGAAGAAGAAGGAGGGTAAGGATGTCATCCTCCTTATCCATCAATTCAACCAAGAGAGCCAAACGTTTTTCAGAAGCCCCCAGCAGACTCTTACTGATGCATCATTGGCCAAAATCATATCATGTGACCACTCCTTCCCCAACCCCCAGTAATGTAAACAAGGGAGAAGTTTGGGAATAGATGATGAATAGATGAATAGATGATGAATTGATAATAATCAATTATTATTATTATTTTTTAAACTCCAAACTTCCCTTTAACTGAAAAACAGAATGTTGTTCATTTTTTTAATGCTATCTCTCTGTTGGCAGCAATTGCGGTGGCTTAAGAAATATGAGAGATACATGAAATTTCTGAAAGGAACCTCAGTCCAACGATTTCTGATTAATATGGAAAGTAGAACATAAAAGAATCCCACTACCTAAAGTTCATTCTAAGAATACATGAAATTGTCCTTAAATAAAAAAGTCATAGTGTTGTCAACAAAGTCACAGAGGCACTCCTGTGGGTCCATCCCCCTGAGTCCGCGAGGACTGCAGAATTTAGCAGGGAAGATTCTCTTTCTCTTACTTAGAGCATGTTTGGAGCTTTTAAAAGAAGAGCTTCCAGAAACATGATAATGCAACCGAGCTCCTATCTCCTGTCTCCTTTGTCCTTCCCTCATTTTATCACAGCAGGCTACTGTTCCCAATGGGTCCATGTCCCACTGGAGACCTCAGTCAGTGTAGCGGCATTCCCCCTCACTCCCTTCCCCAGGGGGAGCCCATCTTCATTAAGCAGCTAAGAAAGAACCTGCAAAGATTCCAGCACTTGCTCAGTCTTCGATTTCTCCACCTCTTCTTTATTTTGACACTTTGATATGATCCAGTAGTTCTTTTTTTAAGATTTTATTTATTAATTTGACAGAGAGAAATCACAAGTAGACGGAGAGGCTGCCAGAGAGAGATAGAGAGGGAAGCAGGCTCTCTGCTGAGCAGAGAGCCCGATGCGGGACTCGATCCCAGAACTCTGAGATCATGACCTGAGCCGAAGGCAGCAGCTTAACCCACTGAGCCACCCAGGCGCCCTGATCCAGTAGTTCTTAGCATTAAACTTTGCATCTTTGATATATTTGTTCTGAGCTGGTCATGGATTCTTGACTTTGTCCTTAATTTCAAATTCTGCTTATAAGCATTAAGTTTTCTAGTAGCTATTTCTAAGGAAGAGTTCACTTGCTCCTGTGCATTTATCTGTGTGGAGAGTCCTTTGTTTTTCCAGTTTTGCTAGGAGTTCTGCATTTCTTACCTTTTTGCAGAACTAAGATGGCTGCTGTTATGATGTTAGGCTCACAGGTAAATAGATTTCTTCATTTATTTGTATTTCATGTGCTGCCATACAGGATGCTGGTATTCTAGATCATAATTCCTGGCCTGGTCTCTACCACCCCCAGACGTCAGCCTCAAACCGGATAAAACATATTTAACGATATTTTGAGTCTTCTCACCTCTGTGCTAGGATCTATGTTACTGAAGTGCCAGAGTATAATCACACAAAATTGTAATTTCAAGAGAAGGAGAAAGTCTATTCATACATATTTAAGTATACAACAACATCTTTTTGACACCTATTTTAATGAGTTATTCTTCCAGAAGTTTTAAAGAAGATAGGGAAGGAATTTAGAAATAGGACTTGGAATGCAACGGGTTCAGTACTTGGGGCTGCTGGATAAAAGAGAGAGTTTTAAGCAAGGAGTTTTATCTGGGTCCCTTAAACTGGAAAGTGTAGGTGGGGTGGAGTCTGCATACATTATCCATCTTTATTAGGCTTGGCCCCACCCCTGAGTATGATCACTGAGATGTTGCCCTGAGGGAATCTACTCCAGAACAGCTTGGAATACCTCAAGTGTCTGGGGAAGGAGCAGTGACTGAATTGCAAGGGAATTGCATGGAACAAGGAAGTAAGAAACTGAAGAGAAGCTGAATCTGTCCCTCAGTTTTCCTTGAAGGCAGCCCCCATAGAGTCTTTTACCAAATACTTTCAGAGGGTAAAGGCTATAATTTCCGTGGAAAGAAAGAAAAACTATGAATTCAAAATCGGATTTTATCCCAGCTTTCTGACATAGTAAGACTAGACTGGAAGAACTCAACCTTTCTGCTTTGCTTGGACAATACAAAATGCCCCCATTTGATAAATGCTTATGGTGGTGACCCTGGTGAAAATAGGACCCTGGTGATTTTTCTGAACGAAAATCGTTCCATTAGCAAATCGTTTGCAAAGACTATGAACCAGATATTAAAAAGTTGAAAGAAACTTAGAAAGGGTGGTATCTACTAAGCTGTAATCATCAAGACAGTCAACAAAAACAGACACATAGACCAATGGAACAGAATAGAAATCCCAGAAACAGACCTACAACTCTATGGCCAACTAATCTTTGACAAAGCAAGAAAGAATGTCCAATGGAAAAAAGAAAGTCTCTTCAACAAATGGTGTTGGGAAAAAAACTGGACAGCCACATGCAGAAGAATGAAACTGGACCACCTTCTTACCCCATACACAAAAACAGACTCAAAATAGATGAAAGACATAAATGTGAGACAGGGAACCATCAAAATTTTGGCAGAAAACATAGGCAGCAACCTCCCTGACTTTGGCTGCAGGAACTTCTTATTAGACACATCTTTGGAGGCAAGGGAAACAAAAGTAAAAATGAACTCTTGGGATTTCATCAAGATAAAAATCTTCTGTATAGCAACTGAAATAATCAACAAAACTAAAATGTAGTCTATGGAATAGGAGAAGATATTTACAAATGACATATCTGATAAAGGGCTAGTCTCCAAAATCTATAAAGATCTTATCAAATTTAACACTCCAAAACCAAATAATCCAGTTAAGGAGTGGGCAAAAGACATGAATAGACACCTTTTCAGAGAACACATCCAGGTGGCCAATAGACACATGAAAAAATGCTCAACATCACTTGGCATCAGGGAAATGCAAATCAAAACCACAATTAGATATCACCTCACACCTGTCAGAATGGCTAACGTTAACAACGTAAGAAACGATAGATGTTGGTGAGGATGAGGAAAAAAGGAAACCCTCTTACACTGTTGGTGGGGATGCAAACTGGTGCAGTCACTCTGGAAAATAGTGTGGAGGTTTCTCAAAAAGTTAAAGATGGAGCTACCCTATCATCCAGCAATTGCGCTACTAGGTGTTTACCCAAAGAATTCGAAAATACAGATTTTAAAGGGTACATGCATCTTGATGTTTACAGTAGCATTATCAACAATAGCCAAACTGTGGAAAAAGTCTAGATGTCCATTCACTGACGAATGTATAAAGAAGTTGTGGCAGAGCACCTGGGTGACTCAGTTGGTTAAGCATTGACTTTTGATTTGGGCTCAGGTCATGATCTCACAGTGGTGGGATTGAGCCCCACATTGGGCTCCCACTCAGCATGGAGCCTGCTGAAGATTCTCTCCTCCTTCTGTCCCTTCCCCCACTTGCACATGCTCTCTTTCCCTCTATCACTCTCTCAAATAAATAAATCAATAAATAAAATCTTTTTAAAAAGATATAGCATACACACACACACACACACACACACACACAATGGAATATTACTCAGGCACCACGAAGAATGAAATTTTGCCATTCGCAACAACATGAATGGAGCTAGAGTGTATTATGCTGAATGAAATAAGTCAGAGAAAGACAAATACCATATGATTTCACTCATATGTGGAATTTAAGGAAGAAAACAGATGAACATATGGGAAGGGAAAAACAAAACAAAGAGGGAAGCAAACCATAAGCAACTCTTAATGAAAGAGAACAAACTGAGGGTTGCTGGAGGGGAGGTGGCGGGTGATAGCTAGATGGGTGATGGGCATTAAGGAGGAATGAGCACTGGGTGTTATATGTAAGTGATGAATGACTAAATTCTACTCCTGAAACTAATACTACACTATATATTAACTGACCAGAATTTAAATAAAAATATGAAAAAAAGGAAGTAAAATGTCAAGATACTTTAAAATGACCAAAAAATGGATGATGACTTAAATACATACAGTGGCAAAAATATACACTTGCTCTTCAGAGCATCAAAGAGGTGTCAGTTTATGGACGAAGGAAATGATGGGTCTCTAAACACCTCTTTTGATGATGATGATGGTGACTGTGTCCTGTGTGTGGCATTTCATAGTGTGTTTCTGTGTACATGTGGTAAAGTACCAGGAGTTGTATGTAACTAAATCCTAGGGCTTGGAATAGACTTATCTCCCAGTGGCTGCTTTTCCCCATGCTGGATCTCTGGTCACACAACTGTTTTTCTGCTTTGGTTTGTATTTTTATCATTTTTCCTTAAATTTTCTACAACCTTATCACCTATCCTCCAGAAATGCTATATCCTCCTTCTTCAATAAGAAAATGGAAGCTCTTTGGTCTACTCCTCTTCAGCTTCTGTCCCCTCTGTTGTCGAAATTGATGATGTCTTTACCCAACCTTCCCTCCTTCCTGTCTCAGAGGAAGCACCCTCCTTAATTCTTTTCAGGGCTGTTCCATCTCCCTGTAGTCTAGAGTCTTGATTTATCAGTCATCTCCAATTCCTCCCCCTCTCTCTCTTCACTGGCATGTTCAATTTCCACCATCCCTGAATTAAACACACCACACTTCAATGGCCATTCCCAAGTTGCTCCCCACCTGTCACTGCTGTTGACCAGACCTGGAGCCCCATGTCCCTGGGAAACAGTTGCTGCCCTAGCTCCTTGGTTCTTCAGTCCTCCTTCCTTAAGCCACAATCTCCCTCAGAACATCAACTCTTCCTGTCCTGGGGCTGGGGGGAGTCCCATGGTCTCACTTGTTTCAGGTCTGACTTTCTCCCCTAGACCTGGTCCTGGGGACCTGGCTGGTCCTCATTTTTTGAACTTGTACTTTGCAAAGCTGTTCTGAAGATCCAATGAGATTACAGATATGAAAGCACATTAACAACAAAAACAACTTAAGAAATGGTAGCTTTTATCAGGGCTAACTTCCCGCTGACTGTAGAAAACTGACTCTAACACCTTCCCCCCAGGTGCCCCCAGCCTGTCCTCCATCCCTGCTGTCCACCAGGCAACTCCCCAAGCTGAGGTAGTGCATGGAGCTCTCTCCCCACAGACGAAGTGCTGGTCTGTGCAACTGTGCTTACGGGGATAGCTGCCCTCCACCCAGCACCTTCCATTCCCACACAACTTGGATTCCTCAACAGGGTCTATCTCCATAGTTTCTGCTTTGTCGGAGTGAGTGCACCACCCCACCCTCTGCTTCATGACATAATGTCTCAAACTTGGTTATACAGGTTGTGATTTATCAGCTCATTCCTTAGAATCGAAACTCTTCAAAGGTCAAAGTCCATTCTCCTAGGTGTTGAGCTGGTTTCCTGTTCTCTCTGAAGCACTTCCTTCTGCGGACTGTCTCTTGAAGTCTCTCCTCTTGTAACTGATTTCCCTTCAACCCCCATCTCTCTCTGCCTCTTCCTACACCCCTGCTCTGAGGGCCCCCTTTGATGTTGTGAACCTTTCTTGCCTGAGCAGGCTCATTACCCATTCGCTAGTAATACCCAAATCACCAGGACAGAGTCTGGCCTTCCCTAACTCCAGACCCACTGAGCCTTCAAACTACACACGTCCAGCGTTCCCCAGTCCCCTTCCTTCTTCCTGTGTCCCCTAACTCTGTGAATGGGAAACCCACCCACCTCCGCTCAAGGCAGAAAATTCAATTACCACCAACCCACCGTCACCAACTCCTCCAACTACAAATTTCATCCATCTCCACGCTTTATCCATTTCACTTCTTCCCCATCTTTTCACTGTGTTTAGTTCAAACTCTCATGATGTTTTATCTGATTTCAGTAACTTCCAGACTAGCCTCCCTCCTCACCACCTGCACTCTGGGGCCAGCTATCTTTAGAGAATTCACACTGCCACCCTGCTTAACCGCCTTTGCCAAAATCCTTAGGAAAGCATTCCATATCCTTCGCCGTCAGGCTCCGGTTTGTTCTCTTACGCCGGCCCCTTGCCAAAAGCCCCCTGGACCCAGGCTGAGTAGGACATGGCCTCTGTTTTGTTTGTTATTTCATTTTGTCAACTGATCCACTAATTTTCACTCACAGGTTTTCTCCTCTGCCAAACAGCTCAGCTCTGCCTGAATTGTTTAGCATTTGTAGATGATTCAATCCCAAAAATCATCTTTGCGTGGATATTTTTAGTCATCAAATGACATAAACACTCTACACATTAATCATAGAGTTTATAAAATTTCAGAGGAAACTTATAACTCTATGATGGCTTCTCAGAAGTGGTTGAAAGAATCATGGCCTCATGATATTAGCAGAATGATTCTCCCAACTTTGTCCTGTTAATATTGAATGCTGAGTTACCCAAACTATGGGAAGAAAATAGCACAAATAAATCACAGCATTAAGTATAGAAATAGATGTAGTCTCTTGTCTAATACATTATATTTTTTTCTGTCTTGCTGAGTAATTTTTCTAAGGAGGCTTTTGTTGGATTGAGAAAAATTAATTTTTAATCCCAGACAGCAAGCAACAAATGGTAAACAGGGGAGTGACCCAAAAGCATGGGAATTTCAGCCATCAGGCTGACTGGGAGACTGTATCTGTTTACAATATGATTTTAATATGAATTTACAACCCTAATTTGGACTTAAAATGTGTTTTTCTGGCCCCACTTGGCTATTGATTGGCTTTCATTTTATGCAGGCATGTCTTCTGTCTTAGCTGAAGATCGTCATTAACGCTACACCAGTAACCTGCTTCCTGCTATATGCTCCAGACTGCAAGGGATGTAGAAAGTTGTGATTTGGGGTTTCTTTGTCATTGTGTATGGGTCAGACATAAAGCACGTTTATAGAGCAGAGTCTACAAAATATAGTCATTGTTGAAATGAGAGGTCATTCTATTTTTACTCACTTTCACTTTAATTGCAAATTGTTAGTGCAGGAATTTCCACAAAAGGGTTATGCAAGCATGCCTAAATTGCTTGAAATATTTTCCACTTCTCTGACTTCCCATGGGAAAAGCCACTAGGTTGCATTTGTGGCATCTCAGTTGGTTCAAGCTACCTAATTGGGATTTAGAAGCTTTAAACTGTGCAGGTTTACAGAGGGACATCCAGGATTGGAACTCCTGTCTCCGTTTCCTGCCTCGAATCTGGAAAAGTGTAAATTACCCATGAAACATACAAACCTGAATGATGGCAGCTGACATCCAGCTTCTGTGTGTTCACTGCCCACTCATTTATTCTTTAAGATGATTTAAAAAAAAAAAAAAAAACAACGATTTGAACTCTTTGCCAGGAATTTCATCAGGAAGCTAAGTACACTATTGTGTTCTTTAAAAAGGTGTGTGGGGGGGTTCACATCTCATAGGGAAGAAATATACCCTTGGGCACGGGTAACTTTCCTGTCTCTTGGGCAGGAGCACCTAATCACTGCCCCATCTGTCAGAGCCACCTAATTGCAAACACGGGCCCTTTTGCAATGTAGTGTTCTAATGCAAAACAATTAATTAAAGCTCAGAGGGAAAGAGTTGCTTAAAGGTACATACCCCCTTTAAGAAGTGTACCTTGTACTGGGATCTTGCATTGATTCTCTCTTGTACTTTCTTACATATCCTCACCCATGTACCCATGAAAATTTCATTTGTCCTACTTTTCAATTTCTGCTGTCCAACATTCAATGTAATTGAAACGAGTCAGGGAAAAAGCCAAAGTCAGCAGTGCTTTGTTTGCCTCTTGAGCTTTACTGTGCATGTAAATCCCTGGGGTCTTGTTAGAGTGCCGATTCTGATCCAGTGGGTCTGGTGCGGGGAGGCCCAGAAGCAGCATTTCAAGTGGGCTCCCAGATGTTCTGCTACAGCTGCTCCCAGACCACAGTTTCAGTAGGAATGGTCTAGATTATTAGATTCTCTTGCCAGGGAATTGAGACTTCATCTTTTCAGGATTCCTGTGCAAGCCCGTCTCTGTCTTACTTATTCAATAGAATGGGCACATCCCAGGCTATCTCACCGGCTTCACATCTTCTCAAACCCACTTTCATTTTCCTCCTTGGCCTCATTGTTATTTCCTCTGGAATCCTTATGGAAGCATATCAGTGTCTAGGACGCTTATAGATCACACAGGGAATATGTTCAAGACATGTTCCCTCCTGACGGTTTTAGAAACAAAATGACACACATCTTCTTCTTTCTATTATAACTGAAACATGGCCAGGCAGTGCACTGTTTGGAAAAATGCACTGGGTGTGAGAAATGCATCGCATCTCCCTAGGGGTCTTAAACTCATGTGCTTCAGTTTCCTTCTCAGTAAAAAAAGACAACACTGAATCTGATGATCTCTAAAGCCCCCTCCTGCTCTAATACTTGATGATTCTGACAGTTGGTTTTTAATCATTTGGAGGAATTCTAACTGGCTTAACCCAGTGTATGGTCTTCTAAGAAGGGCATCCTGTTAATACTGAACTCTGTTGAACTCATCAGAGTCTGCTCCCACCTCCGTGCTCCCAGGAAGGTATTACTTGACCCACAAGGATAGCATGACAACACTGCATCCTTGTTTGTTTGTTTTTTTTTTTAATTCTAAAAAAGTTTTTTTAAAGATTTATTTTAGAGAGAGAGAGGGTTGGGAAAGGCAGAAGGAGAGGGAGAGAGAAACCCAAGCAGACTCTGAGCACAGATACCCACAAGGCACTCGATCTCATGACCCTGAGATCAGGGCCTAAGCTGAAACAAAGAGTCTGATACTTAACTGACTGTGCCACCCAGGTGCTCCCTATTTTTTTTTTCTTTTTTAAGTAGGCTCTACACATAGTGTGGAGCTCCAGGTAGGGCTTGTACTCCCAACCCTGAGATTTAGACCTGAGCTGAAATCTAGAGGCAGACAGGTAACTGACTGAGCCACCCAGGAGCCCACATCCTTGTTAGCTTATACCCACCCATCTTTATGGCTCTGAGTGTCTGGCCTAAGCTCCTTGCAGGGAAGGGAAGCAGTCACGAGGACTGTGCCTGGTTGCCAAGACCACAGGGATTGGTGGGACCAAGTAAGTATTTACCCCAAGCACATGAAGTTGACCTAACCCAAACCAGGAAGTAGGAAATGAATCTAAGAAGGGAAGCCAGAGACAAGACCTGGAGTGAGGTGGAATCGTAGTCAAGAAAACAAGATGTGATCAGAAACTGGGAGGCTTGGGAACAGTCTAGGAAACAGAATTTGAAAGGCTGCAGAGTGAGTGGTTTTGGGGAGAGACTGAAAATGTTTGCAAGGGGTACAACTAACGTTTGAGTTATTCAATTAAAGGAGCTACCCAGGGATGATTGGAGAACTTTGTGAGGGCTGAAATTCTCATCTTTTGCCAAGGACGCCTAACATTCACCTGATGCAGTAAAAGAGATGAGCCAAAGTGAGAAGAAGCAAATGAATGAATGAATGAAACAAGTCAATTTCCAGGTGATGTAATTTATTCATGATCCTCATATCCATTTTCTCCTTCTTCTTGGTGGCCATACAAGTTCCTATCCTCATTATTTCTCAAGGAAACCAAAGGGACTCCTCAGTTCTCCAATCCCTCCCAACTTCATTTCATACTACATACGGCAACAGGATTAGTTCTTGTTTGTGCCTTAGTTATTTGCATATTCTATTCCATTAGTGAAAGTAAGTCACAAATGCCTCTAGGCACATATACACCGTATTACATAGGATTTCAAGGAGTTCAGGAATCCCCTGAAGCCCTTGCACGCCCCTGAAATTGATGGAAGTCAAGCCTAGAACGTCTGCTAGAGAAGAATAAGGGTTTTCTGTGGCCAAAAGACTCTCCCTTGTTCCCTCCTTCCCTCTCTCCCAGAGCCTTGCCACCTGGCATTCAGGAATGCAGGGAGTCAGTCCATCAATACCCATTTTGAAACTGAACACAGAAAACAGGCAGGAGGCAAGGCATCGTATATTCTGTGCTCTTGTCAACAATGGTCTTTATCACGGGGTTATAGAAATCAAGGAAGGATTGGGGGATGTGACCACTCTTGAAGCTTGGAGATGTAGGCAGGTGCTTTTGAAATTGCCAGCTGATGAAAGAGATCATACCTCTCCGCCCAGCCCCGGCACTCCTGGGAGCTGCTAACTGTCCTTGAGGAAATGTTGAGAGCAACTGGCAGACTCTGAGCCTGAGGAGCACCTCCCCCTTCTTTTCTTTGAAGATTCCTTGCCTCATCCTTTCAGTTTCAAAACAGTGTGTGGATCTGCCATATAGGAAAGGTTGCTAGGAGAAGAGGGATTAGGGCCTCAGAAATAAAAAATGAAGCTAGCCTGTCAAATGTTGATTCTAGTTTGATTTCTTTGATGGCTTTATCCCGGAAATAAGGGCTTCCAAGTTCTACTTCAAGAGAAGATATTTCCATATCCTTTGCAATTTTGAAATAGGAAATTTCTCTGATGCGAGTTGTCATAGCACGATGGAAGAGAACAGAAAAATCTGTTGTGATCCCAGGCTTTGCTCACCTCTCACACTCTTTTTCTTTTCCTTCTTTTTTTGCTGGCCTTCGATTTCATGGTAGTTGTCTTACCAGGATCCAATCAGCCTTCGAAACGGGATCCTCAACCCCTTGAGAAGCCCTTGAACTTCCCCACCAGTTCAGCTCAGGATGGGTGTCCCAACATGTGGAGAGACAGATAGTGTAATCAGCAGCATATTGATATATAAAAAACACAATCATTGATTATCAATTATGTGAGAAAATTGTGGTTTAATAGACATCCTCAATTTTGACTTCTGTCACCAGAAGAATTAAAATGATGGGGCAGGGATGGTTAGTGCTTCTTCTAATTAGTGCTTCTTCTAATTAACCTGGGAAGAAACCAGTCATTCTGTGGCAGGCTTCACGTTCAGTCATCTCAAAATAAAAGGGAACCACGTTGCAAACAGAATGAAGGTATTAAGCGAGGTACGTAGGATGATGATACTGCATTTGGAGGAATATGGGTTTAAAATTAATCAAAGCATCGCTTGATAACAGTGTACAGAGTATCTTGAATAGAAAAACCATGAAGGTTTCCACTCCTCAAATTCAAGGCCCCCACTGCATGCAGCATAGCAAAAATCAGACACAACTGCCATCAAATGAATGTCACCAGACTAACTGTTCTCCTCATCAATGAAAGGTAGGACATAGTGTACAGAGGAGATGAAGCAAATGTATTTGGAGTTTTCTAGCATGCTTCTTGCCACTCACCTATGTGGGTTTAGACAGCGCTGTGGGTGTCTAGATCCCAGCTCCCCATTTGTAAGATACGAGGTTTAGCATTGTAGGACCTAACACATGTTAACACTTTCACTGTGTCAGGCACTGAGCTTGGTGCGTTAATGTATTAACTTTAACCTCTCAAGCAACTTTCCAAAGTAGATATTATTATTTCCACATTACAGAGAAGAAAGTTGAGGCACAGAAAAAAAGAATTAATTACCAGAAATGACATAAGAAAAAAGTGATGGGGAGGCGCCTGGGTGGCTCAGTCTGTCAGCATCTGCCTTCGACTCAGGTCATGATCTCAGGGTCTTGGGATTGAGCCCCACAGTGGGCTCCCCACTCAATGGAGAGTCTGTTTCTCCCTCTCCTCCCCACTTATGCTCTCTGTTGCAATTTCTGTCTCTCTGTCAAATAAATAAATAAAATCTTAAAAAAAGAACAAAACAAAAACAAGTGATGGATCCATGATTCGAACCCTCCTCTATGGGGCTCCCAGATAGTCTCTAAGGTGCTTGGGTTTGTGTGCTCGGGGTGCTGTTGCTAAGTGTCACAGACAGTGAGCTGCTTGAGCGATAGCTATTGATTGTCTCACAGTTCTGGAAGCCAGAAGTTCAAGATCAGGCTGTCAGCAGGGTTGGCCCCTTCAGAATATGTGGAGAAGAATGTTCCATACCTCTCTCCTAGCTTCTGGCAGGTTGCCACCAATCTTTGGCAGTCCTTGACTTGTGGCAGAATAACTCCAATCTCCATGCAGTGTTCATATCTGTCTAGATCCTCTCCTTTGTACAAAGATACTAGTTATATTGGATTATAAACCCATCCTACTCCAGGATGACCCCATTTTAACAAATTTCATCTGCAACCAATCTAGTTCCAAATGAAGTCACGCTCAGAGGTACTGGGATTAGGACTTCAACATATGAATGGGGGGCATGGACACAACTGAACTCATAACAGTGCTTATAATCTTGTTACGGTTCGAAGATAGAAGTACACAAAGAGTTGATTACTAATAGGACAGAAGCCATAGTTCCAGATGACACTTTATGTCAGAGCACATTAGTGTTTTCTGTGGTGGATAATGAGTGCTAATCCTTCAGAAACTGAAGAAAATCACACTTGGCTGGGTGAGCAGGGAATGCCTTCCACTGTGACAGGATTCAAAATGAGTGGAAATAAATGGCATAGTCCATGTGGTCAGTAGGGAGAAGACAGAGGGGTGTCGCTGTGTGTAAAACAGGATGCATTTGTTAGAAATTGTGAGATAGGTAAAGAAGAGATACTGTTCCTGTCATCAAGGAGCTCACAACTGAGATTCAGAGGCATGGACCAAATCTGAAAAAATTAGCTATCAAGGCAAAAGCTTAGGTAGGCTCCATACCCAATGCGGGGCTTGAACTCATGACCCTGGGATCAGGAGTCCTAGGCTCTACTGACTAAGCCAGCCAGGTACCCCTATCAAGGCAAAAGTTTAAAAGATGATCTTCACCATATGGAGGTTTCTGTGCAGGCAGGGAAAGGTGGTCCCCACGTGAGCTACAGAACTCACAGCAAGGCCAGCCCTCTGAGTGTCTATGGGTCAGTGGTGACGTGAGCTGGAGTTTTTTGTTTTTGTTTTTAAATGGGTGGTTTTTGTGTAGGAGAACAGCAGGGAGAGGTGTTCCCACAGAGAGGAGGTACTGTACACAAGGGAGTCAAGTCTGAGGCCTAATGGAAAGCCATCAGACTTGCCAGTCAGGCTGAAACACCAGGTTCATGTAAGGTAACGCTCTCAGGCTGCCTTCAACTTTCCAGAATCCTGCATCAAAGTTACCATCTAAGAAGGCATTTACCAAACCATGTGGCCAAAACTTGTGTTCTATGGGAGCCTGGGTGGCTCAGTCAGTTAAGTGTCTGCCTTTACCTAAGGTCATGATTTCACGGTCCTTGCTCAGCGGGGAATATGCTTCTCCCTCTGACTGCTGCTCCCCCTGCTTGTGCTCTCTCTCTCTTTCTCTCTGTCAAATAAATAAATAAAATCTTATTAAAAACCATACATAATGTGCTACCTTTTGTCTATAAAAGAAAGAAAAATATAAAATATTCTATTTTCTGATTTTTGCATGATGACACGCAGAAAGGATGTGAACCAGAAATCAGTGAAAATGGCAACTTACAGGATGCACCTGAGCCTGAGGCCGAGAAGACCTCCTTTGCAATAGACCTTGACATATGAATGGGTTAAAGATCTCAATCATCTTGCTACTTATGGAATCCGTGCTTGGGGTAGGGGACCACTGAGGACATCCTGGTTCCAAGACTAGATGTGATTCAGTTGGAATATTTTGTTACTGGTGAGATTGTTCTTTTAAAGAGTATGTAGTTGTTTTCAAATGGACTCTTTCATAGTTCCATTTTTCTCACTAAGCACTGAGAAATAGCTGTTTCTGTTCTATCCATGTACAAGCCATTACTTCCAATATCGATGTTTTATCGCATTGAATATTTACCGGGTTCCGTGGTCAATCATGAAGCATGTAAATATGGGAGAACTCATTCATAAACTACCATGATCACAGAGATTCTGTGGGAAGCCCATCTCCTCAGTTGCTTGGGAATATTATGTATAAGATTTACAGTCATTGCAGGTGGCACTTTAGAGGTTTTCTTATGTGACTGAAGGGTCCTTCCGTTACTGCTGCCACCCAGTAAGAGCACAGGCGGTGCTGTGTGCTGAGTAGAAAGGTGGGTGGGGACCAAAAGCAGCTTCCTGGTGTCTGTAGGGGCCAGCATGTGGACTTGCCATGAAGTAAAAGAAGTGGCCACAGGGCACCTGCATGGCTCAGTCAGTGAAGCATCTGATTCTTGGTCTGAGTTCAGGTCATGATGTCAGGGTCATGAGATCGAGCCACGCACAGGGCTCCAAGCTCAGTGAGGAGCCTGCTTGAGATTCTCTCTCTCCCTCTGCTCCTGCTCTATGTCTCCCTCTCTCTCTCAAATCAGTAAATATATCTTTTTTAAAAAAAGAGAGAGAGAAGCAGCAGCTAAATTCAAGGGCTGCCTCCCTTAATCAGCATGCACCCCCACGCTAGAGAGGAGTTTCATGAGGCAGGGTTTCAGGCGTTGGATTGGCCAGCGCCCCTAGGGGAACACCATGTGCCATGCGACTGCGGCCACTGCAACCGCTCACACCCTTTGGGTGAAGGGCTTCCAAGCTCTGTTGCAGCAGAGATGAGTCATCCACCAGGGCACTTCTAGATCTTTCCTACAGGGACGTGGGCTTTCAGCTCTGCGCATCTGTTTCTTCCCAGGGAAACACAGGTTTGGGCAGCAGGAGAGCGCCTAGAGCCTTGTGGAGAAAGTTGCAGCCTCTGCTTCAGCTCTTTCAGAGCCCATGACCCTCTGCGACAAGGTGCACGTTCATTTCTTTCAGACCGCTACTGAGTACAGGACGTAAACCTAACCTTCAAAGTTCACTGGAAGTCTTCGGGAGTACTTACTATTTAAAGAAAGCAAGCAGCAAATCCTGGAAAAATGTGAATAATTACAACAAAATTGACATATCGTGTAAACTTGGATCTTATATCACTTTAAACATGGGCGCCTGGGGTGCACAGCTGTCTTTTTCCTTTATTTTCCAAAAGCAGAGGCTAGTTTATTCCTTTTTCAAGGTGGCGAGTTGTTGATCAGGTCACTGTTGCTGCGGTGAGCAGCACTTCCTTCTTGCTGCCCTCCATGGCCAGGACATCTTCTCTTTTGAGTTTGGGGCAACCATTCCTGTTTCCTTACCTTTCTCCCCTTACCACATGACACAGTGACTGAGCAACCTCTCAGGGCTAGTTTGGGAGGAGTTGAGGGAGTTCGAATGGGGCTTTTTATTTATGACTCATTTCCACTAGTCTTACAGAGATGATGGACGGCACCGAAAAACACATCCAATTTCTGAGGCTAGATATTGGCTAACTATGTAGCCAGGCCCCTTTGGCTCTCATTGAAGGGGAAACTTAAGCTATTAGCTGAGATTAAGTGACTCATTTTGAGGTCAAACCATAAATCAGGGATAGAATGAGAATTAGAACCATAGCTCCAAAGAGCCGCAAAAAAAAAAAAAAAAAAAAGACTTAAAGAGGAAAAAAAAGGAATACCATTGAGGAAGATTACTCTTTCTCCTCTGGCTACAGTGACAGACAACCTTGGCTGTGGATTATTCTCAGGGATTAATAATTCATTTCGAACCCCAGTAATGAATGAGAGTGTTCATGGACACAGGACCTTTGTGTGACAGTTCTGTGCTCTGCTCTAGAAGACAGAGGAAACAGATTTAAATGGTTCATCCATCTCTACCTGCTCCGTTGTCTGCAGGGTTGATGTACTTCAACGTAACCCAGTAAGAATTTATTTAGCACATGTTGTGTGCCAAGCGTTGTGTTAATCCTCTACAACAAGTATCAGCAATTTAAGTAAGACCCCATCTCTGTCCATAAGGAACGTAGAATTTAGTGATCTATTCCTTACCTCCAAAGATTGTTTGAACCATCCTCTTGTTGACTTATATAGTTATAAGAAGAACACAAATTTGACTTTGACTCTGAAGTATCAAGGATACACAGGGTTCTTTAACCCACTGAGCCACCCAGGCACCCCAAGGATACACAGGGTTCTTGAAGACACAGTTGCTTGGTTTCTGTTCATCCAGATGAACTGGGGGATGCCAATGGGCACATATTGACATTGGTGTCTGCCCTTCAGCTGTAGACTTGGAAAGCATATTCCAAATCTCCGGGGAAATGTGTTGGCAGGCATTTCCATCCAGATATTATTAACAAAACTAAAACAATCCACACATCGATTCTGACTCTCTGGGAGGTCCTTGATGGAAATGTTAGCCACTGGAGTTTCAAGTGCTTTTGTCCAACCAAATCTCATTTCCCAATCGGTCATAATCTTTTAAGTAGCTTTTCTGTATGGGGGTAAATAAAGTAGCATAGGCATTTCCTTGTCCGGCCACTTTTTACATTTTTCATTACTGTGACATTTTTGAAGGTTATGACTGATCCATGACTTAACGATGTAAATACCCTCAATAGCAAAAAGACTGTTGGCAAAAATATCACACAAGTCCGCCACCAGCTAGAAATCTGAAAGAACATGTTCTGTGCAGTCCATTCAGTCAACACGCATGTACTAAGCACTCTGCTAGATCTTGTGTGTCTTAGACCCCTGTCTCGATCTCTTTGGGCCTCAGCTTTCCTCATCGATGAAATGGGAATGATGATGCCTGCCTCACAGGACGATGGTGGAGATTAAGGACAGCAGCTATGTGAAAATTCCCAGCCCGCACAGGGATGTATTTGGTAAATGAAGTTTCCTGTTACTGCTAGGGGAGAGGGGACAAAAAACAACAACAAAATATATCTATAATTTGAAGATTTATTTATTTATTTATTTATTTGACAGAGTGAGAGAGAGAGAGCGCACGTGCATGCAAGAGCATGAATGGGAGGGACAAAGGGAGAGGGAGAGAGAATCTCAAGCAGACTCCAAGCTGAGAGTGGAACCCGATGAAAGGCTTGATCCCAGGATGCTGAGTCATGACCTGAGCTGAAACTAAGAGCCGGATGCTTAACTCACTGTGCCACCCAGGCACACCAGGACAAACATGTTAATGAAATTTTCCCACCTTCTTCAAGTTGCTTCCCCCACTACTCCACTCCCACCTTCTTCACCTTTTAACAGATGTAACTTGGGGGACTTCTTCAGAAGGAAACAGAGGTCATTGCTTGGGAACACCTTCACATTCCTGTCTTCTGACCTCTCAGTCTGTACTCATCTTTGCTTAGATGGTCTCAGAGCATCACCATCTTTCCTGCTGACCAGATTAACTCATCATTCTGTGTTCTGGAGTCCATTCCTTCCCAGTGAAGGATTTCTTGCCTCCCAAAACTTCTTTCTCCTCCTGTCCTCAGGTACTTTACTTTTGGTGTATAAAGAAGCCTGACCATCCTCCGCCTGGGCTCATGAGCCTCACTCTGAACACGGCCCCCTCTTCTTTTCTTCAAAGTTTCTGGAAGGACTAAAGATTGCTCACTCTCTCACCCACTGTTCAGTTCTCAAGCCACTATCCTCTGGCTTGTTAATGACAAGCCACTGAGATACCTCTTCCCAAAGTTATCATTCATTTCCAAGCTGATTGAATTTTATTTCACTTTATTCTTTATAGGTCTTCATGACTTTTGAAACTGCTTTCCTTCTAGAAACTGCTACTCCTATGACATTGTGGTTTACTATGCTGGTCCTCTTCTTTCTGCCCTGGTCACTCCCAGTGACTCTAGGGGCTCCTTCCTTATTCATTATGCCTGATGATGGACACCTCAGTGTGGGTAGTTTTCAGTGCATTTCACATAAATTATTGCATTTTGGTCTTCACAACAAACTTTAATGAGTGTTAGTATCTCCCCCTTTTATTCACAAAAAATGTGAGACTTAGAAGTGCTAAGCCAGGGTCACCTGGGTGATTCAGTCATTAAGCATTGGCCTTTGGCTCTGGTCATGATCATATGGTCCTGGGATCAAGCCCCGCCCGGGGATCCCTGCTCAGGGGTTGGTGGGGGCTGAGATTGCTTTCCCTCTCCCACTCTCCCTGCTTGTGTTTCTGCTCTCGCTGTCTCTCTCTGTCAAATAAATAAATAAAATCTTGGAAAGAAAGAAGGAAGAGAGAAGAAAGAAAGAAAGAGAGAGAAGCACGAAACCATCTGCCCAGAATGATACGCTAGTAACGGCCAGAGCCTGAGTCCTACCCAGGGAACCAAGTCCCAGAAGCCCCTCCTTTCAGCACCTAAATGTTAGCTTTCCCCTCAACCCTTTTGGTTAATTTTAACACTTCATTTATCTTGATCTCACCTGGATGTTTTCCCAGATAAATCTAATTTACTTCCAGGTTTTAATGATAACCTACCTATATGTGGATGACACCTGGGTCGGTTCAGACCAAGAAGCAGACACCAAACCGGAACAGGATGTGGGAGAGCCTTACTTGGGAGAAATACGTGGAGCAGACACAGGAGAGAGGGAGCGCCTTGGGACCCTCAGGCCAATCACACATTTGTGAAAGGAGACTGAGGACAGAGGAGGATCAGGTAGGGAGAGCCTCGGATTGCAGCGCGGTGCTGAGAAAGTCTGTGCGGGAGGACTCCCCCAGGGTGTCCTGTGCTGTCACCAGGGGCAGGAGCGGCCCGGGGAAGTGGGGCTCAGGGAGGGCTGCAGTGGGCAGCGGTGAAGGAGCAGAAGGCTCTCTGCCAACTATGCTCATCCCAGCAGGTTCTCTGGATGGGAGACCGGAGCAGTATATACCGTAGTGGTACACCTCCGCCGTTAGCACAAAGCTCTGGTTTACATTTTCAGTCTTAACTTGTCTTTGAATTTCAGTCCCATACTCAACTGCTGCTTCCCATGTCTACCCCAGTCTCATAAAACATTGAGCTTAGCATGTCTGACACTTAACCCTGCATGCTTAGAGGTGAACCCCAAGTGCTAGGGCATTCGTTCCCTGAGGGAAGTGCAAGGAAGGTTTCCTTGAGGAAAGCACCTGGAAAATCACAGAATAGATGACCAGCCCCTGTTTCAATAGAGGATTATCCACTCAGCCATGGTTGTTACTGGCCAAGAAAGGTTTAGTCACAGGAGAGTTTCATGCTACTATTAAAACAGCCAGTTGCTAAAGGCAAATGAGGCAAGTGCTTTAGTTTCCCTGAAATTTGAGGACCTGTAGGCTTGGGATGTCAGCCTTTTAAGTGCAGTCAACAATGACACATATCTGTTGGATGGGTTTCAAGTTCAGTCACCGACTTTGCCATAGTGCTCCCTGACCTCACCTCACACTTCCCATATCCTTTGAACTTGAGAGGCAAACTCATTCTTAACCTCTCTTCAGGGAGGGATTGTTTATTGTTTCTTCGAAGAGAAACTTGAGAAGGCCAACAGTGTGGGCCTCTTTGCAGGTATAATGAATTCTTGATGGCTCCGAGAAACAACTACCTAACAGAGTCTATTTCGGTTTTCAAGTCTATTTCAAAGAAGTTTAGAAAGTCACCCAAGTTTGAGTATTTTGAGTTTAATTTCAGGGTAGGTCAATAGAGATATTACCCTAATGTGCTCTAGAGGATACTAGATATTTTGCTCCGTGAACTGACTTGTGAAAATTTAATCAGCTAACTTACCTTTCCCATCTCAGCACATCCAGGATACAGAAATGAACACTTCGCTTCTTCCAGAAGAAATTTATTCAGCATTCTCTATGAGACAATGTAATAGAAACTATAATAGATCGGATCGACAGACACCTGTGAAGATGCTGTAAACCATAAATAATGCCAAATATCAGCCTTATAATTTTGATATCTAAACATAATTTCCCTAGGGGATTCCATTTTAATAACAAATCATTTATGAACTGGATTCATATTCATGGTTATTTTCTAAAGGAAATGATCTCATTATCTTCCTTTTGACTATAGGAGGAGCAGAGAAACAGCAGGAGAAAGACGGCTGAAGGAAAGGTCATGGCTATTGATTTGATTGTTCAGGCAGATGATTAACTGCCTGTGCAGAGGCAGCCCCAAGGGCCACAGAAGCTGTCGTTCAATTTAAGACTTTCCCAAGTTTCCCTCCTAATTACTGAAATCTGATCGTTGTTTCACAGGTATACATTGGTAGTTTGATAACTTCATTTTGGGGCTGTAACTTTTCCTCCATGGTCAAAACTAGCATAAGGGCTCTATGCACAGTAGTGCTTCTCCATGCTGGTGTTCATCTTTGTCTGCCAAGGTGGGAAGGAGCAAGAGCTAGAAGCCGGGAGAGATCAGACCCGAGAAACACAGATAAGGTGAGGAGAGGAGGCATGGTGGCCACACTACATGGCCACTCGTTCTTTTTTTGGAGTACTGACCAGTCCCAGCACGAACAGATACTTTCCTGGTGGAGCAAACTATTGGTTCTCTATAATCCTGTTAGCTGAGACAACCTGGGGTCAGGGGATCAGTTGCAGGTTATGTGTCACAACACAATACTACCAATAAACTTCAAGTTGTATTAGCAGCAACCATTATTATTAGGAAATACATGGGAGCCCGTGAATGGTTATTCTTGAAATCACACCTTTCTCACTCCTGTCCATTCCAATGAGTTTCTCTGGGGGAGAGACTGAGGATGGAGAGGGTTACTAATGGGCCAGGAAGAATAGGAAATCACTTCACAGCTCCTCTTCTCGGGGTTTGGTGCCCAAGCACCTCACCTGTGTTGGGAGTCATGGTGAGAATAAGGTTGCCAACCGTGGGTTCAAGAACAATTTCTCAGGAGGATCTCTGGGCCTCAAAGCTGGGGCATGACCATACTTAATGTGTGGCCTCTTTCTTCTCCCTTCCTCTCACTTTGAAGTCTGACCCACAGGTGCTTATACTTCAGATGAGCTCCTTCCAAACTCTCTCACTGAGTTGTCTTAGACCCAACTGCCTCCAACTGGGTTCTGCAGCTCCACCCTCATGGCTGCAAACATGGAAGGGAAAGAGGGAACTCAAACCACTTACCTGGCTGTTCCAAGAGGCCATCACTGGGTACTTAGCAGACTGGAAAAATGGGCAGCGTTTTCCCTTTTTCAAATCAAGCATTTAAACCCCATCTCTGCCATTTAACTGCTGTGTGACCCTAGGAAAAATTTCTGAACCTTTCTGAGGCTCAGTTTTCTCACCCGGCAAATGGAGATACAATAGCGTTGTTGTAAGGGTTAAGTGAGGTCATGTTGCCCGGAGGAAAAACTTTTCTTCTAAGAAAAGTTTATTTACATTCACAGGAGCCAATGGATCAAATGGCTTCCAGAACAGCAAGAGATAGGGGCTTATATACCAAATGGGAAGAAGGGAACTGGGAGAAGGGGCTTCTTGGGAAAACAGATGGAAAGTATGACAGTTTCAGATAAGGTTTGTTAAGCAATTACTCATCTAGGCGATAATGTTAGACTGCTTTCTGGCTGTGAATCTCCTGGAGAGTAGATTTACAGGCTGTGTTTTTTGGGAGGTCCTGCTTTAGTTAAGGATTCTCTCTCTCTCTCTCTCTTTTTTTTTTTTTAAGAGAGAGAGCTCAAGAGAGCTTGAACAGGAAGAGAGGAGGGGGAGGGAGAGAGAGAGAATCTCCAGCAGACTCCGAGCTAAGCGAGGAGCCCAGTGCAGGGCTGGATCTCACAATGTTGAGATCATGACCCGAGCTGAAATCAAGAGTTGGGCGCTTAACCAACTGAGCCACCTAGGTGCCCCAGTAAGGTTTTTTTTCTGTGGCAGCTGTTTGCTCAGATGTTTTTAGCTTGAAATAATCTCTATGCCACTGTGGTACATGTTGGGTCCCTTCAATGTCACACATACTGTGTGTGTTACCCACGTGTTGGGGTGTTACAGGAGAGGTAAAGCTATCAGAGTTCAGAGACGTTACCAAACAAGTGGCACCACCACCCTTAAGGCTGATGGCTCCCTCTGGGCACTGAGGAGTAGGATGAACCACAGAATGACAGCGGCGACGGTAGCCATGAAGGGCGTGCTCTTCCTGTCTCAAGAGGGACTCTCCATCTTCCACTCGCCAGTCTTCTACCAGGAACATAAATGAAGGCTTTCAGTCTCTACCTGCTAACAGCCTCTTGTTTGACCCACAGCATAGGAAAAAGAAAATCAAGCTGAATAAAAATAATTTTATTTATGAGGTGTTTCCTCCATATTGCACTGACTTTCTGTTTCCATTCCAATTTTTTTTTTAAAGATTTTATTTATTTATTTGTCAGAGAGAGTGAGCACAGGCAGACAGAGTGGCAGGCAGAGGCAGAGGGAGAAGCAGGCTCCCCACTGAGCAGGGAGCCCAATGTGAGACTTGATCCCAGGACGCTGGGATCATGACCTAAGCTGAAGGCAGCTGCTTAACCAACTGAGCCACCCAGGCGTCCCTTCATTCCAATTTTTAAGGAAGTCCTATTCCCTATTTTGTTTGTGGTACAGTGTGTATAGCTGGGAGTGAAGACACCTTGGGAAAAAAATCCTGTAATACATTGTTATATCAAATACAGTTATTGTAACAATACCAATTAACCCCCAAGGAGAAACTTGCTTTAATTTTATTATTTACAATTTTTAAGGATTTATTAATTGTATACAGTGCAAAGAGCATTGCATCAAACCCATGAATGTTATTCTATACTTATTTAGAATACTTTATACTCTATACTTTATTTAGAATGTTATTCTATACTTATTACTATTCTATACTAATTTTTAAATGGATAAATATGACATTTTAATAGGGCCAACACGACAAATCTTTTCTTCAGTAAGAAGAATCTTTTCTTTTTGGTAAGAAAAATCTTTTCTTCCCTCTCCCCCGCTAACTTCTACTTAAATAAGAAACAAGAAGAGTAAGGTACAGTGGTGGTAGGGAAATGAATTTTGTTGATTTTAATATAAAAACACACCCAGCAATTTGTGGAGTGACTTCATCCCTGATGCCAAAGATTATCAATCGGTCTAAGAGCATGCAGTACATATTCACAAATAGGCATTTCTGGAATTATTTGAGAAGTGACATTTTCAGATTCCAAAAGGTACTGTACATTTGTCCATTCTTCCATTCTTTCTCCCTCACAGACATCTGTCTATGACCAACTCATAATGCAACTGCTCAATGGTTCTATTCACTTAAAAAAAAAATCTTACTCTCTGCATGTTGCCAGAATTTTTATCTGTATTATTCTTTCGGGTTGTAAATACCAAAGCAGTAGCTTTCAGCTCTGGTATCATGAGCCACTTATGTGTCCTCCTCTGTGTGAGAGAAAGGAAAGGATCACAACCCATGGAGTTGTGGGTGGGATATGGGAGGGACTCAGCAGAACTCACAGCTTGCCCTATAGGTATGTCTAGACCCCTAAAGCCTCTTGGGAGTGGGTCCTTCATGCAGAAGTCCTCTGTTAAATGTGCACCTTTAGAACAAAGGTTTAGGCCATGTTGATCCAGGTGATTACCCAACAGGGAGTAGTGTCATCACAAGTGGAATCTCACAAGGGCCCCTGATGATGCTAGCAACAATGATGATAATGACAACGGTGACAGTGATGATAATAAGGTGTCTTTGTTCTCAAGTAATCCCCAACTTCCCCTCTTCCATCTTTTCTTTGCCGAGACCCAGAAAAGCTGGAAAGTAGACTTAAAGCCAAGAACTCCTTCCTCCCGGGAAGCACAATGGAAGCTAAGAGGTAAGATGTACAAACTCTTCTCCTCTGCCCATTACACCCATAGGTCTGGATAAAGGTAAGAGCTGCTTTCCCATGTCTGATGGAGCCCCATCAGTGTAAGGTCAAGGTTCATCATGGCTAGCAAAGAATAATGGGTGTCACTCTGTGGTAGACATTGTGCATTGTCTACCCAAGAGCCAGTCTCACCCCATACCCCTTCTGGTGTTTGCTCTGCAGCTCTAGGGCCTGAAACATCAATCAGAGGCGATCACAATAGTCTTCTCTCTGCCAGTAACAGGCTTAGGCATTGGTGCCTTGATTTAGTCCTTACCTGAGGGTAAGTCTGCTGCAGACACTCTGGAAAAGTTTTTCCTCTTTAGTTAAAAATAAAAAAGTTGCACAAGAGGACATTATTCTTTCCTTTGCTGGACATCTTGATACCTACACATGAGGCCTAGAGCTGCTGTGATCCCTGGGGGTCAGGGGAGGAGACACTGGCCATCCCAGCACCACTGTGGTAAGCTAAGCTGGGCCTGCCCCCTCTATAGAGTCCTAGTGATGGACGTCGTAAGCAAGTTCCTGCTTAAACCTTAAGGAAGACAGGTCTTCTGCTGCTTGTGGGTAATCTACCAGACACACCCTTTAGAAGCTCATCCAGGCTTGTCATCATCTTGTCAGGGATAGAGGCCATGAAATTGGTAAAGAAACCACAGGACCTGTGCATATGAGTGGCCCTGGCCACCTCAGATACTTGCTTGTTAAAAAAAATCATTGAAAACTATAATTTATCTGTCTTCTGTATCCATTCATCACTCAGTCAATGAATATTCAGTTAGCTTTTCCTGTGGTTTGGCTGTAAAAGACACAAAGAAATAGAGTATGAAGGGGTGGCATGGTGCTTTGGCATTCACCAGGAACTTCACATGCACTATTTCATGCCCACAAAAACTCCATGAAATCAGTATTTATTATTCCTATTTCACAGATGAAAAAAATCTGAGGCTTAAAAAAGATTATCCAAATTTCCATAACCTGACTCTAAGTCCATGGTTTTTTTTTCCATCAAAATCTGAAATGTACCTTGCCTACAGGAAGCTTATGGTTGAAAATTGGGGAGATGAAGTATCCCTACATTTAGAAGGAAAAAAACAATATTTAGATGGCTGGTCAATAAATTTTACCAAGTACTTAGTACCAAATGTAGATGGTGAGAGCAAGCATCATTCAGGAGGAACTTAGCAATGTTGATGGAGAATCGGTGTGTATGTTTAGTGCAAATGGAAGATAATCTTTCCCACACAGGGACTAACAGCTGTATTGGAATCCAGATACAATCATATAAAAACAATTACAATTTCATATAAGTGAAAAATGCGTAAGCCAGATTCATGTTTCTTGTCAGATCTTAGTTACCTACTTTTGTCATCTGTAAGTAATTAATTTTCAGCTTGAAAGGTTGGATAAAATAATTTCATTTGAAAAGCAATCATGCATGTATGTTGAGAATATTAGAGGAAAGAATTAAGGTGATCTCAGTTTGTCCCACTAACCATGCAAGTGAAGGAAATGGATTCACATCAGATTCTTTTTACTAATATTACTTATTTTACTTACAGAACTAATAACACTCAAGCCCTTTAAATTGCACTGTCTGATTCAGTAGCAAGTAGCCACTGGGCACATGTGGCTACTTAAATTTATATTTTATTTTTTAATTTTTTAATAAGTTTTATTTTTAAAATTTTTTTTAAAGATTATTTATTTATTTGACAGACAGAGATCACAAGTAGGCAGAGAGGCAGGCAAAGATAGGGAGGGGAAGCAGGCTCCCCCGCTAAGCAAAGAGCCCAATGTGGGGCTCCATCCCAGGACCCTGGGATCATGACCCAAGCCAAAGGCAGAGGCTTTAACCCACTGAGCCACCCAGGCACCCCTAAATTTAAATTTTATTAATTAAAAATTAAATAAAAGTTTAAAATACAGTTTCTCCATTGCACTTGTCCCATTTCATGTGCTCAAAAGCTGCATATAGTTAGTGGCTACCATATTGGACAGCACAAAATATAGGACACATTTTTGTCTTTGCAGAAAGTTCTGCTGGATGTGGCTGCTCTAGATTCTGGCACGTGATAGACTGTAATAGAGAATGCAGAGTTATTTCTTAAACGTAAAAGGGGAAAATACTCTGTTCATACTATAATGTTTTTTCATGGCTTTATATAATTATAGCAGAGTTGCTTTGATCACACATTACGAAACAAATATTTGCACTTTGCTAGGCACTGTATACAGGCACTATTTCAGTTCAGATGTTTTTCCCAGAATCTAGTGTCTAGCACCATGCAGGAAAATGGTCTGACTCAATAATTGTTTATTAGTGGGATGACTCTGAGGAGCAATGCAGCAGACCTTAGAACTTCTTCCTCTGCCACTGGACAGGTTAGGTATGTGACCGATGCCTCCACTGCAGAGGATAAAGCAAATTCTTACTTGCTTACCCAACCTCTTCTTTGCTGATAGAATTCCAGTTTTATTCAGGACAGTAATGTCCCCAGGCAGAGCAATGGATCAAGATTTTTCCACACACACATGACAATGTTATTTCAGCTTTCCTACCCTCTCTTTTAGCAAGTTTGGCCATGTACTCCAGATTTGGCCAATGAGATCTAAGTAGAACTCTGAGGTAGGTAGAAATTCTGTAAAGTCTTTTTCCTTCCTATAAAAGGAAATTGACTTGACTATACCACTTGTCCCTTTCTCTTCCTACTTGTTTTGAATGTGGATGTGATATCTGGAGGTGCCACAGGCATCCCGCAACTGTGATGAGATAAGTGAAGAACCAAGAAAACCACAGACAGAGGCTTTGTTGTTGCTGGGGTGCTGAGCTAAGCCCTGAACCACCACCACACTTCCTACATAGAAAACAAGAAACACCTGTTCTTTTGAGCCACTTTTAACTAGGCGTTCTATTACTTGCAGCTAAAAGCAATCCTAATTTTTACAGAATATTACGGTCCAACTTTGGGTTCCTGGACCCAATTCCAGCACGGGGGATGGAGGTAGGGGAAAGGGTCTTTCCAACACAGGCCCAGGCAATTTTTAGACACCAGCAGGGTGTTTGAGAATTCAACTCAGTTCTTAATAGCATCTACTTGGAGACAGCAGCAGAGTCCACAGGTTAAGGGCTCAGTCCTACAACACTGTCTCCATCCACTGCAGTTGCTTGTCAAAGCCCAGATTGTCACCAGTGATTCTGACTGGCCATAGATCAGAAGCTCCCATGGCCCTTTCCTCAGGTCTGATTAATTTGCTAGCACAGTTCACAAAACACAAAACACAAAGAAACATTTTACCTACCAGATGACCAGTATATTATAAAAGGATAGGACTCAGAAACAGCCAGATGGAAGAGATGCAGAGGGCAAGGTATGTGGGAAGGGATGTGGAGCTTCCATGCCCTCTCCATTGTCCCCAAATCTCCATGTGTTTACCAACCTGGAAGCTCTCTGAATTTCATCCTTCAGGTTTTAATGGAGGCCTCATTACATAGGTATGATTGGTTAAATAGTTGGTCATTGATGGATTCAATCTCCAGCAACTCTTAACACCCAGCCCAGATGTAGGACTGTGGGTGAGATTAACCCACTAATCTCTGATCATGTGGTTGGTTCTACAGGCAACCCACCCTGTCCTTAGCTTATCTAAAGGCTTTCCAACTGTCACTTCATTAACATAACAAAAGACACTTGGCTCCCTCTTATCACAGGAAATTCGAAGGGCTTTAGGAGCTGTGACTCAGGAACCATAAACAAAGATCAAATATATATGAGAAATTTTTTTGGTCATCTGAATGGCCACGTATATTTCTTACAAAACACAGTATCTGGGGCGCCTGGGTGGCTCAGTGGGTTAAGCCTCTGCCTTCAGTTCAGGTCATGATCCCAGGGTCCTGGGATGGAGTCCTGCATTGGGATCCCTGCTCAGTGAGAGTCTGCTTCTCCCTCTCCCTCTGCCTCTACTCCTGCTCCTGTGCTCTCTCTCCCTCTCTCTCTCAAAAATTAATAAATAAAATTTTTAAAAATAATAACTACCCAAAAAAGTGGCACCATGTGACATTCAAGACTTTCATAAGAAGTCTTAGAGTTTCTGTTTATACTGGTGGGCATGCTCCCTCATGGGACACCCTCTCTGGAGGAAACCAGCAGTCATGTAAGAAATGCAACTACATGAACCACTTGTGTAGAGTGTGATACTGGCCAGCTGCCAACTCTTCCAGCCCTCTCATCTGAGGCATAGGACCTGGGTGAATGAGCCATAATGATGGAAACAGCCAGGTGCCCCAAGACTAAGCCATTTTATTTTTAAATTTTCTTTAATTTTTTAAAGATTTTACTTATTTATTTGACAGAGAGAGAGCACAGGCAGGAGTAGCGGCAGGCAGGGAGAGGGAGAAGCCTGAGCTCAAGGCACTTAACTGAGCCACTGAGGAGTCCCTAGAATAAGCCATTTTAAACACTGTCTTCTCAGAACTTCATTTTAATTCTTTGAACATCATCATCATATTGAGCTAATTCTCAATATCTCTCAATATCTCTATCGTCATTTTGCCAGATTTCCTGTTTTCCTCACTGGAATCAGGACCATCTGGTACAGTTGTGGAGGTCATGCACTGCACAAACGTGTCAGACCAAGGGGTTGAGTAGTGGTTGAAGTAATTTTTTTTTTTTTTTTTTAGTTAACATAACATGTCATGTAGCCTACTGGCTGCCCTGACTGGGACAGACAGTCTGCCAAAGTTTTCAGTCCACCAATTCTCTTTGCTGATATTTGATTGTCTATACAGTGTAATCCAATCTTACCTTTACTCCCATTTTCCTTTTTTTTTTTTTTTTTTTTTGGCATCACTGATGCCTTGAAGTACTACTCATTGTGCCTCCTGTAAGTCCTGTATTCCTTTTTTTCCTCTTTCCCTATTAAGAAACTTTTTTTTGATCTCTCAATTGAAGCGGCTTGTTTTCCTAATTATACACAGTATTTGCCTATTTTTTAAAAAAAGATTTTATTTATTTATTTGCCAGAGAGAGATAGAGAGAGAGAGAGAGAGCACACAAGCAGGAGGAGCTGCAGGCAGAGGGAGAAACAGGCTCCTCACTGAGCAGGGACTCAATCCCAGGACTCTAGGGTCATGACCTGAGTCAAAGGCAGGTACTTAACTGACTGAGCCACCCAGGTGTCCCTAATATTTGCCTACTTAAAATATTTAAAGAATACATAAAAGTATAAAGAAGAAAGTGAAAAACAACAACAATAAAATCACCTGAAATCCCATCCTTGAGATAACCATCATTAACATTTAAGTGATTTTTTTCATGTAACTTTTTTCATATATATGGGATTTTGTGGATCATCCTGCCTGCTTTCTCCAATCTTATCCCCGGATGATAAATGCAGAACCGATTAATTAGAGCCCGCTATAAATTTAGTTGTCAGACTGCCTGAATGCTTACACTGCTTAGTAATATTTAAAATCTGTCTCACTTCCTGCCTGCCACTTTTGGTTAATTGACAGCTTTTCAATGCTCCTCAAACACTACTCACTTTGCTGAAAACAGGGAGTCCCTCCTTGACTCCCCCTCACCTAAGTGGACTTCTGTTGTGGCCCATTGTTATGAAGGTAGAGGAAGGACGGTCAAGTGTCTTTCAGACCAAGAAGATGGAGACAGAAAAAGAAACAAGCTACTCCATAGCATTTATAGAGCTTTATTCAGGTTAACTTATAGCAAGGATCAGGTGGACAACAATCCAAGTGTTATACAGCTATCTTCCTCAAAGTCTGGACCTTAATCCACAGATTTTATAGACTGAGGGAGAGGTCGGAGGTCAGTGTGGTGAGGTCAAAGGTAGATGTCTAAAGTGGGACCATCTGTGCACCAGAGGGAAGATGAGAGCAAACCTTCCTTTAGGTCAGGGCATACATTAATCTCCAAGGGGCCTAGAATGCATAGCCCCAAGGGAGGTCATTTGGTGGACATGAACAAGATGGAAGGCCAAAGATGGAGTTAGTATTGTCAACACTCCCATACCCACGTGTCCAAAAATGGTGAAGAGGCGCAAAGAGGAGGGAGGCAAGTTGGGGCTACCTCAGAATGGGCAGTTGGCAAGCTTTTGTTTTGTTTTTTTACTTTTTTTTACTTTTCAGTTGGCAAGCTTTAAAGACAGAAGCTGGGAAGGTGAAGTGTATCAGACCAGGATGGCCTATTTGCTGGAACAAGGCCAGATAGAGATGCAAGAGCCAAAAAAGTAAGATTGCAATGGAAGCCAAGGAGGCATCTTGCAGAAATCCTGCTAGACACCCTAGAGTAGCTCCATAGGGCTTTAATATAACCAACTCCAGGTGCTAAAGTCCTTACAGGTGTAAGTGGAACCCTCGACATGCTGGAGTTCCAGCTCTTGAGAACCAACTCAGTGTTGTTCCTCAGTAGGTTATTCCCCTCCCCCCACAAGCCTGACTGTGAGCCTTGGAACCAGCTCTTGCCAACAGGAAGGCTAAGGGATCCCTAAGCATTTCCGAGATGCCCTGGTATAAATCAGGTCACTTCCAGACTTCTCTCCCTGCTGGTTTGGGATTCACTTTTCACATATCTACAGTTATCACTCATCCATCTGCTTTACAGTTTTCAGAATGTTGACGATGTTTGTCCTCACGGATGTGTGCCTCTTTTACATTTATTTATTTTTAAACTTTTTTGTTTGGTTTTTTGGCTATCCTTTTCAAGGGGCTTAGGAAAGAAATTGAAGTAAATGTGTGCTCCGCTCATCATTTTAAAATAGAAATTAATACAGAAGTATTTTCAAAGGAGAGCAGCATGGTAAAAACATTATTTTGAGAAGCTAAGATCATCTTTAAAGTGCAGGAAATTCAGAGGGTCAGAAATGTAAGTCATGGAGTCAGGAGAGCACAGGAGACTCCAAGAGGGAGAAAAATCAAAGGTCTAAAATATGATTGTGGCAAAGAGAATGAAAAGAAAGAGCCAAACCTTTAAAAAAGGGAAAGGAAGAAATTTGTTGACCAACTGATAAAAGGGAAGAAAGAAGAATCCGTGCATTGTTGAGCTTGGGACAGAATGACTGAGAGACCTCTACGAATTTAGGAGAAGTAATGAAGAGGTTTGGGGGGACAACTGATGGGTTCTATTTTTGTGACAGTGAGGGTTGAGAATGAGGGAAATGGGTGCTATTTTCTTACAGCAGCCAAAATAGAACAGAAATTCTGCCAAAACTCATCAAACCTTTTTATTAATTGATAGGGTAATAACTTCTAAAATATAGAATCTATATTCAAGAACTTCTAAGTTAATATGGGAAATGGACGGACTCAGAGATTCAGGTGATAATGTCTTCTCTTCCTCCATATGAAGGTCATAATTTTTCAGGACATGGGTTTTTATTCTTGGGAGAAGACAAAACAGAGTTTTGTTACAGTTTAAGTTTGGGGTACTACAATGAAATCAGAGGACTGAGAAAAATCCTACAGCTTCTCATCCTACTGGTAGTCAGTCTGCCATTTTAGTCAAGAGACCATAACGGTCTTTTTAAAGAAATCTGATTAGCCCAAAAGGCAAAGCCTAAATATACAGACAACAGAGGCTCCCTGTGCCAGTCAGGGATCTCCATAGAAACAGAATCAATAGGATATATGTATATTTATATTAAGAGATTTATTTTAAGGAATTGGCTCATGCAATTGTAGGGGGCCAGGAAATGCTACATCCATGGGACAGTCCAGTAGGCTGGCCACTCAGGCAAGAGTTGATGTCATGATCTTGATTCTAAAATCTGTAGGACAAGCCAATAGGTTGGAAACTAAGGCAGGATTTCTTTGTTATAGTCTGGAGGCAGAATTTTTTTTCTCTGGGAAGCTTTTTGCTCTATAGGCCTCTTAACCTATTGGATAAGGTCCACCCACATTATTCAGGATAATGTCCTGTAAAGTCAGTTGATGGTAGATGATAATCGCATCTATGAAATGACTTCACAGCAATATCTAGAGTAGTATTTGACCAAACAACTGGGCCAAGCTAAGCCTAGCCAAGGTGACACATAAAATTTAGCCCTTGCACTCCCCAGTGAAACTGCTCAACCGTATTGCCCGAATACCACCCAGGTTGGGTGGGAGATTACTTAAGAAAAATAGTAATAAAATAAAAATAAAAGGATTGTCTAAACACTCCATGCTAAAGAAAGAACAGTTAATCAAGAATCAGTAGACATCTGAGCAAAGTCCTTTAGAGGAAACAAAAACAGTTTAGGGAGAAGGAAACAACAAAATAACTATAATTAAGATTCTCGGGGAGATAAAAGACAGTAATGTGACCATGTAACAAGAAAAACTATTGGGAGGGAGAAAGGTTTCAGAGGACAAAAAGGAGCTCCTTGAAATTATCAAAATTATAACATAAATTGAAAGCTCAGTAAGAAGGTTATGAGATAAAGTTGAAGCAATCTCTAAGAAAGTAAAACTAAATGGCAAGAGATGGAAAATTGACAAAGGGGAAAAAGAGGTCATTTTAGGAGGATCAAGTCTAAATAAGATTTCCAGAAGGAAAACAGAAAATGGAGGAGGGGAAGTTACCAAAGAAATAATTCAAAAACATTTCTGAGCATTAAAGGTTATGAGTTTTCAGATTGAAAACCTTTACCAAGTTCCCAGCCCAGCAGATGAATATCCATACCAAGTAATTTCATCATGAAATTTAAGGAATCAAAGATAAGACAGTAAAACCTTGGGTGAGTGGGATGGATAGATTTATATACAAATGATCAAGAATCAGACTGACTTCAGGCTTCTCGATGGCATCAGCTGAGGGCAATGAAATGATGCCTTCAAAACTGTGAGGACACATGATATTTTTTACCCAGAATTCTATTTCCAACCAAAGCTAGCAAACGTAATGGTAGAAAATGAAGTTTTTGTAAATAAAAGTTTTCTAACGCTCACTTTCTAACCACTTTTTCTCAGCAAGTTGTAAAGGATCTACTTCTCCAGGAAAAGGAGTAAACAAAGAAGAGGAGAAGAGATTTGGGAATCCGGGACTCTAACTAAAGAGATAGGCAGGGACACCTGGGTGGCTCAGTCAGTTAAGCATCTGCCTTCGGCTCAGGTCATGATCCCAGGGTTCTGGGATCGAGTCCCGAGTGGGGCTCCCTCCTCAGCGGGAAGCCTGCTTCTCCCTCTGCCTGCCATTCCCCCTGCTCATGTGAGCTCTCTCTGACAAGTAAGTAAAATCTTTAAAAAAGAGAGAGAAAGAGACAGGCGAAGAGAATACGTGGCAGGATGAAGGGAGATCCCAGGACACATCGGGGATGGAGAGAGCAGTCAGTCCAAATGAAATAAGATCAGAGGATCCTGAGACAAGTTGTCTCCAAGAGTATGAAATCAATTATCGCACCTAGTGTATTTGGATGTATTAAGAGAGTTACACCTCTTGGGGACTGTTTGGGGGCACAAAACTAAACAATTAAAAATAAATATATTATATCCAGGAAAAGTAAAAGGTCATTGAAGACAGGAAAAGTAATAATATTAGTTAGTACCACTTGGTTTGATTATAAATAGTATTTACCTAGTGAAAACAAGATAAATCTGTGGCTTAATGAAATCACATGTTCGCATGGAGGATGTATGTGTGTGATGCAGGCAGGGAAGTGGAGGAAGACAGCTAAATCCTTACCTTGCATAATACAAATAGATAATAATTGATACTAAAAACAATCAAGAAAAAGTAGATACTTCAGTTGCAGTCCAGTAATGTTATTTAAAGATTAAGAGGTGAACTTGGTTTTTTTGAAAATTTTCTTTTCTTTCTTTCTTTTTTTTTTTTTTTAATGTTTATTTGACAGAGCGATAACACAAGCTGGGGGAGCTACAGAGGGAGAGGGAGACGCAGACTCCCCACTGAGCAGGGAGCCCCAGATGGGGCTTGATCCCAGGACTCAGAGATCATGGCTTGACCGGAAGGCAGCCACTTAACAGACTGGGCCACCTAGATGCCCCCAGATGTGAATTTAAAAAGAGAAAGAATTAGAATTAAAATTGTCTCTGGGAGGAAAAAAAAAATATGGTGGGGACAAGGAGAGAAGATAGTTGTTTTTCATAATAAGTTTTGCTGAATTGTTTGATCCTTCTGGCATGCATAATTTTGACATTTTTTTAGACTCCCGAACCTGTCGGATAAAACCCAAACTCTTGGCGGTTCAAGAGCTCACCTTAGGGAGTTAGAGTGACCTGGATTCTAAAACCAGCTTGGCCACGTCCCAGCTGTGTAATCTTGGGCACATTATCTAAGTTCTCCAAACTCTGTGGAAGGGGATAATAGTTCTCATGGTAACGGTGCAAAGCGACTGATCCACAGCCCTCATTGTGAAGAATGAAGAAAAGAACCCATGTCAAGTCTCAGCATTATGACTGAAGCACCGCCCCCCAACCAGTATTGTATAAACTCTCACTAATGTTTTTTGCCTTGATCAGGCTGACATTCAAGCCTCTCCGTTATCTCTCCCATCTGCTTTTCTGACCTCCTGTCATATTCCTCTTCTAGACAAACTGGAAGCTTGGGCCAGGCCATCTCGTCCTTCCTGAAAGGAGCAGCGCTCTTGCCTGCCTCCCTGCAACTGTTTGTTTTCCTTGTCACCGACCTATTTTG
This sequence comes from Mustela putorius furo, assembly GCF_011764305.1. Classification (NCBI taxonomy): domain Eukaryota; kingdom Metazoa; phylum Chordata; class Mammalia; order Carnivora; family Mustelidae; genus Mustela; species Mustela putorius. The sequence continues at coordinate 11,237,760 of NW_025421305.1, read as the reverse complement.
GTTGAGATAACAATGGAAATGCAATGTGTTACACCCTGTAAATAACTAGACAATATTTGCATTCATAGGATCGAAATCCAAGATGTAAATATTTCCTCTAGGGGCTAAAAGCCGAAAGGAGGAGTTCCATTTTTGCTCAAGATGTGTTAATCTTGTCATCACTCGAGGTTGCTATGGTTCCTGTTTGGCACTTCCAGGCCTTAAGCTTATGCCACTATATCTGAACAAGTGGAAAGAACCACATTTGATTGAGCCAGGGAGACCGGCAGGGTATCTTGTGAGATAAGTCACAATTTGCAAGTGGAAAAACAAGCCAGAATTTTTGTGTCTCACTTACACACAGATTCTCGCTGTTCCTAACACTGAGTATTTCCAGCTTCGTTTTTTTCCTGGGGAACAGGAACAATGTATTTTGTAAACCAGGAGATACTCTTTTCTCTTTCGTGTGGCACAGTTTAAGTGGGGAAAACCCAGGAGCCATGTGCTTGTTGTTTTTTAGAATAAAGTCTTCGATTTTGTAAGTAATTTGTTAGAGGCAGTGATTTCATTAGAGAGACTTCATTAGGATATAAAGATAAACATGTTCTAGCCTAAAAAATAAGGGTTAAACCAGAGAAAATTCAGCTAATTAACTTGGACAATTAATACTCTCTGTCGACTCTACAATTATTTTCGAATTCACAGTCATAGTTAGAAAGGTTCCTTGGACAGAAATCAATGTTGTGTTTTTATGAGACTCACTAACATCTCTCTGGTGACATCTGTGCCCTATGGTACTTTCTTGGTTCTTATCTAGCCTTTTAGAGACTTTTGGTCTCTGGTGTTTATGGGAAGTAAATAGTAATATGGGAATAATGTTAATGGCTCTTGCTTCCCTAAAATGCTCACAAGATTTCAAAACTTTATAAATCATCTTATAAGATTTCTTCTGCAGATTTAAAGAGGAGGGATAATATCATCTTTCTTCTAACCATCATTCTAAGGTGAGATCAGATAGACCCTCCAGAATCTTATACAAGTTTAACAGCATTTTGTCATTTATTATCCTTACCATGGATGTTTTGTTGACATTTGCCGACACTTTATGAATGTCCCTAAGGCATATGGTACTAAATCAGTTGCTATAAGGTGTACATCTGTGTAGACTAGGAATATTTCCTCACAGGGTAAATAATTCACAAAGGGCTGTTTCATGTGAGCTGTATCTGCTTTTTAGGTATCAATAGTAAAGGAAGAGATGAGAGCGTTTTAATGTAAAACAGAATAGTAAAAACCCTCAGGTTGAGTTTTGAAATCCCCAATTCCCTTGGCTTTAAAATAAGATAAAGTAGAAGATATTTAGTAGAGCGAAGGACTTCTAAACTTTCACTTTAGTTTCAATTTCAACTTCAGGACATTTCAGGAACAATTAGAACACAGGGCAATCTCTGTTTTGGATAATTTCTTCTAAACTATGTATTAGCCCATGATTTCCCTTTACATCTAATTACTTTCTTGCTTATTAATATCTTTGTCAATTTATATTAAGTCCTGGATAGCAGACAAGGATATATTGCCAATGAGAAATTGCCAGTCATAGATTGTGACTGTTCTTAAGGTAAAATCCAGGGGTGCCTGGGTGGCTCAGTCAGTTGAACATTTGACTCTCGACTTTGGCTCAGGTCATGATCTCAGGGGTTATGGGATCAAGCCCTGTGTCAGCCTCACGCTCAGTGAGGGGTCTCTTTGTCCCTCTCCCTCTGTTTCTCCCCCTCCCCCTGTTCCTCCCCATCCCCGCTCTCTCTCTTTCTCTCTCTCTGTGTCTCTAAAATAAATAATTTTTTAAAAAGGTCAAATCCTAAATAGGACCCATAAACCAAATTTCCAGGACCCTCAGTATGCACTGGCAACCAACAACCAACATGAAAATAACACTGAATATCAGCCTCTGTGGTTGGAAAATTTCATCTGATAATGGCATCTTCCTTGGGTTCCGTACTACAGTGACTTCAAATACAATGGTTGCCAACTCTTCAATTAACAGATTGATGAATCTACTGAGAAATTGGGCAGTTCTCAAGTGGTAATCCCACTAATGGATATCATGCTTGATAAATTAATTCTGAGGCTTAACTTCTGTACAGAATTAGAAAATCAAAGAAAAAACAAAAATAGACAATGGCACAAGAAACAAATTTCCAAGAAATGGCGTGTAGCATCTCAGATAGAGGAGAACAAGAAGACATAGATCTTTCTAGAGACATGGCCCACGATGGGAGATGACTACTTCCTTAGCCTCCCTCAAGTGGCTGAGTGGCGTGGAATGCTGCCTTGTACATGCACGTGACATGAGTGCAAATCTTTTTGTTCAGGATGATTTTATTGCTGGTCTATGCAGGACTCACTCAATTACATGTGATGACCCTGTACATCTATAATGTTTAATTTGAGTTTTCCAGAACAACAGCTAATGAATGGCCAACAGAGCCTCACATCCCTTCCCACCAAGTGGTGCCCAGGAAACCCCACCCCTGATGGCACTTGGTAACTGATCATTAGGTTTAATATTTCCCTGATTTCTTTCTTTTTCTTATTCTACTTTTATCTTCTCTCTTTCAACTACTGGTAATACGCAGATTGGGGTCAAACACTTCATAAATTATTTCTGGTTTAATAGTCCTCGTTTTCAAATGTATTTTTCAGACTTTAATTAAACCTAGTCTCCCTGAGGGCCTATGGGGAAGCAGTGTTTTTTCTGCTTTCCAGAAGGGGACAATGGAACAGGAATAATGACTACAGGCAGTAGAAGTGGAAAGGGACAATAAAAAGGAAACTCTCCTGACCTATTCTGAATCTAGAAGCTTTTCTGCCTGTCTTCAGATCTCAGTTCACACCATGAAGCATTTTGGGGGAAATCTGTTTCCTTGAGGAGGTTGAGAGGCATTATATTCTACATTAATAACATGAGAAAAATTCTCATTAATTTCTTATAGGTGCAGCATCATATATAAAGTAAAATACAAAATATGAGAACACTGTCAAGTTTCATCTTATTTGCCGAGATAAAAATTATTTTCATTATTTACTAAAGTAAAAAAAATGATTATTTTATAAAATATTTTATTTATTTGTCGGAGAGAAAGAAAGCATGCAAGCAGAAGGAGCGGCAGGCAGAGGGAGAAGCGGACTCCCAGCTGAGCAGAAGGCAGACACTTAACCAACTGAGCCACCCAGGCATCCCCAAAATGATTATTTTTCTATTTCTAAGAAAACTTTATTCATAATTAAATGAAAAATAAGTATAATTTGGCCTACCTGCCTTCAAGTCATATAGTTTGATAATCTTATATGATTATAATTTATTAAGACAATAAATTATAATTTATTAAGGCAATAAATTATAATTATATAAGATTATATAAGAATATATAAGATTATATAAGAAATATAACCACTTTGTCTTTAAAATCCACACCTAAGTGGACATAAAGCAGTTAAACAACACAACCTCTATGAGGCAGCCACTGGTTAGTTGTAGCTGTATTTACTGAGGCCAAAGAGTACCTTTGCAAGTGGTTTACCAAAATAATAATAATAATAACAATAATAAACACAGGGAACATATTTTCGGGGATAATGCAATATCCTTGAGAAGGCACCTATCCTTTCTTCCACAAAGAAAGAAAAAGAAAATTTTATTTTTAAATGTAGATAGCATAGGCCTGTTTTTAAAGAGAAGGTGAAAGAGTTCCCCTTCCTTGAGGTATAATTCTGCGCAAATCTTAACAGATTATAGGAACAGAAGCAACAAGGTACAGGCATGAGACTGATGAATATCCTTTCATATAAAACCTGTATTTTTTAATTGAAGTAATAACTTACAGTATTATATTAATTTCAAATGTACAATGTAATGATTTAACAATTCTATACATTGCCCAGTGCTCATCACAATAAATGTACTCTTAATCCCCTTGCTCTGTTCACCTACCTCCCCTTTGGCAACCACCAGTTGGTCGTAAAATCTGTACTTTTAATAACTGCAGACGAGGAAATTAAATGAATAAGAATGTTCTATAGGCATCACATTGGAACAAAAACGCTTCAGCCTGGCCCAGTTTGGAGTGGACAGAGGAGCAGGAGTGACAGAGTTGAGGGGCAGAAGAAGCATAGGACATGGACAAGATGAGGTGAGAAACAGCCTCCTCCGTCAATAGGGCCCTGGCCCAGTTCATTACAGTGGACTTCTCACTATCTTTCCCGCACACCAGATGATCAATCCTGGCTAACTGCAGTGATTCCATTCACCTTGCCAATAACTGGCTTAGGAAAGGGGCTTGTGACCCAATAAGAAAACATCTGCTGAAAATGACAGAGTGGGTGAATGGAAAGAACTTCAGAATTTGATGACATTGTTGAATTATTGATAAACTCATCTTGACTCTTTCCCTACTTTGGACTTCCATTCATGTGAAATAATGTTTCTTTATGTTTAAGCCAGTTTATTTATTAATTTATTGAAAATCTGATTGGCTTTATTAATTGGCTCAGGAAATCGGGCAGCACTCCATCAAGTAGAGGGAAGCTCCCAAGCCAGGTAATCAGGGTTTTCTGTTATTTATTAACCAAGAATTCTCTAATTGAAATAATTAATGAAATATATGGGGTATTTCACCAAAACTCTTGCAGGGTATATTTTTATTATGGTTTCCTTAAAGTATATTTATACATAAGTTAGTCGAGCCTTGTTCATTCTATAATTTGGGTTCTCTTCTCAACTCATAGCTCTTTCTCAAGCCCTAACTCAAGAATTCCTTTATATGTTGTTTAGTTGAGAGGCATCTGAATTAACCTACCCTAAATAACTTTGCAACCAAGATACTGGTGTTCATAATGGAAGGATAAGCAAGCAGTATCACTACAGAATAATGCATAAAACATCTATGCACATGTCACATATGATTCCCTCTAGGTTATGTAAAAAATGAGCTAATAAAGATGTCATCAACTAGTCAATTTGACATTCCTAATAATGTGCCCAGAAAATGAACAGAATATATAAAGAACTTCTTTATTCCTCTTGCTCTTCTGCCAACTGATGACTATCTTATTAATGACTATATACTCTCCATTCTGTGCTGGCAATTGGGAGCTAAACATTCACCATGGATATTAATATTCATGTTGCTGGAATTAGGAACAATGGGTATTAAAGAATAATCCAGTTATTTCAAGGATCTTGATCTTGATCTTCAGCCACTATTGCTGAAGCTGAAAAATACAGGTCTTTCAGAAAGAATATCCTTGGGTTAAAATTTGACTTTTTAGAGGAGCATGGCAAGAACAGCACTACAATGAATGCGGTCTATGGCAAATTCGAATAGTAAAGTGAAGTGCGGGTGGCCTCTCACCTAGGGTTTCTTACATCCTCTGGGGCCCTTTTTATGTCTTGGGAGAGCTCTGTCTTTTTGTCAGGACTCTTTTGTTCTTAGTGTGACCTTAATAATAACATATAGGTAACAAAGGGAGAAATATAGTAGGGGAGATTTTAATTCTTGGACCCAGCATTTTTAGGAATACATTCTTTTCTTCTACATTTGTAGTCTTTCTGTAGTGCTTAGTACCCCTAAGTGTACCTCATCACACATCTGAGCTATTACAATACCTTGACCTCTGTTACTTCCCACTTGAAATAAATCTCATGCTCCTGTCAAGTTGCCTTTCATGTCCACAGTTCTTATTTATTACCCTCATGACAGCTAGAATTATTCCTTGAAAATATTTGCATAGCATACTGTGTTTCCTCCTCTTACTCTCAACTCTTCCATATCCTTATATCTTGATGTGCTTCTTGTAAGTAGCATGCAATTGAATTCTGTTTTCTTACCCAGTTTGACAATTTTTGTATTTTAATTAGAACATTTACTTTACTTACATTTAATATAATTATTGATATGTTTTGGTTTATATCTACCATCATAATGTTTGCTTTCTATTTGTTTCTCCTGCTCTATGTTCTCTTTTCTCTCATTTCCTGTCATCTTTTGGGTTGATTTTATTATCGTCAATATTCCAATTTCCTCCCTCTATTAGTTATATGTTCTTTTATTATTCTTTTGCTGCAGAGATAGTATTAACTTGCCAAAGTCCAATATACTATTAGCTGATATTTTACCCTCTTACCAGAAATGTAAGAGCTGTAGAATCTTGAAACTCTATTTGCTCTCTCCTTACTTATAGGGTATTTTTGTATTTTAATTTCATATTTATTGAAAAGTCCACAATAAATTATTGTTATTTTATAGTCAATATTTATTTATGTTTACTCACATATTTACTCTTCTCATTACTCTTCATTCTGTCTTGCATTTCTGGGCTTCTATCTGTGATCATTTTCTTTCTGCCTAAAAAAATATCCTTTGTATTTTCTTTACTGTGAATCTGTTAATATGAATTTTATTGATATTTGCTTGTCTGGATATTTATTTCAGTTTCATTTTTGAAGGATATTTTCATTGGATGTATAATCCTAGGTTGACAGTTATTTTCTTAAAGCATTTTAGATTAATTATCCATTTTCTTCTGGCTTCCATAAGTCTATGAAGAAGTTAGCTATCAGTTTGTTGTTGCTTTGAAATTTGTTGCTCCTTTTTTCCCAGATGATTTTAAGATTTTTTTCTCCTTGTATTTGGCTTTACTATGATGAATCTAGGAATTGAATTCTTTTATTTATCCTGCCTGGGTTCATAGAGATCCTTGAATATGGGGCTTAATGTCTTTCATAAATTTTGAAAAATTCTTAGCCATTATCTCTTCAAATATGGCTTCTGCCCCATTATCTTTCTTGCTTTCCTGTAGGGGCTCCAATTATATGTATTTTGGACCTTCTCACTGCAAGCTCTATGTCTCTTATCCTCTGTTCTGTATTTTCCACATGTTTCTCTCTCTACATTCTGCATATCTTCTTCTGCTCCATCTTCCAGTTCACTAAATCTCCTTTTAGCTTTGTCTAATCTGTTATTAATCTTTTCCATTGAATTCTTAATTTTAGTTAGTTATTGCATTTTTCAGATCTAAATTTGGGGGGCTCGTTTTTAGGTTTTTGGTTCTCTTCTAAAATCTTGGTCTTTTTATTATTCTGACATAGTAAATACAGTTATTTTTAGGTCTGTGCTGGATGGAGCCTCAGAGGGTTTATTTCTATTTTCTCTTGTTTTCTAGGATTCCCTCATGTCTCCCTTTGTGTATTTGGCTATTTTGGGTGTAGTATATTTTTACAGAAATTTGTTTCTATAGGCATCAAGGGGCTCTAGCAATCCAATCTCATGACTACGCTGATTTGAAGCAGGTATTCAGTCCCTGTGGAAGTCAGTTGACTCCTAGGTCACCCTTACTTCTATAATATAGCCTACCGAACTATCCACCTAAAGCATACCGAACTATCCACCTAAAAGCCTAAATTGTTTACTAGGTTTATTCCCCACCTTTTTGTGATTTAAATTTTTTTTGCCTTGTTTTTACAAGCCTGGCAAAAACACTCATTTCTCAATTTCTCAGCCACTTCTTCCAGAATTGGTAAAGGCTATATAAGAAAATTGGTAAAGGCTCTATAAGAAAAGTTCCGTAACTGCCAAGCTTATGTCTGTGATTTTTCTCCTGGACCTTGGTCCTGTAATTCTTAATTAACTTGTTGGTTCTCTAATGCCATCAAGGTTGTTTTTTTTCCCCCAAAACATTTTGTCCAAGGTTTTGTTTTTATTATTGTTCTCAGTGGAGTGTTTGTTCAAATTACCTAGTCTACCAGGCCAGAAGTGAAAAATCTGATCCTTTAAAAACATAAGTCAAATGATGACACTGAAACTCTCCATAAATAAAATAAAAGTCCAGTGAATTTACAGTGGTCCAGAAAGTCCTATGCCATCTGGATCCAGGCTACCTTTCCATGTTTATTGCCTCCAACTCTCAAATAACTCTCCAAAAATCTAATGATCAACTCAATGTACATTTCTAAAGTAGAAAGGCCATGTGATATGTCTGTTTTATAATCCCCATAGCATGTAGCATATTATCCAAGCAATATATCAGTTATGATTAAGTTTGAATATATGCAAAAAATAAAGCCCCAAATAGTGGCTTGAACTAGACAGTTTATTTTCCGCTTCCATGGAAGAAGTCTGGAGATAGGCAGTGCAAAGGTATTATGAAGGCAGCAAGTATCAGGAACCCAGGCTTTTTTTAATCTTGTTGCATTACTCCACAAGGTTTACATTCCCAAGTTTCATCTATGGCCTAAGATGGTGCTAAAGTTCCTGATAGTAGCTGCAAAAAGGAAGAGGGAAGTAAAAGAGTACCCCTCCATTTTAGCAGACTTTTCAGAAGACATAATATCTCTGCTTTCTTCTGATCATCTAGTCAGTCATGTGGCTTTACCTACCTACAAGGGCAACTCAGAAATCTAGACTTTTAGCTGTAAAGCAGTGGGCTAAGTTAAAAATCTGAGATACTTTTAGAAATGAAGGGGACATAAGATACTGGTATGCAAATAGCAATCTCTGCTACAAACATTAAGCACATTTTCCCCTAAAGTTTCTTCAATTGTCTCTTTTTCTTGATCTTGATCACCTCAACTACTGCTCAGATACTAATTCATTCAATGCTTACATCATTAAAATACACGATTTCAATCTTCCAAAGATTTTCCCTGCAAAATCCTACAACTGAAACTTCTCCACCAAGTAAAACAACTTATCTTTTTCTTATGCAAACCTAGAAATACTATTTCTTTAATAAAATCATTTTTTGGCAAAATGAGAGATGGGAAAATTTCCCCTGAACACCCACAGTTGTCAATCATATATTTTCAGTGAGTTTACTCCAGTCTACTGAATGTGAATGGTTCTCTTCATTATTTCATATCTGTGGTTAATTTATGTGGTGTGAGTGTCACTGTCTTAGTCCACGTGTACTCTATAACAAAATAATAGACTTGGTGGCTTATAAACAACAAAGTTATAGCTAGTTTGGAGGCTAGGAAGGCCAAGATCCAGATACAGAAGATTCAGTGTCTGATGAGGATTTGTTTTCTGCTTCATAGATGGCCATCTCTTTGCTATGTCCTTCTGTAGGAGAAGGGCAACAGATATCTCTGGGGGCTCTTTTATAAGGGCACTAATCTCATTCATGAAGGGTACACCTTCATGACCTAATCACCTCCTAAATGTCCCACCTCCAAATACCATCCAAATACCACTGGGGATTAGGTTTCAATATATAAATTTGGTGAGGACACAAACATTGAGTCTATAGCAGCCATCGTCTGTGAACCTCTAATGTGTTTCTTGGTACCAAAACTTTCTATATTGGATTTTGCTTAATGTGCTTCTTTACCACTAGAAAGTAACCTCCAAATGGTAGAAAGCATGTCTATTTTTCTCCTGTGCCTAGCATCTAGCATGGTGTGTGGGACAGAGTAGGTGTTCATTATATATTTCTTGGAAGAAGGCGAAATTTAACCATTACTACACACCTATTATCTGCCAGGTAGTACAATAAGTATTTTGCAAATATAATTTTATGGATTCTTCAGAATAGCCAAATGTGGTAGGAATTATATCTCCTTTCACAAATAAGGTAAATGAAGCTTGAAGAAGATAAATAATTAAACTAAGTTATAAAGCCAGAAAGAGGTGGATCTGAGGTCTGACCTATAACGTTTGTCTCCTTTGTAAAGTCTCATTTTACCCTGGCATGTTTCTGTCAGCCAAGTGGGCTGTTCCCCAGCTTCCTCTGATAACAGGTTGGCTGATTTCATGATAAGATGAAAACAGTAAATAGTAGATTATTATCCTTTTAGTGACAAATTCCTGAAAGTCTCCTTGCTTTAACTAAAGGAATTCAGTTATAACAATTAGATTATAGGGATAATGGTAGGCAGTTGGGGGAATTGCTGGCTTAAAAAGGATAGATTCAGGAACATGTCTTCAAAAATCAAACAATGTGGATATTTCCCTATCCCGCTAACACCAATCGCCCACAAGGATCCACTGTTTAGGTGATATGATTTTGATATTAGGAGCTCTAGGAAAAGCAGAAACAATGACAAAAATTTCAGCCACGGTATCAGATAAACTTTAAAGGGTAAGGAAAAGGCAAGAAAGGCAGAAAAGATGGAGGAAAAAAGAAGAGAGGGAAGCATACACAAAAGAGCAGAAAACATACAAAACAGTGAAGTGGAGAGGGGAAAAGAATGGCATCCATTTGTTTTGTTGTTGTTTTGGGTTTACTTCCTTTAGCTGCTCAGCTTTCAGTCCTCATTCTTTCAGTGATAGCATCCCCATTTACCTATTGGTAATTCCATCCTCACTTTTGGATACCATCTGGTGGGACTGTTGTTCTTTTGGAGACCCGGCCTTCCCCCAGGCCCTGAGTGAGGAAGAGTTGAACCTGGCTAAACCAGTTAAATGCTCTCTTCCTGGAATCAAAATCCTTTGTTTTAGATGCAGCTGTTGATAAGTTCATGCTGTGGAGACTCCTGAGCTGTTTGGGTCTATCCTTTCCACCACTGGGTCTTCAGCTCCTCTTCTCAATTCTCGGAGCTTTCCCAATTTACCCAATAAATTCCTTTCTTGCTTAAGTTTACCAGAGGCAGCTACTGATGTTTGCAATCAAAGAAGATGAGCTGATACAGTCAAGGAAGAAGGGAGGTGGAAATAAATGCTTAAATTAAGATCTGGGATGAGATCCATTGAGAATCTATTTTCAGTTTCCCAAACACTAGGTACTGGGTACAAACCTAGTTCAAATCTGAAACAAAGTATAAATTAGTGTTCCATCATCTTAGATCTCTAGGAGCAAATATACTCACTCTCTAAAGTAGCAGAGGGTTTCCAAAAAGTGAGCGTAATATTCTTTTCCAAGGATTGCCTATCGAAGGATTGACATTTCAATCTGGGTTACTGAAAAAGGATGTGTTTCCTGAAAGACAGAGATTTACCTTAGTTTTTACTTTACAAGATCTTTGTGTCTTTGATAATTTCCCATCGTTGGCATGACTAAAGGATTTTTCCATTCAAATCAACCTCCTTCAACTTGGCTAGTCCCTCCTCCCTCCCCTCTGACTTGCCCCATGGGATTCTTTCTTTTCACTGCCAGGGATTAAATTCTCTGTGAAAGCCTTGAAGGCAATAGACATCTGTACTGGAAAGGAGATACAAAACTGTCCAAAAAGAGAGAAGCACTCCCAAAGCTTAAGTGAGAAAATAATTGAACTCTTTATTCATACTGGAAAAAAGTCTGGTTTCAAACTGAGTTTCTTATTGACTTTTTTTGTCATAAAAGGATCATCGTTTGTGTTGAATAAGAAACGGTTATTGTTCTATTTTTACCAAAGATGCTAAGTTTGCATGTTTTAAACATCAAACAAACATCTCCATAGAGAATGGCTTGCTGCCAATTTCTGGTGAGCGGGCCAGACTTTCAGAGAGGCCCACTTACACCATTTCTGTGTTGGTGGGTAAGCAATTCAAGATAGAAGGCTGAATTAGAATTCAGTCCTAATCCTAGGGATGATGGTTTTATTAGGTCTTAGCCTGATGGTCCGAACACAGTCCCACATCGCTTTAGTAGCTCAGATCCATTGCTCTCTCTTCAGGCCATGCACGTGACAGGCATGGTGTTGTTAGCCATGTGCAAAGAGCAGATGCCATGAGTACAGATGAGAAAGACCCAGAGTATATCGTGTAGACCTTATCAGTACTAATCTCTCCACCTTATAAGTATCTTACATTAATATTATATTCTGGCAGCTGTTGTGTGGAGTCCTATGTTGTACCAAACAAAACGGTCAGTTTAGACATGATAAAGGGGATCATGTAAAAATGATATATTATCAGAACTCTATCATCTCAATATTAGGCGTTGTTCAGTCTATTTATCTAACAACTCCTGGGAAGCCTGAGGCGGGAAATGAAGGAATATGGTCCATAGAGGAGAACTGAGCTCTGGATATTAACTCTTAGAAAATAAACCCCTGAAAATGTCTTCTCTTTATGTTTATTTGCCATGGGAAATGGTGTATTTTTTTGCTCTGTGTGAAAATTCAGCTTGGGGAAGGAAAAAATCACATAGGTTATTATGTCGGGTCTCCCAAATGGTTATAGGACTGACCCTTTCAGTAAAACACCTCAGGGTTCTTTGCTTTTCCTATAATTGCTCGGGCTTCAGTTCTATTGAAAAGTGACTGGAAAAGCCCTTCTATGAAATGACTCTTTAATATTTGATAAATGAGGCCGTCTTGTGGGCCTAGATCGTTGCAGCTGTCATGCTTCTCCGCTGAGACTGTGTATGCTCACATGGGATGGTCATTAAGCAAACCTTTTAAGATGACAGGACTTCAGTTCTTCTGTCTCATTTCCCAGAAAGAAGAATAATGGAATGAAGTCTGGAGAGTTAAAAGGGAAAGAAAAGGATGGGCACCCTTCCCCCACCACAGCTTGCTAACCTAGAAAGGCAACATAATTTGTGGTAAAGAGCTGCATTCTAAGTGGCAAAGTAAATAGGAGGTATTTATTTCTGCATCTTCATGACAGTTTAATGAGATAGGAGGAGAATATTATTATTAGGCCCTTTCTGATTTGAGAAAATGGAGACAAAGGGATGCTGGAAAATATATTAAATATTACACTATTAATCTGAATTAAAAGACCAGAACTTGCTCAAATATCTTCGTTCAGGGAAATGAACCTCCAGCTGGAGAGTGAATTGGACAATATAGATACTAGATACTCACTTTTGTCTGGATCCAGACGTTATTTCCATTCTAGTCCAAGTGAGGTTTGCTTTTAACCACAGACTAAGAGAGCTCTGGTCTCTCCCCAGAGAAATCAGACTGTCAGACCTCTCCCCTGGATTTCTCCTTCCTGCCACACACTCCCACACCCCATGCATACTACACATACCTACCAGCTGCCCACCAGAACCAGCTGCCTCAGGACAGGGCTGTCACAAGAAGTCTTCCTATGGATGGACTGCCCTTGGCAATAGCGTGGATCCTCGGCAAGAGCATCCTTTGGCTTCGGTTCTGGCTTTGGGCTCTGACCCAGGTCTGGCAAAATAATACATACCGATTGTAGAAAACATGAAAAGTACACAGGATTTTAAAAAATTGCTTATAATCTCACCCCCCGGAGTGACTAATGTCCATATATTGGTATAATTTAAAAATTTTTAAATTTAGATAAAATTTAAAAATTTTATCTAAATAAAACATAGCAGTGTTCATTTAGTTGGGGGTCACATTATATATTCCATTTAGAATCCTACTTTACTTTTTTATTTAACTGTGTATGTGAGCACTTCTCCATGTTATAAAAAACATTTTTTGTAATTACCACACACTATCTATGATATAAAAATTAAAGATTATAGAGATCAAGGAGAAACCACAACACTGAAGGAGGAAAAAGGAAACAACCTAAAAGATGAAGATGGAGGAATGATTGTTCTAATTAGCAATTTGCAGATCCTAAACATTATGGAGGAGGGTGTTCAAGGAAGAGATTAGGAACTGGTACATAAGGAATGAAGCTGCTTTGATAAATGTATAAAATAATGAAAAGATAGTTGTTAGTAAAGGTGTAATATATAATATTTAAATACCAAGAAAACAATTGCTATTGTGCAGCATCGAAATATATTGATAACATTAATTAATTAAAAATTTATTAAATAATAAAAGGGAAATGCCTGCATTTTAAAGATTTTTTAAAAAATTATTTGTCAGAGAGAGCACAAACAGGCAGAGCACAGGCAGAGGCAGAGAGAGAAGCAGGCTCCCTGCTGAGCAAGGAGCCCGATGCAGGACTCAGTTCCACAACCCTGGGATCATAACCCCATATGAAGGCAGCTGCTTAACCAACTGAGCCACCCAGATGTCCTGGAAACACCTACATTTTAAAAAGAGGCCTAGAGGAAACATGCGAAAAGGAGCTCCTTAATTGTAAGAATAATATTCTTAATGTGGCATTGCAGGTTCTGACATTAGATTCCCTTTGTGAGCTTTAGTGAGAAGTTAGAAAAAGAGGTAGACAGGATGTTAAAGGCAGAACTGTCAGATTCCTCCCCACCCATGCCAAAGATTATTCTCAAGGACAAGAAAAAAATTGTGGCAGTATTCAACCTCTAGCAAAGTAGTTTGTGTTCACTGGAGATTGTTCCTGATACCACCAGCTCCTCCCTCCTTTGTTTCTGAGCCATCTCCCTCTTCCCAGTTATAGCCCAGGGGTGGGAAAGAGCTGGGAGGACAGGGCCTTGGAGATGATTATGGCTTATTGCAAAGATAATGGGCTGGGGCTCAGACAGAAGCTGCCTTCCAATCCAGGCATTGTTACTTCTAGCTGTGTCACCGGGGCAAGTGATTCAGACTGTCTGGGATTCCCTTTACCCCTTTATACAGTGGAGATAATAAAATCTTCCCTCTTATAGGATATTAAGTAAAAGCTGGTTGTTGTTCTTTATACTTTTATTTGTCCGTATATTTCAGTCCCTCCCACCCCCACTTTTTTTGACCATGGAGTTGTGGCTCATTTCAACAGTGATTCTGGTTTCTTGTTCATTTCATCTTTATCATTAATTGCCTGAATTTGTGCTAGGATAAGCTAGAGAGTTTCCTTCATCTTAGTGCTTGTCATTTGATGTTTAATAAAGCTCATAGGTGGCACTAATAATATTCTTTAAACATTCATTAAACAAAAATTCCCTCAATAGATTTTTTTATTAAGAGCCCAATATGTGCTAAGCACTCTGCAAAATGATATGGCTAGAAATTAATAAATCCTAGCTAGATAAGAAACTCAAAGAGACAATGTCCAATATATTCAGAGAAAGGTGTAGACAACTACTTTTAAAATGTATAAGGCTGATAAAAATTGGATTCTCAGTATAATATAAGTTAATGACAATATTAGTTTAATTTTAGGAAACTTTCTGATAGGGTAAGAATATGAATTTAGAAATTAGAAAGGTAAAATGGAGTGGTAATAAGGAGACTTAATTTCAGCCCATGCATTAGCTATACAATTTTGAGCAAGACATTTAATTTTTCTTGACTTTAGTTTCTTTATCTGTACAATGGAATTTGGGGTCACAAACTAAAATAAATCAAATATTCTCCTCAATAACTCATGAGTTCAAGAGGAATTCACAGTGGAAATTATAATTAGAATTGTAATTAGGAAGGTAATGGTAATTAGTATTAGTTAGAATGAAATACATGTATTTAAATGAATTTAAAATATAAGACTGAAAATAATTGAGTTACATGTGCATCTCAAAAAGCTAGGAAAAAACAAAGTTGGAAAAGAAAATAATGAAATTAACAATGAAAAGTAAGAAAATAAAAAAATAATAAAAATATAGATGATTAACAAAACCAAAACCTCATTTTTGGAAATAATCCAGACAAGGCAATTTGTGGAAATTGGCAATTTATGGCAATTGATGGGCTAAGCTCACTTATAAATTTAGGTGCAAAATTTCTAAATTAAGTACTAACAAATCATACTCAATACTGTATTACAAATACAGTATGATTAATGGTACAGACATTATGGAAAACATTTCTTAAAAAATTTAAAAATAGGATTACTGTATGATTGATTTGTCTCACTTCTAGGTATATGTCCATAAGAATTCAAAGAAGATCTTATTAAAGAGACATTTGCACACCCATGTTCACTGTAGCACTATTCACAATAGTCAAGAGGAGGAATGAACTCCAATACCGATCAACAGATGAGTGAATAAAGAAAATGCAGAATAGACTGGTAAGGGAATATTATACAGCCTTAAAAATAAAAAAGGAGGGAAATCTTGTCATGCACACTACAACATTGATGAATCTTGAGGATGTTATGCTAAGCGAAATAAGCCAGTCACAAAAGAATACTGTATGATTCAACATATTTGAAATGTCTAAAGTAGTCAAAATCAAACAGAATAGAAAGGTGGTTGCCAAGAGCTGGGAAGAAGAGAATTAGGGTTTACTGGGTACAGAGTTTCAGTTTTGCAAGATGAACATGTTCTAAAGATCTGCTGCACAACAATGTGAATATGCTTAACACTACTGAACCATAAAATGAACCCTTAAATATGAACCCTTAAAAATGGCCAAGAAGGCAAATTTAATGTTATGTGTTTTTACCATCTCACTGGCATGAGATTATGTGATTATGGCATAGTGGGTTAAGAAAAAAAGTGATTATGGCGCAGCAGATAACACTTAGACACTGGAGTGAAATGGCCTGGGTTCTAATCCTCCTTATCTAAGTAACTTTGGTAAATTACTCTTCTGTTCTTTAGTTTCTTCTTTCTTTTCTTTCTTTTTTTTTTTTTTCAAGATTTTGTTTATTTATTTGACAGACAGAGATCACAAGTAGGCAGAGAGAGAGGAGAAAGCAGGCTCCCCGCTGAGCAGAGAGCCAAATGGGGGGCTCAATCCCAGGACCCTGGGATCATGACCTGAGCCGAAGGCAGAGGCTTTAACCCACTGAGCCACCCAGGCACCCTGTTCTTTAGTTTCTCATTAAAGTAAACATAAAAATAGATCTTAACCCCCCAACCCAAATAACAACAACAAAACACATCATGAGCAAGTAGGTTTATCTCAATATCTATCATTCTAATCCACTGTATTAAGCAGTAAAAGGATCAATAGATGCAGAAAAATGTTGTTAAAATTCAACACTTGAAATGTGTTTCTCTGTAACTTCTGTGGCTTTCCTTTCTCTTCCTTTAGGCCTCTGCTGAAATGTCATCTCATCAGTGAGGCCTTTTCAGACCACCCTGTTTGCACTGACACCCTGCTGTGCCATGTCCCCCCTAACCCTGCTTCAGTTTTCTTCACAGAAGCACTTCCTAGGCATAAAGATAATAGAAGAAATGATAAAGATAAAAACAGACAAATTTGACTACTTAGTAAGGTAACACTTCTGTATGCCAAAAAAATCCCCACAAAAAACAATAAGTAAAACTAAAAGGCAAATTTATTTATTTATTTTTAAGATTTTATTTATTTATTTGTCAGAGAGAGAGAGAGAGAGAGCATGCACAAGCAGGCAGAGCGGCAGGCAGAGGCGGAGAGAGAAACAGGCTCCCCGCCAAGCAAGGAGCCCGATTCAGGACTCGATCCTAGGACCCTGGGATCATGGCCCGAGCCACAGGCAGTGGCTTAACTGACTGAGCCACCCAGGCACCCCAAAAGGTAAATTTCAAAATGGGGGACAGTATTTACCAGCAATATAACTGGAAAAGGGAAACGAGTTCATCATCATCTTCATCATAATTTATAGAAAGAGTGGGCAAAACCTGTATAGAAAGAGTAAACAGATTAGTTCATTCACAGAACATGAATTAGTGACTTAAATATTTAAGAAAAAACCTTCAACCTCACAGAGAGGTTAAGAAATTTAAATAAAGGGTTGTCTTTACATCCTAATACATAGTTTTCTATTTGCAGTATTTTAATATGCTGAGCCTATTATTTTTATAAGTGACAAATAAGAAAAGTTGTATAAAAAAGATTTTTATTAGGAATGTCCATTTAGGCTTAATGTATGTGATTCTTTAATTCTTTAAATGGCTTTAATATTGTATGTAACATAAATTTTACCCTGACATTGAAAGATGATTGGTAGACAACATACAAAACAACCATATATTGTTGGTTGTAAAAGATACAGGTTAACAGCATGGATGACCCTTAAAGGCATTATGCTTAAGATACAAAATGTCCAAAAGAGGGCAAAAACATAGAGACAGAAAGTAGATTAGTGGTGCCTAGGGTTGGGAGTGGAAATAACGAATGAGTGTAAATGGGAATGAAATTTCTTCTTCGGGTGATGGAAATGTACTAGCAGTAATTAATGGTTGTACAGCCTTGTAAATATACCAAAATTCATTGAATTCTACACTTAAAACAGGTGAATTTTTATGGTATACGAATATTTCAGTTGTTTAAAAAGCTTAGTTTAAACTTTAGCTAGATAGAACGCACAATCTCAACTTGAAGTGACATCAAAGGTATGGGAAGCTCACTAGAATTACTTGTGACTAGCCGGTAGAATCTTGTGTTTCTATCCTTTGATTTTCCTTATTTTTATCAGGAGACACGTCATTAACTCAAACTTCCTAGAGGCATTTAGATGTAGAGAAACATCTGATTTATCAACTAATTCTTTAAAACATACTTTTATAAATTTAAAATACACATAATTACTAGAATCAGACTAGGAGTGGTTCAGAGAAGACCCATTGCTTAACTAATGGATTAAACTGCTTTGCAACTACAATTTAAATTTTTCGTTCTTTCAGCAATTGAAAACTGGGTGTTTACTGACTAGTTTTAGAGGTAACTGCCAATAGATAATTATATGTATAGAAGTGATGGTGAAGATAAATATTTTAAAATGCTCTTTGGAGTCAGGATTATGTGCTTAATTTCTAAGCATATCCTTAAAAAAAAAATAGGTAATACCAATTTAAATTTACTCTCAGTCCAGGAATCATGATGGTTAATGCATCAAATTAGTGAGATTCCATTGTGTTTGTAGAAGTGTTAGTGAGGTTATTTTGGTAAGTCTAAATGATTCTATAATAAATTCGTTAAAAGATATTTGCACAATGAAATATCACCTGCCACAAGTCAGGATGGTTAGTATAAAAAAGACAAGAAGTAACAAGCGTTGGTGAGGATATGGACAAAAGGGAACCCTCGTGCATTGTCGGTGGAATTGTGAATTGGTGCAGTCATTATGGAGAGCAGTATGAAGGTTCCTTCACAAAATAAAAATAAAAATACCATATGATCCAGTAATTTCACTTTTGAGTATTTATCTGAAGAAAACAAAAACACTAATTCAAAAGTGTATATGCACTCCTATGTTTATTGGAGTACTATTTGCAATAACCAAGGTATGGAGGTAACCTAAGTGTCCATCCACAGGTGAACTGATAAAAAGATATGGTATATATTCATGCAACGGAACATTACTCAGCCATAAAAAGAATGCAATCTTGCCATTATTCACTACAACACAGATGGACCATGGCTATTCTGCTAAGTGAAATAAGTCAGAGAAAGACAAATGCCATATGATTCCACTTATACATGGAATCTAAAGAACAAAACAAAAAGAAACAGAGTTTCTTTTTTTGAGTTATATTTTTGAGTTATATGCCCGATTAACAGGTACAAAATTCCAGTTATAAAATAAATAACTGCATAGGGATGTAGTAACTTTATATGATGACAGAGGTTAACTACACTTATCATGAGGAGCATTTTATAATGTACATAATTGTTCAATCACTATATGGCACACCAGAGCTAATATAATATTATATTATATGTCAACTCTACTTCAATTAAAAAAAGATATTTGATCAGAATTAGAAAATTGTATGCTAATTCCAATCACGGCAATCAGTTCTGAAACACTGTAATAATTGGAGGCCTCTGCTAAGTCCTCTGGGACCCACCTCTTACTCAACAACTTAATTCCATACCAGCCTTGAATGGCTTTGCTTGAGTGTGATAGGATAGTGCCCTCCCTGACCCACTGGGATGGAGTACCATTAGAACTGGCTCTGTACTCATGAGCATGTATAAACATTGGGTGATGGCAGTGGATTTGATGTTCATAGAACCACCCTTGACCAATGGAGAATGGAAATCGGTAGATCAATGTTAACCCTTTTTGTCTCCTTGAAAGCATGCTTAAGGCTCCTTGGTGATAGCCAACTCAGTTAACACATCCTTGTATTGGCTTTTCCTTGTTCCCAGTTTGAACCCCTCTCCTCTCAGTTGATATTCCTGCATCCTGGCCCTATTTTTTTCAAATAAACTAACTGCATGCAAGTCTTGTCTCTCATTTTGGAGGAACTCAGTCTAAGACATATGGGATATTTGATATATGTAATCTATAGTACTTCTTAGTAAATTCTTGCTGAATAATTGACAATGTAGCAATAGGTTTCTATTTTTCACTTGAATTACATCATTTGAGTAGTAGAAACCCCTAATGTTACAGGAAATAAGGCCCTAATGTACATTTGATGGCAGATTCTTTGTAGTATGATTCTGACTATATATGTCACTTGAGCTGTATGTCAGGGTCATTATCATTAGGAAACTAGCTTAGGCCTCAGGAGAAGACAGTAATGATATAAAATGATGTTCAGGAGTCCAGGTTCTATATGTTTCTTTTTGCCTGAAGGTGTGCCTGCCTCCCTCGCCCTCCCCTCAAAATAAATAAAAATAAAGGAGCCAAGACAGAGATAGAGATGGATCCTTTATTTTACTTATTTAAGTAATCTCTGCGCCTAATGTGGGACTCGATCTCATGAACCTAAGATCAAGAGTCTCATGTTCTACTGAGTGAGCCAGTCAGATGCCCCAAGAAATGGATCTTTTAAATGCGAAGGGATTTGGTAAGAGAGTGGACCTGCTTAATCTTCCAGAAACTTCTCCTAGCTGCTCTCCAGCCTACCACAGGCACTTGAGAGTTCTGTAATAATTCAAAGTTTTAGGGGCACTTGACTGGCTCAGTTGGTTGAACACAGGACTCTTCATCTCAGGGTCATGAGTTCAGGCCCTATGCTGGGCATGGAGCCTACTTAAAAAAATAAATAAAAATAAAATAAAATAAAATAAAATAAATTCTATCCCTATGCAGCTTTTCTGGATATTACCACAGTACCCCTAACTAAGTACTTGCTCTATTAGTGAATCTATTATTCTTTCATGACCTAATTATTGCACATTTCTGCTGGTGGTATAAGTGTAATATGACCTACTGAAATATGATTATAATCATTCCAGAATGTTCTGTTACAAGGTCTGTAGGCACAAGCAGACTTTTCAGTTCCACATTAAAAATGAGCTACAATTTAGACAAGTCTGCCACGTTTGTGGGCAGAGAGACCTCATTGAAACAAAAGCAACCAATTCTTTTTATCTTTGCTATTAGAAGAAAGCAATGGTGGAATTCTTCCAAAATAGTGGATAAAGGATAATACTTTAATTGATTTTTTCTCCCTTGGATTTGCTGCCTAAACTATTTTTTTTTTCTTTTGGTCTAGACCAAATTTCTAATGATTTCACATCCTTTTACACACAATATAGCTTGGGGATGGGGGGCCCCACTGGTGTTGATTGAGAGGTTCAAGATGGCCTAGGAATGCAAAGTGCCCTTGGGAAATTCACATGCAAATAATGAGGTGGAGGTTGTACCTAAAATACTGATCAAAATGCAATTCAATCTGTGCAAGAGACTTCAGGCCCTTCTGGCCCAATACAGCCACCGCCAAGTCAATGGAATGAGGGCCTTTCCTGAACATAACAAGCAAGTTTAAACTTTTAAAATGTTCCCTAGTTTCCCTGTTGAAAACGGAGTTTAAGCTTAGGTTTAAAAAAAAAAAAAAAAAAAACCTTCGATTTAATCCTTTAAAGGTAGAGCTGATGACTTATTACTGTTATTTATTTTTAAACATAAAACCTACTTTTTAGTCTTTCTCCTTAGGAATATTCCATCTGTCTCTGAAGGGATAATAGGCTGCCATGGAATAGAATTGGTAAATGTTAAATACATAGGGGCTTAATTTTATTCTATGCAGGGCTGTTTGCTATCATGGTGTTTATCAGGCAACAAGCAGTCTCAAAGAATTTTTTAGTGTGTTGTTACTAGCCCTGCTTTCTGTTACATTTGGTGTATTTTCCTGGTCATCTTAATAATATTGTTAGAACATAAAGGCTTCTCTAACCCCAATTGTCTACCATTAAAAAAAAACCAAAAGCAAAAACACAGCAACAAAAAATTAAGACAACTAACAATACTTACATACTTACTCAGAATGAATTATCAAAATAAGGAGCTATAATTGAAGTTTTTTCCATCTGTACTGGACACTACCAGATGCTCATTTCCTGGCAGATGTATGTATCAAAGAGACATCATAGTTTCTAAACTACAATGCTGCCATTATTTTACTTTGGAATTATTTTTTTTTTTAAAAAGATTTATTTATTTAAGTAGTCTCTACACCCAACATGGGGCTCAAATTCACAACCCTGAGATCAAGAGTCCCTTGCTCTACCAACTGAGCCAGTCAGGGGCCCCACATTGAAATTATTCTTATCTAATTTCCAAAGATCCATATTGTGCCTATGTAGTTGGGGGATGAGGAAGTATTTGCAATGATTTGGAAGTCTCTGGTTACTTTTAACCTGGAGGAAGAATGTCTTTGGTGAAACATGAACCAAATTGTTCTGCTCCTTTCCATTTGCTCTTTGTTTACGATAAGGTTATGCAAATATACCTTTAAGCTGGGGGTAAGGGTAAGGGGTGGTATCTCCTTTTGTGCTTTCATGGATATATAAAAGACCATTGCATAGGCAATTTCATCTGCTAAAGAGCACACAGTAGATATTCAATTAATTACACTGAAGTTGAATCAGTCTTCTCTTTCCTGTCCTTAGTTCTTCTAAGGAGAACAAAACCCCATTTCCTATCTTCTAGTTCTTACCAATATTGCAGCCACAAATTATGTGCTTTTAGTTGATTCTACTTTAAGTACAGAGGAGAAAAACCATATTGTAACCTAATGAAGTGAAAAAAAATCTGCAATCAGATGAGATCAGCCTGGTTGTTAATATGCATTTGTGAGATGTTGAATGTTCTTTTAATTAGTCAATATGCTTTTATTTGTTTTTATTGTCCATTTTTGCAGGAGTGTTATTCACGAAATACAACTCATCATGTCCTTAGGATGGACAGAAAAGCAAGTGGTGTTATATTAGGTGGCTAGGTGCTGCACAATTATCACAAAGAAGAAAATGAAGTATTATACTATTTTGGGGTGCCATCAGTGTGAAGCTCAATTTCGAGGTTTGGTGAGGGGAATGAGACTGGGGCAGGAGGAAGGTGGAGAGGTGAATGGGAAGGCAAGAGGGAGGAATGGCAAATGAGTTCACTGTAAAATCTATTCAACATTCAAAAAAAATGTTGACTTATAGATCAAAGGCATTAGAAAATATGTGAAGGCCTGAGTCTTAAATGAGTGACTCATCTGGTACAACTAGTAATAAGATGAATGCTAAGTTAATGTCTTATTAGAACAGAGTTATTGGAAACAGTGCCAAAGGCTATTTTCTTTGGACATTTTAATGATGCAGAGCTGGGTGGAAATGGCGATTTGCCTCCTCTGAGGATCCTACAGACCTAAAACGCTCTGGGGTCAGAATCTTCCTGTTCTTCTACAAAAAGGCACAGCAAAAAGAAGTCCTATTTTCAGGCAGCTACCGTGTATTTGCTAGGAATATGTTTCAGGTACAGAATCATTACCATTAAAAAAGAATTTATTAACTACTTGTATAGTGTGCTAAGTAAATATTATGTACTTAAAAATATATCCATAATGATATCCATAATATCCAATAAAGTGGCTTCTTCATGCTAACCTTAATTTTATAATAGAAGGCAGGTGTTTATTATTCTGGCAATTGTAGGGGAAGAAAAATAATTCTCTCTCTACCCTCAGAATTCTTCGTTGAGACCGTTGTAATAAAAGGCAGATTAACAAGAGGAAAACAAACAGAAGTTTGTTACCGTGTATACTTCATGTATACACAGGATACACTCAGGAAAAATGAGTATCTCTCCAAGGTGTCTTTAGAATTCAGGATTACATGCTATCTTAATAGGAAAAGGGTAGGGGAGGTATAGACCTCTTAGGTAGCATGGGTGAGTTTTAGGAAAGATGAATGGGCCAATAGAAGAACAGATGGGAGGTATGATAGTCTGTGACAAAGTCTGTCTGAGCATGGTGTCAACTTGAAGAGTCTTCTTCATGACAAGAGTTAGTGTTCTTTGGTTGAGGAAACTCTAGGGGAGGGCATGTATGACACCTGGGTTCCCTTTGGAGAATATGTCTTCAGGCAGATAAAGGAAGTTCAGAGAAAGCCCTGCATTTGCTTTTTAAGTGCCTACAGCTCAGCTCAAAATATCAATATATCAAAACAGCATGTGGTGGCATGTCCTATTACCCTCCACAATCATAAATAAAAGAAAGATATTTCATGAAAGAAGAAATGAAAAAATAACAGCAAACCCTCATTTGATATTAACACTTCAAAACAGAAGTTTTGACTAATAGTAAATTTTTTAGACTTATTAACTAGTCAAGCTTTAAACAATGGATCATTTTATCTGAAATCACTCTATTCATTGTAGGCTTTGTAGGAGGTCTGTGATTAGCCGCGCCAAGTAAGTTCTTAAAAAATAGCTCTGGAGCTCATCTGCCTGGAAGAAGCCCATGAATCCTTCATATCCTTAAACTAGGATGGAAAGAGTACATTACCAGAATCCACAAAGGCTGAAGATTCCAGGTCTCACTGGTATTTAACATGACGCCCTGTCCTTAAACAAATGCGAAGCTATCAGAAAAGGATAGAGATTCAACTCATATCTTCTTACTGTTTCCACTGAACTTTGCTGTTTACCAGAAAAAAAAAAAAAAAAAAAGCAGCTTTGGGCATGATGTTCCATGAAAAAGAGTAGTCAGCAATTTGTTACCGGCTTAGGTTGGACAAGGAGAATTTTACAGAGATCGAGTAAAGAACAGAGAAGGAAATTTAATACCATTGAATGCCCTTGACCAAAATTTTGATAATGAGCTTGTTTCCTAGTGTCATAATTTCTGAACTTAATGTTCTTCAGCGATTATCTTATGAACAATCTAGTAATAAAGTTTATGTGATAAATTATGTTGACAACATTATTACATAATGCGGGATTTAAGAAATTCTTTATGAGTCTTTGTTGAGTGCCTATCATATGCCTGGCAGAATAAAGAAAATTTAGCTCCTTTCTCAAGATGCTTTTTACTGGAATTACTCCTTTCAAAACTCTTGTTTTTATCACATAATTTTGGATCAATGTTGGATTAGTACAGACTATTACCCCATTTCATTCAAATATGTATTGATGTGGGTGTAATTTAACAAAAATTTTTGTGATCCTGGTTATGACTTGAATGAGGAGTATGTTCAGAAACTCTTTTAAGCATCAAAGGTACAACACTGAGTTGGCATTATCATGTGATCCCATTCCTATCTATAAATAACTAGAGCAAAATAGCACCTGGACCTTCTCTTCCATTTTTTTTTTTTTTTAAGATTTTATTTATTTATTTTGACGGACAGGGATCACAAGTAGGCAGAGAGGCAGGCAGAGAGAGAGGAAGGGAAGCAGGCCCCCTGCTGAGCAGAGAGCCCGATGCAGGGCTGGATCCCAGGACCCCGGGATCATGACCTGAGCTGAAGGCAGAGGCTTTAACCCACTGAGCCACCCAGGTGCCCCACTCTTCCATTTTTTGATGGAAAGCTTGGTTGGTATCTTTGCAATTAATTTTATATTGACCTCAGTTAGGCTGTGTCACGTATATACTTAATTTTCTTGAGTTTGACAAGTGTGTAGAACATGTAATAAAACAAACCAACCATGTTGGACTTTTTCCTCCTAAGTTTCATCTCACACTTTTCTTTGAAATTCTAACCTCTCCTCTTTAAATCATTTTAATTTTATCATTCCTATAGAAAGAGTTTGTAAATACCTTCTATGCAGAAGTAGTACTATTGCCTGTAACATTATGTGGTCATAACATTAACGGATTTTATCTTATGCTTCTGATTCCAATTATCTTGTGTGCCTTTAAGACTTTTCTTCGTTTCTTAAAGGTATTAAAACATGAAATGATTTTGGCCTTTAAGACTAATGATTTCCTGTTTTTCTATAATAAAATTAACTGGAGATGTCAATTTAAGTTTGTTAATAAAAACTACTTTCTCAATTTTCTTCTAAAAGATAAAGTCAGAGCAGAGGGAGAAAATGAATGACCAAAGGAAAATTTCATACTTTGGAATGACTTCAACAGCCATTCCTTTCCCCCTGAGCTTGAGACTTGAGATACACCTAACTGTTCATGAACCTAATCTTTAAATACAAAGAAACACTGGCTGCTATGATTTGTTGTACTTCTTCACCTGGTTTTGGTTCATGCATGGTAGAAGGACAGAGGTCTTATTAGATATTTAATATAAACAAAAATCATAAATTTATTTCTATAACTTTAAGTATTCAAGTAGATGTGCAAATACAAATTGTTCCTTAAAACATACTGCAAAGGCTAGGTTACTATTATCTCTATTCTGTAGGGGCTCATGTTCAATAAACACTAATTGCTAAAATGGGAAAACACTTATCTTGTCCTGTATAGACAGCATTCTTCAATTATGGGTAATTAATGCCTTTTTTCAAGCCTTTGACATCTACTTTTGATCAGTGAAAATCATCCAACTTATCAAATCATTGTTCTGTTCATTTAATTTCTACATGGCCACAGTAGAGTCTGTAAAATGTATACTCTTTCTTAGAATGTCTCTACATCGGGAGAAAATGGTGCTCCCAGATTCTTTGGAGATACCTCATAAGAAAAATCAAAACATGAGAATTCTGTAGAAATTTAACTTGGGAGCTAGAATTAGCAGGAGCCTGATTTAACAATATGTCTGGAGGCAGCTGTGAGGGGTGGTTACAGTACAGCTTGATTTGCATCTCAGCCCTCCACTTGCCAAGTTGTGAGAACGCAACCTCTGGGCACCTCACTTTACTCATTTGTAAAATGGGGTAATTATAGCCCCTACTTTATACAGTTGTGAGAATTGAGATAAAACACTTAAAGCATGTAGAACAATGTGTGGTACAGAGGAGGCATTAAGTATTAGCTCTCATCTGGGGAAATCTGGAGTACTATTTGAGTTTAGACTAAAAAAACCCCTAAATTAACAAATTATTTTTTTTTGCAATGTCAATTCCTGGTTCTGTAGCGAAGTTAGAAATGATTTTTTTAAGTTGTGAGAAAATTCTCCAAATTAAACACTCGTAAGTCAGAAAAGACTGGCTATAGAAGTAGCTGTAACATTTATATATGGTCAAACAGGGAAAGAGTCTTTTATCCTCTTCATGTAGAAGAAAAGCTGTATGTAATTACTGTGTGTGCAGCATATCTTTCTTGGCATTCAAAAGCATTAAGAGAACACTCATTAATTTCCAAGAGAGTTTTGAAAAATGCTAGTTCCTAGAATTCAGGCTGCATTTTTAGGGAAAAAAAATCTCTCGACACAGAGGCACAGAATCAGAAATTAAGAGGACCTGAATACCCAGATTTAGGTATAAATTTTGGACAACTTATTTAATCTCTCTGTGATCACTTTTAAAATGGGAATGATAAGGTTTTCTCCTTCAAATGAGCTATTGTGTGTCAGTGTGTTCTCTGAACCATAAATTAAAATTTCTGGATTCAAACTTTTATTTTATAAGCATATCTCCCTTGAGGATATAAAATTGTTTCACTGACCAGAAACACACTTGTATTGAAAACTTAACAAATGCTGCAAAAATGAATTATAAGCTAAACTGTACACATTGAATTTTGAATGAGAAATTTCAAAATAAGCATTTTGTTCTATTTACAGAAGTCAAATAGCACATACTACTTTTGGTCTCATTTAAAACATTTTCTAGAGAGTGAATTGATTTATAAACATGCTGTAATATCCCTAGGCATAAGTTTCTGCATATGTAAAAATGTGTGATTTCATGTTTATAACTCATTTAAAACGTTGATTCCCCCCCCCCCCATGACATTTAAGAGTTACAGATAAGTAATACTGCAGGACTGAAGCAGTGGTTAGCTAGAATTAATAGTGGAACAGTGGCATCTTTTCTGCACACATTTCTCTTTTAATATCTGTCTTTGCCACTCACAGCCATTCTGAGTCAAGCATTCCCTTCCTGCATTACTTCTGGAGAATCACTTGGTTTTAAATACTGACCTATTTCACAGTTCTAATAGGTAAGTTGTGTTACAATGTTCAGCAAATTTTGTATTTTATGGTAGGAACAGAAACACTAAACACAGCCAAATATACACGTTGGTTTGCAATGTTGCAGTGACTAGATTTAAGTGAACACTGCACTACAGACTAATCTTTCAATCAATAGAGAGTAATTCAGAGCTGCACCTTCGGAATGTAAACAGGAGAAATTCAGTCTTTAAAAAGGCAAAGGATAACTCTAAGTACTGAGTTCAAAGCATTTAATGACTTCATTATGCATCTCAGTAGGCATTTAGTATTAATGTAAAAAAAAAATCCAGACTTTTTTTTTTTTTTAATTAAAAGGTGGTAACATAACATTTGGCAGTTCGAGCACTTCTTGTTTTAATGTGCTTGTATTCAGGTATTCCTGGTCCCAGAAATGCTGGCAACTGAGAGATATAGAGAGGTTTTTAAAACTCAGGTTTCCTTAATTGCAGAGTTTGTTGCTTATAGCTTAGTGGGGCTTGATTCAGCCTAAACGGGAATCTGAAAGTGATTTAGCAGACAAAAATGAAATACATTTGAAAAGGCCATGGCCTGCGTCTCCCCTCCCCCAAATCAAAACAGCCCCAAACAATATCCTTTACTACTGGTCAGAACAAGTATCTGCTTTTGGGGCGCCTGGGTGGCTCAGTGGGTTACATCTCTCTGCCTTTGGCTCAAGTCCTGATCTTAGAGTCCTGATCTCAGGGTCCTCGAATGGAGCCCCGCATTGGGCTCTCTCCCTGCCTGGGAGCCTGCTTCCCCCCACTCTCTCTGCCTACTGGTGATCTTGTCAAATAAATAAAATCTGGGAAAAAAAAGTAACGAGTATCTGCTTTTATAGGGCTATCTCAACTCATTCTGTGGAATTCAGGTAAGACTTTAAATGTTTCTTCTGCTTCTAACCATATCAGCACAATTACAGAGGGTATTTAGGGCCCAAGGGGGTGTTGAGCTGTTGTTTGGGGTAATTTTAAACTTGGACCTAATGCAACATTGAGAGATTTTCTTTCACACTAGTCCAAAGAAACACATTTTGTCTATCTACATTCCATTGCACGTTCAATTGGCTGGGATAGTTTCTAATTTCCATTCACAAACTATTGAAATAGCAGGTCGGATTTGCATTTCAACATCGGATGGCCACCATTAATTCCCCTTTTCACCTGCAACAAGAACTGTTGGGTATTAAAAAAAATTATTATTGTAAAATATACCAATGGCCATGGGTATGTAAAAATAGTCATTTACATGTTCATGAATATCGTAACACAAGTACGATCTTTTCAAATGTAGTTCATTTTTATTATCACACCATTTTCAATATTGTGTGCACCTACTTTGTACCTAGCACACAGCTCCACATTAGCAAATTAAAGTAAAAAAGGTAGTCCCTCGTTTCAGTGGGAGAGACCACAGAAAAAGCAACAATGTATCATAATTTTGATACAGGATACACATGGGATAGGAAGGGTGCATTCCTATTCAGTAATAGAACTGTGACACGCTGAGGGAGGGAATGAAGACAATCGTTTAAAGAAACTTAAAGGTAATGCACCGAATTGACAACTAGATGTCTATCAAACTGTGCGAGACTACAGCTCTTTATGCTTAAGCTCCTGAAATAGGATTACAGATTGTAAATTTGTGAGATTTCCTAAATTAGATGTCTAACCATAAAAGTTTAGTTCCCCAACAATCTAAGTTAAAAAAATAAAAAATTCTCTCTAGGATTCTCTATTATCAGTTTGTTGTTTAATTCCTGGGCGAGAAGCACATTCTCGCTTCGTAGTACATTCTAGCTTGGAGCTAGAATGTTTTGCCGGGTAATGCTAGGGAAGCAACTTCCAGTCAATTGCCTCCAATCAAACCTAACACGACTTCTATAGAACTATGCTCAGACCATGCAGGTCTTTTTCCTTTTTTTTAAACTGGAATTGCAGATGGCTCTTTTTCTTTTCTAACCCCAAGACGTGGTCTTCATTTGTCACTGCA
Organism: Mustela putorius furo; assembly: GCF_011764305.1. NCBI lineage: Eukaryota > Metazoa > Chordata > Mammalia > Carnivora > Mustelidae > Mustela > Mustela putorius. The sequence goes on along the minus strand of NW_025421305.1, from coordinate 11,207,813 downwards.
CTCATTTTGCCAACAAGATGTGTCTTTTCAGTCAAATCTGTGGAGGCTATAGCCTGGACAATTAAACGAAAAGACATCTCCGCCGGCGATAAGCTCCACCTGTTGAGGTCAATTAAGTTTACAGGGCTAGGCTCCTTCTTCCGTCCAGGTAGGGATGGGCTGCAAGCACGCGCTCTCTAAGGAGCCTACCCCGGAGGAACTTAAGCAATTAATAGCAAACAGCTGCCAACAGCTGCCTGGCTAGCTTACCCCTGCCCGTCGAAGGGCGAGGGGACCGCATGGCAGCCACAACTGAAAGGCACAAAAGGCAGCACCTATCTTGAAGACACTCTGGCCTCGCGAATACCGCTCCCGGCGCAGGGGCCTCCGCCTAGGGGGCGCGGGCGACGCGGGCCGGGGGCGAGCCCAGGTGCGGCGACGGGGGGGAGGGCTCCGCCACGCGCCAAGGAAGAAAGCCTGACTCATGTCGTGTCCTGGCGGTGGCGGCAGCTGCGGCGGGCTCCTGGGAACTGAAACTCGTGATGCTGTTGCTGCGGAGAAAAGCCTCATTACCCATTCCGCAGGCGGGGGGGGACACCATCCAGGGCGGGGACACCACCCAGGGCGCGTACACCCGAGACCCGGGGCTCCGGCAGCCTCTGCGGGCCCCTCCCCGCAGCTCCCCCTCCCCTGCCGCGTGCCCGCGCGCGCGCCGGCCGCGTGTGAGAACAGAGCGGACACACCTAACCTGCGCGCGCCCCGCACTCTGCCCCACCCCCACTCGGGCCCAAACTCAGACCCGGATTCGCTCCCCCGGCCGAAATTCCCCACCCCCACCATCCCCCGGCGTCGGCGCCTCCGCGAGCCTTCGGCAATTTCCGTCGGGACACCCAGCGCTCGGCAAGGCCAGAAGCCCGGCCGCCTCCTACTCCGGCGGACCCGGCTTTATGTCTGCGGCGCCGGGGCGCATGCGCAGACGCCATCTTCCCTCCTTCTCCTTTGCTTGCCCCCTCCCCCTCGCCACCGCCACCGCCTCCTCTCGCCGGCGGTCGCCCCTCCTCCTCCTGCGCTCGGGCGCTGGTCCCTCCTCTCCCGATGCCGCGAGAGACCGGGGGATACGGTGGAGCTGGAGAAGAGCACTAGTAACAACCATCACAGCCCCCTCCCCGCCCGCCGCCCTCCCTCGGCACCCACCCACTCACCCGCCCCGTTTGCCGACACCGACCAACCCCACCTCTCGTTCCTTTGAACGGCGTCGGCTGCAGTCGCTTGCACCAGTCCGTCTGGCCACCAACGCCGCCGAGAAGGAGCCGCCGCTGCCTGCGGCCCCCTCCCGCCCCGGCCGCGGGAGCACAGGGTGAGGACGAGCCGGCTGCGGAGGAAGAGGACAGGAGCGGCTCGCACCCCTCTGCTAGCGCACGTCCCGCCGCCCTCCGGGGAGGCTCGGGCGCCGGCCCCTTCCTCCCCGAGGACGTGTGCCGAGCCGAGGCGCCTGCCCTGAGGGAGGAAAATGCTCGGGCTCCATGGCTGCCAGTGATGGAGCGGTCCCTGGGCTCCCGCTGCCACTGCCGCCGCCGCGCCCCGGCCGTGCTCCGCGAGGACCCGGCGTCTCTGCGCGCCCGCCCGCGCCTCGTTGCTGGGCTCACCGTACCGGGCGCCCCGCCGCCGCCGCCCCGCTCCGAGCCTCGCCGCCCCGGCCCCAGCCGCGGCCAGCGTTTGCTCACGGAACAGCCGCCGCGAGCCCAGGGGGTTTGAAAGGGTCCGAGGGGAGTGGGGGGAGGGCTAAGCGGGGACAGCGGGGCCGGGAGGGGAGGTTTGAGCGACACTGAGCTCGGGGCTTGCCGGCGGCGGCGGCGCTGGGGGTGGCGAGGGGAAGGCGACACTCGCTCCGCGCTGCCTTCGTGCAGAGCGACCGGGAGGGCTTTGCAGCGGCCGCCGCCGCCGCCGCCGCGGCGGGAGGAGGGGTTGTGGTTTCTGAGTTGTCCGGAGAAGGTGGGCATTTCTCGGTTTTCCCACCCCCTCCCCTTGTCTCTCCCTTGCCTTGTCTCCCCCTCCCTCCTGCCCCGCACCCCACGTGAAGCGGAATATAAAGGGGGGTGTGAGACTAGAGGGGAAAGTGAATGGCGAAGGACTGAAGGGGTCCCCCCTTCGGGTCCCTGGCCGCCCTGTTCACCCTCGTTCATCCTCCCTTCCCGAAGCTCGCCCTCGAAGGCAGGAGCGGCCGGCGCCTTCGGCTGAGGAGGAGGAGAAGGAGGAACCGCGCCGGGCGGAGCGTCAGGTCCCGTTTTCCTCCCCGGCGTCTTGAATACAAAGATTACGGTGCAGAAGGAAATTGCGCTCGCCTCCTCCGCCCCCCGGTACCCGACACAATGCACCAGCCGCCTGAGTCCACCGCCGCCGCGGCCGCGGCCGCTGCAGACATTAGTGCTAGGAAGATGGCGCACCCGGCAATGTTCCCTAGAAGGGGCAGCGGTGGTGGCAGCGCCTCTGCTCTCAATGCAGCAGGTACCGGCGTTGGTAGTAGTGCCACATCTTCCGAGGATTTTCCGCCTCCGTCGCTGCTCCAGCCGCCACCTCCTGCAGCATCTTCTACGTCGGGACCACAGCCTCCGCCTCCACAAAGCCTGAACCTCCTTTCGCAGGCTCAGCTGCAGGCACAGCCTCTTGCGCCAGGCGGAACTCAGATGAAAAAGAAAAGTGGCTTCCAGATAACGAGCGTTACCCCGGCTCAGATCTCCGCCAGCATCAGCTCTAACAACAGTATAGCAGAGGACACTGAGAGCTATGATGATCTGGACGAATCTCACACGGAAGATCTGTCTTCTTCCGAGATCCTTGATGTGTCACTTTCCAGGGCTACTGACTTGGGGGAGCCTGAACGCAGCTCCTCAGAAGAGACTCTGAATAACTTCCAGGAAGCTGAGACACCTGGGGCAGTTTCTCCCAACCAGCCCCACCTTCCGCAGCCTCATTTGCCTCACCTTCCCCAACAGAATGTTGTGATCAACGGGAATGCTCATCCACACCACCTCCATCACCACCATCACATTCATCACGGGCACCACCTACACCATGGGCACCACCATCCATCCCATGCTGGTGTGGCCAGTACATCCATTCCCGGAGGGCCACCCTCGAGTCCAGTATCCAGAAAACTCTCGGCCACGGGAAGCTCTGACAGTGTTATGCCAGCTGTACCAACTTCTGCTGTCTCATCGGGTGGCTCACCTGCATCTGTAATGACTAATATCCGTGCTCCAAGTACTACCGGCAGTATAGGTATAAGTTCTGTTACTGGCACGAATACAATGAATACTGTTAACATTACTGCTGTGGGTAGTTTTAATCCTAGTGTGACGAGCAGCATGCTTAGTAATGCTAGTGTAAATGCAAGCAATATTCCTAGTGCTGCTAGTGTGAGCGTGGGGCCTGGAGTTAGCAGCGGTGTTAATGTGAATATCTTGAGTGGCATGGGCAATGGTACTATTTCTTCCTCCGCTGTTGTCAACAGTGCCCCTAACGCAGCTGCAGGGATGACTGTGGGATCTGTTTCAAGTCAGCAGCAACAGCCAACAGTTAACACGTCCAGGTTCAGAGTTGTGAAGTTAGATTCTAGTTCCGAACCCTTTAAAAAAGGTAGATGGACTTGCACCGAGTTCTATGAGAAAGACAATGCTCCACCTGCTGCAGAAGGTGTGGCGATGAATAAAGTGGTGGAAACAGTAAAGCAAAACCCAGCAGAAGTGACTTCTGAGAGGGAGAGCACTAGTGGGAGCTCAGTGAGCAGTAGTGTCAGCACACTGAGTCACTACACAGAGAGTGTGGGAAGTGGAGAGATGGGAGCCCCGACTGTGGTGGTGCAGCCGCAGCCGCCAACTCTTCAAGGTATGGCTCTTCAGCAGGTGGATTTCAGCAGCTCTGGTCCTCCGAGTATCTCTCAATCGCAGATCACGCAAGTACAATTACAGCCTCAAGAACTGAGCTATCCTCAAAAGCAAGGTCTTCAGCCAGTACCTCTGCAAGCCACGCTCAGTGCTGCCACTGGTATCCAGCCACCACCTGTTAGCGTGGTTGGTGTAACTTCAGCTTTAGGTCAGCAGCCTTCCATTTCCAGTTTGGCTCAACCCCAACTGCCATATCCTCAGACGGCTCCTCCAGTGCAGGCTCCCCTTCCAGGGGCCCCACCCCAACAGTTACAGTATGGACAGCAGCAACCGGCTGTTTCTACGCAGATGGTCCCAAGCCATGGCAAAGCAGTGACTCAGAATCCCGCTTCAGAGTATGTACAGCAGCCACCGATTCTCCAAACAGCGGTGTCCTCGGGACAGCCCTGCGCTGCAGGAGTGGGAGCAGGAACAGCAGTGATGCCTACGGCCCAGCCACAGAGTATCCAGCTGCCAGTGCAGCCCGCAGCAATCCAAGCACAACCTGCAGGGGTATCTGGCCAGCCTGTTGGCCAGGCTCAGGCTGCTGTATCTGTTGTACCTCCTGGCAGTCAGATTGCAAATATTGGTCAACAAGCGAGCATACCTACTGCAGTGCAGGGACCCTCTACCCAAGTCACACCTTCAGTTATTCCGCAAGGTGCTCCTCCATCTTCACAGATAGTCCCACCTGCTCCAACTGCGATTATTCATCAGGGAGTTCAAACTAGTGCTTCAAGCCTTCCTCAACAGTTGGTCCTTGCACCCCAAAGTACCTTGTTAACTGTGCCTCCCCAGCCTCAAGGAGTAGAATCAGTAGCTCAAGTTTCGCAGCCGTTGCCTGCAGTTAGCCCTTTGCCCTCTGCTAGTAGTATTTCTGTTACAAATCAGGTTAGTTCAACCGGTCCTTCTGGAATGCCTTCTGCCCCAACAAACTTGGTTCCACCACAGAATATAGCACAAACCCCTGCCACTCAAAATGGCAATTTGGTTCAAAGTGTTAGCCAACCTCCCTTGATAGCAACTAATATAAATCTGCCTTTGGCACAACAGATCCCACTAAGTTCTACTCAATTCTCCGCACAATCATTAGCTCAGGCAATTGGAAGCCAAATTGAAGATGCCAGGCGCCCAGCGGAACCCTCCTTAGTTGGCTTACCTCAGACTATCAGTGGTGACAGTGGGGGAATGTCAGCAGTCTCAGATGGGAGTAGCAGCAGCCTAGCAGCCTCTGCTTCTCTTTTCCCGTTGAAGGTGCTACCGCTGACGACACCCCTGGTGGATGGCGAGGATGAGAGGTAAGATCATGCCGTGTTTCTGCAGACATTCAACAGATTCAAAGTTAATCTGTTCAGTAGCTATGTATCTGCACAACATTTGTCAAAAGCATTACCTATTTTTTCATTTTTGTATGTGAAAATGCGGTTTCGTGGTAAGTTTTCTAGAGCAAGAGTGGTGGAATGGTTTCAGAGTGGATAGTAAGTGGTGGGTGCAAGTAATATGTAACAGACTAGTTATTGAGCAGAAAGTATAGGTCTGGGGGCACCAAGTGTTTTTGTTACTTATGAAATGCTTTTTAAAGGGATTTATTATGAACGGAAAATTTTTGCTAACCCATATAATAGTAAATCTAGTCATTTGAATTTCTAAAATCCTTATGATAATCTCTTGAAGTGGGGGTTGTTCCCACGGTGGTTTCTCCTTTACTAGATTGGACAATCCTTTTCACTTCTACTGTGTTTGATCTTAGACTGTGAAAGATAATGTTACCTGCTTTTCCTAGTCAGACATTATAGGAAAAAGATGACCTAGTCTGGGTTATATAGGTTGCCCTTATACTGTAATTGACCAACTTTTGTGTACTTATTAAATGGTCATTTTAACTGACCAGAACAGGAATGGGAATCTTAAAAAGTATCTTGTGGGGGAGGAGGGTATACACTGTCAAAATTACCAGGTTTATCTTTGAAAGAAGTATCCTGTACGTTTTTCCTTTTGTTTGGTAGATCAAGGTGGTAGCCATTTTAAAAAGTAAGGAAAGTCTTAGAGGGTTGAATTTACAGAGGCTTGAAAATAAGACTTTGTTCTCCAGATAATGTATTCCACCTGTTCCCCTCTTTGCCAAAAAAATACCTAAAGCCAAAAATACAGTATTAATCGAGTGTTTTTGTAATTGAACTGGAAATAATGCTCCAAACATGCCATTGAATCAAATTGTGTCTTTTAAGCTGACTGCCTAGAAAAGTTGTGAAATCTCTAATGAGTCTACATTGCTTTAAAGTTGATTTTTAAAGGAATGTTCTTTTCACAGATTTGCTGGTCTGTGACTAACCTTGATCAAAAGAGTATCATAGGAGTTAATGACAAAAGGCTGCTCATTTTAACCATCGAACTTTGAATAAACTCTAAAGACACTTAATTATTTTAGTGTTAGTTGTAGATTTTTGTGATTGAACTTTCATCAGACCCAATTGGAAATTTTTTCACCTGGGAGAAATTGAGGGTATTTCAAAAGAATTGCAGTCTTAGAAAAATATTGCAGTGAGGTTTTCATAATATATATATATATATTTTAGTTCCTTAAAAGATGTAAGGTAAAGGCATCGTTAATTGAAATAATTTAAAATCTTGTCTTTCAAGATTTTTGTTTTTTTAAAATTTTTCCAGGAGTCATGTAATTAAAACCTTGTTATCTAACCAAATGTGTTCTGTATCATGTATACGAAACTGAACTTAAGAGTTAGACCTCTTCTAAGAGGTAGTTTCCTTAGTAGTCCTACTATAATTAATGATAAACTTTGTTTCATATGCTAATTGCTAACAGTCACTATAATTTTAAAGTATTTGTCCCAAATATTAATGTTTTCTAAATCTAAGGGGCATGATTGAGTGAAACTCCTGAAAATCAGGTCTATTATGTAGGTGCTAAATTCAGAGAAATAAAAGATAGATGAAATACACAAATGAAAACCACACATTTTGAATTGAAACCTGCCATGATTTTTGTTAATTACCATTTGTGGTCTCCTGGCATGACTTTCTCCTTTTTTATTCCCCTGGTGGTAGGGCGTGATAGAGCTTTCCACAACTTGCTCTTCCAGACAATTAAAGTCAGATGTTGCTACTTAGAACTAGGTTTTTAATTGTAGGGATAGAGGCCAGCTTAAGATATTTAGTACAAAATTAATTTTTCCATATAATAAGTGAGATGAAGATTAATTAAGGGCAAGCTGTGTAGAAATGTTTGGAAATAAAGGGACAAAAAACGATACTAAAGTATGATTAAGTATTGGTGTAAAGTAACCTGAGTTGACTCTGCCTGTTTTGAATTTACTACATATTTAAACTTTTTGTTAGTTAACATCAAAGTTAAGTCATGAAAGCCAGAAAATTTTTGTTTCGTAGGTGTTCTTTAAATGTTGAAAAATCAAAATTTGTCACCCCTAAAGTACCTATAAAGGCCAATAAGGATAAACATGTATATATTATTTTCTTTATGGTGTTTTACTGCAAATTATTCTTTTATCCCTAAAGAAAAAGAAATGTTTTAAATTTGCCTTTGGAAGGGAATTTGAGACTATCTACTAGAGAAAAAAGTGATAATGATTAAAAAAATTCTTACCTTTTCTTCCCATGACAGCTTCCATGTCACATGCATCTTCTGGGGTTTGGTCACCAATTTCTCTCTCATGGGAGGAAGGGGGTTACATTATAATTTCAATATTATGACTTAGAAACCATGTTAACAATAAAGCATTTTGGTGGTAAGGTAAATGAAAGAATATTCTGTAGTCTGTTTCTAAAATAATACTCTTAACACTTTAAAATTTAAAACGTTCATTAGGCATGTGAAAAATGCTTTCAGTTGATCATTGGTCAAGACTATAAAAATTAGAAACATGGGTCAGGCGTTAAGGTTATCTTGTTTTTTAAAATTCATTCTCATTAAAAAGGTCTTACTATCTCGTTTTCGCTTTTAACATGAACTTACCTTTATAACACAGGGAAGATACCGGTATTTCACACTGATCTATAATGTTTTGTGCTTTCCAATTCTTAGTACAGCCTCCCTTGTAAAATTGGTCATACTTCTATTCATTCTTCAACACTTATCTCAGATGTTCCTTCTGGAACATTTTTTGGTGTTCCTCTATTTAATGCGCTGCACACATTCAGTTGTTATGTTTACCTGTCTTCCTCATAAGACTCTGAGCTCCTCAAGGGCAAGAACTAAATTTTTTTTTTTTAAGATTTTATTTATTTATTTGACAGAGACACAGTGAGAGAGGGAGCACAAGCAAGGAGAGTGGGAGAGGGAGATGCAGGCTTCCCCGTTGAGCCAGGAGCCCCATGTGGGGCTTGATCCCAGGATTCAGGAATCATGACCTGAGCAGAAGGCAGACGTTTAAAGACTGAGCCACCCAGGCACCGCAAGAACTAAATAATATTTGAGTGAATTAATGAGCAGACCTTTCTCTGCTTTTTCCGTCACTATTTAAAATTTATATATTTTTATATATGTATATATATTTATATATTTATATATTATCTCATCATAAGCACAACTGTTAGAGATGCAGGATCATATAATTTGTGTAATAAATTGAAAAGAAAAGAAGAAAAAGACTTGCTTTTTTGCACCTCTTTAACCTCATCGTTGAGGTGAATTGATAGCTTTTTTCTAAATACAATACCTGTTACTTAGTAGGCTCTCAAATTTTTATTAAAGAGGAATGAAAGTCTTCTTATCTATAAAATAGGAGTAATACTCATTTTGCCTTCTTTTGAGGATAGTACCATTAGATAAAATATTTTAACTATAAAATTCTAAATTATAGGCTTTAATTTTTACTTAGGTTATACCTGCAGAGTTTAAAGGGTCAAGTAATTTACATGGTTATTGAAGCAAACAAAAGCTTCCTACCTCCCCCTTTCCATTTTACCTTACCCAAAAGCAGTCACTTTAACCTCTTTTAGATGATTGTCCTGTTTACCTCCTAGTTTATAAACAACATGCTTATATTGCTGCTGGATATGCAACATGGCTAGATGGTTAGGAGCATGGGCTCTGGGTTTATACTGTTTAGGTTTGAATCTTCCTCTGTCAGCTGTTAGTTTTATGTAATATTGGGCTACTTAACTTCTCTATGCCTCCTCATTTGGCTCATTTAAAAATGGGGATAAAAAAAATAAAAAATAAAAAATAAAAATAAAAATGGGGATAGTAGTACCTACCTCATAGGGATGTTTTAGAATATGAATTTGGAAAGCCTCTAGAACTGTGTCTAACTCACATGCTATGTATAGTTTGTGTTAAATAAAATACTCTGCGTTTGTTTCGGTTTTATTAACTTCCTGGATGGAAAATGAAGATTTAATTTCGTTATCACTTACGCAGCTGATCCCTTTACTTCCTGGTACCCTTCTTAATAGCTATGATTCCATCACTTTTGATAATTCAATATTCTTGTAAAATACCACTTTTCCTGTCCTGTACAATGTGCTGTACTTGCCTGCCTCCCTCCACTCCACCCCAGCTATCTAATGCATATAGTGTACTAGAATATATAGAATATATATTTCTATATACTACTTAGCCTATAGAAATGTTAGCCCCCCCCCCAAAGTTTTCATCTGTTTCCTCCAAATTGCCTTTCTGCCAATTTTGTATGCCTTTCTTCCTATTTTTGCTTTGCCTTTTGTGATAGAGCCTTTCCTCAGATGTCTGGTAATTCTTGGTCATCTGCACATCTGCACATCTGCACGTTAGGAGAGGAAAGAGCTTATCTAGTCTCAGTGTGACTTGTTGATTGTTAGCTTTACTATAGGGTGATCTGGCTGAAGTTCAATGTCTCTGCTCCACCCCTGGGTTAGTTTTGCTGTAATTATCACTAATTCAGCTTTTCGTCAAATGTCTCTTGAAATGTTCAGGTATTATCACCAATTTTATCTTCCTGAGGCAGTCTCTCCTGTCCCTCTGGCCTCCATTGTGGACTGTCTTCTAGACTTAGTATACAACCCCATTATTGTGGGATTCCTTTCACTTTCTTCCGTGGTTGGATTTCCATTTTGCAGTGGTCCATGTCATGTTCATTCTTGGCTTACTTGATGTTTTAAAATTGTTTTAGGGGGCACCTGCCTGGCTCAGTCTGTAGAGCATACGACTCTTGATCTCAGGGTTGTGAGTTTGAGCTGCATGTTGGGTGTAGAGATTACTTAAAAATAAAATCTTAAAAAAATGGTTTCCGTTTACCCTGAAATTCATTTGATTATTTGGTTAGGTTAAGAATACTACCTGTAAAATTGTATTATTTTATAATTTTGCTCCATTGCTTTCTAGCTTCCATATTGCTTTTGAGAAGTCTTAAGTCACTCTGATTTCCAAATATTGTATGTGACCTGTGTGTTTGTTTCCTTTTTTCCTGCCTTATTTACCCTTTTCTCTGTTCCTCTCTCTCTCTTTAATTCTCTGAAAGCTTTTGAGATTGTATCTGTTTCCAGTGTTTGGAAATTTTATAGTCATGGATCCTTGTATAGGTGTCTTTTCATCCATGTTGCTGAGTACTAGGTGTGCTCTTTTAGTCTGGAAACATCTTTTAATTCTGGGACTTTTTCTTGAACGAGGTCTTGATTATTTCTCTCTATTTTCTGTTTCTTTCTCAAACTCTTATTGGGATAATGGACCTTCTTGATTTCTTTTCTACTTTTCTTGTATTTTCCATCTCATTTTCTTTTTGCTGTACTTCTATTGAGTTTTCATATGTTATATATTAATTTTCCACAGCTTTTGTTTTTTGACTTTGCTCCTTTGAAATAGTTTCTTGCTCTAATAACAATATTTTCTTTTAGCTGTCTGAATATATAAAGGTTATTATTATTTTTTAAAGATTTCTTCTCCTTGTGTGATCAGTGTCTCCCAGGTTTGTTTTCTTAGTTTGTATTTGCTTTGTTCTTTATCTTTCATGTTCTGTAGCCTTACCTTAGATGGTTGGTGGTTGTGTTGTGAATAGGGAAGTAAAATCATAATTAGAAATCCTCAGTGATACTTGTTAGCCTTTACTGTATAGTAACCAGGCTCAGATGTTTGGTTGGAGGACTTTATTGATGTCAGTGTCTTCACGTATTTCCTTTGAGCTGGTTAGATTCCCTGTAGAAGGCTCTTTCTTGCTTGGAGGTGAAGGTTGTGGGGGATAGGAGGGAAGTTGGGTAAAAGGTCTTGGGAGAGTCTTAGCATCCCCATATATATTTCTTCGCTCAATCACCCTGTTTTAGTATGTTTTACTGCCTGCGGCTGTACCTGATTTTCTCAGTCTTGAGATATGGTGTTTTGTATTCTCCAGACAATATATTTTCAGGTTTCTGTTGGGATTGGGGAAGGACAGTAAGGATCAGTGGAGCTGGTTACTTCTTAAAAAGACTTAAACAATCTTCCTTATTTTAGCTCCCTCTCTCCCCCATATCCCACTTCAGATGTATGTGGTACTGCCAATTGCTGAGTCTTTTGGGGATTTTACAGTTTAAATTGGGTTTGTTCTTGGCTTTCTCCACTGTTTGATTAAGATTTGATTTTCTAGTGTTTGCTAAGTCATTTGTCACTCAACCATCTGCTTTCCAGCTTCCAAACTTTTGTTGCTATTGTCTTTTTACCCATTCTCTCAATTTTTGTTGGTTTATGTCTTTATAGCTAAAAAATTCATTTTTTAGTTTTTAGGTTTTTAGTAAAGGAGTATAAATTATGTGTTTACTATCATTATATACTAATCTTAACTATACAACACTGCACTATTAAATGTAAAGAATGATGCTAATTTTAATAAGGTCATTGCTCCAAGGTTTGATCTGTAATAAGTACATAAATTTTAAGAGTGGAATTGCTTGGCTTATATTCAGTAGAATATAAGTGTGGAATTAAGAGTGGAATTGCTTGGCTTATATTCAGTAGAAATAATAATAGTATATAACTCGGTATTTCAGTTCATAGAAGTGATTAGAAATGTTAGGATTAGATTCAGTTAATATTTATTATCACATTAAGCCAACTCAACAACCCTGTGAGTTAAGTTCATTCTGTCTTACTGGTGAATAAGCTGAAGCGTAGTTTCTAGAGAGGTGGAGTTGTTTCTGGTTACACACATAGCAGCACAACAGCTAATATTAAAATTTTTTTTTCCAACTAAAAGTCTTTTGGTATTTCTACTAATGAAGCCAACAAGAAGGAAGCGTAATGCCCATAAACAAGAGTAGCTGAAAACCTGAAAAAAGGCAGGCTTCTTTGATTTGTGTATTTGTGCAAAAGTAGAATTACCGTAGAACATACTGCTGTTTGCCTGTAAGTCCTCGGTGAGGGAAAAAAGTGGTTAAAGGCATCACAACTGATGGACCTGGAGTGCAGTAGACATGCAAATGATAAGTGAATTAAGTTTAATATTGTTTTTTCTTTTTGAAGTTGTATGAAAATTATTTTTTCAGGAAAACTTTTAATTTTCTAATTTAAATTCAGTCTTTGTAGCATTGGCTTCAGAATTGTGAGGCAACAGTTAGATTTTGGTTCTTGTTTAGGAAGTTGAATTTAAAATTATGAACTATGCAAAGCATGACCTCTTCTGCTGCAATATTAGAAGCATGCTGCAATGTTGGAACTCTGGTGGTTGGTTTTTGCCGTGTCACCGTGTTGAGCGTGTCATGGTAGGAATATGCTTTAATGGCTCATTAAAAGAAATTACATGAATTGCATGTTTACATTATTTTAAAGAACTATTTATAATTAATTTTAGATTCTAGGTTGACTTTGTTTTCTAGCTTCACGTATATTCACATGTCCTTCCCCCCATTATTTCTTCCTCACCAGTTTGATGTGGAAATCTTACGTTTCAGCATTATTGAGCCTAGTTGACTTTTATTTTTCCTTCTTCTTGAAACACTCTTTTGCTTTCAGGGCTCTTTTTAGTTTCTTCCCACCTTTCTGGCTCCTTTTTTCAGTGTCTCTCAGATTCATCTATTCTGTCCGACTCCATGTTGGAGTTTCTCTGGATTTCTAAGTCCTTTTCCCACCTAGCTGCCTTTTCCGTAAGTGATCATCTGCTCTGTGGCTTTAAATACAGTCTGTATGCTATCAGTTTTCTGAATGCGCATCACTAGCCCACACTTTTTTTTAGCTTTAGGTGATACTGTTCTCTGCCTTCATAAAGCATCTCCACTTGCATTCTCATAGTCTTAACAGAGCACAAAGTTTCTCTTCATTACCTGTCCTCTCAAATTTCTTTCTATTTTGTTATCTTCTTTTTAATAATTATTATTTCTTACTAGTTCTTCACTTCAGAAACTTTAGGGTAATTCCTGATAACTTCCCCTTTTTCTCACCGTGTACTTCCTGACCTTATCCTACAAAATATATTCTGAATTCATCTGCTGCCCCCACCATTGCCCCAACTCTAGTCTAATGTATTTAACTCTTAAAGTACTACAGTAGCTTCCTCATTAGCCTCTTGCATACATTCTCTTGTTTCTCCAATATTATATTTTGCAGTCAGAATGATATTCTTAAAATAAAAAATCTGTTCAGAACTCTCACTTGCCCAGCACCCTTTAAAAGTAATTACTTTTTGCCTTTGTTTACCTCTGGCATCATGTAGTGCCACTTTCCCCTCTGCTTTCTGTGTTCCAACTGCCTTCTTTCAGTTCCTCAAGTTGCCATTCATTCTTAGTTCTTCCTCTAGGGTTAAGCACACATTCTTCAGCCTAAGCATCCCCTGTGTCACCTGTCCTCTATTCCTCCTCAAAGTTTAACTGACACGTTTTTATAAAAAAATTTTTTTAATTTCAATGTATTAGTTTCAGGTGTACGATATAGTGATTCAGCAATTCTATACACTACTTGGGGCTCATCACATGAGTACTAACGGTCACTTTTTGATAGGCCTTCTGTGACATAGCAATCTAAACTCTGGTTCTTTGTTAATAATGTTCTTTTATAATGTTTATTAGTTTGTAGAGTGTGTGTGTGTGAGAGACAGAGAGAGAGAGAGAGATAATCTGATGATTTTAAGCTTTATAGACAGGGATGCTTGATTTGCTTCTACATATCCAAAGTGTATTTCAGTGCTTAACAGATACTTAGTAAAAAATCTGCCTAGTGAATAAATGAAGCCAAGTGGCACAAGATAAGGACAACTTATCTTTTTAAAATCATTGTTACGGTATATTTGGAAGGTAAATAAGTTCTGTATAGATGACCATGTGATATCACTATTTCCTCCTTTAATAGAGGTGAATCAGAATTAATTGATTATTTTTTGCTGTGTTTATGAGCCAAAAGAGCAATCTTAGTTGTTGCTTGTAACAAGCATTTTGTTTTGTGTTTTTCTGCTTGTTTTGTATTTACTTTTGTTTATGCCAGTAAAAGTTCTCCAACTTGGTTAAGACCAAAAAAACCCCTATTTATTTGAAAATTAGAATATCAGTATTCTTTATCATCTTTTGGCTTGTTCATCTCAATATATAATGAAGCTTAAATAGTATCCAACTATTGTCTTGGAAGTCCTTTGGTACAGTTTCAGCTGTTGAAAATATAAACATGTAACTTGTAAAAATGTTGTTTGTATTGAGAGTTTTCCTTATTAAACAGTTTAGTAAATAGTGAGTTAATTACTTGTTTAAAATTCCTAACTGATCTATTTTACTTATGGTTACTTGTTATTGAACAGGTAAGTTATGAATTAATTAAAGGCAGATGAAAAAGGTTTGGCAGTGATCAAAATTAGCTAAACTAATTGATTACCTGTGAGTAGGTGTTAAATGGGCATAAAAAGTGTTAAGAGATGAGGTCTTTACTCTTAAGGTTAGGTAATTAAAAACAGAAGGGAAAATGTACAATCTGATGTTGTAGTGCAATGGTCATCCATTAGGAGAGGGACCTCTCCATATTAAAACCTGGTTGCTTTGCTGAAAACCATATTTGTGTTGATTGGGGAGAAGATTTACTATGATTGATTTTTATTAAGGATTAGCTTTAAATCCTGGTGTATATGGATTTACCATGGTGTGGATGGTATTGCCCTTCCCCATCCAGGACGCCGTAGAGTAAAGGGTTACTCTGAGCTGCATGAGGTTAAGACAGATGTGATAGCAGCTTATTTTCCCAGGACTCTAGATTATTTTTATACTATCAGCTCACCACTCAGGTTAGGCAACTTTTGATACCTTGGGTACATGCCTGAGTATTCCTTTTTTGAGTAAGTTTTGATTGGATTGATTATAAAATTGCTCACTGTGATGAGACTTCATTTTTCCCAGCTTGGCTAGTTACCTGATTTCTTCAGTATTAGACTTTCTTAGTATACATTCATTCACATGGTAATAAACAGCATATTGACTAGTTAGGAATGCTTTGAAGGTATAAACATGCAATTTAATATCTAGCAAATTTTTGCTGTGGTATGGCTATGATACATTTCTACTGGTAGTAGTAATGAAGTCTTACTTTTGTGTGACTTTGGGGGGTTTGTTTTTAACAAAGTACTTTGAAATAGATTATATCCCCTTGAGTCCTAGCAGTCTTAAAGTTGATAGGATACTTTTGTTCCATATTCACAGAGGAAGAAAACAGTCTGGTTCATTTATTCAGTCATTGATTAAATATTGAGTTACTACTGGGTGTTATGTACTGTCTTTAGCTTGTTCATAGACTCTATAACAATTTAACAGTAAGAGAGTTCAAAATTATAGTACTTAGCTGTAGGATTGTTCTAAGCACTTTATGTCTATCAATTCATTTAATTCTCAGAAAATCTTATATGAGTTTTAAGTACCATTATTACCCCCATTTTGCAGGAGATGAAACTGAGGCATAGAATGATTAACTTGGGAAAAAAAACAAGTAACTTATTCAAGGTCACATATCTAGTAAGTTGGAGCTGGGATTTAGATCTAGGCAGTTTGGGTTCCAGAGTTTGTCCTCTTAAGACCCTTGAGCTCTGTTGGCCTCTGTTAGCATATGGTCTGAACTGAGTTGTTCTGACAGTGGTATTGAGAGTTGTTTTCTCAGTCAGCTTTCCTGTATTGGAAGGCATGGGGAACTGCAGATATTTCTTATCTTATTCTGTCCTCAAATAATCTTATCTTGATCTTGGAAGTTTGAGTGGGAATGGTACTCTTATTCTTGTACTCAAGAACATAAGCTCCATGAGAACAAGGACCTTATCCATCTAGTTTACCTCTGTATTCTCACTGCATGCAATAGTGCCTAGCTCATAGTATGTTTTGAAATATTATCGAGTGAGTGCATTCAGACATGTGGCAGAAGAAAAACCCCATAAATATCTGGGATAGGGATATCATTACAGCCAGAAGCTCTGCATTCTGTTGACATTATATGCATAGCTGTTCTGATATACAGGAGTAAGTTTCAATTCTTCCCAGATATACTACTGTACCTGTTACCTTAAATTATTTCTGTCTCCCTTTCAGCAGCCTATCAAATGGGTATATTTATTGAGTACCTACAAGGTGTAAATTATTACATAGTAATGGTATAGGCAAAGATATAATCAAACATGATTTTTGTCCTTAAGGAGTATATACAACGTACATATGGTGAAATTACATGACAATAATTAGAGCTAAATAACAGTTTTAAATGACATGAAATACAAAATGAACAAATCAGAAATTTAGAGCTGGAAATCTTGAGATCTCACTCAACTCTTGTTTTATAGATGAAGCAACAAGTTCAGAAAGGCTAAGTGAATTCTCATAGTGCTACAAAATGTTTCTCAGACTAACGGAACTCCTCTTTCCTGATAGAGTAAATTACATTCAAAGTTCACAGATGGGATGGAATTGACCTTTGGTAGGTCAGGGATGCAGTGTTTTGAATGGACTTTTTGAAAGTTTTGGGTTGAAGAAAGTTTCAGGTAAGAGAGTACTAATAAAAGGGAAAAAATAAGAAATGCGTTCAGGGTACCAGTAGGGGAACAGTCAGACTAAATAGAGTTAAGTTTGTCTTAGGCTGTGATAGGAAGTGACTGTAGGTTGAATTCAGGAGTGATCTGGTGCTTAACACTTTTTGATTAAGTCACATTCAAGGAAGATTAGTATCAAATGAATCCATAGTTTGGATTGGAATGGGGGTACACCTGGAAGCAGAAAGAACCAGTCAGGAAATTGTTTTCTCTGTTACTTTTTAATGAATGAAGGAGATAAATTAGAGGGATAGTGATTTTTTGTAAAGTGATTCAGTATAGAAGTCCTTTGGTTAGGAAATTTCTCAGTTTAGAAAACTACTGTATTCACTTTCCAAGTCTGTCTTCCCTTAAAGCAATATATTTCTCTTCTCATTTTGAAAAATCAACAGACAAAAATAACCTAATTTTTTGGAAAGGCTATTATCTATAGCTGTAGTTTTAAAAGTGCGAGGGGTAAGTGGTAATAACCTTCAGGTAGGATTTTTGCAGTTTGTTTTCATAGGATTCATCTGTGTCTAATCCAAAGCAGATGTGTCCCAAATATATTTAGTAGTGAAAAGAAATCCAAGTGTGAACTAATATTTTAGGATTGGTTCTTTACACTAGTGATCATAGAGACTTTACCCTCCTTTCTTTTCATTCACTCACTTGCCAGTCTTTTCCAGGCAGTGGAAAGAGGAAGAATAATTTCTTCCTAACTGCCCCCCGCCCCCCGCCCCAGCACTCTCAGGTCTACCACAAGGGAAACGGTATATATAGTTATTTAAAATGTTAAAAGCATTAGTGCTGTCATCGACACTAATGTGAGTAATTTGATTATTTTATTGACATTTAAAGTGCCACAAAAGTAAATTATATGTTGGTGCCTTTTTTTCACTTCACTTGCCATTTAAAATTTTGAGAATATATTCGTATATGTGTGCATATACATATAAAGAAATATAATTTTAAAAGGATATTTTGAAATTTTTAGATTTCCTATGTATTTGAAAGGATATAATTTAGTAAGTATTTGTACAGCACGAATCTCTGTCCTTAAGGAGAGCCTACTTAAAATCAAGAATAAGTGTGTATCTATACATACAGATATACATATATGTGTGTGTGTGTACGCATACACACACACACAGACACAGATAATAGGTATAACAGGTTCCAAATACTACTCTCCTGTTTTCGGTCCTTTGTTTCAGTTTTTTTCACCTATTTATAATTTATTTTGTAGTATTTATACCTACCTTTGTTGACTGCTTGAAACATTTTAGGGAATGACTTGGGATGGAAGTGCAATAAATGGGAAAAGGATGACAAAGGTAGGCTGTGTGTCAGGAGAGATATTAATAAAGCAGTATTGAGAGTCAGAAGGTAAAGATCAGATCACATGCCTTTGAAGAGGTGGCATTTGAGAGAAGTTATTTTAGTAGAGAAAACTTACACCAAGAAGGTTCAAGGTACAGGGAGTATTTATGGAAAAGAGCATAGGACATAGTCTAAGTTGGTAAGTGATGGTGTCTGTATATAGGAATATGGAAGATAAGGCTAACTTTGAAAAGCATCGGAGACAGGATTGAGGAGTCTTGACTTAATTGGACATGGAATGGAGGGCCCTTTTTAGTTTTTGTGCCTTGTAATGGCCTGGTCTCAGTGTTGGGTTTTAGGGAACTCCTGACTTTATTTTGGATGTCTAGTTGCTTCCTTCCCTAATAGGGTATGAGGAACTCAGTAATTCCTTTTGCTGTCAGTGGTGGAAATGGAGGCATATTGTCTTTGTGGTTACAGTCTGAGATGATGGTTTGAATCAGTGACCTTGGCCTCATTAGGAAAGCTAAGGAGGCAAGGACCCAGTCCACATATGGTAACATTCTACTAATCCAGAGGTTGAACACTGGTAACTTAATCCTTTGGAATACAACCTCTGGAATGTAAAGGCCTCCAAACTGCTGGAAATTGCTATCACAAAATAAAGCCATGTAGCTACCACCCTCTTCCTCCAGGGCTATTTTTGTATAGTATTTTTGGTTATTTTTTTAGACTTTTTAAGTGTTATGTTTGCCGTCTTTATCACCTTAAAGCAGATGAGGGAGGGGAAAGAAAAGAAATGGGATTCTAAGGCAGGGGCAAATTAGGCAAGTAGTAGCATATAGCCTGACAGCAAAGTAGGAATTAGAAATTTTAAGATTACCCCAAAGAGACATGATACAGTGAATGATTCACTATTTGAAAGTGAGATTATAAAATAGGTAAACCTGGGGCGCCTGGGTGGCCCAGTGGGTTAGGCCTCTGCCTTCTGCTCAGGTCATGATCTCAGGATCCTGGGATCAAGCCCTGCCATCAGGCTCTCTGCTCAGCGGGAATCCTGCTTCCCCCCCTCTCTCTGCCTGCCGTCTGCCTACTTGTGATATTTCTCTCTCTCTGTCAAATAGATAAATAAAATCCTTAAAAAAAATGAACTAGATAAACCTAACCCACTTACATGCTAAGGAAGTTTTTGTTTATACTTAATATTAAATTAATTTTATTTTCTTGGTTGTGTTTTATTGTATTTTCAACAATGATGAGGATTCTCTTTCTGCTTGGGGGAAAGAACTCACGTTTTAGAAACTACTTTTTAAAGATGATAGTCAATAAAACTTATAGTAGCAAATTCATTTTAGAAAAGTGCTGCTTGTAAGTTATTTTTTGCTTGATTTTTGTTTCTCCAAGTGTATTGCTTTGGGTGCAAAGTGGTGTGAGGTGGATTGAAAAAATACGGGTTTTGGCTGTAGTGCTGTCCACGAGTCAGGTGCTGATAACCCATCAAATATCTAGCTTTCTCCTTTTCTTCCTCTTTTTAGGCTTTATTACTGTAGTTTACTTCCCTTTCAGACTTAGGCTTGGAGCCATGTCTTTTCTTCAGTTCATGCTCCCTGTTACTGTAGAATCTTGGAATAAAGTTTCGTCTGACAGTGAAGCTTCAGCTTCATTGTGTTATTTTCTTCTTTGGGGATCTACCAAGCATTATTTACTAGTTGTTCTCTGAAATGACAGCAGGATTTATATACAACTGTTATATTTTGTTATTAGGAATTTTAGTTGTTTTCAGGTTCCAGGGAGGAGGGATGGATCCAAAATGGGGAGATAGGTTAAGTCCAAATTAGATATCTTAAAATGTTTCCTGCTTTCATTCTTGAATCCCATAATAATTAACCATAATTCTGAACCCCAATCCTTTTAGGAATAAGTATATTTAATGCTTATTGAAGGAACATAATGTTTGAATTATCGACCACTTTAGCTTTTTTTTTTTTTTTTTTGGTAAATTTATATAAGACGAATGATGAATTTATAGGGGACCCGAGGATTATAGGATGACAGAGAGATGATTCTAAAATTTCTTTTTCTTTTACTGTATTATTGGCAGATATATTATTTAGGTAAAATATTATTAAGTTAAGTAACTTGGTCATATAATACTAAGTGATGGAGTGAGTATTCCGCTAGGTGATTTGACCCAAAGCTTGTACTCTTAACCATTCTGGAGATTGTCTTGGCCCACTGATGAGCCATATGAGGTGGCAGCTGACTGCTGTCAAAAGCAGTCGTTAGCCTATGAGGATGGAGGCATTTAGTCCTGTAGATTTCACTGGATTCTCATTATAGAGTTGTACAGTGAGTGATGTTCTTAAGGGTGATCCTTTCGATTGTTTTCTCCTAATTAACTTTTTTTTTTAATTATTTTACACACAGAGAGAGAAATCACAAGTAGGCAAAGAGGCAGGCAGAGGCGGGGGGGCGGGAAGCAGGCTCCCTGCTGAGCAGAGAGCTCGATATGGGACTCGATCCCAGGACCCTGAGATCATGACCTGAGCCGTAGGGAGAGGCTTAACCCACTGAGCCACCCAGGCGCCCCTCCTAATTAACTCTTTTAATTTTTTTTTTTTTTTTTATTTACTTGACAGAGAGAGAGATCACAAGTAGGCGGAGAGTCAGGCAGAGAGAGAGAGATAGAGAAGCAGGCTCCCGCTGAGCAAAGAGCCCAATGCGGGGCTCGATCCCAGGACACCGAGATCACGACCCGAGCCGAAGGCAGCGGCTCAACCCACTGAGCCACCCAGGCGCCCCTTAAAAACATTTCTATCCCAAATGATTAAATTTTCCAAATTTTTGCTAAAGAATAAACTTTAAATTTGGAGAATTTGTTTAAGTGAAATCCAATTTTTAAGACTAAATGAATGTAGAAATAATTTTATGACATGAACCTTTCAGTAAGTCAAGTTAGTAGCCTTCTGCTGGTCTCATTTTGTGAGCTTTTACGATAAGCTATTGATACTTAGGATATATATTTTTTAATGCTTAACATGATCAAGTTACATTAAGATACTTATTAAAGTAGAAAACTCATTTTAATCGGTTGAATCATAATAGCACATTTTATGACTCAGTCTTTTAATTTTGAATGGTTATAGCATTTGGTTTGCATTTCATGCTTATTATTGGAAGAAGAAAATGCTAATTTATGTGAATACTTTTATAGTAAGTTGAAGAACAGGATTTACCTTGTCTTTTTGCTTGTTATCTTAAAAGGAGGAGTTTATTTTTTGAGACAATTCCCTTAGGTCTTCTATTCTAGTCTATTTTATCTCTCTCTCTCTATCTATCTGAGAGAGCGAGAGAGTACAGTCAGGGGGAACTGTAGAGGGAGAGGGAGAAGCAGGCTCCCTACTGAGCAGAGAGCCCAGTGTAGGGCTCCATCCTAGGACTCTAGGGTCATGACCTGAGCTGAAGGCAGATGCTTAACCATCTGAGCCACCTAGGTGTCCTTGGCCTTAGGTATTCTATTAATTCAAAGTTTTTACAGTAGAGCTGCTTTGTTTAATTTTTCATTGTGTGTTTCCTGATTTATAAACATTGAATTATATAAAGAAACAATTGGAACTTCCTAAAATCTTGTAGTTAATAGTAAGTATCTTAATTGATATAGTAACTTAATTTATCACTGAATAGTAATATAGTATGAATCTTACTCAGTTTTTCCATAATTTCACTTTCCACTACTATGTAATAGCCAAAAGCTACTGAAAGCCAGTAATTTTCACATCTTGTATAATTTGATTGCATTTCTAGACATTTTACTTATTCGTATGCTTTTGACAGCCTAAATTTGCCATTCTCCCCATCCATGTAGGCAATCACAATGGAGAATTTTTTTTTTTAAAGATTTTAATTATTTATTTGAGAGAGAGTGCAAGCGAGAGAGCGCTAGCAGGGGGAGCAGCAGTTGGAGAGGGAGAAGCAGGCTTCCCACTGAGCAGGGATCCTGATTGGGGTGGTCGGGGGAGAGTTTGGTCCCAGGATCCTGAGATCAAAGATTCCAAAATCTGGACCTGAGCTGAAGGCAGATGCTTAACTGACTGAGCCACCCAGGTGCCCCTAAAGGGAGAATGTTTAAAAGTGAGGTTGTCTGTTGTGAAATAGAAAGCAGAAAGGGACCCACTTTGGGTTTTTTCCTTTTATTTAAAGGTTTAGTTTCTAGTTGTACTTGTATTTTTAGCTCATCAGGATCTACCAGTATCTTACTAAATTTTCTTGTTAAGAAATGGATCCAATATGCAAAAACAAAAACTTTTAACAAGTAGACACTCTGGCCTAATAAAACTCAAGTTGTGCTGTATTTGAGCTTATAAATACGTGACCTAAATGCCATGTAGTGGTCTGAGTCAGAGACTCAACAAATGAGTAAGGTAGCAGAAAGGTCTAGAAGATGATTACTGTGAATAGAAGGGAAAGAGGAGGAACTGGTGATAATTGATAACTTATTAAACAGTTTTGTTGCCTACATCTCTAAATCTAGCAATATAAAATATTTTAGAAAAACTACCTAAGCTAATTTAAGCAGTTGTCTATTAGCCTTTGGAGCTTTTTATAGTATTTCTAATCTTTCCTGGTATTGTGATGATTTATTTACTTAAGAAATATTTGAATGCTTGTTGTGTATGCTAGCACTGAACAAAGGTACTAAGGATACAAAAAAAAGTTGTGCTTTTGGTCTTCCAAGAGTTTTGTCTAGTACTCTGAAAAAGCATCATAAGATCTTAATATATTTTCTAAATTATCCAAATTAACATATCATGCTTAGTTGCTCTGTATATGATGTGCATGACAGCCTTTTGATTCAAATAAGTTGATTAATCTAGCTATGGATTAAGGAGCATAGTGGACAGTGAGGTAGAGTTTAATGAGCATTAGCTTTGGCATCAGATCTGGTAGCTAATCTTCTTTATGCTATCTTGCATTGTGTGACCTTTGTAAATGTAAGCCCAGTTTTCTTACCTGTGAAGTGGGAGTAAGCTACCCTTGCACTGTTGTTGGGAGGGTTTAAGGGGATAAAGGATGTCATGCACCTAGCTCAGTTCTTTATAGTTGTTGTACATAGTATCTGCTTTTATTATTGTGTAAGTAAGAATGATTCCTTTCAGAAGCACTGTAAATTAAAATTAAAAGCTTGCCTACATAGTCGGAGACTTTCTCCATACGATAACCTTCTAAACCAGGGATTCTGCACCCTTGTGACATTTTTGGTATAGCCTTTCTTGCCTGGGGATCCATAAGAGAATTAATCCCTGTAGGAAAAGAGTGACTCTCTCTCAATCCTCCTAAGAATGGCGTGTATCTGGTATCACCATTCTAGATGCATATGAGCAAAGGGAATTTATTACTTATAATGGAAGCATCAGGGATTAATTCTTCTGAGTCCTAGGCTGCTGGGACAGTGTTATAACTATTCGAGAACTGCTTCAAAATTCTTAAATTTACAGAAACAAAAGTTGTTAAGAAAGCACACCTTCCTCTTTTTCTTAATGGGGATAGGGGCTACTTACAAGGAATATAGTGTCTTCTGGGTGTTTGTTAATATTCCAAAATAGAACGATTACCCTAATCAAGTGATTCTTTTTCATTATAAAGATTGTTTTAGATGGACATAGTGCCCTGAAGACCCATCTGTTCCATACTCCCTCCTATATGGGACTGAGTGAACACTATCTCCTTAGAATGAATGGAATTAATCAGCTTGTTTTTAGTAAGATAATGAGTCAGTACCTGGTTTTTAAGTATCAAGATCATTGAACTGGATTTTGAAATCTAGTATAAAAGTTTCAAAACTAGTGTTTTTGATATACCACTTTTTCAAGCCAAAAAAGAAAAAAAATTTCTAGAGCCCAGGAGTCTTGGGGAATTTTTTTTTTTTAAAGATTTTATTTATTTATTTATTTGACGCACAGAGAGAGAGAGAGAGAGAGACCGTGAGAGAGGGAACTCAAGCAGGGGGAGTGGGAGAGGGCGAAGCAGCAGGCTTCCGGCTGAGCAGGGAGCCTGGTGCGGGGCTTGATCCCAGAACCCTGGGATCATGACCTCAGCTGAAGGCAGTGCTTTAACTACTGAGCAACCCAGGCGCCCTGGGAATGCTTTTTGTTATAGACATCCTGGAGGTTAACTTTGCATTTTAATGTATTAAAGACTGAGAAATTCTGCAGAAGAGAGACAATTTTATTTAGTCACCACTAACCTTCCCAACTTTTTTGATCATCTAATGTTTATTAATGTCATGTAGAATGAGTGTTCTTCATAATATGCTTTGGAAAATGTTAATCTCCTTCATTTTATACATGAGCAATGCCTTGGGTCCTGTAGTTAAGTGATGGTGGCAGACTTCAACTGGATCCCATCTCTACAATTATTATTCTACCCCTAACAATTCCTTTTCTGCTATATCACCCTGGTTTTTATAAGTATTCGATTTATATTAGAAATAAAAGTAAAATTGTTGTCATATGAATATATATACCAAGTGAGCCATCTGGCAGAAGATTAAGAACATATTTTGAGAACTACAGCCCTGACATATTTGCAGCCTCATTTTATTGGCTTTGTCATTGTAAATGGTTTACAGACCTTAGGGATAGACTTCATATGAGTTAGTGTATTCCTGGGGGAACTCTGTAAATAGGATAGAAAGAACTAGTTAACACTAAACATTCAGAGATAGGGAAGCTGATCAGTTTCTTTGCTTTGATTACCGTTAACGTAGAACTTTTTACTAACTTTGTGTTTCTTATGTTTTAGAGTTAAAGCTTGATATTGCTAACAAAGTAAAGGAGCCAACTGAAGGTTATCCTCTCCCATTTATCTATTCCCTTTGTTACACGGATTTGAGAAATGGATTAAGAAAGTACAAATGGGGATGTCAACTTCTGAGGTGAAAATTGAAGTCTTTTGGGGACTGAAAGATTTATCAAAGGGGTGAAAAGAATGGTTATTGGAGGTGTTTCTGAAGATAAATTGGTAGATTAGGGAAGGAATTTTTGGCTCTTTTGGGAATGTCTTTGTAAAACTGCAAAGTTGGAATTTTTAAAACTAGCTGCATTTGATGGTTTCAGAAATTTGACCCCAGTTTTGAAGGAAGAATGGAAAGAAAAGTACTGTACTCTGGTATTACACCTGAATAAAATTTAAACGAGTGACTTATTAAAACGTGTGAAGGAATATACAGGAATATCATTTCCTAATGGGGATACATCCATATGTGAAGTTGTCTTACTTGATGAATTGAGAATTTAGTAGTATTGGCACTTTCAAGGGCTTAATCCAAGGTCTGTTGTGGCTTTTACAAAATTGTGCTGCTAGCCTATACAGTGATTAATAAACTTCATGTATCTCTCATATCAAATCATATTTCTTAGATTACAACAAACATATTCTTGAATTATTAACTTAACAGGTGGTGATATTCTTTTCCCTTCATCTCTTTTTACTATTTTTGGCAGTATTTTCCTTTTCAAGACATGGATTGTTACTATAAAATCTTATTCCAAAAATGTCTGGGGAAATAGAATAAAGTCTAATTTGTTATTGCTAGACTATTATTTTAATCATGCTCATAACAGAAATGATGCCTTCTGTTGTAGATTTGATGTTAAATTACATTAAGATAATTAAACTCATTAAACTCTTTGTGAAATTTTTATACATTTAAAAGACTATCCTATAGATTTGTTAGGCAAGTCAGTGGATAGGTAAACTAGAAATTCAAATTTTTAAAAAAGCTTTTTTAAAAGCACTTTTAAAAGGTAAGAAATTTCTGATTACCATTTCAATTTACTTTTAGATGCAGTCTTCTCAGGTTCAATAGAAACATCTGTTTCTAAATTATTTTGCTGATACAGAGTTTTGCTATACTTTATTTCGAAGCTTTATTGCCTTGTCAAACTTCCGTTGGTTGATAGAAATGACAAAGCAAGTAACTTTCAACAGATCCATGTTTAAATGAAATTGAAGGGAAGAATTTCAGAATTCTACTTAAAACATTGTTTATTTTAGCAGTTTGTCATATACGAATATTTGACAGAAAAGTTAATGAAAATAATATGACTTAAAAAATATAAAATTCGTTAAAACTCTGGGTCCTAGAGACTGGTTTTGAATTTTCTATTCTGCAGCTGCTATGTGTATGATCTTAGGGCAGTTATTCCATTACTTTTTCCCTTAGTGTCCTTATCAATAAAACTTTAATATTGTATATGTCAGAGTTATTGTGAGGATTGAATGAGGTAATATATATTAAATGCATAATAATATATTACTTGCTATATACTAAGCTCAATAAATGGTAATAAAAAAAAAAGGTCCTAAATATTTTTAACTGATTTTACGAGTGAAAGTAAATTATTTGGCTGGCCCAGGGGAAGAGCTTGTGATTCCTGATTTTGAGGTTATGAGTTTGAGCCCCACATTGGGTATAGAGATTACTTAATTAAATTAAAAAAATATTAGGGAGCTTCATCGTTGATTTTTAGTGGAAAAAAATAATAGTGGAACATTTATGGCACTAAACTTTGTTTCCTATAGACATTTTTAAAGAAAAAAATGAGCATAATATTTTATTCCTTCCATTTTTATAATATGGCAATAAATGCTTATATATGATAATTCAAATTATCAATTTAAATTGGAAGACCGTTTGGTTTTTTAATCTGCCTGTTCTATCTTATGTTTGCTGTAGTGCAAAGTTAATTTCTACAACTAGTTATTTAACATAAACATAACTTAGTTTTTCTGTTTGTGGGTGAAAGATTTTGATCTCTCACATGCTTTCTTCAGAAGAATTCTATTCTAAAATAGAATCCTATTCTAATTTAGGATTAGAATAATTTACCAAAGAAATGAAAAAACTTAAGACTGTCACCATCTGATTAATTTTTTTTTTAAAGATTATTTATTTTTTTATTTGACAGACAGAGATCACAAGTAGGCAGAGAGGCAGGCAGAGAGAGGAGGAAGCAGGCTCCCTGCCGTGCAGAGAGCCTGGTGCGGGGCTCGATCCCAGGACCCTGGGATCATGACCCGAGTCGAAGGCAGAGGCTTTAACTCACTGAGCCACCCAGGCACCCCTGATTAATTTTCTGATACTAATACAGAACATAACATAATGCTGGCATTTCTAGTAGGATTAGATTGGTATAAACTTTTCATAATGAAAAATGTAGATTTATATTTCTTAGTGGACATTCCATTCGTGTGTCAAATATGGTACCTTATTCAGAACCTCTTTAGTTTTTAATTTATTTTAAAATAATTTTAGACTTAACCGAAGTTGCAAATTAGTTAATAGAATTCTCATATAATTCACCCAGTTTTCCTTAATGGTCATATTTTACATAACCATAGAACAAATGTAGAAATCAGGAGTTAATACTAACCAATCTGTAAACTTTATTTGATTTTGACCATTTTTTATTTGCTAAATGACCTTTTTTCCAGTCCAGGATCTAATCCAGAATCTCATACTCTTGTCTTTAATTGTCTTGTCTCCTTAGTCTCCTTCAATCTGGGATGCTTCTCTCTTTGCCTTTCACGACTTTGACACTTGAAGGGTACTAGCTAGTTAGAATGTCCCTTAATTTGTGTGTCTGATGTTTCTCATGATCAGATTGGGATAATGCATTTTTGGCAAGGATTCCACAGAAATAATGTTATGTCCTTATCAGTGCATTATATCAGGAGGTAGGTGGTATTGATTTGTTCCGTTACTGGTGACATTATCTTGATCATTTGGTTAAGGAAGTGTCTGCCAAGTTTTTATACTCTTAAAATTACTCTTTTTCTCCTTAGAAATAGCAAATGTTTTGTGGGGAGATATTTTGAGACACTGTAAATATCTTGTTTATCATATTTTCAATTTTTCATATTCTCATCATAGTTTTCATTAATGTTAGTATCCATTAAGGAATCTTGCTTGATCAGAAACTTTTGAATTTAATTCTGTAACATCTTTTTGTTGTTGATGTATTTCTTGTTATAGATGGAGAAGTGTCTTGAAGGAATTAATATAAAGGCAGCATAATTCATAAAACGTCACTGTTCTTCCTTCTATAGTCTTTTCATCTGTTTCTAAATGCACTCATTAGGGATGTAGCACAACCCAAGGTCCTGGAATAAAAAATGAGATAGAAAGATGATCCTTTCTTTTTTTTTTTTTTTCCCCCAGTACCTTGTATATACTTTAGTATATGCTGGCCATTATAAGAACAAAGCCAAATATTTCACAGTAGCAAAATAAAGAGGTGAAAAAGAGGTGAAAGTAATGGGCTGGGTTAATTATGAAAGGAATTTATGAGAGCAACTTAGAGAGTTTTCTTAAAATAGACTTCTACTAAGGTTTTCTTTTCTTGTCAAATCGAAGGGCCTTTTTCATTCAGAGGAGACGATGGCAAATTTAAATATTTTTGTGTTTAATATTCTTGAGCTTGAAGTTTCCTTTTTTATATGACATATATTTCTATGATTGCCTTTTATCTTTTATTCTGTAGTGGACTAACTACTTTAAAAAAATGTGTTGTGCTTTGTTTCAAAAAATGTGTTGTGCATTGTTTCTTTATCTGTTGTACTTTATCATATACCTTAATCAGTGAATCATGAAGACACATTGTCTGTCTCTTGTGTATCTGTTAACAAATACTTGATTTTTAAACCTAGTGGAGTAACTTGAATCTCAGTAACATTTTTGGATAGTGTCTTTTCCAAAAGGGTGAAGAGAAAATGTAGTGGTAAATCTTGAAATTTGGTAGTTCTTAAAGCATTTTAATAATTAGGGTTTTCATTCTCATCACAATTTTTTTCTCTTTTAGGAAATTGCTTTCCATGAGAAGTGTCTCCTCTTATAATGCTATGCATTCCTTAAAGTTTCAGTCTGCCTTATTTTCATGTTTTTGAAGTGTATCCTACTGGACAGTAGGTATAGAATTGTGGATTAGAAGTAATCTTTTCCTTCAGAGTCAATACAGTACCGTGATTAATTAATTCTAAGGTAGCTGGTTTTGTTTGTTCATTCCTTTACTTTTGGCAAGATCTCACTTTTTCAAACTTAATATTTAAATTTGAATGTTCTAGCGATATCTGGTTTGTTTTCTTACTAATTTTGAATCTGGAAAAGAACATTAGAGAATCTATAATAGGTGTTATAATTTAGCTAAAATTTGTATCATCCTAGGATACCTTTGAGGTTCTGCCAACCATATTGGAAAATTAATTCTGAAAACTGATGACCCCCAAGAGACACATGAAAGTAATAACTTTAGATATTTTTATTTTCTTTATGATTAGAAAGTTGAACTTTTTAGTGTCTTCTTTAGATATTAGCCACTTAACAAAAGTTATTCTTTTCTTACTTTTTGTTTCTTGATCAGTAGACCTTATTCACTTGTAAAACATTTACTGTCTTAACTCACTGCACTAAATATCTCTATCTGGAAGTAGAGACTCAAGGTTTCTGTTATGGTTGTTCTTCTTACTGCTATGCAGCTGGGACTGTTCTGGGCACCTGGAGGGGTTTGTGAGAAATTCTTTTTCTTTATAGACTTGCCTTAGAGCCAGTAAGAATGAGTGATAAAAGATGAGTAAGAAGAATGTGTTCTATCATGTGTCCAGTTTAGCCTGGAATGTTTTGTTTTATAGGTAATTTATAAATCTTTAAGTTAGCAAGTTCAATTTTAGTCAGTTATAATACAAGGGAATAGAATTAGTCTTTATAGAAACATACTGCCTTATTTCATTCCTTAAAAATGATTGGGCTTAGCTTTTTCTCTTTCTTCAGTATTAGAAATGCTTAAAACTAATAAGCAGTATATGCCCATTTAATATAAATTTAGTGTTGAGAACAAATATTGCAAATAGTCTAGTTTGCACATTTTGGGAGAATTTCTTGGAGTGATATTTAAATATAAAATACTTAGATTTATTTCTGATTTGAATATAGCTGGATTTTCAGTAAGAATATTTAAAAATTTAAGTATTATTGGTAATATTCAAATGATTGTATTGAGGTGTAGTGGATTAATAGCTCTCCTAACATCCATTTGAGTTCCTTCGTGGCATTTTAACACTGGTGATTTTGTTAGCTTTGTTTTGGAATTTATTCTCTAGTGGTTGAAATACAAGTTCTCTAGTGGTGTGCTAATTCTTTTCATCTCTTTAAACATCACATAGGAGAATGCTGCCTATTAAAATAGAATTAAGTGAGGTCCTACTGTGTCATTCTTAAGAGCCTTTAGCAATAGTAATCTCACAAAGGCTGCTCATTCTTGTTTGAATTATGATCTCATTTTGAAAGTGCCTTTACATTTTTCTTTATAAATGATATATTATCAAATCCACAGTTCTTCATAAATAATTAACTCCTGAAGCAAGAGAGATACTGGCTCTCCTCAATGATTCAAAATGATTTCTATTTAAGGAAATCTGTCTATTCAGTTTTTGAGTATGAAGATGTTGAATCCACAAGTTTTGGTATATCAGGCAAAATAAAGATGTTATTTCCTGAAAGTCATCTCACTTGGGAGAAGTTAATGAGTGGATATACTTCTCCAGCCCTATAACCTATCCTAAGAACATTTGTTTTTCCTTTTTATGTGTTTGTATTTTTAAGTTATGAATCCTGTGGGGTATGGTAAATAAATCAAGGGCTTAGAGCTTCTACTGTAGAAGAAATTGTAAACTTAGCCTACTGTTAATCAGAGCAAGCTATGATTTCTTAGTTGTTTTTCATTTTCAAAGCAAAGTGAGCCTGTAACTTAGAAAACAATTTACTAGTTGTATTTCTTATTCCCAAATGGAATGCTCCCCCTTTTTTTCATCAGAGGTATTGTTACTACTGATTAGTATTCAAGAAATGAAGGAAAGCTGGGAAATTTGGAAAATCATAGCTTTATGGTTTCTGAATTTATTTTTTAAAACTGTATCTTAAGGTAGTTAAGGTTTACTTAGATCTCATCAATTTGGAAATCTTTAATCTTATGCTTTATATTAAGATATTGAACCTGAAAAAGAATGTTTTGCTGAGGAAGTTGATTAGAAAAGACTAGAGGGTGATTTTTTAATAATTAAAAAATACTTGAATAGCACCTTGTTAGCACAATATACAGAGTCCCTCCTCATCTATATGGGTTACATTCCAAGACTTCCAGTGGCTATCTGAAACCTCAGATTGTACCAAGCCCTGTTTGTACTGTCTTTTCCTGTATATAACATACTTCTGGTAAAGTTTAATTTATAAATTAGATACAGCAAGAGATAACAATAATAAAATAGAACAATGATAATATATGGTATAAGTTACGAAAATGTGGTTTCTCTTTTCAGAATCTTATTATATGTACTTACCCCTCCATTTGTAATGATGTGAGATGATGAGGTGCTTAGCGATGAGATGAAATGAGTTGAATGGCCTATGCATTGTGATGTTGTGTTAGGCTGCTATTGACCTGACGATGTGTCAGAGGATCAGCGGCTTCGTGATCATGGTTGAACAGGGTAACTGGAACCATGAGAGCAAAGTCATGGGGGGTTTTGTACTTATGCCTAAGATACTGTAGGTGCAGTGAATACATAAATAAGCTAGCTCTAATGTACTAATTCTAAGCCTTTCTCATCTGTTAAAAAGCCACCCCTTAAGAACTCCAGTTGTGGAATTCTTTGTTAATCTATTTGGAATTAAAAAAAAAATTTTTTTTTTTGACTCTTGAAAATATGTAGAGTACAGTTCTTGTGATATTTAGTATTCAGATCTTTTTCTAATTTGTACTCCTTTCCTTTCATCATCCCTCATAGACCTCCTCAGTGTGATTGCACTGTAAAATACTGTTGTAAGCTATTGTTCAAAAAGTGTAGTCTTCAAAACTAACAGACTTTAGGACTTAAAATTTGTTGGAAACTTAAAGTAAAAAATTAGCTGCCACGCAGTCTCGTAGAGTACTTCCGTAGTTATTTATTGATACCTCTTGCTAGGTGGCAGTTTCACCCCCTTGACGTCTTTTAGATTTCTTTTCCCCCTTCTTTACATTTTGGAAATCACAGATTTGGTGGTTAATTTCATAGGTGTTCTTTTCTTAGTCCAAACTGTTTTTATTTCTCACTTGTACAGAATTGAGTATATTCCTAAAGCAGAAGGGTTAGATTGTCTTTCTTCTTCATGCTTTAAGAAAATTTGAGTCTAAATGTTGTTAGGTAATGGCATAACAATTCCTTTTCAGCTGTTGGTATATTTCCAAACTGGCTGGCAGAGCCAGGAGGAAGTGAAGGCCTTAAAACACTAACTTTGGTCGGTTGCTACCTTCTTAGTGCTGAGACTATAACCTTTGTTGGTTGATTGATAGAGAACAAGAGAGCACAGTCCTCGTTCCACTAACAGGTAAGGAACCCTTCTGATAATGAGTTGGCGTGAGAGAAATTATTTGATAGCTTTTTTTTTCTTAATTTATTCCCATATATAACATGTCCATGAAATAGTATAGTGTGACTATGTTCTATACAACAGAAATGTGCAGCACCTTTCTATTTAGGATAAGATCTGAAATTTAATAGGGATGTATCAACTCTGTACCACAAAGTATAATTGATCTGTTTTCCACTATTAAAATTTATTCTGCAGTCCCTATAACTTTAAATACATATCTGCCTATCTTATTCTCCTTTCAGCTTTTCCTTGATCAGATGCTATGTGCTTTGAGCTTCCTTCTCTTATTTACCTTATTCCTATAATAAAACGAACTATTTTCCAGTATCTTTATCATCATCTGTTATTTGGGTATGTCTTACTGCTTTAATTTCTGCATTGTAGCCCTTAATGATTTATTTCCTGGTCCTTCTTAACCCAAAACCAAATGATCATACATTTAAAAAAGATTTTTACATTGTATTACCGATGTCCACTATTCTAGCCTCCAACTTTTAAATATGAGTGCTTGAAGAATAAATCTTTTTCAGTGACAGTAGTTGTAACTTGATAAAATTTAGGCTTAGCTTTGTATTGCTGTAATATGGGACTGTAGTCTGATTAATTCTTTAAATTACTGAAGACTTAAAAATGAGAACAAATTCAGCTTCTTAGACAATTCCCAAAGTTTAGTAGTATTTCTGTTAATATGCTTGATTATTCTGTTTCTCGTTTTCAATCCATCTTCTTCTCTTTGACAGAAGAACTAACTGGGACTCCTCCTTTGATATACCTGAGGTCGAGTGCCTTTCCCCTGTCCCTTTAAGACAACTGTACTCTTGTTTCTAGTCATAATTTAATCATTTTTGATTCAGTCTTCCACTCGAAGTTGGGTGGTTTGTCACAGAGTATGTTATGGCTTACACCAAGATAGGTCCCTTCTTAATAGTTACTGAGGAATTAATCATTTGTGGTGACAGATTTCTAAAATTCAAATTAAGAAGGCACTAAAGTATGCCCAAAGGTAGCTCCTTTTTGTCCTGAGGATAAGTCATTACAAACTCAAATGACCAGAGAATGTAATTTCTTAATAAGAATTTTTTCTTAAATCTATATTCAGCTCTCTATTTCAGTGCTTCTCTCCTACCAGAGGTGCAAGGAGTGATCCTAGAACCACAGATACAGCCAAGACCACGGAGAGCTTTTGACGTCAGGGGTCCACTTTCTCCACTGAACCCTTGGAGGCAGAATATCCAGCTTCTGGAGAGAGTGGGAAAGGATAATAAACAAGTGGGTGCTTTCCATTATTTACTTGGGTTTATTTATAGATTGGAGTGTCCTTCCATTGCCCATTTAATTCTATTGGTATACTCCTTGGGTTCATATAAGAACCAAGTGGGGCTGCAATCTGTTTGTTTTTTCTAAGAATGCTAACTAGTGCCCATTCAAAAAAAGAGACCTACAATTTATTTAATTTTCTCTCCAGATAATTAAAGCAAAGTGGATGATTTGGGGGCACTAG
This sequence comes from Mustela putorius furo, assembly GCF_011764305.1. NCBI lineage: Eukaryota > Metazoa > Chordata > Mammalia > Carnivora > Mustelidae > Mustela > Mustela putorius. The sequence goes on along the minus strand of NW_025421305.1, from coordinate 11,173,685 downwards.
ATTTTGTGACTGCCTGTGTAGTCCACAGGAATTTTAAGAAGGAATATTTGCCCATTTTAACCTTGAATGGTATTAGTGGACTTCTAAATGCTCTTTTATATTGCAGTAATTAAGAAGTTTTTGTATTTCATCTTTGGGCAAGCTGGACATCTAAACTCTCCTAATTTACACAGTCTGATGTCCAGGCGATATCCTACCTGTTAGAACTTTTTGGTCTTTTTCGTACCTCAAACTTTAGGACTTCATATTAATTAGATCTTTTAGAAGATATGATGATAGTACCATTATGGTTTTACTGTCAAATTGAGGCTTCATTCTTTAATAAGATAAATGTGAATGATTATAAGTTTCAGGATGTATTATCCCTGAAAGCTATGTTAAATATATACTCATAAGTAGTTTTCCAGTCCCTAAGAATAATGTTATTTGTGGCAAAGAGCCTTGTCCTAGATGTTTCCCATGGCATTAAGATGGTTTTCTCTTAGTTTCTTTGATGCCAAGGGTAGGATCTGATTCCAGGAAGTTCTTAATCATCTACAATGGGTAGAACATGAACTTTGGTATCTTTGGCAAGTTTTCATTTTTCCTTGGTGGATTCCTTCTGTGACTCCAGGTATCTTGATAATGGGAGACCGGTTTATTTGTTCTCTTAATTGCCCAGATTTCTTTCAACTGGTAAACATCATACTACTTCAGCAAAAGGAATTCTTCTAGCAGAGCCTTCATGGATGATATCTGTCACACATGCAGCACCTGCAGTTTGGAAGGCAGTGGTGAACGGAGCCATGCAATATATCTAGAAGACACAAGGATGAGAGAGCCACCTGATCTTGTCATTTATAAACTTTAAGATTTACTCTGGTGTACTCTTGGTCTGGAAATGGAAAGGCTCAATAATGAAATAATTTTTTGAGATTGGAGTTTTACATGGCCATGCAAATATTCCTTTCTATTCAGAAGACTGAAATAGAGGAAGTATGAGAGACTCCTTTCTTTTCAAAGCAGCTCTCTGTTTCACTTAGAAGATTTGTGGGATTGAAAATCACCTTAATGATGCAGGCAACCCCACCTCCCCCTTTTTAAAAATATTATAGGAGATCCCAAAAACTTCTGAAACTGTTTTTTGTTGCCTGACACTGAAAAGAACTAGTAAATAAAAGGTGAACTTCTTAATGATTCCCAAATTACTTTTAGTATTAGGATACAGTCTTTTAGCTTATCTTTTCTCTGGTCTTGAGCCTTAATTCTTATTTGTCTAAACAACAAAGATTCTAGCATGAAGGAAAAGAGACGTCTTTTGAGATCAAAGTAGCTTGGTCAGTCTTCTAAAATAGTAAATACCTATTAAATTTGAGGTATTGTTCTGCATTGAAGGCATTCTAAGTTTGAGTGATACTGAAATGAAGAAATATTTTATTGAGCAAAGGCAATTAGTAGTATTAGAATAAGCCTCTACATGTGAATAAGTGTTGCAAAATCGTTTCCCAAATGGAAGGAGTTATCAAAATACTTCTATTTTTCTCTTTGGTACCTATTAACTGGTCAGTCAAAAGCTATTAAAGAAGTTTCTAAAAGTTACCTGATGCTGCCAGTTTGTTTTATTTGGTATACTTTTTAGGAATAGAAATTGTAGAGTTAGGAAGCATCTAAAATGTTTTAGGGATCTTGAAGGTCTTAGGAACCACATTTACTAAGTCATAACCTGGCCTTTAGTTTTTCTTTCCATGAGACCTGTTTTTTTCCTCGTTAATTATAAATTTTTGTATAGTACTTAAAAGTTTAAAAGAATTTTAAATTTGAACTAAAATATCCATAGGGAGCTCTGAATTCCCATGAATGATTATAGCTTTTTATGCTTGATATGTTATTGTTAAATATGAATAAGACAGTCTTTACAAACACGTAAATTAAATCATACCAGCCATTTTAGAAAGACTCAGGGGAAATGAAAGTGAAATTTGTTTGGAAATTAAGTTGAACTCTGAACCACAGTACCAACCAGTTTATGGCCTGTGCGATTATTAGCCTTTTGTTTCAGCTTTAAAGATGAAAAGTGATTTAATCTCTTAACCTCATGCTTTGATTAAATTTTAGCTCTGTTCCTTAAAGTGTGCAAAAGAAATGTAAGTGCATTTCCATTCACCTCATGCTACTAAAAGCTATTTAAAAGTGAAAATTTTTGTATATTAATGTGAACTGATTTGTTTATTTAAACTTTTATTTTGATACATTTCCTTTCAGATTTTTTTATATTTCGTGTCACTATGCAACCTATATTTTTCAGTGTTTATTTTATGATTATTAGTATAAGCTAATTTTTTTTCTAGAATGACTAATTGTGTAATATTTGTATTATGTGATCATTTGAAAACTAATAAATATTTTCTCCATGAAAAAAATGCACTTACTGATAAATGGCTTATTTTTGTTTCAGGAGTAGACAATGAAAACAACTATTTTTAAGTGTATTTTAATTTTATGTGTCTTCCTCTAAGTATTTCTGAATATATATCCTATTCTTGTGTATGTTGATCTTTTTTGAAAAAAATTTCTCAACAAACTGTTAAATTAAAATGATTCTTTATTGGGTCACCCAGTGCCAAATGTATTGAAATAGGTGATCTATTTAGTCTTTTTTTCCATTTTCCTAATTAGCTTCATCTTTGTTTCCAGAAGTGGGTTTCTTTCTTTCTTTCTTTCCTTTTTTTTTGTTTTTTTTTTTTCCTTTAGATGCCGTTTTGGTGTGTCCATTTTGCAAACCATTAAAACTCTCAAGGAAATATTGTAAATATCAGGAATAATGTGGTCAAATCTTTTAAAGTGAGACTGATCAAAATATAACTCCTTATAAAATAGCATATAAAAGAAAAATCCTCGACCCAGAAAAAGAACATTTGGAAATATTGGCTGATTGGAGAACTATCCAGTTCACAAGAGCTGTTAACAAGAGAAGAAAAATGTTTTATATTTTAATGTTCTATTCGAACAGATAATCATAGAAGGAGAAATCTTGACTTGAGAGACTCTTGCTTTTAACCTTATCAGGACAACATGGAAAAGGATGAAACTTGTTTTTTATGATTCTTTATAGCTACATAAACTTTAATTGAAGCCACTGGAACAATTTACCTTTTCTATGCATAGTCTGCTAGAAGCAAGAGGGGTTTCTCTTTCAATTAGAAGAAAACATATGTAAAAAGTGGACTCCAAAAATTAAAAACATTGTGATGGGGTCCTAGGCAAGAAATAAAAGTTGAATTAATGACAACTTGTGGATTAAAATGAAACCATTTGGCTCCCCAAAGAAACACTCTAAAAAAATAAAGAAAAAGGAAATTATGATTTAGAATAGTACTGTGTTTGGAGGGTAAAAGGAAGCTAAAATTCTTGGCTTTATTACTCTGGTAAGTTTGGAAAAGGAGTTGAGATTCTGTGGATAAAATTTTGTTTTTAGAATTAAAGCCATTAAAAGATTTCACAGATGTATTCCAATGGAAGGCTATATTTTTTTACTTGAATACAAAAAATTATCAGCCTTAGCTATATATGCATAAAAGATTGGGGTGTGGGGGGTTTAAATAAAAATTCTGTACCAGAAACTTCAAACATACTGTAAAGATAATGGTGAAATGAGAGTTTTAAACACTTTAATTTTTATTATGTGGACTCTTCCCTATACTGTCTTCAAAATAAAATCATTACAGAATGTTAAAATGGCTTACCTTTATATCTTTGAGGTATGAGAACATAGGCTTATTATTCACCATCATTCATTGGATTAACTGTAGTATAAAATTTTGATTTTGTTCTTTAGTGAGGAGACAAAATAGCTTTTGTTTTAAAAAAGTGAATGTCACATAAGCAATGTGGCTGACAAAAGTTCTGACCTTACAATTTATTGTAAATATGAGCTCAGATCTTATTTTACTTTGCTATATTGAAACAATTGAGCAAAATGTCAGTGCTTAGATGTCCTAAGCAATTGCTTGCTTTCTATTCAGTTATTTTTATTTCCCATTAAAAAGATTGCATATTAATATAGTCCTAAAATGTGAAAGATTTTTGTTTTCAAACATAAGCATAGAGGTGCTCTAGAATTCTTTTCCACTAGCATCCTCTAAGGTAATTAGATTACTGCAGTAAATGTTAGGGAACTTCAAAGTATGCTTCGGAGTTTTCAGGAATTATGATCAAAGGGATCTCTACTCAAGAGGTAAGGTCTGGCATAGGTAGAAAAATGTGAAATGTGTTCAATAAAATGTCTGATGGTAAAGTCCAACTACAACAGATATCCTTAGATTTTCAGACAGGTGTGGAATTAGGAAAGTAATTTTTCCTAAAAATCTCTCCCAGAAAAAAGGATGAACCACAAATATGTTTTTGTAGGACTTTGGAGTGCATTTAGGTACATATATCCACAGACATTGTACCTTTGGTGTACTTAAGCCTCCTGTATTTCAGGGTATCTTTTACCTGTGCTCTCTTAGTGTTTATCATCCATTTTCAATTTAGGGTTTCTTAAGCTCTGAGCACTATTAAAATATTATAATTTGTATGGAAAGTTGAGTACATACTCCATGGGATTATTGCTTGGCTTCATTTTGCCTGTTTTGGTTACATGATATCTAGAACCTAGAAAAACAGTTGTACTGAATAATGTTTATCTTGGCTTGAGAAACTAATTTGAGTTTTAAAAGCATTCATTTATGCTATAACTTGGGGGAATTTGTTATATAATGCTTAGAAAACTATGTTGGGTAGTATATAAAATCATTTAGAGAAAAATGTTATGCTGTTATTCTCTGAGGAATATTAAGTAGGTTCACAGTGAAGTGTTAGCATATACTATTTAGTATATCAGAATCAAAGGAAAATGCAATATTCAATACAAATTATCTAGAAAAATGATTTAGGTTTTTTTTCCCCCCTAGAAATACTAGTATAGTCTATTCAATAGATGGTAACATAGATACCACAATAATCTTCCATCCTGTCTTAATTCTTATAAGAACACTAGCTTGTGGACATTGGGTGTTTAGTTAAAATAGTTGGCTATATCTGCTCCACTTTCATCTTTATGGTAGAGCAAATGATAATGTTGATACGTGAACCCGAGCGAGAACTCACTACTTCATGAGGCAGATGATTTCATGTTCAGGATGCCCTAATGGTGAGAAGTTGATCCAGGGTTTGCTTCCATATCATATTTTATTTGAAAATTACCAGAGACATCTAGTTTAGCACCCTTGTTTTATATACAAAGGAATGAATATCCAGGAATATCTCCTGTATTTCTGATCTCACACAATGGATACACAGTTGTAGGACCCAAGTATCTTGACTGCGAGCTCAGGGATCTGTACTCTGCTGCTTCCTTGTGTTGTTCCTAGTTCTGGACAACATGAAGCAAGTCTGATTTGGCTCAACTATGCCAGCCTCCAGATGTTTTAAGATGACTGTAATACTGTATAAATTTCAAGCCCGTTTTGTAGTTGTTTTTATTTCTAAATAGATGAAGCACCTCCATCTTACTGCCTTTATTCATGTAACATAGTTTTGAAATCCTTAAAGTTTTTTTTAGATCTTCTCTGAACATGCTTCTGTTTATCGTTGTTCTTAAGGTGTGACAACACAGTACAGGTTTGTTGAGCCTGTTCGGCCCTAGAGCACTCATGTCCCTTTGTTTATCCTTAGATATCCAGTAAGGTGCCTAATTTTCTGCGCAAAAAAGTTCCATAGTGATATGCAAAATATTTCATATCTAAAGATTAGTCTAGTAGTCTTTATGTACAGGCAAATATGTACAGTTCAGTGGGAAAGAAAAAAAATCTTAATACCTAAGACCTTGAGAAGTCACAGTTTAGAAAATACGGTCTTCCAGTGTTTGCTTGCTTAGTTCTGACTCAGATTAACTATCAGTTCCATTTTAAATGACTTGTATAATGTGAAATGTTATTTTTCAGGTTGTCCTTGCTAACTTAAGGGTAACCAGGCCCGTTGGAGCTAAACTGTTGACACGTGACTGACAATGAGAAGAAAATCAACTTTGGTTTAGTAACATAATTAAAATTAGAAACAAAAAGCTGCTTCAGTGGAAAGGTTTGGGATATATCCCAAGCAGCAGAAGATGGTGAAGTAGCCACCCTGGAAATCTAAGAATGTGGCCTGAGTTCTGGTGAAGGCATAGTCTTATGATGCCTCTTGAAATGTAGTGGGATACTCTGCTAGAGCAATGTTTTAGCATAACAGCATTTTTTTTTTTTTTAGCATAACAGCATTTTAAATGATTAGTTATTTAGCTTTTTTCACCCAGATTCTTAAATTGAGCTCCTGTAAGGTACAAGGTTGCATGTACCTCACAGGGTACATGTTGACCTTTGTTGGAGAAATACTGGTTTGAAATTGGGTATGTTACCCTACCTGAGTTAGAATTCTAGGGCACAGGAGGGAGAAAAGAACACACACATGCCTGCTCTATGCAGCTTTGGCCAGCTGCTTTATATATATTTACCCAATTTAATCCAACTGATCCGTGAGAAAGGTAATTTTTTTAATTCAGTTCATGCACAAATGCAGAAGCCCAGAGGTTTCAGAATCTGCCTGAGGGCACATAATCATTGAGCAACAAAGATGGCATTTGAAAGATCTGTCAAAGTGGAAAGAATTCTCTTGCACCATTGATTGCCAAGCATCTTTACCAGAAAGAACGCATGATTTCAGAAACATTTTTTTTTTTTTATAGAACAAAGGTGTTTAAAGTAGATAAGAGGGGTATATTACTTAGTATGCATTTTTAAGTTGACTCTTAAAAAAACTCATTTTTAGTTTTATCGGGAAATTGACCAGAAAGTACAGAGACCCTGTTTTCCCCTCCTGTAACATATACCCTGTTTTCCTCCCATAGTTTACCTTATTAACCTCTTGCTTTTGTGTGGCACATTTGTTGTACTTAATGAACTAATATTGATAGACATCATCAAGGTTTATTCTTGAGTCATATAGTTCTTTGGGTCTTGCTGAATATTTTTGTATCAGTGAGATACTGATCTTTAATTTTCCTTTCTTGTAATTTCTTGGTCTGATTTTGATATTAGATTTGCCTCAGTCTATGAATGAGGAATTGTTCAGTTTGTTGGTATCATCTCATTAAATATTTGGTAGAATTCACCCGTGAAACCACTTGTGCTTGGTGCTTTCTGTTTGTGAAGGTTATTAATTATTGATTAAATTTCTTAATAAAGATAACCTTATTCAGTTTGTTTCTTCTTGTGTAAGTTTTGGCAGATTGTATCTGCCAAATATTGGCAGATTGGTTTCGTTCATTTCATCTAAGTTTTCAAATTTGTGTTCATAGAGTTGTTCATAATACTCCTTATTAGCCTTTTAATGTCCAAAGGACTGGCTATAATGACCCCTCTTTCATTTGTAATATTAGTTGTTCCTTGTTTCTTTTTAATTGTTAGCCTGGCCAGAGATTTATCAATTTCATTGACAAAACAGTCAGATTTTGGTTTAGTTTTTTCCCCCTATTTTACAGTTTTCAGTTTCATTGATTTTTGCTCTAATTTTTATTTCTTCTACCTGCCTTATTTATATTGCTCTTCTTTCTAAGCATTGTTTTTTGTACTATCCCAGTATTTTGGTAAGTTGTATTTTCATCTTATAGTTTGAAATATTTTAAAATATCTCTTGAGTTTTTTTTTTGTTTGTTTGTTTTTTGTTTTTTTTTTTTTTTTTTTTTTAACACTAGTGTGTTATCTTGAAATATGTTCTCCAGGTATTTTGGGATTTCCATCTACCTGTAAATACTTGTTATTTGTTATTGACTTTGTTTAATTCCACCATGGTTTGACTTTTTACTTAGTGTTATTTCTATTCTTTTAAAATTTTTTTATGATGTGTTTTATGGCCCTTGATCATGGTGAGTGTTCTGTGTGAGCTTGAGAAGGCATAGTTTGTTGTTGGATGAAGTTTTCTTTGGGTGTCAACTTAAGTCCAGTTGATTGGTGCTGTTCAGTTCAGTTTTTTCTGCCTGCTGGATCTGTCGGTTACTGATAGGGATAGAATAGTTTTGAAGTCTTTAAGTGTAATAGATTGGTTAATCAGTTTCTTGTTTTAGTTCTATCAGTTTTTGCCTCATATATTTTGATGTGCTATTGTTAGGCCAGTGTATATTAAGACTTGTTATGTCTTCATGGAAAATTGATCCTTTCATTAGGTAATGACTCTCTCTATCCCTGGTAACTTGTACTTGTTATAAAGTTGGCATTTCCTGAAATTAAGCTATTTTAGCTCTATTTTGATTACTGTTGTTATTGTATAATTTCTTTATCCTTTTACTTTAGTCTACCTATATCTTTATAATTAAAGTGGGTTTCTGATAGACCCCTTTTATCTACATATATCTATATATTTAAAGTAGGTCTTGTTTTTTTTTTAATCCTCTTGGTAGGCTTTGTCTTTTAATTGATCTTTTTCAGCCATTTACATTTAAAGCAATTATTGATATAGTTGGATTAATATGTTGTTTGTAACTTTTCATTGTCTTTGTTTTTTTAAAATCTATTTTGCCTTCCTCTCCTTTATTTTTTCTGATCTTGAGTACTGCGTGTAATTCTGTTTGCTCTCTTAGCATACTTCTAAAATTGTTTTTTTTAGTTGTTGCCTTAGAGTTTGCAGTATACATTTATAACTAATCTACCTTTAGATAATACATACCACTTCATGGATAGTGCAGGTATCTTGATAATAGAGTATTTCTGCTTTTTCTCTCCTATCCCTAATAACATTGCTGTCCTTTATTTCACTTTTCCTTAAGCTCTAATCAACCAAAATATTGTAGCTTTCATTTTGAACAAACTGTGTTAACATCAATTTAGAGTTTTAAAAAGATTTTGTTTTGCCTTTTGAAATTACTTCTCTGATGCTCTTCCAAAAGGAAATTGTATAGACCCATGACTTATATAAACTTTCTTTTCTCTGGAGAACTTATTTTAGCATTTGTTTCAAGGCAGGTCCACTGACAAATTCCTTCCATTTTTGTGTGAGAAAATTTCTTTTTCTGCTTTCATTTGCAAGGATACCTTTGCTGTATACAAAATTCTAGATTGGTAGGGTTTTTTTTTCTTTCAACACTTTATTCATTCTGTCTTTTTGCTTGTATGATTTTTGAAGAAATATCTGATGTAATTGTTATCCTTATTCCTCCGTAGGTCACGTTTCTTCTTCTCCCCACTCCTACCTCTGGTTTCTTTCAAGATTTTTCCTTTGTCTTTGATTTTCTACAGTTTGAATGTGATATGCCTAAGTGTAGATATTTTGGATTTATCCTGCGTCATACTCTCTGAGCTTTCTGGATCTGTGCTCTAGGGTGTCATAAATTTTGGAAAATTCTCAGGCATTATTTTTTCAAGTATTTCTTTAGTTCCTTTCTCTCTTCTTCTCCTGGTATTCCCATTGTGCATATGTTACCTCTTTTAAAATTGTCCCATAGCTTTTGGATATTCCTTTTTTCCCTTCTTTTTTTCAGTTTAGGAAGTTTCTATTGACATGTCATTTTAGCTCACTGATTCTTAGGCTATGTGCAGTCTACTTATGAGCCCATTAAGTACAGTCTTCATTTCTGACTTTGATTTTGAGTCCTAACATTTCTTTTTGATTCTTTCCCATCCGTTTTTTAATGTTACCCCTTTTTCCACTAGAGCTTTTAGTGTATTAGTAGTTATCTGAAATTGTTGGTCTAGTAGTTCAAACATATCTGCCATATCTGAATCTGGTTCTGATGCTTGCTTTGATACTCAGATTTTGTGTGTGCATGTGTTTTGGTTTTTGTTTTTTAATTTTTAGGATGCTTTACCATTTTTTGTTAAATGCTAGACATGCTATATTGGAAAAGGAACTTAGACAAATAGGTCTATAGTGAGGTTTTATGTTGATGTGGCTAGGTGTTGGTCTGTTTACTGTTTGTTCTATCTGTATGTGTCAGAGGCTGAAATTACCTCTATGTGCTTTTTTGGGGGGGGCAATCTGTTTTCTTTGGGATTCCTTAGAAACTTTATAAACAGAATCCGAGCCTTGCCATTCTTTCACTAATTGTTTGTTGATATAGTGGGTAAGGTGTGGGGATAGGGGAAGTGCTTTGTGGTCCTATCATTAGGTGTCAGTCTTTCAGCAGACTCCGCTGTTGGCTTTCACCTTCTCAAGTGCCCTGCTTTCCTCGTATGAAACATGAAGGCTAGAAAGGGCCTGATTTGGATACTTCCCTTTCTCCATTTTATTAGAATTGGTACAATAATATTCCTTGTGGGAAGCCCTTTGTTAAAGAGAACCATATGCTTTGGGTATATTTCCTTCTCCTGTCTCCAGGAGTAGAGGAGGTTTTTCTCTGTTCAATACCCTACAAATTTGGTGGGGCTTCTGGGGATAAAATTTATGGAAATGTAAGAGGCCCCATAAGATTGATTTCCCAGGAATTTTTAATCTCTCAAGCTTATGTGCTCTCTGTCTCTGACTCTCTGACTAACAGCAGTTAGTCAGTTCCTTTTACGTTTTTCTACCCAGCGGGCTCCAGTGTTGATTTCTCCTGGTAAGCTGCTGATACTTGTATTTGCCTGGTACCTCACTTTTGGAGCTGGAGGTTGGTCCTGTAACCTTGGTTCTCTGATGGATTGAAGAGGAGGTGTTGATTTTCAGTTTAGCTCTTCTTGTTGTGTGCTCTGAAATGACAGCTTTTACTTGTTGGACTGGAAACTGAAAGTCACTGAGCATTTTTAAATATTTGAATTTGACTTCAAATTGGTTCGTGTCTTTTCACAGATAATGGAGACTTCTAAGCTATATTACAGTTGTTTAATTTGGTTCATTTAATCCTGTTGATCATCTACGTACTAAATTTTATGCGTCTCCCAAGCTTTGGTGATAATGAAGATGCTTCTACCCTTGTACACCTCTTTGCAAAGTCTTTTGCTGTTATCGTTGTCCTCCACATCCTGGATGGATCTTTTGTATCTTGTCAAGGACTTTGTGTCTTTAGTACTTTATCTTTTTATGAGCAAATCTCCCTCTCTATTGGATCCTTAGTGTATCTAGTTATTTAGTCCTGTATCATCTTAAGGAATTTTGATTCTTTCCCCACCCTCTAACTTCTGCGGTCTCTGTTCACTCTTACTGTCTACTCAGTAAGTAAGTTATAGTTTCTCAAGTTCTGTTTATTTTTCAGTCTATTCCTATCTGGCTTTTGCATGTAATACCACTAGAATTGCTCTTGTCAAAGTCACCCAGGTCCTCGCTGTTGCCAAATCCATTAGACACTTACCTGTGCCTTTTTATTTGATCTTTTAACAGAACTTAGTGTAGTTGAACACTTCTAACTTTCGAAATGCCCTTTTCTTAACTTCCATAACAGCATATGCTTTTGGTTTTCCTCCCTACCTTTACTTTTTTAGTTGCTGTCGCTCCTCATTCTTTCATCCTACTTCGGATTTGTTCAGTGCTCAGTCCTTGAGCTTTTCTTTTAACCTCTTCTCCCTTTACACTTTATTTATTTATTTATTTATTTGGTCTCTATACCCAACATGGGACTTGAACTCAACCCCAAGAGTTGCACGCTATTCTGACTGAGCCAAACAGGTGTCCCCTTAGATAATCTTATCCATTACCATGGCTTAATACTTCTGTTAACTCTGCCCAAATCTTTATCTCCCCCTGTCTGCAGCCCTTCCTCAAAGCTCCAGTCTTGACATTCACTTGGATAATTAAAAAAAGTAAAGTGTTCGATCCTGGATTATTTTTCTCTTAGTCTCCCGTATCTCAGTGGAGCACCACTGTTTATTTCATTTTGTGAAAAACCATGGAGTCATCTCTTCCTCATCTCCCATATACAGTATCTTCATTATTCATTAATTCAGTTGTTTGCTTTTGGACTTTTTAAAATGTACTTTATTTTACAGTGGGTTTTTATTTTTATTATTTTTTTTTAAATTTTAAGTAAAGGCTATGCCACACATGGGGCTCAGACTCACAACCCTGCAGTCAAGAGTCACATGTTCTACTGGCGAAGCTAGCCAGGCACCCCATTATTTATAGTGGTTTTAAGTTAACAGAAAAAATGACCAAATGGTACAGAGTTTCTATATTGATTCCCCCTCCCTCTTTTTCTACTAACATCTTGGCATTTATTTTGTACATTTGTTGAAGCTGAATCAGTTTTGATACATTAAAGTCCACAGTTTACATTAGGATTCTCTCATGGTGTCAAGCAGTTCTTTGGGTTTTGCTAAATGCATAATGTCCCATATCCACCATTAGGGTATTTTATGGGAGAGTTTCACTGTCCTTAAAAATCCTTCTTGTTCCACCTTTTCATCCTTCATTATCCCAATCCCTGGCAACTACTGATCTTTTTCTGTGCTGGTATTTTTGCCTTCTCCAAAATGTCATATAGTTGGAATTGTGCCATATGTAGTCTTTTCCAGTGACTTCTTTTATTTTGCAATATGTGGTTAGTGTTCCATCTCATCTCTTTGTGACACAATAACATATTTCTTTTTATCACTGTCTAGATATGCCCTGGTTTTATTGATCTATTGAAGTACATCTTGGTTACTTCTTGTTTTGGGCACTTACAGATAAAGTGCTGTGAGCATTCATGTGCAAAGTTTTCTGTGGACATTTTCAGCTCATTTCAAAAAATACCTAGTTAGTGTGATTGTTGGGTCTTGTGGTAAGACTGTGCTTAGCTTTGTGAGAAACCGCCAAACTGCCTTCCACAGTGGCTGAACCATCTTGCGTTCTCGCCAGCGGTGAATGAGAGTTCCTGTTGCTCCACATCCACATCCTCATCAGTGTTTTGTGTTGGTGTTTTGGATTGTAGCTCCTCTCATAGGTGTGTGGTGGTTTGGTTATTTTAACTTGTAGCTCCCTGGTGATATGCTATCAAGGATCCTTTCATAAGCTTCTTGTCCATTTCTATGTCGTCTTTAGCCAGATGCCTGATTAGATCTTTTGCCTATTTAAAAAATTAGTTTTTCTTATTAGGGTGTTATAAGAGTACTTATGTATTTTAGATACCAGTCCTTTACCAGATAAGTGTTTTCCAAGTATCTTCTCTTTTCTGTAGCTTGTTTCCATTCTCTTAACAGTGTCTCTTGAAAAGCAGCAGTTTTGCATTTTAATGGAATCTACTTCATCAGTTTTTCCTATGGCAGATCATGCTTTTGGTGCTCAATCTAAAAACTTCTTGCTAGATCCATGGTTGCCTAGGTCTTCTGTGTTGTCTTGTGGAGGTTTTACAGTTTTGAGTTTTATATTTAGATCTATGATCAGTTTTGAGTTAATGGTTTTTGGAATAACATTTTCTTTGCATGTGGATGTCCAGTTGTTTTAATACCATTTTTAAAAAGACTGTCTTTTCTCCTTTGAATTGCTTTTGCTTCTTTTTCAAAGCTCGGACTTACCTCCTAAGTCTCTCTCAAACTTGTACATCTTACTATTTCCATCTTTCAATCTCTCCAAGTTGCCATCCCCTCTTACCTGAACAGTAGCCTTTACTGGTCTTCTTGCTGTATCTCTTGAACTCTACGTTCTTCACAGCCTATGACTTACTACAATTTTTTTTTTTTTTAAAGATTTATTTATTTGACAGCACAAGCAGGGGGAAAGGCAGGCAGAGCGAGAGGCAGAAACAGGTTCTCCCTGAGCAGGGAGCCCAATGCTGGATTTGATCCCAGGACCCTGGGATCATGACCTGAGCTTAAAGCAGATGGTTAACTGACTGAGCCACCCAGGTGCCCCTGACTTTTTACACTTTTAAAGCATAAATAAGATCATGTCTGTTTTCTGCTTAATACTAATTGCTTCCTTTGGTAAAAACAGTAAAATCCAAATTCTTTTTCATGGCCTATTAGGCCCTAAATGATTTTGTCCTGACCTTTCCTCAGTTTTACCCTTGCTTCTATGACAACTTTGGGCTTATTTAGTCTCTGAATTATTTGAATTATTTATTCTCTATCTTAGGGGATTAGCTGCCCCATAGTAGGCACTGAGCACGTATTTTAATGGAGAAGAAAGACATGGGCAACCTTTGAAATGCCCAGATCTAGTGAGGGAGATCCACACATACATAGATGAATTGCAATGCTACATTAGTGCTATTGGACAGTTGTAGTCCCAGAAAATAAGAGCTGAAAGATTAAAAAAGAAATCTTTGGGATTCTTTCTCACTAGTGCGAACCAGTGATTACAAAAGTCAGTTTATGAAGTCTTATTCCTGAGGCTTCTTAGCCATTAATTTATATTTTTATTATTGGCTACCATGGGGATCAACGTAACTCTCATCCCAGCAGTCCCAGACTTAGGATCTTCAGTGTCGGGAGAACCCATCATTCTGTGGGGACAGTGGAGGTACACTGGGGTAGGGGCAGTCTCAAGCCACCAAGAGGCCTTATGGCATACTAATTCGGCATTGGCTCTACAGACAGGGTTTGATTTTGAATACCTTGTGCTGCCATTAACCTTGGGCAGATCATTTCACTTTCCTGTGCCTTAGTTTCCCCATCTGTGAAGGAACTAATAAGCTTATAACATTGTTTTGAGGATAAAATGGGCAAATATATATATATGTGTATATATATATATATATATATATATATATATATATATATAATCACATTTACTATGTGCCCAGTGCTGCAGTAAAGGAAAGTATTTCTGTTATCCTATAAAGGCCTCATATAAGTAAAATTTTATTGCTTTAGGATAAAATTAACATTGAGTAACATGCAGGTATTTCCACAGGTTCCTCACTCCCTACTTTACAGAGAAAAGACTTGATTCTCCCCACGGCAGACCTAAATCATACCTTTGTCCCGCTCCTTTCTTCTCCCTTCTGTGCAACATTGTACCACCTCTGCTTTCTTAGATGTTCTCACATCTTAGTATCCCTTCTTTCTTTTCATATATACCTTCCTCCTGTCACCTAGTTCCCTCTACTATGCCTGTAAACACACTAACATCTCTCCAGCTTAAAAAAAAAAAAAAAAGTAACGGTCTCTGCTGCCCCCCTCCTCATCTCCATACCCAAACTGAAACACAAACTTAACACTCTCTCCATTTACTTCTTCCAGCACTGCTCCCTTCTCAGCCTGCACCAGTCTTGTTTCTACCTCTTAATAACATCATTGAAATTATACTATTGAGGTTACCAGTGACCTCGTCACCAAATCAAATGGACAGTGCTCTTAACCTTGTCAGCTGCATTCAATATGTTTGATGTCGTTCTCTTCAGATTTTTGGTTCTGTGGGTCTTTACATCTGTTTTCCTTATAGCTTTTTGGTGGTTCTTAGTCTCATTTGCAGACTCTTCTAACTCTAACAAGGTTTTGTTTTATATGTTGGGATTTCTAAGGTTGCATCCTTGGTCATGATGTCATTTCATTGTGTGTCTGGGTGCATAGTGCAGAGTCAGTGCCCTGATAATGAGGATTCAAGTTTAAGAACACAGGTCTGACTTTGTAGATCAAATACCTACTTGGCATCTCTTTGTGTGCTCTAAGAGCACTTCAAACATATTTTATGAATTTATGAACTCCCTCCTGCTCTTAAATCTGGGCTTCCTTTACCATACCTCATTCTAGTATTACCTCTGTCTTATCTTCTTATCTTACCCCAGTATTATCATCCAGTCTTGCTTATTTTGTGTCTAAAATATCCCAATAACCTGTTTCTCTGTTTTCACCACCTTGGCTCAGTTAATTATTTCCTAATGTGAGCTACGACAGTTCTAGTTGGTACTCCTCTGTAGACCCTCACGCTAATCGAATTCAGTCTCCACAATGCAGCCAGAGTCATGTTTCTCAAGACCCAAATGTAATGTTATTATTACTTTAATTAAAACACTCAGTTGGCTTTCTACTGCTCTTAAGATCCATGGGAAGGATAGAGATAGAAGTCCTTAAATACCACAATTTGTGAAACCCCGAAAGACCCAAGTCCCTGTTTTTTTCTCCAGTTGCACCTTTAGCCATGTGGTTTACTCCCTCCCGTCCGCCCGCCCCCGCCCCCCCTACATCCTTCATGGTCTCAGCTCAGTGGTCATTTCCTTGCCTCAGAACACCTCCTCTGATGTTCTTCGTTAGGTTAGGTGAGCATCTTTCTGGTCTCACAGTGCCATGAACATGCTATATTGTTGCCTGTCATCGTGGTTTTCCATTTTCCCTCTAGCTAAAAAGCCCCAAGAGGCCAGGGATCTTGTTTGCTTTTATCATTTGCCAGTACTTAGCACAGTAACTGGCGTATATCCATCATTTCTGTGATTCTTACGATGCCAGTTTTATTTTTCTTTTGCTAAGGAATAAAGTAATCCAGTGAAAAACAAGATCACAATATTGAAAGAGTTTTCTATAAGAGCTGAATTAACTTGAACTGGGTAACATTTTTTTCTCAGGCGCCCCCCCTCCCCGTTTCTATGATGGTAAAAGAAATGTTATTTAAGAAAAAAATTCTGGAGTCTATTTCTAGATTCTGATAATGTTGTGAAAATAATTGGCACTTAATAATGGTTCCAGGACTCAGGCCTTCTAAAACAGAAACACTAGATTTGTTTTTAACTTTGCAGATAAATCTTCAAGTTAGTTTTGATTTGGCTTTAAGTGTAGTTTGATGACTTTCTGAACTCTCAAGGGATTCTGATTTGTAATGGTATCTGGGAAGGGATACTTAGTGATAATTTTAGTTTAAGAACATCACAAGAATTTTTAAATTTAGGGTGAGGTGTAGTGAATCATTGTTTGTCTAGCGCTTCATTAATTTATCTTTTCTTTTTTTCTTCCTCTTGCTTTTGTTTTTTTATAGGAAGATTACTCACGGTCAGCATTTCTGTTTTCATTCCTCACTTTAGGACATTCTCTGCACCATTCCCATAGGGGGTTGAAAAGGTCATTTCTATACCAGATTAAAATTTTGCCTTTTCATATTAAAGAAGTTTAGCCTGAAAAGACTCAGTTTGCCATTTAACATTGGATGTTTCTCAAAAGTTTCAAAAATGTATCAGAATGTTTGTAATTTTAGGTCCTGTTTTCCTAGGTTCTGAATAATAACCCCTCCTGGCATTTGGTAGTTGGAATAAACTAATCACTTCAGCCTTTTGCAATCACTTAAAATACTCATTAACTGTGAGTCATTGTTTTGAAATAACGTACATTATAGCTCTTTTTGTTTTTCTTGCCTGAAGAGCCTAACATTCTTTAGAACAGCTTTGTGGCAGCTTTGAGCTTAGTATACATTTTTATTCTCAAAATTGGATGCTGCCAAAGTATATTGCTGGACAGCAAAGTTTACCATCCAGTCAGACTGGCAGGACATGTCCTTTTGTAGTGCTTCAGGGTACACTGAAGTATAGAACTTGATCTTCGTGCGGGGGTACTGATGATAAATTTATTATGATAACTTTATTTGGAGAAAATGTAGATGTTTGAATTTACGGGAAGCTAATTATCTCTGGCATCTTAAAAACTTATGAACATGTTCCTTTGCTAAAGATAGAACTGCATTTCCTTATTTTCCTCATTAAATTTGCAGTAGTCTTTTTTTTTTTTTTTTTTAAAGATTTTATTTATTTATTTGACAGAGAGATCACAAGGAGGCAGAGAGGCAGGCAGAGAGAGAGAGAGAGAAGGAAGCAGGCTCCCTGCTGAGCAGAGAGCCCGACATGGGACTCGATCTCAGGACCCTGAGATCATGACCTGAGCCGAAGGCAGGGGCTTAACCCACTGAGCCACCCAGGCGCCCCTTGCAGTAGTCTTTTGAAAGCAGATAAGAACCTTCATATTTATTGAACAGTTAAAAGTCAGTCACTATTATCACATGTACTAAAATATGTGTATAAGAGCTTACCAATTACTTCCTAAAATTTGTAAAGTTTTAATTTTAAGGACTCAGTAACTTTTTCCTAGGTTAATTTTTATTCAAACATTTTAAGTATGTAGTCTTTTTTTTCCCCAAGTTGGTGGCATTCTTTATGTTTTCTAACAAGACTTTTCTTCACAGAAAATGTGACTTAATAATCATGAATTCTTACTTTTTCACTGTTGTCTTTGGAAAGTCATTAAAAATAATTTTGTAATGGCTACCAGGTTTTTAAAAATTTTAATGAGCCGCTCCACTTCCACTTTTCATATAAACCAGAGCCTTGGCATTTTAGCTGCAAAATTCGGTACATTAAGAACGAAAACCAATAATCACCTTTTAGAAGTCACCTTTATCTGCTGGACTATTTGTGCTGGTGGTGGTTATAGGACAATCTGAATGAGGACCGATTTTATGCACATTTTCTGGTTAAGTAGTCTAAATTCCAAACCTTTGTTTAAATGTATTAATTCCCCTTACTGTAGTGTAGTTTCTTAATAAATCAATATTGCCAATATCAATATTGGCAAATTAGGTTGCCTTTTTCACTGAGTCCACCAAAAATGTCAGATTACCTGTAATGGAGAATAGGTTATCTAAAAGATTCATCACCTCTTCTACTTTTGTGGAAATGTAATTTTGACATGAAGATTCTACAAGGAATTTATATACTTATATATAAATTCTAACCTTATAACTTTTCAGTGAAAAATTGAGTGCTATTTATTGGCTATACTTTGGGTCATTATCTTATTTTCTATTTAATTTTGGCTTCTTGATAGGAAGAGGACTAAATTTGTTAGATAAATTGGTTTTTCTTATTGCTCACCTCAATAAATCTTTAGTTTTTTTAAAGCTTACCCCTAATATAAGTACATGTTTTGAGTGTGCAGATATGAGAGGGTTTTTTTTTTTAGATTGCTCTCAACATTTCAGTACATATTATGTTCTAAAACATCCATCTTTAAAACTCCTTTGTCTTAGGAAGTACCCCAGAAAAGCAGTCACTCTCTCATGAACTGTTAATAACCTTCCTTTTACATTGAATGTACAAGTTCATTGTATTTATTGTGTTGAGATTCTGCTTTGTCATTACAGAAAAGGTCAGCGAATTTTGAATGTCTTTCTGTAAAAGAAAAGTGCATGGTCCTTCTTTCAAGTTTAACGACTCCCTAAGTTCTTTACAATAGATAACTAGAGAACTGTAGAGGGGAAAATAATTTTTAACTGCTCTCTATCTCATTAAGTATCCCAATGATCTTTCTATTTTTAAAGGCTTAAAAAAATAAAAGAAATTAACCACATTGATGATAGCCTGGAACATTTACTGCACATTTCTTATTTCAACTTCTTTGCTGCAGTTGCTTGCTGGTGACTGAATGACTGGCTGAGTGATTTTCCTGAGTTGTTGTTTCTGTCAATTTATCTGAGACTCCCTTCCCTAGGTAGGGTAGCTGTTCGAATAGAAGTTACACACATGATTTATTAAGGAAGAAATTTGCTGTGGAGATTTCATGTTCTCCAGTAAAACTTCTCTTGAATTCTTCAGATATACACACAAAATGTTTATTTTGGAAGTAGACTCTAGCAAGGACCATAGGCAGAGACATGTAAGATATGTGTGTCTTCTTTTATCTTCTACCCAACCTTTCCTACTATGTAATCTGCTCTAATACTTCTTTCTTCATATATTAAGCTATTTTTCCTATAATTCTTTTGACAGTACTTACTGATTAAGCATTGCATTTTAATTTGTCACCATGCTGGGTTTTTTAAAAAATCATTTATCCGTTTTTTACTGTAGGAGGAACAGCAAGTCTTCCCCATGTACTAGAGCTTTATTAGTACTATTTAGTGGGTGTTATAAGATGTTGGAAGGATTGCACTGAGTATTACATAGCTTTAAAGAGGTCTTTAAGAAATACAGATGTTTGTCTTTATGTTCTGGATGTTTAAGTTATAGTGATGGCTTCATATTTTCATAAATTATCAGCACAATATATATTTTGCACTGTGATTGTTGGTCTTGATAGTGGACACAAATCTATATTTCGTAATGAATTCTCGGTAGTTTTGCAGGTTGTTTTTTCATACATCTGATTAGCACGACCTACTGATGTGGCTAATAGGGTGCTCATGCTAGGAAAAATGTTTAACTCTACCATTTTCCTTTTATGTTCTTGTGTTTACATTATTAATATCCTAATTCTGTATTCCTTTGCAGGAATATTTTGAAGCTGTTTCTCCATTTGGTGTGGGTTATTTTGGTTAAAACAATATAAAATAACTCATTTAACCAGATGCCCATAAACTGCATTAGAATTTAAGACATGGAAAATAACAAGAAAGAGTGGCTACCGAACTTCCTAAAACCTTTGTGGCACTGTCTCTGAGGAAGTCTTAACTGGAACACATCTTAAACACTATAGCAGATGGAGACCATCTGACCCAGGGAGAGACTATGCAGTATCAGTTTGAATGTTAAATATCAGCAGAGTGCAGTGTCTTTCTTCTCAAGATTAAAAAACAAACAAACAAAAAACAAAAAACTTTTATAAGCTATTCTTTTTTCTGCACCAAATAGATTGTCTTTTATACCCTATTTTGAAATTTACTGGTTTAGAGTATGGTTAAATTTTTTTTCTTTCATAGTCCTTGAAAATTAAAGTAATTTGGATGTTATTTAAAATTCCAACCTTACATAACAGCTCACAATTTTTCCATCACCTTAATTCCCTCAAAAAAATTTTTTTTAATTTCCAAGGGTATATTGAGCTTTCTGAATTAAACCACCAATACAGTCTTTGATATTATAAATATTAAGGCAAAGTTTGATTACAGTAATAACCTACATCCATGATACTTTGATAGCTAAGTACTATAATTAGGACTATATAAATAAACAATCTGTTTTTAACTTAGCCCTTTTTTGGGGGATGAGACAATTTGTTTATTAGAAATACTTTTGTGAATTAACATCTATAATTTGTTTACCTCTACTTTGAAGCAACATATTAGTTTTTTTCTGGGGACCTTTAACTTTTTCATTGAAACCTTTGAACATGCAGACATATTCTTGACATTTAATTTGTAGACATTTAAGGAAAATAATAGCAGTAAGCTGGAAGATACTTTAAAATGCTCAGGTTTTGATAGGTAAAAGAATAATGTTCCCATACAGTTTAAGTTTGAAAATTTAATGATTTTACTTTCTGTTACTTGGTATGTCTTAGAAATTGTAGGGGCTAATAATTTCTTCTGGGAAATTTTCTAATTTATGTTCACTTATCTTTTCTCCAACTTTTACTAATATTTTAGGAGGAAATAATTTAATTTCTTAAAATTCTTGTTTTTAACAGTGATGTTACATTGGTGTCCTATATTTTAGATGTAATGGTTATAGATAAGTGTACACTGTGTAAGACAATAAACATTAGTTCCTGAAATGGGCTGTAGCACAGGATGAATAAAGAAGTTTGAAGATTAGCTTCCATTTCAGTTGTTAACCTCTGATGATCAAAAAGGATGTATGTGTGTGTATATTTTATATGTATACTTACACATAGTCTGGATCAAATTATATTTACATATTGTATGTATACATGTATTTGTGTACACTCACAAAATATGCACACACACATTTGTATATATGTGTGTATAAACATTTTCTTTATCCCTCACCAGAGGGTACATGGTAGATCAGGCAGCTGTAATTCTAGATTGCTTTTTTTAGAGTTGGTGGTGTGTTCTAGAACTAAGGGATCAGGAGGTGGTAGGAAGAGCGGGTGACTAATGACTGGATAGGTCTGGGGAGACGACTGCTACCCCTTTCTTCAGTTTAGTAGTAACAACCTGCTTTTGCTGAAATGTCTTAGCCTTTGAGAAGCTCCTGTTGTTAACTGTGTTGTTGTTTCCAGAAATAGGAGGGAGAGGGAAGGGGAATTATAGAGACAAAACTTGACTTTTAAAATCCTGTCTTTGAGAGGAGAATTTCAAGTGCCTGGATTTCATCTTTTCTACTTAGTGGATTTTTGATGGGGTATTTTTAGTGTCCCTTTCTACATTTGACTACATTTACCAAACATAAGTCAAATAATATTTCATTTGTAAAAATTTTTCTCATTATAACTAAGGAAGAATGTTACTAGCATAGTGCAGTTACTGGGTGTGTTTTGAAGATGGCCTAGGTGTGTTTGATGTGTTGGGATGTCCTGGGTTTTTCTGTCGACTGGCTATTATTACATAGCTAGTTTTAGTTAGCTGTGATTAGGTACCATTTGGAGCCCAGATCCAAGTCTTCAGAAACTTTTATTAAGAGACTAAGACTAGGAGTGCCTGGGTGGCTCCGTTGATTAAGCAACTGCCTTTGACTCAGGTCATGATCCTGGAGTCTCAGGATCTAGTCCTGCGTCTGGCTCCCTGCTCAGCATGGAGTCTCTCCCCCTTCTCGTGTTTTCTCTCTCTCTCTCAAACAAATAAATAAAATCTTCTAAAAAAGTTTTAAAAAAGTGACTAAGAGTAGTAAGAGAGTTGGGTTTTTTGTTTGTTTTTAAGTAGAGTTGTCAGAATTAAGAGAGAGGTCACCCATAGTGCAGAGGAAATGGGAAGAGGGGGTGCCCCTCTTCATTCAGCATCAATTTCTAGTGCCCTCAGAGTCCCAAGTACATGTTGGGATGTTCAACAAGAAAACTTTTTTTTTTTTTTAAGATTTTATTTATTTATTTGTCAGAGAGAGAGACAGGAAGCACAGGCAGACAGAGTGGCAGGCAGAGTCAGAGGGAGAAGCAGGCTCCCTGCGGAGCAAGGAGCCTGATGTGGGACTCCATCCCAGGACGCTGGGACCATGACCTGAGCCGAAGGCAGCCGCTTAACCAACTGAGCCACCCAGGCGTCCCAGAAAACTCTTTTTTTAGTAGGTGTGGATGCTGCTGTTATGCAGGCAAAGTAATGCATTACTCTAGGGATAACACAGCTAGTCAAATCATTTAGAAACTACTTTCTGGAAATGGGATTATGTTTATATTAAGATCAACTTCACTTTCAGTTTCAGCTATTACTTCCAAAGTACTATGGAGGGCTGCATGAAAAGTGTGTATCCCCTCAATACCCATTACCCTGTATGGAGGAGGGTACGTGCGGTGATGCCCACTGGATATTACACTTAACCAGTGAATCGTTGAACACTGCATCAATGACTAATTATGTACTATACAGTGGCCAACTGAACACGCAGGAAAAGTATCTACTCTCAGAAATAGTATATGTTGAAGTGTATGGTTTTATTCATATTGATATCCTTATTTTTCTCCTCTGTGAAATTAGTGCTTATTTAAAGTGAAGAGGTTTTGTTTACTTAAAAAAAATTTTTTTTTTTTATCAACTATTCTATTGAGGAGCTTTCAGAGAAAGGTCAAAGAGGAGGAGGATCATGAAATCCGATGTCCTTGGCCTGGCTGAAATCTTTCTAGCATTGTAGCTGCCAAAAGCTATTTTTAAAATTTTTAATAGATTTATGACTAGTATATATTGCAAAGTATTGCTGATAACCTCTGTTCCAAATTCATTCTGTAGTATCTACCTTCCTAACCCAGCTCTGGGCAGCCATGATTAAATTCTTAATTGTTCTTTCAGACATTTTATGTATTCAAGCAATTCAGAATATATATTTTTATTTTTTCACTTTTTTTATGCAAAAGATAGCATACCACACACACTGTTTTGTCCCTTCCTTTTTTCACATAGTAAATAGACTATTTCCTCATTCTTTTTTTAACAATTGCATAATTCTGCATTATATTTATATACCATCTTTTACTTAACCAGTCTCAAATTAACGTATATTTAGGTTGTTGTCTTTTGCTAATACTGTGATGAGTCACCTTGTACATATGTCAGTTCCTATCTTTTTAAGTTTATTCATAATTTAAATTCCCAAGAGTAGACTTGCAGTGTCAAAGAATATTTGTAATTTTGAAGAATATTGTCACATTGCCATACATGAGATTTGTACCAGTTTATGGTCCCATTAACAATGGTTGAGAGTACGGTTTCCTTACTGGCCTGTCATTAGAGTATGCTAATGAATTTCTGGATTTTTGTCCATCTGTTAGGTGAAAATTGTATCTCAAAGTAGTTTTTATTTGCATATTTCTTGAGTAACTTTAAGCTTTTTATATTTATTTTTATTTCCATGTATTACCAGTTCATACTTTTTGCCCATTTCTATTGAGTTCTGTTGTTAGGTTTTCTGATAAGAGGGTGTAGCCAGTATTTTTCCCAGTTTGACATTTGTTTTTTGATTTTGTATGTGTCTTTGTGTATGTGTATTGCCATGCAGAGGTTTTTTTTATTTATATGGAATCAAATTCATCCAAGTTTCCTTTTATGAAAAAATGTTTTGAGTCAGAAAGACCTCTCTACTCCTCCCAAGATGTAAGGAAGTTATATTTTCCTTAGCTGTTGGTTTCATTTTTTTCTATATATGAATTTTCCACCTCTTTTTGGAGTTTATTTTGGTTCACTGAGTAGATCCGACTTTACCTTTCTGCAGGTAGCTCCTGTTGTTCTGATAACATTTAATGATTGTATTTTCTCCAGATGATCAGAGCATACTCAGAATGTGTTTAATTAGAATATCCTTTAATGTTTTGAATCTGATGTGATAAACGAAGAAATGAGTAATAGAAAAGGTAATATTATCTATTTTTAGTTCTCTTCTTAGTTGAGTTACCAAACTTCTAATTATCTCTAGGTCCCCACAAGTTGAAAAGAACTCTTCCAAAACTTTTCTACTGCATTTACTAGAGTTTAGTGTAGGTTATTGTCTGGGTTTATCTATCAACATTATTTTTAATTGATGTCTGAGGTTGTTCATGCATACTTGTGTAATTAGTCTTCTGAATTCTCTTCCCCCAAGGACCTTAAGTAGTTAACTCGAGGGCAAACTTAGGTGGAAGAGATAGGATATTCTACTCTGGTTCAGTATAGCACTGACTGGTATTGCTGATAGTGATTTATAGTTGGATATGTCTCCTTTGTTAGCTATTAGGATTTCCAATGGTTTCTGCATATTCTGAATAATAATAAAAAGAGCCACGAGGTTTTATAAACTGATCTCTATTCTAGTCCACATTATTTCAGGAGTGCTTTCTGTTGTTAAATATTTCACTCTGTCTTGTTAGGCTACTTTCTTCCCTATCTATTTATCTTCATATTTCCAAGTACGCAAACCTTTTCCTAATGCCAAAAAATTCACAGATATTTGTGATTTTCGTATATGGTAATTAAGAAAAGACATAACAAAAACGTATCATTTCTTGCAGTGAGACTGAAGTTGATACAGTATCAATCACAAAAAGCATCCACATACATTTTAAAAAAAATTCATGTTTGAATGTACAGGTTGATGTTTGAAGATACAGGGCCCAGGAAATTGTTACTTAACAGTCACTTCCTAGATCCTGCACACTAAATCATTTTAACTAAGCAGAATGGTATAAGAGAGACAGTCTCTTCTCATGCCGGAGCTGACTTGATAAGGAAGACAGCCATTATAGAGCATTTTAGACCTGTTAGGAGAGGAGAGGTAGGGGATCATGGTGTGATGGGTCACAGCTTAATCTAACCTGGTGTGAAGGAGCAGGCAAGACCAGCCCGTAAGGTGACTTTTAAGCTGATCTCTGAAGTGGATCCATGAGACAGGACTGGAGGCAAGATAATCAAGTAGGAGGCAATTTCAGGACGTAGGCAAGAGCTAATGTGGATCTGAACTAGGGCAGAGGCTTTAGAGATAGGAATGAAGAGACTGATTTAAGATAGACTTAGGAATTCCTGTCTTGTTAATTGATGGATGTGGGTGTAGGCAAGAGATAAATTAAGAATAACTTGTTTTTCTAGGTGGAGAGTGATTCTGTTTCACAGAAATGGGAAATACAGGAGGAACAGGTTCTCAGATGGAAGACTAAATCACTTTTAAGCATATTGAGTTTGACACAAATCTCCAAATGGAGGTGGCCAGTGAGCATTCACGTTTGAGCCTCAAGACTCAGTTCTGAAATTGAGGATACCGACTGGGAAGCTGTTATCCTCATGCTGATAAACAAGGATATGAGAAGAGAGGTGATGATTTAGGAAGTGTGTGCAAAGGAAGAGCAGAGAGCTGAAGGAAGAGCTTTCGGGAACCTTAGCATTTAGGGGATGCAGAGACTCTCATTATGGCCGTTGGTTGGGCCGTTTCTCCCTTGAACTGCTATCCCTTGAACTCCCTTGAACTGCTATCACCCAGCCAAACCTGATCAGTCCTTCAGCAGTCGAATTAAAACCTGTCTTCATCGTGAAACCATTTCTGCCACTTTCTCTAGAATTTAGAAAAGGGGCACCTGGGTGGCTCATTGGGTGAAAGCCGCTGCGAAAGCCGCTGCCTTCCACTCAGGTCATGATCTCAGGGTTCTGGAATTGAGCCCCACATCTGGCTCTCTGCCCAGCAGGGAGCCTGCTTCCCTTCCCCTCTCTCTGCCTGCCTCTCTGCCTACTTGTGATCTCTGTCTGTCAAATGAATAAATTAAAAAAAAAACAAAAAACAAAAAAAAAACTTTAGATTTAGAAAAAAAAAAGCACTTATTGTTGATAGCATTTATTTTTAGTCAATCAAATACTACATATAATCCCAGATTTTTGGCTTGATTGACTGGTTCCTGATTGTTGAAAAATACTAATTGTGTGTGTGTGTGTACATTTTTGTATTCTGTCATTTAAATGGGTAGGTGTTCTTAGATAGTCATACTGAGCAACTACTATATGTCGATTAGTTACGTGTTAGATGTTAGAGATCAAGAAGTCTGACATAGTTCCTGATCCTAGGGTACCAGGAACTTAATGTGGAAAATAAGATAGCTGGGTAGATGTTTTAAGAATTCACGATTTCCTTTATTCTCTCCTCCCAGGTATAAATCTGAACTAATCTGTTGCCAAGTTAACCTTATTTGTCCCCCAACCATTAGAGTGACATAAATTCACACATAGAAAAGCAGCAAAAAATCCTAAACAGATTTTTATTCATATTTGAAAATATTTGAAGTTATTCCTGTTATATACAACTTACCATAATTTTTTAATGTCACATTTCCCCACATTATCACAGGTTCTTCAGGAATATTTTTACCTGCTATATAAAAACATGTGGGTGAGTCAGAATTTACTTATTTTCATTGCCAGACATTTCATTTTTTTTATTCTTATAAATAGTGCTTAAATGAACATTCATATTTGTACATTGATGTTTTTATGCATTTAGGATTGTTTCCTTAGGGTTATTTCACAGATACGAAATTACTGGGCAAAAGAGTACAAACATTTCTGAGACTCCTAATAAATACTGGCAATTGCTTTTCAGAAGAAGAAAAGGTTCTTGACTGTATTTGCACTAATATATGCGAGTACTTGCATCATTATCTTTTACTAATTTTGCTAATTTTCTGATTTCATGGGTGGAAAATGTGTCTGGTTTTAATGTGAACCTTTGAGTTTTAATGAAGATAAACATGTTAAAACTAATTGTATTTCTTCTTTTGATGGTCTGTCTTCTTTCTTCCCCCTTTAGTTCTAGTAACTAATTTAGTGAACAGTTGCACGTTCTTACTGTATCTTAATAGGCTTAGATCATGTCCTTAGCTTGTATGCTTTTCACGACAAGGATGTCTAGGTTTTTTAGTCTTGAAACTGTATTTAAATTTTCCCTTCTTCTCGCCGCCCCCTCCTTTTGCAACTGCGGTAAACTACCCATCACATAACATTTGCTGTCTTAACCAGTTTTAAGGGTACAGTTCAGTGGCACTGAATGCATTCACTTCGTTAGGTGACCGTCACCACCACCACCTGACCCTCTTGATCATTTTGATTAGTCCTGTGGCACACCACCACTGGCATCGAAATTTATCGGTGTTGTTTGGAGTGTTCTTACCTTATTCTTACACTTACATTATTATTCTTATTTTGGTCACTATTTCTGTGGTAATTTTGTGGAGATTCGTTGGTTTGTCTAGGCGTAGAAGCACACTGAATGCAATAGCTGAGATTCCAGTGTTTGTTGGCTTTTGGGTTGTTACTAATAATTTAAGGTCCCTCATGGAAAGGTATGGCTTATTAGCATACATGTCAGTTTTCCCTAAGCTTAGTACAGTGTTCTACGGAGACAGTCGCGCATTCGCTACTTCTCACATATCACGCAGGGCCTCATGCAATATCTATATGGTTGGTGGTTCTTTCTCTTGACTGGATATGTCACTCAGAAATTTTTACTCATGAGGGTGGGGGCTGTGTGTCTATCCCTTCATGCTGGCAGAGGGCACAGGGAATACGAAGGCAATGTAGTGGGAGGAGCGTGACTTGTTCAAGGAACAGAAGGGAGGCCAGGGTGGCTGGGCACGAGCAGGCAGGTGGACAGAGATATGAGATGAGAGCTCAGAGGTGAGCTGGGGTCAGATACGGTAGGGTTCTGTGGTAGTTCAGTTCCTATGACCCTGTGACGAGAACTCTAGTGTAGAATCGTAATTGGACATGGGGTGAAGGGGGCAGTACATTCTAATAGATGTTTATAAAGAGCTCACAGGGGCAGCTGGGAGAGAACTGGATTATAGAGGAAAAAGAGTAGAAGTGGGGTGATGTGTTGGAAAGCTGTTTCCGTTACCCGGATGGCACTGTTATGTGGATATTCTCTCTCTTTTTGACTAAATCCACATTGTGACCGTCTGCAGCACAACTGAAGACAACTGGCCAGGTTTCCTCCACAGAAAAGTGAAACTTGCCAGAGCATAGGAGCTTCAGAGTGATGGGGTCATTAATATCATACTGTAACTAAGCTAACTAAGCCCAGGCTAAATATAGTTAACATGTGAGTCTCCAGAACCCACTGTCAACTATCTTTGAACAGCTCTGTGAGGTTAAATGTGCTTTAATTATAAAGGACTTAGTGAATTCAAAAAGATGCTCATATGCCTCTTATATATGAAGAACAGGAAGTACAGTCAATAGTACCGAAATAAAAAGCAAAACATCTGTCAGCTTCTTTTAAATGCAAGCACTGTTTTGTCACCATAATGCTTTTAATTTAATTCCTTCCCAAATCTATTATAACTTGAGGGTATAAATTAAATTTGAGAGCTTTATGCACATTTTTGGCCTTTAATATTTTTGTGTCCCAAGTTAAAGGTTGTGTCACTGCTCTGAGAAGCTGCCTCTGATTCCCTAAGCTTGGGAGAAGTCTCCTCTTCCGTGCTTTGAGTGTACCACCTACCTTCCTCTCTGCCTGGCATTTACTGTGCGGAATCCTAAGGCTCTGAGGACAGAGATCTTGGATCTTGGGGACAGGGAAGGCAAAGGCAGGGGGAAACTGGGGAGTCAAACTAGGAGAGATCTGAGGCAAGTGCGAAACTTCTGTGAAGTCCTGTGAATCTTCTATTTCATGCCACAGTACAGTTTTAATATGAAATAGTATTGTAAATTGCCTAGCATTGAGAACAATTGTCGTTGCAGGGAGCCCTCCTCGTTGTTTCTGCTGTGGCTTCCTCTACTGGGGGCATCCTATTACCTTCTCCGGGGTGAGGAGTTCCAGTTCTATAGTATTTCGTAGACTTTAGATTCATTTTCTTTGTTGACTTTAGGGGATAACATCAGTATGTACATGATTAGGCTTTGTAAGGTTTTAGAAATAATACATTTATTTGGAATGTAAAATGTTGAAAGGAATTCAGGTCCTTAGTTCTCTGAGACAACGTGTACGCTGACTCTTTTCCTTCTTAGACCTGGCTGAGCTTGCTCTTGGGCTCCTTGCTGACTGTGACAGTGCCCTGCTCCAGTGGTCTATTTCTGCTGTTTTTGTTTCCTTTCTTGCTATTTACCTTCCTTCCCTCAAGCTAGGTGTGGGTATATAGGTCATCTCCTTTGTTCTGCTTCTTTCTGTCAACTTCTTGCTGAAGCATTTGCCAGTTCTTGAACTCTACAGTCTGCAGAGGACCCGAGTTCTTATCTTCAACCTTGCGTCTCTTTCCCATTGCCAATGGAGCTGACTAATGGCCTCAGATTTTGTTTGAATTCCTCCTAAGTGCATAGCTTCTATGCATGAGTGCCCTGGTGTTCCTGTCATCGAGGCTCCAGAGCTTAGTCACCTTGGCATCCACTTTCGTATGCCTCCCACACGCTTGTCCCCAAGTCCCCCTGCCTGGACCACAGCAGACACTGGCTTTATCTCTGATTCTCTTATCTCTTATTCTCTGATTCTGGTCTTGCTCCCCCCCCCCCCGCCCTTTTTGCCTCCCATCCTTATTATCACCACCACAGCCCAGGTGACTACTGCTTCTTTGAACTATTGTGGGAGTCACCATGTGGATGGACCACCCAGCATCCAAGCCTACTTTCCTCCTTCCCAGTCATGCAGTTAGTCTCATTCAGATATTCCCTCTCAGTTCAGAAATCTTTAGTGGCTTCCTCTTGTTCTAGCCAATTACTGACTCATACTTTTAATAATAATATTTCAACATAGCCCCTTGCTCTTTCTTCCATAGCCTCTTTGCCTAGAATTCCCACTTCATTTTTCCCCCTGAAACTTACCTGTCCTTGGGCCACATTTTAAGTTCTGCCTGAGTAGACGTGATCTGCTTTTGGAAACTCAAAAGACTTTTTTTTTTTTTTTTTTTTTGGTGGCAGTTTTTTGCTCCCACCCATGCCCTACGTTAAACATTTCTTCGGGTCAGCAGGGCCAGAGTGGTTATAAGGAAGGGCTCTGGAGTTGCACTGCTTGAATTCACATCCCAGTTCCATCTGTTACGGCTCCTGCACTTTGAGCTGATTCCCTGACCTCTCTGAGCCTCATTTTTCCCATTTATGAATTGTGAGCAGTAATAGTAACCAGCTCCCGGGGCTGCTGTAAGGAATAAGTAAGTTAATACATGTTTAACACAGTGCCCAGTACTGTATAGATATTTGCTGTTATCATTACATGTTAAGAAAATGTTTATCCTATGCCATAAGCTTCTTAAAGGAGGAAAATTCTTGATTTCTCACTTGGAATGCCTACAGAATCTCTCATGGTACCTTATGTTTAGTAGACATTCAGGAATCATTTATTGAGTGAAATTGAAATTTATTGAGAAATCCAGTTGTCTAATAACAGCTACTTTTGGTTTTGAAATAAGGCTGTTCGAACTTGTACAGAGAGGTTTCAGCAGCCATAAAGTGAGGTCACAGAGTTTTTCCAGGATAATTTAATAGCAGAGTATACGGTTTCCTTGTTTAATTATATGGTTTGGGAAAAAAAAAACCAACTATGTAGTTTTAAAATATATATTTTAAACAAAATTATATGAAGATGATGAAATAGCAAAACTTTGAACACTTAAATACTTAAAACATAAGCTCTGGTGTTTTAAATTAAAAAAAAAACCTTACAAAATTAAAAAAAAAACCCCCACAAAACTGAAGAATTATATTGGGCAACAGTTTGCATGCAATAGAGACAACCTTCCAAGTGAAAGCCTCCCAGAGTAGAATCAGTTATGTGTAGTTTTCTTTCAAGAGTACTGGTTTTGGTCTCCATTCTGGGATTTTTAACTTATATTTACATTTGGCTTTTATAGCATAATATTGAATAGGGTTTTGGAGTAACTTCTTGGATTGAATAAGAGATGTCTAGGACTAATGTTTGCTCTTGGTCTTGTATGTTAAATTTTAATACATTGGAATTGTGGTAATGACGTTTTAAGCTTAAATATTTAACATTCCATCAGGTAGTTTAATTTATATGGTTTTAAAGAAATGGTAAACATTATCTTTTAAGTAGACGTTTAATTTAGTTTTATCAAACTGCTTGAGACTTTTAATAGGCACTTAAACATAGCTCTAAAATTAGACCACAGGTGAAATGTACAATGATGTTTGCTTTTGATGGGGAAAAAGGCAAGAAATATCCATTAAATATGGGCTTAACTTTTCTGGCTTCACAAGGAGAAAAGTGAAATCTTTACCAATAAACAGAAGCCTGGCTAATTGCCCTAAGAAAGTAAAAGTATTTTTCAGACTTTAATATTTTATTCTATTTGGTGATATCAAGTGAAGTAGTATTTTCTTCTGTAGGCTTACAGGGACTTTGAAGCATTGGACAAAGAACTGCTAGAAGTTCAAGTTCCCACTGAGTAATTATTGCTTGTAATAAAGTCTTAGGAAGATTACCTTGCATACTTAACAAAGAGTTAAGAATGAAATTTCCATCTTTTTATGTAAATATACTCTGTTTAATTAATGTCTCCTGATTTTGTTGTGAATTTATTTAAAATATTAAGGTATTCTAAGTATTGCTAGTCAAAATAAAATATGTTCAAGGATCTATAAAATTAGGTTTTGTAATGGATCAGTGTTTAAGTAAAAGGAGGAAAGGTATCAAGTAATTGTAATGAAATATTCACCAGCTGTAGAATGTCCTGCTCATCCACTTGCCAAGTCTTACCTTTGTTACTGTTTCATTTGTCTTTATAACCTTAGGGTAGAAACACTGGGAGATGGTGCCGTAAACATCTCTGTTCTCTCTGCTTTAGAGTTGAAAATACTGGAAGGTTTTTATATTCTGGGTCACACACCCCTCCTCTCCCCAGCCCCCAATTTGAAGAAAATTCTTGGGCAAGTAGAGGATTTACAAATTTATTAGCAATGGTAATATGATAATTCAAGTTTTCCTATGTATGGCATCCTTCAGTTGTGGTGGAAATAATTTATTTTCCTTTCTCTTCTGCCATGTTAAACTTTAATTTAGGTTTGTACATTCCAAAAGAGAGCCCCAGCAGATTACTAGAGATTTTGTGTTTAACTAGATCACCTTTCTGCCCTCTGCTGTTTTCTGTGTACTTGAGGGTATCTGCCTGGGAATATTAGAAACTATCAAGAGGAATAGAATTGCTGAAACAGCAACCTTCATAATTATATAAAGAGTTGAAAATTGTTGATTGTAGATATGTCTATGCTATGTCAATCTTGTCCATATATTAATGTTCAAACTTCATTATGTTCCATATGCACATATTAGTTTGTCTGTAATGATTGATGACTATAGGTTTTGGCTCCAGCCAGGCTTATATCAAGTAACTTGGTCTCACCCAAATTTACTCTTTGTTTCTTAATTTCTTATGGCTATTATCAATTGCAGTGATCAACTGAAGATTCTGTGTGTGTATGTGTGTGTGTGTGTGTGTGTGTGTGTGTGTGTGTTTGTGTGCTTAGTGCTATGGGAATACAAGGAAAGTTTGTTGCAGTCCTTATTTTTTAAGATTTTATTTTATTTATTTATTTGACAGAGAGATCATAAGTAGGCAGAGAGGCAGTCAGAGAGAGAAGGGGAAGCAGGCTCCCTGCTGAGCATATAGCCTGATGCGGGGCTTGATTCCAGGACCCTGAGATCATGACCTGAGCTGAAGGCATAGACTTATTCCACTGAGCCACCCAGGTGCCCCATGTTGCGGTCATTATTTAAAATAGCTTTCGGTTTTGTTTTGAAGAAAATATATGCATGCAAAATAGTTACAAAAAAGTGAATCCTTAAGGATAAGTTCACAGGCATGGTCTACACATGGAGGATGAGATAAATGGATTCACAGCAACAGGGTTGGACTTAGTGAATTAGTAAGGACTCCGGAGGTAGGCACCCTGGATTTGAATCCTTGTTCTCCCACTTACTAGCTCTGTGAACTTGATCAAGTAACTCCATTTCTGCCTGTTTCTTCAAATGTCAAATGCAGACACTATTATAACTTACCTACTGGGGTTGTTGACTTGTGGCCTTTCTTAACTGGGGTTTCTTGAGAAAACTCAGCCCTAATGACGTAAGGCATCTATTTTAAGTAATGACTTCTCTTTTGTGCGTCTGGAATGGCAGTAGTTATGAACCATCCTTGGGAGATTTGTGAAAACAGCCACTAAGATAATTTTCTGTCTGCAGTGGTTCCAGTTAAGAACCCTGACTGAGGACTGAATGAGTTAACATATAATAAATCATGTGGGGCAGGGCTTGCAAAGTGTTAGCTGTTTATTGTTGGTTTCTGAACGAGAGTGGTAAACAGTTTTTCAGGCTGGGAGAAGTTAAACTTTATTTGAGAGAGTTTTCCATCTCAAACAGGTATATAGTTACTTTGTATCTCTAGGACCAAAATGGGACCTGGAATATCTGCAACTTAGTCATGAATCAGAAAAGCACGGAACATTTGAAAGTAATGGTTCTACATAAACAACAACAACAACAACAACAAAACAAAAAACCCAGAAAACAAAAGAACCTTCTTATATCTGTATCAAAGTCATACAAATTTACAACTATATTGAGACAATGAAAGAGACATAACAATTCTTAGTGAGCAAGAGATGGCGAATGGACATTTACCATGTACCAAAAAGGTAAATTGACACATCTTTCTTTTTATGGTTACAGTTTTGTGTAGCTGTTGCCTCTAAAGGCAAGCTGGAGAGAGACATTTACTTCATTTGGTCTATAGTGCCATACAGTTTTAGGTAGGTGACGTACTAAAACTTGGCTGCTGAGTATAAAGATCATTGGTAATATTGGGAGAGAGCCATTTCAGTGGAGTGTCACCCCCCAATGCATGTGTTAGTACTCGTTCTCTCTCACAGTTTCAGGATGTATTTGTAAATGTATATGCCTTTGATACAGTTTATACGCTTATCAAGGAGTTGTTTGTTATTGTTTTTACTACAGTAGACTCCTGAATCGTCCTCTTGCATTTAGAGTTCCTATTATCCAGCATATCATGTGGGTGATTATTTTCTGTCATCTGTTCCACTTGACTCCTGCTAGTACACTCACCCCTTCCCCAGCTCAGCCTCTGGGACCAAGTCACACTATAGGGAGGATTTATAGGGTTCCATTTCAATATTGCGGGATTCAGCAGGAGAGACAGTGCAAATCTGACAATTGTTCAGTATTTGTAATTGGTATACTGTTTTGTTCCAATCATTGGTTCCCCTCCTCACACTCTGATTCAGGAGCCTAGAACATGCTATTTCTCTTTGCGGAGTGCTTGCTTTGATAAGTCTAAGCCTTGTTAAGTCCCTGGGACTCAGAGACTGAGTCTTTCTGATGTGTGCCATTGACAGTGCCCTATTGGGGCAGCTGCTAATGTATGGTGACATTTCCTGATATCAACCACTTGCCCAGTTGTTCCCTGTTGCCTCTCAGGGTTTTATCTGTTTTTCTTTACCCACTAAATTTTCCATACCACCTACTGTTGGTTCACCACCTTCCAGTTTCTAATTCCAAATCCCTCTCTGTTCTATTGCACCTCAGAAACCTCTGGCAGTGCCCAAAAAATGACAGTGGCTGAGAGTAAAATGTTCTTTATAAAATGTCCGCAGTGAAGGAAGGAGCCAGCCGAGTGGATACCATTAACTGTATGAGATACAGCAAATCCATGGGAAAAATTTGACAAAGTTTTAGCATTAAGAACCCAGATGGAAGACTTTTTTCTTTCTTTTGCTTGAGATTATAATTTAGAAATTTTTAAGATGGGCCATTGGGAAGAGTGAAGGAATTTAATTGATTGGCTCTATCATCTCTGAAATTTAGATAGAGATGTGACTTGTTGATAGTGAGATAAATTATAGCGGCTCTAAGAGAATGAAAAAATATATATATAGTGGTTTATGTGTGGAATGGATATGTCGTCAACCAAGAATGAACATAAGGATTGTTGAATAGCTATGGAATAAGTCTGATTATGTCTGGCTTCTGTAACATTTGGGAGCCCAGAAGCAGACTGGCTAATAATTAGTTAAGTGCATATATGGGATTTTTAAAGGATATATTCCAGAAGAGGTTAAAGATAGCTTACAAAAATATATACATTGAGACGAAATAAAATTAAAGATATATTGTGGCAAAGGAGAGAGGTTGAGAAGGGTAAGATGGAGCCCAGAATGAGAATAATACCCAGACTCTACTAAGGAAGTCTAGAAGTGGGCCATAAATTCACTGAGAGCTTTCTAGCAGCCAGTGTAGAGATGGAAATAGTAATTGCAGATTCTAGCCCTGTAAGACCTAAAACAAATGAGTTAATTAGGCAAAGTGCAAGGATTGTTGGCACTGTGAAAATATTTGCCTGAGGTCTTTTCTGTGAATTTATAAACTTAATGAAAATGGAGAACATGCTTTGGGTCAGCAGAAATAGCCCTAGGAAAAATCAGTCTTGACTATAAGAAAAATAAGTTAATAATGGTGCTTCATTTTTTTAGGTGTTGGGAATCTATAGATGTTATTATGTGGGCAGAATTAGACTGGATTAAAACAGAGTAAAAACTACCCTGTGAACAGTGAAAACACATGACTATAGTTTGTCATTCAGGCACTATTTTATAGGAAATATTTATAAATTTTAGATATTTCAGAATCATCAAGGCAGTCTAGAGATATATTCCCACTTACCTGGGTTTATCTGGGTCTATTCAAATTTAGATCATCAAAGCATTCTCTGATATCAGGTGTTTTCAGCAGGAACAATTGAACAATTCTTTCAAATTTCAATTTTCTCTGAAAAAATTCTGAAAGAATCTGGTTTCTAGCACATTATCTAATATCAACCAAACCAAATGCTTTCATGAGCCTAAGAACTCAGGGTAGTGTGACTAAGGGAATTGATAGGAAGTGGTATAGGAGTGAGCAGAACTGTATGTCTGAAGGCCAAGATTGATTGTGTATTTCCAGTGAGGGAGAGAACAGTTAGCTAAATTTTTATATATAGGTTTTCATCTCAAAACTAATTAAGGGATTTTTACCTTGTCTATAGTCTTTACTTAATAAAAAAAGAAAATTTATATTTCTTTAAATTGACTTAGAGTAAGAAGGATTAGAAAATATTCTTTCATGCATTAAATGCATTAATCAAGAAGCTCTTGTTTAATTAGTGTGAGGATGGATTACTTAACAGAAATATTGCACAAACAAATTGCTAATTATTCTGTCAGATATTGGCCAACCATGAAGACTAATAATGATCAAGTATCAAAAGGTTGAGCAAATCTATGAATTGTTTGTTTGATTTGAGCAAATGGCTGAACTGAACATTTGCTGAGAGAGGTACTTGAGGTATAAATATGGTGAAATCATGGCCCCTGCTGTCAGGATCTACTAGGGGATTATCTAGTCTATAGGGAAGTAAGCCAATTACACTACAGTGTGGTAATTTCTTTGATAAGTGCTTATTTTATGTGAAAGTAGTCAATTGGGAGTTGGGGAATAACCCTTATAGAGGATGAGACATTTAGTTGAATCTTTGAGGGAAGTTACTCACTTGGAAAAGTATTTCCCAGTTAGAGGTACAGAGCTCTTAAACAATATAGATCTTTGAAGTAGAAGAGTATGCAATATGTAATTGGAGGAGAGACAGGGAATGAATGACAGGTGATGAGACCAGAGGTAGGAAGGACAAAACAGGACTTTTTTTGTGCTAGGATAAGGTACTTCACTTTATCTGAAAAGCCATATGGAGACATGGAAGGATTTTGAGCAGAAAAATTGATTAGATGTGCATTTTGGAAGGACGGATCTGGCAGCAATTCAGTGAACAGGTTAATGGGGAACAATATTGTTGGCAACTAGATTACCTGGGACAC
Organism: Mustela putorius furo; assembly: GCF_011764305.1. Classification (NCBI taxonomy): domain Eukaryota; kingdom Metazoa; phylum Chordata; class Mammalia; order Carnivora; family Mustelidae; genus Mustela; species Mustela putorius. The sequence continues at coordinate 11,136,128 of NW_025421305.1, read as the reverse complement.
TGTTGTAATTAGCAGGTAAGAAGCGACAGACCTGAATTAAGGCAGGAACAGTGGCAAGGAAAAGGAGGAGGAGAGAGTCACACTCTGAAATGGAGGCAGAACCTGCTTTGACTCATTGCCATATGGGATGTGAGAAGCGATGGAAAAAATGGGATTGAGTGTAGTTTTGGCTCTCTAATTCAGGTCACAGGTTTTGTTTTGTTTTGATTTTAAATTGAGGTGGAATTCATTTTAACATAAACAGACATAAATTACCCATTTTAACGGGTCCAATTCAGTGGTATTTAGTACATTCACAGTGTTGTGTAACCACCACTTTTATCACATTCCAAAACATTTTCATCACTCCAAAAGAAAACTCCATACCCATTATGCAGTAACTGCTCATTTGGCCTTGCCCCAGCCCCTGGCAACCACCAATCTGCTTTCTGTTTCTCTGGATTTACCTATTCTGAGTATTTCCTGCACGTGGCAGCGTACTACATGTAACCTCTTTAGCCTGACTTCTTGTACTTAGCATAACGATTTCCAGCTTGCTTCATGTATACTGCTGAATAATGTTCCATGCGTGTGTATTGAGTACATTTTGCTAATTCATCTGTTAAGGGACATTTGAGTTGTTTCTACCTTTCCTGACGAGTGCTGCTATGAATTATTTGGGTACAAACATTTGTTTGAGTTACCGGTTTCTGTGCTTTTGGACTCATATGTAAGAGTGGAATTGCTGGATCATATGGCAATTCCATGTTTGATGTTTCTGAGAACCCACCAAACTATGCTCCCCAGAGGCTGTACCGTTTTACATTCCCGCCAGCAATGTAGGAGTTCTGATTTCTCCACACCCTTACCAATACTTGTTTTCTGTGTTTTTAATTATAGCCATCCTACTGGGTATGAGGTGGTAGCTTATTGTGGTTTTGATTTGTATTTCCCTAATGCTTAATGATTAATGATGTTAAGCATCTCTGATGTGCTTTGTTAGCTATTTGTGAATTTTTTTTTTTTAAGATTTTGTTTGTTTATTTGAGAGCAAGGAGAGAGCACAAGCAGTGGTGGGGGACAGAGGGAAAAGGAGAAGCAGACTCCCCACTGAGCAGGGAGACTGATGTGGGGCTGAGATCATGACCTGAGCTGAAGGCTGACTCCGAACCGACTGAACCACTCAGGTGCCCCTATTTGTGTATCTTCTTCTTCTTCTTTTTTTTTTTTTAAAGATTTTATTTATTTGACAGAGAGAGATCACAAGTAGGCAAAGAGGCAGGCAGAGAGAGAGAGAGAGAGAGAGAGAGAGGAGGAAGCAGGCTCCCTGCTGAGCAGAGAGCCTGATGCGGGACTTGATCCCAGAACCCTGAGATCATGACCTGAGCTGAAGGCAGAGGTGTAACCCACTGAGCCACCCAGGCGCCCCTTGTGTATCTTCTTAATTCCGCTTTTAGGTATATACCCCAAGGGCCCATAAGCTATATCCTAGACCATTATCAGATACATGTTTTGCAAATATTTTCCTCCATCTGTAGGTTCCCTTTTCATTTTCTTGATAATGCCCTTAGATTCATAAAATTTTTAATTTTGATGAAGTCCAGTTTATGTCTTCTTCTGTTGCTTATGCTTTTGGGGTTGTGTCTGTGAAACTCCAAGGTCATGAAAATTTACTTTGTGTTTTGCTCTAAGGATTTTGTAGTTTTGGCTCTTCTGTCTTAATCGTTGGTCTCTTGTGAGTTTGTATATGGTGCGAGGAGGAGTCTACATCCTTCTTTTGCATGTGGATGTCCAGTGGTTCCAACACCGTTTGTTGAAGGGACTACTCTTTTTCTCTTGAATGGTCTTGGCACCCCTCTCTGAAATCAACTGGCCATAGTTGTATGGGCTTATTTTGGGATCTTTGCCCTTGGTGATCTCTGAAGCATCTGTTTCTTTAGCTTGTGGTCAGCTAGTATTTTGGCAGAGGTTTCCTTGAATACCTGGAGCTCCCTACCCCACCTCCCCCTTGCCCCAGACAACCCCAGTTTTCTCAGTCTTTGCATATCGACTCTGTTGGGACACTCCTTCATGCTTAGCAAGGCTATTTACATGCTCCCTTAACTTTCTCTTCCTGCTTGTACTGAGTCTCTAGTCAGTCAGGGGTCAAAATTTAGGGTCTTCTTACATCCTGCGCTGGGCATACACTTTGGCATTCTGAATTCCCCGGTTTATATGATAGCTTTTTAATTTATTAATTTTCCAAAGAATCTCTCTCTCCAGTTTTCTGCATATCTCTACCTTCAGAGGACAGTGGGGGATTCATTTGCCTTTTGGTGTTCTCGAGGCATGACCCGTGCTTAGACACTTCTCCCACACTGAGAGGTCTGAGTCAGGTGAAGGAAAGGCAAGCACCTTATCAGTCCTTCAGGTTGTGAGAAAGTTGGTAAGTCACTTGATGAATTACCACAAAATAATGGATATGTAACCTTCAACCAGATTTTTAAAAAAACAAGAGCATTCCTAGCATTCTAGAATCCCCTCTCAAACTACCTCCTAATTACTACTCTCATTCCTTTCCCTAAAGGTACCTTATTCTACAGACTTATAACAATATCACTTTTGTTCATTCTGAACTTTGTATAAATGAAAATATATATTTTATGTTCTTTTTTTTTCTTTTGCTCAGTATTTTTGAGATTTATTCATGTTGAGTTTAATAGGAGTTTGTTCGGTTTCATAGCTATATAGTATTTCACTGTAGAACATTATATTTTTCTACTGATAGACATTTGGGTTGTTTCCACTTTGGAGACTCTTATGAATAATGCAGCTGTGACTATTCTTGTGTAAGTCTTTTGATGCACATATGTTTGCATTTCTGTTGAGTATATTCCTAGAAATAAGACTGCTTTAAAAAAAAAAAAAAGATTGCTGGTTGGTTTGTGTCTGTTCATCTTTAGTAGATATTCCCACAGCCCACCCAACACTGAGATTTATTTATTTATTTTTGTAAGAGAGGGAAAAGGAGGAGATGAGCAGAGGGAGAGGGAGAGAGAGAACTTAAGCACGTTCCACATCCAGTCCTGGATCATGACCTGAGTGGAAATCAAGAGCTGGACGTTTAACTGACTGAGCCACCCAGACACCCCACCCATCACTTAGATGTTTAAACCCACTTGTCAGTCTTTCTAATTTTAGCCATCTTGGTAGATGTGTAGTATACCTCATTGTGGTTTTATATTGCATTTCCCTTATTACTATGGAGATTGAACATAGATAGGTTATTTGGATGTATTATTTTGTAAAATGCTTGTTCATGTTTCTTACCCACTTTTCTATTGGGTTGATCTTTTCTTATTGGTTTTAGGAGTTCTTTAAATGTTCCTGAAATGAGCTCTTTGATATGTTACAAATATCCCCTCTCACAGTGTGATTATCTTTCCATTCTTTTATTCATCTCTTTTAATGAACATAAATTCCAATTTTGATGTAGTTTAGCTTGTTAATCTTTTCTTTATAGTTAATGCTTTTGTGTCTTGTTTAAGAAATTTTTGCCCAGGGCGCCTGGGTGGCTCAGTGGGTTAAGCCGCTGCCTTCGGCTCAGGTCATGATCTCAGGGTCCTGGGATCGAGTCGCGCGTCGGGCTCTCTGCTCGGCAGGGAGCCTGCTTCCTTCTCTCTCTCTCTCTGCCTGCCTCTCAGTGTACTTGTAATTTCTCTCTGTCAAATAAATAAATAAAATCTTTAAAAAAAAAAAAAGAAATTTTTGCCCATTCCCAAGATACTCCTGTTATTTTTTAGAAATTGTTTTACCTTTCACATTTAGAGCTACAGTCCATCTGATTTGATTTTTTTTCTATGGTATAAAATAGGGATCAGGAGTAATTTTTTTCCCTGAAGGGGCAGTTAATGGCTTAGCATAATATTTGAGAAGACCATCCTGTCTCTTGTTTGTAGTGCTGAAGAATTTTTTTGTTGTTAGGATCTCATTGACATATAATGTTATTTTAATTTTTAGGTGTATAACATAATGATTTGACCTATGTATATAGTACAAAATAATCACTATAATAAGTCTAGTTAACAGCCATCACCACATATAATTGCAGTGTTTTTTCCTATGATGAGAACTTCTGCAATTTACTCTCTTAGAAAATTGTCAAATATACAATATTATTAACTACAGTTATCATGCTGTACATTATATCCCCAGGACTTATTTATTTTATAACTAGAAGTTTATACTTTTTGACCCCCTTCATCCATCTAATGCTTCCTTTTCTCCTTGCCAGCCTCTGGTTACCACTAATTTTTTTTTTTTTTAATCTATCAGTTTAGTTGTTTTTATTTCATTTTTTTTTGTTAGATTACACATTAAGTGAGAGCATGTGGCATCTGTTTTTATCTCTTTGGCTTATTTCACTTAGCATAATGACTGCAAGTTTTATTCATGTTATTGCAGTTAGCAGAATTTCCTTTCTTTTTTTAAATGGCTGAGTGTGTGTGTGAGTGTGTGTGTGTGTGTGTGTGCGTGTGTGTGTGTATGAAAACAAATCACATTTTCTTTACCTGTTTATCCACCAACAGATGCATAGATAGGTTCCTTCCATATTTTGGCTGTCATGAATAATGCTGTAATGAACATGGAAGTGCAGATATCTTTTCAAGTTGATATTTCCATTTTCTTCAGATAAATAGCCAGCAATGAAATTGATGGATCATAAGGTAGTTTTAGTTTTAATTTTTTGAGGAACCTCCATACTGCTTTCCATATTGGCTGTATTGGTTTACATTTCTACCAACAGTACACAAAGATTCCCTTTCTCTACATCCTGAACAACACTTGCTCTTTCTTGTCTTTTCTTGTCTTTTTGATAATAGCCATTCTTACATGTGTGAGGTGATATCTCATTGTGCTTTTGATTGAATTTTCATGGTCATTAGTAATGTTGAGCATCTTTTCATGTACTTGTGGGCCATCTGTATGTCTTTAAAAAATGTTTAGATCCTCTGCCCATTTTTTGATTGGATCATTTGTGTTTTTGCTCTTGAGTAGTATGAGTTCTTTATATATTTTGGAAGTTAACCCCTTGTCACATACATGATTTGCAAATATTTTTTTCCATTCTGTATGTTGTCTTTTCATTTTCTTGATCAAGGTTTCCTTTGTGGTTTGCTGTAGTCCCACTTGTGATTATTGTTTTCGATGCTCTTGCTTCTGGTGTCAAATCCAGAAGATCATCACCAAGACCAGCATTAAGGAGTTTACTGCCTGTGTTATCTTCCTGGAGTTTCATAGTTTCAGGTTTTAAATTCAAGTCTAATCCGTTTTGAGTTACTTTTTGTGTCTGGTTTAAACTAGTAGTCCAGTTTCATTCTTTTGCATGTACCTGTCCAGTTTTCCGAATCCAGAGACTGTCCTTTTCCCATTGTATATTATTGGCTCCTTTGTTGTAAATTAATTGACCATACATGCATGGTTCATTTCTGGGAGTCTCTGTTTTTTTATTTGCCATTTTTTTTTTTAAAGATTTTATTTATTTATTTGACAGAGAGAGATCACAAGTAGGCAGAGGGGCAGGCAGAGAGAGAGAGAGAGAGGAGGAAGCAGGCTCTCTGCTGAGCAGAGAGCCCGATGCAGGTCTCGATCCCAGGACCCTGGGATCATGACCTGAGCTGAAGGCCGAGGCTTTAACCCACTGAGCCACTCAGGCGCCCCAACCATTTTTGTTATTTTTATTTAAATTTTAAAAAATCCGAGTGTAGTTTACACACAATATTATAGTAGTTTCAGGTGTATAACAGAGTGATTTCACAAGTTTATACATTATGCTATGCTCACCACAAGTGTAGCCACCACCTGTCACCATACAATGCTATTACATTATCATTGACTGTATTCCTACACTGTGCCTTTCATTCCCATGATTCATTCTATAATGGAAGCCTATGTCTCCCATTCCCTTTCACCCATTTCGGCTCTTTGTTCTGTTCCACTGATCTGTATATCTCATTTTATGCCAATATCATATGTTGCAATTTACTCACTATAATTGTTTTGATCACTATAGCTTTATAATAGAGTTTGAAATCAGGAAGCATATTGTTTTTTCCACCTTTTTTGTTCTCAAGAGTGCTTTAGCTATTCTGGGTCTTTTGTGGTTCCATAAAAATTTTAGGACTTTTGTTCTATTTCAGTGAGAAAAATGTCATTGTAATTTTGATAGATATTGCATTGAATCTATAGATTGCTTTGGGTAGTATGGCATTTTAACAATAATTTTTCTAATCCCTGGGCCTGATTATCTGCCCATTTATTTGTGTTGTCTTCAGTTTCTTTCATCAGTGTCTTATAGTTTTAAGTGTACAGGTCTTTGACCTCCTGGTTAAATTTATTCCTAGGTATTTTTTCTTTTTGATGTATATGTATTTTTCTCTTTTTGATAGTTTGTTATTTTGTATAGAAATTTAACAGATTTTCATAGATTGATTTTATATTTTCCAACTTCACTGAATTTGTTGATTAATTCTGACAGTTTTTTAATGTCCCCTTTAGGATTTTCTGTATAAAATATAATGTCATCTAAAATGGTGATAATTTTACTTCTTCCTTTTTTTTTTTAAAAAAAAGATTTTATTTATTTTACAGAGAGAGAGATCACAAGTAGGCAGAGAGGCAGGCAGAGAGAGAGGGGGAAGCGGGCTACCTGCCAAACAGAGAGCCCAATGTAGGGCTTGACCCCAGGACCCGGACATCGTGACCTGAGCTGAAGGCAGAGGCTTAACCCACTGAGCCACCCAGGCGCCCCTACTTCTTCCTTTCTTATTTGGAAAAGCTCTCAGTTTTTCTTTGTTGAGTGATGTTAGCTGTGGGCCTTTAATATTCTGAGGTATGTTCTTTTGATACCCACTTTGTTGAGAGTTTTTAATCATAAATGGGTGTTGAGTCTTGTCAATGCTTTTTCTGCATCTATGGATATAACATAGTTTTTATGCTTTATTTTATTAAATGTGGTGTATCACTTTGATTTGTGGATATCAACCATCCAGGCATCCCTAGAATAAATCCTGCTTGATCATAGTGTATAATCCTTTTAATGTATTTTTGGGGTGCCTGAGTGGCTCAGTCAAAGTCTCTGCCTTTGGCTCAGGTCATGCATGATCCCAGGGTCCTGGGATTGAGCCCCACGTTGGGCTCCTTGCTCAGTGGGGACTCTGATTCTCCCTTTCCCTCTGCTGCCCACTCGTGCTCTCCCTCTTTTATTTTTTAAATAAATAAATAAATAATTTATTTATTTTTTTAAAAATGTTTTATTTATTTATTTGACAGCACAAGCAGGGAGAGTGACAGGCAGAGGGAGAGGTATCTCTGCTCAGCAGAGAGCCTGATATGGGACTCTAACCCAGGACCCTGGAATCATGGCCTGAACCACTCAGGCACCCTAAATAAAATTAAAAAAAGAAAAAGAAAATTATGTTTTCTACATGTTGATATGTTTAGAATTATTAGCCACCTTGCTAAAACTTGTTACTGAGTCTAAAATTCTCTTTATATTGTGGATCATTTGGCTAAGCGTCCTGCTCTTGTTTCAGCTCAGGTCGTGATCTCAGGGTCCTCAGATAGAGCCCTGTGGCGGCTCTATGCTAAGATTGGGAGTTTGCTCTCTCCATCTCCTTCCCTCCCTCCACTTGTGTGCACTTTCTCTAAATAAATAAAATCTTCAAACTTTTCTGTATATTGTTTTTCTGTGTAGGCAATCATATTATCTGGGATTAATAATAGCTTTCTTTCTTCCTTTCTAGTCAATATTTATTTTGTCTATGTTTTTGTTTAGTAGAAACATGAGCAACATGTAATTTTAAATTTTTGAGTCATATTAAATATAAAGATACAAGTGAAGCTGATTTTAATAATACACTTTATTTTATTTGACCCAATATTGTTATTTCAGCATGTTTATCAGTATAAAAATTATTAATGAGATATTTTACCTTTTTTTACTTTTTTTGGTACTAAGTCTTCACAGGCTGGTATGCATTTCTCATTTACAGTACATGTCAATTTGTACTAGTCATATTTCAAGTGCTCGTGGCCACCTGTGGCTAGTGGCCACCGAATTAGACAATGCAGGACTAGAATTTCCAGGAGGATGCTAATACTGGGTGTATTTATCTTGTTCCTAATTTGAAACATGCTTCTGACATTTCACCACTAAGAAGGCTGTGTTCTCTAGGTTTTGGCAGATGTCTTTCATGGGAGAAGAGAAATTTTGTATTTTTAGTTTACTAAGTTTCATGATTAGTAATTTATATTGAATTTTGTTAAACATTTTTAAAATATTTCTTGAGTTGATTTTTTTTCCTTTTAATCTGTTAAGACGATAAGTAAAATGTAAAGATTTTCTGATGGTAAACCACTCTTATATTTCTAGGATAACTTAAGGTGGTTGTGATGCTTTTTTATTTATAACTAGATTTATTTTATTTTTGTCGGTTTGCTTTTATGGATTCTTGCACTGTTCATAAAAGACCATGAGAGAATTTGTCTTTCGGACTGTATTTATACGTATATCTCTATGTCCCTATCTATCTATATAAGATCTCTATAAGCATTTTTATGAGAGTGTTATCTTCTGTTTCTTGGCTGTTAGGTAGAACTTTACATGTAAAACCTAGATCTGGTGTTTCTAAGTGTTGCCTTACGGTTAATAGTATTCTATTTTAATTTTTTTCTGTATTTATGATCTCCCTTTCTGGATATTGTTTATATTGCATCCCATTGTCTTCATTAATCTTTTCAGAGTTCTACCTATTTTATTTTTCTTTTCAAAGAGTCAAATTTAGCTTTGAGTTTTTTTTTCTCGTTTTGAATTTCATTAACTTTTGCTTTTACATTTATTATCTCCTTCTCTTTGCATTTGTAGGTTTATTCTAGTTCCAATCTTGTCATATTAAGTTGAAATTTTAGCTCACCGATTTTCAGATTTTCTTCTGTAATGTTGTAAACATTTAAGGCTCTAAAATTCCTTCCACGTTATTACTTTGGCAGCATGTCTTACAAGTCTGCATTTTCTTTTCATTTTATGTGTTTTAAGTTTCCATTTTGATTTTGTTTTTGACCCACAAATTATTTGAATGTGTCTTTTGAAGTCATCAAATATAGGTGTTTTTACATTTTATCATTTTTGAGTGAATTCTACATTAATGAATTGCATAGTGATCTGCTAACTTGGTTATGATACTGATTCTTGGAAATTGATTTACTCTTCTTTTATGGTTTGGCACATGAACACTTTAGTTGTTTCATGTATGATTGTAGAGCATGTCTGTTCTTTTAACTTTAAAGTTGAGTATTGTCTTCATGTCCATTAAGGTTTTAAATTTGTTTAGATCAATAGTATCTAACTAATTTTATTGGCTTGACCCAACCATATTAGAGAAAGGTGATTAACACTTTCTCCCTTATAGTTCTATCAAAATTTGCTGTATTTATTTATATGTATTAAGTGCATACAAGTTTAGAATTGCTGGTGTATTGAAGCTGTTAGGTCGTGACTCTCTTTGACCCTAGCAATGCCTTTTACCTAGTTCTCTTTTGTCTTATTTTAACAAGGTTATTCTACCTATCTTCAGTTGGTATTGCTACTATCTTTTTTCCCATTTTCTGTCTTTTAGCATTTTCATTTCCTTTTCTTTTAGGATGTCTCTTATAAATAATGTATAGCAGGATTTGTGTCAGAGGAGGGACATTCCTGTTTTATCCCCTTTTCTTATTTGGGACCTATATATTCTTCTTGTGTTCTTTTAATCAACTTAACAAAATTTAAGGTTAATCAATATCTTAAAATCATCATTTCTAGAAAAGGTACAAAATCCTTACCATATTTTATTTTTTAAAAAGATACTCATTCATTCATTCATTCATGAGAGGCAGAGGAAGAATCAGGCTACCTGCAGAGCCTGTCGGACTTGAACCCAGGACCCCGGAATCATGACCCAAGCCAAAGGCAGACACTCAATCAACTGAGCCACCCAGACACCCTCCTTACCACATTTTAACGCTAACTGCCACCTTCCCCACTCCCCATGATTTACATATTGTTGTCCATAATTTTAACTTCATTTTAAAATAATTCACAAATTTGACATTATTTTCTATAGACAATGTTTAGCTTTAATTACATATTTATCTACTTCTTTATTTACTCTTCTTTCTTATAGCTCAGACCGTCTGAATGGAACATTTTTCTTTTTCCTAAAGAATGCTTTTTGGAAGTTCCATTGATGAATGTTAAATGGTGGTTAACTTATTTTCTGCTTTTCTGAACTTGCCTTTATTTTACTCTAGTTCTTGAAATGTCTGGATACCCAATTACAGGTTGAAAGTTATCCTGGTCATCGTTTTTTTCCTGCAAAAGCAGAATATTTTTGAAATGTCTTTCTAGTGAAAAACATAATCAGGATTCTAATATTTATTATGTGCAGGCTTAATGAAAATAATCTTACTAAGAAGTCTCTTAACATTGTACAAAATTTATATTAGGTTACTGGTAGAATTGCTATACATTTAAAAGTGGAAATATGATTAGATGAACTTACCATACATATGTGTGGTAATTGCCCTTGGGTTTGTGGATAGAGTCACTATTTATAGTGCCTGTTACTGTTTATGGCCTGGAATTTTGTTTGCTTATACTAAGCACTGGTTTTTCAAAAACTCATACTTTATTAGTCTTGGTGGTAAGAGGGTAGTCTGTTTGTATTTGTCTTTTAACATCTTTTTTTTTAAATTGTTGTGTTGATTTACATTAGCTTATGTGGATTTATACTGTTATTTCTGCCTGGTTCTTATTACTTTTATAATATGGCAAAAGGAGGGAAAGGAGTCATTGAATCTTTAACTATCATTCATACTATATACCCTATATATCTTTCTTCTTTTAGTTCTTAACTATAATTATACCTTCTATTGTATAAAGGAAAAAAATTGAATTTAATAGTTAAATGACTTTCTCAGGGTGTTATAGCATCTTTAAGTGTTAGAGCTAGGTGTCAAAACACAAATGCTCATGTATATTCTACAATTCTAGTGTCATTTAAGTTAAGATGTCTTATAGTAATCGGTCCTCTTTATACAGATCAGCAAGTGGGCTGAATAACCACCTGCGTAGCTTAATGTTAGATGTGCAAAAGAGCCCCCCTCCCAACTAACAATATCGTTGCACTATTTATTCTGTGTAGCTTTAAAGACCTATAATTAGATTTACTCGTAGGATTCGAGATGGTTGTCTTATGCTGCAATTATTAAATATGTTTATCATGGGTATCACTTCTACTCTTTTTTTTTTTTTAAAGATTTTATTTATTTATTTGACAGACAGATCACGAGTAGGCAGAGAGGCAGGCAGAGAGAGAGAGAGGAGGAAGCAGGCTCCCTGCTGAGCAGAGAGCCCGATGCGGGACTCCATCCCAGGACCCTGAGATCATGACCTGAGCCGAAGGCAGCGGCTTAACCCACTGAGCCACCCAGGCGCCCTCACTTCTACTCTTAATAAACCTTATCACTACCAGCCTTCCTGTACCCAGCTCCTGTCCTAGACTAACATGACAAGTCATAATAACTTCATATTTTTCCTCTTCCAGACTAATTAAAAAAAACTTAATATGTACTTTAAAGCCCCACATTCAGAGATATTATTTACATCTGGGTTGGGAATCACTATTATTTATAATGTATAAAATGGGACTATTTTGGGAAGGGGGAAGGACTGTATTCCCTGGCTTGTCCATAGGAAATAAATATATTCTGCATACTCGTAAAGGATTGTATAGAAAGAAATGGAAATTCCATTATTGTACATACTAGATACTTTAGAGGGATGTTTGAAATTACTATATTTGGCTGTAGAAAAAATTTCAAGCTCACAAGCTACTCAAACCTCAAAACATTCAGGTAGTAATTCTCTTCATTTTCTTTTACCTATTCATATTCTTTTTTCAGTTTTTCAGATGTCCTGACAGTATGTTAACAAATTTTGTGACTTTTTATTTTGTGTTTAAGTAATATATTTTTTCAGAAAAACGGTCCAGATTTGTGTAGAAGATGCCTATGTGTTTAGGTTTTTAAAAATTAGTTCAGATGTCAAATTATACAGATTATTAAATAAATAAAATTTTACTTAATTTAAGATAGCTAGGGTTGTGTAGGTAAAAATGTTCTAGGAGAGTATGGACGGCTGTTTTTAAGTAGGATATGATGCGTTAGCGCCATCTACTGTTGAGTAAGAATAATTACTTCTTGGTGTGTATTTGGCTTTTTCCCAGTGCCTGTGTATTTATTTCTGAGTCCTGCATATTTCTCGGGATGGTCTCACTTAGTTGATCACTTTGTAGGATCTGCCATGTTTTGGTATGCTCAGATGATATCCTGTGTATGTTCAGGGTTGGCCAATTTTTGGAGATTTTTGCCTGATAATTCTTGTCAAAGCAAGAGTAGCAAATTTCCTACAATATTGACAGTTTGAGATTTTAAAAATAAAGCTAGTTAATTATGCTAGCTTTCCAAGTGGTACTTTTGTTTTAAAATTTGATGATTGATTTACTATTGTTACAAAAAGCCTGGTGGATTAAAATAGGGATTTAAACTGAATGTTCCATTTGTAGTTGAAAGACTATGGAAAACTATTTCTCTCAATATATTGCTTGTTACTGAATTAATTGAAGGTCCAAATCTGCATGGTGCAGTATTAAGTGTGTTGGTAATTTAGAGGAAAGTCTTCATCTAAATAATATGATCACTTTCTTGGGAGTTCAGTTTGTTAATGGAAAGGATATTGCAAAAATAGGCTTATATAATGTACTACTTAAGCCTCAAATTTAGACTCCCTGCATTTAAATGTTGGCTTTATCACTTGTTCCATTTGTGATCTTGAGACCATAAACCATAAACCCTAATCTCTCTGAGCCTATTTTCTCATCTGTAGGCGGGAATCATAATAGTAATACCTACCTTTTAGGATTATGTGAAGCATAAACAGAATAGCACTAAAGCACTTAGCATAGCTTCTGGCACATAATAAACACTTAATAAATGTTAGCTGCTAATTATTGTCAGTATTACCACTTTTATTATTGCTTATATAATCAAAGTGAATATAATGTTTCAATAATTATATTTTAATCTTAGTAACTAATCCCTTTTTTGAAACCTAGAATTTAGGAATAAAATATGTAGCTTAAGAATATAAACGTTCAGGGATGCCTGGGTGTCTCAGTGGGTTAAACCTCTGCCTTCGGCTCAGGTCATGGTCTCAGGGTTCTGGGATCGAGCCCCACATCATTCACCCTCTCTCTCTGCCTACCTCTCTGCCTAATTGTGATCTCTCTCCCTCTCTCTCTGTCAAATAAATAAATAAAATCTTTTTTAAAAAAAAGAATATAAATGTTCAAAATATTTACTGTTTCTGCCCATCATTTAGAGTAGAGGCAAAGTGAAAAGAACAGGCCTTTTAATAAACCTTAACCTTGGGTCCTGGATCCGTCAGTTACTAGCAGTGTAATGTGCAGCAACTTTTTTAACCCAAAGCTCCGTTTCTTTATCTCAAAAATGGGTTGTTTTGAGGATTAAATGATAGAATATATTTATAAAGCCATCGTTCTTAACATTTTAGTAGACTCACAGAACATAACTGGTAATTCTCTTTCAGTAACCACTTACTATAAGTTTACAGACATGTACATACTTCTGTAGTTTTGTTACCCATACTAAAGTAAAATATTAAGCACCTTTTGTATTTGAAAAACTGGTGGAGTTTGAGAAGGGTACAAAGAAATTGTGACTACCTCAAGTATAATTGAGATGGGATATGAATATTTGAAAGGTTTTAAAAATTAATTTGAATAATGCAATAATATTTGAAGGCAAATTTTAAAGTAAATTATATAGAAAATGTTTTTAGGAGCTCAGAGGAGGGATACTTTCTATACTGGGTCTAGCTTACCAGTCCCTTACCAACTCTATTGTTGTTGCTGTTGTTGTCATTATTATTACTATGGTGGTTGTAGGACATTCAAGTCATTCTAGGAGGACATGCAGAAGATAAAATCCACTCATGGATTATTAGAAATATTTATCGATTACACATTATCTACCAGCCTAATGGAATGAGCCTGTGAGTGTATTCAGCCTGCAAAGTGAGAATGAGAGGGAAATAATGCTGAATGTTATTCATGATCATGGGAGATGCTGGCAAATTGGTGAATGAACCCAGGAAAGTCTACATCGGTTAGGTTAACTAAAACTAGTGTTCTGTTCACATACTAATATGAAATTCTGCGTAAAATTATAAAAACCAAATTCTCTCCTGTGTCCTCTGGGACTTTGCTTCCTCGGGATTATGTCCTCTTGTGTTATGTTTAGGTTTTGACTCCTGCATAAGCCGCCAACCCCACCCAGGTCCTCTGCCTTCCTCACGCCTCGTTCACCTGTGCTGCTGGGGTGTGGCCTCACCATGCTGCCACTCATGCTTCTGAAATTGTTCTTTTGCAAATATTACCAATGACTTGCTAACTGTCTCAAGTCTTAAATGCTTTTCAGAACTGATCTCCTTTGACATCTCTCTTGGGCATTGTACCTGTTACTTCCTGCATTCTCTTCCCTTGGCTTCAGTGAAAGGTGCACCATTCGCTCCCCGTTCTCCTACCTGACCCTCTCCTTTTTGGTCTCTGTTACAGTTTGTTGGTTTCTTCCCAGTTCTCTTAAATGTTGGTGTTTCTCTAGAGTCTATCATTTGCCCTTTCTTCCTTTTACTCTGGAGGTTTTCTTCGCCTTCCAGGGACCTCCCCCATATACTCATGGTTGGGTGCTTCCAGTTGACTTTTCTTGATGGCTTCAGAGTCCCGTGTTCAGCCACTGGTAGTGCAAGAGAATGAGGACATGGGCTTTAACCCCTCATCCTCTCCATCACTTGTTAACACACTAAAACTTCCTTAAGTAGACATATACTCTATGTAAAACAAAGAACAACAGCAAATACAAAAACTCTTGTAAAAGTAGTGTGTTTGATATGGAAACTGAACCTCAAGAAGTATCTTCTGATCCATTCTATCCCAGACTACTCCTTCATAGAAATTCTGGAGCTGCCATTGATTGTCCCCAATTTCCCTGTGAACATATTTACTTGGACATACCATCCAAACTGGGCTCCTCATGGATCACTGCTTTCAAAGGGTATTCTGCCACAATTAACAGTGCCAAGATGTACTCTGTATCATACACCCAGACCCCTAAATCATCCTAAACTCTGCTTCTCCCTTTACTTAAATAGCCAACCAGTCCCAGGATCACTATTGCCTTAATTTCTTTCATCTATGATGGACTTTGCTTCATTATATTTTAATTATTTGATTAATGACTGTTTCTTTCACTAGCATTTTTATGTTCTCACTATCTACCATGATTTTTATATGGTAGTAAATGCTCAATGAATACTTTCATACATAGAAATAAATTTATCAGCAATCCCTACTTGCCCAGGAATTAATACTATCACCTTTTACTGTCTTTAAAATGTCAAAGCACTCTAAAATAATAGATCTTTTCATCTGGATTAAAAAAGGTTATATTAATTAATGTTAATGTTATATCAGAGGGATATATGTTAAATTCTTTTTATAAACTTCTCAATTTAAAAGAAAGTTTTTTATGTGCCATTAATACATTTTGGAACTTGTATACTTCTAAGCCCCTCATTTTTTAAAATGAAGTCCAAGGGCACTGGGTGGCTTAGCCGGCTAAGCATCTGGCTATTGATCTCAGTTCAGGTCTTGATCTCAAGGTCATGAATTCAAGCCCTGCATTAGGCTCCTCGGCATGGAGCCTGCTTGAAAATAAAAATTTTATTTCTGTAAATTTCCTCTCTCTTGGTCCTATTATTAATCCAATTTTTCTTGTTTAATATTTCTTAGTATTACTTTGTTCATTGCATATTCTCAAATGGTGGTTTGCTGGTTCCATTTTTGTTAAATGTATGACTGTGCCTTCCATTTATTGTCATTTTTAAAATAGATTGTTCCCATTACACAGCAGTCCTTTCAGGACCGGCCGAGAGGTATGGACTTCTCCCATTTCACTCCTAAATAAGTAGCAAAAGAGAGGATAGTGTGTTCCAAATTCTAGCTGGTAACAACTTAATTACGTAGGTTTTCCAGTGATTTTAGTATCTGACCTAAGAGAAATGCTCAGATAATCAAAACCTAAATTTTCAGGTACCTGATCTTACTGTAACCCTCTAACCTTATTTTAACCTTCTGATGATTGAGGTTTGATGATGACTCAGGTTCAGCATCGGGGTGATGAGTTGTCTCAGATGCTGACTACTGCTTCATTTTCCTGTCTTTAGTAGGCTGAAAACTATCTCTTCTTGAGCCTGGGTTTGTCTGGTAACACGTTGCTCTTTTCCCTTGATTGCTTTTAGTTTCTCAAGTCCCCAGAAGCCAGGTGATCATGTTTCAAGAATTGTATGATAGGGGTACTGGGATTGCTCAGTCAGTTTAGCATCAGCTCAGGTCCCGTGTCAGGCTCTCTGCTCAGCAGGGTGTTTGCTTCTCCCTCTGCACTCCCTCACCCCTGCTCATGCTCTCTCTCTCCTACTCTCTCTTGCAAATGTGTAAATAAAATGAAAGAAAAAAAGAATTTATGATAAACTAGAGTCAGTAATTATCAAGCAAGCTTTAAGGGACAGAGTGTATTTCTTTGGTATAGAGGCTTTATGAGAATTTTTTTTTTCAGCTTTTCAGTTAGTATTTGAGTTTCTGGACTACGTCCTGAAGGTTAGGGTTGCTGATTCTAGATAACTGGATGTATTTCCCATTCACTTATGTTCATCTACTGCTATATCCTTTTCATCACTTACAGAGCCATGTGGGGCAGAGCAAGAGGGATTAATTTTTTTAAGCTTTTACTTTAATACATTAGTTAACAGTGCTATATTAGTTTCAAATGTACAATACAGTAATTTAGCTCTTCCATACATACACTCCTTAATCCCCATCATCTATTTTACCCATCTGCCCACCTACCTCCCCTCTGGTAACCATCAATTTGTTCTCTATAGTTAAGAGTATGTTTCTTGGTTTATCTCTCTCTCCTTCTTGTTCTGCCCCTTTGCTTGTTTCTTTTGTTTCTTAAATTCACATATGAGTGAAACCATATGGTATTTGTCTCTGACTTATTTTGCATAGCACAATAATCTCTAGCTCCACCCAAGTCATTGCAAATGGCATGATTTCATTCTTTTTCATGGCTGAGTAATATTCCATTATATATAGGTGTGTGTGTGTGTGTATGTATGTATGTGTGTGTATTACATCTTCCTTATCCATTCATCAGTTGATGGACACTTGAACTGTTCCATACTTTGGTTATTATAAATAATGCTGCTATAAACATAGGGATGCATGTATCCCTTTGAATTAGTATTTTTGTATTCTTTGAGCAAATATCTAGTAATGCAGTTGCTGCATTGTAGGGTAGTTTTATTTTTAACTTTTTGAGGAACTTCCATACTGTTTTCCAGAGTGGCTGTACCAGTTTGCACTCCCATCAACAGTGTCAGAGGGTTCCTCTTTCTCCACATCCTCACCAATACCTGTTGTTTCTTGTGTTTTTTATTTTAGTGATTCTGACAAGTGTGAGGTTATACCTCATGGTAGTTTTGATTTGTGTTTCCCTGATGATCAGTGATGTTGAGCATCTTTTCATGTGGCTGTTGGTCATCAGTATGTCTTCTTTGGAAAAATTTCTATTTGTGTATTTTGCTCATTTTTTAATTGGATTATTCATTTTTCAGGTGTTGAGTTTTTTAAGCTCTTTACATATTTTGGATACTAACCCTTTATTGGATGTCAGTTGCAAATATCTTCTCCCATTCTGTAGGCTGTCTGTTAGTTTTATTGATTGTTTCCTTCACTGTGCAGAAGCTTTTAAGTTTGATGTGTCCAGTAGTTTTTTTGCTTTTGTTTCCCTTGCGTCAGGAGACATCTAGAAAGAAGCTGCTACTGCCGATGTGAAAGAGGTAATTGCCTGTGTTCTCTAGGATTTTTATGATTTCAGGCCTCACATTTAGGTGTTTAATCCGTTTTGAATTTATTTTTCCATATGGTGTTAAGAAAGTGGTCCAGTTTCATTCTTCCGCATGTTGCTGTCCAGTTTTCCCAGTGCCCATTGTTGGAGAGACTTTTTTCAGTGGATGTTCTTTCCTGCTTTGTTGAAGATTAATTGACCATATAGTTGTGGGTTTATTTCTGTGCTTTCTATTCTGTTCCATTCATCTATGTGTCTGTTTTGGTGCCAGTACCATACTGTCTTGATTGCTA
This sequence comes from Mustela putorius furo, assembly GCF_011764305.1. Taxonomy (NCBI): domain Eukaryota; kingdom Metazoa; phylum Chordata; class Mammalia; order Carnivora; family Mustelidae; genus Mustela; species Mustela putorius. The sequence continues at coordinate 11,117,793 of NW_025421305.1, read as the reverse complement.
TAGCTTTGGAGCTTTAATCTTTGGTGATGGAGGTCCTGTCCCCCAATTTTTCTATACCCATAGCACATATTCATGAATCTTATTGCTGTTAGTTCACTGCTAGAGCCCCTGTCTGTTTATCAAGATTATTAGTGTCTGTGCATGCATACTGGGCTCTCTTGCTGGAAAGTGTGCACAGCAGGAAGGACTAGGTACTGTGGTGGAGTGTGGGAAACAAGCTAAACATGAGTTTTCTATAAGGGGTTTGGTGCTACTTATATTTTAGAATGTGTTATACGATTTCTATCAGTACCTTATATTAATTATATAAAGAATTGCTGTCACTAAATGTGAAATTACCTGGGGCACCTGGGTGGCTCAGTGGGTTAAGCCTCTGCCTTCCGCTCAGGTCATGATCTCAGGGTCCTGGGATTGAGTCCCACAGGGAGCCTGCTTCTCCCTCTGCCTGCCTCTCTGTCTACTTGTGATCTCTGTCTGTCAAATAAATAAATAAAATCTTTAAAATTTTTTTAAAAATGTGAAAGAATTCTTATAGCCCATTATTTTACTTTTTCAGAATTTGAGCTGTCATATTGGTTTCTTGTAGAGCCAATAGAGCCTCAGGCAGCCAGATTCCAACCCTGACTCAGAAAGTCACTCACTTAGGCCTAGAACCTGGGCATGTTACTTAGTGTCTCTGTGTCTGGGTCTTCCTGGTGATAGTTGATAAAATAAAATTATTGTGGGGATTATATGAGATACTATATATGTAAAGTACTTAGAATAATGTGTGGAGTTCAATAGTGGTAATATTCTGTATATATTTTTTTCCTGCAGAAAACACTTGAAAGTAAATATTCATATATCTTCAAACTTAGGCCTTCTGGACTCTTCTGGCACCTCCAAAAGAATGTTGTGTTTTAACTATTTAAGCCTTAAGCAATTCAAAGTAGTTCAAATTTTATGGGTGCCTGGGTGGCTCAGTTGGTTAAGCAACTGCCTTTGGCTCAGGTCAGGATCCTGGAGTCCCAGGATCGAGTTCCCCTGCCGCATTGGGCTCCCTGCTCAGCAGAGTCTGCTTCTCCCTCTGACCTCCTCCCCTCTCATGCTCTCTCTCTGTCTCTCTGTCAAATCAAAGTAGTTCAAATTTTAAGTTTTGTCCCAGCTTTCGCAAGGAATCTGATAAAATTATTTTACCTTTTACATAGGAATTTATTTTGAAGTAAGAATAAAATACTTGCTGTATTCTCCATGGTTTACTCTTTTTTCTCTTCTAAACACATCTGACTTCCAGGCAGTTGTTAGGCCCTAGAGATACAACAGTGAAAAAGGCACACATGTTCCCCCAGTGTAATAAGGGAGGCAGGCTGTCCTACCTTTAATCACATGGGTAATTCAATTCTACTAAGCCAGGATCTTTAGATCTATGAGAGCATTTGACAGGGAGGACTCACTGGGTCTAAGTTTTGATATGTACTATTGTATTGTTATTGTTCATTTTTAATAGCAGAAAAGATGTCTGTTTCTGTGATGTTTACTCTTGTATTATATTTTTCTATCACACATCTTTTTTAATTTCTAAAGTTTAATCTCATTTTAAAAGGTCCGACTTGTACATTTACTTACATACATTTTCTGTTTCATAATTTTTATCATTTTGCTTTTACTGATGTCAGTTCCTTTTACTTTGGTTGTTTTATCAGCCTTTTCCTACCTTCCGCAGTAGCACTGGAGACTGTTTAGTAGGAGGAAAACAAACGGAGAACTGTGTATTTCTCACTTCTGCTCCAGTAAAATGGTGTTTTTGTAGGATCGGAGTAGAATATCCTTGACACAAATTGCAGGAAATACTATGAGTCTGAGGCCTCTTGGGAATCGGAGATCTGTCCCGCCGCTGGTTTCTCCATTTCTCTCAGAGACCTGGCTCTGCTTGCTTCCGTTTTGCTTTGCTTTTCTGCTTGATGTTTTCCAGCCTCCCTCACTTAACCTTCCTCTCTCTCTCCTTTCCTGTCTTCAGCCCTTCCTTTATCCTTTCCCTTCCTCAAGTCTTTTTCCTTCCATTCCCGAATCCCCATTTTTTTTTTTTTTTCGTTTTTCCTCCCACAATCAAACATGTTTCAAAAGTTGAAAAATCCCCTGCTAGATGTTTCTGACTTTTGGATCAAGGTGAAATGATCAACAGAGGCCATATGCCATTGATTTGTTACATGCTGAGAAAACCTGAAGGAAAAGAACTCCTACAGCCTTATAAATCCTAGTCACCTAAGTTTTATCACTACTCTCTTGATAGTATCTTTGTTCTCTCAGAAGCAGTGAATCGACCATCAGTAAATTGGGTCACTGCCCCTTTAAGTGGAAACTGCCTTGAGGGGGCCCGGAGCAGGGGTGGGGGGGGACTCCTTCCTGCCACGCTGGGTCCGCAGGAGTGTCAGTTGGCCCGAGAGCTGAGGGAGGCGCCGGAGAGCGACGGTAGCTTGCACGACGACTGCTTGCGCATCTAGAAACCTTTGCTGTAGCCTAGTGACGGACCTGCTGTGAGGACTTCCCTGGATGTAGCTCATGGCCCCGCCGGCGTCCTAGACCGTGTTCATTCCCTCGAAAGGCAGTTGGCTCCTCAGTCCTTGTCCTGGAGGCTGAAATCAGGTTCAGTTCCGTCACATTTGCTTTTCCTTCGTAGTCGGGGATATTAGAAAAGCTGTTTTTGAAACCACTTGGAAGATCACTTGAAGTTTGTGAAAGGAGGAATTTTTCCCCCTTTGGGTGTTGACCCAGAGGAGTCGTGTGGAGTCCTGTTTCAGGGAATGATTTTTAAGAATTCAGTTGTGTAGCAACTCCGTAATTCGGTTCATCCGTTGTGAGTTGACTTAACATTGTAGATCTTCCGGAATTTCATAGGGAGCTTTTCGGCCCCAAGATATTACCTTCGTTTATTCATGCTTGAGAATGATGTTAGCTGTACTTAGAAGCCTTTACATTTATTTGTGAAGCAGCAGTTGCGTGGTTCTTATGAAATGTTCAAAATTTTTGTGAATGCTTTTTAGAGCAAATTCTAGGTTGCTTAGTATATATATGTATATATGTTTGTGGTGTTCTTATCTACTGTTTCTATAACTTACACTGATTTGAATTTGGAAAAATTACCCATCCACTCCTATATTTCTACGTCAATGTAAAATACTTAAGAGAAGTTGGTGCTAGTTTTTCAAATTAAAAATTAACTTAGAATTACATTTTTAAAACCATTTAAATTTCAAGATGAGCTGTTAGCTGGCTTAAAATTCGAGAAAATAGGTGTAGGAATTTTGCAGTTAGCTTACTATGAAAAGATGCAGATTAAAGTTTGTTTTAAAGGGAGGTGACTCAAAAGGATAATGGACAAATACACTTTTCAGTCTTCTAATTAAATCTGTAGGTTCACAAATTTTAACAGTTTGAAGAAAAGATATTCATTAGAGTTGAAATGGCAAATGGGAAATCTTCTGCTTATCATAAATGAAAATTCTTGAATCTTAAAGGAGAAATAAGCTTTTTTGCCTAAATTATTCCTTGTATAGGATGGCAAATTTTTCTAATTGTATTTATGGAAAATTAATTCATTTATTAATTCTAATTTATTTTGATTAAGGGTTCTGGAAATGTTTGCAAACTTTCTAATAAGGTCGTCACATGATTTCAGAACAATAAGTGGACTAAGAAATCATTTACTATCTGATTATTAATGGTCAAATAATATTTATTTTTATAACAATATAAATGCAGATGGAAAGATTGTTTTTTAAGAAAATGTTGAAATAATTTAAATTTTAGTTGTTGACAGATAATGAGGAATTATTATTTAAAATGTAATTTTTTTAGAGCTGGCTTATGATGATTTTAAAAAGACACACTTTAGTTAAACCAAATAGAACTTATGATTCACAAATAATATCCCAGTGAAATGAATGGTTAATTGAAATTATTTTGGATATGTAGGATACATTTCACCTTAGTTATAGCATTAAGCAATCTTATTTGCTTACCTATTTTGGGATATGACTTGCCTCCCTGATGATTGGCTTTCAAAGTAACTAAATACTCTATAAGTGCCTTTACATGTATTGTCTCATTTGGATCCTTGGAATAACTTGTGAGGGAAGGTAAGGCAAATATTTTGCAAGTGAAGAAATTGAGCTCAAGAGATAGCTACTTAAGGAAGCATATAGCTAGTGAGAATAGGTCCCAGTCTTCTAGCTCCTATGTTTTTAAGTATATATTTAGCACATTTAAAGTATGCTCAGTAAATATTTGTCAAATGAGTTAGCAGAAGTAATTTTCACCATAAAACAATATATATTCATTGAAGATTTAGCTAGAAATCTCTTTAATAAAACTAATATCATATTTTATTGGCAATTTTTATTTATTTAACATATAGTGTGTTATTTCAGGGGTACAGGTTTGTGATTCAACAGTCTTACACAATTTACAGCACTCACCATAACACTTACCCCCCCCAGTGTCTATCACCCAGCCACCTCATCTCTCCACTCCCCTCCCCTCCAGCAACACTCAGTTTGTTTCCTGAGACCAAGAGTCTCTTATGGTTTGTCTCTGTCTCTGGTTTCATCTTGTTTCATTTTTCCCTCCCTACCCCTATGATCCTCTGTCTTGTTTCTCAAATTTTTCATATCAGTGAATGTGATAATTATCTTTCTCTGACTGACTTATTTTGCTTACCATAGTAGCCTCTAGTTCCATCCATGTCATTGCAGATAGCAAGATTTTTTGATGGCTGCATAATATTCCATTTTGTGTGTGTGTGTGTGTATGTATGTGTATGTGTGTGTGTATAGATATAAACACACCATATCTTCTTTATCCATTCTGCTGTTGATGGACATCTAGGCTCTTTCCATAGTTTGGCTATTATGGATTTTGCTGCTGTAAACATTGGGGTTCACGTGCCCCTTTAGATCACTACATTTGTATCTTTAGGATAAATACCCAGTAGTGCAATTGCTGGGTCATAGGGTAGCTCTATTTTCATCTTTTTGAGGAATCCTCTTACTTTTTTCCAGAGTGGCTGTACCAACTTGCATTCCTCCCAGCAGTGGAGGAGGGTTCCCCTTTCTCTGCATCCTCCCCAAACACCTATTGTTTCCTGACTGGCTAATTTTAGCCATTCTGACTGGTATGAGGTAGTATCTCACTGTGGTTTTGACTTGTATTTCCCTGAATGCTGGATGAGGTGGAGCACATTTTCATGTGTCTGTTGGCCATTTGGATGTCTTCTTTGCAGAAAAGTCTGTTCATGTCTTCTGCCCATTTCTTGACTGGATTATTTGTTCTTTGGGTGTTGAGTTTGAGAAGTTCTTTATAGATTTTGGATGCTAGCCCTTTATGTGATATGTTGTTTGCAAATATCTCCTCCCATTCTGTCAGTTGTCTTTTGGTTTTGTTGACTGTTTGTTTTCTTTGCTGTGAAAAAGCTTTTATCTTGATGAAGTCCCAATAGTTCATTTTTGCCTTTGCTTCTGTTACCTTTGGTGCTGTTTCTAAGAGGTTGCTGTAACTGAGGTTGAAGAGGTTGCTGCCTGTGTTCTTCTCAAGGATTTTGATGGATTCCTGTCTCATATTGAGGTCTTTCGTCCATTTTGAGTCTATTTTTGTGTACAGTGTAAAGAAATGGTCTGGTTTCATTCTTCCTCATGTGGCTGTCCAATTTTCCCAACACCATTTGTTGAAGAGACTGTCTTTTTTCCATTGGACATTCTTTCCTGCTTTGTTGAAGATTAGTTGACCATAGAGTTGAGGGTCCATTTCTAGGCTCTCTCTTCTGTTCCATTGATCTATGTGTCTGTTTTTGTGCCAGTACCATTTTGATGAATTTATTTGTTTTGATGATTGCAACTTTGTAATAGAGCTTGAAGTCTGGAATTGTGAAGCTGCCAGCTTTGGTTTTCTTTTTCAACATTCCTCTGGATGTTTTCCTTCCATTTCCATTTTTTGGAACAGTTGCAGGAGAATAGGTATTAATTCTTCTTTAAATGTTTGGTAGAATTCCCCTGGGAAGCCATTTGGCCCTGGCTCTTGTTTGTTGGGAGATTTTTGATGACTGCTTCAATCTCCTTACTGGTTATGGGTCTTTTCAGGTTTTCTATTTTTTCCTTGTTTAGTTTTGTAGTTTATACTTTTCTAGGAATGCATCCATTTCTTCCAGATTGTCTAATTTGCTGACATATAGTTGCTCATAATATGTTCTTATAATTGTTTGTGTTTCTTTCATATTGGTTATGATCTCTCCTCTTTCATTCATGATTTTATTAATTTGCATCCTTTCTCTTTTCTTTTTGATAAGTCTGGACAGGGGTTTACAGTCTTCAAAGAACCAGCTCCTAGTTTCGTTGATCTCTTCTACTGTTCTTTTGGCTTCTATTTCATTGACTTCTACTACGATCTTTATTATTTCTCTTTTCCTGCTGGGTTGGGTTTTATTTGCTGTTCATTCTCCATCCTTTACATGTGCGGTTAGGTTGTGTATTTGGGTCCTTTCTTGTTTCTTGAGAAAGGCTTGTATTGCTATATACTTTCCTCTTAGGACCACCTTTGCTGCATCCCAAAGATTTTGAACAGTTGTGTTTTCATTTTCATTTATTTCCATGAATTTTTTTCAATTCTTCTTTAATTTACTGGTTGATCCATTCGTTCTCTAGTAGGATACTCTTTAGCCTCCATGTTTTTTAGTTCTTTCCAACTTTCCTCTTGTGGTTGAGTTTTAGTTTCAAAGCATTGTGGTCTGAAAATATGCAGGGGATGACCCCAGTCTTTTGATACCGGTTGAGACCTGCTTTGTGACCCAGGATATGATCTATTCTGGAGAATGTTCCTTGTGCACTAGAGAAGAATGTGTATTCTGTTCCTTTGGGATGGAATGTTCTGAATATATCTGTGATGTCCATCTGGTCCAGTGTGTCATTTAAAGCCTTTATTTCCTTATTGATCTTTTGCTTAGATGATCTGTCCTTTTCAATGAGGGTGTTAAAGTTGCCTACTATTATTGTATTATTGTCAATATGTTTCTTTGATTTTGTTATTAATTGGTTTATATAATTGGCTGCTCCCATGTTAGGGGCATAGATATTTAAAATTGTTAGATCTTCTTGTAGGACAGACCCTTTGAAGATGGTATAGTGTCTTTCCTTATCACTTACTATAGTCTTTGGTTTAAAATCTAATTTGTCTGATAATAAGGATTGCCACCCCAGCTTTCTTTTGATGTCCATTAGCATGGTAAATGGTTTTTCACTCCCTCACTTTAAATCTGGAGGTGTCTTCAGGTCTAATATGAGTCTTTTGCAGAAAGCATATCGATGGGTCTTGTTAATGGGTATTGTTTTTTATTTATCCAATCTGATACCCTGTGTCTTGATTGGGGCATTTAGCCCATTTACATTCAGGGTAACTATTGAAAGATATGAATTTAGTGCTACTGTATATTGTCTCTGTTCCTTTCTGGTCTGTGTTACATTTAGGCTCTCTCTTTGCTTAGAGGATCCATTAGTTGTTTCCTTTAGGGCTGGTTTGATGTTTGCAAATTTGTTTAGTTTTTGTTTGTCCTGGAAGCTTTTTAATTTTCCTTCTATTTTCAATGACAGCCTAGCTGGATATAGTATTCTTGGCATATTTTTCTCATTTAGTGCTCTGAATATATGATACCAGGCCTTTCCAACTTGCCAGATCTCTGTGGATAGGTCTGCTGCCAGTCTAATATTTTTACTGTTGTAGGTAGCTCTTGTGCTGAGCTGCTTTCAGGATTTTCTCTTTATTTCTGAGATGAACCTAATAGTAATAGTAAACCTAAGTTTTACTATTAGAAGACAGGGTGTTGACCTATTTTCATTGATTTTTGAGGGGGTTTCTCTGAGCCTTCTGGAGTTACCTGTTTCCCTCCCCAAATTAGGGAAGTTCTCTGCTATAATTTGCTCCAATATACCTTCTGTCCCCTCTCTCCTCCTTCTTCTGGGATCCCAATTATTCTAATAGTTTCGTCTTTTGATATCACTTATCTCTAGAATTCTCCCCTCATGATCCATTAGTTGTTTAGCTTTCTTTTTTTCAGCTGCTTTTTTCTCCATCATTTGGTCTTCTATATCACTAATTTATTTGGTCTTCTATATCACTAATTCTCTCTTTTGCTTCATTTATCCTGGCAGTAAGAGCCTCCATTTTTGAGTGCACTTCATTAATAGCTTTTTTGATTTCAGCTTGGTTAGATTTTAGTTCTTTTATTTTTCCAGATAGGGATTCTCTAGTATCTTCTATGTTTTTTTTTAAGCCCAGCTAGTATCTTTATAATCGTCATTCTAAACTCTAGGTCTGACATCTTACTAATGTCCATATTATTAGGTCATTAGCATTATTACTACCTCCTGTTCTTTTTTAGAGGTAAGTGTTTCGTTTTTTCATTTTGTCCAGAGAAGAATAGATGAATGAGAGAACAAAATGCTAAAAGGGTAACAACAGCCCCAGAAAAATATACGCTAAACAAATCAGAAGAGACCCAAAACTGGGGGGGAAAGAAGCAAAAAATTTTAAAAAGGTATGATCAGGCTAGTGAATAGAACAGAGCTACACACTTAATTTTGGTTGTATTTTGGTCTGTTAGAAGAAACTGCCTCCTAAAATTTTAAAGAAAGAAAAAAATATATATATATATACACACACATACATACATACAGCAGTAAGGGTAAATATCATGAAGGATGGAATATGACTGTAAAGATGAAAACTAAAAAAGATTCTTAAAAAGGAATTGATAAGAAGTTGGTTGAAAAAGAAAGGAAAAAAATTATTTATTTATTTTTTTCGTTTGGAAGAAAAAAATTTAAAAAAGGAAAGAATGTGATCAGGTGGGAGACTAGAACAAAGCCATACACTAGATTTAGCGTATATTTTAATCTGTTACAAAAAAACTGTATCTCAAAATTTTGAAGAAAGAAAAACTTAAATATATATAAAAAATAAGGTAAAATAAAATGAAGGGATAGAATATGACTGGAAAAATGAAAATTAAAAAATATTTTTAAAAAGGTATTGACAAGATGTTGGCTAAAATAGGCTAAGATGTTAGTTAAAAGAAAGAAAATTGAAAAAATTAACTTTGAAAGACTAAGGAATCATGGGAAAAAGCCATGAAATCTATGTGCAGTATTTCCCTACTGCTGGAGTTTTGCAGTTCTCATTGATCAGTAAACTTTGTCTTGGCTGTATGTTCTTGCAGATCTTCTAGGGGCAGGGTTTATTGCAGTGATTCTCAAATGTCTTTGCCCTGGGTGGAGTTGTACCACCCTTGCCAGGGGCCAAGCTAAGTAATCCACTTGGGTTTGCTCTCAGGAGCTTTTGTTCCATGAAAGCTTTCTCTACAGCTTTGGAGGATGAGAATGAAAATGGCAGCCTCTCAATCTCTGGCCCTGGAGGAACCGAGAGCTCAGGGGTCCCCCACTTCAGTGAGCCCTCAGAGAGTAGCAGTTAATCACTCCTGTCTCCCTGGTCTCCAGTCTCACTCCTAGTTAACCCAGCATGTGACCAAGTGTTTCTATCTCTGGCCCCATTTGGAGTCTCCAAACCCAGTAGATTCCCGCAGTGTGTTCCTGCCCACTCCTCCCAGTGGAGAAGGGGGGTTTACTCCTGGATCTGCCACTTCTGGGGTCCCTGCTCAAAGAGCAATGGTCTGACTGTGTTGCATATCACGGTTTATGGCAACCCTGAGCTGAGAGCCCACTCCTTGGTTCACTCTTTGCAGCTGGCTTTCCCACTCTGATAACCTGGGAGCTCTGCCGCACCCAGGTACCCCTGGTCTGTGACCCCAAGGGTCCTGAGACCACACTGTCCCAGTGAGCATTCAACCCCCTGCTTAGCCACTGGAGTAACGTTCTTCCATGGGGTAAACTTCTAAAAGTTCTGATTTTGGGCTCCGCTGCTCTATCATTTGCAGGTAGCCAGCTCATGGAGGCTTCATCCCCCTTTCCCCACCTGCCCCACAGGCTGTCTCCCTGTATATTGCCTTGGATTCACTTCTCTGTATGTCCTACCTTCCAGAAAGTGGTTGATTTTCTCTTCATAGAATTGCTGCTATTCTTTTCTTCTATCTCTTGTTGAGTTTATAGGTGTTCAGAATGGTTTGATAACTATCTAGCTGAATTCCTGGGACCAGGCGAAATTTAAGTCTCCTACTCCTCCGCCATCTTGCTAAACACTTTTATATTGGCAATTTAAAATCTGATCATAGACCTGGTCTGAGTGAAGAAGGTTATCTAGAGAAGTTTATGTCCAATTTTAGGGACATGCATGGAGAAAATCAAGAAGAGCTATTCATTTTATCAAGAAAGCTAAAAGGGAAATGGAGTAAAGGAAGGGCTTTGAGAGAGCATTAAAAGGTGGTGATTTGTTACAAAAATGGAATTTAAAGCAGATGAACTTACAAATCTTTGCTTCTTGAGTTTTCTTGAATCTTCTCTTTTTCTGAGTTTACTTATGGAACTTATAGGTAATACTGATATCCTTGTTTCTCCTGTAGTCACTTAGCAGATTATTTTCTGTGGAGAGAAAAGATTAAAGATGGTAGAAAAATTTATTTGCTTAATAATTGATAGTGTCACCATCCTTGATAAAAAATTTTTTTGTTTTGTACCTTTGTTAATGCCAGTCTCAACTCTGTGTAGTACAAGACTTTATACTACAAACAAATTTAGCATTTGTAGTGGAGCTTCTCTGGGGAATGATTTTAAAGATGGAAGGAATGGGCAAAAATAGGTACCTTGAAACAAAGTTCAGCTGCCTTTCTTCCCAAATTCTTTTACACTCTTTACATACTTCTTCTGAAATACATGGCAGTAGATCATCTCTTTGTGTCTGTCCTACTAAAATATAAAATTTTGAGGGTAAAGATGATGAGTTTTCATGTTTTTGTCAAATAAAGAGGTAGCTTTTAAATGGATGAATGGATGAGAGTTGAGAGAAAAATCAGATATGTTAATGGTCATGATTATCTGAGGGATTCATACCAGCATGCATGGTAGAAAATGCTGCTTTATAGGAAAAAAGAGAAGGTTGTGAGATAAAAGAGATAACCAGCATTTGTCAAAGAAATAAATTCAAATGATATTTTAGATCACAAAAATGGCAGTTGTTTGCCCTGTGCTCTTTCCTGGAAGTTTTAACACTGTAAATGCTGCTTAAAGTCATCCTTAACAGAAAAGCAATTTAGCCAAAAGATCTGATTATCTTTTCAGAAACATTTTAGGAACTATTCTATTTTTATCTATATAAACTCTATTCTGTTAGATATGGTAGTTAGTACAGGTTATCTGTCCTCTGAGGCTCAGTGTCTTTATGGATAAGCTGGGGATAATAAGAGTACCTCCTTCACAAGGTTAACAGGAGGATTATTAAATACAATAGATCAGGTAAAGTACAAAGCACAGAGTTATAGGTACTCTCAAGATTCAGGTTTTTGACCTACATAAATAGAATTTCATATGATTCTTTGTCATATTATTGTCATTATTTTTTTTTGTAATTGGTGTTCAGATTGTCACAGAATAAATTTTCAGTCCTTTATATGTCAAGAGACTTGGTTTTCTAAAAGGAATTAATTGTTATAGAAGGTGCTCTGAGAATGACAGTGGTCCTATATTTTTATATACAATTTTAAAACTAACCTTATTCATGTCAACATGTTAAGAAACAATTCTTTATTTATATTTGTTGAGTCTGAACAGTTTAAGAATTATGAAATATACATAGTAAAAGTATAAGGGAATATTACATGTAATCTTCATAGTTTAAAGTTGATCAAGCAGAGCTATATTGTGGGCAGTAAAAATTTTGCAGTTCTGTTTATATAACATGACAGTTATTGAACTACAGAAAGAAAAGCGTGATCCATAATTGCTACAAAAAATTTACTGAGTGTTCCAAGTGCTCACAGTTACATTTCTACACTTTAAGGGAGAATTTAGCTTTCACCTTAGAAACAATTTCTTTAAGTCAAACATAGGCAATTTGATAAATTCCTATAAATTTCAGGGAACATTAACATCAATAAATGCTATATTACTTTGATATTTTTTGAAATGAGCACTTTTTTAAAAAAATCAAATTTTGTTTTAAAGTACGAAGTAGTGTACTTTTGAATAGGTACCACAAGGTGGCAGAATTGTATTTTTGCAGATTCTTTTTGCTTTGATGTACAGCAAAGGCTTGGTTGTCTAATGTCAGAAGTTTTCCATGTGATTAACTGTTAAGCATTTTATATACCAGAACTATTCAATTTTAACTTTTCTGGTAGAAAACTTGCTAAACTACATTCCATGCTTTCCTGAATTTGTAAGCAGAAGATGAGGCTAAGTTGCCGTTGATGAGGGAGCCATTTGAATACCAGTTATTGGATTGTGTTAAGATGAAGTGATAGGTGAAGGTAGTGTGGAGGGAATGAGGACTGGTCCCAGCAGAGACTGGATTTTTGTGCTCTTAAAAGCAGTGCCTGACGTCAGTTCACCTTCGGCTTATCAATATTTTTTTCTATTAAAGTGAAGTGAATATCAAGTGCCAGGCTCTGGCATGATAGTTTTCTGCAAGATTGAATAGCAAATGAAGGCAGACATTGCCTTCTCCCAGGGCATTTTGTGACGGGTTGTTGGAGGGAAGGAAAATAAACTATGGGGCCTTGAAACTTTGTCATCAATGGGCTCTCTAGACAGTGAGGAATAGGATTCTGTAGTGCAGTTATATAGAACATTAGAAACTGATGTAACTACTTGTGTAGCAACTTCAAGAAATCTTATTATAATATTTTAGACCCTGAATTGTGCATAATTTGTATGAGTGAGATAATATTGATTACAAAAGATATGTCTAGGTGTGAGTACTTTTCCCTGGTGACTCTGTTTTCCTTATCTAGTCATTGAAGAGCTTTTCCAAGGCAATCTGTGTCTTTATTGGGGATACAATAAGCATTGGGTAAAATCTTCAGTCTCTTGGACTTCTCAGTTTATTTCTGGATGCTGCTTTTGGTCACCACTTCTCTCTCCCCTTCCCTATACTTCCAGGTCTAGAGTTATTCCGTGTATCTGTTGCAAAAAACTGGACTATAGAGAAGTTTTCTTCTAGATTTCTTTCCTTCATTAATTATTTGCATATTTAAAAAATCTTTTAAGATACTATATAGAATTCATTAGACCGAATATCAGAATGAATCAATTCAACCTCACATAAGCAGTAAGAAAACAGTAGTTGAGCTTTACTGATGAAGGGGAAAGGAAGAGGACTTGGTCTCCAGCAGCAGCTCCGTGTTTCTCTGGCTTTCGCAAATGTTCATCTTACCTGCCTGCCATTTTTCTGCTCTCCATAGATCATCAGCTCACGGAGGGTTGTGTTTTTGCCTTCATCTTTTCACTCGGCCCTTCTGGGGTAACTGGAGACCTCTCAGTGCTCTGGAGAAGCTGCAGAATGGACTGATAAAGTAGCTCCATCTGAAATGGATATAAGAGCATAGACACTTGATCCTTTCTTCTCAGTTCTCCTTGGTAGTAACAACTTTTTTTTTTTTTTTTTTTTTTTTTTTTACTTCTAGTAGATGAAGTGGTATAAGTTTCATGACTTAAATAGATGGATAAATTTTCCTAACTTTTAATTTTAGAATGTATAAGTTTTCTTCCTGGCAAGATACTATATGTTTTTTAGTAAAAAATAATCCTATTCAAAATTTGCAAACTGTTTTTGTGGATTATATAAAGGATTCGTACTTTAAGAACAGGCTAAACCCACCCTGTTGCATTAGGACAGTTTTTGTGTAATTGTACACTCTGAAACTAAATTAACTTTGAGATTACCTGAAAGGTCAGGTGCAAGACCTCCGCTGTGTTAACATCCTCTTGTCTTCCATGCTCTGCGAAATGTATAAGTATTAACAAGTAGCTCACCTGAGATGGTAGCAAGTTTGAACATTTAACTCTAAGATAGCTAGAATCTCCTTGAAAGAATTTAAAAAGAATTCACCCACAGGTTAAGTGTTTTCTCATTCTAAATGTAGTCTTAAGATATATTTAGTTCTTGCTTTGGTGAAAGAATTTCGGGTTAAAAAATGCATTGTAGTTGAATTTTAAAGAAAGAAGTTAGAGTTGGTTAAGGGGCAGTTAGTTACAGACTTGGAACGCCAAACTAAAGAGTGGGATTTTATCCTATAGGTACTGTCTAATCATTAAAGGACTCAACAGAACAGGCAACTGGCAAGAAAATTAGGAAAATTCTAAGAAATTAATCTGGAAGCAGTGTGCAGGATGAATTTGTTTGGATCTGGCTGGATAGAGATTGGGACCAGATTGACCAAGTGATATGGTGATAATCTGGAATAGCAGTGGGAATAGAGAAAAGGCAGAGATATTATCAGGGAAGAACTGATAGGACATAGAAAATTGCTAAGTGTTTTAGAAAAAAGTGTTATATAAAATTTCTATTTTTGTCAGAGACAGAAGTCTTAGACATAAGCTTGTCCTTCTATAGGAAAACTATTTCTGTACATATAGCATATTTCAAACTCTTCATTATAAAGGAGATAAAGCTACTTGATGTAAAGCTCAACAGTGGAAGATACTATTGATTTTGATACTTATTTCGAAGAATGATATGGCTAAAAATGACTTTGAAAGATCATGGTGTAGTGGTTCTCAAATACTATTAATCTCAGAATCATTTGGTTTATTGGGGATGGGGGAGGGTATTCTAAAGGCTGCAGAATGTCATGGTTAAGAGCACAGACTGTATGTAAGTCTGCAGGTTTGAAATCTAGATCTACCCTTTATCATGAGCAAGCTACTTAATCTGTGTCCCAGTTAACTCTTAGGGTCCTTCCAGGAACTAAATCAGGTAAAATATAAAAAGTGCATAGACGATTTTCTGGCACATGGGAAATGCTGAATAAATGGTAGCAGCTGTTGTTCCTATTCATTGATCATTTCCTACCTCTGGAGATTGCAGTCCATACCTTTGACATTGGGCTCAGGAATCTGTATTTTTAAAATATCCCTTTCCATGACTGATCACTAAGTGTAAAAACTCATTGCAACCTGCTTTTTTCTACCTCCCTATAATAGGACTGTTTAAACTACTCTAACCATTTTTATCCTTTATTTTGATGTTCCAAAGATGGCCATGTTTTTAAATAGTATGTGCTAGTATTTCAGCATGCTCCATCAGGAACTCCTTTTGAATAGTGTACCTAAATCCCTCTGGAAATTCCTCCAAGCCTCCCCCACCCCCTTTCTCTCCACTTTGTCCCTCCAGTGGAACTGAGGCTCCTAGCTCTTAGGTTCCAGCCCCACATGCTGACTGTCCCAGAAGCTGAGATCAGTGCTCTTTTGGTCTTAGACCTCACACTCCAGCTCTGATTGTTTCCAGCCCTACCTGTGCCCTCAGAAATATCCCTGTAAATTTTATTGGGGATAATGAACATATAGTCTTATTTACAATTACAACTGCAAAGTTTTTAAATGCATAAATTATTTCAGGGTTTTGTTTTCTGTTTTTGTTTTGTTTTTAATTCTTTTTAAGACCTGTTCTCCTATCCTTTGATTATTGCTGGTGCCTTCCTTTAGTTTCGTGGTTCTTCGCCCTGGCTTCATATTGAAATCACCTGGGGAACTTTTTTTTTCTTTTTGAGATTGTATTTATTTATTTATTTGACAGACAGAGATCACAAGTAGGTAGAGAGAGAGGGGAAGCAGCCTCCCTGCTGAGCTGAGAACCCAACGTGGGGCTCCATCCCAGGACCCTGGGACCACGACCAGAGCCGAAAGCAGAGGCTTCAACCCACCGAGCCACCCAGGCGCCCCCAACCTGGGGAACTTTTAAACTGTACCAATGCTCAGGTCTCAGATCAATTAAGTCAAGATGGGACCTCGTATCTGTGTTTGTGAAGAGCTTCTGTCTTGACTCTAAGGTTCAGTAGGGCTGAGAAATGGTGAGTTAGGCCCAGTGTCATCACCTACTTCACCACAGGTCAGACAAAGGAGTGTTTCAGGCATCAGAGGTGAATAATAGAGCTTCCCTGGTCTGGCAAAGTATTTGAGGCTATCGCAGGCCTCTCTGTGTACCCCTCTCTTTGTGCTTTAGACCTTTCCATATGCCATTCTCATATTAGGTCAACGTCCTATGTTATATGCTCTCCTAGAACTGTAAAGTGTTCCTTAATAATGCAGGCATTTCTTCTATACCTTGATACATATGTTCCTCAAAACCTCGTTTTACAAAATTGCATGCAAAAAATAAAGACAGTGTGTGGAGAAAACAGAGCTGGGGCTAACTGTTCCATACTTAGGCAGCTTTGTAACCAGAGCAGTGAGAGAATAAAAAAATTGGTACCAGCTCAATATAGCTGGAAGTTCTCATGGTAAATATTAAAAATACATGCACAAAAAGTAGAGTGAAATGCCAGCAATGTTTTAATTAGAGCAGAGGCGGCAGGTGCTAAGATAAGGCAGAGGGAAATGGAGCTCCAAGCCAGTTGGGGCTGTGGTGAGGCTGGTACAGGAGGCAGCTAAGCTGGCATGAGCTGAAAGCTGCGCAGAGCTGGTGGGGGGGACTGCGGGTGGAAGCACTTGCTTTTAAGTCTTGTTAAATACAAATGAAAGGCCTCTTGCTGCTGCTATAGCAACAGAGTTGAGAGCTTTTTCCTTTCTTGTTAAAGGTTGCAATTCCGCTGTTCTGGCTCCTCTTGGTTGGAAAAAGTTTTGAATCAACAAAACTTCTGTGTTATCCTGACATCATTTTTCCATTTGCTGATCACTCATGAATTAATTTGCCTTCCAGAAACATATGCATGTTATAGCAAAGTGGACTATATATCACAATTTGTAATCCTAGACTAATTTGTGACATGACTTAGGCCTTCTTTCCCTCTAGAATATAAGCTCCCTGAGGTGGGACTGAGATTGTTCTGAACACTGGTCCTAGCAGGCATTTGCTGAATGAATGAATGACTCAGATAGAACTTTTCTAACAAAAGTGGTGGGAGCAACTAGAGATAGGAGCATTGAGTATGCTTTTTAAAAAATGGAACAATGAAAGTGACCTAACCTTACAGAAAGTTTAGGAAGTAAAGGAGGAAATAACCCCTGATCCTTTCCTTAGTCATATTCTAATACTGTTATTATTATTATTATCATCATTACTACATGGCCTTTTGAAGTATATGTCTTAGTTCTTTATTGTAACAAATTATCCTAAAATTGAGTGGCTTAAAACAACAAGAAACATCATCTTACTCCATTTCTAAGGGTCAGGAATTTGAGAGCAGCTTAGTGACCCTGGCTCTTAGCGACCCTTAGAGACCCTGGCTCAGGGTGTGTCATGAGCTTACAATCAGGATGCCAGTTGGGGCTACATCTGAAGGCATGACGCTGGGCTAGAGGATCCACTTGTAAGAAGGCTCGCTCATATGGTTGGCAAGTGATGTTGGCTCTTGACAGAATGCCCATGATCCCTTGCTGTGTGGAACTCTCTCTAGAGCTGCATGAGGGTCTTCATGACATGGCAGCTGGCTTCTCCCAGAGAGAATGATCAAAGAGAGAGTAAGGCAGAATCCTTGTGACTTAGTGTTCGAAATCATACACCATCATTTGTGCAGTAGTATTCTCAGGTCAGCGCTATTCGGTATGGGGAAGAACTTTACAAGAGTATGAAAACCAAGACAGGTGGATCACTGGGCACCATCTTGAAGGCTAGCCACCACATATAAACATTCATGTTTATAGGTATCATCATAGGTTATGCATAGTCTATATCTTTTTGTTCATTTAACATTATGTAAGCATTTTCTATGTTGCTTAGTTTCTATTATTTTTCATTGACTCTAACTCCATAGTTTCTTTTGTATCTAAACATGATTGTAAAATAGTTATACTTAATTTTTTCTAAAATGCAATTTAGCAGGCATTGAGTACTCTCTGAGTACATAGCTAAGCATTTTAAATTTGCCAATGTGTTCTTGAATAAATGAAAATGTAACCTATGTACATACATATAGAGTAGCTCAATTATGAGTATAATAAGCAGCACAGAAAATGATTGATTTTTATTTTTTTCTCTCTCATGATTTAATCTACTGTATATGGCATTGTTCTCTGACAATTACTATGGATTGCAGGTAAGAATTCTTTTAAACTTTATTACATCTTAAGAGCAAATGAATATACACTTAAAATATGATTTTTTTCATGAAATCCTCTAATCAAATTCCACACATTTAAGGATTTAGACATATCTTTTGAAGGCCATTTTGGAAGAGAGAACAGTTTGCTTTCTATAAACTTCCTGGTGAAGTTCAGTAGTTAATCTGAATTTATTCCCGTTGACCCATGTCTGACTTTAGGTGTATGGTGTTCTAATTCAAGGGCTGTTAAGTCATCTTAACTTTTAACTAGAGTCAGAAGTGCAACCAGTTTCTGAGCTGCAGTTTAGCTACAACTATTGTTTTTATAATTCTGGATCAACTGAAGATTAATGTAGGTATGTCAGAAGTTTGTGAATATGTCAGATGAGTTGAGTTTGAGAAATAGATGTTAGATCATTACCACTTTTCAAAGAAATTTTTATGGACTTTAGAACTGAAATTATGTAATTTTAGGAGATCCCGTAGTGTTTTTTTTTTTTTTAAAGATTTTATTTATTTATTTCACAGACAGAGATCACAAGTAGGCAGAGAGGCAGGCAGAGAGAGAGGGGGAAGCAGGCTCCCTGCTGAGCAGAGAGTCTGATGTAGGGCTCAGCTCAATCCCAGGGTCCTGAGCTGAAGGCAGAGGCTTTAACCCACTGAGCCACCCAGGCGCCCCAGATCCCATAGTTTTTATATCCACTTATACTTCTTCCCTGAGGCTTATACACAGATTGTGAAGTCCGTTTTGTCAAGTAAACTTGATCCTTTTGGTCAAACACGTGAGAAATTATTATTACTTTATTTTATTTTATTTTTTATTTATTTTATATTTAATATTATTATGTTTTCTTATATAATCACCTTCAGTTTTAGGATTGGTCAAGGGAAGGTCTGAAATTATTATTATTTTTTCTTGTTTGTTTATTTAGTTTTTTTAAATTTTTTATTTTTTTATTAACATATAATGTATTATTAGCCCCAGGCGTACAGGTCTGTGAATCACCTGCTTTACACACTTCACAGCACTCACCATAGTACATACCTTCCCAATATCCATAACCCAACCACCCTCTCCCTATCTGCCTCCCTCCAACAACCCTTAGTATGTTTTGTGAGATTAAGAGTCTCTTATGGTTTGTCTCCCTCCCGATCCCATCTTGTTTCATTTATTCTTTTCCTATCCCCCAAACCCCTCGTGTTGCCTCTCAGCTTCCTCATATCAGGGAGATCACATGATAATTGTCTTTCTCTGATTGACATATTTCGCTCAGCATAATACCCTCTAGTTCCATCCATGTTGTCGCAAGTGGCAAGGTTTCATTTCTTTTGATGGCTGCATAGTATTCCTGTGTGTGTGTGTGTGTGTGTGTGTGTGTGTGTGTGTGTGTGACATTTTCTTTATCCATTCATCTGTCAGTGGACATCTAGCTTCTTTCCATAGTTTGGCTATTGTAGACATTGCTGCTATAAACATTTGGGTGCACGTGCCCCTTCGGATTACTATGTTTGTATCTTTAGGGGTAGATACCCAGTAGTGCAATTGCTGGGTCATGGGATAGCTGTAATTTCAACTTTTTGAGGAACCTCCGTGCTGTTTTCCAGAGTGATTGTACCAGCTTGCATTCCCACCAACAGTGTAGGAGGATTTCCCCTTTCTCCGCATCATTTCTACTCTGATCTTTATTATTTCTCTTCTCCTGCTTTCTTTGTTGTTATTTCTCCAGCTCCTTTAGGTGTAGAGTTAGGTTGTGTATTTGAGACCTTTCTTATTTCTTGAGAAAGGCTTGTATTGCTATATATTATCCTCTCAGGACTGCCTTTGCTGTGTCCCACAGATTTTGAACCGTTGTGTTTTCATTATCATTTGTTTCCATGAATTTTTTTAATTCTTCTTTAATTTCCTGGTTGTCCCATTCATTCTTAAATAAAATGCTCTTTATCCTCCATGTATTTGGGTTCTTTCCAAATTTCCTCTGTGATTGAGTTCTAGCTTCAGAGCATTGTGGTCTGAAAAAATGCAGGGAATGATCCCAGTCTTTTGGTACTGGTTGAGACCTGATTTGTGACCCAGGATGTGAGACGGTCTGAAATTATTAATTGGATCTCTTTTATTGAAAAGAATGACATGATTGCAATTATTTTTTAACTTCTTAAGCTTTTAATAAATACAACATACATCTAAAATCTTGTTTATAATTTTACATTAACTTTTTATGCATTACATATATTATACATAAGCTTTGCTTTTCACAGATAACAGAGCCTCTGAATATTTCCAGACACATTTACCATGTTAATGGACATTGTATTGCATTGCATTATATTGCATTGATTTCTTACTCTCTTCCACTCTAGTTTTAGAACTTTTTAAGTTACTTATTTACTTATTTATTTTGGTTATTTTATTTTTGGGGGCTCCCTCTAACTTCTTTACATCCTTTTTTTTTTTTTAATGTGGAAATAGAGTCCATATCAAGTTCTTTAAGCATCCAGATAAATACCAAAAGTAGGATAGCTTCTAGTATATCTTATAATAGACTTTTAAATTCCATTGATGTATCTTTATATTGTGTAAGATTTATTTTTATTTGGATTTTTATGTCATACTTGTACTCGTTGCATTTGCAGGCTTGTAAATGGTTTGTTGGAGGAGATGACCCATCTAACTAAAAGTAGTATGGGCCAGAGTTTATCTTGAACATTTGCTATAAGATGATCACAGAGAAGGACTCTGAAGGCTTGCTAGAAGCACATCATTACTACTTTCTTTTGTTGCCCAAAGTTTGCTCTTGTTTTCTATAAAAGAGATTAAAGGAGGCCATTGTGATATTGAGTTTACAGAGCCATATTTTCTATTATGCAGTGCCTTTCTAAAACTGTTTGTATGTGAAATAGATGTTTGACATTTTATGACTTGAACAAAACAAGGTGCTTAAGTTAAGTGATAGCAATTTTTATTTTGCTGAAATAACAGTCATGAATATGTAGGTTAGCAATCTAGGAGTCACCAGACTGGATTATTTTTGTTGTATAATGGTTTCTGTGTAATATAATATATATACTTACTTTTTATAGTGATAGAATGATTTGAAGTATTGATTATATTTTGATAACTTGGCTTCCTTTAAAATCACTCCCCAACTGCCTTAACAGGTTAACAGTTTACCAGAATTTCTTCCTAGTCTCTGCTTTTTTCCTTCTTCCTTTCAGCCTTCCTGCTGTATCTTCATTCTTTCTGAAACCCAGAACACTCCTCTGTAGCAAAGCCTTCACTGTTTGCTCTCATTTCCTAGAGATAGGGTTGATATTTGGCTGGTTTGCACTAAAAGGGTAGAATTGGCTGTTTACAAGCAGCATCTATTTTTTAAAAATTAACATATAATGTATATAACCAGCATTTATTCTGATTGCCTGGCGCTCATGTGTTGTAGGTGAAATTTCAGATTCTTTAGGAGTGTTTTCAAGATTTTGGGTACTTGGAAGATCTCTGAATACTACTGCCTCCATTTTCCACCATTCTGTAATTTTTTCAGATCTACTTTTTGGGGATCTTCCACAAGGATGTTTTGCCTTTCTGCCTGTTTTGGACATCCCCTTCATTTTCCTTGAACTAATCTCTCTCTCTCTCTTTTTTTTTTGTCTAATGATTTTAAGATTATTCATGAAGGGGCGCCTGGGTGGCTCAATGGGTTAAGGGTCCGCCTTCAGCTCAGGTCATGATCCCAGGGTCCTGGGATAGAGCCCCGCATCGGGCTCTCTGCTCAGCAGGGAGCCTGCTTCCCCCTCTCTTTCTGCCTGCCTCTCTGCCTACTTGTGATCTCTCTGTCAAATAAATAAAATCTTTAAAAAAAAAGATTATTCATGAAGATTTAATTTAGGAGAAA
The DNA here is from genome assembly GCF_011764305.1 of Mustela putorius furo. Taxonomy (NCBI): domain Eukaryota; kingdom Metazoa; phylum Chordata; class Mammalia; order Carnivora; family Mustelidae; genus Mustela; species Mustela putorius. The sequence continues at coordinate 11,095,740 of NW_025421305.1, read as the reverse complement.
ACTCCTTTTTGAAACCTTTCCTGACTACCCAACACTTAAAATACTACCCCTACCCCACCCGACCTACTTGTTTACCTCCGCCTGTGCTCTCTTTGGTACTTGGGACACCTAAGATATCCCACTTATTACTTTGCACTTTAATTATTGCTTGCGAATCTACCCCCCCTTCCTGGACTATGGAGCTATCACAGTGCTTAGCACAGGTGGTCACTAGAGAAATAATTTAAGTACAATGGAAAGAAATTGGTTTTTTGAATGAGACAGACTTGAGTTCAGATTCCAGGTCTGTCATTTAATAGCAGTGGTCACATTAACTTGGCTTTTCTCCATTTTCTCATCTATATACGTAGAGGTGAGCTATTAAACGAGAGAATATGTAGAGGGCTTAGTGCATTGCCTGGTGTACAGTTGTTCAGTTTTCCTAGTTACATTCTGTTTAAAAGTTTTGTCTTGCCTTTTATTTTTCTCTTTGAAGTCTAATCTATAGCAAGAATGCAGTTTTATCTAAAAACATTTCTCCCTTCTAGTGCTCTGTCTTAAAACTGGATGATGAGTTATACCACTCCTGCTGCTAAGGAAAAACATCGTTTACAAATTCCTGCCAGCTTTTTAGAAGAGGGGTGCTTTTCTCTCCAAAGGGAGCCCAGTGACTAGCCCAGTGCCAGGCACAAAATACTTGTGAAATAATATGCAGTAGGTGTTTGTGGCAGGGAGCTATCGTGAGAAAGAAGGACTGTCTTCCCCTTCTTGTTCTGGGTATGAAGTCACTTGATTTCTTGATGGAGGAACAGGCATACTACAGTCATGGGAAAAGAAGACAGAAGCTGAAGGGGAGTTCCCCTCCTTAGCTTTTCCTTAAAACAGCTTTTTTGGAAGAGGCTGCCAGGACTATCACATAGTTTGGGACATTAAATAAATTGGTGAGGGAAAAAGAGAGGAGATTCTCTTTAAACATACAAAACAAAAATATTAAGAATCTCTCTGTGAACTAATTCATCATATCACAGGAAAACTTGAGTTGCCTTTTTACCAAAAAAATGAAATCTTCATTGGTTTTTGTGATGACTATTATGATTTGTTCTTAGGATTATTATTATTATATGGTTAGGGGAAAATAAATCAAGTCATATGAGGTGATTCTCAAAGCTGAAACATTTTCTTTTGGATATAATCTGTAACAATACTGTTTATATTAGGCTATTTTCAAGAAATGGTCTCCTATAAAAAGTAAGTGGAGGAGTACCTAGATGGCTCCATCATTAAGCAACTGCCTTCGACTCAGGTCATGATCCCCAGGTCCTGGGATTAAGCCCCTCATTAGGCTCGCTGCTCAGCAGAGAGCCTGTTTCTCCCTCTCCTTCTACTTGCCACTCTGCCCACCTGTGCTCACTCTCTCTGTCAAAATAAAGAAATAAAATCTTAAAAAAAAAAAAGAAAAGAAACATACTTAAAAAAAAGTAAATGAAGAAATGTGTTGACTTCTTTTGATTAAACCCAGTTATGACCGAAGCTGAAAACAGTTCAGAGCACAAGGTCATACATAGCCTTAATTGCTCATCTTATTGTTGCGGGAAATGCCGGGTTCTTTGCTTGTATTATCTCCTCATTTTACAGAGGAAGAAATAACTATGGGAAATTTGAATTAAAACTAACTCCAAAGCTCAAAATCCGATTGTTACTCATTAAAATTGCATTTAAAGGGGCTCTGGGTGGCTCAGTCTGTTAACTGGCTCTTGATTTTGGCTCAGGTCAGGATCTCAAGGTCCTGACATCAAGAGTTTCTATCCCCTGCATCCTGCCCCCCAACCCAACCTCTCCCCACCTCAAAAAAAAAAAAAAATTCATTTAAAAAGTCAGTTCTAAGCAGGGAGTAGTAGCCTTTGAGCTTCACAGTTACATATCTAGATGAAATGACCAAAATAATATCATAGTTGTTTTAAGGGTTGTTTGGAAGCTACATTTTAATTGGAATTAGAAAGAGTAAGCCTGGGCACCTGGGTGGCTCAGTTGGTTAAGTGTTCGCCTTCAGATCAAGTCATGATCTCAGGGTCCTGGGATCAAGTCCTGCATCGGTCTCCCCGCTCAGTGGAGAGCCTGCTTCTCCGTCTCCTCCCTTCTTGTTCTCTCTCTCTCTCTTTTTCTTTCTCTCTCTCTCGCTATCTCTGACTCTCTCAAATAAATAAATAAATAAATACAATCTTTGAAAAAAGAGAGAGAGAGAGAAAGCCAGATTCATTTTGGCTTTACCTCTCTTAGGCCATATAGAATCTTGCTATTAAGGGAATGTGGAGAATTTTTGCTGATACCAGAATCTTAGTGAGATACATTAGGAGAGTAAAAGTGATAGAAATAGTGACTTGGAAATAATCAAAACCTTCACTAATCTATTTAAAAAGTGAAAGTAGATCCCAGAACTTTTTCTATTTTGAAATAAGGAGACCTTGAAATCCACAGAGCAGAAATGTAATTTTCCAAGTCCACCAATAACGTAAGACAGCCTGGGCAGATCTAGATCAAATGTATACATTTAAAAAGATAGATAACCTGTGTCATCAAAATTGAAAATTTGATCCAATATAGAGCCTCTTTCTTCATTCCTGGAAATTCTGCAGTTCTCTTGTCTACACTCTAAGCCTCTCCCTACAGCTGAAGTCTTTATAAATTATAAAGGTGTTTGAAACTACCAAGCCAGCCACTACTGGCACTAAAAGAAGCAGCTTCTGCAGAATTTGGAGATTTCCAGTTAAAGTCTTGGTATATAAATAGTGCTTTCCCTTTGATTGGGAGGAAGGTTGTTGCTGTTTGTTTCTGTTTCCTCTTCAGTCTCTTTACTCAACAGTCTTCCCATTTCCTCTCTTTCTTTAGAGCTTGTTCTTAGTGACTACACAGCAGTTGAGGTTGCTCTAGCTATAGAAGTTTCCTTTATTGTTGTGGGTTATCTTTGGTGGTTCGCAGCATGGATTCTTATATGCCTCTTGTTTTAGAGAAATTACATGTTCTTTCCTTTGAAAACACCCTCGTTCTACCTTCTCCTCAGTACTTAAAAGCTTTTCTTTTGCATGCACTGCTGGGGTTTCTGAAGCCCAGTGATATTCGACATGTTTCGGATGTTGAATGAGTGCCTTTTTATATAGAAAAATTAACATTTGCAAAATAATAGCAAAACATAATCCTTGTAGCACAGCAAATGTGGTGGACCGACTTACATGATACACATCTGAAATATACACGTTTGAGTGTGTGTGTTTTGTGTTTTTCCAGGCAACTTGGTTCAGCTGGTGCGGCTTCCTGCTCCCACCTTGTTTTTCTTAAAGACATAAGCATAAGCAAGAATTGAAGTGTGCATTATTCAAGTATTTCTTTAATATATATAAATTGTTTTGGAGCAAATTCGTGTTTTCCCAACAAGCTTCAAAACAGAACAAATTGTACTTGATAGGCTCTTCTAATTAAAAAAGAAAAGCATGATCTGTAGTTTTAGGAAATTTTCTTGAATTGTTTTATGATACTCCCCTCCCTTCCATATTCTCTGTTCTGTTTCTGAAATTCCTGTCATTCAGGTGTAAGCCCTTCTAAACTGCTATTCTTTCTTTTCCTTTTTCTTTCTTTGGTATTTTGTTTTAGTTCCGAGATATTTCTTCAACTTTGCTTTCTGTTTATTCTAGTGAATTTTCACTGTGCTCTCACTGATACTCGTTTTTCAACTTCCAAGAGCTCTTTTTGGTATCCTGTTTTCCTGCTATCATTAGATCCATGCCTTTTAGGATCTTTAAAGTTTTCTCATTTCCCTGCACACCCAACACCCCGCCCACCCCATTTTCTCCAGGTCCCTTTTTTCTGAGTGTTGGTTATGTTAGAGGATAGTTACCTTTGCTCAGTTGTTCAGCTGTGTAAGACTGGGGTGGGATAAGGTCTGTGTTTCATAGATTCTCATCTCACTTGCATGGTGTACTTTGAGAAGCATGTGGTTTAGAGTATTGAGTTCTTTAATTCATATCAGCTATCTTCTAGACTTCTTTTAATGCTTGCTTAATTTCCAGCTGAGTGAATTAAACGATCTTTTTTTTCCAGTTGCCCAGACTGTTGAAATTGACATCTGTCCTATTTTTTTCTACCCCTGTGTGTTTAAACTGGATTCTCTATCTCCTTAGTGGTATGTTGGTGGAAACAGATAAAATATGCATGTTTTATCCACCACATTTACTCAGAAGTAGTTTTAAACAGCTTTGTTGTGGAAGAAAGTAAATTCTCTGTAAGATACTCATGGTTTCATGAAACTATCCAAACCAAGACTCAGAAAAGAGCTATCATTGCCTATCTAGTGCTTGAATTGTGTAGGCCGATGATTCTACAGAGGGCATCATTCAGTTATACTTATACACAGAAAAGGTTGAATTTTTATTGAGAGTTAAAAAATGTCCCAAACTAATCTTTGAAGAAACTAGGGGAATACAAAGTAGAATATAAGACCTGTTACTCTATTGTTATTAAGCTCACAGCAGGACTTCTTAAATGCAGTGTGTATGGAGATTCTTTTTTTATTTTTTATTTTTTAAAAAGATATATATATATATATATATATATATATATATATATTTGTTTATTTATTTGACAGAGATCACAAGTAGGCAGAGAGGCAGTCAGAGAGAGGAAGGGAAGCAGGCTTCCCACTGAGCAGAGAGCCTGATGCGGGGCTCGATCCCAGGACCCTGAGATCATGACCTGAGCCTAAGGCACAGGCTTTAATCCACTGAGCCACCCAGGCACCCCAAGATTCCGATTTTAGTAAACATTCTCCACCCAGAGGAAAGAAGACAAGAAAGCAAACTAGGGAATGACTAGGAAATGAAGAGTCCTCTAAGTGTGATTAAGTATTTGCTATTATCATCATTGTGATTATTATTACCGTTCATTTCATTCAGTAACACCATATTGAGCACTCATTATATACTAGGTTCTGATCTAGGTACTTGGGACATGCTGGTCAATAAAACAGTAAGTCCCTCCCCTCACCAACCTTCCAGTGCAAGGAAGCAGATGGTAAACCTAGGAACTAAATGGGAGTGACACTTTGAACACTTTCAGGTCCGGGAAGTGTTGCATTCTGAGTAGGGCTAGTGCAGTAGGAACACACAGGGGTTTCAGTGGCTTTGGTCACGACCTTAGTTTGGTGGTGGGTTTGTAGGTGTTTATTCTACTGATATGCTTCATAAGTGTTACATGTATTTTTTATGCTTTAAATACTTCTTTAAAAAAATCTTTTCTATTCCGAGTATACTGAAGTGTTCAAACAGGTCAATTATTTGTTTAGCCTAGTTATCTTAATTAGATATTTGGTTTTTAAAAATCCGTTAATAGGGGCGCCTGGGTGGCTCAGTGGTTTGGGCTGCTGCCTTCGGCTCGGGTCATGATCCTCAGGGTCCTGGGATCGAGCCCCGCATCGGGCTCTCTGCTCCGCAGGAAGCCTGCTTCCCTCTTTCTCTCTCTCTCTCTTTGCCTGCCTCTCTGCCTACTTGTGATCTCTGTCTGTCAAATAAACAAATAAAATCTTCAAAAAAAATAAAAATAAAAAAATAAAAATCCGTTAATATTAACTTAATTGGTACCCCCTCCATTTATTAAAGACAAAGTTGTTTTTAAGTAACTCTGTTTTTACTCTTTCTCTTGGAAATATTTAGTTTTATGTAATTTTTGCAGAATTATCCAGACTTGGGAATTATGAGAATCATGGGAATTATGCTTTGTCACTGACACCATTTTAATGACTTTTGCAAAACATCTTGTTTTATTCAAAATTATATCACTGAATTTTGAAAATATATGTAGCATTTAAATTTTGTAATAGAATGAAGGATTTTTAAATTTTCCACATTAGACTAAATTAGAGGAGTCATTCTGTGTTGTTTTTTTTTTAAATATTTTATTTATTTATTTGACAGAGAGAGAGATCACAAGCAGGCAGAGAGGCAGGCAGAGAGAGAGAGAGGAGGAAGCAGGCTCCCTGCTGAGCAGAGAGCCCGATGCGGGACTCGATCCCAGGACCCTGAGATCATGACCTGAGCCGAAGGCAGAGGCTTTAACCCACTGAGCCACCCAGGTGCCCCCATTCTGTGTTTTTACTTTGCCTTCAAACCAATTACAAAACTGTTAAAGCCTATTAAGACTATTTCTTTTTATTAGAAACACAAGTCTAACAGTCTGACAAATCAGTATATTTAAGATATAAATTATCCTAAACTGTCTAACCATAATGACTATAAGTAACCTTTACAAGTTTAAGGACAGGTGTAAGGTTTTTACTAAATTAGCTATGCATTTCTGAGGTGTCTAGGAACTGACCACCTTTTGGTTCTGTGTGATGTAGAGGACTCGTGCTGTATACCAGCCTCCACTGACTGGAATTTGTTTAAGAATGATGTTATCTCGGGCCAGTTGTTTGACCACTCTAAGTCTTAGTGTTTTTTTCTTTAAATGAAGAAAATAAGGGTACCTATTACTTCAGTTATTGTAAGGATTAAATAAGAAAATACACATACAACTAGCTAATTGAGAAGTCTCAATTTTCCAGGGTATGAATATGTGGTGGTTTTATCTTCCTACTAATTGTACCGTCTTTGCCCTTTGCAAGCTCCTCCTCTTTGCTGTTTAATGGGGCTGCTTCACAGCAGCTTACTTTAGTTCTACAACTGAAGTTACTTTTCTGACTTACTGTTTAAGGAACTTTGGATTCTTAAGACATAGTTTTATTATTTAATGACTTTATATCATATTTGCTTCAAAGCAGTCCACTTCTGTCAAGCCAGGCTAAGCTTGAGTCTCTAGCAGTTTGAATTGGAGAATGGGGTTCCTGGTCCATTCCCATATCTATCTTCCCCCTTCCCTGAGCAGGCTCCCTTGGTGTGGGGCTGGGGAGAGGGAGAAGATGGATGTCCTTACCTCAGACATTGCAGCGCTCTCCTTGGTCAGCTTTCACGGCTATTGTGTTGGTGATCTGTGGGCATGATATGGACCTGTGGTGACTCCAACAGGCCTCACAGGTAAGGGTTCTCTCGGCATAGCTCACTTAGTTCTTGCCAGTCCCTTCAGAGACAGGACCTCATCTTCCAGTTGTCCCTTCACTCATAGCTTTATGCTGTATTCTTCTGAATCTCCCTCCATAACTTTTTACTGAGATGTCCAGTTACTGGGGAGAACAAAGATGTAGTTTGGTTTTATTTCTTCAAATGACTGCTACTAATTGTGTCTGTTGAACTCTCTTTCACACTGGTAGCAGGCTTCCATATCAGCATCTCAATGTATTTCCATGACTTCTCAGTAAGTGTTAGTTATTTAAGCAGTCACAGTTTTTTAAAAATTACTTTTTTAGAGAGAGAGAGGGACGGGCAGAGGGAGATGGGGAGGGTGAATTCCGAGCAGGTTCCACACCCAGTGTGGAGCCGGACATGGGCCTTAATCTCACGATCCTGAGATCCTGACCTGAGCTGAAATTAAGAGTCAGCCACTTGACCGACCGAGCCACCCAGGTTCCCCAACAGTCACAGTTTAAAACTCAGTTCTTCACCTTTGGAAACTTGACTCTCATGTCAGAATCCGAGTTCTCTTCTCTGTCTACTCTCACCTTCAAAAGGAAAAAAAAAATTTGCCTGGGTCATGGCATCTTTGGGGGGCGGGCAGGTGTTTGGCTTTCACATGTTTCCCTTCTCTCCACAGTAAGTAGTGCCCCAGCTTTGGGGGATAGTGAGCTCAGAGGGGCAGAAGCCTCTGTGCTGGCTGTTGCCAGGTCCTCCTCCTCTGTGGTGGCTGCAGCTGCTTTTCTGTCTACCTCTGACTGACTGTTGGCTCTTCCTGTGAGGCAGCCATTCACATGTAAGCTCCCTCATGAGACATGTTTGGTGGTTCTTTGGAGAACTGCCCTGATATCTTCACTTCCAGCCCTTCCACCGTCAAACCAGACAAAGGTCTTGCCACATGGCTGAAGCTCTTTATCTTCTGTAGTATCCATCCACTAGGCCCACAGAAAACCCAGGTGTCTTTATAAATTATATAATTATATATATCTATAATGTCTTTATATAAATTTATATATATAAATTTGGCTGTCAGTCAAGTCAAATGGCTGTCCCAGTGGTGTGCAGCCTTTCAGCACCACCATCTTTCCCATATCCATTCCTGAGGTAATCTCATCCACTCCCATGGCTCCTTACTGTCCCCTGCCCACACAGCTTCCAAATGTTTTTCTCAAGACAGGTCTCACTGAAATTCCAAAGCCATATTGTCCACTGCCTGGAGTGTCCCATCAGTGTCATTTTCCAGGACCAGTGTCCAGCCGTAGTAGTCACCCTGGTGAATGTCATCACCTTTCACCCATTCACATAATCCGAAAGCCTGGGACTCCTCCAGCTTCCCTTACTTCCCACATGCCTGTCCTGTCCATTCCATCTCCCAGATACTTTTTGCTTTAATCCCCTCTTCTCTCTGTCTGCCCTAGTGGGTCTGGCCCTCATGATTTCCATTCTTTCACAGCAAGTCTCATCTCCTTTCATCTTGTATGCTTTGGTCCGGGGAGCCTTGCCATCGCATCACTTGCCCACTGAAACCCTTTTGTGTGGACCCCCACGCCCTCGGACTGAAGGCCAGTCTCCGTCTTGTGGCCTGTAAGGCCCCTGTCTGTCTTTAGCTTGTTAACTTTCTACTTCTCTCTGCACCTCCCACCACTAACCCCCAGCTTCCTACTACCTCACCACACTCAGCTGATAGGTGTCACACTCAGCCTGCTGCTTTATGACCACAGTTTTACCTGGCCATGCTCTTTTCATGGAGTGTTCTCATTTTCTTTGTACCTTGTGGTCTGACTGTACGACTCCAACTTGTGTTTCAAGGCCCAGAGGCAGTCTTCTGCTCTCTGAAACGTCTCTGGTTCCTTCTGCTAACCATCATTCTTTTTATAGACCCAAATGATAACAGCTATCACATGCCTTCTCCCTGCCACCAGCTATCCCCCTGGTCACTGAAAGCAGGGACTATGACTTACTCATTTTATAATTTTAGTGCCAACCATGAAGTTTCTGGCCTCTCATGGTTGCTTAGTGCTGAGTAAATATGAAAAAATGAAGGCATACCTGAAGAGCTAATGTATAGAAAATTATTTTATTCTAGTTTGTATCTTAGCTAAGATATATCACAGTGGCCACTTCTTTCACTGTACAAGTCGACTTGTACATTTGTAAATCACAAATTTTTATTGTTTTTTATATAACTATCTGTTGCAAAAAATTATAAATCATTACAAATTATGCATTTCCCACTTCACTGACCATTGTAGTCCACTCAGTACTTATTATTTTTATTATATTGTCTTACTTAATTGTGAACAGGAAAATATGCTAATGTCAGAATCTTATTCTGGGTGAGAAATGGGAAGGAGATCCCAGGTGAGGCCACTAAGAGTAAAGATCTGTTTTCAGAGTGACGCGCTGTGAAGGCCACTTTCTCCTCTGAAAGTTCCACAGGCCTGGGGAACGCAGCCTGCTTCATTCCCTCCAGTCCGGCTGGGCTCCCCTTGGCCCTTGCTGCTCTTGAGGATTCTCTACAAAACTACCAGGGCTTTAGGAAAGCACAGTTCAAAAATCACTCTTAGGTGTGCTCACGAAGTAATGTGCCTGTTAGTAGGCTGTCAGTCAGTATGTCTGATGAACCTCCCTCATGGCCAGGACCTTTTCCAGGGACTGGGGAGCACCTTTGCAGACTGTGGTGCTCCCTGGCTTCTCCAGTATCATAATATAATACAAACAGAGCTTCGGAGGGCCGGCTCTCATGAAGAGCCCAATATCTTTACTCAGGGAGAAGGCCTGGAAACCCAGTAGTCGGGGTTTGCCATCTCTATACAATTCCAGCTCTCATATTCCTTTGTGTGTGTGTGTGTGTGTGTGTGTGTGTATGAACATATATATGTACTATGAACATATACATGAACTATGTAATGTATAGTATGTGTATATATATATGAATAAATATTATATATAATATATCAATCTATCTATATATATAAATATGAAAGTATGTATCAATTCAGGATTCCAGGCCTACATATCTAAAAGACAATATATTGAATCAAAAGTTGAATCATCTTACAATTAAATAGATAAACTCTGGATAAAACTGACCACGTCTTTGAGCTTTCATTTCTAAACCTACAGAAAATGAAAATTAGAACTATACCATCTCTAAGGTCCATTTCAGCTCTAGAATACCAAATAGATCAATTGAAGAAACCCTCAGGCCCTTTGAAGTCACAGAGTTGGAGTTCAGAGAGACCATACTATGGAAATGTGTCCTTTGATTAGAGCAGAACATACTTATTAAACACACGATGTGTCTCCAGTGTACAGAGTTACCTTTCCAATTTGTTAATGCTTACTGAAGTCTGTAGTGTATTAGAAATTCAGTAGCCATGTACTACCCTTGAGTTTCTGTGTAAATAGAACTGTTCAGTTGAATTTTGTCTGATTGTTTTAGCATCACCAAAGGACTGACTCTAAAGGCCCAAAGTGTTTCTGTATGCAGAGAATAATGGTTAATCCAGTTCCTACTGGCCCTTCTTTCTATACTGCTGATTGTTGATATCTTCTGGAATTTAACATGAAAATGTGGCTTAAAGTAGCTAGTTATTTTTAAAAAATAAAAGAAGAGCTTGAAGTATCTGTTTTCCATAGCTGTGCAAAAGTAAAATAGAAATGGTATTCATTTTTGATAGGAGACATGCATGAGATTCTTGAAATAGAAAATTGTAATCAGGACAACTTTTTACTTCTTCAAATATTTTATATAGCATACTATTTGGCTTCTAAATCTGAGATGCCCTTTTTCCTTGTGTCTCCTTATTTTCATAATCTACCACTATTAGGAAAAGTGATAATTTATTAAGAAATTTGGCTTTGAGGACCTCATTGTCCCAGAGATAAAAAAGGAAAAAGAATGCTGCCCATTTGAATCCTCCTGCTTAAAGACATTGAGTCTTTTTAGGATATGAGCATTCTTTTGGAATTTGTAGTTATGTTAAATAAGGCAAGGAAATAGAGGTATGTGCATGGAAGACTGGGAATTATTTCTAGAATTGTAACTAATTAGAAAGTTATCATAAATATTTAGAGAGAGAATATACAGAAAAATACAGAAAATATATTTGCAGAGGGCCTTATACAGAGTATATATGTATATAACTAAGTAAAAGATTATTTTTAATGACATTGATTTTTAAAAATTTTTTGTTTATTTTAAAAAGTTATTTAATGTTTTAAGTTATTTAATATTTAATATATAATATATAATTATATATAATATATAAAAATATATAATACATATAATTTTTTTTTAGTTATTTAATTTTTTAAAAAGATCTTATTTTTTTTGACAGAGAGAGAGAGAGAGAGAGAGAGAGAGAGAGCACAAGCAGGGGGAGGAGGAGAGGGAGAAAAAGTCTCCCTGCTGAGTAAGGAGCCCGATAAGGGACTTCATCCCAGGACCCTGGAATTATGACCTGAGCCAGAGGCAGACGCTTAACCGACTGAGTCACCCAGGCATCCCAAAAATTTATTTGAGAGAGAGAGAGCGAGCATGCTTGTTGAGCGGTGGGCAGGAGGGAGGGGCAGATGCAGAGAGAGAATCTCAAACAGACTCTGCTGAGCACAGAGCTTGACAAGGGACTCAATTTTACAAGCCTGAGATCATGACCTAAGCTGAAATCAAGAGTTGGTCACTCAACCTCTGAGAAACTCTGGTGCCCCATGATTTTTTAATTTTTCTTTAAAATATTTTTTTTTAAAGTAATTTCTACACCCAACATTAGGGCTCAAGCTCACAACCTTAAGATCAAGAGTCGGATATTCCAATGTATATATTGGTCCCCCAATATATAAAAATATATTTAAAATATATAAATAAATACAAAAGATTATATTTAAATTTTATTAGCCTTTTTAAAGGGTTTTTGATATTTTCACACTTAAAAGTAAGTATTTATTTTTTATTTTTAAGATTTATTTGAGAGAGAGTGCGAGAGAGAACACAAGTGGGAAGGGCAGAGGAAGTGGGGGGCGGGGTGGGGGGAAGAAAGAATCTCAAGCAGACTCCACATCACTGAGTATGGAGCCTGAGGAAGGGCTCAGTGCTAGGACCCTGAGATCACGACCTGAGCTGAAACCAAGAGTTGGATGCTTAACGGACTGTGCCACCCAGGTCTCCCAGTATTTATTTTCAAAGTCTTTTAACACTATGGGATTGTAGAACTGTAAAGCATATGTAACTCTGTGGGATTTAGGAATAGTATCAGAGTATCTAAATTAGAACTCTTATAGATTAATCACCAACAAAATTATAGCTTTAAGAACAAGGTAAAATTATAGTTTAAAATTTAAACCCAATAATATATTTCATGTGATTATAGAGAAATTAGTTATAAAATAGGCATTTTGTGTCTCTTCAGTGAAAGTGTTCAAGTCCTTGGATTATATCTTTTTATTTTTTGCTTTTATTTTGGAATATTTTAATAAAAAATAGATATATACACATATATATGTATGTATACATACGTATGTATATGATTCTAAAGTAGTCAAATTCATAGAACCAGAAAGTAGAATGGTGGTTACTGGGGTGGAGGGAGAGGATAAAGTAGAGTTGTTTAATGATATAGTTGTAGATGTGCAAGATGAAAACTACTGCTTCACGACAATGTGAATATATTTAGCACTACTGAACTGCACAGTTAGAAGTAGTTAAGTTGGTAAATTTTATGTTTTTTACTACAATAAAAAATACATGTATGTGTATAAAGATCAAATAGAACTAATACAAAAAGTTTAAGCAGTTTCTTTCTTTTTTTTCCCCCCCATTCTTCCCAATGTGCTACCTAGGTGGCAGCCACTTTTTTTCTTTCATTTTTGAGGATCATTTACATAAAGTTTTCCTTTGTATAGCATATAGTTCTAGAAGTTTGGACAAACACAGTGGGTGTACTGCCATCGCTATCCAGAAACAATTCTTTTACCCACAAAAACCTCCCCTCTTTTACCCCCTAGCTTTCTCAATCTGTGATCTGTTTTCTGTCCCTATAGTTTTTGCCTTTTCTAGAATGTTATATAAATAGAATCATATATTTAGCAGCCTTTTGAATCTGGCTTCTTTCACTTACTATAACATATTTGAGATTTTTTTGTGAGGTATTTTCATTCCACTGTGAGTAGTTAATTTCATTTCATTGCTGAGCAGTGCTCTGTTGTATGGATGCACCAGGCTTTGTATAACCCCTTGAGCGACATTTCGGTCGCTTCCAGTTTTGAGTGATTATAATAAAACCACTCAAAACATTCATTTGCAGATTTTTGTGAGAACATAAATTTTTCTTTCCCTTAAAAACTTGGGTGGGATTATTGGGTTTTATGGAAAGTATGTTTAACTTTATAAGTAACTGCTAACCTGTTTTGCATAGTTGTAAGATTTTGCATTCCCACCCTCAGTATATGAGCATTTCAATCACTGCATTCTTGTCAACAGTTGGCATTTCTAGGTTTAATTTTTTTTTTAATGTGGCCATTCTAATAGGCATGGAGTGGTATCTCATGGTTTTGATTTGTGTTTCTGTAATGGCTAATGATGTATAGCATTTTTTCCATGTGCCTGTTTACCTTTCATACATCTTCTTTGATGAAGTATCTCTTGTCTGTTTTTTTAAGTGGGTTGTTTGTTTTCTTGCTATTGAGTTTTGAGAGTTCTTTATATATTCTGGATATAGGTTCCTTTATGTCAGATATGTGACTTGGCAATATTTAATTTCAGTCTGTAGTTTGTCTTTACATTTTTACAGCAATGCCTTTCAAAAAACAATTCCTTTTGATAAAGTCCAGTTTATTGTGTTTTTTTTTTCTTTTTCTATCATGGGAGTGTACTTTTGATGTTATATCTAAGAAATCTTTACCCGATTCAGTGTCCCAAAGATAACTCCTATGTTTTCTTACAGAAGTTTTATGCTTTGGGATTTTACACATCAGTCTATGGCCCTTTTTTTTTTTTTCTTTCTTTTTTTAAAGATTATTTATTTGAGAGAGAGAGCAGAGCAAGCAAGAGAGAACATGAGTGGAGCAGGGAGCAGAGGGAAAGGGAGAAGCACACTCCTCGCTGACCAGGAGCCCAACTCGGGCTTGATCCTGGGACCCTGAAACTATGCCCTGAGCCAAAGGCAATCACTGAACTGACTGAGCCACTCAGGTACCCCTAGGTCTATGGTCCATTTTAAGTTAATGTTTCATACAGTGGGAGGAATGGATCAGGTTGGGCTTGTTTAATTTTACTTTTATGTGGCTATCTAGTTGTTTTAACGCTATTGGAAAAGATTGTCTTTCTGTATTGAATCAACTTCACATCTCTGTAGAGAATCAGTTTGCTACGTATGTATGGGGTCTACTTCTGAACCCTATTTTCTGTTCTATTGCTCTGTACATCTGTTGTTTCACCAATACTGAACTATCTTGATTAGAGTAGCTTTACAAAAAGTTTTGCGGTAAGGTAGTACAAGTCCTTCAGCTTTGGTCTTTTAAAATTGTTTTGGTTATTCCAGTTCCTTTACCTTTATATGTAATTTTTAAAAAAGATTTTGTTTATTTATTTATCAGAAAGAACAAGCACAAGCAGGGGGAGCAACAGAGAGAGAAGCAGGCTCCCTGCTGAGCAAGGAGCCCGATGAGGGACTCAATCCCATAACTGATTGCATAACTGCATAATGCAAAATGCATAATGCATAAATGCATAACTGACTGAGCCATCCAGGTGTCCCTACATGTAAATTTTAGAATCAGTTTGTCCTTTTCCACAAAAGGTCTACCTGGAATTTTGATTGGGACCACACTGCTTCTATACTTTATTTAAGGGGAAGAGGAATTGACAGAATGATATTGAATCTTTCAGTTGACGAACATGATATGTCTTGCCACTTTATTTGATTCTCTTTGTTCCTTTTATAATGTTTTATAGTTTTCAGCATAAAGATCTTTTATATATTTTGTTAGATTTATACCTATTTCATGTGTTTTTTATGTTATTATAAATGGAACTTCGAAAAGTTTCAATTTCTTTTTTGTGCCAACATGGAGAAATACAATTGATTTTTCTATATTGAACTTCTATTCCGTGACCCTTATAAACATGCTTCTTGTTAGTTCTAGTAATTTATTTGTGGGTTCTTTGGGATTTTGTACATAGACAGTGATCTGTGAATACAGATATATTTTTTTCTTTCCAGTCTGGATGCTACTTATGTACTTATGTATTTATTTATTTTTGCCTTATTTGCCTGGCTATTAGTTCAATATCAGATTAAATAGAAGTAAGAGATGTAAGCTGAATGTGTTTTATAAATGCCTAAAATCCTGTTAGTTCCTGTTTTGCTGAGAGTTTTTTCATGAATGGATGTTAAATTTTGTTAGTTGCTTTTTCTATTTCTATTGAGATGATCCTATAACTTTTCTTTAGTCTATTGATAGGGTGATTCACATTGATTTTCATATGTTTACCTTGCATTCTCAGGATAAATGCCATTTGATCAGGATGTAATTTATTATCCTTTGTATGTCTAGTTGGATTCAATTTGCTTAAATTTTGTTAAGAATTTTTATATCTATGTTTATTGGCTTGTAGTTTTTCTTTTCTTTTTTCTTTTATGATGTCTTTGATTTTAGTATGAGGGAAATTCTTACCTCATAGAGTAAGCTGGGAAGTGTTTTCTCCTCTTCAGTTTTTTGAAAGGGTTATATAGAATTGGCATTATTTCTTCCTTAAATGTTTAGTAGGATTCACCAGTGAATCTATCTGTGCCTGGGGTTCTGTGTGTGTGTGTGTGTGTGTGTGTGTGTGTCAGAAGATTTTAAGCTACAAATTAATTTTTAAAATAGACATAGTGCTATTTATGTTACCTGTTTTTCCTCAAGTGAGTTTCCATAGTGTCTTTCTAGGAATTGGTCCATTTCATCTAAGTTGTTAAATTTATTGAAATAAATTTGATATGCCATGTTTTTATTTTCATTCAGTTCAAAATATTTCCTTATTTTCCTTTTGATTATTCCTTTGACCCATGAGTTATGTAGATATGTGTTACTTTATTTCCAAATATTTGGAGATTTTCCAGATGATTTTCTGTAGTTGATTTCTATTCCATTGTGCTCAGAGAATTTACTTCATATGATGTGAATGCTTTTAAATTAATTAAAACTTGATTTATGGCTCAGAAGATGCTCTATCTTAGAAAAAATTCCACATGTGCTTGAAAAGAATGTATATTTGCTTGTTATTGGGTGGAATGTTCTGCAAAAATAAATTAGGTCACATGGTTGGCAGTGTTCAAGTGTTCTGTTATCTTTACTTATTTTCTCTTTCTTTCAGTTATTGAGAGAAGATTATTGAGGGGCGCCTGGTTGGCTCAGTGGGTTGGAGCCTCTGCCTTGGGCTCAGGTCATGATCCTGGGGTCCTGGGATAGAGCCCCGCATCAGGCTCTCTGCTCAGCAGGGAGCCTGCTTCCTCCCCTCTCTCTCCCTGCCTCTGCCTGCTTATGATCTCTGTCTGTCAAATAAATAAATAAAAATCTTAAAAAAAAAAAAAAGATTATTGAAAACTCCTTACAGTTCTATCAATTTTTACTGCAAGTGTTTTAAAGCTCTGTTGTCACTGTATAAACATTTAGGATTTTTATGACCTCTTGATGAATTGACCCTTTATTCATTATGAAATGATCTTTGCTCTTCATGTGCTCTGAATAATATGGGCACTTCAGCATTCTTTTGATTATTGTTAACAGACAGTATCTTCTTTCATCCTCTTATTTTACCTATTTGTGCCTTTATACTTAAAGTATGTTTCTTATAGGCAACATATAATTTTGTCTTTTTTTTTTTTTAATTCAGTCTGACTACCTCTACCTTTTAATAAAGGTATTTAAGTGGAACCATTTACATTTGATGTGATTATTGCTGTAGCTGGTTTTAGTTTACTATCATGGTATTTGTTTTTTATTCTGTTCTTCATCCCCCTTCTCTTATTTTAGATTGTATGTTTTCTTATGATTTCACTTTATCTTCTTTATTACCTGATTAGCTATGTGTCTTTATAGTTATTTCAGTTGTTGCTTTATAGTTTGCAGTACACATAATAGTCTTTTCAAGTAATGTAAGAATCTTAGAGCAGTATGCTCATTCTCTCCTCCTGGCCTGTGTTCTTTTTTTTTTTTAAAGATTTATGTGTTTGACCAAGAGAGAGACAGCACACACAAGCACGAGAAGCAGCAAAGGGAGAGAGAGAAGCAGATTCCTCGCTGAGCAGAGAGCCTGATGCAGGGCTTGATCCCTGGACTCTTGAGATCATGACCTGAGCCAAAGGCAGACCCAGGCGCCCCCTGTGTTCTCTTCTTGTCCTACATTTTACTTCTACATGTGTTGTTGCCTCTCCCCATACATGGTTATTATTTCTGCCTTAAACAGTTAATCATCTTTTTCTAATTTTAGTTTTAATTAAAGGACAGTTGATATACAAAATTCTGTTTGTTTCAGGTGAGGAGCATAGTAATTTGATACTTTTATACATTATGAAATGGTCTCAGTGATAAGTCTACTAACCATCTGTCACCAACAAAGTTACTACAATAATAGTGACTGTATTCCCTATGCTGCACCTCATATCCCCATGACTTATTTATTTTATAACTGGTAGTTTGTACCTCTTAATCCCATTCATCTATTTTGACCCATCCCCTCAACCCCTTCCCTCTTTGGTAACCAACTTTCTCATATCTCTGAGTCAATAATAAACAGTCACTTATTCATCTCTTAAAAAAGATAGGGTACGGTTTTTTGTATTTAACCACATAATTACCATTTCTGATATTCTTCATTCTTTTGTATAGATTTAGATTTCTATCTGGTATCATTTTCCTTCTGTCCAAAGAGCGAACTTTAAAATTTCTTCTAGTGCAGGTCTGCCTTTGATAAATCCTCCCAGCTTTTGTATGTCTGTAAAAGAACAAATTTCACCTTTATTTTTGACAGGTATTTTCACTGGGCCTAGAATTGTAGGTTGACAGGTTTTTGAAAATTTTCTTTTAGCACTTTAAAAATATTGCCACACTGTTTTCTATCTAGCTGTTTCCAACCCACAGGTCGGCTACATTCTTTATCTTTGTTTTGCTTTGTGTATAATCTAGTTCTTTTCTTGGGCTGCTCTTAAATTTTCTCATTATCACTGGCTTTAAGCTATCTAATTATGACACACACCCTTATTGAAGTTTTTTCTACAATTCTCTTGCTTGAGGCTTAGTTTCTTAGATATGTGGATTTATTATTTTAATAAAACTTGGGGCAAATTGCCATTATTTCTTCAAATATTTTCCTTTCTCCTTCCCTCTTCTCTTCTTTAGGGACTTCACCAAAGATACATTTGGTTGTTTGAAATTGCCCACAGTTCAATGATGCTTTTTTCTTATTTCGTTCTTTTTTTTCCCCCTCCCTGTTGTCACTGTATAAACATTTAGGATTTTTATGACCTCCCTGTGTTTTATTTTGGCTACTTTTTATCCCTAACATATCACTAATATTTCTTCTGCCCTAATTTACTGTTAATCCATGCAGGGTATTTTTCTTCTCAAATGTTATATTTTTCATCTTCAGAAATCTAATTTCTTTATACCTTCCATACATCAACTTAATATGCTAATTTTCCCTCTACCTTCTTGAACATATAAAATATGGTTATAATAATTGTTTTAATGTCATTGTCTACAAATTATATCATTTTGGCTATATCTGGGTCATTCTGATTGATATTCTTCCTTGTTATGAGTTATTTTTCTTGCGTTTGTATGCCTGGTACTTTTCATTGGATGCCAGACACTGAATTATTGGATGCTAACTCTATTTTATTTAATATCCTGGAGCTTTGTTTTAGGACAAAATTAAGTTACTTGGAAACAGTTTGATCTTCAAGGCTTCCTTTAAAACTGCATTGCGCAAGACCAAAACACCCTTTAGTCTAGAACTAATTTTTCCCCATGACTTTGGCAGTATCCTTCTGAATATCTGGTGCCCCATGTTTACAAGTTGTTTTTTGTTTTGTTTTGTTTTTAATCTGGCTGGTAGTACCACCAACTATTCCTGACTCTGTGTGATTTCTAAAAATTGCCCCTGCCTGATTCTCTGGGGTGCCTCTTTCCCATCATTGGTAGTTTGCTCACATGCTCATGCTGGTAAGTACTCGGCGGCAGCCTGGGAGCAGAGGAACATCCCATTCTCTTTCTTTTACTTTAAGAAAATGCTTCTACATTCCTAAAGATCACACAGAGTGAATAGAAAAAAAAATACATGTATGTATCTATAGGAGTATATATAAATATAAATTCCTTTTTTTTTCAGCCCCCTGTCTGTTCCTCAGCCAAAAATTTTTGTTTTCTCATAGTTACCTACCTACGTCTATGTATTTATACTGTTATTTTCGTGCTTGTGTAATTTTAGGTATTTTATAATCAAACTGTCATAGATTCAGATTTAGCATAAACCATTCTTATGGCTCAGGTCTTTTTCCCCTCCACCTTCCCCGTGCAATTAACTTTTTAAAGTTAAACCAATAAAAATTTTTTCAAAATTAATATAGTTATGTAAATTTTATTGATAAGCATACTAGTTTTTTCCTTGTTTTGTTTTCTATAAAAGCCTTTGAACTTCTCTCAGACACCTGTCTGTGGCTCCCCTCCCCCTCTGCAAATGCTCAGCCTGATTGGATCAGTTCTATGCTCAGCCCCACCCACCCGAGCCCTCCCTCCCCACGGCTCCCATCTTTCTGCCCCTTACAGATCATCTGCTGCTTAGGCTTGCTTAGCAGCTGTCATCTTGAGATGTCTTTCCTCATCGTTCTGTTGATTCCCTCCCTTCTCTCTAGCATTTGAGTGCCTGGTTCATGTTTCCTGTACCTTTTCTCTCTCTCGTTCCTTTTCAAATAATACAGCATTCTTTATTTCATCCTTTTGCTTGATTTGTTCCTCCATTTGGTGTCTGAAAATGTTTTTGTTCTACCTTTACACTTAAAATGAATTTTTGGCCAATCAGTGATGATTTGGCCAAATAAGAATGAGAAATGAGAATGTTTTCTCTCAGAATTTTCTGCATTGCTCTCTGGCAGCCAGCAAAAACCATTCTGATTATTTATTCCCGTGTTTATAGCTTGTTTTTTCTGTTTGGAAGCTTTTAAGGATTTTCTCTTTTCCAAGTAATCTTTAATGCTGATGTGCTTTGGTGTAGGGCTTTTTTCCTTTCCTTTTTTTTTTTTTTTAATGATTTCATTTATTTACTTGTCAGAGAGAGAGAGAGAGAGAGAGAACATAAGCAGGAGCAGCAGCAGGCAGAGGGAGAAGCAGGCTGGCTGGCTCTCCGCTGAGCAGGGAGCTCAATGTGGGACTTGATCCCAGGACGCTGGGATCATGACCTGAGCCAAAGGCAGACATTTAACCAACAGAGCCACCCAGGCATCCCAGGGCTTTTTTCATTTATTGTGGTGGCCATTTGGTCATCTTGGTTAGGCTGGAGACTTGTGTCCCTCAGTTCAGGAGAAATTCTTAAACTATTTCTTTGTTCTCTGGTTTTGGAATCATCTGATTCTGATATTGGACCTCCCAGATTTATCCTTTTAGTTTCTTTTATTTCTCAATCATCTCTTTTTCTTTTATTCTACTTTTTGGAGATTTTTCTCATTTTTTTTTTAAAGATTTTATTTATTTGACAGAGATCACAAGTAGGCAGAGAGGCAGGCAGAGAGAGAGGAGGAAGCAGGCTCCCTGCCGAGCAGAGAGCCTGATGTGGGGCTCAATCCCAGGACCCTGAGATCATGACCCGAGCTAAAGGCAGAGGCTTTAACCCACTGAGCCACCCAGGCGCCCCGTTTTTTCTCATCTTTATCTTCCAACTTTTCTATGGAAATCAAGGATATTTCAAATATGGCTGACTTTTGTTTTGATTTCTTTGGAGTTATTTCTTTTTCTGACAGTATATGGGACCCAACACATAACATTTGTTGTTTATCTGCAATTCACTTTTAATTGGAAGTCCTGTAGTTTTATTTACTATACCTAGTAACCCCACTTCTAGGACCTGGGGAGGATAAATTAGGAAGGGGCAAGTGAGCTGACAGTTCCTGGACACAAGATTTGGTCAGACATGGGATGATAGGTTTTAGTGTCCTCCCTGGCAGTCACTTTAGATTTGCAAGGAGTTTGGACAGAGGGAGAAACAGGTTATCCTATTTGAGTGGTGGATCCCCAACTGTACCTATATTGGCCAAGACAGATGAATTTTGGAAAAAATGCACTCATTACTGAATTAAGGAACACAGGACCTTCCCCTGCTCCTTTTCTAATATTCTAGCATGCATGCTGCCAGCATGCAGAGGGCATGGAATTGGAGTCCAAGTAAAAGGCCCTTAGGCAAAACAAAACAAAACAGGAAAACAAAACAAAACAAAACAAAACAAAAAAAAACAAAACCACACCACACCAACCTCTAATGCTCAGGCTTGTTTCCTATGCTCCAGATCTCTACTGTAGTGAGACCTGGTCTCTGCCCAATGCCTCATGATGGCTGTTGTCATCCACGCCTTTAAGGCGGCACAGTTTTCCCTGTCCTGTCAGCTAGACTTTGTTAAGCCCCGAGTAGACCCCAGACTCACAGATCCTTCATCTTAAGAGAAGTATCTTTGAGAGTAATTCTAGTGACTTTGTGCCTCAAATATTTCTGACCCTTGGTTGTCCCGTCCATGGACTTTCTTCCAGTTAATTTACCTTCTTTTTCAAATTGTCTTCCAGTCTGCATACAAAAATCTAGTTTGAAAGGAATCTAGCACATTTATGTATATAAAAACAATAGATTTCAAATAATTTGGTGGAGGGATTTATATCCTCTGGCCCTGCAAATTCTCCAGAAATTCTCCAGAAATGTACATACATTTCTTGTAATTTTATTAAAATAGCCACGTCCTGGAGGTGACCAGCATGTCCCTCTGCAGAGATATGGGTTAAACTGACTGTGATGGCTTACATTGGCTTCTGTAGCTTAACCTAATTGTGATCTGTTGAAACAAGTGAAATGGAAGCACAACCAGCTTGTTTCTGTCTCTGTTCAAGAACATCATGAATAAATAAAATTCAGTTAATTTGGTAATCCTAAACTTCAGCTAGGAATTTTTAATTCATTCCTTCATATGACCTTAAGAGTTTTATTTATTTTTTTTAAGATTTTATTTATTTATTTGACACAGGGAGAGAGAGATCACAAGTAGGCAGAGAGAGGTAGGCAGAAAGCGAGGGGGAAGCAGGCTCCCTTCTGGGCAGAAAGCCAAATGTGGGGCTCGATCCCAGGACTTTGAGATCATGACCTGAGCTGAAGGCAGAGGCTTAACCCATTGAGCCACCCAGGTGCCCCAATAGTTTTATTTTTTAAGCTCCTTTTTTTTTTAACAGTTTAAGATGATGTTTAATAATTTGTCACGTACAGTTCAGGTAAAATATGTAAATGGATTTAACTACCACAGTTTGTGGTAACTTTAACTTTCAAAACATAGAAACTATTTTGTGTATTAAATACTAACTCTGTCTAGCA
The DNA here is from genome assembly GCF_011764305.1 of Mustela putorius furo. Lineage (NCBI taxonomy): Eukaryota > Metazoa > Chordata > Mammalia > Carnivora > Mustelidae > Mustela > Mustela putorius. The sequence goes on along the minus strand of NW_025421305.1, from coordinate 11,073,066 downwards.
CTCACAGACAGAGGGATCATGTCCTTGGTTGCCAAATTACTGATTTAAGCTTCCACTTGCTCTGTTTCTTTTTACTGAAAATGGGTGCCTTCCTCAACTACATTTCCTTCATCTGAGATAGTATATACATCAAGTTTTGTAAATCACAAATATGCTAACAAACATTTTTATTCAAAAGCAAAGTCTTAAAATTTGGAAAATATGACTTACAATAAAAAAGAATGTTACTGCTTATTTTTAGTGACACTTGGGTTTTCAGCCCGAAAGAGAATTTTTTGTCCTTGTCATCATCTATCATATTTGCCAGATTCGGTCCTTAATTCCTTTAAACGGTTTCTAGAACCATATGCTCCCTGGCAGCACTGGGTCAACTTAAAACGATGTCTGAAAGGCTCTGATGGTAATTGTCCTAAATTAAAGGATGCTGAGGATTGAAGGATGTGAAATTGAGAGAGAATGCCTGTTTGAGAAAAGACTGTGTGTGTGTGTGTGTGTGTGTGTGTGTGTGTAAAGAGAGTATTTACATATATTCTGTGGTCAAATTTTATATTGAAATTATTTGTGCCTATAAATTAGAGAAGTCTATATATACTATGTGTAGTTTTTTGTTTGTGGTTTTATAGACTTATGCCATTAGAGGGCAGTATTGTAGTGGTTAAGTTTGCTTTCTTAACTATTGACTTGCAAACCATAGAATTTATAATAAACAAATTTAAAGCCTTAGATTTTTAGTATATTAAGTTGTAGTTTCAATTGATGTGTCCATGCAAATATTTTAAATTAATAGAGGAAATAAGCAATGGGCTAGTCTCATAGATCACTTGATTTTCATTTGGGGAAGGGAATTTTACTTGGTCAATATGGCCATCAGCATGAAATACATACTTTATAATACTTCTGTCCTTCCGATGTAAGAAGACTCACAGGGTGAGACTTATAGGAATTGCGACTTTCAAAAACATGCCTTAGGGACTTACTGAAGATAGATTGATGTAGGACTTAACCTGTGGATTGAGTTTTCTAGGTCTAAATGGAAGGAGGGAGATGTGATTTTAAGGTTTAGGGCTCTAGGGACGTTTTGGGAAGATCTACTTGATTTCTTCGTCTGATGGGTACCTTTTTGCTTCAATAGATATATGCCTAGCAAAGAATATGTAATGTTTTTTTGTTTCTACAAGTAATAGATGCATAAAAATGTAGTATTTCTCAGAAAGCAAATGTGATTTTTCCCTCCAAAATTTACTACCGCTTTAAAAAGTGTTATTACAGTATGGTTATTATCCTTATAAATAAACCTGCCCATAAAATCCTCCCATTACTTTGCCTGTAAGAACTAGATAATTGAAATCGAGACACTCGAGCTCCTCCAAGTCTTAGCGGTGGGACTGGGCATGCCCAGTAGCTCAGACGGTTCTGGTTGCAAATAGGAAGCTTTCTCCGTTCAGAAGCCGCGGGGACAGGCAGCTCCTGGGACGGGGTCTGACTCCCTTAAACGTAAGCACGTGCGGGGCCCCAATTGTATTTTCAGGGACCCTTGACATTTTCTGCCGAAGCAGTGGTCCGGCTGCCCAAGGCTTGGAGGCCTTGGTGGCTCCGCAGCTTCACGGGTCCATTGCGGCCTGGGTCAGCCCACCCGAAGAGCGGGATCCGATCTGGAGGCTGGGGTGGGGGGTGGGGGGTGGCGGGGGGCTGGGAGTGGGGAGAGCGGGGAAGCTTGAGGAGGGCGGGGAAGGGAGAAGGGGAGGTTCCAATAGGGTGCTGGCCAATCGGCGCGGCTCTCGCCTCCATATATTCTGCGGCGAGCCGGCGTCCTGGTCCATAGCCTTAGTGGATCCTGGCTGTCGTCCTGGGAGGCTTCTCCGCACAACGGTGGGATCAGCATCTTCCCGGGATCGCCAAGCCCCAGAAGCCGGGTTTCTTTAAATTAGGGCCGCTGTTTTCCACTTCTCCCTGGGCTGCAGAAAGCTAGAAGGTTTTTTTTTTTAAATCTAGCTCAAACAAGGCTGCTGGTATTCCTTTTTTTTTCCGCGAGGGTGTTTTTGGCTGCAATTGCATGAAATCCCAATGGTGTAGACCAGTGGCGATGGATCTAGGAGTTTACCAACTGAGACATTTTTCAATTTCTTTCTTGTCATCCTTGCTGGGGACTGAAAACGCCTCTGTGAGACTTGACAATAGGTAAATGTCGACTGGGATAGTTTCTTTAAATTTGCTCGTGAGATACTTCTAATAATGCAGGTGAAAAATAGCCAGGCGAATTCCTTTGTCCATTGCCGGGAGGCTACGGTGACATGGATGTTGCTTTTTCAAATGTTTAGAATAGCCTCCTTTTCCCAGGTCTGGCCGGAGAGCAGGCTTTTACTACATTATGTAATTTAGCCTTTTGTGGCTTACTAAAATAGGGAAATGTCTGGATATTCGTTAGTAAGAGAGTGGCTGCTGTTTTCTGGAGGGTGATCTATTACATGGTGTTGTCGAATGTTCAAAAAATGCTGCCAGTAACATCACAGAATAGGGGAGTCCTTTTTTGTCTTGGATGTTATAAAAATTCCACTTATCGATTTTTTCCCCCCTCTCTTCCAGCTCCTCTGGTGCAAGTGTGGTAGCTATTGACAACAAAATCGAGCAAGCTATGGTAGGTACTGATTAAAAATCATTTGTACTACATGTGGGCACAGTACAAAAAGCGAGATCGGGATGGCACCAGTGCATCCATAGTTAGGATGACTGCTCTTCGTACATTGAGAAATGCCGGCACTGTCTCCTCTCGGCCGGCATGTAGCCACTTCCCAAGGCTGCAGCGGGAGAGCCCGGGGCCCTGAGGGTATTAAATGTTCTCAATTCCCGAGGGGTTTCACACGACGTGGGGATTTTTGCAGAGGTGTCCCCTTTTTGCTCGGGAATTGCGAGGGAAGCTCTGCCCTGCGCGTCCTTCGGTCGCGGGCACATCTCTAGCGATGTGGCTTTACTAGCAATCTCAAGGTTTACTAAGGAAGGAGGGGGGTACAGAGTGGGGATCTCAGGGGCTCTCTAGACCTTGTACAGACGGATCCCCAGTACTGGAGGCTACTGAATGATGAAGAAGAATGGGAGAAAAGTTTTGTCTTTCTTAGCCTCTGCCTGGATTTCTCCGATTTTTTATTTCCGCCTTGGCTTGCTTTGTTATTGGAGCAGCGCCTGTGGCTCTTCTCACGGGATTCTCTGCCCACTGTTGCTAGGCAAACTCCGAACCTTTAATTCGGAGCTATAAATAACTCGAGATCCCATTGGCTGCAACGTCTGCCCAGGTTTCTGTGATGTCAGCTTAATCACGAAAGGGGGGAGGGGGGTGGAGGGAGGAAAATGCGGCAACATGCTCTGTAGGAACTGGCTGCAGCCGGTGCTGAGGGAGGCGGTCCGGGGGGCGGAGGGAGGGACTTGGGGGCGGGGAAGCGGCTACCGTTGCTGCGGGCCTGGACATCCCAGTGGCCAGGCTCCTGCCCCGCCTTCCAGAAGCCCAGTGCATTTTGCCGGCTAGAGTAGGAAACGCGAATGTATGCATCCCTGGCTGAGGGCCGCGCAAAAATGCACAGGCTTTGAAAAAGCCTGATCCCCTTATACATTAAACTTCAAGTGTTTCGTACAGTTGTGCTTGTATTCAGTAGATGGCTCCTAGGGCTGGTTAAATAAGATAAAGGCAGGTTATGTTAATAGTCCTGGACGTCATGCAAAATGATGTTTTAAAAATTCAGAGTCTGGGAAATACTTAAGATAAACCTCTTTTTCCCTCTGCCTTTCAGGATCTGGTGAAAAGCCATTTGATGTATGCGGTTAGAGAGGAAGTGGAGGTCCTCAAAGAGCAAATCAAAGAACTAATAGAGAAAAATTCCCAGCTGGAGCAGGAAAACAATCTGCTGAAGACACTGGCCAGTCCTGAGCAGCTTGCCCAATTTCAGGCCCAGCTGCAGACTGGCTCCCCCCCTGCCACCACACAGCCACAGGGGACCACACAGCCCCCCGCCCAGCCAGCGTCCCAGGGCTCAGGACCCACCGCGTAGCTGCCTATGCCCCCGCAGAACTGGCTGCTGCCGTCTGAACTGAACAGACCAGAGAAGATGTACTAGGGGGAATCCGCCTCCACAGTCACCCATTTCATTGCTCGCTGCGAAAGAGAAGTGAGACTGACGTATATGCCATTGTCCAGTATTAAACACTCCTATGCTTTTGGCTTGAAGAAATTTCTTAGTTGGGCGAATTAAAGGTTAATCAGAGAATTAGCATGGATATACTGGGATGCAGCTTGGCAGATACGTGAGAAGTGGTTTCATTCATGCCGAGGAGCTGTGTGCCTTTCCACCCCTTCCCTGCTCCCCATCCCCACTCCCGAGCGTTCTCTCCTGCTTGCACGTAGTGTACTCCATGGGGTCTGAAGCAGTGGGGCTCCACTGGACTTTCCTCTCTCCTCTTCTCCCCCAGGAGGACCTTAAAAGGGAGGTCAGAGCAAAGACTGACACATAGTCTCACCTAAGATGGGGGGAAACGTAGTTCATCGAACCAATTGACGACTGTCACCAAAAATCCATAAAAACAATAGTACTGTGCCTCTTTCTGAAACAGTGGATGACATAAAAGTCTTAGTGACTAAAACGGTGACAGGTAGCTGGGACCTAGGCTCTCTTACATGAAGGTTGTTTTGCTTATTGTATATTTGTGTATGTAGTGTAACTATTTTGTACAATAGAGGACTGTAACTACTATTTAGGTTGTACAGATTGAAATTTAGATGTTTCATTGGCTGTCTGAAGAAGTGTGGATTGTCTTTTATATAGAGATCTACATTAAAAAAATGCTACAAGAAGAAAACCACACCTAAAGAAATTTTAAGAATTTGGCACCGTCGGTCACTTTGTGTAATCTAAAATCTTCTAGTTGCTCCATATCTTGAAGTAAATTCCTGTTCACTGAAGTCTTTTGATTGAGCTGGTTGAATACTTTGAAAAATGATCCGTTCTAGCTAATGAATTTCGCAGTAGGGGTTTCTGCATATTACCTGTATAGTAGTTCTATGCATACGTTTCTGTGCATGTTCTCTACGCAGTTGTAAGGTGTCACTGTATTTAACTGTTGCACTTGTCAACTTTCAATAAAGCATATAAAATGTTGATAAACAAGTGTTTTCATGTTAGAGTGTGTTAACATTACTGCAGTCACTTTGCAACTATTTCCAGGTAAAGTTCAAACAGTTTGGCAAAATCTTGAAGGGGAGTGTGAAGGTTGGACAGAGTAGGGGTGCTAGTGTTTTCGATTACAGATAGACGGTGCATTATTTCAAGCCAGTAAGGGGAAGAGAGACATAGTGAAGGAGACAAGAGCTTATGTCTTTAGCCCAGTATCATCTGGACAAGTGGCTTCACCTCTCAGGGCCTATGTGGACACTGAAAGAGGAAAAAGTTCTGTGACTTTGAAGTTCTAGAAGTCTATGTAAGCCTTGGTTTTCAAATGTTTTATTAGCTGGGAGGGTCATGAGCCTTAATTCTGTGTATAATCCCAATTAGCAGCTCTGGAATCAAAAAACTGATTTCCACTTTAGAAACTGTCACCCTGGATTGGGATGTCGTTCCTAACATGGGTTGAGTTTCTAGCTCCTGGAAATGTCCAAGCAAAAGAAGATGATTCCAGGTGTTTGCTCTACTGGATTTGAGGTGGGACCAGACGAGCAAGAGGGTCAGTTGATTCCTTATGACTAAAATAGGTCAAAATTTAAAGCATGTTGGAATCCTAAGGCAAATTGGCGTCTGAGATGTGAGCCTGACAAGTTCTGGGGGCCCTATCAGCAAGCAGTGTGAACAGGGTGGGTTTATCAGCTCTAGTATGCCCGAAGGCCTCAGCAACGCCCCCTCCACCCAATGGGAGTTGGGGCATTTGTGAGCTCCAAGGCTTGCTTAAACCCTAGCAGGACGAGGCCTTAACTTCTGCTGTAGAGCTGGTAGGAGATTGATAGGTGAATGGAACATCAGGGCTTCCTGAGAAGTGGAGAGTGAGCATGTGTTAAAGAGCTCACCATGGGGACGCCTGGGTGGCTCAGTTGGTTAAGCAGCTGCCTTCGGCTCAGGTCATGATCCCAGCGTCCTGGGATCGAGTCCCACATTGGGCTCCTTGCTCCGCAGGGAGCCTGCTTCTCCCTCTGACTCTGCTTTCCACTCTCTGCCTGTGCTCGCGCTCTCTCTCTGACAAATAAATAAATAAAATCTTTAAAAAAAAAAAAAGAGCTCACCGTGATGGGTTTGGGGACACAGAGCTCTCGTTGAAGCAGTAAACTATTGACTGCCACGGGCTGGTGGCAACTGCCATGATGATGGTTTGGGGGATTTGGAGAGGACTTAAAAAAGCCTTCGTCATTTTACTTTGAAGGTTATATGACTTTGGCTTAAATAAAGGGATGCTGACTTAGTAGTTACATTTCCTTTAAAAAGAAAATCATAATGAATTGAAATCTATAGCCATTTCATCATTTGCTTTTTATTGAAGATCCTCAACACCAAAGGTGGTAATTGTCGAAAATTTTGGAAATTTCATGTTAATGTATTGTTAAGATAATGGAGAACTTCCTTCTCCATTACTTAATGAAATTTTGGTCTTCCAATTAAAAATGTGAGACTCCCATGACAATTTGAGAGCTGAATATTGTATGTGAAATCATGGATTATTAAAAGATGGTTTTCCATTCATGTTTATTTTAGTAATTACTAGACATGTTTTTAAGTGATTGACATTTTGGGATGTTTAAGGTAATTTAAAAAGGCATTTCTTTACTTGCTTACAGGCTTTTGTTGGCCTGTGGGTTATTATTTAATTGATTATATCACAGTCATGTTCAGTGGAGCAAGCAAGATTTTTAAGAGGAATGGAGTGTTGCACAGCCCTGGGTGTTGATGACATCATTTGCAGCAGGAGAGACCGTTGTTCAGTGAAGGAGACATAGAAGGAATTTTACATGATTTTTTTTTTTTTTAAGATTTTATTTACTTGACAGACAGAGATCACAAGTAGGCAGAGAGGCAGGTAGAGAGAGAGGAAGGGTAGCAGGCTCCCTGCTGAGCAAAGAGCCAGACGCGGGGCTTGATCCCAGGACCCTGGGATCATGACCTGGGCCGAAGGCAGAGGCTTAACCCACTGAGCCACCCAGGTGCCCCTTACATGATTTTTAATGACTGTCTGCTTTCTGTTTCAAATTAACAATGTTTATCACTCAGTCGTTCTGTGCCTTTTTTTTTTTAACATACTTTAAAAACAAATTTGTCACCATGTGATGAATATGCCATGGCAGAATCAATTTTAAATTTACACATGAAACACATAAAAGTTCATTATAATGGAAATCAAAAAGAACATGAATTTCAAGAGATATGACTCTGACCTTGCTGTATGTACAGGAAGTAGTGGCAGCTGCTAGGAAGGAGTCTGACAACACGACTGCTTATAGCCGTCACCCTGCAGCAATAATGGCGCAAGGGTTAGAAATGGAGGCAGAGAAGACGACGTTAACTCCCGTTAGCTGACGTGGCCTCAGCTGGAGACGTGTGCACAGTGTTGGCACTTGGAAGCAGGTTGTGCAGTACACTTCCTGTGCGAGTGTGGGGAGAAGGACCCTGGGCTGAGTGTGGACACTCGCCTCACAGTCACCAGCCTGTAGACACGAGATGGAACCTCTCAGACCCGCTTTCGCATCCATAAAATGAGTTGGATCAGGTTGCAAAGATTCAGGTCTGCCCTAAGATGCTACAACCCTCTGCTTTTTGAGATGACTCTCCTTTATTCTAACTTTGGGGGACGGGGCGGTAGAGCCCGCTGTTTTTGTTTGTTCATTTAACTTCGTAAGCTAGAATTAATTGGTTTTAATTGTAACTCCACTGGTTACTAGCTAACTGACCTTGGGCAGGAGATTTTAATTGCTTTTCTCCGTTACCTCATGCTCAATATGGGACAGGTTCTCTCCACAGGGTTTTTGTAAGGATAATGCTGGAAAGTAAGCACGGAGATGGAATCAGAGCAAGTACCCAAGGAATGCTAGCCTTTCTGTTATTTCTGAGCTACTCGTTCTGTTATGTTTTAATTTTGTATTTTTTGTAGGAATAAAGCTGTGGCAATTTTATTTTCTGTTAGCTTTTGACTTAGCATTTAATAATAGTAGTGGCTGTTAAAATTTTATTACAAAGACACACATGAAAAATGCCATTGAGGGGGTGCCTGGCTGGTTCAGTCAGTGGAGCGTGTGACTCTTGATCTTGGGATTGTGGGTCCAAGCCCTTGTTAGGTGTGATTACTTAAAAATAAAATTTTAAAAAGGCCATTTGGAATATGGACAGAAATGCACCATTTCTTCTTCTTTATCTCAGAAATAATACCTCAAGTTTCATTTCTGTGAGTTAGAAAAGGGATTAGTTGAGAATTATTCATGTTTGAAAATAATATTGTTGGGGTGCCTGGGTAGCTCAGTTGTTAAGCGTCTGCCTTCGGCTCAGGTCACCATCCCAGGGTCCTGCAATTGAGTCCTACCTACATCAGGCTCCCTGCTCGGCAGGAAGCCTGCTTCTCCCTCTCCCACTCCCCCTGCTTGTGTTCCCTCTCTCTCTCTCTGTCAAATAAATAAAATCTTAAAAAAATAATAATATTGATGGAAGTAAATGCACAATTACAGGCGGGAGATATAGATAGAATATTAATTTTCCTGTGGAATAAAACCCTATATAAAACAGTACTATGGAATACCAGGCTCAAAGTCACCGGGATTAGCAATCAGGCTTTATCAATAGCTATGGAAGGTTCAGTGACCATTTTAAAATGGGCAAAGTTGCTGTAATATTATACATCTATGCTTTAAATCCAGGTGTTTTAGACTCAGATGTCTATGTGAGACTATGTAGACTCAGACTCAGGATGTGACAGAAGCTTCTTGACTGCAGTGAGGGGGAGACAGTTGGATGAGATAGTGGTGGTGGCATTGGAGAGTCCGTGCTCCCTCTGATGGGGATGACTGCTCCATAGCGCCGTCCACTTGTTGCTCCGTGGGGACACAAACACTGCGTTGTCAGGTCTTCCAGTTTTTCAAGATCCAGAAGTCCAGGCTCTGTCTGAAATTTCCTGATTTTCGGACACTATAGACCAAACGAAAGCCCGCCTACTATGCTGATGTGGCCTGTGGGAGTTTCCACTCCCTTTCTGTGTTTGTTTCAAGAGCCAGACTCCTGTCCCCAACAGCAGCTCATCCTTCAGCGCAAAACAAAACAAAAAACCTTTCTGATTAGAGACACTGAGCAGAGGCTTTCTGGTAAGTTCTGCGTAAACTGCTTCAGAGAACATTCACTGAAGACCTTCCAAAGGCCAGAGATAGTACAGTGAGTGAGCCACAGTCCTTGCCTTCAAGGACAGCCCACTAGCTTCTTTTAAAATAAATGAGGTACTTTGTTTTCTGGTGAAATTTGCCTTGTGCAATAGAATGCCTAAAGAATTCTTTCCGTATTTCTTCTCAGATCAAACTTTTGGCAAACATATTTCTAAGAACTCTTGTTAAATTGGTGGCATTTTCTCGTGGTAGCCTAACTCCCTCAATAATAACTACGTTTTAGAACTGACTCATTTGGGGACAAAGACAGTGTTTGGCAGTTGTGTGCGCTGCAAGGTTACACCATAGATGCTCCAAATTTCCAGGAATGGCCTATATTTCAATTAAAATAATCTTTCCAGGGCATCTGGGTGACTCAGTTGGTGAAGCGTCTGCATTTGGCTCAGTTCATGATCCCAGGGTCCTGGGATCGAGTCCCACACTGGGCTCTCTGCTCAGTGGGGAGTCTGCTTCTCTGCACTTCCCTTGGCTCACTCTCTCTCAAATAAATAACATCTTTTAAAAAAATGAAATAATCTTCCTGTTGTCTCAAGTACATTGAGTGCATGCCCTCATCTGTAGTCTGTAGTCACTGCAGACGAGGACGGCACAGAAACAGAGACCTAGTTTCTCTCCATAAGGAGAGAGATGTGAGGGAGGCCTTGGGGTGATCAGATGGACCGGTTTCCCCGGGCCTTTAGGGGTTCCCGGGAAGTGGGACTTCCGGTACTCTGGCCAGGAAAGTTCCAGGCAAACGGGGACAAGTTGGTTGGCCCAGATTCCATTTCCTTTTCTACTTAGACATGCTGCTCAATTACATCCCCCATCCTCTTGAAGTTACTGAGGTGTGACCAGGGGACCCAGCTTCAATCAATGGACAGAAAGCTGAAGGGACCCAACACTTTCAGACTTGGCCTTAAGAAAGTCATTCTTAGCAATCTGCTGTGCTCCTTCCCCTTCTGCTGACCCCTAAGGAGAAGACCTGGGGCCCCAGACATTGACAACATTAAATACGCTTCTAGAGCCCATCAAAAGACTTCAGTTAAACAACGTGCTTCACCCCTTCAGACAGTCTACACTCCCCATATACGCCTTTGGTGTCACATGAGCTGTCAACTGATAGAGGTGGGCCAGACTATAGAGCACTATTATGTAACGCAATCTTGTCCAGAACAAATATTCTAGGTCTTGCTGAAGTACAAATAGGGCAGAAGCCTACCAAGGTTTTGAGGGGCTTTTATTGCCAAGGGAGACATAAGCTAGTTCAAGCTAAACCAACGACAACTACAAAAAACACCCTCGAAACCTTCAAATAATCTTCAGGCCCTGGGACCCACGGGAGCTGGAAGTGGGTGACACGAATGTCTAAAGCTGTAAAACGCTCAAGGAGAGCCTTCTCCCCAGTGCCCACTTCGCAGGTGGCTGTGGAGGATACTGGACAAGGAATCCTCCCAGAGGAAGGAGACTGGAACTTTGGAGAAGGATGGGCCCGAGACTTCTTTTCTCAAAGGATAGAAATAACGTCTAATTAGGGAACCTCTCCCACTGCCAGGGCAAAGGGCATCTTCTCAATGCTTGAACATTAAGACTTCATAACTGATAAGGACTGGGTATGTTTCCATCGGGGGTTTTATGGCCGATCTTATGCCCCGGCTCTCCCATTATGCAAAGTCTGTAGAGACATTTTTTTAGGCCTTTAGGAGCCACATCCAAACCTGTGTCTTACCCAGAGATCTTGGAGTTTGAGCTGGATGGGATTTGGAGCTGCTGCCCCTTGGGAGGGTGAACGTATTATGTGAGGACAAGAAGATGATATGCATATTTAGATCCAAAGGGAGGGGTTATGGCAGAGATTGGTAGGTGTTTACCAAAAACAAAAACAAAAACAAAACTCTTCTTCTTCCTGGACTCACAGATAGCATTTCCCAGATTCCCTTGCAGCTGAGCGAGCCCATTTGATGGAATCCTAGCCAATACTGAGAACGTGAACAGAAATGCTGGTTTGTCATTTCCAGGCCTGATTCATAAACATTTCCCCTTGGGCAATCCTCCATGCTTTTTCCCCTTCAGCCAACTGGTTGGAGATGGGACAGCTTTAATAGCCTGGGACCCTGACTGACTGAGTGGAGCCAAGCCCCTTTCCTGCCTCCCAGCTCTCTAACCTGGAGCTACTCAAAACTGTTACAAGAGGGCAATAAATACATTTCTATTATGTTTCAGATACGTTTTCTAGTTCATTACCTTTGCCAGTTCCCAAACACATGGACTACCTGGTGCAGTGTTACAAAGCAGTGGGCAACAGAACTAGAACAAATAATCCTAAAATTTGTATGGAAGCACAAAAGACCTTGGATCTCCAGAGCAATCTTGAAAAAGAACAAAGCTGGAGGTATCACAGTCCTAGAATTCAGGATCTTCCTCAAAGCTGGAGGATTCAAAACAGTATGGTACTTGCACAAAAAGGGACATGGATCAATGGAACAGAATAGAGAGCCCAGAAGAAAAAAATACACACACACACACACACACACACACACACAAAACCTAATTATATGGTCAACTAATTGTCAACAAAGGAGGCAAATATGCAATGAGAGAAAATCTCTTCAATGAATGGTTGGGAAATTGGATAGTTACATGCCAAAGAATGAAACTGGACAACTTCCTTACACCACACGCACAAATAAACTCAAAATGGATTGAATAGCTAAATGGGAGACCTGGAGCCATAAAAATCCTACAAGAGAAAATAGGCAATACCTTCTCTGACATCGTCCATAGCAACATCTTTCTAGATATGTCTCTTGAGGCAAAGAAAATCTGAAAGCAAAAATAAACTATTGGGACTACACCAAAATAAAAAGCTTCTGCACAGCAAAGGAAACAACTAACAGAATTTAAAGACAACCGATTGAATGGGAGAAGATATCTGTAAGTGGTATATCTGATAAAGAGTTAGTATCCAAAATATATAAAGAACTTACACAACTCAACAGTTAAAAACCAAATAATCCAATTAAAAATAGGCAGAAGATAGGGGACCTGGTGGCTTAGTCGGGTTAACCATCTGCCTTCGACTTAGGTCATGATCCCAGGCTCCTTGCTCAGTGGGAAGTCTGCCTCTCCATCTTTCTCTCACTCTTTCTCCCTCTCACTGCTCTCTCTCTCAGGTAAATAAATAAAATCTTAAACAAACAAACAAACAAACAAACAAAAAAAACGGGCAGAAGACATGAACAGACATTTCTCCAAAGAAGACAGATGGCCAATAGACACGTGAAAAGATGCTCAGTATCACTCATCAGGGAGATGCAAATCAAAACCACAATGAGCTATCACCTCATACCTGTCAGAATAGCTAAAATTAAACAACAACAACAACAACAAAACAACACAAGAAACAACAAGTGTTAGCAAGGATGAGGAGAAAAAGGAACCCTTATGCAGTGTTGGTGGGAATGCAACCTTGTTCAGCCACTGTGGAAAATAAGGTGGAGTTCCCTCAAAATATGAAGAATGGAATTATCATACGATCCAGTGATTCCACTACTGGATATTTACCCAAAGAGTGCAAAAACACTAATTTAAAAAGATATATGCATCCCTATGTTCCTAGCAGCATTGTTTATACTAGCCAAGATACGGAAGTAGCCCAAGTGTCCATCAATTGATGAATGGATAAATAAAATATGGTGTGTGTATGTAACAGACTATTACTCAACCATAAAAAAGAATGAGATCTTGTAATTTGCAACTACTGGATGGAGTTGCAAAGAGTCTAATCTTAAGGGAAAAAAGTCAGTCAGAAAAAGACAAACACTATACAACTTCACTCATATGTTGAACTTAAGAAACAAAGCAAGCAAAGAAAAAAGAGACAAATGGAAAACCAGACTCTTAAACAGAGAACGGATGGTTACTAAAGGGGGACAGATGAAGCAGGTAGAGGGGATTAAGAGCACACATACCATCATGAGCACGGAGTAATGTATAGAATTGCTGAATCACTATATTGTACACCTGAAACTAACATAACATCGTATATCAATCATACTAGAACTAAAATTTTATTTATTTATTTATTTTTTAAAGATTTTATTTATTTATTTGACAGACAGAGATCACAAGTAGGCAGAGAGGCAGGCAGAGAGAGAGGAGGAAGCAGGCTCCCCGCCAAGCAGAGAGCCCGATATGGGACTCGATCCCAGGTCCCTGGGATCATGACTTGAGCCGAAGGCAGTGGCTTAACCCACTGAGCTACCCAGGCGCACCTAGAACTAAAATTTTAAAAAACACTAGTGCAGCAAAATAAAAACTAAGAACAAACAAACAAAGGAAGAAAAAAACAATGGGCATACAAGGACCAAGAAGCAGTAAATAGATGAGAATGTATCACAGAGGGGTTCCAAGAAGAGATAAATCTTGAGGTTGGCTTTGAAGGACCTGCAAAGCAGCATGTGAGTAAAAATAATTTTTGATCTAGTTATGAGAGCAATTGCCTTCCCATGTGATATGTGTACATTATCTTCCTAAGAGTTTTGAGAAATGCTTCTATGCAGTGAGAACCGGCCTGGTGAGCTTGTAAGGTGGAACTTATTTTGAGAAGCAACATAGGCAAAGAGCCTGCTAGATAGAGGTCCCAATGTGGTGACACTGGATTGGCCCAAGCAAGTCTAGGGACCAGAGCTGGATCTCTGATATGCCTACACAATATTTGAAAGACAAAACAAAGTGCATCAGCGACATCCCTTCCGAAATGGGGATATCATTCCAAGTTCTGGCCACCTTGAGTCCGTCTACTTCCTGCGTGACAATAATTGGTCTACTTCCTGCGTCCGTCTACTTCCTGTGGGGGTAGCCCAGCTGGACTCCCGGTCTGACACACTTGTGAGGGCCCCATGCTGTGGGTTGCCAGCGCGCCTCCCTGTCCCATTACTTACCCAGCTCAGGCAGGCATTGGAGGTTGTGTCCCAAAGCCGGACCATGACACCCAAGTCATAATATTTTGGGCTTAAATTCCATTCAGCCCTGTTTGTAAAATGCTCATGATTAGGTCCTCAAAGAAGAAAACAACAAGAACATGTTTTATTATCTGTTGGGTTTTATTTTGTTTTGATAGCATGATATTGAAAATGAGCAGTAAGGCTCTTTCGTTCACAGGAGTGAAGGGGTTGAGCTGGGCCACAGCCTCAAGACCTGACGTCTCCTTCTGGGGAAAGGAAAACGGAACACATTCGTGGATTTTATTAGTTACTTATTGTTTGGGCGCTGACTGTGTGCTAAGCGCTCATGATACAGCATCTCATTTATTCTTCACACCCTGTGAAGAAGTTCTCCTGCATTACAGAGAGAATAAATAACTTGCCAAGTCAAGTGGAAAGGCCTGATAGGCAGAATGCAAATCAGGTGCATCTGACACCAAGGTCTGTGATCTTGGCCACCGTTTTGGCCACTCCCAAAGCCAAGTAGCCCTATCCACTGGAGCATGTCTGGCATTCTGTCCATCCCTCAGTGTGTGTCTTAAAGAGGGTGGGGGGCATGTGGCAGTATGGGTCTGGATGTGTGAATCCCATCCCCTTCAGAAAACAGCAAGAGAAAACACCCTTTCCCCCGAACTCTTCCCTGTCCATCAATCCGCTTAGCTAGAAGGGCCCATTGGAATTCTAGGTCCTTTAAGAAACCCCAAAGGTAAGCGTAGGTTGGGTTGAGTCAGACAATCCATAGGTGGTTGTACAGCCTAAAAGCAAGTAGCTCCCCTTCTCCTGTCCAGCATGGTGGCCAATGGATCCATGGCATAGAGGAGACAGCTACCCTTCCCGCTGCAATACCACAGCCCATGACCCAGCCGAGCCGGCGCTGGAGGTTGAAATGTTCCTGAAGAGGATGCTACTAGTCATTCATTGATGAAAGCCACATTGTTTACTGAGCACCCACAACATGCCAAGCTTAGGGAGTCCGCCTGGGTTCCGTGGGTACAACAATGGAAAACACTTTGCTTCTGCTTTCAAGGGGCTCAATCCAGTGGCAAAGGCAGATACGCTAATGCCAAAGACTATCTCCTTCAAAAACATTATACACTGAAGTGTCATGAAGCATAGGGAGGGAAGAATTAATGCTGTCTAGGAAGTGGGTCACTGAGGGATGGAGGACACACCGCTTCAGAGGGGACATTTTTTGTCTCCTTCTGTGCTTGCTTGGGAAGAAGTGTTGTGATGCCATTTGCTGTTAGCTGCTCAGCATTCACTTGCCTTCCTTCCCTTGGGAAGCCCTGATGTGGGTCCAGAAATGGCCCCGTTTGCCCTCTGCCCCTCCTTTGGCCACAGCTACCCAATCTGGTCCCGTCAGCGTGAGTGTTAGCCTACAAAGGGCTCCGAAACTCATCCCAGCCTCTCTTGCTCTCCCTGCTGGGATCAGCAGATTGAAAGTGAAACTCTTAAAAGGGCACAGCCGTGAGAAGAGAGCTTGGGGCTCCCGCAGGAGTCATTATGTGGCTCCATTAAAGAAAGCTGGGCTGGGATGTGGAGCTCCATGACCGAAGGCAGATCTGCCCCCAGACATTGTCCTTTTCTCTGGAGCTGGTATAAGTTGGGTTTTCTGTGGCTTGTGAAGTGGAGGATCCCTCATTTACACATGTCCTTTCTCTGTTTCCTTGTCAACAGATTGGGATTCTGTTTATTTTCCCCCTCTTCACAGAAGTTACCGTGGCCTACTTTCAATTTCAGAAGGCCTTGAAGGCCTTTCTTGAAGGCCTTTGAATTCCTGAAGTTGTACGGGACTACTAAAGAAATAACCAGCACCAACCTCCTATAGTTTCAAATGGAGTCTGTTAGTGTGTGAAAACATTACTAACACCATAATGAAGGACACATTCCACATTTCATGGCTGAGACCAGTGGGTAAAAGTACCAGCCATAATCTCCATGGTGGTAGGGGTCTGGAATCCATGATGGACCTATTGAAATAGATCAGGTGTGAGAGAGGAGTCTAAGAAACATCGAGAAAGAAGACTTGAGGGGGTGGGGTGGGGAATCATGGGATCCTTCTGGCTCAGGTGACTGGGTGTGTGGGAGGGACAGCCCCAGAAGGGACTAGAAAGGTAGAACCCGTTGGGGAGCTCCCACAAGTTCCATTTTGAATACGTGGGGTGAGGAACCAGTCAGATACCCACGTGGGGATCTCTCTTAACCAGGGGCTGGACGCCTGCAGCTCCAGGGCCCAGGGGAGGGTGCGGACCTGTGCCTTTCCCTTCCTCCAGAGTATGGCCGCACCAGCTTCCCGACCTCCCTGCCCTCTGGGCTGTGAGCAGAGCTGATAGGTGCACATGCTGCAGGCTTGGCCCCAGGGCCTTGTGCTCTGTGGGCATCCCCCACCTCCGCTGAGCTGAGTGGAAGGGCTCTGAGGGGCGGGGAGGGGACAGAGGGCAGGGCTGAACACTGAGGGGCCAGGCTCTTAGAGTGACTGTGTGGAGCCGGGCACCTCCTCCCCATACTCCCTCCCAACTCGAAGGAACTATGAAGGAGGTGGAAAGTGAGCTTGACCTACAGCTAAGCCCCAGACGTGTGGGGAGAGTTTGTTAGAGCAGTTGGCCAGCTTTGACTAACACAGGTGAAGGAAGTGAGTTGAGTCATTCCCATGAGGGGCTGGTGAAAACTCCTCAGGAAAAGGCGAGTGCAGGAGGAGAGGCTGAGCCTGGGGAGGGAGCTGGGAACCCCCAGCTGCAGGGGGAGAGGCGCTGAGGAAGAAGCACCAAAGACAAGCGCACAGAAGATGTGTGAGGGGGAAGTGATCGACATCGGTTAATTCTGACAGCAAATCAGGACCTCATGGTACCCTGGTGGTCTCCGCCAAATCCCCTACCCCCAGATCCGGTGGCCCCGGGTGGACTTGTTTGGCGAGTCTGTCCCTGGAGCAGTAACCAGAACCGCACCTTGGGAGAATCACATCAGCACTGGTTTAGGGGAAAGGGGAGGGGAAAGGAGGGGGTGTGGGATTTAAAGACAAAAAGCTATAGGATCCAGGGGACTACGTGACCAGCTAGACACGAGGGTTGGGACACCAGTCTGGAGCGGGGATCGGGGATGGAGGGCACAGCCTCAGGAGGTCCTTCCATCCTGGCAGTACTGACTCCTACAAGGTGAGCAATAGAGTCGCATTACTGAGGACCTGGGAGGTGGGCCGTTCCCTAAACAGGTTCTGCACCTTCCTCCTCGTACAGAGGGACCATGAACTCACTTCTCTGTGGTCACAGACTTAGTGGCCACGACTCCCTGGAACTAAAAGTGACCAGCAGGGAAAGAGAAGTGGTGGGGGGACTTGGGGAGACGAGAGGAGGGGCACTCATTCACGCACTCATTCATATCTCCATCCACTTCTTCATTCTTCGTTCAGCGAGGATGCATTGCCTTTTAGAGGCTGGGGCCGCAGAGATGACCATGACCTGTCCCTGCCTTGAAGGAGCTTCTAGCCAGGGAGGGGACAGAGATAGCTGTTGGAATGAAGTAAGCTGGAATCAGAGGGGCATCGAGGGGGCGAAGAGTCATTTCTGCTTGGGGTGCTGGAGCCGGTGGATGAAGAATGTCAGGAAAAGCTTCCAAGAGGAAGCAACTTGACCAAGTCTTAAAAGATGAGGCAGACGGGGTGGAAAAGGACTTTTGGGACGAGGGGCAGACGCCAGCCCAGAGAGCACGCTGTGCAGAAGCAGCCCTCAGGTTGAAGAGTGAGTGCTCCTCCTTGGAAATCACTTTTTTTTTTTTTGAAGATTTATTAATTTATTTGTCAGAGAGAGCGCACAAGCAAAGGGAGCAGCAGCCAGAGGGAGAAGCAGGCTCCCGATGGGGGACTCGACCCCAGGACCCTGAGATCATGACCCGAGCTGAAGGCGAAGGGTCAGGTTGGGATGGATGCTTAACCCACTGAGCCACCGTCCATCTGGGAAATCACTTTTTGGTCGGTGGGGAATGGAGGAGAAAAAGAGGTCTGGGTGTGTGTATGTTATAGTCTTGCCTGGTCAGTGCAAATCCATCAGCTAAGAACTGGAGGAGGCAGAGCTCAAAACCAGGCCTCTGGGCTCCCGGAGGAGCTCCACCGCACCCCAAGCGGCCAGGCACCACCCCAAGGGCTGGAGGGCTGGGATCCCAGAGGCGAGTCAGGCTCATAAATAATGCAAATAAAAAGTGAAGGGCTAAAATCCAGGAGAGAGTGTTGAGGGAGGGAGGGATTAACTCCAGCTTGGAAGGGGGAGCAGAGTTATGATCTCGAGGAATGGGTAGGATTTTGATAGGGTGCGTGGGGAGTCATACGCTGATAAGAGCTATCCTGGGGGAGCCAGGAGTTATTCGGATGGAATTTCCACCTTTCCGCGGATTTCCCAGCAATGAGCAGTTGGAATCTGCATTTTCTCTGAGCCTTGGCTCCTCTGGGTCTGCCAGGCCCCTCCCCTGCCCGCCATGCCCTCCCCTGCAGATCTCAGCAGTTCTCTTTCCAGGGCTATCTTGGTGGTGTATTTCCTGTATACCGTGCTTCATAGGTGCCAAATAAATGTCTGTTGAGTGAATGAGTGAGCGGAAAAGGGTCTCTATCCTTCACCCCAATGTTTTGTAATTCCAGAATTACAGAACAGAGGGTTTAGTTTCCTGTGGGTAACAGGACCCAGACCTTAGCTTCCTCCTCCTGGATTCATAATCCCTTTTTCTGCCTTGGACCTCTTAGGGGTATGGTGAACACTTCTCAGAACATAGTTTTTTGTTGTTTCGTTTTGTTTTGTTTTGTTTTTTACAATCTTTGTCAGGGAATAGATTGATTCTTTACATTTTTTAAAACAAGGTTTACATGCTAAAATTAAATATCCAGGGTCATAAAAACTTTTATATTAAAATATAATTCTCAGAATATTTAGAAAATAAATTAGTGTTATAGTACTACGTAACACATTCATTATACATTCATACATATACATACACAATAACACTCATAATGTTATTCATTAACATTAAATAATTAAAAACCTAGTAGCAGGTCTTATTACTTCTTGTGATTTCCAAGTAGTGACGACCTTAATGGCATTTTGAACCATCTGCGACATCCGTAAGAGGTTTGAAAATTTCTATGATTTCCACTCGTAATAAACACTATGGGTGGTGGTTTGTTCCCTGCATTTATTCCTGGAGAAACTGCTAAATGATCACCAGAGGCCAGCGAAATGAAGAGGCATGTCTCCTGCATGTAAGTTTATGCAGCCACTGAGCTCTCTCCCTGGTCCCGAGCTGTGGTTCATCATGCCTCAGCTACATGCACCTGCTGTGACCACCAAGGTCACAGTTGCTGGGGACGGGCATGCCTGAGCCAGGACACCTGGTGCCCGGACCCCACTGCACCGAGGTCAGTCAGCACAGCCACAGGGCTGGTGCTTGGGAATAATTTTGGCCCTCTGGATGCAGGTGGAAATGGCTTGTCTCCAGAACAGTCGGTGGGCTCAACGCTTTCACATGTGAGGCGGCTTCTGGACCGAAGCATGCGGGATCCTGTGGGGCACGGAGGAGAAGGCACCAGACTCGAGAGTGTTCAAGCAGGCTTCCACTCACCTCAGAAGGTGAGAAGGCCTCCTTCTCATGTCAGGAAGAGAACTGAGGGAGACCCTGGGGGCTGCATTAAGGCCTTTGAGTTACAGGAGTCAGACGAAGGGTTTCATTTGTTTGTTTTCGGGCTGTGTTTCAAATTAGAAAGGGCACACATGTTGAGGAAGGGGTGTGGAAAGACTCATTCTGCATGTGTTTTGACATTTTTTCAGGGCGCTTTGGAGCTCTGGACCCCAAACCTGAAATGTGTATATCGGCTTTGGGCTGGCAATCCTGAGGCTACGAGTTTTTCTTAGTAATTATGAGCTTTTTGTAAAGGGTGTGGACAAAATTTTGGTTGATGTTTTGAACAGTAGCAAAATTAAAAAAAAAAAAAAAGCAAAAAACAAAACAAACCAGAGGGACTCATTCATGATATATTGCAAAGAGAGCAAAACCAAAAGCAGCCAGGTCTCAAAGAGTGTCCCAGTTAGGCAGTGACTGGGAAAACCACAAGGTAGACCCCGACCACAGCTAGAAGCGCTCACACTAAGTGTGAACGGCAGTCGCATGAGCACGGTGGGATCACCTACGCACACTTTCTCCCCCTGCTTCTCCGGCACTCTAAAATTCTTACAGGGAGCCTGGAGGATGTAGCTGAGCTAGACATGTTCACTTCGGAGGAAATGTTTAGTAAGTTTGTGTCCGGCAGAAGGACCACCAACTTGTTTCAAAAAAATCATTTCTCCACAAAATTAAAGTTCACTTCAAATCTCTCTCTTGAGAGTGTGATTTCAATGAGGGCAATTAAAAAAAAAGAGAGAGAAGGAAAAAAGCAAAAGGAAAGTGTCTCAAGGGAAAGGCTTGAAGTGTTTGCTGGTCTCCTCATCTGAAGCCAAAGCCAGAATCTCTGGGGGGAGACAGACGTTGCCTTTGGGGCTCCAACCAGCACTCCCATCCCCACCCCCACCCCCACCCAGCAGCAGCCAGCCTGGTGTCCTGGTGGTTCAACAGGGTCCACGCCAGGCTCTGCCACTTACAGCCGAGGCTGCCACTGGGGCTGGGACGCAGGGTTTGGGGTGGTGAGGGGCTCGTGGGACTCAGCAGCTCCTTCCCCCCAACCATCTAGAAGAGGCAGGGGCCCAGGCAACTCCGGGCAAGGAACACATCTCACTAAAACAGGCTTCTGAAATTGAACTTCAAATGTCTGCAAAGCCTGATACCGTGCTTTGGCTTTGCATGCATTTTTTTTTCGGAGATGGATTGCATGTCCACTGTAGCAAATATTTATAGCACACGCCTTTGGTCCCCAAATATTTGCCGAGTGCTCGCGTCAGAGAGAGCAGACATCGGGTGGCTCCCTCCAGGACTGCAGGGGGCGGGGGTGGGGAGGTGCTCTGGACACGGTCCATTGGTGGATTCCAGCTCTTCTTCCCAGTTTGGTTAAAGGAGGCGCTTGGGGCAAGGATGTGGTGGCTGAGGGGCGGGACTCACTTCCTGGGCTGGTGGTGGAGGGGGGCTCAGTGGGGGTGCTGCTCAGAGGCTGGGGGGATTGGGGAGAGGAGGCGGTGGGTGTGAACAGAGTAGAGTTGGTCTGAGGTGTCAGGGGCCCACGGGGACCCAGGCAGGGCTGAGGGTTTATATGTGGCACCGATGGGCAGAGTTTTATGCCCCTCATTCCTTCCTCACTCCCCCCAGCCACCTACATCTAAAGAGATCTTCTGGACATAACTCCCTTCTATGCTACAGAGCTAGGGTGACCCACCATAGCTCCTGCTGTTTGGAGGAGAGAGGGGAAAGTAAGTCATTATAACCCAGAACAAGGGCTGGGTGGGTGAGTCTATGTTTAAGGGGCAGGCTTGGAGCAAAGGAGGAAATGACCATTCCTGGTCAATGATGGACGAGGAGCAAGGCATTCCAAGGAAGGAAGAGTGGCTGTGAGAGCAGAGATGGGGGACACCAGATGGTCTGGCCCGGGATCTGGGTCTTGCAGCCAAGCCCAGGCTGCCTGCCCCAGTGGAGGCCAAGCAGTGTGGCTACAGAGAGTGTCGTGGTCAACGCTTGGGCCACTGAGAGCTGAGGTTGGAAGGAAGAAACTCAGATATGCCCCTAGAAGTCCTGTGCTGGCCCTCCATGAGGAGGGCTGGCTGGGGATGAGGGGTTGGCAGGGGTCCCTGGCTGGCACTGGGCACATGGGCCCCTTGGGAAACTGCCGCCATGAGCAGGGACTGGGATCCTGGGAGGAGGGAGCAGGCCTGAACGTACCTAGGCATAAAATGAACAGGTGGCAGGTGGTGGCTAAGGAAACCAAGGGAGGGAGAGCCAGCCATGACTAGTGCCACGCCGGACAACCTGCCTGTTTGGAGGTGAGGAGCTGGTTCAGTTTGGAGTTGGCTCAGAGCAGTGAGGGGTGGGTGCCGGGAGGATCCAGTAGGGTCCTGGAGACCTATATGCTGGGATGTGGAGCTCAGGAGAGGGGACCTTGGGCCGGAGCTTAGCTTTATAGACAGTCCTGTCCTGCTAAAGGGGACCCGACGCAGTCAGGCAGTTGGGGGCCCCAGGAGAGCCTCCATCTGTGGCCTTGGGCAAGGCACTTATCCTCTGAGGGCCTCAGTTCCCTCCTCTGCCCTAAGGGGTTGTGGCGGAAAGGATGATGAAAGGGGATAGCCTGGGCACTGTGCTCAGAACGCGTCTGGGGCACAGACGGGCCCTACGTGTGTTAGCGCTGGCTCACGACTACCTGGGACCCCCCCCCCATTTTAATTGGGAGGGGGCGGTGGTGAAGCCGTATGAACAGATGAGATGGCCCAGGGAGGCAGTTGTGAAGGAAGCAGGCAACAGGTGGGGAGCCGAAGCTGGAGGGGAGGGGACAGTGTGAGTGGATGGCTCCCAGGTCCAGGGATCCTGCAGCCTCAGCGGGGAGGGTCGGAGGGTCGGGCCATGGCGGGTGACCCTGGCTAGGGCCTCCCCTCTCATGAGCCACTGGACCCCTGAGGTGGGCACCCACCCACTCCACTCCCACAGCAGATGCGGTCTCTGTTTCCTCGTATTTGCCATCTTTCGGGGACTCGAGATACTGAACAAGTTCCCAGAAGGAGCCAAATGAGGCTAACACCTAGGGCAAGTTGCTGAATTTCTCCCAAGCTTAGTTTCACTCTGCAGGAAATGGGCATGCAACTGTTTAACTCAGGTGACCTTGTGGACGTAACTGCACTCACCGGGTTGGTTCCTTTCCCTGGGGTGCGGGCTTGCAGAGAGGCAGGGAGTGCAAGGGAAGTTTGTGAGTGAGCACAGGGGGACTAAGGAATAATAAAATGAAGGAGGCGTAAACTCATCTCTGGATTGCACTGGATGGCCCTCTGCTTGCTAGCAGTGGGCTAAATATTCAGTTCTGAGAATCTAGGCTACCAAAGAAAGAAGGAAATAAGACAAGTCTGAGCATATCGCTTCTGGTTAAAATGTTCCAGCGGTTTCCTCTGGCCCTTGGATAAAAGCCAAGCGCCTTCATCTAACAGCCTCTCGTATCCCCTCCAGCCCGATACACTCTGTGGCACGGGGAATCCACACCCCTCCCTTTCTTGGGCCAGCCATTTGCCCTGCTCTCTCCTTTCCCTGGGACTCAGCGGGTCTGCCATGGTTCATCCCCCAACTCCATTCCTGGGGCTCATTCTAGGGCAAAGTTCCCAGAGAGGAAGTGCCAGTGACTCATCTGAATGATCTGTAATGTAGATAGATAAGAGGCGATCAGAAGTTGACATGGTGAAAACAGTCAGACGTGTTGGCCTGGGAAGATGCTATGGTCAACCTCATGGTAAATATATCCAGAACCTCCAAAATCATAGTCCACACTCCATACCAACATTTCACAACTAGAGATTGATCCAAAGATCTTGAGTCATATGTCAAACCTCATTATCTGTCATCAGATTGTAAGCTTCTTGAAAACAGCAAGAACATGTCCTTTTCATGCCTTTCCCTTAGTACGCATTCCAGAATCGTCACTTTATACTTGCTTGTTGAATTCATTTTGGTGAAAAGAATTGGAGAGGTATAGTTTTCAGATGTAGGGAAGACAGGCTAAACTTAATGGTATAGGCTGGCATTTCAGATGGGTTAAGAGAATTACTCATTTTTAAAAATATTCACCACCCCATTACAGAAATGATGTGGCACCTATGTGAAATGTGACGTAGCAGTTTCAGACAATAATGTGTTTTAATTTCGTCATCTCTGTGAAATGATGCCAAAGGAGATCGCCAGATGGATGGGCTGCTTTCATAAGAGTGTCATGATCCTTTCCTCCATTGGCCAAACCACATCTGAAGTAAGACATTGTATTCTGGACCCCGTATCTCACGTATGCGATGGATAAACCCAGAATGCGTTCAGGAGACAGTAACCGGGAAGGAGAAGGCCCTCAAAGCTGTGAGATGTGGAAAGTAAGTTCCCATTTATGCTATCATCCACCTTCTCACCCAAACTGGAACCTTGGTACTAATTCTAGACTCTTTCATTTCCCTCAATCCCTCCTGGATCCCAGCACCGCTCTCCATCCCCCATGTCCCCAGCTGAGTTCTGATGCCCACCGGGTCACCCCACGCAGCTCCCTTCCTCCAGGCCTGCTCAGCTCTGCCTGTCCTCTACACGGCTCCTAGGGTGAGGCTTCTAACACGCACATCTGTTTGTGTCACTCCCTGCTTCACCCCCTTCATGAGTGCTCATCCAACCAGCGTCTGATGCAAGCCTCCTATTGGAGTCTTACCCAATCCCTTCTGCCAGCACCAGACCACGAGACAGAAGCTCAACTCCAACTAACTTAAAAGAAAAATGATCACGCACGCAGGATATGCCTGAGTAGAAGGTAGCACTGAGCAGAAACTATTTCCCAGTAAAAAGATTCTCTCTCTCTGCCCTGCCTCCATTTCACCCCCTAAGTTGAATGTTTACTCTTAATGGGGAAAGGCTAGAGACACCAGCCACCAGTTGCCACTTCACAGCCTCCCAGCATCCTGAATTCAGAGGCAAGAGACAGTTTTTGTCCCTAGTGGGAAGATCTTCACCGAGGATTCTGGGGGCTAATGTCCGTGGCTTCCCTGAGCCAATCCCCTGTAGCTGTGGGATGAAAGCTCACTCTGGTGGGCCCCTGAAGCATGTCTGGGACGAATCAGGACCCTCCCTGTAGGGAGGGAGACAGAGAAGGTGTTCCCAAAGAAAGGGTGCTGGACAGACAACCGCCGTGTCATCTCCCTTGTGAGCCTTCCCTGACCCCACCTGAAGACGCAAGTGCTTCTTCCCAGGTGCTTCCAGAGGTCCTCACGAACCTCTGCCAGCATGGGGTAGCTGTGGGTTTTTTGGATGATATACTAGAACATCCATGGGATAGAAGTTCCTGGAGGGCAGGGATTTTGTTTGTAGGGTTCATCTTCTGTCTGAACTCCATGTTCATCCTCCTGTCCTTTTACCTCGCTCTTCCTCGTGGACTGCTTGGTGGCGCCCTGGACCTGGTAGGCCGGGGTGGGAGGTGGGGTGGGGTGGGGTTGTATATGCTCATTTGCAGGAGATGAGGGACAGAGCGGAGAGTGGGGCTGAGATGTTGATCCCTCTGGCTCCGTCCCTGCCAGGTTACTGGGTTACCGTGAACTGGCTGGCAACATATCCTGGGAGAAAATCCTCTCCACGTGGCTCTGGGTTCTGGGAACACCTCCCTTCCCTTGCCCCTTCCAGAATCACCCTGCAGTTCACAGCCCTGGGCGCTGCGCTATCTGTTCATGTTTCCCTATACCCTGCCCACCAGATAAATAGCTCCTTTATTAAAGTCTCCTCGTATTACCCAATTAGAGCATGCCACCTGGTCCCTGCCAGGACCCTGCCTAACACAGCGTTCTCTATTCATCTTTGTTTCCCCAGGGCCAGAACAGTGCCTTCCATACCACTGGCACTTAATAAATTTGGGAATTAAGGAATGATTAAACATTGGCTAGATACAGGAGTGTTGAGCCCTGGACAGAAAATGGACCCGGGTGGGTAGCTTTCAATTAATTTCTTTCTCTCTTTCTTTTCTTTCTTTCTTTCTTTCTTTCTTTCTTTCTTTCTTTCTTTCTTTCTTTCTTTCTTTCTTTCTTTCTTTCTCTCTCTCTCTCTCTTTCTCTCTCTCTCTCTTTCTCTCTTTCTTTCTTTTATTTTTGATTTTCCGTCCCAGGACTCATATTAAGAAATGTGGCTCGTATTGCAGTGCAACAGACACACGCATGTTTATATATAACCGAGAGAGAAGTTTCGGGAAGCTGTGTGTACCTTTACTGTGAGAAGAATAGCAACACACTCTGATATTCTCTATTTAATTCTGTTCTGTTTCAAGTTCAAATTCTCCTGATGGTCTGCTAAATTGATTTCATGACCTGAAAAACCATCGCAACCCACAGCCAAAGAAGCACTGGCCCAGTGACCCTCAGCCTTCCCTCCATTCTGGAGGGTCTGTCAGTCCCTTAAATCCAGTAGGATTTAAGGCACCATCAGTGAGAACAGTGACTATGCAGCCGATGGGAGCTGGCTTCATGGCCTCGAAAAGTCGAACAAAATCGCCATTCTATCTTCAGTTTTTCGTACAATTCTTACTCAAAGTGGGCCGTTTTTTTAGGTTTGGCCTGATCTGGGGTGGGGTGGGGGAGGGCAAATTGAAGCTCTTAAAGCACACTGATGTCTTATGAGTCATTTTGAGCATCTGATTCATCAAGGTCAGTGTGAAGGACCACTAGGCCTGTGGTGACCACCAGGCCTGAGCGAGCCTGGAGACGATAGCTCGTCTTGCGGGCCTGCCCAGGGGTCCCAGGGCCTCTCCTCCATGTCCTTGTTCCCATAAGCCGATTTTTCTCTTCCTCAGCGAAAGCATTTCCTAGTGCCCTGGTTATAGGATGGACTTTGACCCTGAGGGCAGCCTGGGCCTGTCTATGGGGGGAGGTGAGGAAGGTGGGGGGGCTGTGGGGTAGGGGGTGGGGTTGGGGTGTGGGGGAGTGAGGGAGTGGTGTGTGTGGTGGTGAGGGGTGGGGTGTGAGGAGGTGGTTGTGAGGGGGGTGAGAGGTGCGGTATGAGGAGGTGAGGGGGTGGTTGTGAGGGGAGGGTGGGGTCTGTGAGGGTGGGGGTTGGGGGTGGGAGCTGGGGTGTCTGGGGGTTGAGGGGTGGGGTGTGAGGGGGGTGAGGGGTGGGATGTGAAGGGGTGAGGGGTTGGGGGGTGGTATTCACGAGGCCCACACAGCCCATTTACGATTGGATATAGTCTCCCTGCTTCAAGCCCAGCCCAAGTCTGCGGCCCTCTCCACCTCAGAAGCTGTAGGATTCTATTTTAAACCCTGAGTTCTATGTTCTCTAAAATTGACTCTCCCTTCCCAGCTCACCATCTGTCATTCGCCTGGTATCTGAACCGCAAAGCCAAGTTAGAAGAGTAGAAGACAGTAATAGATATTCTTTAGCTATGATTCGGAATCAAATCCTCAACCCCCGTCCTCTACCAGACATCACCTCCCTGCCAGGTTCTCGAGAGAGATAAATACAAAAGAGACAATTCCAGGCAGGCGGGCCTGTGACCAGATGCTCCAACGCAGAGGCTTGCTGAGCCGTACAGGCGAGCTGTCATTCACTTGTTTACTCGTTGTCGTCATTCTTTCAAAACATTCCTGTCGGCGCCTACAATGTGCCCGGCACAGGACAGGGAGACAAGAGCAACCAAAAACCAGGGTCTCTGTCCTGACGAAGCTTACGTTCTGGCAAGGGATCAGAAAAGAAACAAATAAAATATCTGAAAACCAGCATAGGGGATGGTCGTACGTCCTGTGAAAGCAGTAATTCCCGCTCAGGTGAGGGCTAGGTAGCATGTGAATGTGTGCGGCGTGTGGGCATGTGTGTGCACGTGGGAACGTTATTTTAGTTAGTGATGTGACTGAGGGCTCTTTGAGGTGGTGACCTCTGAGGAGAGAGCCTGGTCATTTGAGCCAAGGAGACACCCAGGGGAAAAGCATCTGGCGAGAGGAAGAGCACAGGCCAAGGCCTCGAGACCACGAAGAGGACTCCTTAAGCCCCAGCGGAGGGGCCAGGCGACGGCCTGGCACCGTAGCAGGCGGTGTGGCCTTCTCTGCCCTTTGCCACCCCAGCCTATGCCAAACCTTGGCCAATCTTGGCCACAAAGACTCAACAGTTTTTTAAAATTATTTTTAATTGTGGTAAAATACACACCCACGTTTGACACCCCCACCCTCCAATAACAGGGGAAGGCCCACAGTCCACTCTGTGGACGGTTGATGAAAGGAACGAATCTGACCAGGGCTGTGGCCGAGAGGAAGGTGCTGAAACCTCCTAGCCTCTGCTTGTGTGTGTTTTTATAGATGGGGCTTCTCTGATTTTGTTTGAAAGGGCTGCCCCTAAGATAAAAAACGAAGATAATCCAATTCCCTGGGGGAGAATCGGAAACCCACAGAGGGCTGGCGATCTGCCAGGCATCCCAGTGCAGCTAGCGGTCTGGCCGGGATCCGAATCCAGGCTCCCTAGTCTTTATTTGGTGCTGCTGTCACCTGGCCTTTGCCAGGAAAGGAGATTGTCTTCTGTCAGCCTCCCCCTTGCTCTCAGCCTGTCTCCTCCCTCATAAGAGAGGGCAGACCCCCCCCACCACCAGCAGATGCAGCCTTGGCCCTGGGCACCCACCCCGCCACTCCCCCCACCCCTGCCAAAGCTGGGCAACCCAGTGTGGAGTCAGCAGGGCTCCCCTAAAGCAGGGAAGTGTGCTTTCCTTTCTCAAAAGCTTGAATCAAGTTAGGGAGTCTGAGCGCTGCTGAGACACCCCCAGGCAACCCCTGCAAGGGCTTCGCTGGTCTCCCGATGCCCAAGCAAGAGCGAAGCTGCTGTAGGTCTTCATTCTCTGAAGCTGCTCCTTCCCGAGGAGAGAAGGACCGGAGCCTTGGCTGCAAGTGAGGGACAGAGAGAGGCCTGAGCTGTGGGGTGTGTGTGTGAATGCGTGTGTGAGAGAAGCCCCGGGTACTGTGTGTATGTGTGTGTAGTGTGTGTGTGTGTGTGTGTGGTGTGTGTGTGTGTGTGTGTGTGTGTAGTAGAGACAGGCAATAAGAGAGAAGGATACTATGATGTAAAGGAACAGAACCTTCCTCAGAGAGTTTTGGGAGCTGAATGTCCTGAAAAGCCCTTGGCACCGTACCTGGCACCAGGCGAGGGCCCTGCGGACGCTGTTTGTTATTATAGCGGCAGAGAGGCCCGGAGAGTGGTGGTGGATCCGGAGAGAGAGAGGAAGGGAAGGGGGGAGGCGGGATGAGAGAGTCCTTGAAACCCCGACAGTGTGTAACAAAAGCTGGAATCCGGGCAGACCTCCCTCGTCCTGGCTGTTCTCCCACAGAGCTGACTATGCTCACCTTCCTCCCCTATTGTATTTTCCCCCCTATTATATTTTTAAATTTATACAACACAGTCTCCATTGTGTAAGGGAAAATGACTTTCTGGATTCCCTGAAGTACTTTGGCACACTGTGCCTTGGGAGACTGCTGGTCCCATGGACAGAGACAGTGGGGTCTGGTGGCCAGGTATCACCCCCACCCCTAAGAGGAAAAGTCTCCGCTGTGAGCCTGAGCCCTCTCTGCCTGCCCTCGTACCCCCCTGCACCCTCTGGGTCTCCTCACATCTCTGGCAGGAGGGAACCACTTCCTCGGCGTGTCGGTTTGAGGGTGAATCCCACACAGCCCCTGGATCCCGGGATGAAGATGGGTCCCAGGTCCCTCCAGGCCCTGACCACGGAGACCAGCAGAAGCCCCGCCCCTGCCAGTATCTTGAATCCTATGCCACTTGGGGATGGCTCTGAAAGGACAAGGTGCATGGGGCTCCCACGGAGTCCAGGATGATTTTCAATCCAGTCCCTCACAGGGGGTCTTTTGGGGTTAACATTTTAAAAATGCGGTCTTGTCTCTCTGTTGAGACTGAGAAGAGGCCCAAAGGAGGGCTCCTTTCCCAGCAGGGCTGGCTGGGAAACGCCGCTGTCCCCCGAGCTATCCTGGGGCCTCAAGCTTGTGATGACTGCATGGACTGCACCTGTCTATCTCAGTCCCAAGCAAAAGGCAAATGACCAGACCAAGTCATTGCTGGCATCTGTCCCATACCCTCTCTGCTGCAGGAGGGGACCACCAAGAAGCTTCCAGACAGAGGGGAAAGGGGGTCGGGCCTCTCTGGTGAGAGGTTGCAAGAGCTTGGCCTGGGGAAGGGGGACAGCGTGCAGCCGGCCCGGCACAGCTGGGGGACACGGGAGGCCAGCCAGCGGGGCTTGGCTCGTGAAGCTCACAGAGGCCACGCTCTTGAACCCCCAAGTCCAGGGCAGGGAGTAAGCAATCTTGTTAGACAGAGACTAGCAAGAACTGCTCCTTGGTGAGAGCCTGAGACCGAAAGACGGAAGCACCAAGAGGCACCTGGACACCCTCTGGGGATGTGTTGTCAAGGTGGCTTACTAGGGAAGAGCGCGAGCCCTCACTTTGAAGACTGTTCTAACGGCTCCCCTGCCCAGTCTCCCTGTGGAGGCTGTGCGCCGGCTTCTTCCTGTCCCCGGAGGCAAATGGCGGCAAGTCCCAAGCTGGGTTATTACATCAGCGACTTTCCCCCTCCTTGCTCCCCTGGGGAGCCCGGGCCAGGGTGGAAAGCAGCAGGACTCTTTTCCAACACAAACACACCATGATTTCAGGTAGCAGCCCCGGCTGTAGAAAATGGGGAGAGACATCTTATGGGTTTCACTCAGGTTGAAAGGGTTTGGAGCTAAGCCCAGTCTCTTCGGGGCTGCAGGCCAGCCTGGGAGACTGAGAGCTGGAGAGATGTCCCTTGAAATACAGGTTTGGTGACTTCTGACAGTAAATGACCTTAATTCACAGAACTGAACGCTACGGCTCCTTTCCCATCCTTTGCCTGTTTGCAGCAAAGAAACACCCAGCTGGGATCTCCCCCGTATTAGGCAGGGAACAAATGGAGTGTTTTCCTACTGTGGAAAAAACCCGAGTTTTCCCAGCTACAGAGTATGGAACAATGCCACCAACTTCTAGTCCTTTATTTTCCCAAAACACCTTCCGGAAGAGACAGCAAACACCCTTTTAAGGGATATCTGCTTGATAGACAGATAGATGAAGGTTGTCTTGTGGCCTGGCAGCCATTTTGCCTTCCTCAGAAGAACAGTTCGAGTGCACTCCCAGGAGCAGTATGCCGGGGCGGGGGCGAGGATGCCAGATGCCATGGGCCCCACAATGTGACTTCGTGCTCGTGGAGCCTTTAAGAAGCCTGAGAGCCCAGGAAGCAGTGAGCAGTCTCCCCGAGCCCCCTACTCTCTGTGTGTCCTGTGCTCCGAAGACATACCCAGTCCACAGAAACCAGGGCCCTTTCCCTGTATCGTACTCCCTGACAACCCCAGTCCCTCCTTCCCCCCAGAAGTGTATCTCTATTCCGTTCTCACTGTCCCCTGCCAGCACCAGCCTCTATCCAGCCTCAAGATGCTTATCAAAACAAGATGTCAGATGAGAAACAGAGGAGAAATGAGCCCTTTCCTCACACAGAACATAGGTCTGGGAAATGGGCTGCTTTCTAGCATCCCTCCTGAGAACACATCCCTCTGGGTTGTGGCTCTGGAGTGAGGCGTGCGGGAGGTGTAGCCCATGGGACCTGGGGCCTGGCCCAAGGAAAGCGTGTCCAGGGAATGTGAGTGGGTGACACGGCAAATCACTGAAGCGTCAGGGAGTCCCCTGCCCCCCTCTGTGTGGTTCTTCCTCCTCTCCCCCCACTCCTGCTTTCCTTTCTTTCCTCTCCTTCTTCCTTTTCTCCCCCAACCCGCCTTCCCCGGCGGTTTTGAATCTCCAGCACTGCATGACTTGTCCTGCACGTCCTGGGTCCATTCCCTTCAGGACCGACCTGTGAAGATAACGTATAATCAGAGTGAAACTCGCAGTCGGTCAGCATCTTAACAGACGCCGATGGTCCTCCAGAGCCCGGATCATCTCAGTCCCACCAAAACTCTGCCTCAGCAATAACTATAAAACACAGTTAAAAAAAAAAAAAAAAAAAAAGCTCCCCACAGCACTGAAGTACTATATGAACTTTGAATTCTCTCCATTAACCTGGATTGTCTGTGTCGACCCATCCACACTTTCCTGTCTGGGCATTCTTGCTGCTGAGAGCATGTTGTTTGAAGATGGCATCCCGGTTGGGGTAGGATTTTGAATGTGAATTGTTTTTTCTTTTCCTTCCTTCCTTTCTTTCTTTCTTTTTTTTTTCCTATGGAGTCCCCACCTGTCCTGGGTAGCAATTATTATTATATTATTATATGGTTGCCAGCAGTGATTACATACATAATTGTATGCATAGATGTAATTACCTACATATATAATTTGTATACATTTTACAGTTTTTTCAAAGCGATGTCACATACATCATATCATTTGCTTCCCACAACAGCCCTGTGATGTGGGAGGGCAGGATATCTTCAAATGTATGGCTGTGGACATCAAGGTCGGGAGCCAAAGTGAAGGGCAGAAGCGGGGGCAAGAAGCCAGGGGCCTGACTTCCGGGCCTGGGCCATTTCTACAATTTAGTCCTATCTCCCGCCGCTCCAGTCTTGCCAAGAGTATGTGTATTCATCAAGAGACTACTATTTGCTGACTCCTGTGATCATTCATTTCATGAACAATCATTGAGCTCCAGGCACTGGTCTGTGTCTGGAATGTATAGCCGTGAAATTAACACAAAACAAACAAAACCAGTTCTCTCTGTTCATTAGGATCAGGCCCCTGGGAAGGGCAGCGCCATGATAGAGAGCTCAGATATTGGTGCTGAGCCCGTCTGGATCTGAATCCCAGTTCCCTCCTTCACCAGCAGTGTCCTCTTGGGCACATTTTTCCAACCTTCTGAGTGTCAGTTTCTTCCTGGGTGAGTCAGGGATAATGATGGCACCTACCTGAGGGGCGTTATGTGAGGAGTCCACGCACGGAAAAACAAATCCCGGAGCGGTATCTGTACACGGCAAGCCCTCCATCGGTGCTCGCTGGGAGTCTACTGACTGGTTGGGGAGACTCAAAAAACCAGAAATGTGTTGAGATTGTAAAATGCTTAAGAATGCTTTGCGGTTGGGGCTGCCTGGGTGGCTCAGTGGGTTAAGCCGCTGCCTTCAGCTCAGGTCATGATCTCAGGGTCCTGGGATCAAGTCCCACATAGGGCTCTGCTAGGCAGGGAGCCTGCTTCCTTCATGCCCTCTCTCTCTCTCTCTCTGCTTGCCTCTCTGCCTACTTGTGATCTCTCTCTGTCAAATAAATAAAATCCTAAAAAAAAAAATGCTTTGCGGTAAAATTTGGGCCATTTCTCTTTCTTTCTGGTATAATTATTTCTGATATAACTATCAAGAGCAACCCCTTCCATGCTTACAAACATCCGGCTGGGGGATGAATGCCACGGTCACTTGCCCAGGCACAGAGCGAACCTACTTGGAGCTCCCGTCTGTGAGCCAGGTACAGACGGGCCCTCAAGGCCTAAGGAGTGCAGTGAGATCTAGAAATTTAGAAAAAGGAAAAGTGATGGCTAGAAAACTGCCCTCAACAGAACACAGAGTCTCACAGTCTCACCACATGCTCAAGAAAAGGATGTGTTATGGCTGAAACAGTTCTGCAAATACCCGTGTACGCTGCTGTCTCCCCATCTTCCCTGCAGACAGGCTGGGCCATGGGACTCTCAGGGGCCAATGTCATGGTGAGCTAGAAGTGAAGGGTCCCCTCTGGGCCAGGGCAGTGAAGACTGTTATCCCTACTACACCTCACTTTCAGTGGCACAGTGACCTTGGGTAGTGACGACAGCGTAACCTGGACTACACGGACACTCTGTGAAGGGAAGCTTGGCTAGCCCACTCCAGCCAGACTCGTGTGAGAGAGAAGTCAACATCCAATGGCTGAGGGACTGAGCTTTCCAGTTGTTATCCCGGCACGGCAGCATCTGGATCTTAAGCAAGAATATTCCTATGTTTGCAGAGGATCAGAACTGCCTTTCAGCAAAGCACGGCTTCCTTCTCTTCTGGACCAGCGAGCTCTTTCATCAGTGCGCTAGCCTTCCCAGAGACAGTGTTTGATCTTGAAGTATGCTCTGGGAGGTCGAGTCCTGGAAGAAGCTCTTAGCCTTCCCACCATGCAGGCTTCCCTCCTACAGAGCTCCTGGAGTCAAGTATGAAGCCACTGTGTACCCCTCTCTGTGATCTACTTGAGACGACAAAGGACACGCAAGACCTGGGGCCAGATAAGACATCGAGTCTCATTGTCGCTGAGCTCTGCAGAGAAGCCCAAATGCTTCTTTGGAGGCGGGAGAAACTCTTGTGCAGGGTTGCTGCACCGTTAGGTTTGGGGGAACTGCTGCTGAGTCCCCGCTTTGGCTTAAATGAAGTCAAAGCTTAAACCAGTGACTGTTTCCCAAATGCTATTGGGTGGATGGGCAGCTTCAGAATCATGTGGACACTAAAAACCAATACATACGCATCTGCCCTTCTTCCCAGGAGATTCTCAGCCGAACCCGCAGTGGATTCCAGCTTTAAAAAACAGCCATCCATTGAACACTACATCAAAAATTTATAATGTACTATATGCTGGTTAACTGCACATAAAAACAAAACAAAAAACAGACATCCCCACCCCAAGTGATGGTGAGGAATGGCAAGTGATTGTTGACAAAGGGAATGTGGTGTTTATTTCCCGTTATTTCAATGAATTCAAGGGGTTTAGTGTTCTTTTGTGGGATCCTAATGACCCAGACAGAATGCTTATAGGCCATAGAAGGTATTGATGGGCTGTGACTGGTGTGACTCAAGTTCTTACCAGAATGTAAAGTGAGGTGCAAACTTTCTTACCTTGTGAGACCTGTTCATCTGTCTCCCGCAAAGGGCTTGTTTTTCCGCCCCAGGAGCGGGGTTTTCAAACTGTGGGTTGGAACCTACTCTTGGGTTATAAGACTCGTTGAGCAGGGTGCATTAGAGAAATTAAATGGTCCAAGGTGCGGGGGCTGGGAAGAGCACATGACATATGTTAAGGGTAAGTGTGGTTCTAGAAAACCTGTTTTGGTGGGTGTGTTGTACTTTGGGCTGCCATGTATTTCTGACTATGTGTCATGGCACAAAATGTCTCTAAGTCTCGGCTGGACAGCATAAATCAACCATGACTCTGATTTACTTGGGGCAGCCCCTGTCTCCTCTTTCAGAAGGGTGACAGAAGTAGTCACCAGGGAGGGCAGACAGTCACATCCAAGTACTTCTGGGAGGCTACCTGGAAAGTAATAGAAAACCAATTTGTGCATGATTGCATAGCTTGGGGAGATCGATTGATCTCAGGCAGTTTTACCCATAGCTGCTGACTCAGCCCACCACACCTGTCACCCGGGGACCACTGGGTTTATCTGGAGCCCAATCTGGCTAAATCTCAGTTTCCCTTTCCTTGAAAGAGAGATGATCGCTCCCATGGACTACGACTCCTGTGGAAAAGACCAAGCTAGTATTGGTGGAAGACTCCATCCCATAAAGGAGGCACCCCAAAGACAGGGCCCAGTCACGGCCTTTGCCAGTGGTTTGGTGGGTATGCTGCTCTCAGGGCAGGAAGAGCAAGGCCGTACTCAGATCCGGTCTGGGCACTGTGGGAGTTAGAGATGGCGCGGACGAGAGCACAGACCAGGTAAACCTGACATCAAGTGGCCTTTCATCTTCCAGCCTCTTGGCAGGAGCCCTAAGGTCTGATCTTTCATAGTACACTGGTCTTACGCCGTGACCTAGAAGGGAGCGGGCAGCGGATCCAACAGG
Organism: Mustela putorius furo; assembly: GCF_011764305.1. Classification (NCBI taxonomy): domain Eukaryota; kingdom Metazoa; phylum Chordata; class Mammalia; order Carnivora; family Mustelidae; genus Mustela; species Mustela putorius. The sequence goes on along the minus strand of NW_025421305.1, from coordinate 11,037,320 downwards.
ACGAGGGGAACCAGCTCGCAGAGCATCTCGTGTGCACCCTTGTGGTGCCAAGTGTCTTCTGTCGGCTTGGGAGGGGGTTGGGGGGGAAGCGGTGAGAGGAGCACAAGGGTGGGGGGCTTTCCTGGGGTTGCTAATTTTGGAGCAAGCCTGCTCCAAAACCTTCCCCCTTCTCAGTGGGAATGAGAGGAGGAAAAGGATGGGAAGGAAAGCAGGCCTTAAAGAAAATCCCTGAAGGGTCTGGGGTGAAAGACTCCAGTGGACCCACACCCCCCCCCCCCGCCGGCCCCCAGATGTCCTGGCCACTTCCGTGTTTAAAGCTCTCATAATATTCAGGAATGAAAAAAACTGCCAAGAATGCAGAGATGGAATTTTAAAATGCACCCCAGGCCTGTTTCAATTTGCAGGGTGAGCATCTCCAATCCTGTTGCTGATCTCTGTGGCTGCCCCTAGGACTTCCTTAGGCCTCACTGAAAGTGGAACAAAAGGGCACGCCTACTAGCCCCTACCTCCCTCCCCTCTGCCCCACCAGGATCGGTCTGCTTAAGAGCATGCTTGGGGTGCCTTTGCTTCTTGGAGGGCGTCAAAACTCACTCCCTCTTTAGCTGGGCTTTCTCAGGATCGTGATCCTCAAGATTTTGAGTGCATAAGCCTCACCTAGGGAGCTTGACAAAACATTAGTCTTAGTTCCGCCTGTAGCACTTTAAATTTGGCAGACTTGAGGTGGAACCCCAGAGTCTGCATTTTGAGATGCCCTCCACTCCCCCTCCACCCCGCTCATGCTGGGATGTCAGTTAGAGGCAGACCACACTTTGAGAGGCCGTGGGGAGGCTGGCCAGGGAGGGGAGGTTTGTACCCACAAGCCCTGGGTCTCACCCTCCCAGCCTTGGGGCTGACCACCCAGAGTGAGGTGGGACTCACTCCGGGATTCCTGGCCACCTGTGCTCCTCACTAGGGCAGGGCTGGGACCTAAGGTTGATTGATTTTCATAAAGAGGCCTCAGACATCTGTTCCCCACCAAGTCCTCAGGCAGACAAAGAGGTGATAACAGCTAATCGAAACTTAACACTTTGTAGGTGCCTTTTTTGTGTTGAAACAAAAAAAGAACAAAGAAACCCCACAAAAACCCCCTCAAAAGATCAAAAAATTTAAAAAAGTGGAATGGGTGGAAAAATCCAAGGTTATTAGAGCCGCCTGGGACTTCATTCTGGGCAAAAGCCCTGAAGGTAAATCTAGCTCTGGTTCCCCAGATACAGATTCCTGACCCTGTCCCAATCCTCTAGCCCAGTTCCCGCCGCCCCCCCAACATTCTCCCAACCCCACCTGGAGCTATGCTGGCATTTTCTTCACTTCGGTATTCTCATGGTAGCCCACACATGGTGTAAGGTTGAACAAAGACATTTATTTGCAAAACCAATTCCCAATGGAGGAGGGGTTGTATCCACAGAAAGTAAACTGGTGATCATTCAGAGACCACATGCATACATCAGTGAAACCAAGGGCCAAACCAGAAAACAGTGTGCTGCTGTGGACACCTGGGAGCTACCAATCTCGCCAACAGAAAAGCAAAATGTCCTTTCCGCTCCAGAACACGGATGTACCAAGATGTCCTGTGAGAAGGCAATTTGGTCTGACATCCACGATGAAGTGATCAGGGAACAACTGAGGGAGACTTTTTTTCTATTCTGTGTGTCTTGTTTGCTTCCCACAGATACCCGGCTAAAAGCTTAAGTGGTCCTCCGCCCTCCAGAGAGAGGGGCAGTGTCAAAGCCCCGGGCCTCCTCACATGCCCATCCTTATGCTCTGAATGATCTGAAAGATAGCTGAAAGAGGAAAACAAGACAGACAGCTCAGGTACCAGGCAGCACGCAGCCGGAAACCCCAGCCCATGGTGAGCCCCGCTCCTGCCGACCCCTGGGCCCTGGACGTGGGAGCATACAGCTGATTAGATATCTCCTAACAAGGAGTTAAGTTAACAAGAGGTCAGTGAACTTCTTTAAAAAGGAAGCCTGGCTGGGTTGGCTGATGGATGCCTCGGGGATTTAGGGATAACTCCTGCTAATTCCATCAGGAGCGAACGCCAGAATTCCCTCAGGCATGTAGGGCCATGACCCCCCCCCTTCCCCAGAAGGGTTTGGTGGCCGCTGGGGAGAGGGGGACAGGGCTCTTTCCATACGGGCACTGCACTCATTTCACCATTTTACAGGTCAGTGAGGCTGCCTTTTCAAAACAGCGGCGACCTGGAAAACAAGCAGCCCCTGAGCTGGAAACGCGGGCCAGGTGCTGGGAGCAGATGTGCCAAGCGTGGGGGCGGGGGGTGGAGGGCTGGCTGCCTGGAGCCCTCAGTGCAAGATCTCGGGGCTGCCTGCACATGTTCTGCAGGACAGCGAGTTCCCATCCTAGCCACACTGGTTTTATCCTGCGGGGGGGGGTGGGGGTGGGTGGGAGCCTGAAAGCCCGCAGAGGATTCCAGGCGCCCTCGCCCTCGCCTGTTTTGCTAAGAGCTGCTTCCTCAGCTCCCCCGGCCTGGTGCTAGCTCTCGCTGTCACATGCGTCCCAGGAAAGTCAGGCCCAGCTTCTGTTCTACACCCTCTCCAGCCAGCAATGTTGGTCAGTCTTGAGGAGGCCAACGGGAATGAAGGACACGGCAGCTACCCTGTGTGGCAGGATTTTTTTTTTCCTGACACGAAGCTGGGTATCCTTTCCCTGAGTCCTGTCTAAACACAGAATACACAGGAATGCAGCTGAGAGGCCACAGGAAAACAGGCTCTCTGGAGTCCTCAGGAAACGAGCTGTTGGCATTTCATCATCTAACATTAGTGAGCAGCACTGTGGGCCGAATACTGTGCTTCAGGTGTACAAAGACTAAGCACACAGGGCCTTGGGCAATCTTTCTTGGATAGCTAGACTTGAAGGAGAGATAAAGCATGAATGCATTTTTTTTTTCCTGAAAAACAAAAAACAAAAACCCCAAATCCTGCACACATCATCACTATTCTCCTAAATTGGATTGTCCCCAAACATGACACAATGGTAATTTTTCATAAATGCTTGGTGTGACCCTAATGAAAAAGAGTCATTGATCTGACTTCACTGGAGCAGTGCCGTGGAGTCTGTGCGTGGCGTTCCCGGGCTGTACGCTGGGCTCTCATTTCTGCTTCTGTCTTCTTTGTTTCACTATGACCATCTCTGCTCACCTTTCTGGTGTCACAATACCAACCTGCAATGGGCCCTCTTCCATTATGATGTTGCTACAGACCCAGTGGAACACGGAGGCTGTTAGAATTACGTGGAAAATTAAAGCGAGCCCGCTCTGGGCGAAGGTCGGAAGGGCTCTTCTCCAGATACAGCGAAGAAGGGATTTCGATATTTAGTTCTGGTTGTGCTCAGAGGTCTGCTTGGCTGCTTCTGGGTTTGGGGATGCGTCTTGATGGGAGAAGTTGCTACCTGGGTGGAAAAGTACCTTACGGACATGGCGGGCAGGTCTGTCCTCCCCTCCCAAGGCTGACAGGGAATAAAAATTAAATAAATTTAATTTAAAAAACATTAAGTAAATTCTTCCATCTTCCAGCCCAACAGAGTGCTGGGAGGCGGCTGTAATATTCAACAACGTTAGGGAAAAACTGTTTACATCTACCACGCCTCATGTTTTGTTCCTGGGATCAGGGAAACATCCCGAATATTGACAGACAAGGGTGCAGTGAAATGTTAGGCTCAGATGGCACCAGGTCATCACTGGAGGGCCGTGTGACAGACTGGACGAATAATTTAACCATTTGGCGTTTGTTTCCTCTTGTGTAAAACGAGGACCGTGATGCTTGCTGTGCTGTTCTAGGGATTAGAGGACACGACACAGACGAAGGCTCTGCGTGCATCGAGGACTCGGTGCACAGGGCTCGTTGCTAATACTCCCATTCCTACAGGAATGACTGCTTCTTCTCCACGGATGAGCAGGAAGCCGGGAGCTCAAGTGCCCAGGACTGCCTACGGCTCGCTAGAGGTGTGTGCTTTGCGAAATTCCTGAATAGTTCTGAGCCCTGATTCCTCTATTTGTACACCTGTAGGTAATACGGATCTCAAAGCATTACAAGGAATAAATATCATGACCTAAGCAAAAGAATCTGCCCATCCTATAATGCTTGAAAATGTTATTTCTCCCTGAATTTTATCCTTAGACGAGAAATGGAGGTCGACAAATAGGAAACAGCCTGTGCTTTAAGTCCATCATGCCCCATTCAGTTAATTCATGACTTCAAAAGTGCTGGGTAATGATAAAACCACCCAGTTCTGTTTAAGGACCGGCTGCAAATGTTTCTAAAGACTCTCAGACAAAAATCTTCTAGTTTCAGAGTCTCCACACTTGTATTAAAACTTACCAGTGACTGAATCTGCTTTAAGAACTTATTAAAGATCACTCCTGACCCTACTGAATCCATCCATTAACATGTGAGAATCTGACGGTCCTTCATAGGGTTACAGGTGACTCTGAAATTGAACACGCTTGGAGAAATGACGTTGAATAAAGTTTATCTTAAGCTCGCCATTTGCCTCCACCTCTAAGATAATGGAGAGATGGCTGTGTTTATTATTCCTTTTTCAGTTGTAATAATGTCTTTAAGAAGCCTTCGGCATTCTATACCAATTACGGTAATTGTAGTTGTCTGTGGCTGCCAGTAATGACCTGCAGAGCAGCCCCGGGCTTCCAAGTGCTGACTTTGCGAGGCAGCGAACAGGAAGGGAGCCAGCAGTGGGTTCAAAGTGGGAAAGGAAGTGGGGAGTCTGGACCCTGACAAGTTAATAACTTAACAGTGGGTGAACAAAGCTGAGAAAACAGCTGAGCAGGCTGTAGCAAAGGGGCTGTGGGTAAGCCAGACAGCAGGGAGGAGAGATGCCAAGAAAAGGAGGGACGGCAGGCATTCCAGGTCAGGGCATCTGGCCTTGGGCAGGTCGCTGAGGTTCAGAAAAATCCAGGCTGGAGCAGGAGCTGCAGAATCCCGGAGCCTCTGCCCTCTGCATCCTGTTTAGCTTCCTGATCGTCAGTAAACTCAGATAGTCCCATCTCTTATTTTATTTAACCAGCCCCCTCGCAATGAAATACTTAGGCTTTCGAATGCAAGCATCATTGACGCCCAATGGTCACACAAACCAGAACAATCCTCCTGACTCCACATCTGCCAACAACAGGTGCCCTCTTTTCCACTCTACCACCTTTTCGAGAAAGCTGTTTACACTCACTCCCTTTCCTGACGTTCAACCCCCACCTCAAGGCACGTCAGTGTAGCTTCTGCTCTCTTCAGTCCACTGAAATATTTCTTACTAAAGCCACAAATCTCCCTCCACCTCACTTAATCCAAAGGGCATTTCCCACCTGCTTCTTGTCTTCCTTCCCTAGTCGCCATTGTGGACCACTCCCTCCTTCACCTCTCTCTTCCCTTGGCCTCCGTGACCCTATATTCTCCTGGCTTCTAGTGTTCTTCCTTCTCTTTGGCTCTTCACATGCCATGGGTTTCGTAAGGGTCATTCTAACTCCACCTGACCAGTAAACGAGAATAATGATGTTCCTCAATGAGCATTCTGGCTTTCTTCTGTTCGTTAACATTCTTTCTCCCTGGGCGACCTCACCCTAGCCCACAATTTTAGTTGGCTCTTAGCTTTGGATGACTCATCTGTGGACTGTACTGCCAGCTCTGACTTCTCAGAGCTCCAGACCCACACCTCCCACTATCTAATTGAGATCTACACATAGGTGGCTCAAAGACATTCAAACGCAACAGAACCTTCTCATGCTCACCTCCCACCAGCAGACTTGACATCGCTATCTTCCATCTTATATGTAAACCCAAAATTCCATACTCCTCCTTAACACCCCAGCTGATCACCAAAGATCCAGGGACTTGACCTAAGTATCTTGCAATTATGCCCCTTTCTCTCCTTGCCTCTGGAAACTACCCTAGTGCAAGTTACTGCCATCTTCCCCCAGACCCCTGCAATGCCCTCTAACTGGCCTACTCTTGCTCCTCTTCAATCCTTGCTCCATACTGTAGCTAGTATTATTCTTTAAATGAAAACAAATATGATTGTGTCATCCCTGTGTTTAAAGTACATCAAAGCTTCCTACTGTCCAATCCTTGATGAGGCTTCCATGACCTGCGTATCCCGGCCTTATCAACCTGCTTGGGCACAACTTGTATTACTCTTCTTTCTCGGGGTAATCCCTCATGTTTTCAAAAGCCCTCTGCTCTCACCACAAGGCCTCTGCAAATGCCATTTTTTTCTGTCTTTAAGATTTCTCCCGCCCTGTCCTATGGCCTGGTTTTCCCTTCTAGTCCAAAAGTTATTTCTGCAGGGAAGCCTTCTTTGACCATCAGAAGCATGAATTCTCAAACCCACGTCGTGTGTACAATAGTCTCCTGAGGACGCATGAAAACAGAAGCTGGACCCCCCCCCCCGCCGAGTTTCTAATCCAATGGGTCCAGAGTGGGAAATGAGAATGTGTATTTCTAGCCAGGTCAGTCACAGGTGATGCTGAGGCTATTGGTCCAGGGACCACACCTGGAGAACCGTTTGCTCAGAGGATGCCTCTTGCGTTAGATGCTTTCCCAGTCTTACATGCCTCTCCTTCAAACACTGTTACGGCTGCAATTTCATATATTTCAGCATGACCACTTGATGAACTCATATTGCTTTCCCACTAGGCTGTAAGCTCCAGGAAAGCAGGGACTTTGATTTTTTTTTTTAAAGCTGTAGTTATTTATTTAAGAGAAAGAGAATGTGAGTGAGGGAGGTAGGTGCAGAGGGAAGAGAATATCTAAGCAGACTCCTGCTGAGTGTGGAGCCCTACATGGGGCTCAATCCCATGATCCTGAGATCATGACCTGAGCCAAAACCAAGAGCTGGATGCTTAACCAACTCAGTCAACCAGGCACCCTGGGACCTTGGATGATTTTGCTCCTGACTATACCTCTGGGCCTAGCTCAGCTCCAGGCACATAGTAGTTCCTCAGTAAATACTTATTGGAGGAACAAAAGGTGAACAATTGCAAAGAGCATGGAGGAACACATGTATTAAAAATCCCCGGGGTGCCTGGGTGGCTCAGTCATTAAGCGTCTGTCTATGGCTCAGGTCATGATCCCAGGGTCCTGGGATCGAGGCCCACATAGTGCTCCTTGCTTCATGGTAAGCCTGTTCTCCCTCTCCCACTCTCCCTGCTTGTGTTTCCTCTCTGGTTGTGTCTCTCTGTCAAATAAATAAAATCTTAAAAAAAAAAAATCCTCAAACAATTATTTTGTGGACCAAGAGTCAACAGCAAATGACCACTTTTAAATTCCAATGTTGCAAGAGCTTAGTCTTTGGAAGGGAAAGAAAGTCATGAAAGACAATAAACTCCTTAAGTCCTGGGACTATGTCATCCCAACCCTCTCTTACCCTGGGGACTGACCTATCCCAATAATTGGGAGTGCCAGAAGGACATGGGGATGACAGGAAGGGATCCCCCAGGAAACCATCAGACAACTAGACAAGAGGAGACTGCCAGAAAGCTGCCTTCCCGACAAGTGGAAACTTCAGAAGGCCACTTTTATTGAAAATAAGGTTGAGGAGAAGCGAGATAAAAAGAGTTACTGAGGAGAGAGATTGAGATGGCCCAGAGGAATATCATTTAGGAGGGTAAGACAACTCTAGAAATGACTTAATTCTGATTATTTTTCATTTAAAAATAATAATAAAAAAGAGCTGGTAAGAAAAAGGACAGGTTCTGTGAGAGACAAGAAGGAAGGTCAAGAAATAAGATATTGCAAAGGTGGATCATTAAGCTCTCAGGAAGGTTCAGTACAAAGAGAGTCAAAGGTAGGATACTATTCCCGATCCCTTTCCCAGTAGCTTCTCCAGAGATGGAGAAGAGGGAAGAGAGAGAAGTGCCTGGGATACACGAGGGCAGAAAGGCACTATGGGAAGAAGGCATATTATTAGCAAAGAATGGGATGCCCTCTATCTCCAATAAAATGGCAGACAGCAGAAATGCTCTTCTGAGCGGCAGACCATACACAGACCCAAATGCTAGGGCAGACCATACACAGACCCAAAAACATAGGGCAGACGGTGGCACAGAACGAGGGAGTTCGCAGCTCACCTCGTGGGAGCCAGAGGCAGATGAGACATCTTTTCCAGAGTGTCCATCTCAGGTCCCGAGGCAAGAGTTCCTGAGCAGAGGAATGTCCTCAGTCCTTCTCCAGTGGTGAAACAGAAGGGCTCCTCCAGGCCTGCTCAGTCCCTCAAGCCTTCTGCTGGCCAGTCAGCCTCAGAGGATGTGACAACCATTTTGGGTGTCACAGTTTCGAGATCGTTCTGGAGGTTTCCAGGAAAGGCTGGTGTTTACTGGTCAACCTGAAGACATGGTGAATTCAAGTCTGTCCTGGAGCAAGGTCCAGAAAAGAGTAAGGTGATCGGGTGACCGGTGGCCTAGTCAGCAAGCAGCCCATGGCTGGGTCAAGGTTTTATCCATTTGGGAGCAGACCTAGGATGGCCGTGCACCTGGAACCTCTGGCAGGGAGAGTAGGACATGTTTTAACAGGAGTTGTTTTCAATATGCAGTTGTAGACTAGAGGTCTAAGGTTGGTGAAAAACTTCCACTTGGTAGTACTTAGGGAGAAGTGGTGAGAGAGAAGGCAGGCAGGGTTAATAGGAAGTGGATGGGTTTAGAGTTCAGGTTTGGGTAACAGCTCCCTCATGCTTTAGCTGTGGGATGTGGGCTGATTTCCTCCAACAAGCCTCAGTTTCATGATCTGGAAAAATGAGCACCATAGCCTTTTTGTAAGGATTATGAGACGAGAAGAAAAAGGTACATGTAAGGCCTTGTGTTGTAGTAAGTACTCAGGAAATGGTAGCCAAAAAAGCTGTACAAAGAGGTCCTTCTCACTCTTATCCGCTAGTTTATAAAGAATTCTTTCTAGAAATAGAGAAGAGGCTCCAGCTATCCCAGCAGAAGTGACACCACCGACCTCTGACTGACAAACTGTCCCTCACCTGTCCAGGGGGAGCTGGGTCTGCCACAGCTTCCTCAGAACCTCAGAGCTATCTATCCTCATACGAGTTTTCTTAACATAACCCAATAAAGTCACTAGAAAGATAAATGCTTTCTTTCTCTGTAAGCTTTCAGAATCTTGGTCAGAACCTTGCTTGGGAGGCCGAGAGGTGGGGAGACAGTGTGACCAAGGGTCATTGACATAATGACAATAGCAACAAGCTCCTAAGGTCCTAGGAATGAGAGACCGACCATCCCCACATCTTTTAAGAATGGGAGAAACAAGGGTTAGCATGGGCAGAAGTTGGGCAAGGCCACACGGCTAGTAGGTGGCAGAGCCAGGTTAATCTGGGGAGCCTGGCCCCGGAGCCCGCACACACATAGCTTGGCCCTTTCCCTCCTCCACACCGTTCTTAACAAAAGCCGCCCATTCTAGGGAGGGTGGGGGTGCTGGGTCTTCCAGAAACAGAGGAGCCTTATGTCAAGGGAGACAATTGGACCACCTGGAACATGAAGCTTGGGGAACAGGAGTGGTTCAGGCCCAGCTACGAACATCTCAGGGAAGCACTTCTTCACATCTGTTCTGAGGAGGCTGCCCTGAAAAATGAGCCTGGTCTGTGACACGCTCTCACCTCCTCCTCCCCTGAGCCCCCAGCACGCAGAGTCCCTGGAGGATTCAGGAGAGTGTAGTCTGTTAAGTGACAGACAAAGGGAATGTTGCTGCCCACACACAGTGCGGCAACTCACAGTTCACGTGCCTGATCAACCTAGCAGGCCCTCTCCTGAGGGGCATTAGCTCTGTCTTGAAAGACCAGCTCTGGGCCAGAGCAGTTTCCTTGCTGATATGCAAAGAGGGTCCAGATATCTATTCCCTTCCTGGCATGGAAAAATCAGAATATCCAGCAACACAAGAGGTACCCCGTACACACACACACACACACACACACACTCCCTCACAAATGCGCACACGCACACACACACACACAGGTCCCACTTCGACCAGAACAGCTACTCTTTCATTTATTTCCCTCTAACATTTGAACAGAATTCAGCTGCTCTTTTTTTTTTAAAGGCTAAAAACCACTAGTCTAAATGTTTTCCTCTTCAAATACACTTAATTTTTTCTGATTATAAAAGTAATACATGCTCATTGACAAAACTGGAAAACAGAGAAAAGTCCGAAGGAAATAGCAGGCATTGGTTAGTCTTATTCCCCGAGAGGTTTCCCTTTGATGGGGGATATAAGCTCATCACTTTCGAGAATACCCATGCTTCTGTAGCCATTAAAATTCTCATAATCTCTAATTAGGAAATGAATATCAGGCTTGGCCAGAGCGAGAGGAATAAAATTGAAATTAGGAATATGTGAGGGAGAAATAGTCTGAGGGAGGAACCGGGACATGGCTGGTACATAAGAGTTTCTCCTTGGGAGTCAAGGGATCATGGGAATGAGATGACGCCTCCAAGAATCCACCGGAAACCTCAGTGAGGGGAAAGGATGCGGAAGGGTATGGCCATGTTGCAACAAGTGCTGCCTCAGACTGCTGTTGTCAATGTCCAGTTTCACACCAGGGCTCGGAAAAGGTAAATAATGCCTCAGGATCACAAGATACGTGTATATGCTGACTCACCAACCAAATTGTCTGAACAGCCAACAAGTTAAGGAAAAGACCTAATTTCATCGAATCCAGGAGGCTTCTAGTCAAAGAGGAAAGCTGAAAATGCCAAAGATGGTTGGGTTATCCTGCCAACACCGTGGCCCGAACGTTAGCAAAAGCCTTGGCCAGGAATGGCAAAGATGAACACTGGACTCTGCTGTCACCTCCTGGTTTAGGGCGAACGTGATTGGTCATCTGCAGCATACTTTCCCCAGAGCTTGACTATGGCCTCCCAAGCCTTCCCCATCAGGCTCTTGAAGTTGCTAAGGACAAAGGGGAGAGGAAAACCCCAGAGGCCTGGGTTGGGGGCCGCAGGCAGAGGTGACTAGCTTCACTAGTGCTCTGGGACAGTACGTCAGGACCGCAAGTGTCTCCCAGAGATAGCTGTTGGCCTATCTGGGTGACAACATCTCTGCCGCCTCAGACAGACATTCTGGGTCATGCTTGTCTCTGAGTCTCCAGATAACAACAAGCACTCCTCAGAAGCTATCACACGGTTCTCAAGGAGGCAGGTTTGCCACTGGGGACCAGGACAGTCAGGATGAGCTGTTTATCTGGAAAGAGCCCCACTGCCTGTAGAAATGGAAGATATTGTTTTTATAAACCAGGGAGAGAAAAACACAGCTAAGTCTCCAAGCGAGGGAGGGGCCTGAATCCTCTGGGCTTCTGTGTGCATCTGGGGTCCTTGGAAACCAAGGAAAGACAAATCCTACCAGTTAAAAAGGCCCAAGCCAAACCAAGTCCCAGGCCAAGACTTAAACGAGAAAAATTTCTGGCTTATTCAGATTCACCCTCAGAGGAGACTCAGAACAGGTATTCAGCTGAGAAACAGGTTTTAGATTTCTGACAGAATGTATATAATACGAATAACAATAGTTACCAAATTAAACAGAACAAAGGACAGCATGGCCTGAGATGTCCAACGTGGAGAATACTGTATCTCAAAAGAACACACTGTTCCCAAAACTTTTGTGTCTCACAAAGAAAACTCCTAGAGCCAAACAGTGGTGCATTCAGGTTGGGTTAAGGAAATGCAACTTACATTTTATTTCTGATACGCAACTTAAAGTACAACCCCCTATTCATTGATTTCTGCATGTGGGGGGCTTCCCTTTTCCGTCCCTCTTCCTGTGTGGGCAGGTCTGAAAGATTCTGATGCTTTATTATCAGAAGAGAGTCTCATGAACCCGGGGGGGTTATCACTTAAATTGCTCACACTCATCCTTGGAGTGGAGAGGGAGGGCCTGTTGCTTTGTGAAAGATCAAGACCAATGCGAGGGGCTGAGCCTGGACGGAGCAAAGGCAAATGGAAGCCAAATGCCACCCCCTCCATCCCCCTGGTGGCATAACCATTCTCCATGATGGCTTCCGTGAGGGCACTGATGGAAGCTGTAGGATTCAAGCTTGCTATGGGTGAAGGGCTACTAGTTTCCCTCTCTGATCACAAAGGAAATCGATAGGGACAGTAAATCATGTGTCCAAGGTTGTCCAGCTGATAGCGAATCTCGGCTTTGAACCTACATCTGGCACATTCCAGAACTATCCCCCCTCTCCAAGGCCTCTTAACCTCTTAGCCTGTTACAGCCAATTGGTCAGGTTTCAAAGAAGTGTCTTGCCCAAGAGTCCTTTTGCAATCATGGAAAGTGGAAATCTACCTACTCTGAAGGGGTGTATTTAGAGAGCTTCCTCCAACTCAGGTCCACGGGACAAGGTATTAGGGTTTCCAACCCCGGGCCTGAGCTCAGGGCAGCCCCAGGAGGTCTGGTGCTCTTATCTGGTTTCCTAGTGAGGGGGTGGGCGTTCGCCGGCTGCATGTTCGTGCCAGGGGTCTCTGGGCGTCTGCACTCTGTACCCTCCCCACTTTACTGATTCTTCTCCCCCACTTCCTTTTCCTTATCTTGCTCTTATCAGCATGGCAGGCACGAAAGGCATGTGTGGAGAATGAGGAAGGCCACAGCAAAGAAGCAAGGGGTCAGGACTCCCCATAGTTAAGGGGCCCAGTAACCTCCTGGAGGTTTGGGAACTTGTTTTTCCACATAAAATGGAGTAAGGGTGGCCAATAAGAGACCATATACTTCAATGCCAACATTTTCCCAGTCTGGATCCTTTCCCACAATCTAGCTAAGAAAGCAGAGAAGATGTACGTTCCTGATGATTCGCCTGACCTGAATATTTACCCATCCTAGGTACGCCGACACTATTTCTAAAAAGAGCACTTTGCCCAACCAATCATTAATAGAAAAACGGGTTAACAGAATGAGGTAATGCGCACGAGTCTTTCAAGAGAATCAGATCCATGATCCATACCTTCATTAATCTTCGAAGATTCCGTAAGTTTCCTGCATAAAAACAGACACACCAGCAACGTGGACCAGCAACAGAACCACCAGCCACGCGGATTCAGAGACAACAGTGACCAGGAGCTCCAGTGACCCCATCCCTGAGGCGGCTCAGGACATGAAGCAGAGGAGCTGCCTGGCTGGACTTGGGGCAGAAATCGCCCTCCTTCCCACACTGCAGAGAACATGCCGGCCCTGGAACCCTCGGAGGGAGAAACTCAAGAGGGACGGGAGGTTCTGCAAGATGAACGGAATCGTGACTCGTCCCAGGGAGGTGGCCACAGGGATAGATCGGGAGGAGTTATTGCACTTTTCATGACATGCTTGGCTAGCGAAGGACACGTGCCAAGATAGAAGGAAGGGCATGGTACCAAGGACAAGTTGGGAGGAGTGACACATTTCTGTGAGAACAGTGCCCGGCTTGAGCAAAGGCTTGCAAAAAAAAAAAAAAAAAAAAAAAAAAGTGGCGGTAGTGGATGAGTCTTAGTTACAATTTGAAAAGAGATGAGGCCCCTGACTTAGGGATCATGGTAGCATGTTAACGGAGCACAGAGAAAGTAAGGTGACCCAACTCCTGACTAGGAGAGCAGGGGTCTGAAAGGGGGCGGGGGCAGGGGGCTGTTGTGTCCTCTCAGTAGCTTGACATCCGCGTCTCCGGCCCTGCAGCCTCCCATCCCAGGCCCCTGCACAAACTCACAGAAAGGATCACAGAGCCAATGTATTTAATCCTTGGAAAAACGAATGAAGGCTGGGAGAACTCCAAAAGATTGTTGTCAGCAGATGTCCCAATTTACCCAAGGGGAAAAAGACACTGTTCCCACTATATAGACCGAGAGCCTGGCAAGACTATAATTAAAATGTAATTTAGAGAAGGTTTTTAAGCCCTTCGAAAAGGATGAGTATTGAGAACCAACGTGGGTTTGAGAAAAACGGACCAAATCACTTTATTGACTGAATCGCCTCCCCCCGCCCCTGACAGGCTAGCTAACCCAGCTGAAGCAGTTAATGTATATCTCGACATCAAAAAAGACAACAGTATTGGCTCTGGATCTGTTTAGTCCCTGAGAACCCCAGCTGTGGGATGACTAGGCTCATGGATCCCTACGACTGGGCTTTGGCCATTCTTGAGCCTGGCAGTACTGTCTCGAGCTATTTTGTCCTTTAGTGCTCACCCCAAACAGCCCTTCCTCTGGGAAACTTTGCCCTCTGCCTGGTGTGATTTAGAAGTCCCCACTGTAGTCTGGCTGTGTGCATTCTCCTGCACTCACAGGTTGGAATCCTAATGTCTAATGGGATGGCCGTAGAAGCTAGGGGAATTAGCGGGTGGCTGGGTCATGAGGGGGGCAGCCTCGTGAATGGGATCAGTGCTGTCACGAAAGACACCCCACAGAGCTCCCTCACCCTCTTGCCATGCGAAGATCCCACAGGAAGATACAAGGAGAAATGACCCTCACTCGGCCATGCGGGCACCCCGGTCTGACTTCCTACCCCCAGGACTGTGAGCATGACGTTCCGCTCTTTACCAGCCACCTAGCCCGCGGTGTTCTGTCACAGCAGTCCACACAGATGGAGACAGTCCCTTATCCATGCCCGCCAAGCACACTGGGCACTCCACTATCACATCACTCAGCCCCCAGGTACAACAAACGGCTTCCTTATCTCCCCCTCACCCCGCTCAGTGCCTGCAGCCTTCCGGAGGCATCTGTGTTCCCAGAGCCCGGCACTGTGCCAGGCCCACAGGAACCCCCACCACATGGTGACGGTTTGCACGAGTTTTGCTGAGAGGCTCAAGGTCAACCTGAAGGGAGTTTTCTCTAACTGCGTTCCGTGGGCTTCGCCATGTCTACACTTTTATCAGTGACTTGGAGGAATAGCATGTTTTCAGAGACTGTAAAGCTGGCCAGGAAAGAGGATTAGATAAAAGGCTCAAGGTTCAAGATTGAGCAACGTACAGGCTGGCCATAAAGCCTGAAAATGGAGATTGCCTTTTTATATAGATTTGCTTCTCTTGATATTTGTGCGGCACGTTTTCTTTGTTCTGTTTTGGTGTGAAAAGCAGAGACGGGATCATTGGAGGTGATGTGTGACAGAGGAATAGGCAGGCAGCTGACGGAAACATGGCATCAATGCACCGAATTCCTTGCAGTTTTCTACACTGCTCTGAACTGCATGTTGCTGATGAAGGTGATACACTGACCATATCATGTAATGTCACTGACCAAATCATACATGGTAAGATCGGCAAGCCGTTTATGGTGTCTGTTCTTCTATATTTCTAGACTTAGTGGCTACTCTGTAGAAAGACAACTGACAACTGACAATAAAATTTTAATAGAAATACTCATGAAGCTTTGTATGAGGTCTCAGAGAAGTCAGCTGGGTATCTACAGTACGGGGTGTATCTGGCTTCATTCACCATCCTCATGTCCACAAGTCCATCCAACCACACTGAGCACGCACTGTGTGCTAGATTCTTACAAGAACGTACAGATTTCCTGGACAAAAAAAACACTGCCTTCCCTGAGCTTATGTCCCAGTGGCAGAAAATGGATAATAAGTAAGCAAATGAAATAATTTCATATGTTGATGAGGGCCACGAGTGCAATAAAGCAATGTGTGATGGGGATAAAAGACAACTTGGTTTGGGGGGTGGTGTGTGGAGATGCGTTTCTGAGCTTGCAGGACGTTTATGTAAAGAAGAGCCTGGTGGCGCTAGGTGGGTCATTAGCTCGGTGTGAGTCTAGGATGTGCTGTGACCGCTGAAAATGAACCAAAGCTCGGGCCATATTGAGAGAAGCGGAGTGATGGGATCAAGGGCAGTAACAGGCCTCCTGCCTCTGTAGCAGTCACACCATTTCTAGACCCACTTCTGCAGCTGCAAATGCTCTGTATGAGCTCTGTAAGAGTGTCATGGAGTGTATCCAGAAGAGGGGTCCAGAAACCACATCTTATGAGGCGAGGCTGGGAGAAGTAGGGGAGTTCATTTTGCAGACTTTAAACTCATCTTTAAAATAATCTGAAGATTCAAGATGTTCGGAAGACAATGAGGCCATGCCTTGTGGTTTTAGGAGTTCACACCTGAACTATTGAGAAGACGGCACAGTGTAGCTCAAAAGAGGGGGGATACCTCTAACAGAATTAGAGCTATCCAGAAATGGAATAGGCTTTTTGAAGAGGTGAGCCCTCTACCCTCAGAAGTATTCTAGCAGAGGCTGGGTAGCCTCTGTTAAAGATGAGGGATCCCTATGTTGGGTAAGGGATTCCCTTCGAATCACATCACTGGGAATGGAGTTCAGTTTTGTTTCTTTAAGATCTTGGGAACCTCCGAAGGCCTACCTTGTTAGAAGTGACCTCACTTCTCCTCACTTAGCACTATTTTCAAGACCCAACCCCTGGAGAAATTACAAGACTCCCAATAACAGAATTCAGCTAGAAACAATGCATAATCCTTTGTTCAAACCTCTCCTGTGTGTGTGTGTGTGTTTACACATGAGTGTAAGCAAAGTTCTCTGAACTTACCACCTTCCAGTACGAGGGGACTGTATGTTGAGGCACAGGTCAAAGGCTCAGTTCTATTTAGGAGCTCTGTGGCATTTCCTCTTAAGGAGAAAGCCTCTCCCTTTCTCTGGAATCTGGATCTATCTCGGGCAGACAGGTGCTCCTGTTCTAACTGCCCTTTTTAGGCTATGCTTCCACACAAAGGTTTAACTGAACTCTACAGTGTTTATAGCCAACTTAATGGCTCAGTGTAATCATTTTATGATTATGATTTGATAGTATATCAATTCTGTCTCTATTCGTATTTGCTCTGCTAGACTAGAGACCAAATCAAACCCTGCTGAGAGGAAGGCTTCAGTCAGTGATTAACTTGAATCCCAGGCCAATATACTTCTTTGTCTATTTACTTGTGAAGTGTGTTTCTGAAGGACAGAGCAGAACATGGGCTGTGAGGTCAGTGAAAAACCCATACCTGAGCCACAGACAACAAAAACAAACAGTGCCAACAGCCATGGTCCCACGGGGTATTTCTCTTCTTGCGGCCTCTGAAAAGAATGGAAAGGAAGGTTAGGTTCGTTGATTCAGGAAACATTTGTGGGGTATTACTAGACACCACTAAAGGCTGAGACGACTCACATTGAGTGAGACAGATCCAATCTCAATGCCCAGTGGGCAGACACAGATGAAGAAATTCAACTGTAAAGGGTCCAGATAGGTATGAAAAGATTCATCATGACCTTATTTATGCTCTTGTAACTCAGTGAACATGGTGGGTTTAGCTATTCTGGGGACAGATGGGGTAAAAATACACAAAACAATTGAGTGATTCAGGAGCCCCAAATGATGCTACGACAAATCGCTTCCATGTGTGGAAGGCACACTCTACGCCAGGCTCTCTCCCAGGCAGTCTACGACCCCTGTTTCCACCACCCACAATGCGGTACAAGGCAAATTATCATCTCCGATTTGTAGCTGGGAAATGGACCCCTGAAGTTTGGGAACTTGAGCAAGGGTTGGGATTTAGGTCTGCCCCATTAGAGAACCTGGGTGTTTTCCATTAAAGGACTCATCTTTAATTCCCTGCATCTGTGGATTCTAAGTAAGGTCACAGAACAGCCATTTTCTCAGAATCTTCTACGTGCCAAAAAAAGTTGGCAAGTTGGTGCCGTGGAAATCCTTGGAAAGGCAGAAGCCTCCCAGCAATCATGAGTGGATATGCGAAGGAAGCAGCATTTTGTAATAAAGCTCCCGAACCTCAGCGAAGCTTTCTCGTTGGTGAAATCTCCGCATTCCCTGGGGAGCAGAAAGGCACCACCGTGCCCACACGAACCCAGAGCCCTTCATAGCTTCTGCTCCCCTCCAACCAACTGCACAGATGTATTAAAAACCACCATCCACAACCCCTCCCAGTCTATTGGCAGGTAGGGCTTGGTCCTTAAAATCAAATCAGTCAATGGAAAAGCTGTTTTGGGGGAGAAGCATCCAAAAAAAGGTGGTGAATTTCTCAAATAAAAAGGGAGAAGCTGGAGTGAAAAAAATGGAATAATTCACTAATGCTTCCTCACATGGGTGAGCCAGAAACAATCTATCACCAGTAAAAGTTAGAGAACTCATTTTATTACAGATAAGGCGATGGTCCTTTGGTTCCCAGCTTACCCATTCCATTCTGAGAGCCTCCTGTCCTCTACCTCGAGTGGGCTCACTGACCACTTACATATTGCCATGCACTTTTTCTTGTCAGTGTCTAGTGTGTATCCATTTATCCTCGTGATCATACTGTGGGCTCATGAGGGCAGCCACCATGGCTCTTCCCTGTTGCAACACACAGCAACGCCTGGCTCAGGACTTAAACATAGTAGGGGCTCAAGGAGTGTTCATTAAAGAATGAATAAGCATATGAACTTCATTAAATATGATTTCATAGGTCAAGTAGAGTAGAGACAGGGTCTAGGAAGGCTATTATTGTTTTTTATAAATACTTCCTAACTGGTTATAGGGTTGTCCCTGCAGCTCTCTTACTAGAGAAGTGTAGGTTAAAGTGCTAATGGTCAGTGAGCTCTAAAAGATGAAAACCTCTCAGTGTGTGTCCTTGACAAGCTTGTATCTAGCACCGCTCTTGCAGGAAAGAAACATGCTGCAAGGGAATGGCAGCTGCTCTTGACCACATGAGGACAAAAATCAGTCTTATCCAGCTGCATAACTTTACCCAGAGCTGTTCTGAATCATATTTTGGCCTTTAACACCAGATCAAGGGCATATCAAGTAAATAATCAAGATATTAACTGAAGTTACCTGAACGGACTGTGGCACTTACCCCTCCCCACCATCTTCACTAATGCCCTAACAATCTGTCACAGCTGACCAGAAACCACAGCTCTGTTGCTATCATCCCACCGATGCCATATAAAAAGTTCATTTCACTCTAACTCCAGCAAAGCCAACAAGTGAATTCGGGAGCCTGTCAATGAATGACTGGTCTAGCGTGTATACCAAATGGAGTCCATTGTTATTCCTTTGTAGAAAAACACAAATTATCAACATGAAGAGCCTGGAATATACAACACAAAAATCTGTTGGATGACATTTTCCAGTGAATCAATATTATTTGGGGGACTTGCAGAGCTCAAGAATGGCAATATATCCTTTTTCTGAGAGCTTTAAGTTCCTCTTTTTTGGAAGCAGTACCCAGCACAATCCCATTGGGGCAATGCACCTACGGCTCAATCTGTTGCTGGGAAAGGTAAAAAGAGCAGTAGAATCCTGCAAATGACATGGTTCATTTCAAACAGGAGTTTGCAACTTACTGAGGCTTTGGAATGTCAGAGGCTGGCTTTCCCTGTGCTTATACACCAGCAGGGTAACTCTGAATTCTGAAGTTTACATACCCCTTCGTTCATGAAGAAATTGCTACCGTGTAATTACAAAACGATTATTCTATTTCTTTGTTTCTTGGATTTATCTGCTATCTGGGAGAATAATATTCATGCCATAGCTATTAGCTAAGGAAAAACTGAAACATCTGCATACAACTGAAGGGATTTATTTCTGAATGATGATTCTGAATTTTCAGTTATAATCTGTTCACATGTTCCCCAATCGCATCCTGAATAGGTTATCCCTTGCAAGTTACATCTTTCAAAGTATAATTGTGTTTGACTTGCAATTAGGAAAATGAGATTTAGGATTTAGAGTATTTCCTTTTGAAAGAAAATTTCAATTTTCTATTTTGATGCTGTTCTGTTTACAATAAAGGCAGCCGAAGAGCCCTTCTAACCACCTGAAGATAAACAGAGATTGTGGCTTGGTTTGGAAAACTTTCATTACACATGTAATAGGGCCGTTTGGACACCCCCACCCCAGATGCCAGGCACATTAGAAGGGCCCACTCCATGGTCTATCAGAACCTATTAAAATTCATTCACATCATAGATTAAAGAAATCTGAATGTAGCTCTGGAAGTTTACTTCAGTGGAAATGGGGGTACATACATTTTCTAGATATTTAAACATTATCTCCCAATTTTAAATCTTCTTATTTTGAAGAAAGTAACTTTCGCTTTCCCCCAGTTCTCACTTTCCAATGGTCTTACAAAGCTCCACATGGCAGTTGTTGAGTTTACCAAGCCTAATGGATACATTGGCTTTGCAAACCAGTTCTAGAATTGCTACTTTTGCAGGCCATACTTGTCAACCTTCAGTTAATAACTTCCTTAATTCTTTGTTTCTTAGTTCATTAAAAAGAACCATGGAACCAGAGATTTTTCAGCACATCAGCTAATCTGTATGGTATCTAGGACAAAGTGATCTCCTAGGGATATAAAACCCTAAGTGGTTTAATATCAATTAAAATTTGTTTTCAAGGTCAATTGGGATAGCAAGATTTATTTATTTATTTGTTTATTTTGAGTAAAAACAAATAGGAAAAAGAGATCTAGGTGAAAAGTGTTTTTGATTCAATAGTGTAATTGCATTTTACTGCTCAGTCACACCTAAACAATCTAACACCCAAAGAGAGAATTTCAAGCATAACTTTTAAGTCTCAAGCTGTGTATACAGCTCTAGGCAGAGCTGAGTTTGATTCTAAGGTTTCTCTGCCATGGTACTGCTTGGTTTTGTAGGAATTCTGCTGTGATGATAGCAGTTCCAGCTTTTTGCTCAGTTACAAACTAGCATCATTTCTTTGGCTAAAAGGAATTGCCTCATCAGGTCTGCAAGCTTTTCCAGCCAAACCCCAAGCTTCAGCTGGACTTTGCTTATGTGTCTAGGATAATAGATTCCAGGCGCCTTGGCTCATAGACTTGGAGACCAACACTGCCCAACAACTCATCCCAGGCATGCCTCTGAGAATCCAAAATCACGGGCCTGGCATTTTCTCTTGAAGATCTTCTGCTTTGCTAAAAGAAAACCCTGTGTGTAAGGCCCGGATTTTACGTTAGACTCCAGTGATAAAAACCTTTAGTCTATTCTCCAGAGTTCTGGATCATACCATCAGGACCCGCCAGAGCTCACAGGGTGAGATAGAGGAATGTTGAATTTAAACTTCATTCTGGTGGTCAGAGGCCTCACTAGCGAAGAGGCGAAGGAGAGAAAGGAGGGTGGAGGGAAACATGGTTTCCCACTCTGGGCCCTTCCAACTTATACAGCCCCATTACAAAGGGGCTGGAGAGAAAACCTTATCGTGGTGGGAGTCTGTTGAGGGTGGAGGGCAGGGGTCAAAGCCTGGAAGGAGGTGCTGATCAGTGGCCTCCATTTACTCATTCATTCACCAAACGTTCTAGCACCTACTTCCGGGCCCCATGTCACGCAGTTGGTTTAACTATTCCTTAAGGATGTGACTTTCCGTTTTTCCCCAGAGACAAAGGCCCCATTTTCTCCTGGGGAGGCTCTTGCGAGCCTCCGTGGTAACCCCAGCAGCCACTCCCCAAGGGGCCCACCACCACCCCGGCCCTCGCCGCGCGCAAGAGCACCGCGAGGTCCTCGCCTCCCAGAGCCCGGCTCTCGGCGCCCACGCTGCGGGACCCTGCGGGAGGGGCGGGCTGGGGCCGGGGAGCGAGGAGTAGGGAGGCCGGGCCCGGTGCCCGCCACCCGCCCGGCCGGCCCCGCCCCGCCCCGCCCCAGCCCGCTCGGCCCCGCTCGGCCCGGCCCTGCCCGGTCGGCGCCGCCCCCGCCTTACCAGGGTTTTGGCTACGTTCCCCCTCTGGGTGATGTTTTTGCTGTGCTTCTCGTTGGCCATCCGGATCCGCTGTTTGGCCACCATGGCTTGGGCGCTAGGAAATGCTCTCGACTCCTACCTGCAAGAATCCCCCCGCGTTAGCCCCCCGACAGGGCCGCGCGCGTCCCGCCCGCTGCGGGCGCTGCAGGTGGCAAGGCGCTGCCCCCGAGCCCCGCGCACCCCGCTCCCCTGCCCCCAACGAGCCGGCTCCAGAGAGAGGCCAGAGCCCGGACGGAAGTAATCTTTCATCTCAGGAAACCCTTTCCTACTTCCTCGCCATCCTTCCGGTCCCCCCTGCTACCTAACCAGCGCGGCCCCGAGGCTGGCGCTGCCGCGCGTCCTCCCCGCACTGGGCGGCCGGAGCGCAGCACGCGGAGCCGCTCGGCCCGGGCCCCTGCTGCCGGGTCGGGAGCCAGCGCCCGAACGCGGCGGGTCCCAGCGTTCCGGCGGTCCCCGGCCTTGTGCGCTCATAGGAGCGGGGGCGCCACTGCTTGGGGGTTCCGGGACCGGGGACCCGCCGAGGCCCGGGGCCCAGACTGGGGTGGCCGCGCTCTAAGCCAGGTCTAGCGGGCTCCTCTGCACCGCTGACCCCTGGCCGAGCGCTGCCCTGGAGGCAGGGGCTGGCGGGCGTTGGCGGGCTGTGGAGTGGGGGTCCTCAAGAGACAAGCAGAACCAGGGCAAGGCTGGGCCCATGCTCTTGGGGGACGGGCCAAAGAAACTCTCCTTCAGGTGCCTGGGGGAGAGCCCTGCTCCAGGGAAGCCCAGTGCCCGAACTTTCTTAAGTATTGCAGAAAGGGCGGGAACTCCGGGAGGATGGGGAGGAATGTGTGTGAAGCTGGAGTTGGGGTAGGTCATCTTGTCCCTGGTAGCTGAGGGCAGGACTGCCAGCCAGACATCTGAGCGAAAGGTGGAGGAAGGTCGCAGCCTGCAGCGCAGCCGGATGTGGCGGTCACTACCTTAAGTTGGGCGGCCTTGATCTGCTTTGGCTCCGCACCTACCTGGGGCAGTTTGAACCTCCTCCAGCCACCCTTGTCCCAAGGGATGGGATGTGAACTGCCCTTTCCTTGCACTAGAGGGGTAAAGACTGGAGTGTATGCATCTCACCGGCTGGTGTCAGGACCCTACAGATCACTTCTTTTAGGGCAGGAGGGAAAGGGGTTCAGTCCCTCACTTTTCCTTGTGCTGCATCACTTGAAGTGAGTTCTTAGGAACTCAGAAGGGCCGAGAAGACAAAGGGAAACATCAGCCTGGGAGATCTGGGGCAGTGGGAATCAGGGGGGAAGACCTGGGGTATTAGACTTCCTCTGGCTCCCACACCCCAGTCCTTCCCTTGCCCACATCTGTAGGGTTCTGTGTGGATAGAATTTCCTGATGTCAGTAGGAATTTAGAGAGGCTCCTTCTTTCTTTTTAAGGGTTCTTTATCAAACTGATTCTCACCCTCCTCCGGTATGCTGTAATTTGAGCTCTAATATAGACAGTGTGGAGGCTGCTTTTGGTAACCCAGAAGAAGACAGAGCCTACCCACCATCATCTAGTAAAGTCTGGGTCATTACTTGTTTTACTCTAAAGGTCAGTTAAGTTTCCAAACTAGTTTCCATCAACATCACCACCGTTATTACAGGACAACAAACCAAGCAGGCCCATGATTAAAGAGATTTGTGTTTTTAGTAACGATGGACTCTTTCAGTGGGGAGAAGAGAGAAGGCCCTCCCTTCCTTGCGGACATGTACTGAGCCTTGCCTTGGTGTGAGGCCCAGAAAGTGCCTCTCCCTGAGTCACCTGTCTCTGGTCTTGCCCAGACGCCTGGGGAGGAGAGAGAAGGTAGGTTCCTGCCCGATTTGAGTAGAGGTCCGGCTCTGAGGAACAGCAAGAAAAAGATCGAGACTTGATTGTCCCTTTAGGCCTGTCAGCAGAAATGTGTTCTTAGCAGAGAGAAACCTGCCTTCCCACAGGCTCAGGGGAGCACCCTGTTTGGGGGAAAAAAAGTCTTTCTTGACCCCTGATTCCAGCTTGATCATGACTGATTTTTACTCCTTTCTCTTGTTAAGCTTTGCTTTTTTACATCATTTTAAATTTGTTCATTTCAATTATACATAGCCTGTGTACTCACAGTTGACGTGCAAACAGAAAGAGGACATACTGTGAAACCGAAAGGTTTTTCTCTGCTTCTCTCACTGATTCCCATGGGGCCTAGGTTACCCTTCCAGTATTTATTATTCATACACATACCCACCGGTATAGTTCCTTTTGAAAAGCAAACAGAATCATACATCACAAACTTTGCTGTGCCTTACTCTGCTCTCTTACTTTATTGACAATGTCATCACATCTACTTATAATGTATTTCTTCTTTTCCTTACACAGATCTTGGTCCTGTTTATTGTCTTGAGCATCAGCTTTATTTGCTAAGAGAGGTTTTTCCTTCCACCTTGGATTCTGTCCCTTTGTCTACTCAGCCTTCCGCCTATTGAGCAGACATCCCAGAGGCCCTTCTGTAGGGAAGCTGGGGCCAAGGTCAGAAGCCATGTCCCTAGGGAGTTCCAGAGTAACCACAGGGCTAAGAAGGAGCAGGGCCTGGGGCCATCTTGCTTTTTGGAGGTGGGAGGAGCTAGGGGAGGAATGGAAACTCCATCAAGAGTTGCAAGTTCCCTTGGGTTAATTTGTGTGGGGAGTAGGAGTTTTGTAAATACTGGTAGCATACTCAAACACAACCTCTAAAATTGCCCTGGGTAAAGTAGCAGGAAGCTGCTAAATGATTAAAATTTAATCTTGGCTGGTCATTTTTTCAACCGTTAGAGCAAGAATCCTAACAAGCCCTACCTCTATTCGTCATGAGTCTGCCCCACTGAGGGTACTGGGTGTGTGACTGCAGATTCTAGGTTTTACTCATCTTTACAAATGACAGATTATCAAAATGTACGGATGCTACACAATTGAGTTGTGACATACTAGACCCCTCTCAATTTTCTGTGGCTGACCAGCATGCAGCATGCATTTTCTATTTGGGGGACTCCCCCACTGTTTGAGTTAAGACCTTCCTCTCCACGGTGGGAGCCCAGTGGGACAGATACGGCATACCTTGTTTTATTGTGTGTTGCAGATACTATGTTTCTTACAAATTGAAGGTTTGTGGGCACACTGCATCGAGTAAGTCTGTGGGTGCCTTTTTTCTAACTGTGCTTATTTCATGTCTCTGGGTTGAAACTTGGCAATTTTTGTAATACTCAGACTTTTCCATTATTTTATCTGTTACCGTTTTCTGTAATCATTGCGTACAGCTCATTGAAAACTCACATGATGGTTAGCATTTTTTCGCCATAAAGTATTTTTAAAGTAAGTTCTGTACATTTTTTTTTTTTAGATGAAATGCTGTGGCATACTTCATGGACTACAATATCTTGTAAACATAACTTTCATATGCACTGGGAAAAAAACATTTATTTGACTTGCTTTGTTGTGATATTCTATTGTGTGGTCTGGAACTGAATGTGTGGGATCTCTGAGGTATGCCTGGACTTGGCTTGGGCGTGCGGCCCAGCTTGGTCAATCATCTTCTCCCTTTGGAACTTTGAATTTTGAACAAGTAGTACAAAAACAAAAGGACAAATTGATGTTCCCGCTTGTGCTGGGTTACCCCAGAGGCAAACAGTATTCAGCGGTGGGTGCAGGGGGGTGGTAGGGATGGTGATGGAGAGGTGGCAGAGCCCGCTTACTTTGTGGTGCCTGAAATTCTTAAACTCCTCTTCTGCTTCCAGTGACCAGAGTTTGTGGTGTTAACGTCCAAGAACCCTGACTCATGTACATGAAAACAGACCAAAAACCAGGTCTTGCTTGATCATTTCCCTTTCTAAATCTAGACTGAGTGTCATGTCATCTGAAGCCTTCGGACATTGTGGCCTTTTCTCACCAAGGGGGACTGAGTCTAGAGGCCTTGGTGACGAGTGTTGTGGAGTGTCTCAGTTATGGATGGGGGTCATTGGCAGACACACCAATAAATAAAGACAGCAGATCACCAACCCTCCAAATCAATACTTCCAATTTCATCTTCATCCAAATCATTTCCAGGACTACCAGAGAAGAGAAAAATTTGGCAGATCTCAACATCATCTCCTTTTATAGGTGTTATATTCTGGTGCAAATGTTCACGAAGGTGTCTCAACAGTAGGCAGAGGAAAAATAAGAAGAGAGCTGACAGCCAACGTTATCTGCTGCACACGTTGGAATCTGCTCAATGCACTAGATTATAGTTTCACGGAATCATGCCACATCATCACTGGAAGGAAACCCAGAGAGTCATTTGTTCAGTGTTTATTGAGTGTCTACTGCATGCCAGGCACTATTTTCAACGCTGAGAATTCAGTGATTGATACAAGAGCTTCTGCCTTCAGGGAGCTCACAGTTGTGTGGAGGAGACCAAGAAGTAAACATTGGGAGACTGCCCTCATTTCACAAATGAGCTAAAGCCTAGGAATCACAAAGTAAATAGTAGCAGAACTGAAGGCAGTATCAAGGCCTCTTGGCTTCCCGTTTTCCCAAGAGAAACATCTACCAGGTAAACTCAAGAGGGAGCTGGGGTGACAGGGCCGAGCTTTGCAGCAGGTTATATGTGCACAAAAAATAAATCACACACAAGGATACACACACATTCATGCACACACATGCATGATAAACTCCACTTTGGACCTCCAAGGCTTGAACTTTGGTCCCTAAGTGGTGGCACAAACAGACTTTAACCATTATGATAGCTGTGTAATTCCTTGACCCCAGAGGTGATCAGATTAAGCCTTCAAAATGCAAGACGTGATTACCCATCTCCACTCTGTAATTGGCTGGCCACATCTGTTATTAATAGCAGTCAAACCCTCATGTCCCAAGGGGATGTGACCCGCATCCAGTACTTTCCCTAATGACTTCTCATGGCAATCCACTCCCGGCTGAAGAGATGTGAGCTGTTTCCACATGTTCGAGCCCCGGTGCTGGCTGTGCCTGGCTTGTGACTGTGCCCTTGCTAAGATGGCTGGCCACAGCGCTTTCAGCACAAAGCAACCTTATTTCAATCCAATTGGGTGCATGTTTTTAATGGCTGGAAAAGTTTCCTGGCAGGGAAGAAACAACGTTAGTGATAATATCTAACATTTCCTATGTACTTCCTGAAGAGCCAGACCTTGCCAAGTATTTTCCCTACACTTTCTCACCTCTTACACAACCCTATAAGTACATGGACTCTGGGAACGGACAAATCCTGGGCCCTCCACTTAACTACTTTAGTGATTTGTCTCTTTTCTAATCTACCAAATGGGAATAGCAATAATGTTTATCAGACACGACTGTTTTGAGATGAGATGATACGACCCATGTTAAAAGCACAGGACCCATGGTCATCATGTGATAAATGCTGGCTACCAATGTATCTCCATATACCATCAAGGCAACAGGTTTACAAAAGTTAGGTAACTTGCCCAGGGAATGTCAAGATGATGAGCAAAGAGTCCCTGCCTTCAGATAGTTTGGAGTTTTCTCCAGGTACTTAAATACTGCTGAACGTGCTAAGTCTGGATGAACACAAGAAGCCATTGAATTGAGAGGACCTGTGGACGATCTTTCGAGGTCATTTTTTTGCTTTTTAATTATTTTAAAATCTAAAAAAAATTCAAGTATTACCATAGCAAAGGCATATAGAGAAGTGTTAGTTTTTTAATTCCTGACCTAAGTTCAAAGCAACCACTTTGTGTCTTTCTATGTAAATTCAATCATGTATGCATAATGCATTTTATACATACACATACATGTATACTTATTTATGTATTATGTATTTAAGTTCTTCATAAATTCCTTTTAATCCCCCTTTAAACACCTCAAATAGTACCATGTTATTCAATATGATCCGTACCTTGTTTTTGTTTTTTTCACTTGAAAGTGTGTCATGGAAACTGAGCTATATAATTATATCTGGATCTATTATATTCATTTAAAACGGTTGCATGGCATTCCACTGTATGGAGACATAATAATTGATCTGACCAACCTTTTATTAATGGATACTTAGATTATGTCTAGTTTTGTTTTGTTTTTGAACAACCTTGTGTATGTGTTTTTGCAAATATGCTTCCATATATTTGTTGGAGAACTTCCTAGAAGTGTAATTACGGGACCCAAAGTTGTGCCTAAATGTGTAATGGAAACTGCTTAATTACTCTCCAGAGAAGCTGGATGAATGTATACTCCTTCCATAATGCATATGACTGTGTTCAGCCCATTATTTCTTAGTTGTATGGCGTTGGGCAAATGATCCCAGTAAGTAGCATTGCTTCTTTATATTTACTAGTTAGATTGCATGCCATGCTAATGTGGCCAAGGTCATGAATTTGCCCACTAAGTAGTTAATGAGCTTTGCTGGCTCTTTAATCAAAATTCTTTCCATGGTCTATGAGTCCCAATAGGGACTAAAGGAGAAAATGGACAGATAGACAATATTCTTGACCATTTCTGGATTTGAAGAGTGTAGCTTTCTCATGGTAAATCATCAGAAGACTTAAATTTTAAAAAATGATAATATCGTTCTATTTTCTAAGCTTAGTTGTCTGTAGAGAGACATTTATATTTAGTGTAATGCTCTAAACAATTTAGAGAATGAGGACTTACATTTGTGAACAATCATTACTGCACAGAGATTGCTTTTAATTAACTGTTAGCTCCTTGGTGATATAGCCCATGGATGTTCTTCATGGTATTTCCAGGGGCTGTCATGATGGCAAACATTAGGTATTCAGTGGATATAGAGTGGAAGGAAGTGGAAACCTGGGAGGATTTGGGGGGGTTTGGATATTAATTACAATAAATATCTATTTAGTGTTTTATCTAGTTTGCATTTCATTCATTCAGAGTGCAAGTCAAGTTGCATAAAATAGGTTAGGCACAAAATAGGTTCATAGTACAAGTTGTGACCCTGGTATCCCAGAGAGATAACAATGAATGCCCTCATTTAATTGCCTTTGCTGCTTTTCTTTGATCTAAATTAAAAGTTAAATTAGCATTTTGTTTTTTATTTTTATGCATTTATTTTTAAAGATTTTTATATATTTATTTGACAGAGAAGGGAAGAGAGAGAGACAGCACAGGTAAGGGGAACGGCAGGCAGAGGGAGAAGCAGGCTTCCTGCTGAGCAGGGAGCCTGACATAGGACTTGATCCCCGGAACCTAGGATCATGACCTAAACCAAAGGCAGACGTTTAACCAACTGAACCATCCAGGCACCCTAAATTACCATTTTAAATAACATTCATGTTTTCCTCATCCAATTCACTTATTCCTTTTTATAATTGTTGTTGTTATTATTATTTTATCTGATTTAAAGAAAAGTCCAGCCTTCTCAATAACTGCATCCCAAAGTCACTTGAAAGGAGCTTTGTGAATGATCAGGAATGCTGTTGGCTCTTCTGAATGTCAGCACATTAAACCCAGAATCCCAGCTTCTGGAAACCTGTCACATCTGATATACTTTAAAAGGATTTTGCAAAGAGCTCATTGGCAATGAAATGTAAGGTTTAGTAAACCATCTGTGGAAGGCCCAGATGTTTGCACGGAGCTGTTTTCACAGAAACCATAGCAGCTTTTAATCCCAGCGCAGTCCTGTCTGATTTTGTCTGTGGAGGGCCCTGGGCCACGCTGGTGTCCTCAGCTTCATCTGGGTGGTTGTGCAAGCCAGGCAGAGGCAGCCCTCAAGCTGTTGAATATCGAAGTGAAATCTGAACCAGGATTAGGAAAGAGGGATAAGGAGGAGGAAGCTTTGCAAGGAATCCCTGTTGGGGTCCCCACTGAAGCATTAGAACCACCGAGTCACCTGGAAGTGCAAGCCTAGGGCCACAGGCACATCCCTCTCCCACACCTCCACGTACACCCATTTCATCCAGGAGCAGAAATCAAGAAAAAGCCAGTCTGGGGGAGGAAAGGAAGTGATTCAGAGCATTTGGCAATCATCAGTGCTAAACGGGTTCGCAGGAATTCCTCTGAGCAAGATACTGGGTGTGTGGTTTGAGCTGCCCTTTGAGTCCAGAGCCCTTTGTCCGAGTGTGACAAAACACCAGCAGAGAGTGACAAGAGCTTCGGCATCACCCTCGGGTCAGGGAGGGGACGGTGTGAATTCCTCCAGATGCATAGGCCAAAAGTTCTATTGTCCAGTTTGCAAGGCATTTTATGGGGCTTATTAGTCAATCCCCACACCACTATGGGGCGATAGGTCAATGTTATTATTCGAGGTTCACAGCTGAGAAACCAGCACACAGATGGTGGCCGCTACAGAATCTCTCTCCGGGAGGGCCTTAGGGGCAACAGTTTGGTCAGAAGGGGGATGGTGGATGTTGGTAGGAATGTGTCCTGAAGTCCTGTTTGCAAAACATTTTATAGACAATTGAGAAAACCCCAGACATGCCCGACCTGCGCCGCTGGCACTCCCACTGGCCACAGGGATGGCCGTGACTTTGTCAGTGGGGTTCTCCCAGGCACACCAGTGGTGGCATTGGGTCGGGGTTTGGGTGGCCTGGCCTCTCCACTCTTTGTCAGAGCTCCCCATTTCATAGCCCATGATCCCACCTGCTGCATAGACCCATGGGACGCTGAGGTTGAAAAGGGCTTTGGAGATTATCCAGTCCAACTCCCCACTTAAAGGAGATGCAAAGCAGACGTCAAAAAAGGAAAATTCATCATGATGGGTGCCCTGCAAGTGAGGTCATTTTCCTATCCAAAAACTGTACCCAAAGAATTAGAGCATGTGTGTGTGTTGGGGTGGGGCTGGTGGTTGGGGCTGATTTCTGTTCATTAGATAACACGTAAGGCACATAGCAGAAATAAACTACTTCATTTAAATACCGTCAGTCATCATTCCTTAGTATAAGCCATAAACAGAATTTGGCTACAAAAGGATCAAAGTCCAGAAGGAAGAAAATGTGACAGATCCGCTGAGGGCTTTGTTGTTCCTTTGTTCTGAAGGAACAAAAATATGCTTGTTTCAGATCAACTGCGGTTAACCTTGGCGTCTCTGCTTAAATAATAATCGTTCACAATTTTAGCAGCAAGCCTGGTTCTCCTGGAAAAGTCCCACGATTGTTTTCCTCCTAAATGTGATCCCTGGTCACTCAGTACCTAGGTGCCCCTTTCGTGGATTATCTTTTGTCATAACTGATATTCTGCGAGTGTATCGACATGGTCCGATTTTGCATGATCTGCGTTCTCTTTCTCTGGTCACCTTTCCTGCACCGCTGTTCACAGCATTCCGCACAGTCGACGTTTCAAAGGCACTGACCAGCAGGCAGCGGACTTCAGATCAGCAAAGTTGGCCCATGTTAAAAATAGTATTGCCTGAATGTGCTGCCCACATTTGGGTCCACACAATAGAACTGTATGTTTATATTGCTACCTGCCTAAAGGGCAAGTGAGATTTAAAGAACAATTTGTCTAGTTCCTTATGCAGCTCTGTTAATCTGAGAAGCAGGACCCTACTCAACTCTATCTACAGTAAACCACAACTGATTACACCCCTCCCTCCTGCCCCCAGGGCTCTAAGTTGCCTTTGTGCTCATGGCTCCGTGAAGAGCTCATGGAAGGGCAAGGTCAGTCCTGGTGTATCTCCCAGTGGCTAAGAATGCCTGTTCACCTGCCTGGGGATCTCTCTGCTCGCCTTCCTGAGATGCTCATGGGAACCTCTCTGTGTGTGGCCGTGTGGCTTTGTGGCCTGTGCATGGTGTATGGTCCACATCCTCCTCCTCTGCCCCAGTGAGAGTCAGGGCGAGAAGGTGTCATGTCACGACTGCTATTTTATCCTTTTTCCTCCCCTGCCCAAACCCACAGCTTCTAATCAGTACCCAACAAGCTTTATTACAGACTTGGCTTTCTCCATGACAACTTAATGAAAAGGGACCTTAACTCCCCTTCTTGTTTCTCTCCGTCCATTCCTTTGACTTGGACTCCACCCCATAGGAACTCACTCCGACAAATGGTATGGTTGGCTCTCTCTGTCCCTGGCCTGTAGGGATCTGGAAATAATTGACTCGTCTGACACTTCTTTCCAGAGCTGAACTTGTCTAAGTCAAATTGTGGTTTCTTCTGCTTCATTGGCTGTTTGTTTTCCTGGCTCTGAAATGTGCTTCCGCCTCACCACCCCCTACGTCCTGTGTATCTTGTTTATCCAACGTGGGCGGTTGCCAATTTAAAAGAAAGAAAATGACCGGGTAGGGCTCTGAATAGTCTGGGAGGGGGAGGAAGGGGACAGGAGGACAGAGAAAGACGGACTGGCCTGCTTGGAAAACTTTTGGCTGAACAGGGCCTTGCTGTATAAATATATGTATGACGAGGGCCTTGGTAGGTGTCTGCAGAGTAGACCGGCTGTCTCATGCTCATCCTCTTGTGAAATGCAGATTTCTTTCCTCCTATTGTCTACCAACTACAAATTCTTTATTAGTCTTTTTCCTTAGGACGCACTCTCTCTTTCTTGGAAAGGATTTTCATTTCACTGTTATTTCGAGGGGCTGGGATGGTTTACCTTTTTTAAAAAAAAAAATTGTGGGAAAATGTACGTACCATTCGATAGAACCATTTTAGGATGTACGATTCAGCGGCATTGAGTACATTCACCATGTTACGTAACCATCACCACTATTTCTAGAATTTTCTCATTATCCTAAATAGAAACTCTATACCTACTAAACAAGAACTTCCCATGCCCCCTCTCCCAGGCTTTGAAAATTTCTATTCTATTTCTGTCTCTCTGAATTTGCCTATTCCAGGTACTGAAACACAGCTTTGAAGTCTTAGTTTCCTTAAAGGGGTAAAAATTGGCTTCAAGCCTCAGTGCTCTTCTATGAGATTGCTGAATGACCATCTGGCCCGCTGAGTGGTTCCTCGAGTGGTCCAGGAACTGATAGTGCACTTGAACTACTCATATGACGGCTCCTAGAGAACAGTTTGACTTTTCTTCATAGTATGCTCTTTGGAAGCCTTACTGTCTGTCTCCCCTTCATTTATGATATTTTAAAAATAGTTTACTAAAAACTAGTCTGTCATAAAAAGGTTGCAGTTGCCCCAGTCACTGTTATTAGGAGAAGAGTCTAGATTCTAGGTTTTGAAACAAATTTCCTTTACTCCTTTTTAAAAAGTGGGCCCCAGGGTGGCTCAGTAGGTTAAACAGCTGCCTTCAGCTCAGGTCATGATTCCAGGGTCCTGGGATCGAGTCCCGCATTGGGCTCCCTGCTCAGTGGGGAGTCTGCTTCTCCCTCTCCCTCTGCTGCTCCCCCTGCTTATGCTCTCGCTCTTTTTCTCTCAAATAAATAAATAAAATCTTTAGAAAAGATGAAATAAAATTGTGGTACAATACACATAACATAAAATTTACTATTTTCACCATTTTTAAGTCTGAAGTTCTGTGGCATTAAGTACATTCCCACAGTTGTGCTCCAACTTACTATTCATTTCCAGAACATCTGCATCTTCCCAAGCTGAAACTCGGTCCCCAAAACAACTTCGTGTCTGCCCCTTCCCCAGCCCCTGGTAACCACCATTCTGCTTCCTGTCTGAATGAACTTGCCCTGTTCTAGGTGCTGCATATAATTCCCCTTAATTGACTCGATGTCTATAAATCTTGTTCAACAGCAGCCATGGGATTTCACATCCAGGAGAAAGGGAGTCGTTAAACTTCTGGTCTTTAATTCAGGCACCTGTTTTCACACAGGTGGACCTGGAGAGATTTACAACCAGGCTCACAGTTATAGATTGGCTTTTTGAGATTCCTTTACAGTGATAAGGAAACCACTTTAGAAAATGTTGTCCATATTGGGATTGTTTCTTCTTAGGAGATAGAAATCACAAGTTTCTCGGAATACAGGTGGGGCTTGCAGCTTTTTATAAGGGAGATTACTTCCTTGAGGGACTGTTGACTTAGTTACCGGTGGTTGGGAGGGTAGCCCCTGGGCACATTCAGAGCACTTTCAAATTCCTTTGGGGTAAGAGTGTAAATAAAACTGATTCTGTGGCATGGGGAAGAGAGCTTCTAGAACTGGAACAGGCTACTCAGGTAACCATCTCAATGTTGTATTTAGAGAAGTTGTCTCTACTTTTCATTTTCTGGCATGCACGCATGCACGAGAGAGAGAAAGAGAGAGAGAGAGAGAGAGAGAGAGAATAGAGGAAAGGATGAGTTTTTCTGCCTTCTTGGTCCAGAAAGGATCAAGACAAATGTGCAGACGTAAGTGACTATAAACGGACCAAGAGCACAGGAGGTTCTCTCTGTGTAGAATGCTCAGGACCCTGTGCTTTCCCCACCCCCAACCCTGGGGAAGCATTTTCTGTCCCTTTTCTGTAACAGTTCAGCCTGGGACTTTTCCTTCTCTGGAATCCTGCTCTTTTCCTAGTCACTCCAACTGCAGTACAATTGCCTTAAAAAATTCTTTACCCGTGTTTATTAAAGCCTGATGTACTTCCCAGAGGGACAGGGAGCAAGCTCATTGAGGACAAGAACAGCGTCGCCTGGAAGGTGTTTGTCATCGCGTGTGATCTGAGACAAGCTTTTATTAACCACAGAACACAGTCCTATGCCCATAGGCAGCCACCAGTCACAATTTGGTGATATTGTTACTAGAAGGGAACATATCTTTATGTGCCTTTCAAGGCTTTGCTTCTGTTTTTCCGACTCTTCGTTCTTTGCCTATGCCTTCCCTCTTTTCTCCTCTGCACCTGTGAGAATTCCCTCTTTACCTTCTTCTGTGCTGCCTAAGGCGGGAGCCCATGAGCAAACAGCTGTGGAAAAAATCCTGCATTTGGAACTAGTAAATACCGGTTTAGGTTCTGAAACCCTATGTCCTCAGCAGGCTTTTGTGTTCTCATCTGTAAGGCTAAGCATAGCAATACTTCTGTAGGAAGAAGAGCTTGCAGTGGGGAAGCCTAGAAGAGGCGCACAAGTGCGTTGTAACCTGCCACGCCGTGTAGGGAGGCTGGAGGTTGAGGGTGTGGGTTTGGAGCAGTTGTCTGTGTTTGGATCTTGGCCACATCACTTGAACTCCCTGTGTTTCAGATTCCCGATCTGTAGAACAGAAACGGTAAACCTGCCTCTCAGGTTTATTCTAAGATTTCAGCAGCCTTAATATGCATGTAGACATGGCATAAGCACCGTGTGAAAGGATTGTGATGCAGATAAATTCTAGTCCAATAAATTCTAGTCTGAGACTAGTTAAATGCAGATAAATTCTAGTTCGAGAGTTGTATCATTTGTTCTTATCTCCCACCCCAGTCTGCAAGGGGTTTTCCCCTGGATATTTTAGTGTTGCTCGAATGTCTTAGCCTCCAATGGATATATATATCACTGTGATGCAAGTGTCCCCTAAACCTTCACGCTGTTCATCTCCGCCACTGCTGGTGAAGGACTGTGTTCTGTTCCCAGCTGCCCACATTTATGTTTTCAGAGTCCTCCTTGCTCTACTCCCCCCACTCTCCTCCACGTCCAAGTCATCAGCCAGATGTGCTATTTCAAACATAACTCAGGTTCCGCTGAAGGAGCTGGAGACCATGTCTCTTGCGTTAAGAGGACGCAGTGGAATCAAGTCAGTGGGGGACAAAGGAGATTCAGTCTGAAAGCACTGACTGCTGGACTCTGCTGGAAATCCCAATTG
The DNA here is from genome assembly GCF_011764305.1 of Mustela putorius furo. Classification (NCBI taxonomy): domain Eukaryota; kingdom Metazoa; phylum Chordata; class Mammalia; order Carnivora; family Mustelidae; genus Mustela; species Mustela putorius. The sequence continues at coordinate 11,001,945 of NW_025421305.1, read as the reverse complement.
CCGTCATTCCTGTTGTTTCCCCAGCTTTAGGAGCGACAACCAACCAAGTATTGTGCTTCGTCAGTTGTGAATCTCAGCGCTTCCTGCTCGGAAACCTGTCATCACCTGTGGGCCTCGGTCAGGCTCTCCTGAACATGTACCATACACCTTTATCAGATTAAATGTGGTGGTAGTATGTTGAAGTGTAGGTTGGCATTTACCTGTGTGATTATTTGATTAGTAGTTGGTGTCCCCTCTGCGATGTAAACCCCATGAAGATGGATACCATATCTGTTATTACCATTTTATTATTTTTTTAAAAAATATTCTATTTATTTATTTGACACAGACAGAGAGTTCACAAGTAGGCAGAAAGGCAGGCAGAGAGAGAGAGGGGAAAACAGGTTCCCTGCTGAGCAGAGAGCCCGATGCGGAACTCGATCCCAGGACCCTGAGATCATGACCTGAGCCAAAGACAGAGGCTCAACCCACTGAGCCACCGAGGTGCCCCTGCTATTACCATTTTATCCCCATGACCAAGAAGAAGAAAGGAAATGGTATCAGTTGACTGAGTATATGAAAGCCAAATATTAATATGCTAATAGTAATAGGATTATTTCAAGAGCCACTCAACATCCCATGGAAATTCCAGAGTCTAAATCTTCAAATCCCTTTTAAAGACAAAACTTCAGGTGAAATTAAACTCATCTCAGAGTGTTTAAGGGGATAGGCTTAGAGTTCAAACCTTGACTTTCTACTTACAAGCGGGGACACCTGGGGCAAGCTACTTCCCTTCTCTAAACCTCAACTTCATCAGTTGTAAAACCAGTTTAGTTAAGACCTAATCTCCTCAAGTACAACACCACTTGGCACATAGTAGGTATTCAGTGAAAAGTAGTAATTATTATTAACCAACTGTTTTGACTGGCGTTGCCACAGCATGCAAATTAATCTTTTTGTGTCATTCCTGCACACGCAAATGATGACTTATTGACTAGCGACGGACCATAACAAGCAGCTTACCAAAGATCAAAATCACTACATTGAAAAGCTTTGGGATCTCTCTTTTCTAGTTCAAAAATAAAACACAGATGTATTCTTGATTAGGTATACCCTAATCCTGTCTGAGCTGTATTTAAAGAAATCTACTATGTGAAAAACTTGACATATGTTTATAACCTCATTTTTGAAGCATACTTTCTATTTGGATGTATTGTTTCACAGATTGTATTGCTGGCAGTTAGGCAGGATGGAGAAGATACCAAGCTGACATCTTGGATAGGTAAAATGTCAGACTGATGGGGTAGGGGAGCTCACTCAGGGCTCTCAGGAAGTACACGATGAGGGGAGTAGTCATCGTCCCACTGCGTGCCAGAGACACAGGCAGATTGCCAGGCAGGGAGTTGACAACAGTGACCACGCTGGCTTTTGTGCTCTCACGATACAAAGTCAAATGATTTTAAAGAAACGATCGTGTGTGTTTGTAAGTTGGAAAGAGAGAAAAAAGAAAAAGAATTCAGCTGCTGCTGCTGCTTATGAAATAGTTTGAAAGGAGGATCAGAAGAGCAAGAAATCTAATAAAATATTTGGCACGTGAGCCCACTGTCACAGATCACAAAATAAAATCTTGGTAAGTAGTTTCTTCTGGGCTGCTCTTAGAGTTGACCGAACAGAGTTAGACGGAGACCTGAAACATCTAGATTCTACTCTTAGCTAGACGAGCTGTATGATCTTAAAAACCGCTTATTTCTAGGCCTCCATTGTTTGATTTGTAAGATGAGAATAATATAATGTGTATTCTCCTAATTCATGAAATTGTAACAATCACAAATGGATAAAAAATCTTTGAAAAATATAAAGCATAATGTGGATTTACATAATTAAGGATTTACTCCTTATTCCCATTTATTCTTTTTTTTATGTTTCAAAAGTTGTCCAAATTTCCCCTCATCTCTCAGAAATGCTCAGCAAATACATCTGTTGCTTATTGAAAAGAAGAGCTTGGGGCTCGTTTACAATGGTTACTGTGCACATAACACTTTCTTCTGAAACGCCTGTCTGTCCGGCCAGCAGTTCTGCAGGAGATCCAGAAAGTGGGCTGAACCACACTGACTGATTTTAGAGATACAATCTGTCTAGGGCTGGGAGGGAACTTGATTATATATCTAAAGAGGCTGGGAGGACTGCTTAAAATCTAAGTTCTTCTTAGCACTTTTCTTAGGGTTGGCAAAATAGGTTAGCTAATATTTTAATAATGTACTGATTTATCCTGGTTTACACTTAACTACTACTCGAAACACAAAGGTCAGGAACTACTGCACTGAGCCCATGATCCCATTGCTATAACATATCCTTATGTTGTGGGTTTAAGAAATACCAAGAAAAGGGTTGCCTGGGTGGAGCAGTCAGTTGAGCGCCAGACTTGGTTTTGGCTGGGGTCATGCTATCAGGGTGGTGATCTCAGGGTTGCAAGACTGAGCCCCGTGTTGGGTTCCTCAATCAGGGCACAGTTTGCTTAGGACTCTCCTTCTCCCTCTTCTTTTCCTCCTCCTAATGCTCGCGCTCTCTCTCTCTCGCTCTCAAAAAAAAAAAAAAAAAAAAAAAGGTAAGAAAGAAAAGAAATACAAAAAAAAAATCACCTATTATAATTTCAAGATATTGGTGTTTGTTAACAGGCCCTGATTTCAGAGATTTTAAAGAGGGGGAAACGATGGGTTAATAAATTACGATATGGTAAGGACTTGAGTTCTTCATTAATCTAATCCCCAAAACAGACCCATGAGGAAGATGTTTTTTCTCCTCATTATACAGATAAGGAGGCTGAGACACAGATAAGTTACTCCATCAAATGATTCTATTTTAGTAATTTTAAAAAGATTTTTATTTCTTTATTTGAGAGAGAGAGTGTGCACAGTGCGGGGGTGCAGAGGGAGAGGGAGAGGGAGAAGCAGACTCCTCGCTGTTTTCAGGGAACTCAGAGCTCAGTCCTAGGACCCTGGAATCATGACCTGAGCAGAAGGCAGACTGAGTTACCCTGGTGCCCCTCCACCAAATGATTCAAAACTGGTAAACAATAATCCTGGAATTTAGATCCAGAGCTGTCTGATTCCAAACCCAACAATGCCATGTTGGGTTTTATTATATGTGGACCTGTCAAGGAGTTTGACTCTCCCTCTGACTGAATTGTAAGATTGGAAGATGTTTGGCTGCCACTTCATGTGTCCTAGCTGGATGTTCCTCCTTTGAAAATCATGACTCACATTCGACTTTCACAGGATGACTGACCCCAGGAGGAAACTAGACCCAAGCGACCATCTTGTTTGCATCAGAGAGGGGGTCGCCAAGGACACAAGGAGGATGGTGGTACGGCAGGTGGACCAGAGTCCTGCCGTACCAGTACAAGGCTCTTTCAGGATACCATTTCCCTTTTCAGTTTGAATGAGAAGTTTGTTAAGTTCAGAAACAACAGCAAATATAGCCAACACCCTGCGCCCACCAGCCAGAAGGAACAGATACACTGGTTTTATCATACTTGCTTCAGAAATGTCCGAATTCCTTCTGTTCCTTCTCCAGTCCCATGCCGTTCCCCCTTTCCCAGACACCACCACCACCACTGTCATGAATTTAGTGTGCGCCTTCATGTCTTTTTGCTTTCCCTGTATAACATATCCTAATAGTGTACTTTCAAAGTATTTGCAGACAGGTGATGACTTGTTCTACTTTTCATGCTGCGACTTTTCTTTGCTCATTTCGTGTTTGATTCCTAAGATGGAACCATGTTGGTTTATACAAACCTAGATGATTAATTTCAACTTCTGCATTGTGTTTCACCATGTGAATATAGCGCAAAATCTATTACTTCCCCAATTTTTGTCTATCACCTGGAATGTTATATTAAACCTTCTTATGGGTGGCTCCTTGGGCACATAAGGGGCATTTCTTCTAAGGTTACACATCTGGGATGCCACAGCGGGGTCATAGGTCATGTGCATCTGTGGTATTCTGAAATGTTCTCCGATGTTTGCATTGATTTACACTCCTACCAGCCATGTATCAGTATTGCCATTTTCCCGCATACCTTTGATAACATTTGGTATTGTCAACTTTTCAACTTGCAAATCTGATGAGTGGGATGGTGTGAAGTCTCTCCCGAGGATGGCCTCTCCTGAAGATCTCCAGAGGCTTCGCACCATCCCACCTCTATCTTCACTTGAGTGTCCGCAGCTGACAGGGATGGGGTGGGAGGCCAGGGTGTGGCCCATGGTTTGTGTAGAAGATACGTCATGCTCTGAGTCTGATGACTGCTTCTGTACCCACATCCTGTTAGTTGACAGGACTCTATGGTCACGACAAATATTGACCCTAATTTTCTTAAGTGTAGGCTTCTTTCTGTTTACTGGTTGGTTACATGCAGGAGCCACTCTTTCCTGGTGAGCTTGTGAAACTGAAAATAACTCTAGTCAAAGGCCGTTGGCGGAAAACATTCTGCTCCCCAAGTCTCTGGAGTATCTATGTCGCACAGTGACGTAGTAGACAGGGCAGCCATGACATGTTGGCTACGATTCTCCCTGAGCCTCTCTTCTTTAACTCTTCAAGTTCACTTAAGCATTAGATCTTGGTAGTGTTGATGAAACTGGGATTTGAGGCACACATTTGCTTAGATGATCCTGGGAAAGTTCTCTCTTGCTGAGTTGCATTTTTTCATCTGTGAAATGATAATACCCGCCCTACTAGGTGAGGTAATGAAGGCACTCAGTAAGAGCTCATTACATGTTGGCTATTCATGGTGATAACTATTAGATTTATATCTGGGGTTACAGGTCATAGTAAATGACACAAGTGCCACAGGATTTGCACTGGTCTCCAAGATCCCTATATAACGTACCAGGCCATTTGCGTTTTTAACCTCTAATAGAGATTGCAAAGGGTGAGGATCAAGGGAATGTATTTTATTTGACCTGCAAGATACCACTGTTTATTTTAATGTGACTCAACTTTTAAGAACTGGGAACTTTAAAATACATATTTTGGGTTCTTGCTTCTCTTAAAAAAATTGAAGCTCTGGGGGCACCTGGCTGGATCCGTTGGGATGGAGCCCAGTGTTGAGCTCCCTGCTCAGTGTCGAGTCTGCTTGTCCCTCTCTCACACCCCCATACTGTCTCTCAAATAAACAAAATCTTAAAAAAAAAAAAATCGAAGCTCTGGTAACACAGGGTCAGGTGCCTATGAATTTAAGATAATCCCAAGAGGCCCTTTTTCATGGGACACACTTTCTCCTGTTTGTCACAGCCCCTGTGCTGCCGCACTGAATGTATTTATTTGCACCTTCTGCCTTTTGTGCTCGCCAGTCTTCAAGTTCCTTCCAGATGATTAAGCCATCGTGAGCTTCCAGGGATGGGGGTGGGAATGAGGGAAGAGAAGTAGGGTTTGGTGATGGGCCAGCTCTGTGCTAGACATTTGTGCCCTGTACTTCCCACACCCCGTATTATTTAATCTTCACAATAGCTGTGAGGTAAATACTATTATCCTCAAGTACAAATTACAAAATACATATTACAAACGGTGAGGCAAGCTCGGTAAGTTGAATAACTTGCTCTGGGTCATGCCGCTACAAAGATGCAGAGCTGGTATCTGAGGCCAGCCCTTTGGAACTCCTTAGCCTACTCTGTTTGTTGTGCTGCGCTCAAGGAGAGGAAATGAGCTCATTGGAGGTTTTGGTGTTCATCATGCTAAGGCTTCATCAGTGTCCTAGTATTGTCACCGCTTTGTTGGTCTGCTCATGGGGAGACCTGGGGTGGGATGACAGGACCAGGTGCACCTGTGTGGGCCCCAGGGCAATATTTACTAGTCCCTGATTGGAACCATATCCTCCTTCAGTGACTGGCTCCCTGAGGGGTCAAGGACTTTGCCTGTTGTGCTTCCAACTTCTTTTTTTAAAAAATAGTTTTTATTTGACAGAGAGAGATCACAAGTAGGCAGAGAGGCAGGCAGAGTGAGAGGGGCTCTGCTGAGCAGAGAGCTCAATGTGGGGCTCAATCCCAGGACCCTGAGATCATGACCTCAGCCGAAGGGAGAGGCTTAACCCACTGAGCCACCCAGGCACCCCAAGTGTGCTTCTAACTCTTCATGGGTGGTTTTAAGTTTGTGCCCCAACATGCTAGGAGGCAGGAGTTTCAAGCTTCAAGAGTCAGGCCACTTCTGTACCTGTCTCAGACTTCCCAGCACCGTTCTGGAAGGTCGGAGAAAATGTTAGTCTGGGAGTTTGAGCAGGTGGAAACAGGATGTGTTCCCTACTGGGGCTAATTGCAGGACTGGCTGACAGTGTAGTAAATGGTAATGAGGTAGGTGAGGTCACACGACAGAGATGCCTCTGATTGGCTGAGGCATGTTTCTCTTACCTGAATAAATATTTTGCAGCAGTTACCTGGGTGAAAACCAGCTTCCTGTAAAGGGTTGATTTAAAAGCAACAACAACAAAGACTTGTGGGCTGAGTGCTCTGTGCTATGTAATTATTTCTCAACTGATGATACCAACTCAACTTTATGCAGAGGGAAGGTTCAAACACGATTCTCATTGGCTGAGGAATATTCCAAAGCGCCTAACTATTGCTCCATAGCTTCAAGGATGAAAACCACATGCTCCCTTGTTCTTCAAGCAGAATTCACAGCTACAGAAACCTCCTTAAAAACAAAACAAAACAAACAAACAAACAAAAAAACGCCATTGAAGTTAGCATCTACAGTTTAGTAGAAAGTTCTGTGTATGGCCCTAGAAATCAGAAGACTTCATACCGACATCCTTGGTGAGAGAAATTAACTTTTTGAAGCCTTTGTTTTCACCCATGTAAATGAGAAATATGTCAGTTTCAACCTGGTGCTATGAAGTGAGATTACGTTCAGTTCATGCAGCAAATATTTACTGAGTGTTGACTATGTGCCAGGCACGAGGCTTGATGCTGGGAACCAAAGATGGAAGCCTCAGATGCTCCCAGTTTACTGGGGACAGACCCTGTTCCATCCACTAGAGAATGGCCAGGACACCGGAGGCCATCCTGGGTGACGAGAGCCCGCGGAAGGCCACGGCCCCAGTGTGGGATGGCAGTGGGTGAGGGTGACACTGTTCTGGGTCTGGAAGGCGTAAGGGGCTCCACCAGGAACAGAAAGGGGGTGACAAGGTGGGGAAGAGCCTGCGGATGTGGGACAGCATGGGGGGGTGTTCCTCAGTGTGAAGTGGGGCACCAGGAAGTGGTGGCAGGTAGATGAAGCTGGGAGGTGGGAAAGCAGGGCTGGGTGGGGCCAGTGCGGCGTGTGGGTGTCCTGGCGGGAGTGAAGGGCCCCTGCGGGAGGAAGGGATATTGGCCACTGTTGGCAGCAGGAGCAGACCGTTTTGCCGTCAGTGGGTCATGTGGGCCAGTCAATGGCTTCTAGTCAATTATGTAAAGTGAATTTCTGGACCTTGACCCCTGCCAAGTCTGCTCTTCTGCAGAGCCGTGTGTCTACCTGAAGTCATTTCTCAGAGTCTTCCATCTGTCCTTCTGATCACACGCTCCCACAAGCCTTGGGCTCATCCTCAGCCTGGATTTCTGCACCTGCAAGACCTCAGCATCCTCATTTATGGGCTGCCATGCATATTCCGCTCTATCTTATGCCCTGGAGAAGTTCCAGGCCCTGCCCAAGGACTGCCTTTCACACCATCCCCAGACTCAGCTGGACTTAGCAATTCTGTGGTCTACCAACAAGGTCCTTGGCCTCGACTTTGCCCCTGCAGTGCAATCTTGGGAGGTCTTTGGTCTCAGAGGGGAACGAGAACCAGATTTTCTGACATCAAACCGCGGAAAGAGCTCACTGGTCCTTCTCTCTTCCTCTCCCTTCGGGGGGACTAAAGCCCCGGGCCCACTACCCTTGCTTGCCAACTTTGATTGTCTGAACTGCTTCGTCAGGCCCGACTCCGCCAGCTGCTGGCCCAGGGCAAGAGCTGGTGGTGGAGAGCCACAGCCCGAGCTTTTGGGTCCAGAAAGCTCAGCAATGGCACTAGCAAACTGGTAACTAACATACATTATGTCTGCCTACCATGCAGAACAGCAGCAAACCTTAAACATACATGTAAGGTGGGGTACCCAGGTAGCTCGGTTGGTTAAGTGTCTGCCTTCGGCTCAGGTCATGATCCCGGGGTCCTGGGATTGAGTGGGGCTCCCTGTTCACACGAACCCTGCTCACAGGAACCCTGCTTCTCCCTCTCTTTCCTGCTCATGCTGTCTCATGTGCACTCTTTCTCTCAAATAAATAAATAAAATTTTAAAATAAAGTGTAAGGCTATAGTTTTTACTTGACTGATAGTTGGCAAAATATTAAAGATGATTGAATTTAATTATTATCGTACATGCTTGGGTGATCTTTTGATGAGCTGGCAGTGTTTGGATAAATAATAAGTAGAGGTCTAAATCATAGTAAATTATATCATACATTTTATTTTTCTTGCCTTATTTCGGCTCAACTACCAACATTATAGTCAAGGTTTTTATATCATTTATGCTGACTTGATAACAGGGATATACAAGATTAAAATGCGTTGTAATTATTTGAAGGTGATGAAGTAAGTATTTTTATTCAAAAAATGAATTACATTAAATGTGAAAATTTATAATGATTTTACATACATGTTTAATAGTTACTTTTCTCCTAAAATAGTCACTGTTACTTTTACAATTAAGAGGTAAATTAAAATTCAGAGGCACTTCAAATCAAAATGATTTAAATGGAGTTGAGTTTTTAGTTTAATGTTTCAAATATTCAAGTCTTGTTAAATATTTTATAAAAAATCTGTATTTAGTTGCCGATATAAAGAATTGTTATGGTTTATGCATGTCCTGTGCATATTAATAAACACACAAATTTAAGCATGACACGAGCTGTTTAATATTGCAAAACGTTTTTCTGCAGCATGTTGTGAATGGTCTGCTAATTTGCACGTATTTCCAGAGCACACGCGAGCCGTCTGGCACTACTGTGAAGCAATATTTAATTTATGTCATCCGCGCTCTTGGAAAGGAAGGTCTTGGCAAGTTAATTTGTCTTTTACCTTAATGCTTCTCTTGCTCAAAAATGCCGGGCACTTTGAAGCCCTGCTCGCTTCTGACCTTGGCAGTGGCTCAACCCACAAACCTTCACAGTATTTGGATGCAGTTGCCTTTTGTTTCAAGGACAAAAGGGCAAGAGGTGTGGATGAGAGATTCCCTGGGGCCTGAGCGGTGTTCTTGCTGAGATTGGTTTGGTTACAGAAAGAATGTTTATAGTGACGGGTTGTGCTGGGTCACTAACAAATGCCAGGTCTGCATAACAGATGACAGAGGGCCCGTGTGCTTCTTTACTACATTTTTTTGTTTGTGTTAAATGTGTTTATATCATGTAAAGCTTTCGAAAGTGTGGGACAAATACAACACAGGACATGCAGTTCAGTTTGAATTTCAGATAAACAGTGACCAATGTTTTAGGACAAGTATATCCTCAAAATCGTATGGGATGTACTTATACTAAAAATTGTTCATTGTTTATCTGAAATTCAAAGTCAACTGAGCTTCCTGTATTTGTATTTGCTAACCCTGGCCACCCTAGAGGCCAAGAGCATGCTTTCTCTTGCCCAGGAATCAAGACAGTACTGAGCCACAAAGGTATTATTGGGAACACAGGAAAGAGAAAAGCAGATGCCTGAAGTTGGAACATCTCTCAGCCAGGACCCTTGAGGGAGGAGTGCTGAATATCCTTTCTACTGTTGCCAAAGTTAAGTAGAATCAGGTTTGTTTCCTACCAGGGATTTTGGCGGGAAACAAGGAAACGAGTTCTTTCTCCCAAATATTTCTTTAATCATGAAGCCATAGTGTATCTGGTTTGGGTTCATTTTGTCATAAAACTTGAATAATCACCAGCTCTCCCTTTATTTATTCACTTACCTGTACCATATTTGTCCAACCTTTCTCTGTACCTGGCATATTACTGATGTCAGAATAGCTCTAGGAGATAGGTATTATAATCTTTATTTTACAGATATAGAAGTTAAGCTCAGGGGAGGTAAGTGGACTGCCTAAGATTGCCCATGTGGTCAGTTACAGAGGCAGAATCTAAACCTGTGTTGTTCTGACTCCCACCTTTGGTAGAAAGACAAGCAAGGGTGTGGAAGAGAAAAAAGGGAAGTGCTCATCTCTCTTTAGGGGCTGTTTGACTGTAGGCATAATCTTAAACATTTTACACTGCTGACAATCTCTCTTGTTCAAGCCAGATTGAATTCTGATCTCTCAGAAAAAAAAAAAAAAAAGACATGGAAGAAATGCAGAATTGTTTCCATAAGGTAAAAACTGTAGTGCAATTTTTTGTTTGTTTGTTTGATCATCGTAAAACTTATCTGGAAAAGCAAAAGACCTAAAATTACCAAAATGATTTTGAAACAGAAGAAAAAAGTTGGAGGACCTAAACTATCTGATTTCAAAACTATTGTCAAAGTACAGTAATCAGATACATGTGGGATTTGCATACGAATAGCACATAGGTGGATGGTAGACGCTAGAGTTTAGAAATAAACTCACACATTTGTGGTCGACTGATTTTTTAAAAGAGTGCCAAAGGGCAAGGACAGTCTTTTCAAAATGGTACTGGAAAAATCGGATATCCATATGCAAAATAAACAACAGCAACAAATATAAAATATATAGATCCTTACCTCATTCTATACACTAGAATTAACTCAAAATAGATCATAAATTGAAATGTTAGAGCTCAAACTATAAAACCTTTAGAAAAAAAAAACATTGGAGAAAAATCTTTGCAACATTGGGTTAGGCAAAAATTTCCTAAATATGACATGAAATGTATAATCCATAAAAGAAAAAAAAAAGCAGAGGTAGACTTTATCAGAATTAAGAACTTTGACAATTCGAATAACATTTCTGGGAGAGTGAAAAGCAAACCACAGATGGAGAAAAAAGATTTGCAGATCATGTCTCTCTCATGAGCTACTTAACCTCCAGGACATAAAGAGAACTCCTACAAGTCAACAATAAGACAAATTATCCAGTAAATACATAGCCAAGATATTTAATCGACATTTTATCAAAGAATATGTGAATGGCCAAAAAAAAAAAGAGGAGCATATGAAAAGATGTTTACCATCATCAGTTGTTAGGGAAATATAAATAACACTACAATTAGATACTAATACATACCCCCTACTAGAAGGTTGGTAATCAAAAAGACTGAGAGAGAATCAAGTTTTGGAGAGAATGTGGAGAAACTGAAACCCTATTGCACTGCTGGTAATAATGTAAAATGGTACAGTTACTTTGGGAAACAGTTTGGCTGTTGGTTTTTTTTTAAAGACTTTTATTTATTTATTTGAGAGAGAGAGTGAGAGTGAGTGAGAGCATAGAGGGAGAGGGAGAAGCACACTTACTGCTGAGCAGGGAACCTGATAAGAGGCTTAATCCCAGGACCCTGGGATCATGACCTGAGCTGAAGGTAGACGCTTTACTGACTGAGCCACTCAGGCGCCCCCAGTTCAGCTGTTTTTTGAAACTTAAACTTAGGGGTGCTTACTCCCCTTTAGTTGGTGGAGCATGTGAGCCTTGATCTCAAGGTCATGAGTTTGAGCCCCATATTGGGCCTGGGGCCCATTGAACAACAACAACAACACACAAAATAAAAAAAACTTAACAAATTTACCTTATAATCCAGTGATTCTCCTGGGTATCTACTCAAGAGACATGTACATGAATCCTCCAAACATCTCTCCAAAGACTTGTACATGAATGCTCAGAGCAGCATTATACATAATATATTAATACACAACCATAATATAATATAATATAATATATTAATGTTATACAGCCCAAAGTCCAAATGTCCATCACCTGAAGAACAGGCAAACAAAATGTGATATATTCATACCATGGAATACTACTTGGCAGAAAAGGACATGAACTACTAAAACATGTAACAACATGGAAGAAACTTAAAATGAAAGAAGGCAGACACAAAAGACTCCATGTTGCATGATTCGGTTGATACGAAATTTCTAGACAAGGTGAAACTGTAGGCTGAGTGTGGGAGCGGGGATTAGCAGTAAACAGGTGTGAGGAAGATTTCAGGGGATGGGAGTGAACCATATGTGGGTTGAGGTGATGGTTATACAGCTGTGTGAGTTTCCTCATAATCAAACTATAATAGGTCAATTTTACAATATCTAAAGTATATTTCAATAAATCCTTAAAAAAATATGTGTTGTATTTAACCCGTCATCTTACTTTGTTGGATATGCCTTTGTGCCCAGGACATGACATGCCAGGGGCCTCTAACACTTTGGCCTACTAGTCCAGTGGAGATTTCTTTGCACACGGATTGGCCTGCTTGTTGTGTGTCTTCCAATTGTCCTTAGGGATGTTCTGAACTCCTGAAGGAAAGGGATGTACATAGTGTTCCAGACTTTTCCAGATGATGATTTCTTAAGATTCCATATTTGAATAAGTGGAGGAGTCATTCTCTCAAGGAAGCCACTAAACTCTTACATCCGCTTACCTTTATAACTGAAAAGAACGCCATCAAGGTTCAAATTTGCCATGGATGGAGTCCATGCCCTTTGCGTTTATAAGGGTCTTTGGACACAAGAAGAGAAGGCTGTTCTTTGCGTCTCTGATTCAGGATGTGAAGACCTATTTCCCGCCAAATGTTACAGAAAAAGCTCCCCCAAGAACGCAGAGTGTCCATGATGCAGGCAGATTACGAAGAACTATTAAGTGCTTGAACCACAGGAACAAAACAGAAAAGGCAGCATGAGTCAGTGAGGGGCTGGCTTCTCCACTAGGGTTCTGGTGCCCATCTCTTCAGCTCTCGAGGGTGGAGGAGCTTCGCTCAAACACTTTCCTTTGTGATGCCCCCTCTGCAGTCAGGAGAGGGGACCAGCAAACACTCCGCATGCCTCACAGGTCCCAGACAGCAGAGTTCTGGTCCCGGCGGTTTGTGGTGGGTCTGGGGAGCCTCTCCTCAGGGGCTGACCTCATGCGTTGGCTCTGTGGGGCACTGAATTTCAGCTCACACTTTCCCCAGTCACCACGATCGAATGCTTCTGTCTGTATCATTTACTCCAGCATTTACTGATCAAACCAACCCGCCCCTGCCTGGAGGGGGGACTAGAAACGTTAGCAGACGGCATCCATGCCCCGCCCAGCACTGTGCCTGGCACTCAGGAGGTGCCAAGCACACACATTGCTGTTTTCGTTTTGCTTTGTTTTTTTTTTTCTCACAAATAAATGTTTATCGAGAGAAGCTCGAAGTCCTGGCTCAGAGAAATTGTGTGTTCTGTATTTTTGTCTTTGACTTTCTTTCTAGTAAGAAACAGCCCAAATCCCAAAGTTTCCATTTGCTATCCTGTAAATCTTGAGATGGTCAGGGGCATTTTTCACAACTTGGCAGGGTCAAATCATGTGGTTTGCGATTTTTAAAAAAAATTATGAGAAAGGACTATTCGTTTCTCACTGGGGCTGGCGTATTTACAACAGTCTAACTTTTGCTCATACCCACTCTCCCGGGAGCACAGCACAGTCCCAGGCATGAATTAATACAGTCAGGGCTGGGTGTAAAATGGGGTACAGTTACCTTCATTGTCTTGAATGAAACCTTTGCACGAGTACACACATGACCCTATAGGCCTTGATTTCCTGACTTCGGTTTCACACATTTCCCCATTCCCTCTGGTTCCCTGTTAATTTTTTAAATTTGGAAAACTTGTGAAAGTGGCCAGTTGGCCTCTTCTAAGGTGAATGTTTTCTTTTCCAGTGTCTTTTTTGTGTTTTAAACAACTTGGATTCAAAATAATTGCTATAAAAACGAATGCACCAAAATAACAAACAATATTGCTTCAAAGCTGAGGTCACCCCTCAGGTCGGGCTGGACAAGTTCTGAGCATGAAATTAAATGACCTCCAAGGCCCCATCCTCTTCTAAGATTTCATGACTCCAGACTTGAGAACATCTCCGAATGAAATCTATCCTGATTTAAACAAATATATCCAAATCACTTTCCAGCGACTGTCTCAGGATGTTTACCCAGTGCACTAACGGCCTTGGGAGGTCAGCCAGTCACTCTGGCTTCTGTTCTTTTGGGGAAAAGTGGTTCAGAGTTTTAGAAAATTACTATGTAATGTTGCAAGTAACCTGGCTTGCTCCATGCCTTTTTCCTTCCACTTGGTTTGTTGGTTCATTCATTCATTTCTTCATCCACTCACCAATCATTTACTGGGTAAATGTCCAGAACTGGGCTCTGTTCTGGACATTGGGCTTCTGGTAGGACCTGGAAAAACACCTGGTCTCTGTCCCCAGGGATCTCACCATCCAGTGAGTGCACAGATAATTATAACCCAAGACGGTAAGTGCAAGAATATTTTAAGACCCTTCTGGGTGGCTCAGTTGGTTGAGCAACTGCCTTCGGCTCGGGTCGTGATCCCAGCTTCCTGGGATAGAGTCCCACGTCGGCTTACTTGCTCGGCAGGGAGCCTGCTTCTCCCTCTGCCTCTGCCTGCCAATCTGTCTGTCTGTGTTCACTCTCTCTGACAAATAAATAAATAAAATCTTAAAAAAAAAAAAGACCCTTGCAGAGTAGTACCTCAGTCAGCCATGAGGGGGCCAGGGAAGAGGTTAGAAGGATTCTAGAAGAGATCAGTATTCAGGTATGAGATACGCATTCTGGAGAATGCGAGAGTGAATGGAGGAGAATGTGGTAGGATTGCCTGGCAGCACTGAGGGTCCTTTTGGGGATTATTAGTCACAGATTGAGACTGAGACCATGGAGCCTGGCAGAATGTTGTCCTCTAGCCATGTTTTGATGCGTGGATACAGGTTGGGAGTAGGTGACGTGTAGATCTTTCTGGGGCTTGGTGCTTCCACAGGAGTACAAAAGAGGGAAAAACAAAGATGGTTGCTCAGTCAGTCAAGCATCTGCCTTCAGCTCAGGTCATAATCCCTGGATCCTGGGATGGAGCCCTGTGTTGGGCTCCCTGTTCAGCAGGGAGCCTGCTTTTCCCTCTTCTTCTGCCCCTCCCCCTTCTCTCTTTCTGTCAAATAAATAAATAAAATCTTTAAAAAAAATTAGTAAAGATGGTAAGTCTGTGTGCATGTAAGGGATGGCCGTGTTTATGGCCAATGCCCCTCAGCTGGGGAGAGCGAGTGCAGCTGCGGGATGTTGGAGTCTGGGTCAGAACCTGAGGGAGTGAGGCAGAAAGATAACAAGTGGAGGTTGGAGAGTGTGTGTGGTGTTTGAAAGTGAGATGTGGACAGCTTACCGATGTAGGCAGTGACAAGATGGTGGGAATGGGGCCTATGGAAGAGAGGACGCCAAGGGACAGAGGGACTAGATGATATTGGATGGATTGTATACTCTAGCCCAGATGTTAGAATAACCAGATCTTATGACTAGAGTTGTATCAGCTTATTCTTGCTGCTGTAACAAATTACCACAAATGTAGTGGTTTGAGCAACACAAATTGATTCTCTTACTTTTCCGCAAAAGGCCAACACAAGTCTCATGGGATAAAATCAAGGTGTTGGCAGGCCTATGTTACTTTCTGGGGGTTCCAGAGGAGAATCCGTTTCTGTGCCCTTTTTGGCTTCTTCTAGAGGCTGCCTGCACAACCCTCGGTCTGCAACCCCTCCTCCCCTTCAAAGCCGGCCATAGTGGGCTATGTCTTTCCTTCATGGTACCACTCTGACCTCTCTGCTTCCCTCTTCCACTTTTTTTTTTTTATTTTATTTGACAGAGAAAGATCACAAGTAGGCAGAAAGGTAAGCAGAGAGAGAGAGAGGAGGAAGCAGGCACCCTGCCAAGCAGAGAGCCCGATGCGGGACTCAATCCCAGAACCCTGAGATCATGACCTGAGCCAAAGGCAGAGCCTTAACCCACTGAGCCACCCAGGTGCCCCCCCCCTTCCACTTTTAAGGACGCTTATAATTGGGCCTATCTGGATAATCCAGGATAATCTCTCTTTTTTAAGGTCAGTTAATTGGCAATCTTAGTTTCATCTACAATCTTAACTCTCCTCCGCCACATGTGTTAGCCAGCTCATGATCCCATAACAAAAGCCCACAGACTGGGGGGATCATACAACAGAAGTTTCTTTCTCACAGTCCGGGAAGCTAGAAGTCTAAGGTCAAGGTGTTGGCAGTTTTGGTTTCTCCTGAGGATTCTTTCCTTGCCTTGCAGATGACTATGTCCTCCTGTGGTCTTTCCTTAACGTGCACATCTCCGATGTCTCTCTGTAGGCCCACAATTTCCTCTTCTTTTAAGGATGTCAGTTAGATTGGATTACAGCTCAACCTGAGTGACTCATTTTCATGGAATCACCTCTTGGAAGGCCCTATCTCCGTATACAGTCACATTCTGAGGTTAGCATCTCAACATAGGAGTTTGGGGAAAATGGAATTCAGGCCCTATCACCAGGTAACATATTTACAGGTTCCAAGGATTAGGACATGGACATATATTTATGTGTGTGTGTGTGTGTGTGTGTGTGTGTGTGTGGCATTGTTCTACCACAGGAGAAATGTTGAGGAGAAAAACCATCTTCCTAATGCTAGAATCTTCAAGGTGTGGGGATGAGCCCAGGCCACGTGTAGCTGATGCAATGAAGTGTTCTGGACTGAGAGTATGCAATTAGACTTGCTGGAGTTTTGGAATGAGAAGCCAGAGGAGGTTCCAAGGACCCAAGCCGGGTGGGGAACTTGGTGAGGGTGTGTGTGCGAGAAAGGGTTGCTGCTTGAGAGGGCTGCTGGAGAATTGGCCTCCTTAGGAAGGAGCTAGACAAGTTGGGGCAAGAAGGTGAAAGGTCTATCAGAGAGGAGGTTTAGAGTTCAGTGTTGCACATCATGTATTGCACAAGGGAAGGGTTTGGTAGGGTAGGAGAAGGGTGAGACTGAACTGGCATGAGGGGTGTACACACCTGTCCAGGAGGTGGCCATGGCCTAGAGACTTGGATGTCCCATGGCAACTGATGAGAACAGAGATGTGAGGCATCTTAGTTAATACTCAATCCCTCAACCAAACCCACTCCCTTCAAAAAGCATTTCCCAAGCTTGGCCTGATCTCATTTTTCTCATTCTTTCTCCACTGAACATTATCATTTGGTTTTATACTTAATTTTTCTTTGTACTGTTAGACTGTTGTGTGGTATGTCCACACAACTGGATTGTAGCCTCTTCTAGGGCAGGGATTATACTTGATTCCCCAGTAATGCCAAGCAGAGTCCAGGGCACGTAGTTCAGATACTCAATAAATAATTGATTAAGTTCCCATACATTTTATTTTTACATGGAATAACAGGTAGGATACTTCTACCACCTTCCATGACTCTACTTTCTTTCTTATAATTACCAGCCCTCCAATAACTTAAGAATTTTGCTTAAAGTGTAAAGTGATCTTGTTTCCTTATAGATCCAAAATGGCAACTGACACAGAGCACATTCCTTGTGGGGGTGCCATGTTCCAAGCATTATCTCATTGAATTTAATCCTCCCAGCAACTGACGAGGCAGATACTTTCACTGCCTCATTCTATAGAGGAGCCAACTGAGGCCTGGACAAGCTGAACAACTTTTCCTGGGATTACACAGTTGGAAGGTGGTGAAGCCAAGTCTTAGACTCAGTTCTGCATAAACTCAAAGCCCAATTCCTTCTGTGTTTTGATGGGCAGCCTTGGGTTTGTCAGTCTTTCTTCTTTAGTCATGAAGCAGCAAATGATAATGTTTATGCACATGTTGCCTATACAAGACAACCCCTTCTAGACTCTGTCGTAAAGCTTTATTTCCCTTGTGCAAAGTTGAAACCTTCGGAATCCAGGTTCTTGCTATGATATCAGTGTGAGTTTGCAGCCCAGGGGTCCCCGAACCTGTGGAAATGAAGTCAAGAGTCTTGGTCGTTTCTGAACAGAGTTGCCAGCGACTCCAGCTTTTTTCTCGTCTTCTCTGCAAAGCTCTTGTTTCCTGTGATTGGTGAAGGTGCCAAGGAGGCCGAGAGGTGGCTCCACTTGGGACATGAGCCTTGTGGCAAGTGGGTCTTTCCGGCTGAGGAAAGGATGACACCTGTTTTCCAGGCACCTCTATTTTTAAATTTTTATTATTTTTTAAAGGATTTTATCTATTTATTTGACAGAGAGAGAGAGCATAAGCAGGGGGAGCAGCAGGCAGAGACACAGGGAGAAGCAGGCTTCCTTCTGAGCAGAGAACTTGTTCCGGGGCTTGACCCCAGGACCCCAGGATCATAACCTGAGCCGAAGGCAGATGCTTAATAACCGACTGAGCCACCCAGGCACCCCTAGGCTCCTCATCTTAAAACTATAGTTTAGTGAACTTCTTTCCTTTAAAAAAAGGAAAAAAGCAAAGCAAAAAAAAAAAAAAAAAAAAAAAAAGAAAAGAAAAAAAAGGATCAGTTTGCTCTTTTTGGGGGGAGATGAACGTGGAAGCAGAAAATATGTCAGGGTCTAGAGTATGTCCTGTCTCCACCGTCTTTCTCTAGATTTTTAATTTCTTGTGTGTATCCAGGGAAGTTGCATTTCTATCATACTGGACTGTTTGATCCAGTGCCGCAGGAGGGAGGAAATGTCCCCCACCATTCCAGGAAGCAACCCGATTCTCTCTGAATGTCACAGAATTTCCAGTTACCTCTATGCCGCCAGATCTTTGCTTTAACCTACTCCGGGGAGATGGTCCTCTGATTTCCTGCCCGCCCTCACCACCCCAAGAAGACAATACCCCAGCGGTTTTATCTCTGCAGTGAATTTCAGTGTCTCACGCCCTGCCCCCGCAAAATGAGATTTGTTAGCTAACTGAAAGGTCAGCTTTGGAGAAAGCCAGCCTCGGACTTTGTTTTCTCCTCGGTGCAACTCCTCTTGCTCTCTGTGATGCCCCCCTCCTGTAAGACACATCTCACAGGAGCCATGGCCCAGACCCTGTCACTGGAGCCCATCTGTGACCCTGGCATGCAGAGGTGGGCCTCTAGGGGTCTGTCTGTGCCCAGGTCGGGAGTGGCATCAAAGTAGTGGAGAAGTCTCCCTCGAGATCCATGGGGAAGCTGGGGCACTGATGTGATTTGGATGGGCATCGGCAAACCTGTAACAGGTGCCTGGGCTCTGCTAGTGGTTCTCCAATGCAGGCAGGTAAGGAGAGAATACAGCGCCTCGGGCACGTTGAAATAGGATCGCGCCTGGGCCTTTATACTTTGAAAAAGTTCTCCAGAAGACTTGGATGTGTTCTAAAGTTTGAGAACCCCCATTGGAAGCATAACAATCATTATTGTATAACCGTCAATCCAGTTTCACGCTGGTGAGAGGCTGTGCTTATAAATGGGAATGTATTTCTGGACGATGACCTTTTACAAAATCGTTTCTCATTACAGCTGGGAAGGAAGAAACAGAAAGTACTGAAGGTGCTATCTTCTTACGAGGCAATCAGGAGAAAAGCTAAATCATTGATAAGGCGAGTTACTAAGCAACCACTTGTCTGGCTGGGAAGATAAAGGTACTTCAGATGAAAACTTCTAGGCCTAGGGAGAGAGAGCTTCAGGCCCCGCATCAAGAGCCGTTATTCACTTTATTTTGCTTCTATTGTGACTACTGATACGCACACCGAAGACAACATCCTCATCAAATTGGTAAAGAAATTGTAAATGAATTTCCAATGAAAGCTAGATCATTTATGCAAGAGGATGAAACAGAAGACTGAACTAAATAGTTCTTGATGAAGGGTTAACTAGGTAAACTGATTTTTAAAAAATATTTTATTTATTTATTTGAGAGAGAGGGGGAAAGATGACGAGCAAGGAAGGGCGGGGGTAGAAGGAGAAGCAGACTTCCCACTGAGCAGAGAGCCCGATGTGGGACTCCATCCCATCCCAGGATCCCAGGATCATGACCTGAGCTGAAGGCAGATGCTTAACCTACTGAGCCACCAGGAGCCTCCGGGTAAACTAATTTGTATGCTTGTGTGTGAAGTTTTGCTACAGGACAGTTTTCTCAAAGAAATGGGCACCAATATAGCCTTAAGATGAGAGAACTGATTCTTGAAGGGAGGGCCATTCAGCTGTTAGAAGCTGAACAGCTAATCCCGGTCCAGGCGGTGGGGCCTCAGAGGCCTGCCCACCGGCTCGGTACCACTGGAGGCTCAGAGTGGAGAGGACCTGACAGACTCGGTGTGAGAATTAACAAAATGAAACAAAACAAAACAAAGCAGCAAAACCATGAGAAAAACTTCTACTAAATATTCCCAGAGGCTGACTCTGTTGGAAATTTTTTCAGGGGTTCAGGGGCCCAGTAACTACTAACATTCCCATAGATGAGCATGTGTGTGTTCTTGAAGAAGGCCTGGGCCTCTAGCTCTCTGGAGAAAGCAGCACTTTCCAACTTGAGGGGCTGGCGTCCTGTTAGCACCTAGAGGACACACTAGGAGCCTCAACAAGTTTTTCAGGCCCAAAGGTTAAAGCTGGGACTGAGGGAACATCTAAGTACAGTGGGCCTGTGTTTGCCTGGCTACATTTTCTAAATTCAAATTTATTACCTGGGCAAATATTTGTTTGTGGGGCAACGGCGTGGAATATTTGAGATCAAGACTGTCGTGAATAACTGCAGACATAGAAATATTTCATCTAACTTCAGGGCTGGGGTGTGACCACCATGCGCTCAAACATGAGGGCGTAGATTGTCTTGGATACGGTTTTCTCCCCAGACGTGTTCTGATGGGGAGCCCTTTGAGGGTTTTCTTCAGCATTCTATTTGCTTGTGCTTACATTCAGACTTTCATCCTGTAAAGAAAATGTGAAAGGGAGCTTTCTTCTCAAGGCAGTGCCTTTTTCTTTCCAGTGGGAAGAGAATACATTTTCCAGGTTGAAAAACTAAGAAGTAGAACTTTTGTTTGGTTTAACGAGTTAGGAATGATGGACTGGGGAAAAGTCACTTGTCCTTCCTTGACTCTGGATTTTTTGCCTTTTTTTTTTTTTTTTAAAGATTTTATTTATTTATTTTACAGAGAGAGAGAGAGAGAGATCACAAGTAGGCAGAGAGGCAGGCAGAGAGAGAAGGGGAAGCAGGCTCCCTGCTGAGCAAAGAGGCTTGATCCCAAGACCCTGAGATCATGACCTGAGCTGAAGGCAGCGGCTTAACCCACTGAGCCACCCAGGCGCCCTGGTTTTTTTGCTTTTTAATTTGATTTCTTTATTGGAGAGAGAAAGAGAGAGAGAGAAGCACAAGTGGGGAGAGGGAGAGGCAGGAGCAGACTTCCTGCTAAGCAGGTAGCCTGACGTGGGACTCGATCCCAGGACTCTAATATCATGACCTGAGCCAAAGGCAGATGCTTAACCAATTGAGACACCTGGGTGTCTGTTTTTGTGGTTTCACAAGGTGAGTTTCATCTGGTCTACAGAGCCATATAACTTGGACTGGAGTTCTCTCTGCTCTGGGGCTGCTGGGGTGGTTGTTCTCTGTGTTTTTGGCTCAGGAAGGCCCCCACGTGGTGTGTCAGCACCCCTGTGGGCCGCTGGGGTCTAAGTCCTAGATTCTAGTCCTCAGCTTCTGCAGAGAGGCTGATGTGGGCTCAACTCCACTCCCTCCACCCCACAAGACACTCATTACTGTGGAGAATGGTCCTCACCTTGCCCCAGGCTGGACACGTAATGGGCCGATACATGCAGAGAATGGAGATAGAGAGGGGGAAAGAAGAAAGAACATTTATCAAATTCATGTTTTGGGCCAGCTGTTCTATATTTTTGTTTTTTTTTAACTCTCCTTAACCACTTTGGGAAGTACAAAATGTTACCCCTATCTAATGGATAAGCAAACTGAGACCCTCACTGGTTAAATCAGTTGGCCGAGGTCATGGAACCAGGAAGTGGCTGAGCCAGGATTTGAACCGCTTTGTCTGAGTTTAAATCTGTTCCATCTCTACAGCCTTCTGCTGGAATCTGTTTGCACTGGAGATTAAAATCCATCTGGTATAATAGAAGGGCAAAGTTTTTCTTCAGTGAAGTTCCTCCTCTTAAAGAGAGGTAAGGAAGAGAGTGTCCCCTCTCTGGGGGAACATTTGCCACCAGGACACTGCCCAGTGCTCTGGGGGGATTTCTCTCCTGAAGCATGTCCTGGGTGGGATGACAGTGGCTGTGGAGGGAGGCCTGCAGAAGCTTGGGGACCTCACATGACTTTGCAGAGTTAGCTCCTAATTCCATCGTCCCCGTGGTGGGTTGGTGGCTGTGCACTCAGATTCTAAGACCCATTACCCTCCGGTCTTCTCCCCAACACTTCCAAAAACTCCTTCCCACTGAGCTAAGCCACCCAAGTTTTCTGTTGCTTGCAAAGCATGAGCCCTTGGCCACTCTGTCTTCTCTGAGAGAACCCCAAACCCGCAGCCAACAGGACTGAAGGGCCGTCCTCCCTGAGTGGGAGACTCCAACCCTCTGATTCCTCTCAGCTAGGCCTTTCCGCAGGACACATTTCCCTTTCTGAGGGGAGTGTGCAATTCCACACAAGGCATTTTCCTGTCCAAATCATTCCCAGGACAGATTCTGAAATGTAGTCATCTTAAAATAAAACGGCTGATAAAATTGTAAAATAGACCTCCTCCCAAGGGAAGTCGCAGTTTATCAGAGCAGTGAGTAAAGCGCCAAGGGGAAGGCCTGAGGGAGACCCTGAGGAGGTGTAGGAGAGGCCTTCCTGAAAAAGGCAGTCACCTTCCTAGGCTTTCTATGGAGCAGGTGCACGTTGGACCCCAGCCGGGACTTCTCCAGAACCGTGGGGAGCCTCTAAGAGCCAGAACATTTGCTGTCAGGGCTTACTGAGCTGCTGGGAAGGAGGTGAGGACAGTTTTGTCTCCTGAGAGTTTTGTTTCAGCTACCTGGCAATAGGCTGTGGGAGACGAGTGGGTTCCAGAGAGTTCTCTATCTCAGCTCCCACAGGCCTTCACCCGTGCAGGGACTGTCACACGGGGCCTATAAATCCTGACTCTGAAACCCCAGGAGAGGTCCTGTCAATACACAGGAGGGGCACAGAGGTCATTTCTGGGCGAAGCGGGGTTCCCAAAGCAAGTACACTATTTTGCACTTGCTGGGGTGCCCTTGGAGGCACCGGCAGAGGTCAAGAAAGGTGCTACACCATCTCCTCTCCTGATGAGGCCACTGGTGAGACCCCGGCCCTGCAAGGCTGTGGTGGCAGGA
Source organism: Mustela putorius furo (assembly GCF_011764305.1). Taxonomy (NCBI): domain Eukaryota; kingdom Metazoa; phylum Chordata; class Mammalia; order Carnivora; family Mustelidae; genus Mustela; species Mustela putorius. The sequence goes on along the minus strand of NW_025421305.1, from coordinate 10,978,744 downwards.
GGGCACGGAAGGAGACTTCTCTATGGGGCCCTATCTTCCCCAGAAGATGGCAAGGCCTCTGTATTCAGACTCCCTCCACCCACGGGCTGTGAAAAAGTGACTGAGCCACTCTGAACTTCTGTTTCTTTTACTGAAAAGTTGGCAAAATAATGGCGTCTCCCTCAAAGAGATGATGGGAGGATTTTGAGATATAACAGTGCTCTGGAAAGGCATTTCAAAGACAATAAAGGACTGTTCCCATAAACTATTCTGTTGGAATATTATTTTAGTGCTAAATTGAATGAGACATTTTTCACGATGAGAGAGATTCTACAGGATTTCTTTTGAGTTTCTATGCAGGTAGCTTTTTTGTTTCTCCAGTCCTCTGGAGTGAAAATAGTACTTCTCATATCCTGCTGGATCTCCTTTTGCCTCCTTTGAGCCCGTGGTGGGAAGGGCTGGGCCTGCTCTAATAAACAATTAGAGGGGAATGCAGAGACTCACACCCAAGGATCATTGCAGGAGTTGGAAGGGGCTCGGGGGCAGGGCGCTGCTTTAAGTGTTGACTTTTTTCAAACTTTGATTTTAAAAACTGAAATCTCACTTTAGAAAGGGATGACGAGACGGCAAAGTTTAAAAGAGTAGAGGTCCAAGAAGAGAGCATCTCCACAGTGGGGACTCATCCTTTTCCAGGACGAGGGTCTGGGGCATGACCTAGGTGAGCCACAGGGGCCCACAGCTGGGATGGCTGTGGGTAAGAGAAGTCAGGTAGGGGCAGCTGAAGAGAGAGGTGCTTAGATTCTCTGTTCCCTAATAGGAGTGATTGGTTCCCCAGCTGTCGGCGTCTTTAGGCCTCCATCTTTGCTGATCCCTCTCATCCAATGGCAGCCTAGCCATGGACTGGTTGTGGCTGATATAGGGACCCAGCCGTTTCAGCCCCATGTGGGATAGCCCCGATGGGTCACGTGCACTCTTGAGCTCCTTGTCTTGTGGTCAAAGTTTCACTGGGCATATAGTGGTTTGACTTCTCCCCTCTGACCAATCCTACCCCCGCCCCCTCACTTCCACAGCTCTTGGTCTCTAATAAATAAATACCCTGTGTGCCAAACCCCATTCCTAAGTCTGCTTCTGAAGAATCCAGTGTTACTACCAACCCACAAGAGTTGGTGCCATAAGCGGTCTGGGAAAGCAGGCCATAAGAAGGGGCTTTGAAACCCAATCACTTCCCACCCACCTGGGAAAGAGGTCCTAGTGAGAGGTGGAGAAGAGACAGCTCCTGACAAGCTGTGGTGGTCCAGGGGCTCAGACTTTCCCCAGGGGTGAACTGGGAAAGGATACTGGTTGAGGAGAGTGTATTAGCTAGAGCAAGCTGTCGGGCATGGGAGAAAAACAAAGGAAACGGTAATTATAAGGACTGACGTTGCTCAGGGACTTGGACTTGCAACAAAATGCCCAGCGTAATAGTTCAGAGGTATCTACCTCAAGTTAAAAATCATAATTCCACCTTATTGGGAAGTTCAAAAAGATTCTTGGAGGCTCTAAAAACTTTGGTCAACTAGGAAAAATGCTTCTGTCATTGAAATAGGGTAACTGGAAATCAAAAACTTCGGTACTGGTCATTCTCCAGACATCCATGAGATGGGAACTGACTAGCTTTGAATAAAGAGTTGCCATGTTGGGGAGCCTGGGTGGCTCAGTGGGTTAAGCTGCTGCCTTTGGCTCAGGTCATGATCCCAGGCTCCAGGGATCAAGTCCCACATTGGGCTCTCTTCTCTGCAAAGAGCCTGCTTCTCCCCCTTCCCCCACCCCGCCTGCCTCTCTGCCTACTTGTGATCTCTGTCTGTCAAATAAATAAATAAAATCTTTGGAAAAAAAAAAAAAAGAGAGTTGCCATGTTGGTGTTGGAGATAAAACTTCAAACTCCCGAAATTACTAGCTAATTCTTGACCGCTCCAGATTTCACTGCCGCTGGTGGCAGTGACCCATTGCTCTTCAGCAAATGCTAGTGCATGGGTACCAGCGAGCAATTTCACGTGGAAATCCTGCAGCCCCATCACTGGCCTCTGTGGGGTCTGAGCAGGACCCACGCCCGCTTGTGAGACCTGCATGCGCTCGTCTCCGAGCCCTGCTGGAATGGAGGGTTTTGGGAGATGCATCCTATTTGGATTCCTTGATGCAAAAGAATGTTCTATAGAAAATCTTGTCCACCTGCCTTGGTCAAAGGCTTTCCAGCTTAGATTTCAAGCTGCATTCTGTCACCAGCTGGTGGCAAAAAGTTCTGCGAGGCTTCAGCTTCCATGAGGTGGGCTCTGCATTTATCCTGGGCTGGTTTTGTTTCAAAGGGCTAAAAGGAGCCCTGAATTAACTCACGAGCATCAGCGACTGTTACAGGGATAATGATGCAGGCAGGCAGGCAGGTAACGTTTTGCTGCATATATAGGACTCCCCAGGGGACACATCTGACGAGATCGGGCGCGTTCAGGGTGGTATGGCCGTAGACCCCATCTGAACTGTGAGCCATTGCTCTTTACTTATAAAAACCCTTTTGCCAAGAGCCCTGATTATGTAGGCTGAGAAGAGGATACTGGACAGCTGTTTCGGTTTTTCACTCGTGTCTGTTTCGTAATAAATACTGTTTTATCTCCTTGATGTTACGTAGCAGTTTAAACTTTCCAGACCTCTTTTCATTCTCTTAATAGTCCCACAAAGTAAATGATTACCATCTCCTTTTGATAGATGAAGAAATAAACTTTACGTTCATATACTGTGATATTCAGAAAAATTGTGACTCCAAGCTTGACTCAAATTCTTTTTATAGGGTGTTATATAAAAATGCAAAATAATATATGTATACAATAATATTATGTAATATTATTATTATGTAATAATATTATATAAATATATACACATGTAAGAATATAAAAGTAGATATACATCCTGTAGGCTTTTATTTGTGAAACAGCCATTAAAAACCTAATTAAATACAAATAAGACAAACATATAAATAGCATTCAGGTTAGTAACATTCATTTCATATGTTGGATGAGGCTTTACTAAAACTAAATGGCCAGTATTGAGCTTATTAGTAGACCCACGTGCCTGCATTTCTGATACTTCACTTGTCCACGTGATTCCTTGTGTCTGTTGGAGTCATTGTATTTACAATAGTCACTATACCCTCATTTTAACCTGACTTTATTTGAAACCACGGAACCATGATCATGAAGAACCAGCCAACTGAAAGGTATAAAAAGCCATACTCAAAACAAAAACAAAAACAAACAAACAAAAAAAATTGGTGTGTAGTGAAAAATTCCTCTGTGCCCGTTTACTGTGAAAGTTACTATCGCTAAACTGCTGGACATGAGTAGCAACAGAAATGGGACCCAGTGAACGCACTCAACAAGGGGACCGGACTTTGAACCTGGCTCAGGATGGTGCCTCCGTTCTTCCACTGTATTTCTGCTTTCTGGGTTTGAATTACCCTCTGTTGGCAAAGCTTTCTAACGCTGCCCCCTCCCAGGTTTACTAAAAATCTGCTCACCCCATGGGGCTCAGTTCTAATGCTTCCACTTCTGGTCAGAGCCTATACCACCTCTCCCCACTCCCACGATGTGTGCCTCCACTTCCATTCTGCTTTGGGTTGCAGTTGGCAGGGGCATGCCGGCTTTCCACAGTGGATGGAAGACTTTTTAAGCCAGGTCCATTTTCATGATCATTGAGGTTCCCAAGAGGAATGCAATGTCCTAGTTTTAGATGACAGTCAGATGAGGGGCCTTCCCAGGACGTGTTTTTGAGCTCCACTAGGGAAGAAATCTCTCTAAAATGCTTGTTTTCTGGAATAATAGAAGCCTCTCAGCATTGACTGGTTGACACAAAATTTTAAGGGTTCAAGGCCTGAGCAGATTTGGGGCTCATCTAATCCAGTGGACCTAATCCCAATACCTTGTTTTATCAAAGGTGAAAGAGAGTCCCAGAGAAATGAAACAGCTTGCCCCAGGGAAGGTCACACTGTTAAATATTTGCAGTACTGGTCACTAGTTTCGAGCTCAGCATGCTTTCCTACATCCAATAGCTTTCTTGCCTTCAACTCTTCATTGATCCCTAGAGAAGCCGTTCCAGTCCATCTGCTCAGATCTCAAAGAGGAGACTGGATCTAATTATTCATCAGAAGTTCTTGAAAATTGATTTATTCTGTCTGCCACTATTCAACTTTTAAATTTTCTTTACTAATCCTACCTATATCACCAAAAAAATGCAGTCTTGGGTTATATTTAATAGACAGAGATAGGACTAAATTAACGACAACACTGTTGTGTGACAGCATACAGTAGGTAGCAAGAAAAACTCGCATGGTTTGAATGAATGAATCAATATCTACATCCTAAATCCCATGACGTACAAATACAGACATGGATGGAAATGGGCTTGCAAACACAAATTGCAGATAGCAAGAGTGCAGAGGGGCTGGGTAGGTGGCCTTCCAACTTTACCATCACATACTAGATCAAAATTGACAAACTCTGGCCCTGGGGCCAAATCCAGGACTTCTTTCTGCTAATAAAGTCTCATTGGAACATGGTGGTGCCTATTGTTGTAATCATTTATGGCTGTTTTTGTACTGGTATATTTAACTAATTGCTTCAAAGACTATATGGGCTTCAAAATGTAAACTATTTACTATCTGAAAAAACTGATTTTACAGAAAAACAATGTCTAGATCCTTGAACATGAAGTGCTCCTTAACCTGGCGTTTGGAACTCCAGATCTCTAGTCATACCTTGAGATTTCTACCAGAACTTTGAAATGATGTGTTTTCACATGTGTGATAATCTGGAGAGGGAAAAATGAACATAAGCCTGCTTTGCATCCTCTAAATGACTCCTCTAGATACTAGTCAAGGCACCTTGTGTTTTAGAGTCTGCATTTAGATTAGGGTTGTTCACCATTAGAAACATGAGAAGATGGAAAGACCTCACAGCAAGCTAGACAAAGTCCTTTTGAGAGCATTGGGGTCTGTGTTACCTGCCTTGCCTATGACAGAGGTCCATGAGTCTGTGACAGTCTATGACTGCCCATGAGTTAGGTAAACTCCAAACCAGAGAAAAATACACACCTCCAAGAGACTCATCCCAGCATACCCAAACCCCTTTCCATGCTCTAGAGGAAAAGGGGGGTAGTTATTTTTTGCTATATGGAGGAGTGAGGAAGGGTCCACATTAAACTTTATGTGGGGCACATTTTTCTTAGCTACTTCCCAATTCATGTCCCCAGCATACATGAAGTGGTCAGTGGGTTTCCAAGGACCTGGGGACATCAGTGCTACCCCATCGGGGTGGAGTGATTGTACCACTTCACACCCAGACTAGAACTGTGCCTCTCACAGGAAGTATGAAGTTGGGCTAGATTATCCATTTAAAATGGTGTCCTTGAGCCATTTACGAATCCTTGGGGGTCTGAATCAATCCAATTAGATTCGTGAAGGGAGACAAGGAGATAAAAGCAGACAGGCTTTTAAAAGTTCATGGCCTATGGGGGGAAAAAAGACTGATTGGTTCAAGGGGGAACTATCAAAGCAAGAAAGCAGAACTTGACTTATAAAGCTTGAAACCATGGCAAGGCAATCAAAATACAGATTTCACCAAAGTACAAAGACTTCTGTGATGTTTCAAACCAAGTAACTGCTTAGAGGAACTCAATTTCAATCCTGACTAGTTAAGATAAAGTTTACAGTTGCAAACTGAACGATCCTTTTGGAAGGAATTATACAGCAGGAGGCATAAAGACAATACATACCCAAGACACTGTAACTCTACCCCTTGGAATTTCTCTTAAGGAAATAGTTCACAGAAATCAAAGAATATATAAACAAAAATGTTTACTGACGCATTATCTTTAAGATAAAAAAAATAAGGAAGCAATTTGTGTACAAAATACCAATGTTAAGAGAGTGTTGGGTGAAATAGGCTATATCAATATCATAAAACTATTAAAATGAATACTTACAAAGAATGTATACAAATACAGAGAAATGTGCTGTGACTTACATAAAAATAAGAGCAAACAAACACTACAAATTGTGGATATGTAAATATTACACGCAAGAGGTAATTTCAAGGAGCAAAAACAGTTTAATTAGATAGTGTGATACTATGGGAGACATTTTAAATGTTTTCTTTAATGATGTTGTTTTCCCGAAAAAGAATGAGGACAGTCACTAATTAAAAAGCTGAAAACTCAGAGAGGGACAAACATTAAGGAAACACTATTTTAATTATGACACAGATTTCATCTATCGGGGAAAACAACATCACTTTGTTCAAAACATAAAAATTCTATAAAACTTATAGAGCCAAATGTCACAAGACTCCCTTTCTCGTGACACCTAGTGGGCATGGGGTATTTACCGTATGGAAATGTCCTTTAGTCTTTAAACATACTTTATGGCAAGCACTAACGTTATTCCCCCTTTTCAGGTGAGGTAAAAGGCATAAGGAAGAGCGGTAACATGCCTTTGATTGCACAGATAATCAGTGGCAGAGCTCGATTTAATCTGTCTGACTCTAGCACTACAGTTACCGGGCTGGAGATCCTTGGAGACTTGACACCGCCAGAAACAGCATCTTGGACTTGAAAACTTTTGGAATGACTAGGTGCTTGGTCATCAGACAGACCTGATTTGAGATTCTGGGTTTTTGCATCTGCCAGGATGGTTTTGATGAAAAGGAAATCGAATGTGACTCATGCTGGTGTAGACACTCAGGAAATTTATCATCTCATTCCCATGAAGTGCAGAGGTGGGGCTGGCTGGGGTGGCGGGGGTGGGGCAGCTCAGTGATGCCACCTAGGACCTTTACTGTCTTTTCCCTCACCCCAAGAGTGATGCTTGCTGGGGAGAAGAGGCATCATCACATCCTTGCCCAAGGACGAAGAGAGCGTTCCTCTAGACTGGGATGGTCTCACAAGAAACAGAAGCTTTCCCCAGGAGATCGCCAGCAGAAATATGTCCCCGGAACATTCCCGAAATGGCTCCTGGCTGGGAATCCTGGGAGCCTGACTGCTTTACACTGCTTTACAGCTGCAGCTGCCAGGAAGTCAACCCCCGTGCTCGCTGCCCACTGCAGTTGGTTACCTAACCTGTTTGCATTCCCAGGTCTTCATTTTTAAGACCCTGGATCTGTGGGGTCAGCAGGATGAGGATTGGCTGTGCCTGATCAATGGGGATGGTCATTGCTGGTTGAGTTCCTTAGTGGGGGAGGTGGGGGGGATATACTGACTGTAGAAGCCCGAGCTCTCTGAGCTGCAGCCTTGCCTGCCTCATTCTTTTTCTTCATTGCTCTGCACTCCAGCTGTGGTAGAGAGTTTGGTCAAGAATGAGGTGTTAATACTCCTAAAATGTTTTAAATGTTCTTTTCTCCTCTCTCTTTTTAAAAAATCAACTTTATTGAGATGTTATTGATATGTAAAATTATATATATTTAACAGGTACAACTTGATTCTTTGATATACACATACCTTGAGAAATGGGCACTGCGAGGCATTAATTAGCATAGGTGACAGTTACCTCTACATGTTTACCATTTGTGTGTGTGTGTGCACGTGTAGAGATGATTTAATTTGAGATTTATCCTCTTAGAAGATTCAAGCGTATGATATGGTGTTAACTGTCATTATATACTGTGTGTTAGATCTCTAGAACTCATTCATCTTGCATAACTAAATTGTCTCCTCTCATCTTGTCCTAAGCCTTCACCCTGTTTCTCTATTGGATTTATTTGGTTGATAAGAAAAAATGCACAAATGCAAGATTAAAGATGTTATGAAGCTCCATTATTTGAAAAGTGGATATCGGATTTCACAGAAAATTCATAGTATTCAAGATCTAAGCTAAATACGCTGTTATCTGCTGTTCCCCATCCCAACTAATCTTTGTTACTGGTGTTCTCTTAGGCTGTTTTCAGTTTATCCTTGGACACCAGAATTTCTTTCTTTGCATTATTAATTTTTATCTCTACAAGGTGAAAAAAATGATGAGTTTTTACAGATTGCAAAGTTCATGCACCTGAACATTGTTGGCTGTCCCCTCTCTGTCCTCTCCTGCAAAAGCAGAAAGCATCTGCTTTTGCAGTTAGATGCTGCTATCTGACCAAGTCCCCTGGAGGAACATCAGGTCCGGCTTCTGGCTGTTTCCCGTACTGATGTGTAGGCTGAGCCTCTCACCTTTTCCACCTGCCCCTCCCCTTCCATCTCTGGTGACTTGCCTGTGACAGACAGAAGGACCCCTAGAGCTGTGAAAACAAGAAAAAGAAAACTGGTTTCCAGTGCTTGTTAGAATGAATACAGAATGATTCTCTCCTGCTTTCTGTGTACCTCCCGTCCTCCCTTTGTCGTGGGTCATGTAGATAGAGCCCCGGATGTAACACGTAGCTCCTGTCAAATCAATCAGTGGGGGTTCAGGAATCATAGGTATGTTCCTTTATTTGACTGACCAAAAGTCAGCTTTGAAGCCACGTATGGGGTTTTGTAGCAGTGTTCATGGGTACAAAGACACTCATGCCTTTGACATCTCTAGTTCAATGCCATAGGGAGCATGATGTGGTTAGTTCTGTGGCCAGTTCCTGCCAATTCTCCAGTCTGGATCCCCTTATTGTAACCCACTAAAAACTATAAAATACCAATGAGCTAACGGCAATGGAGTGCAACCTAGAAGAATTTGGCTGTACAGCAATAAAGCATTGTGTGAACTTCACCTTTAGTAAAGCAACAATATAATGCTTAATAAATGCTTTAAAAGGAGAATATTACTTAGAACTCTTTCACCCAAACAAAACTGTCTTTGCGTTTCCAAGCAGCATTAACTCTATGTCTGCATTTTCAAATAGTTGTAAATCATAAGACGTTTGTGATGATGGATGGTAGTAGACTGTTGACATTCTTGAATTTGACATTCTCAGTTTCAATGGTTTGCCTGGAACTTCCAAGATTGCAATAATTGGTCACTTTGCAGAGATTTGATTTTGAAATAGTTGCATTTCAAAACTGTCCTGAGAAGGCAGGACTCTGCATTGAGCAAGCAAGCCCAGCCTACGGCAACGGGCAGCCGCCTTTCCATACAGCTTTTTTTTTTTTTAGATTTTATTTATTTATTTGACAGAGATCACAAGCAGGCAGAGAGGCAGGCAGAGGGAGAGGAGGAAGCAGGCTCCCTGCTAAGCAGAGAGCCTGATGAGGGGCTTGATGCCAGGACCCTGGGACCATGACCTGAGCCGAAGGCAGAGGCTGAAACCACTGAGCCACCCAGGCACCATACAGCTTTTGTGTTGCATACAGGGGCTTGCAAGGAATTCTCACAAAGGTGATAAACATGTTGTTTCTTTGCAGATTTCAGTAAACTTGTATTAAGTACACTAATAATATGATATAATGCAATCTAGGATTTATTTTATTGGCAGAATTTATATTTTTAGCTTTACGAGCAAATTCTGAGCTCATGGATACATGAAGGGTCTTAAGGGGTTACTTAACATTTTTAGGTTCTGCATTTTAAAGGAGGAAATTGTATGCTACAGTGGTTTTCACTTATCCGGGAATTTGCAACGATATTAGGCCATATTCCTCATAAATGTCAATAGTGTACTGTATTCTACCTTTTTATGTGACAGTCACATGGTGTTACGTAATCCCCATAAAGATCGTATTAAATGACTATGGAATATTCTATTGAGGTGTTGTATGATGGTGTACCATCATACTATTATTCCACATTTAGGATGTTTTCCATTTTGCACTAGTAAAGATAGTTTCAATGATGAACTTTGGGTCTACTTTTGAAATATTTTCTTAAAATCAATTCCTGAGGTGGTAAAGGAAGATGGACATTTTTAAAAGAAGACTTTTACTTATTTATTTGAGAGAGAGAGAGTGCACAAGCAGGGTGAAGTTCAAAGGAAGAAGGAGAGGGAGAGAGAGAGATAGTCAGACTCCCCACTGAGCAAGGATCCCAATGTAGGGCTCCATCCCAGGACCCTGATATCTTGACCTGAGCCAGAGGCAAACACTTAACCCACTGAATCACCCAGGCATCCTGCAACATGGACGTTTTTATGACTTGATATATAATATTATATTGCTTTCTAAAAGATTTATGTAAATCTACAATATGACCATCAGTATATAAATGACAGTTAAGTGACACAAATTAGATGGCATCATGCATGATTATTAATGTTTCTGGCTAGTTAAATGGGTATAAAGTGGTTTGGGATTATTGTCTAGCTTTCCCATGCTTTGATTTGTGCCCAGTTGAACATGGTACATTTATTCAGAATTCAGTTTCCTTTGAAATGATGTACCTTCATATTTTTTGCTGAATTTCTTTTAGGGGGTCATTCTGGGCTTTGGACTTGAGAGGTGTGGAGAGGCAGAGTTTGAATCCCAATTCTGCCACTTACCAGCTGTGTGACCTTGGGCAAGTTACCAAACCTCCCTGGTCTCGGTTTCATTATCTGCAGAGGAGGCTCAAGAATGTGCCTCTCGCACAGTGAAGGGGATTAACCAGGCTAGCACCCAGAAAGAAGTACTGGGCACACACATTACAAATGTTGCATGAGTTTTGAGTCACGTGACATGGTTTTGCTTTGTTGATTGTTGGTTTTTATCTCAAGATAAGCCCTTGTTGGCCACTCAGCAACTTAAGTACCTCTCACCTCTGTGCTCACTCTCCAATCCACCCTTCACAGGAGGGAACTTGTGGATCCAGAAATCTCTCTATCCTTTCCTGTAACTAGCTCCTTCCCTCATCCCCTGACTGATTTCTGTGTCTAGTAAATGCCTCATCATCCTTCAAAATATTGTCCATTTACTTGTATTTTCCTCAAGTAGACTGTAAGCTTCACTCGAGTCAAAACCAACCTCTGTTTGACTGGCCAGCCTTATCACATGGTGCTTGCATGTGGAAAATGCTTAATAAATATTTGCCGAATGAAGGATCAATACCTACCTTACTCATCAGGTGTGAATTCAAATGTCTCACAAAAGAAAGAAAAATCACGTTCACAGGGTAAATATTTGCCATTGCTGGGACTGGTTGGGTGGAGGGCAGTGTTGTGGGAGAAAGGATTTTCTTTTTCGAGGGACAGCCCTGGATGTGTAAATCATGGAATTGCAAAATATACGCATACTCTCACTAACCCACAACCACTGGTCATGGTTCTGAACGAGTCAAGTCCCTAAAAATTCGAAGGACAGAGAATTGCTGTAGGCTACTGTGTTCATTTGGGTCGGATAGATACTCTGCAGGCAAACCAGGGAGTGGCGTCCCTAAATTAGGCTGGGCCATGGCTGTATTGGAGGAAGTGATTAATCCCTCCAGATGAGTACTGGGAGAGTAGCAACATCTATTTGGATAATGAAGTCCTGATCTAACCTTCCCAAACACGGGAGCATACCTACATGTCTTGGCAGCTGTCTTAAGTGCTTACAAATACACGTGAAAAGATAAAGGTGGTGGAAGAAATCTCGAAAGTGATGGCTACGTGGAAAGTCAACTTCCAGAGTGGGAGGGAGAACAGAAGTGAGGTCGGAAGTGTGGAAGCAGCGAGGGGACAGTTGCAGGCAGAGGATAGGTGGTTAGCAGGGGGTGGGGGGTGCGGCGGGTGGCTCGTGGGGGAGCTGGCAGGCTACCCCGGGAAGACCCTGCTTGTGTACCTGCGTAGCCACAGGAGGGAAAGCCAGAGCAGAGCCTGAGATAAGGATTGGGTACCATGTGATTCACTGAAGAGGTGTTTTTAGGAAGAATACACCAGGGAGTGAGGGAAGCAGGGTAGGAGTGGGAAGAGAAGCCAGCGAAGAGATTAGCTTTAGTATGAGTCACTGGGGGCCGGGTGGTGTCTTCACACACTGCAGAGCTATCCGTTCACCCAACCCCCTGCCACATCTCTGCTTAAAGCAGGGGGCCTGGCCTTTTGGGATCAGGGCTGTGGGAACCCACAGGTGGAGGGGCTTTGAGTCCTGTGTTCATGGCGGCAGCTGATGAATTCTCTTCCTCCCCAACTCCATAAGGCTGCATCCTTACTGCTTTTCAGATTTAGCTCCAATGCCTCTCCTGCATAGACTCACGGTCTCACCACTGTGGGAGAGCCATCTTTCTTTGGACATCCTCAAATGCTTCATTTGCACCAGTTCTGTGGTACTTTTCACCTACTGGGTGTCATTTCACTCGTGGGGGTGTGGGTCCTCTCTCACTTACTGGGCTGGCAGGTTCCTGGGGACAGGTGTCGTGGCCCCTTCTGCTCTACCCTCTGCGCCTGGCACACACTGACTGGTCCACGGTGGCCACAATAAACGTAGGCAGGCTGAGTGTGGGGAGATCGAGGGGTGGGGAGTGGGGACCTTCAGCTGTCAATCTGTCTTTCTGTGTTGGCTGCTAACTGCTCTTGATTTATTATCAGGCCATAGCTCTGCATATTCCTTTGTCATCTTTTTTTGTCCCCTTGAACACAGAATATTTATCATTAAAATTAACATTATGTTAACATTCATCTTTTTAATGTCCTTCGGCCTGTGTGTTACCAGCATGCCCAGCCCAGTAGTGATGTCATAGTAACCCTGGGATTGCAACGTTGGATGTCTCAAAGGATGCTTTTGGGGGCTTCCTTCTGCGTTACCCTGTGCCCAGGTTCACGGACGCAAGTTGGGCTATGAATTAATTGTGTCTTGCAGTGCTGTATTTGATACGCCTGTGAGACCATACGTTGGCCAAGGCATGGCCTGCAGCTAGTAATTCCGAGCCTGCTTTCTGGATTGCATTTTGAGACGTCCTTCTCAAAATGAAGTCTTGCCCTTTGCTTAACAGCTGTGCAGAGTTGTAAGCTGCCATGGAGACTGCCCCACTGAGCCTTCTTACCTTTTGTCCTTTTAAGCCCCCTGGGGCTGCCCGCGCAGCAGCATACCAGACAAGAACCCGGGGGAGGTGGCATGAGGTGTCCCAAAGCAGTGCGGGAACCTGTCCCAGCCACCTGCACACTTGAGCTTGCTGGGTATTTGGACTGAGGGCAGAGAGGGGCACAGGTTGGAAAGGAGGCTTTAGTCTGGCAGAAGGGCAGCCTTCTCTGAATGTTTTTTTGGATAAACACCGGGGATGGTAGGTGTTCCTTAACACTGTGCACCTGATGTGTCCTGGGAAGGTCGGCTTCATGACCTACCATGTGTATTGGAATCAAACCCAAGCTTCCTACAGATGTTGGTCAAACAAGGGAACTGGTACTCGGTATAGGTTCTGTTGCTGGTGTTACAGCACTGAGCTCAAGTGTAACCAGTACCATCAGAAGACCAGACATGTCACCTGGGCAACTTAAAGGAAATGAAACAATTCTAGAAAAAGCCAGTGAATTCTGACTTGTCTCCTAGACGACAGAAGCTGTGTCAGACCTTTTTTCCTTGAGCAAGACTACTCGCTGGCCAGAGAGATCACTAAGCCCAGCCACACGGGTGCCCGTTTGGGATGGGTGCTGCTAGCGGTGATGGGGATCGTGAAGTCCGGAAATGCTGAGCAGGCCCTTTCTGAATGACGGTGTCTGGCTCTTCCCCGGCATCAGGCTCTGTGACTGCAAGCAGACAGCTCTGTCTTTCTTTTCTTTTGTGCCCTAGAGGGTGACCACGTCTTGTCCTTCTCAGGTGCCACCCCCTCCTTTCTATCTTTGCTCTGGTTAAACTAAGAAAAATTTTAAATGACTCCATGTATTGAGAGTTCAAGTGCTGATTCTCCACGGCTGCTTGCTGGTTTTGTCTGCCTTGGCTCCCTTGGATTCCTCTGGGCACGGGATCCTTATGAATAAAACATCCAAATGTTTTATTGGGTATCCAAAAAATAAATCCAAGTGGATATCCAAATATCCAAAATATCCAAAGGGCCAAACGTTTCAGTGGGACAACGGGATACAAACATCACTGGAGAGTGGCACAGGATACAGATCAGGTCCTTGGAGATGCATGTCTCCAGAGAAGGACCCAGAACACAGCTGTGATGGAATGAAGGCAGATGCCATCTGGAGGCTTAAGATTTCCTTCCAATACTCAGTCGGCCACTAATAAGAGGGTTGATCAGGCAATTGCTTCATCTCAGTTTTTATTCATTGGTCTGTTTGGAAAGCAGTGTGCTCTGCGGTATCTGTGTTCATAATTTTGCTGTCTCTTTCAGGGGAAGGATTATGCTTCCTGGTCCCACATGCGATTTTTGGCATCATGCCTGCCCATGGAAGCGCCATCCATCCCTGCCCCATGGACGCCAGGCTTGGCTATGAGATTTGCTTTGGCTGGCAAACGGGAACCGTGCTACTGTTGTCAAGACACCTGAGGAGACAATGTGTGGTCTGCCACTCTGTTTCTCTCTGTCATTAGGTGCCGGGAGGAAGGGCACAGGGAATGGCTGCACATGACCCTAGTGCAGGAAGAACGTGAATGAGACATGAAACCGGACTGCAGTAAACACTGAGATTTGAGGGGTGTCTGTTATTGCCGCAGAACTTAGCTGAGGCTGATTTATAAAACTGAGAATAACAAAATCCTGTGAGAATCAAATGAGAGAGTTCTCTTGAAAATGGACTGTGCACTTATGAGATCCAAGGTACTGCATTCTAGTAGAAGAGCCCCAAAGTTGTGTCAGGCACGGGGCCCATCTTCCGAAGAGCTTAATAGTAGAGTTGACAGAGATTTCTAAAAAATGATGCTTGTGACAATGACCTATGGCACTGGGAAGGGACTTAGCCTGGGCCCCCACACATTCCTGAATTCATGAAAACCCCCTAATATATGATTTCCCTCAGAAAATTTTTGAAGAAAAGGGAGTTGAGAACAGTGACACTGCACTGTTAACTGGGTACTGAGCAGCTGTATAAGATCTCTCTCGAGCTGAATAACTCTTTGTCCTCAGCATTATTGGTCAAAAGAACCTCGTTCAAACCCAAATTGCATGGAAACATTTTATTTCAATTAATAAAATGTTGAACGTTCAACAGCCTATGGGGGCTCGTACATGACCAAACTACAAAACTGACCACGAACCAAGAGTACAAGTTTGCATAACCCGGCAATATGTGACACACAGAATGGTCTATCACTTGGTTACTGGCTGGTCTGAAGCTGGGGAGAATGGGATGACCTAGAAAATTCAAAGACATCCACAGTGTGCTCATTCTAATCACAAGTGGTTTTGTTGTCAGAAAGAGAAACCCACTCAAACCAGTGCAGTTGAGGAGGGGGGACTAGAAGGACACAGGGGACTTTCATGGATCTGGAAGGCCTCTGGGCAGTACCTTCTCTTATCCCTCAGGGAGAATGACAACTTTTCACTCTTTAAAGAGAGGAAGTTTAAGCTAGCTTTTCTTACAACCCTGGGCTTCCTCTCTTGGCCTCACCTGGGTGCTGGCTTCTCATTGTTCACCCGGCCCTTCTCTATATGATTATGATGGTCAATTTTATGTGTCATCTTGACCGGGCCATGGAGTACCATGATATTTGGTCAGACATTATTCTGGGTGTTTCTGTGAAGGTGTTTCTGGAGAAGATTAAGATTTAAATCGATAGACTCTGTATAGAAAATTGTGTCCTCCAATGTGGGTGGGCCTCATCGCATCAGTTGAAGGCTGCATAGACAAAAACAAAAACAAAAAAAACCCCGACCCTCCCCTAAGTAACAGAATTCCTTCTTCCTGACAGGCTTCAAACTGAGAAATTAGCTCTTCCTGGGTTTTGAGCCCTCCAGCCTGTGGCCTGGGACTAAACCATCAGCACCCCTGGGTCTCCAGCTTGCTTACTCACTCTGCAGATCTTGGGACTTACTGGGTCCATAACTGCATGAGCCAATTTCTTATAATAAATCTCTTTCTCAATCCACAGACATCCAATTGTTTCTGCTTCTTTGGAGAAAGCTGATTACTACAGTGATTGAAGAGCTCAGGTTCATAAATGCTTGAAGAACCCTTTCTAGGTGTCCACGTCCAGAGCGAGCAGCTCTGACTTCCTCTCCCTGGTCCAGCCAGCTCTGGACGACAGTGGGTGTGGCCCAAAGAGTCACCACATTCAGAGGGGGGGACAGGGCCGGTTCCTAAAGGAACAGACAAATTATACTTCTCTCACTGCTTCCTCTCCAGCTAATCCAACTAACCTAACCTCTGTAGATTCAAAAGGAGGTTTTTATACTATGATGAAGCCACCATGGGGTGGGACAGTTCTGAGAGTTCCATGTCCCAGGAGCCTGGCCCAGTAAATACCCTGACCCCATAGGGAATAGAGTCAATAATATATTAACAATATCGTATGGTGACAGAGAGTAACCACACTTGTCATGGCCAGCATTTCATAATTTACGTACTTGTTGAATCACTCCGTTGTGCACCCTGAACAAATTTAACATGGTGTGTCAACTACACTCCAAAAAAAAAAAAAACCAAAAATAAGAAAAGGACTTCCCTCATACTCTTGCTGAGCTTGTGATTACAAATGTTCTTTCAGTCATTTTGGGGACAGTGTCATTTTCCATCATGACCCTGCTAGGGCAATGGACTAGAAGTCACTAGAATGAGGGTCTATCGCGGGCTCTGCTCTCAGCCAGCTAGGTGATGTCAGGCAAGCTGCTGCGCCTTCTGGGGCCTCATTTTACTTCTCTGTACATGAGGCTAATGCTCACGGCTGGAGGTACAAATGGAATGGTGTGCAAATCCCTTGACGATTTCATTGTGATGTAAAATGCTAAAGCTATTTAAGAATTTCAGGATATCGCGTGCCTGGGTGGCTCAGTTGGTTAAGCAACTGCCTTTGGCTCAGTTCATGATCATGGAGTCCCAGGATCGAGTCCCATATTGGGTCCTTGTGACCCTCCCCGCTTCATGCTCTCTCTCATTCTCTCTCACATGAATAAATTAAAAAAAAAAATTTCAGGGTATGATAACTAGAAGGTATCATAACACCTAGTCCAACCCTTTAATGGCAAAGATTAGGAAGCCGAGACTCAAAAAAAGCCGAGATTTGTGCCGGGGACACAAATAATGATTCTTATAACTCTATGGTTTGTTCTACTCTGACCTTTCCACTCTCTACGAGGCCTTTGTTTTCTTAGCTGAGAGGGTCAGTTTCCCCAGTTTACCTCCCCCCCCCCTTTTAAGGACTTTCTTTGTTTCCTGGGGGGATCACTTGCTGGAACCCCTCCGAGGTGAGGGCAGTGTGATCTTCCCTCATGGATAAGCGGGGCGGGCCAGGGCCTCTTCTGGGGCTGAGGCTCCAAGGGCAGGCATCCAAACTGTTATGACAAGAAGAGTCACAAGGCATAGATCTGAGAAGCAAATGCCCAGCACACAGGCGTGTGGGCCCTGTGGCCAGGTTTTCCGGGATGTGCAGTCGGGCAGAGCCGAGCCTGGGGTGCCCAGCAAACAGCTTTTGATCTAACGCCATAGTGGTTTTTGAACTCTGAGTGCAGCGCCTTTAATCGCTCTTGGCTCCGATTTCCCAGGTTAATTTCCTGACATCTAAGGACCTTTGTTTAGCGTAAGTAACTTCCTGCCTTTTATGTCAGAGTCTGTGAACTGACGGAATCAGGGAATGAGCCAAGTAACCTGGGGGTGGGGGCGAGCTTTTGAGACTCCCTTCCTAGTTTTATTTTCCTTAGTCATACCCCAGTCTTAGTCACTTTCCCCCTGATATTAACACAATAAGAGGCTCTCTTGTACGATGTTCAGGGGGGAAGGGAGTGGAAGGGGGTGTGTGTGGGGGATTGTGGAAGGAGCCAGAGTAAAGTGCTGGAGAGGTTTTGTCCTGGCTTTGTGACTTTGCACCCATGTCCCCAAGGCTTTGGGCCATGGCGTCACCGCGGGACCTTTTTCCTGGGTCCCCACTGCATTTCTCTCTATCCTCTTTTGTCCACCGTTCAAAAGACTCTGGCAACCCTGGACCAGCGAGACGGAAGGAGTGACCCCACATCCCCAGCCGCGTTGTCTGGCCTGTGCAAACTCATGGATCCCTTCTCACTGCCCCCGCCCGCCATCTTCCTTCTTCACCGGCTGGGTTCTTCGTTTGCATTTCCTTTGTGGGTGTGACAGCACAATTTTATCCCAGTTTGCTCAGTTGTTTGTTTGTCCTTTATGTGGGTGAGGTCCAGGGTTTCTAGAGGCTTCTGGACAGCTGGGCTGTGCCTCTTTGACGTGGTGCATCTGGTGCCCGGAGCAGACAGGAGCCTACAGCACATTTCTGATGGTGGCAGGTGGAGCAGCACCTATGTCTCTAGGGGATGCGGTGAGGCCTGATTAACATTTCAGATAACCACACACTCAAGTGTCAAGTCGCTTAGGTTGGGCACTCAAATGTAAACAAACAAACAAACAAAACATGATTCCTCTTAGGAGGAGCTGAATTCATCAGTTCAGGAGATTTCGAGAAGCCCTTTTGCCACTGTGAAATTATTTAAAGAATATATGATAGACGGGCCCTCCAGAGTCCATGGGCTACGGGCTTGTTGGTGTCCCCAGGGTCCCTGTGGGCCGTCTGGTTTTTGTTTCTAGAGCCCAACGCGGTGCTTGACAGCCATGAGGTGCTCAGAACATGACTGTGCGATGAATGACCAGTCTTACCCTGGCATCTCACCGATGAGCAGCCTGGGCTCCCCAGAAGTTCTGAGGATCTGGGCCGATGAAACCCTGTCCCCTGTCTTCTGACCTAGTGCTGCTTCCACTTCACTGACTTGTTTGTGTGGTGTGGCTGGTGTGGACCGCTGGCTGCTTCCAAGGCCACTCCAGCTGGGGCTGAGGGTCCTTGGATCTCAGGGAACTCCTCAGCACCTCACAACTTGGTGC
Source organism: Mustela putorius furo (assembly GCF_011764305.1). Lineage (NCBI taxonomy): Eukaryota > Metazoa > Chordata > Mammalia > Carnivora > Mustelidae > Mustela > Mustela putorius. Next base: position 10,959,926 of record NW_025421305.1, on the reverse strand, counting down.
AAGGGAGAGCCCGGGAGCACACTAGTGGGAGAATTTCTGCCATTTTTGTGGCCATTCTGAAGTCTTTGTTGGGAATCTGGGGTGTCTCCTTCGAACTTGACTGCGTCTCCACAATCTGAATAGCCAGTGGTATTTGGCCAAAGATGAATGCTCCCAATGGCAGTGCTCTTGGAGGAGCTATGACTCCTCCTCCTTCAGGATGGTCTGCAGAGGACTTGTGAAGGGGACACTGTCACATGTGGGTCTGGCCTGGGGGGAGCCCAAGGTTACCCATCAGGAAGATCTACCAGTCACAAACAAATAGTGAAATTCTTAGTCAAAACAGAACTACGAATAATCACATCTCTGTTTAGGAATTCCTCTCTAACTCTCTGCCCCTCTCCGTTCTCTGTCTCTATTTCCATTTCTCTCTTTGCCTTTCTCGGTTTGCCTCTGTGTTGGGCACCCATGCACGTCAGTTTATTCTTTCCTCCAGCTTTCATCAGCAGTAACCTCTGCTCTGTGGCAGATCAATCTCGAGTGGACGGAGAAGATGCTGGCACTAGAGTAACATGGACTTGTGTTCCAAAGGACCGATTTGGAATCATCCAGAGCCTCACAGGGATGTGCTGAGGAAAGACAGGGGAGCCGTTTGGATTTCCCGTGGGACAAAGCAGCTGGTGCAGAGGGGGACAGTGGTGTCACTGGCACTGAGCCCAGGAACAGGCATCACAGAGACAGTGAGTCATGCGGGAAGGTCTCCTGATACAGTGGCAGCTGCTCCCATCCAGGGCTCATCTCTTTTCCTGCGGCTGGCCCTGGGGAAGTCCCTGGGATTCGGGGCCGGCAGGCTTGGACTGTAAACTCCAGTCTGGCCCAAGTTAGGAGGTAGGGCCAAAATAGCAGAAGAATGAGGAGGAGAGAAGGGAGAGAGGGGTGGTTTCCATAGCCATGCCCTTGGGAAAATGCCAGGCCAGTAATACAAGTCCTATTCTAGAATGTTCTTAAGCAGGACGCTTTCAAGATCTGAAGTCAGGGTTTCCTGCAGCAGGAGAAGAAAGATTGCTTATAGTACTCGGGCTAGGTAATGCCCTGATTTCTAATTTAACAGTTTTTTCATTCCTTCCGATTTCCTCCACTACCTAGCCACTTCCCCAGGGTGTTCCTAGGAATAATGAGAACATGTGTAATTGGTGTGAGCTCCTTAAAAGGAAAGTGCTATATAAACAGAGTATTTTTATGTGTGCATATAAAATATATCTTCTCTGACTAGAAGTTTCTTATTCACGGAGCTAAATGAAACAGGTTTATTTGGAATAGCAGCGATCCCAAAGGACCTGAGTAAGTGCAAAGAGCTTGTGTGTGGGGAAATATCAGTCAGCATTAGAAAGTGTTTCTGGCATTGATTTCTCCCCCTCATCTGTGGGGTCTTAGTTTCTACCTTATTCTCTTTGTTTCGCCTTTGTGGGGGCTCCTGGGGCGCGCTCACACATTGGCCTTTCTGCAGAGACCATCACATGGTTTCAGGTCGTGATGGCTGGGAGATGTTTAACAACTGGCTCTTTGGGGAGGGGGGCAGTCCTAATTTACAGTTTTTGCCAATTTTTACCATGTAAATACTCCTCTTCATGGCCAATTTCAAGCTGTCCACATGACCGATGTGGAGCGCGGGAGAGATGTACGTTATGACACTGTTATAGGATTTTCTCTTCACACGGATGAAATAAACGTAAATAACCCCAAGAAGACAGATTAAAAAAAAAAAAAAAGTAAAGCGTGGTAAAGCCATTAGGAAGGGATGAGTTTTGAGAAGCTACTATGTTTGTTTTTAAGATTATTTAATTGTAAGGTTTTATGATTTGATTGTTAATGGTGGCCGCATTCATAACTGGTTTGCAAAATGTTGGAAAAGGTCTCAGTTGGCTCTCCCAGGTGGGGGTGAGCTGGCCCCACACACCGTCGTGCTGACATGTTGAGCTTGATTCGGTCCCGCCTCGGAAACCCCGGAAGACAAACATCGGTTGGGCATTTCCACCGGACAGCACGCTATAAGAGTAAAAAGTTAAGGATTATAAGCATAAATTCCTTGTTTCCCCATTAGCCTCTCGTTCAGACTTTATCCAAGTAAAAAATCCTACGGTCGCCTCCTTCCTTCCTCCTCTCTCAGTGTTTACACTTCCGAGCAACCATGATCAATTACTCCCTTTGCAACTTCTGTTGCAACAGTGGTTCTCAAAGTCAGTGGCACACGGGAAGCACCTGGGAACTTCACATAAATACTGATGTCTGGGGTCCACTCTTGGAGGACCTGATTAATTGGTCCGGGGTGCAGCCCGGACATCGTGATTTCATAAAGCTCCCTACGTGACTCTAACTTTCAGCCAGGGCTGAAAATCACCGTCCTTTCCATTCACGCCAGGACCTGCCTCCAGTACAGGACAGAGGGGACAACAGGCTTGGAAGTCCAAAAGACGCCGCTGTGAATCAGCTTTGCCACCTACAGGGACCTGTTTCTTAAGTCTTTGAGCTTTGCTTTCACCAAACTATAGAGTGGGATCAATAATCCCGATCATATACAATTAGGTAAAAATGTTTCAGTTCAGCACTTGCCTTAGTAAAAGTGAGATTCCTACTTCGTATTCCCGCTGTCTCCTAATTGATCTCATCTCTCATTTTCTCCCCAGCCCTCACAGCTCAGATATGACTGTTGAAATGATCATTCCCAAGAAGAGAACCTCTGTTCAAAAACCCTGAATGGCTGCCGATTAGCCACTCTGCCTCCTGCTCCAGGCCCTCAGGGACCTTCCTGCCCCACACCCTTCCAGCCTCACCTTCCACCAGGAAGGTGGGGCGCCCCTCTCTTGGGTCTGCACCAGCCTGGCCCCTTCACCCCTGGAACACCCGCCATTCCTGCTCCTCACGCGGAAAGCAGCTCGTGGCTTTCAGAAATCCTGTCTTTTCTGGAAGATTCTGATTGATGGGCCTCTCCTTAGCCTCTCCTAATCTCTGTTTTCAGCCTTCTGCGTTCTGCTCATTGGGCGTAGATATTTACATTGCCCATGTCAGACTGAAGCCTCCTGAGACAGGGACTGCTCCGTACTTGTTGCCCAGGCTGTGCCTGGCACATGGTCACCCAGGGTGGCCAATCACGCTGAGTGACAATCAGCCTCCTGGCTCACAGCCGCCATTTTCTGGAGCTGCTCCGACCAAAGGGAGAAGGAAGTGGTCATTCTGAGGTCCCACGGCTGCTCCCGCAGGGCCTCTCCCCCACCCTTCCCTTGCCATCTGCCCCGGGGGCAAATACTACACCTAATGGCACCCCATTTCCTCGTAGGGATCCCACGCAGTCCCGCCAAGGCCTGACCTCTCTGTTCAGTAATCTCCCCACTGACCTCCATGCCCGGGGCGCTCAACGAATATGCTGGTGGTGAGGAAGACAGAGAATGCCTAGTCTGCTCTTCACTGCCAGTCACCCTGGGGAACACTGCCTAGGACAGGGAGGCCTGACAGCAACACTGTATTCACTCGTCACCCTGAAGAATGTGAGTCTAACACCACCCACAATAAAAGGAAAGTGTTGGTTTTATAGCAACTGATTTAAAAATTGCGTCTCTGTGAAAGCAACCACCTTTACCTGGCGTGGTCCGTATCTTCTTATTGTACACTAAACATCTGAATGAGCAGGGACTAATTTCTCCACCTCTTGTGTTCAGTTTCCTAGCTCAGTTACCGCCCCCGCCCCCCATCATGGACTCGGTTGGCCAAGTTGGAAACCTCCAAATTCCCCTGGACACCCTTCCCGCCTCACCCTCCAAATCTCATTAGCCACCAAGTGCCGTGACTTCATTTTTCCCAAGGCAACATGCCTGGCTCCTCTCTCCATTTCTATCACAGTGAACTTATTTTAGCTTTTATTTCCCCTTAGCTGGCCTACGGTACAAGCCTCTGACCTCCCTGCTCCACGTGCCCTTTACTAGCTGCCTGCGATGTCTTTGCTCCAAATCTGATAAATCACACTCACGCTGAAAATCTTCTGTGTCTCCCAAAGAATTCAGTCTGGATCCTTTAGTGTGGCACCCATGCCTACACACCGGATCCCAACCTGTGTATCAACCCCATGCCCTTGCCCTTACCCCACCTGCCCTGGACCTCAGACACACCACACTTGTCACGGGGCTTTCAGGCCTCCATGCCTTCATGTCTGCTGTCCCCTCTGCCGGGGGGAAGGCCTGCCTTCTCCTTTCTCACCTGAACATTCCAACTCCTCTGTTAAGGATCAGCTCAGAGGTGACCTTCTCTACAACCTTCCTTGACTCCCTCTGACAGAATTAATTTTTCCCTCTTTGTGCTCCCATGGCCCTTGGGTACAAACCTTATTCAGCACTTGGCTGCATTATTTTAATTATTTGTTTTCCTATCTGCCGTCATGCAACTGTGGCTTAGTCATCTTGGTATTCCCCAGTGGCCCCTCGGGGAGGCAGGAGATCCACAGATGTTTATGGGATAAACCAGTGCACTTCCGGTCTCATGGTGCACATGCGCTCTCCAGTCCTTCTCTACTAGAGAGAACCAACCGACCAGAAGAGAGAGCTTAGATCAGACCATCACACTCACAAGCAGCTTCAAAGCTCCATCGTATGCCTCCACCAAAAACACCTTCTTCCCAGATCCCATGGGGCAAAGCAGAGCCGTGGCAGACAGGTGAAAAGTCCACACTTTGCCCCCAGAGATGCTGTGTTTGGAAAACCCGTGTTGACTTTAACTTGAGTATTAGTCACCCATAAAACGCTGCCAGAAATCTCTCTGGGGCTGGCCAAGACACAAAACGAGTGCAGGTTGTTTTCTAAGCTGTGCTTTGTTAAAATAGCAATTCCCAGTTTGCCTCAGGTGTAAAGTTTAGGTTCACGGTTCACTGGATTTTTTAGGAAAATACAAGCAAACATTCCAATCCCCCCCTTTCCTTCTCTTGTGGTATGACAGACTTAGGTTGTTTGTTCCCATGGCTCAGATCTTTTCAGAGAAGAGATTGTTGATAATGTTCGTTCTGTCGCCTGGCCCGCTCCCAAAAGCACCATCTTTAAGCTCTCGGTGGATTTGAATGTCCACAGAACATTCCTCTCCAGGGCAAGCAGGGGCAGTATTGGGGAGTTTTGGAATTCCTGACAGAGCCAGAGCTCTGGGCCCATATTAGAGACGAGGCCACTTCTGTGACATCTAGCCAGGTTGAAAGAATGAATAACTAAATGAACCAGGGAATCCTTCCTTGTGACTTGAAAAAAAGGATCGGGGAACCCAGCTCTGCATTTGACACTCTTCTCCCTCTCACCAGCCTTCCCGGACTCTCCCTTTCAGAGGCTCACCTACTTGCCTTCGAGCACTGACTTGGTGGAGAGATTTCACTTACCTTGACAGATTAACCTTCAGGGTCAGGTGGTAAAAAAGACCATGAGTGACTGTTGTGCAAGAGGAGAGACCACATGGGTCTCTGATGAATTCTGGCCAAAACAAAAGGAAAGCACACGTGAAACAAAAGTGGAAGGTCAAGGAATGATGGCAGGGTATAAAATGCCTCCGTTCCCTTCATTCAAGAAAACGACACCTAGGTTGGTTGTCAGTCTTCCTTAAGCTGGAGGTAGTGTTGACAGAATGGAACTGGGTACTGAGGGACGTTGCTGAAGCAGCAAGGTGATGAGAGGGAGGAGGGTTTGGCAGGATTCCAGGTGTTTCTTGTTGGAGCTCCAGTGAAGGTGAAGAAAATGGATCCCAATCATGTGAAGAAGCTGCACCAATGCGACATCATCAAGGAAATAGCCAAGGAGGTCTTTCTGAAGGAGGGCAATGCTGCCTTGTGTTTGCTTGGCGGTAGTGGTGACACTGCTCAGAATGTTCTGGAATTAAAGCATGTACATTAAACTGAAACAGATGTTTTTAGAAGGGCCAGTATAATTAGGTTACATATATCAGTGAACAAATATTGTATAAAATAGTGAAAAATGTTACAGAAATGAAGAACTGTATTTGAGGGGTGCTACCCAATGGAGGGAATGCAGCCACCACTGTCAACTCCAGGAGTTCCTAGAGTCAAGCTAGGAGCAGCTCAGGAGCTTCTCTCATCTCAGAACATCTGTCACCCTGATGCCAGGATAGCAATTGGCAAAGTTCTCTTTACTGGTAATACCCTGGTGGAAGTTCTCAGGGTGTATGGTCTTAGCCACTCAACTCGATGAAGGGGTCAAGTCAAATGCCCCCAAAACAGAGTGCAGGGATTCATCTGTTATTTTATTTGATCCTTACGGGGTCCTTCTGATGGCAGATCGGGCATTTGTTCATTTATTCATTTATCCACCCATTCATCCATTCAACATTCACCAGCCACACGGGCCAAGCTCTGTGCTAGGGCTTAAGAATGTAGTAAGACAGAACCCGGCTTTGAGACACTTGGAGCTCAGTAAAGGAGACAGAAAAAATACTAGCTATGGTGCCACAAGGAGAACAGGGGACTAGAGGTGTGTGGAGGAGGCTGTGAGTTGGTATCAGAGAGGTTCTATGTCCAGTCTTGGAGAGAAGTTCAAGCAAGCTTGGGTTGATGTTGAAAGATGAGTAGGAACGGGTCAACTTACAAGCAGGCAAGGGGTGAGGAAGTAGGGCAGCACTTAGAAAGCTAGAGAGACATGAAAAAAAATACGGCGGCTGGGAAGCAGCCGGTAGTTCAGCGCTGGAGCAAGACGCCTGGGATTCTAGCTGGAAGCAAAGTCAGAGGGATGGACAAGGCTCATCATCAAGGACCTTGTGTGTAACAGTAGCATTTTTTACTTTAGTCTGACATAGTGAGGAAGATGGAATATTTCTTTTCTTAATAAATCTTTATTGAGGTATTTTAAATACAGTAAAATGCACCTATTTTAAGTGTGCGGTTTGATGAGTTTGGGCAGACATACCTGTGTAACCACTGCCCCAGTTAAGACAGAACATTTCCGTCACTCCCCAAACTTCCTTGTGCCTCTTTGCAGTCAACAACTCCCTCCAATCCCAGCACCAGGCAACCACGGATCTATTTGTAGTCACAATAGATTAACTCTGCCTATGTAACAATTTCACATTTATAGTATGTTTTCCTTCACATCTGGCTTCTTTTACTCAGTATAATGTCACTGTGGTTCATCCACGCTGCTGGGTGGGTCAGAAGGTTATTCCTTTTTATTGCTGAGTAGTAGTCGTCCCCCGTATGACTCTACCACAATTTGTGTATTCATTTATCTATTGATGGATATCTAAGTTTCCAGTTTGGGACTATTGTAAAGTTGTTATGATCATTCATGTACATACATCTTTCTGTAAACATATGTTTTTATTTCTCTTGGGTAAATAACTGAAGCTAAACATGAGAAGATGTTTAGCATCTTTGGTCATCAAGAAATGTGAATTCAAACCACAATAAGATACCAGTGAACACCTATTGGCATTCCTAAAATTAAAGAGACCAAACATGATAAATATGGCGAGGAGGTAGAGAAACTGGAACTCTCAGACCTTGCTGATGGGAAGCTCAGAAGGCACATCCACTTTGGGAAATGGCTTGGCAGTTTCTCGTATTGCATAAACATGAACTCCTGGATTTTTGGCCATTGAATAATTTTAAGTAGAACAGCAACATGGACAGATTTGGTTTTTAAAAGAATAGTAGCATTGAGGCTGACAGATTCTGTGTATCGAGATCATCTTCATATATATCTATTTTTATTAGTGAAAAATTATCTCTCATGCTTTAATGCCATACAGGGGCAATGACTCCCCTGTTGTGAACAGCTAGATAACATTAAATATTCCATTATTGACTGTGATTCCAAATGAAGTTTTTGATGCATAGAACAGTGTTGTTTCTGCTCAATTAGTTCCTTAAAACGAGGTCCTAGGATCGGGACCACTGAGCTAATGCTCTTAAAAACGTATATGTTTTTTGCTGCCAGGTGACATTCCGAGTACCTAAGGATTGCGGCAATCAACAACAAAGTATATATTATTGTTTGTTTTTCACAGATCAGGAAGGAGAAGCTCTGATTATGCAAATTACTTAATGTAGGTAGAGAAAGGTATAGTAGTGTTTGAACCTGTATCCTTGAACCTCTCTTCAGTCTACGGGTTCTTCCTCCTTCTACTCACGCTTTTCCTCCCTCAGAGCTTTACTTGGAGAAACTCTAGCCTGTGCCAGAGACTCTGCTGAAGCAAGGGACAGACAAAAGGAGATGCATAGTTCCTGTTTCCAAAGATCTTAAGGTCCAGCGACCTTCCCAGATTCCTTCCTCTCTTCCCATCTGGAGAAAAATCTCAAGGGAACAGGTGAACTACAAAAGGAAGGCAAGGAAAAGTGTTAGAATCATGGAGTTGGGGGGCGCCTGGGTAGCTCACTGGGTTAAGCCTCTGCATTTGGCTCAGGTCATGGTCTCAGGGTCCTGGGATCGAGCCCCGCATCAGGCTCTCTGCTCAGCAGGGGGTTTGCTTCCCACCTCTCCCCCACCTCCGCCTGCCTCTCTGCCTACTTGTGATTTCTTTCTCTCTGTCAAATAAATAAATAAAACCTTAAAAAAAAAAAAAAGAATCATGGAGTGGGTCACAGCTTGGATACGAATTTCCAGTGCCACTTCCAGACCACGTTGAGGGACTGGCTCCCTGTGTTGTGCTGGTCCATGAGTTGGTCTGCCACAGGAGGTGGAGGTCAGAGGTAAGAACCCCAGCTTGGTGGGGAGTGACTACAGAGCTTCAGTATGAGCTTAAGCAGGGCTGAGTCTACAGAAGTGCTCAGTGGGGAGAATGACAGTTGGGAACAACAACTGTGAGGTGGCGGCGGGGGCAGGGGTCTGATGGAGGCATTCTGAATTGGGAGCAACTTAAGTTTCTCGAGTTCTTTCTGTGTGGTTGGCATTGTTCCAGTAGAAGTAAAAAAGTAGAGGAAAAAAGCTATGGGGGCTGGAGATCAAGCAGTTCCAAGAAACCAAAGAAACTAAGAAGCGTCTGGCACCTATCATGGCAGGTGAGGGGGGAGGCAGAGAGTAGAGGTGGTGGCATTGCAATCAAGTGTGCTCCAGCTCCTTATTCCCTCTTGCCCTCATTCCCTCCTGCCCTCACTCTGGGGCCCCTTTGTCCACCCTCTCCCCAACGGCACCCCGGGCCCCCAGATACCAAGATGTCCTGTCGTGTTCTCCCAGCCCCTCACAGAGGCTCCTTGCCCAGGCCTGTGCTCTGCTTTGGGATCCCAACCACAAATGACTGCAGATCCCGGCTGGGTCAGCCCGGAGAGTCGAGAAGGTAGGTGGGGATGCAGCGGTGGGGGTTGCAGAGGACTGGACAGCTTCTGGCCCACTTCAGCAGGACAGCTGCCCGTGGTCTGGGGGTCGGATGCTAGTGAATCGGGGCATTACAAGGGGGCCCAAGGTTCCAGGAGGAGTGGGAAAACGCGTTTTTATTTGAAATCTCACTGTGTTTAAATATTGGAAGTCTGGTTAATTTCAACATTTTTTCTAACAGTTGGTATTGGTCAAAGAAAATAAGCCTGGACGAGGTGCCAATCTTCTCATCTGTGCTTCTGTCCTAGGCAATGCCACTTGTTTTTTCTGTCTCTCTCAGAGCCTGTCTCTCATTCCTGGGATCTGCTCCTATTAGCACCCAGGGAAGAAGCTGGTAAGCTAATTAATTTCCAACTGTGATAATGGCTGAATAGTGAGGAATTTGCCTTTGACTTCAAAGTTGTGACCTGGAGGTCCTGGATTGATGGGGAAAAGTAAGGCCCCAAGAAGGGTGGTAGTGATCATTGGTGGATTGGCCCTTTTGGACCCTGTTCTTATCAAACTCCTTGGATAGCCTGTAGGTTCTGACTGTCATTAGGGTCAGTTCCCTCTTTGGAGGTTCTGGGGACAATTGATGATTATTCCTGAATGAGTTTATTTGGGCCTGGGCCTTGGCATAGGAAAGGGATGGGTCTGGGGGACAGTGTCCATGGAAAGACAAGGTGACTGACCCAGAAGCCTTCTCTGTGTAGCTCAGGCTTAGCACAACAGCCCTAGCTGCCTTGTCCAATATGGTAGCCAGTAGTCACATGTGGCTTATTTACCTTAAGTTAATTGAAATAATTAAAATAATTAAATTAAATTTAAAAAATTAAAATAATTAAAGTGTTATGTTCCAAAGATTCTGCACGTTCATCTTTACTCTTGACAAATAGCCTGCCAGGAAGGTGTCTTTATCTCTGTTTTACAGAAGAATGAGTGGCCCAGTGACACCTGGCTATTTGCAACCATCAGCTGCCCATCCAAGATTCAAACCTACAGTCCCCATCTTTCCTGCGAATGCCAAGCTACCATTAAACAAACAACACATTCTCTCTGAGGAAGCCTGTGTTGCTCAAATTTAATGCAAAAAGTTGCAACGATCTCTCATATTCAGCTGGACCCCCTAATTGGCCGATGCTCCTAGTAGTTTAGTATTGTTGTTAGACTAGGCTGCTCGTGCATAGCACTATTTAAATACCTACACACACACCCATGAGGGCTCCACAGCACTTCACGGTCAGGTGCCTTGAACACACAACAGCAATAAAGCTGTTGTTTGTCCCAGTTGCAAATGGAGAGACGGCAGCACGAGGAAGTCCTGCACCGTGTTAGTGTGAAAGAGTGATGAGTCACTGACGGCATGTGCATGGAAATGAGGACATTTGAGATGCTGTCAGGGGAACTAAAATGGATCCAGGACACATAATCGTGTGCATCTACTGCTGTGGTTATGGAATTGTTTAATGCTTTTTGCTTCTTTGACTTCAGTGCTTGTAATTGTATCTCCCAGGATACAACAGGACAATGCTAGGAGATTTTAGACTGCACGGAACACAGGTGTCAGTTGCAGACCATCCTGCCTGGAGTCTGGTTTGTCTTATGAGAAGGGAATGTCCAGTCCCGTCCCTGGATCCTACTTGTTACCCATATTTCTACTAACACCTTTGTGGACGTTCTACTTACAAGTGTAGTAGTCAAGAGTTCATGGTCAAGGGTGTGTGGAGGAACAAGCAGTCAGAAAGGCTTTTCCTTTTACACTTACTACTTCTAGAAGATGCCCTTCATTTGCAGCTGTGGCCACAGCTCCTCGTGTTCCAATGAGGACCAACCTGGGGGTCTAGCTGTCCTGGACAGGGTCTCTGGGCGATGGGATGCTCAGCTATCTTCTGTGGTTGTTGAAAGGCACCTCAGAAGAAAGAGGAGAGAAGAAAAGTGAAAATCAACCATTTGTGGAACTCAACAGTTGCCCTGAGGCAGTGTTCCTCAAAATGGGTTCCATGGAACACTAATCTCATGAGCTGCTCTGTGATGAAAGGATTCTGAATCCAATGATTTAGGGGATGTGGCCCATCATGTCACTCGGGGGGAGCTGCGCAGTATAAATTGCCATATGAAAAGTTGTAAGACGGCTTGCAGAAAAAAAGAAAAAATCTTTTTTGCTGTTGTTGTTGTTTAATAAACTTCTAAAATTTGCTCTAATGTTTAGTAAGCCACTGAGGTATCAGGAAGCTCACAAAACATCATTTAAAGCACGGAAAGGTGCGTTCACCTTGTCCAGAAAAGCACTCAGTGCCCACTCAAAGCGACTGGGAAGCAGAGGGCCAGAGCCCTACCAGGCCTGAGTCCGGTGTGTTCCCAGTCACGTCCTCACAGAACTCCGCCCGCTCCTCAGCTGAGCCTGGATTCCTCGGTTGCATTCGCTCGTAAAACCCGCTCCTTTCCTCCAGAGCCCTCATCTCCTTTATAATTAGGCATTCACTAGCATGATTATTGGTTTATGGCTTCCACTGGACTAAAAGCAGAGAACAGGGACTGGTGCATAATTGGTGATCATTAAATTTTTTTCAAGAAATTGTATTAAATCCATTAGAAGTCGTAATAAATCCACATCCCTTGGTACTCGTTAAACAGACGCTTTCTCACCCTCTAGGCAAGAGTCTATATTTGTTTGCTGGGGATGCCATAACAAATAACCATGGTGTTGGTGGCTTAAAACAACAGAAATGTACCTTCTCACAGTTCGGGAGGCTAAAAGTCTGAAATTAAGGTGTGGGCCAGGTTGCTTCTTCCCAAAGGCTCTGATGGAGAATTTGTTTCCCACTCTCTCTTAGCTTCTGGTGGTTCCTGGAGCTCGTGGTCACAGTAGCCACATCACCCCAACCTCTGTGTTCATCTTGACATGGCCTTCTATCCTCTGTGTGTCTGATTGGAGATGCCTAGAGGAAACTCGGGAATCCCTCAAACATAGCAAAAGCCTAAATACAACCTGTGGCCACGACATCCTGTTCCGTTTTCCTGCCAACAGTTACACACCCGCATCTTCCCGGCTTTTCTCACAAGCCTGCGGTGTTCGTTAAAAACTAAAGCCGTGCCCATCTCACTATCATTAATTCAGCCAACAGCCTTTTGTCAAGCATCCTTGAATGATGGTAAGATACCCCAGGTGGAGAAGACAGGGAGGCATTTCAGGTGGCCAAACCATAAGAATTAACAGTTTGGTCTAAGTGAGGAAGAGAGAATATTTCCCTCTTTCTCTCTTTCTCATTTTCACCTTACAACAAGCCACAGAATTCACAAACTACCCATTCATATCTTTATTCTTTAGGTCAGTTTGACTGGAGCTATAGACAAGATGCTTGCTATGGAAGGGGTAGCCAGGCTGTGAGCAGAAAACTGGGCGGTTCACTAAAGAAGAACTGATTTCCACCTTCCCCTTTGCATCAGGGAGGAGTTATATGAGGACTATGAAATCTTTGAGAGCTCCAGTCACTGAAAGAAGTAAGGCTGAATACAGACTTGATTGTTGGGAGCTCTCATTTTGCTGTAGACTGGCCAAATGCTAATTCCCATGGGACCCGAGGTCCTTATAAGGGAACCAGAGGCCCATGTGGTCTGTGCTCTCTGGAAAATGGAACTAGAGAAATGTTCTGCCCCTACTTTCAACAAACCATAAATTTCTTGGCTTACTCTATCAATTAACATCTCAGGTGAATATATTTATGGGGCTTGGGAGGTGTTCTAGCTTCGAGTGGTAAATCTGAAAAATATTTGGAGCCATGGTCATCTATTGGACAAAATTTTCCCAAGAAGACCTCCGCTTCATGATTGTCTTTTATATTTGTCTCTTTCCCTCTTTAAGCCCCAAATAGACACAGCTGTAGGGTAATACCATGAGACAGACAAATCTGGTAATGATTACTCTTATTTTCCCAAATACTTGAGAAGAGGAATCAAATGCATAATGACTTTTCCATCAATTATACCAAGAAGAATAAGGGAACAGGCAGAATTTGGTCCTTTTCTGGTGGTAAAGGAGAGAGGTGGCGTGTCTGAAGTAATCCATTTGCTTTTTCCATCTACTGCCTTAAGAAAAAAAGTAAAACATGAACCCACAGAAAAGGAAGAACTTAAGGAAAATAAGTGAAATGCAAGAAATTATCTTGGTGAATGCCAAAAACATATCCCACCTGGAAAAGAAATATTTCCAAGAATGTTGTGGGGAAAGAGGAAGAAACAGTGCAGTCACATCGATATCCATGCCTGTGGAGGCAGGAAATACTTTTTGAAAATTTAATTTTAAACAGATAGTGATGATTTTGATATTGAGACACTTGAAGAAAAAACTCTGGGTGAGTTTCAAGATTTTGCTTTCTAATATTCATCTTCTTTCCTTCTAGGGAGCAAAATTTATGAACTTCAGAATTAAATTTAAAAGATATAGTGGCTCGGTATGCTGGAAATATTCACCAGCAAATATGTCAGACTTTAATAAAGGTGGGTCTGACATATTTCCATGAGACAGAAAGGCATCTTGTCTTTTTATTCTTTTAAACCAGGCATATGAAATACATTTCATTAATTTTGATGCAATAAGGGGGCCTCGGCTCACATATTTTATTTAGCAAAAGGGTATAATATACCTTTCTTTCCTACTATCCGCTAGCTTTGAGAAATCTCTTTGCCCTTCACGCACACATAAGAAGCATATCTCCAAGGTACATAAATTTTTAAACTATGTCCTTAACCAGGTGAATTGCAAAATGGATCACTCAGTCCTTCCAACCAAGGAGAGAAACTGGCATGGGAAGTTCCCCTTTCCAAGGCTGGGGTGTGGAGTAGAGTTTAGGAAGGAGGGGGAGGGTGCTTCTTTTGGATCCAGTGGTGAAGTTTAGGAACGTTCTACGTTGAGGAAATACTCTGATCTAAAATAATATTTCTTTGACCAGGTATGTGTGCTGAATCCTGGGATGGCTAGGCCAGTGTGAACAAAAGTCAAGTCAAAGAAAGCAGTCAAGGAGGGAAAAGAGAGGAGGAAGGAAACTTCCAGATGAGATTTGAAATGAGATCAAGAGTTGATGAGGCGAAGACATACGGGTGGTTGTTCTGGATGATGGGAGCTGCAGAAGATATCTTTAGGAAGAGAGAAAAGCTTAAAGGAACAGGAACACTAAATAATAAAAGTACTACATATAGCACAAAACATTGTTTTAAAATCTGAAAATGCTACAAGAATACAGGTTACACTTTCAACGGTTTTGCAGACATGATTTTCAAAAGTGAAGGAGTAATTTTACATGGTATGGTGGTGTAGTGGTTGAATCGTGGCCCCCAGAATGATAGGTCTATATCTTAACCTGCCAGTGTGACCTTATTTGGAAAAAGCATCTTTACAGATAGAATTAAATGAATGATCTTTAGATGAGATTATCCTAGATTACCTGGGTAGGCTCCAAATCCAGTGACAAATGTCCTTGCAGGAGATAAAAGGGAAGACACAGACACACAGAGGGACACAGTGGAGAGAAAGCCTTGTCAAGACAGAGGTAGAAATCAGAGCTATGAGGCCAAAAGCCCGTGAGTACCTGGGGCCACCGGAAGCTAGTGTGAACTCCTCAACTTTGAATTTCCGGCCACCCACTATAAGAGAATTTTGTTTTAAGCCACCCATTTGTGGAAATTGTTTTTGGAGTCTTAGCAAACAAATATGGGTGGTTAGAGCAGGGTTTTAGCTTCTAAATAGACCTAGTTTGGAATCGTGGCCCCTCTGCTTCCTAACCTTTTGCAAGGCCCTTAGCATCTCTAAATATTAGTTTCTGCATCAGTGAAATTGGTAATAAGACAGTGGTATCTCCTTCATAGGTTGCAGGAACCAAAGGAGTCAATGTATGGAAAGGAAGGAACAGAGTGACTGTCACATAGTAGATGCCCAATAATGGCAGCGAGCATTATTATAGTGATGATTGTCATCTCCCTTATCCCCAATCACTTCCATTGGTGCTGCCACACAACCCACTTGAGCTGGTTAGCAGCACATTCTCTAAGCTCCAGACCTGCCTCCTGTACTCTGTTCCATTGGCTGGGGCTGGGGCTTTGCCAATTAGTGACATGGCTGGGAGATAGAGTGATACAAGGAAGGGAGATGTTACTTGCCCTTTCTGTTTGCTTGCTTTTCCTGTCAGCATTCCCACCAGTGATGTTTTTTTTAACGGAGAGAAAGAGAGTGAGAGAGAGAGAGAGCATGAGAGGGGAGAGGGTCAGAGGGAGAAGTAGACTCCCTGTTGAACAGGGAGCCTGAGGCAGGACTTGATCCCAGGATTCCAGGATCACGACCTGAGCTGAAGGCAGTCCCTTAACCAACTGAGCCACCCAGGCTCCATCAGTGACTTTTCACCCTGGAAACAGCCAGGTTCTAGTTAGTTGCAGGTTCCAGACTCTCTCAGAATTCCCCAAAGCAGCCCTATGGTACGTGTGTGTTTTAAGGAGCCAGCCCCAGCCAGGCAGTGCCCCCTCCTCAGAAGTCTCAGGCCTACAACCCCAGGCCTCTATCCAAGCTTCTAGGGTCTGCTGCCCCAGAGCCCTCTCTGTGTTCCTATAGCCCTGGAGATGTTTGTTGGCTCCTTCCTGCAGTTACTAGCTTTTGTGACCTCAGAGTTCCCTGTTTGCTTTTTCAGTCCCCCAATACCTGTTTGTTTGTTTGTTTGTTTATTTATTTTTAAAAGATTTTATTTATTTATTTGACAGAGAGAAATCACAAGTAGACGGAGAGGCAGGCAGAGAGTATTTATTTATTTTTAAGCTTTTTACTTATTTACTTGACAGAGAGAGAGATCACAAGTAGGCAGAGAGGCAGGCAGAGAGAGAGGAGGAAGCAAGCTACCCGCTGAGCAGAGAGCCCCATGCAGGGCTTGATCCCAGGACCCTGGGATCATGAGCTGAGCTGAAGGCAGAGGCTTTAACCCACTTAGCCACCCAGGCGCCCCTAAACAATTCTCTGTAGTAAATTCTCTCTGCTGAAACACTAGTAAAATTTCTGTTTTCTTGCTGTGCCTGGTGGAGATGACACTCTGTGTGGGTTTCTTGATTTCCTATGTGTGTGGGAAATGGTTGGTACAGCTTAATGGTCACTGAACTGAAATCAGTAAGACTTGAGTTTGTCTCTTGGCTCCTTTACTTTCCAACTGAGAAATCTTGGCCAAAATACTTGGCTTCCTTGAGAGTCCAATTTTCTTATTTGTGAAATGGGATTAATAATATTTATCTTGCAGGGTTTTGTGCAGTTGAGTGAGATAATGTCTAAAAAGTGCCTGGCACTTAACAGATGTTCAAGAGACATTGGCTATCATTTTATGTGTGTTATCAAAATATCTTTGCATCATTATACCTTTTACAGGTTCCTCTGCTTGTTATTGTTGAGCATATGAACTCCTCTGGCGAGTCTGGACTCTCTTACTGTGGCTTCCTTGGTTCATTTAGAGTGTTTGTTTTAGAGGGGAAGACTACAGTTCTGTTGTATTAGTTAGTTTGACCCCAATTGATTTAAGGATATAGGAAGTGATAGTTGTATGTGTGAGAGTTGACTTTAAAATGCACAATATACTAGGATGAAAACAAGACCCCCATTGGGAAGAACCACTGAGATGCTTTTGCTGGCCTGGTGCTCAGCCTCATTCACTTAGTACTCTTTCCCCTGTAAATGTGCTCTTGACTTCTAGAACCATATCCAGAAAGAGGCTGTGATATTTAGAGCTGGTGGAATGTAAAGGAAAAACTAAATGAATACAATCTGACTGAGACTGTTTTCCTAAGACTTGTTCAAAACTCATTTGAAGTCATTCCCATGTTTACAGACTATTTCAGTGTCAAAGAACATGGTTTACAAGTCATCAAACATTCTCTGGGCACCTAAGGAAGCATTCTGTAGGGTCTGCCAGAATTAAAATCACACAAAAGCTGTGATCTTAGTTGGTGTAAGATTTCCATTATAATGGGAGACCAAACTGACAGGCCCAAACACAAATATAATAACTGCATATGTAATTCCTGTAGATTCTGGAATTTTCTGGAACTCCCAGGAAGACTCCTGAACTGGCAGGTTAAGGGCCTGGGGCATAAGTACCAGCATGGTAAAGTATTTTTCAGTTTATTGAGAATTTTCTCCCCCATTCTTTCTTCCACCCCCAAATGACCCTAGTGCCCTGATCCTGCTGCTGGGCAACATCACATCAACTAAAAGGAGACTTGATCCAATGACTTGGCTCCCAATTACTTCCCCTTCTCCACCATCAAATTGTATCATTCTTGTTCTTTCAGGACCGTGCTTTCTTTATATGAGAATGTTCAGTCAGTCAGCTGTACGCACCATGTATAACATCAAACACGGGGCTAGGCCTAGTGACTCAAAAGCACATATATCTTGGCCTCAAGGAGTTTATAGTCTTAGCAGGGGAGACAGACAGGTGAACAATGGGTATATACCAAATGCGCAATAATTTGGGGTTCTAGGATGATGAAACACAAAAAAGGGAATGACCATTCTAACAAAGGCATGATGAGAAAGGGTTTCAAAGACACTTCAAAAAGGGTAGTAGTGTTGTGCAGTGAGTTTTAGGGAAAATGAAATGGGGATTCCAGGCACTATGGCAGAATCGAATAATATAGATATGTGGCAGGTTTTATTTATTTATTTATTTATTTATTTATTTAAAGATTTTATTTATTTATTTGACAGACAGAGATCACAAGTAGGCAGAGAGGCAGGCAGAGAGAGAGAGAGGGAAGCAGGCTTCCTGCAGAGCAGGGAGCCCGATGCGGGGCTCGATCCCAGGACCCTGAGATCATGACCCGAGCTGAAGGCAGCAGCCCAAACCACTGAGCCACCCAGGCGCCCCTATGTGGCAGTGTTTAACTTCTGAGGACTGAGAGAAGAAGAGGTGACAGGCTGGGGTCAAAAGGTTGGTTTGGCACAGAGCACAGGAAAAGGGGTCCTTTCTTTAAACTATCTTTGTATGACACCTCATAGCCAGGACCTTGGTGTTTTGACCAGGTATTTTGCTCTGCTTCCTCTAATGGCTGTTTACCACATGCTTAATGATCATGTCATGATCGCTGGAAAGATGCCATGCTTGGAGAAAGTGTTTAGGAAAAGCAACAGAGCCCCCACACCCCTCCCCTCAGGCGGGATTCTGATGAAAAGTCTACTGTGCTCCTCCCTCCCTTCCATCCCAGGAAACAAGTTCTATAGATCTCCATTGGGCACCGGGTGCAACATGGTTCCATGCTAGTCACAATGGGTAGTAACTAGTGCTTTTTAACAACGATGTACTATTTTCCAAGCGTTGTGCTAGCTGCTTTGGAGGCAAATAAAAATAGAACATAGTTTCTCCCATTAAAAGCTTACAGTTCTTGTTGTTGCTTTTATTTATTTGACAAAGAGAGATGCAGCAAGAGAGAGAACATAAGCCCGGGGAGTGGGAGAGGGAGAAGAAGGCTTCCCACCAAGCAGGGAGCCCGACATGGGGCTCGATCCCCAGACCCTGGGATCGCGACCCAAGCCAAAGTTGGATACCCAACAACTGAGCCACCTAGGCACCCCAAGAGCTTACAGTTTTTGTTGGGGAGCCAGACTTATTCATAGCTTATAATGTGGCTATGGCCAAAGGAGAGGTAGGCACAGGATGCTTTAGGCATATGGAGGAGAGCACTGAGTCTAACCTGGAGCTTCCAGGAAGGCTTCAAGAAGTGATGGAGGCTGAGCCGCATGTTGAAAGGTGAGTAAAGGGTAGCTGTGTCAACAAACGATGGACAGAAGATCCAGGCTGAGGAAAGAGTGGGAGCAACAGCAAGGAAACTTGAAACTACAGAATGTTTGTTGGGTGTACAAGTGCTTTAGCAAGATGAGAGCATGAAGAGTGAGGCAGGGAGAGGCAGAGGAGGAAATGAGAAGGACAGAGGCCAATTTGTGCAAGACAGTAGGTCAAGCAACGAGCTTAGCTCTGTTCTGTCATGTCAGAAAGCCATGGAATGGTTTTATGCAGAGGGGGACGCGCTTCAATGTCATCTAACTGAAGGATAGAAGCTGCATCTGACTGGCATGGCTAAGTCTTGTGTAATAGTTCAGGTAAGACCTGAGCGTCTGAGCTAAGAAAGGGGCAGGAGGGTAGAGGAGGAAGAAGGAGAGGAGTCTAAGGGCCATTTAGGAGTGAAGAAACAACTGGATTTCATGATGGATTGGCCAATGGACAGAAGGTAAAGGAGAAAAAGCAGCAAGAATTAGATTGTGGCTGGGTTGAATGGGTGCATGGAGGTTTGGTGAGCTGAGACTGGGAATATAAGAGGGAGAACAGAATTTTGAGGAAGTGGAGGAAGGCTTGGCTATGAAGTACTTAGAGGGCCTCCAAAAGAGTTTGCTCTGTAGGGAGTTCGGCATATAACCGGAAACTCCTAAGACAGCCAAAGCGACTCATAAGCCCAGTTAGCCTGTGGGTGGGAAATGCAGCTGGCAGTGGCTGGAATCACTCACGGAGGGAACCACAGGAGATAGAAAGAAGAGGAACACTGTATAGCTGTATAGTCAGCTGGGTTATAATAGAGGTACACTTACAAGTGCTTTTGAAGTGCAGAATAAGAAGTTCATGGAGAAAGAGGAATTTGAGTTAATCCTTCAAAGTGGACTCATGAAAACTTAATTTTACCTATGTTTAATGCTGTGTTCATTGAGTATTGAACTCAATACTCAATATTTATGGTTCATCCTGAAACCATTAAGAATAGGTCGTTGGGGGCGCCTAGATGGCTCAGTGGTTTAAAGCCTCTGCCTTTGGCTCAGGTCATGATCTCAGGGTCCTGGGATGGAGCTCCGCATCGGGGCATCTCTGCTCAGCAGGGAGCCTGCTTCCCTTCCTCTCTCTCTGCCTACCTGTGATCTCCATATGTCAAATAAATAAATAAAATCTTAAAAAAAAAAAAGAATAAGTCATTGGTCCTGGTAAAAAAGAAATGGAGCCCCACAGTAGGCACAGATGGCTAGGAGAGTTTAGAGAAGACATGTGTTTGGGGTCATGTCCTCTTTTGGACTTCCGGGTATTTGTCCAGCATCTTCGTTTCCCATCTTGTGTCAGCCAATACAGATAAACCTAAATGGATACAATTAATGAATTCCATTATTTTACAAAGGCAGTGGCGTCTTAGTTACGTTCAACCCCTCGTATCTGCCCCATGAATTGTTTCGTGTGAGTTGTTTTGTTCTGTTTTCCCCCAAGGTTAGTGTTGAGCATCTCAGAGAGAGGAAAGAGAAATATGGATAGTAGAGAAATGCAAAATGTCTGTTTCCTCTACTTGGTATTATGAGCCTCAATATTTTCGTATAAAAAATTTGAAATCTTCCAAAGATTTCAAGGAGAGTATACCATATATCCTTTACTTGGCTTCCTCAGCATTAATATTTTATAACATTTGCTTCCTCTCTATCTCTCTTTTCTATGGTGTGCAGCTACACAGGTGTTTTATTTTTGCTGAACCACTTGAGAGCCAGTTATAGGCATCCTGAGATTTCACCCCCAAATGTCTCATCATTTATATGCTAAGAAAAGAGGCACTATTCTGCAGAACATCACGACAATACTACCTTCACATTCGGTAATGTCATATTTATTTATTTATTTATTTATTTATTTAAAGATTTTATTTATTTGTTTGACAGAGAGAGATCACAAGTAGGCAGAGAGGCAGGCAGAGAGAGAGAGGAGGAAGCAGGCTCCCTGCTGAGCAGAGAGCCCGATGTGGGACTCGATCCCAGGACTCTGAGATAATGACCTGAGCCGAAGGCAGTGGCTTAACCCACTGAGCCACCCAGGCGCCCCGGTAATGTCATATTTATACAAGACTGTTATCTAATACACAGCTCCATTCAAATTTCCTCAATTTTCTCCACCATTAAGGTCTTTCACTGTATATATATATGTATATATATATATATATATATTTATATATTTATATATTTTCAAATTCCAGAACGTGATGCAAGGCCATCCGTCATCTTTAGCTATCGTCTGTGGTTGGTCCCCTTTAGTCTAGAGAACAGACCCCTTGATCTTCTGTAGTTTTCCATGACATGTAGGTTTTTGAATTGTCCAGGCCAGTTGCTTCATCAATCCTCCATTTGTATCTTTTCTGATTGTTTCCTGATAGATTCAGCTTTGACCTTTGGGTAAGACTGAATAGCCGCAATAACCTTGAAAAAGAACAAAGTTGGGGGTATCACAATCCCAGATTTCAGACTTCTCTCAGGAGAAGGTTGGAGGCAGAACCAGATGAGCCATGTGATCGGCAACCCGGCCCAGGCAGGAGAGTACTTTCTGATCAGGCACCTCTCAGCTTGGCTCAAGGACACTGAGGGCCAAGCGGCCTCTGTGTGATTGCCACCGCGGGTGTGACCAGGGTCAGTGACACAAAGCAGACACAAGGAGGGTGACTTGGAACAGTTGTCGGGGACTTATAAGAAACTTAGAAGGACAGCAGCGGCCTAGCCAGAGAGCAGCAGCAGCCCTGAAGTGAACCCATCTCCCCTGCAGTTCTAGAAATATTAGAGACTGGTGTCCTTCAAGGTGGAAGTTTCTGTATTGTTGGTACTCTTCCTAATTATCTAGTGGGATAGAATTCCAATAGTCAGGTGAATGTTGGCGTTTATGGTTTGGAGAGGAGGAAAAGTTACTGCTTAACAGATGGGGAATGAATCATGAGTAATGAGTAATAAGAAATTCACTTTTCCAAGAGAAGTAGAGACTGTTGTGATGGCGGGTGAAAGAGACGGGATGGAAATGTATTCTAATCAGAGATCTTATGCAAACTTACTTTTAATAGAATTTTTATCATTAGAGGTTCAAGATAAAATAGAAAAGGCACACTTGTATTTCCTTCCAATGGTGATATTTCCTGTTCCGTTGATCATTTCCGTTGATATTTCCATTGATCATTTTGAGAAATCTGTATAAGGCAAAGAGCACTTCTTTCTGCGCCCACCAATGAGTGGGCTAGGTCGTCTGTCTAGGTCTAGGTCATCTGTCTGGTCATCTCTCTGCCCTGCTCCCTTCTGACTTTGCCCTGAGCAAACCCTGTGAGCCTTCATTGCTTCCTGGGTATGGAAGGAGATAAAAGTGGAAACTATTGTTTTTGATGGTTTCCTTTGTTGTGCAAAAGCTTTTTGTTTTGCTGCAGTCTCAATAGTTTATTTTTGCTTTTGTTTCCCTTGCGTAAGGAGACATCCATAAATATGTTGCTAAGGCCCATATCCAAGATTACTACTTAAGTTGTCTTTCAGAAGTTTTATGGTTTCAGGTCTCACATTTAGGTCTTTAATTCATTTTGAGTTAATTTTTGTGTATGGTTTAAGAAAGTGGTCCAGTTTTATTCTTTTCTCCATTGTATATTCTTGCCTCCTAATACCACATTAGTGTGGGCTTATTTCTTGGCTTTCTAACCTGTTCTATTGATCTGTGTATCTGTTTGTAGGCCAGTATCATTTGGGTTACTACAGCTTGGGAGGATGTCCTGAAATCTGGGATTGTGATACCCCCAACTTTGTTCTTTTTCAAGGTTATTGCGGCTATTCAGTCTTTAATGGCTCCATACAAACAAAGAGGCAACCTACTGAATGGGAGAAGATATTTTGAAAATAATATATCAGATAAGGGGTTAATATCAAATATATAGAGAGAGTGTATACAATTTAACACCGAAAGCTTGCAAATAATCCAATTAAAAATAGGCAGAGGACCTGAACAGACCTTTTGCCAAAGAAGACAGACAGATCCAACAGACACATGAAAAGATGCTCCACATCACAAATCATCAGGACAATGTAAATCAAAAACCACAGTGAGATATTATCTTATACCCATCAGAATGGCTAGTATCAAAAGACAAGAAATACCAACTGTTGGCAAGGGTATAGAGAAAAGGGGACTCTTGTGTACTGTTGGTGAGAATGTAAATTGCTATAACCACTGTGGAAAACAGTATGGTGATGCATCAAAAAATTAAAAATAGAAATATCATATGATCTAATAATTCTAATACTGAGCATTTGTCCAAAGAAAACAAAAACACTAATTCAAAAGATAGGTACACCCTCGTTTATTGCAACATCATTGACAATAACCAAGATATGGAAGTAACCCAAGTGTTCATCAAATAGATGAATGAATAAAGAAAAGGTGGTATATATATACAGTAAAACCATATCAGCCATAAAAAAGCTCTTGCCATTTGCATACAACATGGATGGGCCTAGAGGGTATTATACTAAGTGAAATAAGTCTGACAGAGAAAGACAAACACCATATGATCTCATTTATACATGCAATCTAAAAGACAAAAAAAAAAAAATGCCAAAGAAGACATAAATAAAATAGCAGAAACAGACTCAGACTCATAAATATAGAGAACAGATTGGTGGTTACCGGAAGGAAGGGAAGTTAGGAGATGGGTGAAATAGGTCATGGGGATTAAGGCATACAAACCTCCAGTTATAAAATAACTAAGCCATGTAGATGAAAAAAAAAAAAAAAGTGAAAACAAAGCTTGCTGGGGAACAAAGAGGAGGGAATATTTACTGTTTTGCAGAGCTGGTCCCCTCTGGAGGCACTAGGGTGAGGCAGATCCAGGCTTGGTTTCTGGATTGCAGCGGCTTTTGATCTTAAAGCAGCCCTTTGATCCTGGACACGATTCAGGCCTGGGGGAATGGAGCTGGTGGTTTGTATAACCATTTGCTCATTCCTAAAACCAAATCCTATCTTGCAGCCATTAAAATTGTGAACAAAATGTTTCCAAGCAGGAAATTATCTGTATCACGTTTATTTATTTATTTACTTTTATTTATTTATTTATTTATTTTTAATAAAGCAAAAGTGCCTTCCACTTGTAAATCATATTAGCCTTTACAAAATATTGTCGCAAATTATGTGTGGCCCTCACATCAGCTTCACAATATAGGCAAAAGGAGGAGGCGGCGTGTCCTGGAACCCAAGACTTCCATCAGGGTTCTCAGTCCAGGTCTCGATCCTCTGCCCCTCGCTTCCTCCTTTCAGCAGGTGGGTGCTATCTAAGAATCCACTTTTTACCCCTCCGTCGCCTAGGAGTTCTTCCCCCACCTGGAACCAGGTGTGCACAGAGAGAAGACTAGCTTGTGATTGGGAACGGCTTGGGGCTCCTCATGCAGGTGTGGGTGCAGAGAGGGAATATACCTCTGAGATCTTCCCTTTTGTGAAAATACAGGTTCTTAGAGGCCGGGGGAAAGATGTCTTCTCGTGAGACCAGAAACAAATATGCCCTGTGGGAGTTATTTTCTTACACCAGGAGAAATTAGATCTGTGTTAGAATGCACTTCTGTATGGCTTCCGGGTTTGGGAGGATGGCTTTCAGGTCAGCAGGTTGTAGACATTACCTGCCCAATTTCTGTAGGGTGTGTGTGTTTGTGTGTGTGTGTGTTGTGTGTGTTTACACACATGTGAGGGGGCAGCTGTTAGACGGTGGCATTCTAAGTGATCCTCCACAAGTCATAGCATATCTCACGTGTTACTCACAGGAAAGGCGTCATGATGAATGACAGCCTTCCCCTACAATTTCAGCTCACTTTGGGTTGATTTCATCACTTACAAGAGAGGGAGTTTCCACTGAAGCATTTGTGAAATCCTGGAAATGGAAGGCTGGTGAGAGAGGAGGCTTCCCAGAGCTCCATGGCAGAGTCCCTCTGAGGATACACCAGGATCCTACCACATTGAGGGGAAAACCTGTGGCTGATGCTGAGAACAACACCTCTCTTCGTTCTCCTCCTCTGGGAAGCTGATTCAAGCATCATTGTCTATGCACATATTTACAGGTTCCTGCAGGATGTTCTTGAGTCTAGCTCTTGCAACCTGTCATCCATGAAGCTTTGTGGAGCTTCTGCCTGGAGGCAGAAAGTGCATGAAATCGTACACTGTAGAAAAAAAAAATCACCAAATCTCAGAGGCAAGCTCTTCTCAGGTTTAAAAGAAGATGGAGAAATCTAGAAAACTCAGAGGTTAATATGATAGAACCCAAATAATCAGCCAATTCAGTCAAAAATAAAATAAGGTACACCCATGTTCATGGAGGCACTGTTCACAATGGCCAAATGGTCGAAGCAAGCTAAAAGTCCATCCATGGAAGGACTGATAGGCAACATGTATGATATGCATGTAATGGATTATTCAGATATAAAAAGGAAGGAAATTCAGGTCTATGCACAACATGTATGAACTTTGAGGATATTATGTTAAGTGAAATAAGCCCATCACAGAAGGACAAATAGTGTTTGAATCCACTATATGAGGTACCTATAGTGGTCAAATCCACAGGGACAGAAAGTAGAATGGTGGGGGTCCATGACTTAAGGGGACAGGGGAATTGGATGTTATTGTTTAATGAGTATAAAGTCTGTTTTTCAAGATGGAAAAGTTCTAGAAAGTAACTGCGCAACAATCCAAAGATACTTAATACCACCTAACTAGATACTTAAAAATACTTAAGAGGGACAATTAAATATGATATGTATTTTACCACAGCTAAACAACAACGACGAACAAACAAAAACAAGACAGGACAAGCCAGTTGTAAAACAACTAATGGATCAGCAGAGCTTCATTAGCCAGTCGCTCAGACTTCTGGGAGACACAGCCACATGTGGGGTGTGGGGTCAGGGGAGATGATCTCTGCTGGGAGAGAAGCTGCCCTGGGGAGCATCTGTTGAGGAGGGAGGTGGGTCATCCCCTCTGCCCTTTGTCTTCCTGGGAATCCTTCCTTCCATCGGTAACTTCCAGAGGAAAACCCATTGTGAAACCCATTCATCTCCGTGTTTTACTCTAAATACTGACCCTGTCTTGGGGGAAACTACTGTCTCTTCAAGATTTCTGGTGACTGGAGCGGTCCGTCTTTCACTGGGCACAAAGAGTGGTCAGACTAGTTGGACAAATAGGAGAATGTAGTCCGGTGGGTGGTTCATCTAACAGAATGTTTCTCAAGAGGAATCCACAGGTTCTCTAGGCAAAAATAATTTATAGTAGTCTAACCTTTATAATACAAAAATAATTTACAATCATACATCTAATGGAATAGTTGGAGCAACGGGATGATGAGCTTACCAGTGGCATTCTGGTATGATTGGAACGCCCCCAGCTATGACTGCATACACTCCGGGGAAGGGCAAATGCCATCTCGAAGCTTTGCGTGAATGGAGGTGTAGTGTCGCGTTAACCTGAGGAAAGTGGTGGGAGAACTGAGTCATCCCCTGGCACAGGGTGGGACAGGCATGCCACACTCAAAGATGCCAGCATCGGAACCATGTCAGCCACGTATTTGTGCTGTGAAGTGGTCTCCATAAAGCAGTGCTATTGGTGCCATTAATTTAATGTGGTTCATTTGAATTTTATTGCCCTTTGAGGTATTGTTTCCATTTAATTTGTAAACTTGTATTGCTCTTCAAATTGTATTAGAGCTATAAGCTCTAAGAGTTCATATCTACATTTTTATTGGTTTATTTTTAGATGGCAGTATAATGAGGTTAATTTATAATAAGGTCAAGTTAACATGTAGGGTCTAGAATGCCGTCTTTGCTTTAGAAGCTCCTACAGCTCCTAGTGTTGCATAGGAGTCGACAAGTCCTGTTCCCATTTGAGCAGACCTAGAGGGACATCTTTATCTCAGGACTCCATGAGGACAAGATAATGACCTTTGAGAATGAGTGAACTTACATTAAGGAAGTCTACCCATTCCCATCCACATAAGTACATAAAAATCCACAGATATAATTAATAGCCTTCTGGCTTTGTTTATGGAGGAAGTGGCTCTCTGACTTCTTAGCCTCTTCTCTCAGGCTCTGTTGACCTCCTCTCTGTTGCATGCCCTTCTTGTGCTTTCTTGTCAGCATGAGTTTGGCTGCTTCTTTTGTTCAGGGTGCTTGTTCTACGTACAGAAACTTCTAGACTTGACATCAGCAAGTGCTCAGACTTCATTTTAGACACAGCTCTGATCAAGCAATCTCTATGGAGTTTGGTTTCCCTAGAAAACATTCTGCAAGCTGCTTTGTTACCGTGCTTGCAAGGCTTGCTTTGCAGGTCTACTTGCGTTCGTAGCTCTTTCTGTCTCTCCGTAACCACACGTTCTGCCTTCCACTTGCATTCTCCCTCCTGGTGTGGATCCAGCCCAAATATCAGTAGGGTCCCTGGAGCTCTGTGGGTAAGATTCCCACTTGGGGTGGACTTGGGCACCCAGAAACTTTCTTTGAGAAACCATTAATGTTTCCACTGTCAGTTGGAGTTAGGAGTTAGGAGCTAGTTCTGGTTATCTTTCCAGGACCAGTGTCTGGAGGTATCACCTCTCTATGCTGTTGGGTCATTTGGTAAATACTGACTAGATGCCTTCTGTGTGACAGCCCCGGTTCCAGGTTTTGTCAATACCAAGATGAATAAAATATCATATTTATCCTTCACGAGCTTGTGGTCTCATTGGCAATGCCATGTGCATTGAAAAAGTTGTAGTGCCTTGAGACAAATGCCCTACCATGTAATACAGACGACATGGGTAGAGCAGACCTCCAGGGGTGATGAGGAGGAGCCTGTTAACTACTAGGGGAAATCAGGAGAGACATCCTGAAGGACATGACATTTGAAGCCTTCTTGAAGGATGAATGGGAGCTCCTTTGGTGGGAAACGCGGTCGATAAGCATTCAAGGTAGAGAGGAGCTTATGCAAAAACTGAAAGAAGTGCAGGGAGTTTGGGTGGAAATATAAATTGTTTGAGATGGTTGGAGTGTAGGTTTTGATGTGTGTAAGTGTGTATAGTGGGAGGGAGAAGGTGGGGGCGACTCACATTAGAAGGAAGCAGAGAACTTAGATCCAGGCTGAGCCGAGGGAGTTGTATACCACTTCCCCTGCCTTCGGGCTGCTGTGTTTTCTCCTTCCTCCCTCGCTTCTTTCCTCCCTTCCTTCCTCTCTCCCTCCCCCCTCCCCTCTGTCTTCCTCCGTTCCTCCCTCCTTTCCTTCCTTCCTTTTTCTTTCTTTCTTTCTCTCTCTCTCTCTCTTTCTTTCAACAGCAGTATAATTCACATACCATATACCCCAACTATTTGAAATATATACTCTTCCCGTATATTCACAAAGTTGTATAACCGTCACCACAATTAATTTAGCACATTTTCACCATCTCACAAAGAAACCCCATACCCTTTAGCGATCATGCCCCAGTCCCACCCCCCCCACCCCCGCCGCCACCACACCTCAGCCCTTAACACCAGTAATCTACTTTCTGCCCTATGGATTTGCCTACTCTGGACATTTCCTATATATGGAACCATACAGTGTGCGATCTCTTGTCACTGGCTTCTTTCGCTTAGCATGGCGTATTTCTTTAGCAGCTGCAGAGTGGGCAGCCATTCGATTTCCTAAAACTTGCAGAGGGGCAGTGAGTTCATGAGAGAGAAAAAGGAATAAAGAAAACAGTGATGGAGTATTTGAGGATCTGAAAGTGCAAAGCTATGAAGGCATAAAGTTTCATTTAAGACATTTTCTTTCTGGAACCATGGCTCTCCAGCTGTAAATATTTCTGTTACAAAAGACTACCTCTTGTTTTGAGCAGTGGTAGCTCATGCGGAGCCCTGTGGCCTAAGTTCGTCTTCATATGCTGGTTGGCAGAGACAATCCCTGTCAAATGTGTGTTGCCACTTTCCCCTTGAAAACACCACTGGATTTGCCATCGATGCTATTTGCTTTTTTGTGAGCCTTCTGTCTGATCGAGGGTAGACATAAAATCACCTCTCACTCTAAACAAACTTGATGAACTGGTAGGTGGCATAGGCTGTACCCGGAACTGTTTTCATAAGTGTGGTGACATTCCCATTTGCAAATTCAACAGGGCAGCCCTTGTCCAGTTCCTATGTCACCGTGCAGAGCTGCTGAGTTTTGAAAAGATCTGCTTTCTTTCTCTGTCAGACTTGCTGGCCCATTTTCAAAGACCACAACAGCCAGTGGGAACAGCCCAGGGTCCCTTCCATGCAGCTGTCTCAGGGTTTTATAGACCCTGGGCTAGAATTTGTGCCAACTGGCTGCCCCTTGGGTTGCAGGCCAGTGATTCTACCTCTTCTCCTGCAGGCAGATCTGATTTTAAAGCAGTTCGGGAAACAACACAGTTAGCCTGAATCATCTTAGGATTCAATGCTTAAATAGAACAGAATATGCAATAGTTGACTCATGCTATTGTAGTTAAACTACTTGTCACTTAATACTACGTGACTTTAAGAATTGTTTTAATCAGTAATTTTATAAGGTATAAAGACTGGCCAGAGATCTTCCTCCATTTTGTTCTCTTCTCTAGTGATGTGCGTCATTATGACACCTCTACCAAAGAGTGTTATTTTAAGAGCCTATTCTTTATGACTGCTTTGTTCTTCCAGTTTCTCTCTCTCTCTCTCTTTCTGCCTGTCTCTCTCTTACTCATCTGTGTATTTACCAAAATATGATGATAAATATTGCCCTAACATTTTAATTAGGAAGATTTGGGGATGTGGCTTGAGGCTGTCCGTTAATGGTTTTTAAAATGTGCTAAATGAGAATACGAAATGGGAGACGCAGGTCTGGGATGGCAGGTGGAGTGGTTGCTCAATGTTCACAGAAACACCAGGACAGTGAAGTGAAGCTTCTGCCCGAAGTGAAAGACCAAACAACTGTGATCCAGAACCTGACCTGGGAGTTGACATCTCCTAAGAGTTGATTCAACTTAGAATATTAAGGCTTGGAGTGGTGGCAGCAGCATAATGATCCTCTATATTAATGATCTCCCCAACCTCTGACCCGTCTGGTGTACTGGGAAAACACAGGATTTTATAGTCAGTAAATCTGGGCTGAGTTTGGGACTCAGTCAGGTATTAGCTGTGTGATGTTTGGCAAGTTATTCGGTATTTCTGATCTTTGAACTATTTTTTTTTTTCCTGTAAAAGACAAATGAGAATACCTATCTCATGGAGGTTATTGTGAAGCCAGAATAAGCATTGAACCTTGCAGGTATGAGGAATTTCGGACTCCAGATTTGTTCCTGTCCTTTGATAGGACAGTGTGTTATATGATCTGTTTCAGAACACCTGGTCAGAGATTTAGTTGGAAAGTTTGCTCTATCCACTTGGTTCATTTGCTTTTTCATTGATTCATTGGCTCCTTCCCTTGATGCTGACCACTGATTGTGTGACCCTGGCCAGGTTTGGGGATACACACAAGTCCTGCCTTGGCTAGTGTAGGGGAGATGCTAACCACAAATGACAATTACACTCTGGTGTGGGTAAGCACTAGGCTGGGGGAGGTCCATAATGCTCTGGAAACATCTGGGGAGTCAGTTAACCTTTCTGGGAGAGGGTCCAGGAAAGCAGAGACCCCCAAGGATGAAAAAAAGAGAGCCAGGTGAAGGTGAGAAAGAGAGCATAGAATGATGCACAATGGGCAAGGGGGTGGAGATAATGTGGCTTCTGTAGATATTCTGGTATGTCTGACCCATCACGTATGAGGGAACTATAGAGATAGATACAGGGCTATGGAGAGAACCCAAGCTTCCTGGGCCTGGGATTGCCTCTCTGTTGGAGTTCTGTCCCTCAGAGGTTGGCACTATGAATGCTGTCGTCACCAAAGATGCGGTGCTAGGACACTCCTCACATTTAGAATTAGAACTTGAACTCCATTTCCCCATAGAAACAGGATGTTGAATGGTAGTTGCAAGTAGATAGAATCGTGTTATGAAGAACACCTTCGAGTGCATTTTAAACCAATAAAATATAGAAAAATAAGGAAAACAGGTTCTGTTTCCAGGTTAGTCCCTTGCAATGCAGAGCTTCTTGCTCTGGTTATCTGAGCCCACGCTGGCTCTTCTTGTCCCACGCTGTTTGGATTTGTAGTGTCTGGGCCAGTAAGGGTCTCTCCATAGTGCTTCTATGGTTCCACTATTCCCCTGCTGGTTAACATCTGGCCCACTTCTTCACATCAGTCTTACCTAACTTGACCCCTGGAGACGATGAACTTGGGGACCCTATCTAGAGACAGCGGAGGTGAGAGATAAGTATCGTTGTTTCTGGCTGATTCATCATCCGCTTGGCGTTAGTTCATATACAAGGTCAAGCAAGATAGTGGAGGCAGAGTTTGGAGGGACCTTCTCCCTTTGCACCAAATGCTCCTTTTTCTTTTATCTCCCTCCAGTCCTGTCTTCTTCCTGTCTCTCATCTTGTCCTGCCAACACATTCTAGCTCTGTTAAATTCAGTTCAGCGAAGGCATATGGGACATGGACCGTGTGTCTGGCATGCAGCGTGCAAGGGTAAATGAAGCACAGTGGTTACCCAGAAGGAGCTAGTAATTTTGCACAAGGGGGTCAAGGATGGACAGGTAAAAAAGGTCCAGCTGTGCAAGGCTGGAGTCAGAGCCCTCCTGGGGCAGAGTCTACAGGAGTGTGAGGGAGGAGCTCCTGAGTCACCTTGGAGACCGGACAAGCCCGGTGGACCAGCAGGAATCAGCTCTACAAATGTGTGTGTGCTCCAGGCACAGAGTAAATAAACCCCGAGCCAAGGTCAGGCACGTACAGGGTGCACTATGGAGAGACTGCAGGAGGGAGCCAAAGGCGGGAGCCGAGCGGAGGAGGGAGTGGGGAGCTGGGAGGGCAGAGGATGGGGAGGCCCTCCCATCAGCCCTATGGGAAGACTATTTTTCAAAGGTTTCCTTAGAGGAAAGAGTCCCAGGAGAGTAGAGGGGCTGAGCCTGCACTGGCAGGAAAAGTGGATTAAAAGCAGGCCAAACCCAAAATAGCTCCTGGGGGTTGACCAGATGGAAATGAGATGGCTGGCCTGCTGGGTGTAGCCTTGGGGACGCCAGGCACACGGTGAGAAGGGAACGAGCCCCACTCGGGAGTGTCGGAGAAAACGCTGCGGCCTGCATCCGAGCTCCATAAATGTTACAAAATAACACGGCTGAATGAAGCCACAACTTTAAAAAAGATCCAAATGCAAAGGATTTTTGAGTGTCTACAAGGAAAAAAAAAATGACTTTATTAATTGATGAGTCCCAAGATCACTGACCCCACTGTTTAAAATATTAACACCTACTCTTGTTTGAGGAGCAACAATCTGGAGGCAGCTTTCTACTCTTGCTGCCTGTGCTGGGAAGAATTCAGTCTTTGTCCTTAGGCTGCTGTCACTAGGCATATAGAGTCCCATTAGGAAAAGGTACCCGGCCTTAGGAAGTGGCTGGTCTGCTGTCTCGTTCTTCTGCCACTGTCTCTGGTCTTTTCCTGTAAAGCCACCTGCTCAAGAAGACTGAGGGCCAGGGTGCTGTGTAAACACGTAACACTTATACCCTTGTGGCTTCCTTCTCATCATTGCTTGGAGGGCTCATTCAGGGCAGGGGTGATGCCAGCCTCTCCCACGGCCCCGGGCTGCCCAGCCTCCCCTGCGGGCACCCGAGAGGCAGGCGGGTATGATTTCCTCATCCGAAAGCTGCAGGAAATAACAGCCCCCGTTATGAGCACTCCCTTCATCCTTGTGAGAAGGACAGGTTTTGGGAAGGGAGATTTAGACTTTGAGTAAACAGGACAGGATTTCATAAGCTTCTCGGAAACGCCTGGACCCGACACTTGTCATCTGCTACTAAATTTGGCCTTTTCATGTTCCTTGCGGAGGCTACAATGGCAAGCGTGGCACACATTCCGGGATGAATTTAGATAAACAACTTGGCTGCTGAGGATTTGTACCTGTTATGGCTCCAAGAAATATCCAGTGGTATTAAGCATGACTCAGGAAAATTTCAATTAAAGTGTTCGGAGTAGAAAAGATCAGTAGGCTAGCTGATGGCTCTTCTACTCTGTAATTTTCATGAGTCTCAATAAAGTGCTGGAGGTTCAGTGTTTGTCCTTCCAGCTTTTAGGTTGTATGTAAGCTAATTCTTGTGTTTGGGTAATGCTGTGGGGAGCTTCTGGATCACCTCCACCCTCTTCCTGGGCAGGAAGAATGCATCTCCCCCACCTCGAATGGGCAGAGCAACCCCCCTCCACCCCCCGCCCCGCGCTCCCCACTACAACAGCGCTCACGGCTGACAGCATACTATCTGTTCGCTGGTCCGTCTCCCCCGCTGGTTCTGGAACCCCGTTAGGGATCCTCTCTCACTGGTTCTTGCATTCTCCAAATGAGCACGGTGTCTGGTGCAGATGCCAAGCCTTCATCCTGATTCTGGGGGATGATGTTTCTGGCTGCCAACTGACAAAGGAATAGAGCAAAATGCTCATGGGAGGGCAGCTAGGAAGTGGGGGAAGGAGTGAAGGATCTGAAGACCGAAGAGCCTTCTTTTGTTTCCTGGCTGTTTCTGTCACCCTGGGCAAATCATCAATTTCACATTTTATTGCCCATGAAGTGATAATCCTGTTTTCCTGGATTTAAAGGAGAGGAGTCATGATGTAATAGATATGAGAACACTTTCTCAAAAAAAAAAAGAAAAAAAAAAAAAAAAGGAAGCATCTTTCTTTCCTACAAATTGGGACAGCCACATTTTTGTGTAGTTCCTGCACAGTCAATCTGAGTGATCTCGGGCAGGCAAATCCCTCAGGCTGCCATGGAGGCTTGCTTGCTCAGTAAGGAAGCTGTCAGTTTTGTTTCCCTGGGTCATTGTGAGGATCAAAACATAGAATGCATATGCATCTAGTCTGGAGATGATCAAAGTCTATGAACCAGAGCCATGATATTGTTGGATAAGATGAGGTGAGCCTGCCAAGGCCTCTGGCTGGTGTTCCCTGCTGGCCTCCTCCCTGTCCCTGTCTTCCCACCCCTGGTTCTGGACGCATGTACGTGTGTGTACTCAGTGTGGTGCAGGGGCGGGCAAGAGCCCCTTCAACACTGGCGCCTTCATAGCTGGCGGTTGTGGCCCCGTCCTTGTTGGACAATAGCCCTGATGGGAGGGATTCTTGGCAGTCGGCCACGAGGACAAGACGTGGAGGAACCGCCGAAACTGCTTCGGCTGAAATCTCACCTTCTGGGGCGATGTAGCCAGGTGCACAAAGAAACACATATATTTCTGATCTATCTGCCCTCAAGTTAGAAACCTGTAATGTTTGTCACTCTTTCATGAACGAGATCGGCTTCTTCTGCAGCCTGGATAATATAAGCAGTTAGGGTTCTTAGCTGTGCACTGAAAATAAAGAACTTCAAAGTATGATTCGATAGGACCTTAAGAACCAGGACCTTCCATTCAAACCAAAATTATGTTGCTGCATTTAGTATTCATGAGAACAATTAGTAAACAACACACAAAGCTTGTATGTCAAGGTAATGCATTAAGATAATATTTGGGCTTTCTTTGTGCTGTGGTAGAAGAATGCGCTTGAATGAGGAACTGTTGTGCGTCACTAATTTTATCCCAGTTCTCTCATTCTAAGGAAGTAGACAGGTCATTTAGGGACGCTTGACTATGAACTCCTGAGGCTGCAGAGAGATGAGGCTCTTTGGGGTGTGCAAGTGAAAGCTGAGAGGGATGGAGAGCTATCCCCAGACTGGGGAGCTGGTACAGATGGGCGGGTCTGCTGAGTCACGGCCTCCTCATCTCCTCTCCGTCCGCACCCCACGTTAGCGGGGAGACTTCGGGCAGAAATAGTTGTAGAGAGTTCTCAGGGTGCTTGCGTCCAGAAAATGGGGACCTTGGCCCCAGTAATAATTGGCTTCTTCTGCTCCTGGCATGGGCTAAGAAATCCCAGGCACTAGCACTTCAAAAGATCATGTTGGCTCCTTGCATGACCCTGGTAGGTCAGAAAGCCTCCAGAGGTACTAAGATTGAATTTCGGAATCCTTGTGCAGACTTGGAGTCAATAAAGATAAATAAATGTGCTCTTTTTTGGAAAGCTGACTTGAAGTTTGCAAACTTACCCTCACTTGGTTAGCAGTATTTATTTCAGAGATGCAATTTCCTGGGGCCTCTCTGAGGTCAACTGATATCCTCCCGTTTCTAGCATCTACATCTTCAGGACGATTGGGGCTTCGATATGTGGGGGAGACAAGAGAAGAACTGACAGTCAAGTTTCAGAACTCAGGGTAGTGGGATGCGGAGGAGACTACATTTCCGCTGAAACAGGCCCGAGAAGGGTCTCTCAGGTCTCTTCCCACTGGGAGTCCCTGAAATCCCTAGGTTGTGGGACCTACACACCAACAAGGTGACCTGGTATGGTGCAAGCATATTATACACATTCAACTCTTTCAGTGCCATAACAGCCTTGAGAGGTGGATGCTGTTATTAGTCTCCTCTTTTACAGATAAAGAAACTGAGGCCCAGAGAGGCTCAAGATCACACAGCTACTAAGGCATAAAGCCAGGAGTAAATCAAGCAAGCAACCTGGCTTCAGAGTTTATGCTCCTGGCAACTCTATACTCCTGCCAGCTCTTCCTGACTTATGGGCTGGGTTGTTGTTACTGGACAGTGGTCATGGGCGCCCAGGAAGCTATTCCAAGCAAGACTCTAAATCATCAAGAGAAGGTCAAATGTGCATATTCTTTATGGTTACTCAGAGGCGTTGTTTCTGTGTTTCTGTGTTT
Source organism: Mustela putorius furo (assembly GCF_011764305.1). Classification (NCBI taxonomy): domain Eukaryota; kingdom Metazoa; phylum Chordata; class Mammalia; order Carnivora; family Mustelidae; genus Mustela; species Mustela putorius. Next base: position 10,924,018 of record NW_025421305.1, on the reverse strand, counting down.
TAGGACATATTTTCATAACACCATAACAGAAAGGGATTGCTGGGTAACCTTTGATTGGTTCACTTTGGAAATACGAAACAATTCTTTTCTTTGCACATTTTGGGTAATCTGAATTTTACTACAACAAGGAACTTTAAGTCACGGAGGCAATCGTGAGGTGGGTGAGAGCAAGTTCCTCCTGGGCCAGTCTATAACTAAACCAAATCTGATCCGGTCTGTGTGGCTCGTCTCACATTGCGGTATGAAAAGTGGCACAAGAATCTCGGGATGAAATTACAAAAAACAGTATATTTGCTTTCTGGCAAGAACACTGAATTCCTGCAGAGCGTCGGGGCCAAACATGGAGTGCGTGGTTTCATCTGGACCATTCCACGTAAATGTAATTTGAGTAGGGATTTCGGGAGCATTGTTACGCCTTGGGGAATTCCTGTGTGGATGTAAACAGAGCTTCGTATTTGTTTATAGGTAAATACTCGAAAGGTTGTAATAGGTGAGGGCTTAGATGATACAGCAACAATAGCTTTTTTTTTTTTTTTTTTTAACAAAAACAAGGATTTTATATTATGTTTGAGTACTTTCCATGTAACCTTACTTTCTGGATTTAAAGATGACATTTCTCACAGAACTTTCAACCCATGGTTATATGGTAGAAGGGTCATATAAAAATAACTACTTTTATAGTCTTCGTGGGTTTTAATTTTATCCTAAAAGAGTAACAGCCAAGTGACTAGAAGCCAAAGACTGCCACATTTCTCCTCTCTCTGGTCCTCGCCCAGGGGTACTGCCTCACTAACAACAGGTCTTGGCAAGGAGCAAATCATTGAAAGATATCCCGTGGATGTCCTCTGACAGCCCTTCATCCTCAGTCTCATGCTATGGCCTTCCATTTCTGACCCAGCTTTTCCTTTGGACTTGGGTTTCTGACTTCTTGCTGCAAAGCCAACTGTCTGTCTATCCATCTATCCATCCAGCCATCCATTTGTCCACTCATTTTGCTTTCCACGTATTATCCATTACCTGCCTTCTCTGTGACAGGTCTTTCTCTGTGCCCCAGATGATTCTGCTCTCCCCGGGGAACCTGGGGGCCCCTGGTGGCTGCTTTTCTCCCGGAGCATGCAGGGGAATGCAAGGCATTGTGAGGCCACTGTCAGGGTCATTTTCCAGGCCCTTCCCATCACCATAGGAGTTCATTGTAGTACCACAATGAATGGTAGGCAGTTCCTGTCTGGCACCTTCAGACACAATTCTAAGCCTACAAGGCTGGAGTGGAGGGGGAGGGGAGGTCCTGGGGGAGAGAAGGAGGCTCTCGGTCCTATCTCGATTCCTCTTCTTCCTGCCCCCCCCCCCCCGCCCCGCCAGAGCTGTGGGAGTCCTGATGAAATGCTTTCTCTTAACAGTTTTACAAAGTCTACTGCCTTCTAGAGTAAGAATTGGAATTCACAGCATGAGCAATGGGGTTTTTTTCCAACAGTTAGTAGCTCCCCTTCTCGGGGCTATATGTCTCAATAGCATGGTCCAGTTTTAATGGCAGATAGGCTGTGGAGGAGGAACAACAAATAATCCCCAGGAAAACATAGTGGGCAGTAGTTGGAAGCACCCTGGGACATGTGGGAACCTGTGTGGGTCCCGCCCTCAGGTGGCTTCATCTTCTACTACGTTGCCCTGAATGGTGCCCTATCACCTGACACGGAGGAACTGCCTTCCCAGTTATGTTGGGTTCTGATGGATGTGGCTGTTTGAAGATCGAAACTTGACCGAAAGCTCCTGAGCTGGGAAAGCCTGCCAGTGTGCAAGGAAGGCCTCTGTGCTGGCCTCAGCTGTCACACCACATCATCTCTGTCCCACTCCCCCCGGGCAATTGGGCTCTCTGTCCAGAAGCAGCAACCCCAGGGCGTCGCCATCTGTCAGCCCAGTGAACTACGGAAGCTTCTCGGGGGTGTCCTTCAATGTTCCCTCCCTGGACTTGGACTGGTGTCAAACGCAAACACCCTCTCAAGACATAGGAAGCTTAAAGATTGCTTTCAAGGGCGATTCTTGGCCTAGGCCGTGGTCCTGCCTACTCCCTCTGTCTGACATTCTGGGCCTCTTCTCTGTCATCTTAGCGGGAGCGGGTTCAGGGGGCCCTCTAGGCCGCGCTTCCTCAGTTTCTCAGCGTTACAGCCTGAGAACTCAGACCTCCCGTGCTCTGTTTTGCGTTGGTGCCTTTACGTATTTTCTTCTTTCCTCGAATACCTTCCACTTGTGCTCCTTGATTCAATAAACATTTCCTGAGCTAGCTGGGCACCTCTCTGGGGACTTCCAAACTGGTCGAAGTGCCACTGTCCTGTAGGCCTTTGCTCAGCATTGATTCCATCTTTTGGGGGGGGGACTGCCCTCATTTTGCCTTCTCCCCTCTACCTCCCTTTCCCCCTTTCCTCTCAGCCCAGATGAGGGGCTCCCCTCCTCTGCCCCCGGGGAAACCTGTCACACACTCCTGTGTGATGTATTCGACTTGCTTTCCCTGCCATCCCCTATTTGGGCCTAATGAGTTCCTAAAGGGCAAAGATATTCTCGCTCATAGAGCACATTATCTGCACACTATTCACACACATACCAACTATATAAATGGTTGTTTTTCATGTCTTTTTGAAATCACATCCTGGTGAAGGATTGACTACGAAGATGTGCCTGGAACTGGGAAAACAAAGCAGAGCGATTTAATGTGACTTTAATTTTAACCTGATCTCGAGCCGCTAAGCTGAATAAACCGAAGATGAAAGACAAAATATTGGAATTAAGAAATGGTCATTTTTCTCTAATGTTTCAAGCCGTAAAAATCGCGTGCAGTTTTGCCCACAGAAAGAGAGAGAGAGAGAGAGAAAGACAGAGCTGTGAATTTTATCTTGTCTCCGGGGCAACAAAGTGAGCCACGTTAGAGAGAGACGGGGAGAAATCGAGACTGTCTCACAAAGTGAACCACTGTGCCAACCGAAAGTCATTTGAAAAGAAAACAAAGACTTTTCCCCAACAGAAGGAATGGACTCAAAACCAGAATAAAAGGAAATGAGGTAGATCCCCTACACATAATCTCTTGGTAGAAGTTGAGAAAGAGGTGGTCCAACAATGGACATTTTATGACGGTTCAACTTGGTTGAGAGACGGCTCAGCCTTCTCAAGGCTTACGGTGGCTGAGAAATATGAAGTCGGAGCCGTGTACGTAAGCCATTTCCCAAAGCCGACTGAGAAACATGATCAGCCCGGCAAGGTGTGTGAGGGAATACAGTGACAGGGTTTCCCTGAAAAGGGCTGGCAGGGGGACAGAGCTGCTCTGATGGCTTGCCCCCCGCCTCTTGCTTTCCATGTCGCCCCAAGCGCTCTCATTTTGGCTCCATGAGGAGCAAATTTCAGGTCTGTTTCCTGCATGGTTGTTGCCTCCTGTTTCTGGCACTCTGAGAATCAGCTGTTGCCATGGAAACGACCATTTAGACAATTCATCTGAGCAGGGCCTTGTTAAGAGGGCGAATGGGACCCAAATCACTTGGGTACAGGAAAGATCCCAGTCGGGAACCCAGTCACGGCCCGGCAGCAGCCGCGGCGACAGGTTGCCAGGCTTCCTGGAACATTCTCGGTTCATCCCTCCATTTCTCCGTGTACTCAGAATGCATTTTTTTAAATTGCTTCATCAGGGCGGTCAATGCGTGCATTCAACAGAAATGTTTCTGACTTCTCCGATATCAGGACACTCCCACAGCATCTGGCTCCGGCATTTGGCCATTGAGTTGCCCATAACAATCTGCAGTGGTCATCTCCATCTCTAGCACTGGCTGTTCACAGTGTGAATGATGGACGGCTTCTCACTGTCTGTGGCATCTGTTGTGAGATCTTTGTGTTCTTGGCCCCTCAAAGCAGTCCCCTCGGCAGTCGTGCCCATAGCCTGGCACTCAAATGACCAGCGCCCTGCGTTGTGGCAGGGAGGGGAACCCCCGGGGGCCAGACTGGCTGGGGAAAGATGTAAGAGCCATTGGGAGGCAGCTGTCCGCTAAGGGCGGTACATTTAATTCCACGAAGGGCTCATGAAGCCACAGTGAGTACCTTGTCACTGAAAACTATGTGAAATAATGCACTATTCAGAACTGTGCTGGCGACAGGTCACATTCAATGCAGAGGATAATGTCGAATATGATGGGAGTTGGGGGTCACGTGGCACCCCCAAATGGTACTGCAGATGAAGAGTATTGCGCAACCTAAAAGTGACTGAAGGTCTTGTTTTACTCATGTTCAGAATGACACCAATATGTCATCAAGGAAAGCTGAATATGTATGCATGTGTACACACAAGTACACGCATATTTTTTAAGGAGGTAAAGTATGTATTATATGTCAGTAAGATTTCCTACCAAACTGACAAAATAAGAAAGGAAGACATTAGTTTTATGGGAACTTAAGTTATGTGAGCTACTACTATGTGTATTGTGTGCATCAGAACTACTTACTTTAATTTTTATTTATTTAAAAAAAAAACATTTATTTGACAGAGAGAAACAGTGAGAGAGACAACACAAGTGGAGTATGAGGAAGAGAGAGAAGGAGGCTCACCACCAAGCTGAGAGCCCAATGCAGAGCTCCAACCCAGGACCCTGGGATTATGACCTGAGTGGAAGGCAGCTGCTTAACAACTGAGCCACCCAGGCACCCGTGGAACCGCTTTCTAGTAGGAGTTCCCAGCCAGTAGAAGTAGGAGTTCGGCTGCATGGATTCTGCAGAGCGTCTGCGAGAACACGAGGGATCCTTGCAATCATGGACTGTGGTGGTCCTTAAATAACAACAGGCCTTGAAATCCTTTCTGCAGCGGGATCTTAGGCAGGAGCCTCACCTTTCCACGAAAGCCCCTTTCTGTGCTTATGCGTGGGGAAGGAGCTGTAAGGATGGCTGGTTTCGGGTGCGGGTCGTGTCTTGGTCGGCTTGGGCTGCCATAACAAAAGGTCACAAACCGTGTGCCATAAGCAACAGACAGTTATATGCTCACAGCTCTGGAGGCTGGAAGTCCAAGATCAAGGTGCCGACATGGTCGTCTTCCTGGCTTGTAGACAACAACTGCCTTCTGGCTGTGTCCTCCCACGAAAGGAGGGAGACAGAGAGCTCTCTGGTGTCTCTTCTTAAAGGACACTGATCCTATCATGAGGGCTCCCACTCTTGTGACTGCATCTAACCCTAGTTATGTCCCAAAGTCCCCATCTCCAGATGCTATCACACTGGGGATTCAACATATAAATTTTAGTTTGACACAAGTCTATCCATAGCAGTTGGGAATGAAGAGATCTAAGGAGATCTTGTGATGTGTGGAGGTCCTGTGACTCATGTAGGACAATGGGGGACTTACTTCCAGGTGATGATGGCTAATTCAGGGCCCCTTGCCTTCTACCACACGGATTTGAGTTTCTTTTTTTTTTTTTTAAATTAATTAATTAATTATTTTGAGAGACAGAGCAAGCACAAGCAGAGGGAGCAGCAGGCAGAGGGAGAGGGAGAAGCAGACTTCCCACTGAACAGGGAGCCCGATGCAGTACTCCATCCCAGGATCCCGAGATCATGATCTGAGTTGAAGGCAGATGCTTAACTGACTGAGCCACCCAGGCACCCACAGCTTCGCATTCTGAGCATCTGCCATAGGACCCTGGCTCCTCAGTCTCTTCTTTACTTTTGAGAACTGGGTGGATTTCAGGGAGGATTTCTGGAAGGTGTCTTTTCTAAAAGTCATCAGAAGCCATATAATAATTATTTTAGAAATAGCTATCATATAGAGAGAGCCTTGACTTAAGTCAGAGATGTTCTAGAAAGTTCACATGTACGGTCTCATTTAACCTGCACAGTTTCCGGGGGTAAGGTCCTGTTCCCCTTCTGCATTTCATAGAAAGAGTGAGAGACACTATGTGACCATGCAAGGTCACATGGCCAGTAAGCAGCAGAGCGGGGAAGCAGAACCCGTGTTGTCTGTCTCCGGGATCTGTGCTCCTAATTAGCAGAGGGGTGTAATGGACAATACAGCAGTTAAGAGAGAGGCAGGAGGAACGCCTGCCCCCCGGCTGAGTGTGCGTCTGTCCCCTGGTCAGGGCTGGGGCCAGCTTATGAGGCTGATTTTGTGAAAAGCTATAGGTCTGACCGGCACATACGTGTTTCCCAAGCTGACTAGAGTCCTCTGCTTCTTCCCATGCCAGGTCATGAAGCCGGCAGCCTTACTCTCGTCATAATCCCCTTCTTCTTTTCTAGCTGGATAGAGGTCAAAGATCTCTTTTCTAGGATCACAGCCTAAGGGGGTCTTAGCAAAGCTGTTGCACAGAACCACAAGGAATAGGATACCATTTTGAAATGAAATAGTAAGTGCTGGTCTATTCTTTAGGGAGGATGATCTCCCCTTCCTCTTGATGGTATTCAGTAGTCGCCAAGGATGTTCAGCATGCTGGGTGCCCTACGGCCTAGGCACATGAGCTGTGCCGTTGAGGTTTACACTGGACATTGATTGATGTCTTTCCCCCCAGGGCCCTCATCATCAGCTGTGGCTTCTGGTCGGATGGCCCACGCACTGCTCTCAGCACCGCAGGAGGGGATGAGGGCTTGGAGGAGAGAAGGCACGAGAGTGTAGTCGGGAATATGTTTTATTGCCGATATGTAAGCAGGAAGGCAGATTTGGGAGTTCTGCTCAGAGTTCAGTCTTGGCTTGTCATTGCATTAATGGGCAAATGATTTTATCTTCCCGAACTCCAGCTTCCTCACCTACAAAATACAATAACTGTATTGCAGGTTCTTGTCTGGATTTATTCAAAATTTCCAGCCTCTGCCTCAGTAATATTAGCTTTTTTAGCCTTAGAAGCTGCAGATTGCTTTTACTTAAAGAAGCATGATGCTTCTGTTATAGTTTAATTGATATCATATTTCTTTGCTGGGTTGTTTGTCTTTGACCATGAACCTTTTTAGAACTGAGATGCTTTCGTGCTTCTGGGTAAAGAGCAGAAGTTAAACCAGAGAAGAAGCAAAGCTGGGTTTAAGGATAGTCACAGAACAGGGGGGACCACCCATTGGCAGAAAAGAATCATAATAATTTAAAAAGAAAAGAGAATATCCTTGGGGAAAATGGCATTGAAGTTTATTCTATTGTCTCAGGCCTTGGAAAGCTTTTAAAGTTATTATTTTATGTCCTGTGCTCAAGTACAACCTCAACAAAGAAATCACTGTCTCCTAGAAAGTTTGAACAAGTAAATGAGGGCATTAGAAGATCAAGACAACAGCAAATAATCACTCACCAGAACAACAACAGGGACATAGAAGCATCCTCAGAAGCTCAGAGTAACATTTCAGAACAGATTCTGCCCAAGGTTAATGTCCCCTTACCAGACCTTCTCCGGGTGACAGGACTGGAAAGCAGGAGATGGATAGTCTCAGAATTAAAGAATATCTTTGACTCTTCTTTCCTGCAGATCTTAGTTTTCCAAGATGATTTTCTTGCTAACTCTTTAGTAACAGGGAACAGCTGATGTATTATGCTGTTTCTCTCCTAGGGGAACATATACTTGGCTGGTGTAGAAAAACACACACACACACACACACACACACGCCGTACAAGTGAGTGGATGAGGGTGAAAGAACTGTGACTGGCCATGAAGGAAGGCTTGGAAGTTCCCCAGGGGGATGAAGCCCACAGATTTAATTTAATATTGATTTCAGTTTCAGGAGGAAGAAACTGCCCTTGCAGCCGAGGCTGGTGTCGTTCAGCGAGCTCTGTCTTCTCATTCTGCACAGGGCTCTGCTCGCTTCCCTCTCCTGCCCCCCACGCACGTGTCTCCTACTGAGGGCATTTCGAGGGGCTGTTTATTCATTCTAAGGCAATGAAGGCTGGCATAGAAAGCGCATTCAGTGAAAAGCACTTCTGTATGGTGACTGGGAAATCTCAGACAGATGCATCTCCTGAATGAGATGATTTTCTTTCCCACCTCATCAGGATCAGCCCTAACAAACTTCTCGCTTGTTCTTAGATGATCTTTGGGAATAATTCACTCTGCTTTGCCTCCTCCACACAAAGGGCTGGTAAGATAACCAAGGTCTGGATCGAAAGCTGGGTTAACTATTTCCAGTGCGGGTGTCCTTTCCAAGTTCTGAAGAAAGCAACATCAGTCGGTGCCAGCCTGCTGTCACATGGCATCTCCCTGTGTCCCTGTCGGGACACACACTCACCTATTCATCTCCTCACTGCACGACTACCTGAAAACAGTGGGACAGACACATAAATTGTGCCAGGCAAGGGACAGGTGGACTAGCTGAGTCTGGGGCCCTGCCAGCCCTCCCATCATGTAACAAGAGAGCTCTCAAATAAACACTGTATGATTTAATTGAATCTGAGCTAGGAGATACGGTTTTTACAGAAACTAATTACAGTAGGCATCCTGGCATATTAGTGCTGTAAATCTCGCAGGTGTCAAGCCGTGGAGCTGCTGCCATGTTGGTTTATTTTCTTTCTCTCCCTCTTCCCATGCTTCCTAATTTCTTTTCTTTTCTTTCTTTCTTTCTTTCTTTTTTTTTTTTTGTTGTTGTTGTTTAATTCAGTTTCTTTCCATTTATGCTCATCCCTGCCTCTTCTTTCCAGCATGTTGAGACCTTGAACAGGAGTTCAGTAGCCCCGTGATTCCTGCTTCGGGTCCATGACCATATGTTGTTCTGTGTATCTATATGTGAGTGCACATAATGTGTACGTATGTGTGTGTGTGCTGGGCTGTCTGCAAAGGACGGGAGATTCATGATGGAAGAGTATAGTAAGTCACTAGGCAGGTGAGTTTGGGGCGTGGGGGCAGTGGCTAAAAAATGATTCAAGCTTCCTTCCTTCAAATAGCTTTCCATGGGTGATGTTGGAGGGTTAGGGTGGGCTATAAAAAGGGGAAGGGGAAAGTTGTGTAAACAACTAGCCTTGGAAACATCGGGCCATGGATCATGAAAATGCAGATGGAGGAGTTTTGTTCTGACTAGGCTAAGCTTTCACTTCTTTCTGTTAGTCGGGAGAGAACACTCGACTAAGTATTGAGTGAATGAACTCATAATTACATTAATTACTTAAGAAGTCTGGAGCTAGGTGGTCTCAGAATTTGTTCAGTCACTTGCTGATCCTTCCATGCTTTTTCCATCCTTCTTTGCCATCCTCAGGGTTAATGTCTTTTCATTCTCGTGCTTCATGATCTCAAGGTGGCAGCTGCAGTTCCAAACATCACATGTGCATCCCAAGCTTAAAGAAAGGGGCAAGGGCAAAAGAACTTCTTTTTATTAGACTCTAGATTTTTGGCTTTTAAGAAACCAGTTTTTTCTGAAGCCTTCAAGGAAATGTTCCTTATATGTCCCATGGTCTGACCTGGGTATCTAGCTGTAAGGGAGGACAGGAATGTGAGCAGCTAGCCAGGGGAACGAGAGGACCATGAGTCATTTCCCAGGAATGGATGAATTGTTACTCTATTAAAATTGAGATTCTATGAGAAAGGGAGAATGGACCTAGAGATGACAGCTGGGTTGGTCAACCTGTGGCATCTGTCACACTTTCCTTTAGTATCTTTGAGAAAAAGGATTTTTGTCTTACTACAGTTACTGAGCTGAGTCCTACACTCCCCAGCAGATGCTCTTACATGAATACCTTCCTCTGCTATTTGCTTTTCTGTTAGTCACCACCAGAATTCTTCCAACAACACTTCCCTTGCAACAATACTGCTTCTTCTACACAGGCCTCTGCATAGGATTTCAGATCAGACATTCCTGGGTTCAGATCCTATCCCAGGATACTAGCCTTGGGCAAGTTGCCTAATCTCTTCATTCAGTAAAAATGGCCATGGTGACTTGTATATCATTGAGTGAGCATTAAATAATAATAAATAATGAATATAAAGGGCTTAGCACTGGGCCTGGCCTGGAGCAATACTCGAAAAATGGTAGTTTTTTCTTTTCTCCACATTAAAAAAAAATAATAATGGCTTGCACTTACTGAGTGTTTACTATATGCCCAGCATAGTTCTTCTTCTTCTCCTTCTTCTTCTTCTTCTTCTTCTAATTCTTTTTTTAAAGATTTATTTATTTGAGAGAGAGGCTGCTTTTGTGGGTGGGGAGGGAGGGTGAGGGGCAGAGGGAGAGAATCTCAAGTAGACTCCATGCTGAGTGTGGAGCCCAATGTGGGACTTGATCCCATAAACCTGAGATCATGACCTGAGTTGAAACTGAGTCAGACGCCTAACTGACTGAGCCACCCAGGCGTCTTTGCCCAGCATAGTTCTTAGTGCTTCCTGCCAATTAACTCATTCAGCCCCCACAGCAACTCAGGGAGGTCTGTGCTAGCATTATGCCCTTTAACAGCGAAGGGAATGAGAGAGAAAAGCAAATTTGCCTATAACTGCAGAGAGAGTAAGAGGCAGAAAAGATACTGAATCCAGAGAGTTGGTCTTGAACCTGGGCACTAACTACTGGGTATACTTCCTCTTGCATGCTATGGGTCCCTTCTGAGAATGAGTTCACACTGGGACCAAAGCATCCTACCAGGTGGCGGACAACAGGACAGTGGGCAGCTTGAATAACCACAACTGTGTGGCCATGGAGAATGGTGAGCTCTTCCAAGACTATGTACTGTCTGAGGAGGCACACGGCGGGGAAGCAGAGTCACACGAGGTTGTGAGGAGGAGTGATGGTCAGCACCACACCTCAGGCCGGACCCGGCTGCCAGATTCCTTGCCCCATTGTTAGTCTAGTCAGTCTCATTGTGCACTTAGAGCACCAACCTCCTTGTGCAAGGAGATGGCCCTCAGAGGAGCCCAGACTAGAAGTCTCCGGCTTCCACCAAACAGCACGCTTTGAGCAGTCAGATTATTTTTTGGATGGGAACCATTGAGAGAGTGAAAAGATCAATATTGGAACCCATCAGGGCGCCTGAATGGCTCAGTCAATTAAGCGTCTGCCTTTGGCTCAGGTCATGATCTGGGAGTCCTGGAATCGAGCCCTGCATTGGGCTCCCTGCTCAGCAGGGGGCCTGTATCTCCCTCTTCCTCTGTTCCCCTGCCCCACCCACTCATACTCTGTCTATCTCACTCTCTCTCTCACTCTTGTTCTATCTCAAATAAATAAATAAAGTCTTCAAAAAAACTAAAAAAAATATATTGGAAGCCAGCAACACAAAATCACTTTGATATTCTCCCTGGGCACAGCTTTTCTAATGGAAATAAGACAGAGCAGTGTTTGTTGGAGGAAAATAGCCACCCTTCCTTTGGCTTCTGAAAAGCATCCTCAGTCTCACTGAACGATGCCAACCCACGGATGTAGGCTGTCGCATGAAAACTTTAGGTGCCCTGTGGAGCTCCAGAGCTCAAGCACATTTTGGTCTGGGATCCCTGAGAACCAAGGGAGAGAAAAGATCTGAATTAGAAACTGAATCCCTGCTCTGCTGGCTCTCCTAAGGTGAAGTCATTTCAATTTGATTTTTGGATGGTGACTTTTTTTTTCCCCCTGTAAGGAAACCATGGAGCCAAGTATCAGTGCCTGTATTAATACACATTCTATTAAAAGAAGCAGGTGAATCACAAATCACGCTGGAAAAGTGGTTTGATAAAAACGAGAATTTTTTTTTTAATGGGATTCCACCATAGTCCATGAGGTCAGATGGAAGGTGGTGGGATGGTGATGTGGAGGTGTTTAATGACTGTCCTCTGAAGAAAGAGATTCCTTTGCACATTCCCTCACCCCTTTGTTGTTGTTTTGTTGCCTTTGGTGGTTGGTTTGAGTCAAGGATGAGCCCCCGCTATCATGGGCCAGAAGGTCAATAGAACTGAGTAGCACTGCCTGCCTTGAAACGAGCCTTGGTGCGGCAGTAATGAGATGGGTGAAGTTTTTACATGCCAGGCATAGAATTAGTTCCTTATGTAGGTCTATCTGATCGTTGCTGAACCCTAGATAATGACAAATTTATTTATTTATTTATTTTTGACAGATTTATCCATTTGAAAGTGAATTCCCAGTGCCTTATGTCGCATGATTTCACAGCAACCACGGCTGGAACAAGGATAAGGGGGATTTTAGTGCTATCCTGATTTTACAAAGAAGACCCGGGCTCAGAGCAGCAAGCTGACTTATAGTGGGGGAAAGGACTCTGACTTCTTTCTCATCTTTGGAAACAAATTCCACCTGCCATCAGGCCCTTCCCTTAGTGGTTGGGAGTTCTCGCCAGGACTCCCTTGGGACTCGCATTCACAATGCATCAGGAAGTTAGTGTCCAGCAAAAACACGAATGGAACCATGAATGTTTTGGGTTATCATCTGGCTGCCTCCATAGGGTCAGAATTGCAGGTAGGTTCAACAGGACTTTGAGAATATGGTGGCTTATCAGGAGAAATGGGGGCAAAAGTGGAGGGTATTTCCATATTCTAGAATCTGTAGCCACACTGAGCACTGGAATAGACATCAGAAGTTTCCCAGGTTTGTTCTCAGAAATCAGGAAAATGAGACCCTAATTCTGCACCCAATTCCAGCATGGGTTTCCTCCCCGCACCAACCAGCTGGGTGTCCTACAATTCAATTCAATTCTAATACTATCTACCTGGAAATAGCATCAGATTCCACAGGTCAGTTAAAGACTCAGCCTTACAAGACTGCCCCATTCTTCAGTTGCCGATCATAAGTCTAGATTGTATCAACGGTGCTTCTGACCAACAGCTATAAATTGGAGGTTCTAGTAACTCCCTTCTAACATCAATTAATTTGCTAGAGTGGCTCGCAGAGCTCAGGAAAACATTTACTTACCAGATTACTGGTTCATTATAAAAGGTTGTAATTCAGGAAAAGCCAGACAGAAGAGGTGCATAGGGTGAGCCTGGGGAAAGGGCGTGGAGCTTCACCCCTGCCCTCTCCAGGCTGGCACTCTCCCTGCACCTCCATGTATTCACCATCCCAGAAGCTCTCTGAATCCCATAATTTTGAGTTTTTAATGGAAGCTTCATTCATAGGCATGATTGGCTAGATTGTTGGCCATTGGTGACTGAACTCAGTCTTTAGCCTGTCTCCCCTCCTGGAGGTCAGGGGCTGGGAACTGAAAGTATTAACCCTTTAATCATGGGGTTGGCTCCCTAGCAACCAGCCCCCATCCTTAGATTATCTGGGACCTTTCTAAAAGTCATCTCCTTAACATAAAAATAGAAACCTTTAGGTTTCCCATCACTACAAGAGTTTTCCAGTGCTCTGTATACTAGGAATGCGACAAAACCCCAATAATGTATTTCATATTACAAATCACAGTATCACAGAGACTCACAGAGGTGAACTGACTAACCTAAAGCCACACAGCTGGAATAGAGCATGCGCTTGAGCTCAGATCTCTCTGCAAGTGCCCCGCCCAGGGCATTTTTCTCTGTCCCTCACTGCCTGGCATTTTGGTTTCCTTCTGTGGACCAAAGAAGTGATTAAAAGGAGGCAGTAGGACATGGTGGCAAGGAGAACAGCTCTGATGGTGGCTGAGACCCAGGTTTGAATTCCACCTCATTTGTCAGGTGGCTGTGTCCCCGTGAGTGGCATATTCACGGCAGCACGAAGGGGGAATGGCAGCGTTGTACTGGCCAAGACTGGTCCTTTTTCTCAGAAAAATTTATTCTGAAAGCAGCATCCAGGAATCTTCCAATTGCTTTCTGTGGCCAAAGTGGGATGATCTGGTCTATTTGCAGGAGAAAGAGAACATTAAGCTGTGGCCTCTGTAGTGGGAGGTAGAGAAGGGGAAGGGGATGGGACATGGTGTAGGGGTTTGGTAAACAGTGAGATCACTTCCCCCACTTCAGGGAGTGGGTGGGGGGGATGGCCTCCAGTCTATGGCTCAGCCTCCTAAGACCCAGGTAGTTCATTGCTTAGCATTCCCAAGGTGGTGTCCAGGAAGTCTTCATTTAAGAAGGAGGTTTATGGGTTCACTGTCACAATGGGCACACCGCTCGGCGTCAGCAGCCTCTGTTCCACTCGAAGACCCCACTGCTGCTGTGGGTGCTATTCCTGGTTCATGCAACTGACCGAGAACATCTGCCTCAGAGGCTGTCTTCTCTTGCTACACAACTCCCCTGGCTCCAGTCTGGGCACGTGCTTTTACGAAGAAGTGAGTTTAGGGCTAGATCTGCTGACATCAGAGACAAGGAAAAGTCAATGGAAGAAAACAAACTTGTTGCACCATTGTTTCTCCAATCGCTTAGTCAGAATGAATTCTTTTAATTGTGTTTTGCCCTTTTGGGCTGGCTGAGTCTGTTTTCTTAAAGACCTCTCCATGCCATTGTTTGTGTGATGCTGGATTCCCAGAGCAAAGTGGGCATTTAATAAATTAGTGGAGTCAAAGGGAAGGACAACCATGAATCAGGAAGCAACCACTCAAGCAGCCAAGAGTTTTTGCGTAAGTGTGGAATAAGAAGGAAGAACAAACTCTAAGGGTTTAAAAAAACATGTTCTTGAATCTTTCACTTTCTCGTGTGAAAATATTTTCTTTTTTGGTTTTCGGTAGAGGGAATAGGTTACAGTATGAAACTGGTCAATTCCCATTGGGTCAGTGGGAATTTGCTGATAAATAAAATATGTATAAATATAAATATATATAATATATTTGTAGTTATGTTTATAGCTATATTATATAATACATAAAATAAAAATTTATAAGTATATTCATATATATAAAATATAAATTTATTTATTCATTTATTAAAGTATTTGCTTGCAACTTAGGTTATCTGTCCCTCCACTTACCCACTCTTCAAACTACATGGGCTGCCTTTCTGAGGTTGCCTTGGAGAAAGGAGCTCCAGGATCTCCAGCCATAAATAAGGGCACTGAATGTATTTTTCTTTTCCACTGGGGAACTTCTTTGGGCCTGAAACACACCCATGTATTTGCTGTGGCTCCTTACGTCAAGAGTGGAATTGTCATTACCTGGATTCCACAATGCCCTGAAGGTGTTCTGACGGGTGATTTTCAGGCAGTGTGTTTAGGAAGCATGGGCTGGCCATGGTTTCAGGAAGTCAAAATGTGGTTTTGGAAGGTGCAGAGAGCAGATTAGGCACTGAGAGAATGTTGCTGCTGACAGAATCTAGAAAAGTCTTTCCGGGACCAGCACGGAAAAGAAGCCTCCTCTGTCAGTCCACTCTCATTGATGGGCCAGATGACCTAATAGGTCCATTGGTTCTTCACTTAAGTCTCTGATAGAGTTCAGCTGCCTCTCTCTCTCTCTCTCTCTCTCTCTCTCTTTTTTTTTTCCTGGTGGGGTGGGAAGGAAGGATGGCTGGCTGGAGGAAGTTAAGTACTTACAGCTGGGCTAGTGTTTCCTCCCTCTGAGCTGTAATGTGAGATCCCTTCTCAGAGGAATCAGAAGTGGAAGCAATAGTTTAGGTTTGATAGTTCATCATCTTGCAGGTGGGAGCAGAGGGTGACATAGAAAAAAATCACACAGGGCCAAGAGGAGAGTGGGAAAATTCATTCAAGATGTCTATTACCATGTGCAAAGAGTCAAGTTGATTTCTGCAAAGTCACTTTGTATGATCTTCTGGAAGGGTATGTTGAACAGCCACTCTATTCAAATAATGCCCCTAATATTTTCATCAGTGGGTCATGAGAAACTGATGTTTGCATGAAGCTCCTTTAAACGGAAGAAGAGTCACCCCACCCTGATTCCATTTTACAGATAAAGAAACTGCACTTAGAGAAGATGTTTGTTTAAACAGCAGAGAAAAAGCTGAAAGAACCTTTTAAATCAAGTTAAGCCTTGGTCCCATTCCTTTTGGTCCCATTCCTGTCTTCCTGCCTCTGCGGCAAGGGTTGAGGGGGGGCATGCCAGGCTGATATCCCATCAGTGTTTTATTTCACCAAGTGGCCTAAGCTGAAGCATTACAGCAGAATAGATTAACCTACAGTCTATCTTGTCAGATACCTGCCTCTCGCTGCGTTCCACCTGCAGAGAACTACTGACCCTTCTCCAAATATGGCATCTTCTTTGCTGTTTTTGTGCCTTTGCATACTCACTCTGTCTAGAATCCCCATGCTCATTTTCTCTTCTGAGTAAGTCCCTATTCATTCTTCAAGACCCTTCTCTGTGGCTGTCCCTCCTAGGAAACCACTGATGCCTCCACCACTTTGTAACACCCTTGCCCTTGCGCATCACCCCAGGCCTTGTCAATATCTGAACAGGTCCCTCCATCCCTCCCTATCTTGTGGGTACAACTTGAGGACAGTGACCTGGGCCTTTTTATTTCTGTAGACTCACATCTTAACCACACCTGACACCTAAAATATGTTTTCAAATTAGTTATTTGATCAATCCCACCATTCTCAAGGCTGCAAAAGTACCAGTGGCATAACAACTCCCACAGAAACCCATATTCATTCACGCTCATTATGTCTAACCTCTTGAGGGAGTTGCTGGGAACTCACTAAAACAAAGCCCAGACTTTAAGGAGGACTGAGCTTGCCAGCAATTTACATTCTGATTCTACTTTTTACTATCAATATGTGTCAGGCCCTTTCCACCCACCATCTCATTTAATCTTGACAGCGGCACTACAAAGTAGGTGTTATTGTCCTTACACTTACTTTACTTTGGGGAAACTGGGACAAAGAGAGAGTATGTACTTGGCTCAAGGTCATGGAACTCTCCAAAATGGCAAAGCCAGATTTGGACCTTAGCTGGCTGAAAGCTAACAGTGGTTCTCTTGACTACTGAGCTGTATTATCTTTTAAAACATCCACCATAGCACGTGTTTAAGCAGTCCAATGATGGCAGGGGTGGAGGGCCATAGAATGGGGTGGCTCAGCCTGGGGTGAACAGTTTTTTCCTCTCCAGTCTTAGAAAAAGACTTCTACATGGGGTCAGGCCTGGGGGCTTGCACTGGTTCCATTTGGGTAATTTCTTTGGAAAGGCACCCATGGAGCCTCCCAGAATCAGGGCCTCTATGGCGTCTACAACCAATGGTGTCATTAATGAAGACTAGGTATGACAGGCTTCACACACACACACACACACACGTACACATACATACACATGCATGCACACAGACACTCGTTCCACCAAATAACTGCTTATTGAGATCAAGCAAGAGAGACTCCAGAGTCTTTCACAGTCAGTATCAAGGGGAAAGGTCCTGTGTGGGGCTTGGCAAGATGCAGCTGGGCAGACTCCAAAACTACACCAGTAAGAACAAGCCCCAGGGGGCCAAATGTTCGGCTCCTGCCCTGTGTTTGCGCAGAGTTCTGAGCAGGAGTTTGGGGAGGGAGGGGGAGAAGCTTCCCACCATTCTATGCCAGCCCTAGGCAATGGTCAGAGTCTGGGATTTGTCTGGGCTTTGCAACCCTGGAGGGCTTTGCTGCTTGCTGCAAGATCCAAGAGCTGCCAGGAGGCCCCAGAAAATTCTTGAGAACAAAGAGGCAATAAACACACTCTGAACCCTTTTACCAACTGGCTCCATCCCAAACCAAAATGAGAAATGAATTGCTGGGGTAATTGAGTGTGTGTGTGTGTGTGTGTGTGTGTGTGTGTCTTAAACTGATGGGAAAGGAAAACAGTTTTAGATGGAAGAGTCGGCTTGGGCCATTGAAAGTTATGGTCAAGTGAATACAGCCAATTTTGTTCTGATGAATTGGTCCTCCCCCAAAAGCTACTCTGATAAGCTGTAAATTCTAGCGCCTCACATTATCATAAGTACTAACATTTCTGGGGGAAAGGCAAAGTGTTTGCTTAACCTGAAAGTGTGTTTTCTGAATAGGGAAGCTCATCGTCAACATCATCGTTGTCATCATCGTCATCATTATCCTTTATTAAGCATGGGTTATGCACTAAGCAATCTTCTGGAAGCATACAGATATTATCCATCATTTCTATAGCAACACTGCCGGGGTGCATCCTTGACCCCATTTTGTACAGGACACATTGATGTTCAGATAGGCACTCTGTTCAAGATCACACTGTTGGTACTTAAGTTCAAGTCTTTTGGAGTCCAAAATCCATACTATTTCTGCTGTATTTCTTTGTGTGCAAATATTTGCCATTACTAATACAATGTCCTAGGCCAGATCAACATTCAGCAGCTGGATATGGGAGCGACTGTTTACTCAATACACTGGCTTTTTATAGAGAACTTCGGGTGGGTGTGCTGTCACTTAAGTGTGGATCAGGTGGGGGCTGGATTCCATTTCTGGTTCTCAAGGACTTTTTCTGTTCTTCTCTTTAATAAACTTTAATAAATACAGTGCCACTTGCTTTTACTCCTATTTCATGTCTGCAAGTTACTCATAACACATTAGCTGGTAGGTATTCACACATTTTGCTAGTTGTTTTCTTTGTTTTTTAAAGGAAGTCAGACCACATGCACTTCGTTATTAATTGAGCTGAAGTTTTTGGAGGAATCTAAGTGAGTGGCCAGAGGAGATTGGCATGGTCAACTCACCATCTGAAAAGCTCTTTGAGGCCTTCCTTTTATGAAGGGCTCACTACTAAGGAACCATCAGTATGTCTAGCAGGTTGCTTGTCCCAGTTTTGTCGGAAGAGGGTCAACCCAAGAAAAGAGTGGAAATGTGACTAGGCTCTAGACCTAGAGTTTGAATGCAAAAGTCACACTTTATATAAAATAATGGGAATAAAACCAAGCACTGATGAACATCTGACCTTTTAACGAAACAAAAACAGATAACAACAGCCAAGAAAACTTTCAGAACTTTTCTAATATGGTTACTTAACCAAAATACATTTTAGATATATCTGTTAAATTCCTGGTTATGTACCAATCCCCTGTGAGGACAAAGAAAAAGTAAAATCAATGGGAAGATCTATACTCAAAAATATTTAACATTAGTCAGCACTGTTTTTTTTTTTTTAAGGTTTTTATTTATTTTATTTATTTATTTGAGAGAGAGAGGGAGTGAGTGTGTGTGCACAAATGCAGGGAGGGGCAGAGGGAGAAGGAGAACAGACTCCCCACTAAGCAGGGACCCTGACGTGGGGCTCGATCTCAGGACCCTGGGATCATGACCTGGGCTGAAGGCAGACTCTTAATTGACTGAACCACCCAGGCGCCCATGTTCAGCACTGTTTTAAGGAGATTTATACAATGAAACCAATAATCCTCACGACAATTATAATCCTTTTCCAGATGAGGAATCTGGGTGCAGACAGAGAAGACAAGTAACTTGTCCAAAGTCACTAGATTGTTTTTTGACTCCATTGTTCATCCTTGGTTCATTTATTAATTCATTTATTGGCCATGATGTCTGGGTGCTAGTCAAGGCTCTGGAGATGCAGCAGTGAACAAGCCCAAAGGAGATCCCTGTGCTCCGAGCGCTTGCGTTTGAGTCCGGGGTGACCCCCAAACTGCACATGTCACCTGTAACATGACATCCATGCCTTCTGCAGCTCTGGGTGTGAAAAGTCCCATGTCTCATGTGGTGGTAAATGCTGTGTCTCTGCAGCGGGTATTTGTTTTAGTAAATTGATTGTACGCTGTGAGTTCCAGATAACAGACATTGGAGCCTTCTCTTGTTTCACATCATACGGACATGAGTGAAAGGGTGTTTGGTAAACACTGGCTCTTTGTTAAGACTATGAAATTATTGGTCCTTTGCAAATGAAGTCTTCATGGCTACTGTTCAAGCGAAACTGTTCAAGTTTCAACCAGAGAGAGAGGGGGACTCAGAAAGGGTGAAGACCCGAAGCAGAGTCTTCAACACGGATGTCTTGGCTCAGTCCTGTGCACCCAGCACACGGATTTCTGGATTTGTGCTGAGTTGGTTTGAGCTGCATTCAGTCAAGGATGGGAACCATGGGAGACATGCTCTCTGAGCATCCAGAGGCCTCTCTCCCTATGATGTTAGCTTCCAATGTTTCTTGCTATCTTAGCAACAAAGAACTCTGAGGGCAGAGACTCTAGTCCTCTCCCAGTTCCTCAAAGAACTGGCTTGTTTAAATACTTGTCAAATGTCAAATGGGTAAGTGAAAAGATCCCAGGACCAAGAGTCATGATAGCTGATTTCTGGTCTTAGTAACTCGGGCCACTTTCTCCAGGTCTCTGGGCCTTTGCATCCTCATTTATAAAGTGAGAAGGCAAGTCCCCTCAAACCCAGACAACTGCAGATAGTCTCTCTTCCAGGAATTCTTATCTGTAGCAATAGATAAGGAAAGCCCATAATTTACCTTGTAATTCTGCCTCATGGTGAACCTCACGGAAACTCCAAGTGGAGTCAGCTCTGACTTTCCGTAGAGTGCCGAGGAGCTGAAGGTTCTCTGTCAGGAAGGAGGGGATTTCATTGTTGCCGTTATTACAATCATCTCTCATCTATTGAGCACTTAGAATATTCTAGGCTTTGTGCTAAGTAAGTACTTTCTGTATCTCTTTTTTCCATTAATTCTTGAAACACAACTATGATTTGGTCCTTTTCTTTTCCTCATTTTATAAACAAATAAACCAAGGCTCAGTGAGGTTAATGAACTCAAGTGGGCTCACTGGCTAACAAGTGATGGGTGCATGCACATGTGCATGCTGTGTCTATGTGTTTGTATGAGGGCAGGTGTCAAAGTCTTGGAGCTAGAGTATCTCTTTTTCCCTTTATTTGTCTAACTCTGCAGTGGGAAGGTCTGTCCATCCCCCAGAGGATACCAGACTCTGGCAAAGATCCACAACTTAAATAAAGCCCCTTCCTGTCAGACCCACTATCTTGGTCTGTTCAGGCTGCTATGAAAAATACCACAGACTGGGTGCCTTACAAACAACAAACATTTACTGCTCATAGTTCTGGAGTCTGGAAGTCTGAGATTAGGATGCCAGCATGGTTAGGTTCTAGTGAAGGCCTTCTTCTGGGTCACAGACTTCTCATTGTATTCTCACTTGGTGGAAGGGGCTAAGGAGTGTTGTGTTTCTTTCATAAGAACACTAATGACATTCATGAAGGCTCCCCTTTTGTGACTTAAGCAGCCCCGAAGGCCCCACCTTTTAATACCAGCATCTTTGGAAGTCAGGATTTCAACATATGAATTTGCGGGGGGAGTGGGGTAATAGTCAGATCATGGCACCTGCTCAAGCCAAGCCAAACCAAGCCAAGCCAAGCCAAGGTGTGAAAGTAACTAGACACTATCCCCAAAGGCAAGGGAAGTTAAAGGGCAAGTTGGAATCCTCACTAACTGACTTCTCCAGCATAAGGAACCTCAGTTGATCATGGAGCATCAGTGATCTGTCAAAAAGAACCTGTAATGATTCCCTGAAGGGAAACTGGGGTTGTTAAAACTTTGGAAAACTTTTGTGACCCTTCATTACAGTTGTTAAAATGTCCTTCCATAAAAAAAGACAATTCACTCAATTCTTCAGTCTCAGGATTACTACCATCTTCAGAGGAGGGCACATACTCAGGCACCCACCAGACCTTGATTTCAAAAACATTTGTCTTGCTTTCTGTTGACACTAACAAAGCTTCTATTGATGAAAACCAAGGACATTCAAACCCAGAGCATATCCACCACCATGGGGAAATTAATCATATGATCACTTTGAGTAATGGGCTCCCTGTTGGGACACATTGGCCAGTCTCCTTAGAACATACCCATGATTCATTACAAACCACACATTCCATCTTGTATAGTCTTCTCTTGGTACCTCACATACAAAATCGCCTCTGCTGGTAGGATAGCCTTCCTTGGGCAATGTATTTGCTGTGCTATTTCACAGAAGAAACACTATAAGCCAAAGAATACACATATTAGTTTGGTGGCTGGGACACCTTGGTGAAGAGCACCTAATAAACTTGGGACAAATGATAGGGCTGTATTTATGTCAGGTGTGGGTCCATGGCTCCATGCTAGCCCACTCGCTATTCACAATACCTACATCTAGTGTCATTGGAGAGGACCTCCAGGCCTACCTACTAATTGAAATTATTATGCACCTTTTTCCTAGGTTTTCAATGTGCTTTTGTTTACCACTGCTGCTGGGTATGCAGAAAAATTGGTGTTAATTGTAATGGTGAATTAGAATTTTTTGTTCCCCTAAGCCAGTATAAACTCTAACCAGCCCCTGCAGGCTTTTCTGTACCTCCTGGTCTGAGTTTGAGGGAATTTGAGAGCTTGCCTTCTCATTTCACATACAAGGATAAGAAGGAACAGAGAACTTTAGCACATGACCAAAGTCCCAGCTATTTGTTGTCAGAGTCAAGATCAGAAACTAGCTATCCTGACTCTTGGACTTGGGATATTTTCACTTATTCAGTCCACCATTTGACAAGCACTTAAGCCCATTCTTTGAGGAACTGAGAACGTGGAGATGAAAGGGGGTCTCTGTCCTGAGGAGGCCACTGTCTTTGTTGCTATGATTGCGAGAAGCACTGGGAGCTAACATCAAAGGGAGGGAGACCTCGCAATGCTCAGAGAGAGTGAGTCTCTCCGTGGTGCCTGCCCTCCACTTAAAGCAGCTTGCTCCAAATCAGCACAAATCCAGGATTCATGGAATAAAACCGCTGGAGAACAAGGTCAGAAGGACCTGGGCCCAGGGACCCAACACAGTGCCTTCTTAGTTCCCCTGAGAAGCGAGCTGAAGAGCGGCCCCAAGTGACAACTGTGGGACTCACGGCTGGGCCTTGCCCCCCACACCAGCACCGCCTGGGATGAATCACACACCAGAGAACAACGGGGCTATTTCTTGAGAGTCATTTGTCAAGTTGACATCCCTGCCTAGAGTTATTTAGGGCTTTCTAAAGACATTTTTTTCCCTCCCTGTTGCAGGAAGCACCTGCGAGGCTGTTGAGTTGTGGTTTTGCTCAATAGCACTTTGATATCCCTTTAAGGCCATCAATTACCCTTCTGTCCTTGCTGGCATGGGCTTTGGCTGATACAAAGATAGGAAAGCTTAAAGAGGATGATGAAGAGGAAGATGACGGTGAGTTCCTCTGGGATCTGAGGCCAGACACTGTCTGGAGGTGGGCTTCTTGCTGAACTCTGGGGGGGCTCCCCTAGGCCGGGAAAGTCTGCATCCTTGGCCGGCTGGGTTTGAGACATAACTGCAATGCTCCCGCGAGGCCAGGTCCCCGTCCTGGAGCAGAGCTGTGCTCCCTGCCAACTGCTTAGAGAAAAAGCAGGCCTGTAAGATGAGGAAAAGTGGCTGGAGCAAAACTGGTCTTCTGATTCAGGTAAATGCCTTCAGGGAGAGGGAGGTTGGAAAGCAGTCAGAGAAGAACACAAGGAACCAGAAGACTAGGCGAATGGGCCTTGGAAAGTGGTTAGGGGAATCAGAGTGGCCGAGTCGAGGGAAGGAAAGGGTGAACTAAGAGCCGGCTTTGATTACAGGGAGAATAATTCTGCAGAGATTAGTGGTCATTTCTACCAAAAATAAGATGTGGGTTACAGATGCTTAGATTGCTGCCTGAGGATGTTGTTCTGTGTGTGCTGGCCTGTCTGGGCTATTGCATTGTTCTTATTCATGAGGTTTGGTGGAGGGGGGCTCCTTCCTTGGAGATCTGCATGAATGAAAATGACATCCTCCCAGCTGGACTGGTTTAGAGAAAGTTTGAATGGCACACGGGTCTCTTCCTTCAGTTCACACTGCCCAATGGTCCAGCTTGACGCTTACGTCTCAATTAGTTTGGCAGACTCTTGACTGCTATCCAGACAGTCTATCCTGACCCCTCCGATCCACATTGCACACTGAGGTCCCACTTATTTTCCTTAAATTCATCTCGGGTTATGGCAATGTCTTATTCAAAAAAATATTTATGCTTCACTTATTCATTCAACAGATACTGAGCACCTGTCGTGTTGAGCATCTATTATATGTCTGGGGCTCTACTAAGTACGCTTTGTGATAGGACAGGGCACAAAATGCAATGCAGTCTTAAGGGGGTCCCTCAGTCTTCACATCCTTGTCCTAGAATTTCTCAAGGTCCCCCACCATCTGGTTTTAATATGTCACTCTGACTTTAGGTCCACTGCAAAAACTTCTCTTCTATCAGCCTGGTCTATGCACCATTCCTAGCTCACTCCAGGCCTTGCCTCTTCCCACTACTGATGCACTGAATGTCCTTACCCAAAGCTCACGTCTCCTCCGAGGCTAACAGAGTCTTCCCTCCTTCAGGTGGACCTCTGTCATCAGCTGGGTTTAGGAATTCTCTAGCACGTTAGCCCCCACGGTGCTTATTGGCACCAGATCTTTTCTGCCTGAGTACAGGTAGGAAACTGGGCAGTTGCCTACTATGGCAGCTATGCCTACTATGACCACTTCTGCATTCATCCACTGTGGGGTAGGACCCAAAAGAGCCATGGAACTTCTCTCCTTATCAAATGTTCTGCTGTGAGCTGTGATGAGGGTGAGGGGGTGGGAGAGTGGGAGGGAGTTAAGAAGGGTGAGGGGAGTGTTTGGGCAGAGAGGTTGTAGAACATTCGACACCATTAAGAAAAGGTCAAGGACATCGAATCTCTGAACTTCAAGGAAGAAAGGCTCTTGAGGCTGTTTAATAAAACTACCTTATTTTATAGATGTGGAAACTGAGGACTAGAGAAACTGATTTCCCCAAAGTCAGAAAGTAAAGCCATAGTTAAGCCTGTTCTCCTTTAATATGAACAAAGATGTTCTGCTGAACTATCTTGCCTTGCTGTAGTCCGGCACTTGGAATCCTAAAGAACCTAACACTTCAGGACATACGTGAAAGAAATAGGAAATGTGTTAGTTCCTTATTGTGGCTGTAACAAACATGCCCAAATTTAGTGGCTTAGACAGCCCAAATTTAGTATCTTGCTGTTCTACAGTTCAGAAGTCCAATAGAGGTCTAACGGGACCAAAATCTAAACATTTGCAGGGCTTCCTTCCTGTCTAGAGCTTCCAGAGAAGAATGTGCTTCCTTGTCTTTACAGTTGCTAGAAGCTACCTCAATTCCTCGGCTTATAGCTCCCTTCTCCTGTCTTCCAAGCCAGCAATGTGTCACACTGCATCACTCCACTTCCTCTCCTGCCTCCTTCTTCTACTTCGAAGGACCCTTGGAATTACACTGGGCTCCCCTGGGTAATCTTCCTATCTTCAAGTAGGCTTAACGGCAGCCAGAACTTCTCTTTGTCACATAACATAATATATTCACTGTTTCCAGGGATTAGGACATGAACATCTTCGGGGGTTATTTTTCTGCCTATCACAGGAAGGGGATAGGAAAATGAGAACAAAGATCAACTCTTTCTCTTGCTTTCTTGACTTCTCTAATTCTCTATAACCAGAAAAAGCTAGTTTGAAGATATTCTAGATCTCTGTATTCAACCTCAGGGATCTCTTCTCAGCTGTGATCTGGTCAAGACACAAAGAAAAGGAATTTAAAAATGTCAAAATTTATAGAAAAGGAGGCTTATAAATGTTGGCTACCATGGGATGAGGACCAAGGGAAGAGTTACTAGTTTCTAAGGAACTGAGAATTCCCAGGCTTACTTTTCCAGGGTAGATGTTTATATGAGACATCTAGACGGAATTCCCTACAACAAGCCTTGCTGATCAGTCAAATCAGTACGAGTGGGGGTGTGAGAAAATGTCCTGACGAATTCAAGGAAAAAAATCAACCAATTTCTAGCTGGGATGGCTTCACAGACTCACAGCTTCTCACAGACTAAAGGACATTTAAGGGTTTCTTTGTCCAGCCTCCCACCTTATGCAAGACCCTCTGCAAGATCTTTTGCCACCCATCATCAGCCGACTTTGTAAAAGCTCTGGCCAGAGATGGGAAATCATCTAGATTCTTTTAGACCTTCTCCAATTCTCTGAGGCTACAATTTTTTGTGCATCCCAAATTTCATCTCTAATTACTTCTTGGTGTTGGTAGGAAAATCAGACAAAATGTCCCCATCTTTTCGCTGCTGATGGTAGGATGTTGACTGTTGTTATATCTTCATGTAAAGGGTCCGAGAACCCCTAGACCACATGTCATATTTAACTCTCACATATGAGGCTGCAAGGATAGGGAAGAGTCATCTGCCCTCAGACCTGGTGGCTTCACAGAGCTCTCTTTTCCTCAGATGCTATATTACCTGCTGTTTAATCTACCTAGAAATTTCCACCCCTTCTGATAACAGATGTAGCCTGTCTTCCCAGCCATGTGGGAGATACCTAGGAGAGCTGATCACAAACCTTATGTGTTTAGCCTTAGTGAATGGGCCAATCAACATCTAATCTTGGATTTTTTTCCCCAGCCCATGGGAGGGAAGCAGGGGAAACGCCTATGTGCTCAGGTCATGGTCTATGAGGAGGTGACCTTTGCCCATGGCCGTATCGCCACTTCCATAGAGGATCAAGTCTGGGAAAATGGCATCAAGCAAGAGCAAAAAAGAAAGAGAATAAGAGTCCTGAGGATATCCCTCAATCCAATCATCTTTTTTTTTTTCTTTTTTAATGTTTTGGTTATATGAACAAATAAATTTCCCTTTTAGGCTTAAGTTGGTTTAAGATGTGTTTCTTCCATTCATAGCCCATGAGTCCTGAATAATTTAGGGCCTCTCTCAGCCTTGCTCTTTCCTAGAGATGCTGAAAAGTGGACTACAAATCAGAAACTATTAGTTTCAGAGTTCAGCCTGTCCATGATGATTTGGGGAAGAGTCAGGAGAAAGAAAGGACAGGAAATCATGCAGGTGAGAAAGATTCTTATGTGTGAGGTCCAATGGGATGGAATCCACAGATGTTGCATGGGGTCCCGCTACCTTTGCTCCTTTTGGACCTCAGCTGGGTTAAAATAAATTATGACTCCAAACTCACATACTTTCAGGCCAAAGGTGGGGTCTCAAAATGAGTGTTTTTCTTTTTTGTGGACATGGTGTTACTTGTTGGGTGTAAATCGGAGATTTAGAGAATACTCAGAGGATTCGCTGGTAAGCACAATGTTTTGGCAGCAGAGAGAGAAGGAAAAAAAGAAAAAGGGGGGAAGGGAGAGAAGCGGAAAAAGTAGCAGAAGTAAGGAGAGAAAGAGAGACATGACTCCATCGGCAAAATGCTGACTGCGTATCTCCTTCGTGTGTGAGGTTGTGCTAATTTCCACTCGTCATTCCAATGCCACAGGCAGCAACCTTCCTTGTGACGACAGACGCTAAGAGTTCGGTGTGTCTGGTGTAGGAAAAACGCACATCCAGGTATGAAAGGCAAGCAGCAAAGTAAGTGGACAATGACTCACGAAGGCTGTTAAGGAAGGAACAGGACGAATGGGCCCATGTTTAAACCAGAAGTTAAGTTAAAACATATGGAAAATGTTTTTTTGATATTCACGGAAAGCCTGGAACAGTCTACACAAAGAGGCCGCGGCGTCTCAGAGAGAGGGAGGCTTTTGAGAATAGTTTAGACTGCTTTAGGTCTGCCTCACGAGCCTGATTAGAGGCCAGCGACCCTGCCCTTCACATCTGCTTTTCAGTAACAGCACGGGGGAAGGCAGGCCGTAAAAGGCTTTTGCATTTTTTTTTCCTGGCAGACTTCGTTTTTTTTTTTTTTTTTTTCATGTTTGTTTTGTGAAGAAAAAATATACATATAGTGCAGTAAACAGCTGAACAAAATCTACACAATTTTGTCCACACTTTTGAAATGCTCCCAGCTTCGGATATCGTGTTTATTTATGTAGCTTGGAAGTCAGAATGGGTCTGGGAGGTCAGAAGATAGCTGAACTTTTGACTCTGCCCTCCAGCGCACACAGTTTTGTGCATTGTTTTATCTCCCAAATGGGAAAGCGAGGACCCCATTCTTCAGTCATATCTCGCTTGCAGAACCTTTCCCCTCCTGCAGACAGTGCCCCAACTGGCAAGCTTGAACACA
The DNA here is from genome assembly GCF_011764305.1 of Mustela putorius furo. Lineage (NCBI taxonomy): Eukaryota > Metazoa > Chordata > Mammalia > Carnivora > Mustelidae > Mustela > Mustela putorius. The sequence continues at coordinate 10,896,236 of NW_025421305.1, read as the reverse complement.
CCCCAGGAAACCATCGCGCCATTGTGAAAGGGCTAATCGCCACATAGCACTTGGTTTTCCTTCCTGGACTGCGTCACGGGCCGTGGCTGTGTGGTTCCCGCATTGTTTCTGTCGTGGTCCCAAGGAGTGTCACTCTTGATCCTGGGTCTAGGCAGGACAGCCTGTCTCAGCACGAGCTCTTATGTAAGTGGCTGTGGGGAGAGCTGGCAATAAACAAACATTCTCCCAGCCCTTGTTTTCTCTGCAGCCTTGAAAAATTTCCCTCTGGGGTTGCTGCTGCACTCCTGCAACAGGATGGCAAGTTCCCAGCTTAGAAATATCTTGCGCTGCATTTCTAGATTCTAAAATCAGAACAAAGTGAACCAAAGTGTTCGAAGAAACAGAATTATTGGGAACGGGATATTTAGAGGGATTTCTCTAAAAGGGGATCCGAGGCAGCATTTCAAAAAGCTCATCCATCCATCTGTGCCTCTGGTGACTCTTGGTAAATTCCATCATCACTTCAGGGTCACAGATGCAGAGCGAGAGGTTGATAGGAATGAACCTGGTCATGGAAAAGTGATTTTACAGCTACCAAGTCCTGTCTTCCAGTGTCAAAATCAGACTATCGAACAAAGTACATACATACCAGAACGGTGAGACAGAGAATTTGTAGAATCCTTTCTCCTTGGGCCACTCCCTTCAACTTAGAAACTCAAAGAGGGAACAGTTTTTAACAGTGGCTTCAACTCTTTAACTCTCATTCCTGAATTTAGTGGGTTTTCCACCCGAGTAGGCAATGTCTTGCAAGAACGCCAGTGCAGGGTCCCAGCCCATGTGGGTGCACTGCTGGAGGCCAGATAGCACTCCTGTGGTTGACTCAGATGTCCCCTGGGAGGTTGCCTGGCTTCAGCTGCTTGTCTGAAGCAGTCCTCTTGCCCCTTCCCCTGCAACAGTCTCCCCTGGGGAGGCTCCAGCCCAAACAACTGTGCTCTCAGTTTCTCAGCTGTGACCAGGTACTCCTCCGGGCGCTCTCTGTGCTATCTCTGAGTAACTCAAGTCATTCCACTCTGAATTACCAAGTATGTTTGTTATTTGGGGGAACTGAGAGGGATGGGAAGCACATCCAGAGTTTCTTTTATTTTCTTTGAGTCTACGGAGACCCATGAGAGAGAATTTATTGCCAGCATCCAGGACACATGGCTACACATTCTAGAAGGCTTCACTCTGTTCACTGGCAAGCCTGGGTTTGTGGCTGGGTTCATCCCCTTTCTCTCATCATTGTCTCCACAACATCCACAGAACCAGAGTAGTGCCATCTGGAAAGGGAGTAGCCTTCCCAAGGCCACTCGGCTCGTCCTTGGTCCCAGGGAGATAGGATCAGCTACATAATTTGCAGGGCCCGGTGTAAAATAAAAATATGAGGCTCCTTTGTGAAAAATTACTAAGAACTTCAAGATGGCAGGAGCCCAGCATTAAACTAAGTGCAGGCCCCATGTGACTGCAGGTCACAGGCCCGTGAGGGCATGTTGTGCATAGCTTTTTTTTGAAATCTCTAGTTTTCAGCAGCTGGAGGAGTTAAGTACTCTGAGGGCCACGTAAGAAAGTCTAAGGCAGAGTGACATCAGGTGGCTGCTTCTTACAGGGTACTTGGGGTGGGGAGTGTCTCATGGGGTCGCCATGAATAACAGACACCATTCTGAGTTCTTCCACATGTAAAATCATTTCATACACACACATTCATACAAATAATCTACTTCTACTAAATCACAAGTCCTCACAACCACCATATAAAACAGGCACTCTTGTTTTCCCCTGCTTTACAGAGGGGAATGCTGTGGCACAACAAAACCTAAGGAAGCATTGACTGACTCAGTGTTCGATTCTTAGCTTTCTGATGCCGAATCTCTATTTTGAGAGTCTGCCCAGAGCTAACTAGTCCTGGAGGGGCTGCAGCAGGCTAAACTCATGGATGATGGATGTCTAGGCTGCAAAACAAATGTATTCCTACACAAAGATGGCCGCTACCATTCCAGTAACTGAAATATTCATTCCCATAATCCAAGGTATCCCTTTTGGGAATTAAGGTGTCTGGGGTGACTGAAGAAAGAATTAGAAGGTTTCTCAGTGATCACAGAATCAAAACAAAGCTAATTGCCTAATCTCAGGGGAGATGTCTAGCAGACCAATGCAACATCCGGGAAATCCTCCTCCTTGGGTTAATGCCCTTCTTCCCGTAGACAGAGGAGCGCTCCCGTCTGGGAGCACAGGGTCTCTCTCCTGTGCAAGGTGCCATCCGGGCCGCCTCATGCCAGGCCAGTTACATTACAACTGAATGGGTTGTCCCTTTTTTTTTGCGTTGTGTGCTGGTCTGAGATTTGACCCCAAGTGTCACGATCCCAGCAGTAACTTATCTACAAACTAGCTCCAAGGATACCCAGTCCACAGAAGGCCCTTGATTTCTACCAGTGTCCACCTCCTCGCCTGAACTGAATCTGTGCCTCTCCATGCTGCCTAAATATGGCATTTAAATAGCTCTCAAGAGGACTAGAATGGTAACATGTTAAAATGAGACTGTGTTAGTTCCATCACGAATTTAAGATAAATATGCTAGCTGGCCCCTGGGAGGTAAGTTAACTCCCTAAAGTCTCCTACCTGAGTGGTATTTAAATTATTCAACAATGAGACTATGCTTGAGTAGGTTTCAAGTGGAACAGAGGAAGTAGTCGTAAAGTAAATGAGTTTTTCATCATTCGGGAATTCATTTTTTTGTTTTCATTTTGTTTTCTTTGTAACCCTCCACTTGAAAGTTGTCTTCTCCTTGCCAGACATCAGGGTGATTCATAAAACCAACTTCTGGTGTGAAGGGAAACTGTTAGAGGTGATTTTGAAGGACATCTCTGGGAGCTGATTTAAAGAGTAGCACAACTGAGTTATGAAGATGACGATGGTGATGACTGTAAATAACATTAAAATATTTTTACATACAGGTGGCAAGCATTGTGCTAACTGAATAAAAAAATGCCATTTTAACAACTCTATGATATTATTCCCATTTTACTTGAGGAAAAATGAGTTTGGGACCTGCAATGGTTATAATGATAAAGGTGATGATTCTTAAATCTTGAACTAAAAGTGTTGAGAATTGGCTGTAATTGGAAACTCGTCCTAGATGGAAGAGATGGCTCCAGGCAGACCAACATGGGCTAGGTACCGTTGGGGGCAGACCAGAGACCACAACTAGCCAAGGAATACACATGGAGGAAGGTGCTAAAAGGATCTGGGCAGGAAAAGGACAGGCCAGGTGTTCCTTTAGGTTAGGCCCACCTGGATAAAGTCCTGAGATCCTTTACAGAAAGAGGACAGAAAAGCCCAAAGGATCATTTACCTCCGATTTGGTGTGGATATGAATTGTAACTGGTTGTATGTGCTGAGTAGATTGGTTAGCTGTCATTCCACAGTGTGGATTTTGCCTTTGTTTCCTAATGACTCTTGCTCTGTTACAAACTTCAGGTAATAAAACCTTCTCAATACTGCGAGAGGCAGAAGCCAGCTGATCCCCACGCAGTTGCAGTCGCTTAGCCTTCTGCCCCTCCTCTGGGAGGTGGTTTAATCCTATTCATTTATAAAAGACAAACCAGTGGCCCAGCGGTACTCTGTAATTTTCACAGCTAGGTGATTCACAGGTGAGGTTCAGATCCTGACCTCTCTCTCTTTCCCCTACAGTGGGGACTTAGGCACTTTATGCGAGCAGTCTGTTAGGCTTAGTCCCCTGTTCAGCGTGCCTCCCACTGCCCTTCCTTCCCACAGCTGCCCCTGCACTCTCCACCCGGTACACCAACTCCTATAGCTCATTGCTTTGCCAACTCATGTGTGCTTACGGAGAAAACCAAGAATATGGGTGGGATTTCCTACCTACATGTTTATGTCCAAAATCAATTCTTTGAAAGAATGTCACAACACAGTAACAGTAATAATAGTTGTTCATAGTTAAGGCAGCAAATCAAATAATGCTTCTAGAGCATCTACTGTGTGTTAAGTACTGTTTTAAGTGTGTTATATTAATTTACTATGCCCTGTAACTGCATAAAGCAGTGTGTGTGTGTGTGTGTGTGTGTGTGTGTGTGTGTAAGGATGCTAGAATTTCAGTTTTCTTCTGCTCTAGTCTTCAAACTACTCAAAATGAATTTTAGCAGGGCCTGACCTAAGTAGAATCTGACTCCAACTTGTGGCTCGGAAAATGGTCCCACTGGAATGCCTACCTCTTGGTCAAAGGGACAGCGGCAGACAAGATCCAAAGGTCTAAGTCGCATCCTGCATTCCCCCAGGCCTTGTCTCGCTGGGAGTGTTTCTCACAGTCTGTGGTTCCTTCTTTCCTTCCTTCTGCTTCCTCCCCTGCCACCACAAAGTCTTTCTTTTTCATCTTCAGGAGCCACATGCTAATTACCGCACACACCAGCGTGGCCATTCTCCTTAGGCTCTCAGGACCCAGGCCCCCCGGCTTGTGAGACACTTGTAGCTTTCCCTTACCCTGGAAGGGTCATGCCACAGAGCCACGAGAGACACATCTGGGCATTCAAAGGGGGAGAATCTGGCTCCCAGGTCCAAAGACATGCAAAACCAAGTTCTGTGCAGTAACTCCCCTCATAAATCTCAGCTTTAACTACAAATTATTTAGACTATACAGTTTCACTTCCTTCTTCTCTGCCATCAGATTCTGAGGATGTCAGACTTAAGAAAAACATTGACTCCGAACTAAGCGTCATCAGTTTGATCATTTCTAAGTTTCTGGTTTCATGGGGTGGGAGGGAAGGCCAGGAGTGGGGAGATGTGGGGGCAGGGTGTCCTGGAGGCAGGGATCAAAAGGAGCTTGCCAGGCCAGGCTGGCTTTGGACTTTCTAATCTCGAATATGGCACCACCCAAATGAAACACAAAAGGCTAGCCCACCTACCCGGGTTGTGGTTTTACTGCCCTTCCTAACTGTCCTGCGTGGTACATCTCCGGAAGTTTGAAACAGGAAATAAACAAGGTTTCTGGGGTTCCAGCAAGACAATAATGACAGCTTTGGAGTGCAGCTGCAGCCACTTTCCGTGATTAGACCTCTGTCCCTCCCTTGGCCTTGGCAATGGGTCTAGGGCGCTATTGGATCCCTAGGCTTTCATTCTACCCAGTTCAAGCACCTGCTTGCTGGCTTCTCCTGGCCCAGCACACAAACAAACTTTAAATGACAAAGGAAAACACAGGCAGTGTTTTCAGAGGCAGGCCTGAGGCAGGGATTTCCCAGAGTTTGTTATTCGAGGCAACCTGCCTCCCAACCAGGTCCGAAGGAGCCAGGAACCAGGTAGAAAGCCATGAGTCAGGCCTCCAGAATTTCAGTTTCAACACCCACTCAGCAAGAGGCTGTTTAATTATACCTGTTACCTTCAATGAAAAGGTCACCCACCCTGTAGTAAATGATTAATTGTTGGCTGCTTCACACACTGTTCGGATTCTAATCCCTTTACATTTCTGGTTAATTTTTGTAGGAAAGCCATGATGTGCTTCGTTTTCTTTTATGAAATGGTAACCACAGTCGCCAGTTGATTGGTGAGCTGGCTTCATTGCAGGGATCTTTTGCAAATAGCTCTGTGTAGGCTTGAAGGGTAGGGCTGGGCAGCCTCGTACCCAATTTGTAGTTCCAGCTCTACCATAAGTGGCTCCCCAAGTCAAACGCTCACTGAAGGATTGGAAATCAGTTGAATAATCATTGTGGAAGGAAGGAAGATGCAGGAAGGAAGAAAAGGAAGGAAGAAAGGAAGAAAAGATGCAGGCTTCCAGAGAGAATATTCATTGATAATATTCATTGACACTGTGACTTGACTGTATTTGGAGACTGCCAGGGACCAACTTGCTGGCCTCAGCCCTCAGAGTGACTGACCCAAGAAGACCAGGAGCTCCCTTCTTAGGGCCTGTCTTAGGACACTTGAATCAAAAGTAACGCTTAGCCCTGTCATGCTTGCTGGCTTTCCTCTTGATGGCAAAGGCCAAAGGGAAAGAGTAGAGTCGCCGAATTTGACCTGTAACACACACCACAATTTAGCCCTTTCGTTTCCCTCAAAAACATGACTGCTAAGAGCCCAATTTACTGGGGATTATTTTTCGGTATATTGGAAGCTCCTTAAGAACGAGAAGCACCTCCTCTGGTCCTGTATCTAGGAGACGACCCAGCTAGCTTAACAACTGTGGGAGCATTTAAGAAAATCAAATATTTATTCAGATTAAGGATAGAAATAAAAATAAATTTACAAATTTTAAATACTGACAAACACTACAAACATCGCGACCCTCCAACCCCCCAACAGCCTACTGTTTCTATGAAATAACTGCCTGACATACCTCAATAATACTGTTTTCCCCACACCTTTTTGACTCCATACTCTTTATATGATCCCCTCTTTATACGACAATAATTTTATAGAAAAAACAATAGAAGGATAATGAAGTCTTTCCTCTAACATGGTTGATTAAAACCATTTTTAAAAATGTTTAATGTAATAGTTGGGATGTATAAACAACTAACACAAGGACATATTTTCTGTTTATAGTACTATTTCTGTCAGAGCTGGTACCCTGCATACAGAGAGAACTTCCTTTTTTACTAAATGTCTGTGAGAATTGGAATCCCTGTATGCGATTTTACATGTCTAATGACTGGAGGAATTCCCACAAACCAAGTTCTGCCTTCGTAATCTCAAACGTGGGTGATCTTCCATTTCCCATGTATTCCCAGATTCTGCATAACGCATTTATGTCGCGGTAGGACATCTGGCTGTGTGTCTTCCTATCATGACACTGGCTGGGTTGGCGTCATGGGTTCCCGGAGCATTTCTTAAAAGCAATCCTACATGGAACTGAATAGCAATAACGTAACTATTATATGCAGCCATGACTGTGAACCATAAAAATATATCCCATTAAATCAAAACCAAATATATCTCCGACTCACCGTCACGTCAGCAGAATTCCAAAAATGCTGTGGCAACCTTGCTGCACAGAGGTTAGTGGAGTGAAGGGGAAGTCAGAGCAGAAGGATAGTGTGAACTGATTTCAGTTAAAATATTTCACTCTTGCCAATTTTGCAAAACCCATGTGACCATGGGTCTCGCAAGCTTAAGACTTACCAACTTCACAGTAAATGCGCCTCTGCTTATATCCATTTTAAAGCCCAGTTCAGTGCTCAGTAAATAGCTGTCAATTGAAGGAATGGGGAAGTCAGTCTGTAAAAGACAGTGCAGAGGGATGAAAGAGGACATCGGAGGGGAGATTGCTGCTACCCATGTGTGCACCCCAAGCAGTGTCTCAGCCTGACGTGGGCTCCAGGAAGCAGCCAGGTGGCCTGCCCAGGGGGCCTTCCAAGGATGCCTCAGGCTGAGGATTTGTTTTTGGGACCATGACATTTTTCAAAAGCACAGACAGTCTTGGCCATTAGAGAAGGTGAGAGGGCAGCCCGGACATGCCAGACAAGAAGTTAAAAAAGGTTAGGTCAAGTGTGGAGAGGGAAGGACAATAATAATTACAGTGATTTTCCTCGAATGGCCTCCAACACTCCCCCAGTACTGGCAATTCCGTGTGCGGCCTGGAAGGACAGCAGGTCAGAAGTCACTAATGGGGGGTGCCTGGGTGGCTCAGTAGGTTAGGCCTCTGCCTTCAGCCCAGGTCATGATCTCGGGGTCCTGGGATCGAGCCCCATATCTGGGCTTTCTGCTCAGCGGAGAGCCTGCTTCGCCCTCTCTCTCTGCCTGCCTCTCTGCCTACTTGTGATCTGTCTTTCAAATAGATAAATAAGATCATAAAAAAAAAAGAAGAAGAAGAAGTCACTAGTGGGCAAGTACACAAAGGTTTCTAAAGTGACCCACCAATGGCAGCCAGTGTGTGGACCCTGGAAAGAATTCTTGGCTAAGTCTGAGGATACTCCTGTCTGTGTTTCTAGGATGGCTTTGTGGTTAGCCCCTTTCCTGGGTAAGACAACAGGTTTACAGGAGGGGAGCGTGAGACTAATTTGCGAACCTGCGAGATCCATGGCAGAGCTGGAGCAAGACCTGATACTTGCCACTTTCTGCTCTTCTAGGGCTCCATTATTCTCCTGTTGGCTCGCAGATTCAATGACTATGTGTATGTACTAATCCCTCCTCATGCCAGGTACTGTTCTAGGACTGGGGATACAGTGATTGACAAGACTGGCAAAGCCCTTGTCCTCATGGAGCTTCATTCTGGGGCCAGGGGTAGACAAATAGTATACAAGCACATGAGTGCTATGAATCAGCTCCAGACTGTGGTAAGTGTTCTGGAGACACTGAAACAGGCAGATGGGATATATGGTTTGGAGAGGTGGGGAGGGGTGGTAACAGCAATTTCAGCAGAGTTTCACTTTTGAAGAGATAACACCTGGGGCTGGAATGATGAGAAGGAGGGGCGTATGCAAGCATCTAGGCATGTGTGCTCCCAAGAGAAAGGCCACATGAAGGCCCTGAGGCCAAGAGCTGCTGTTAGAGGGTCTTCAGTGAAGTGAATAGGTGGAGAACAGCAGGAGAGGAGATGAGAGGGACACAGGCCAGATGTTGATGAGTTTTGAGGGCTACGGTGAGGTTCATAGATTCGGACAAATTAGCTTCCCCAGGTTGACAAGTTGACCCTCCATTTTACAATACTATGCCATGTTGCTAGAAGGGTACAAAGAAGGGACCATGGTGAATCTAGAAACCACCAAACCAACGCCAGTATCAAATTCAGGGAACTGTGAAAGTAAAGAGGGGTATGCAGACCCCAGAGGAACAATGGAGTGAAGTAAACGCGTCTCACGTGATCCTCACCGGGGCATGTTCCAAGGCACTCAAGAGAGTAATCAGGCACCAGGTATATGAAATAATCTTTATAGTTTATAAAGAACACTTTGGTTATATGAATGAACAGGTTGTAGTGGGAAAGGAGAGGTTACAGAGAGTCCAGTTAGAAGGTTATTGTGGTTGTTCTGGCTAGAAATGGTGGTCCATGGTAGCACCTGCCGACACTGATATTGGGGATAGAGCTGCAAAGACTTGCAGAACAACTGAAGTAGATGTAGGACAGAGGGGAGGAGCATGGCGTCATCATGCACTGAGGTAGGAAAGATGAGAAAGAAGTAAGATTCTGGTGAGAAGACCAAAAATTCTCTTTGTGTTGTTTGTAACAACTAATAATATATTAAACAGGACATCAGACAGAAAATCTGGAGCCCAAGGAGAAATTCGGGGTTGCATTTATATATTACTGGCTTTATTAGCTCATACTGATGCTTCAACAGTGTTGTGAGTAGCCAGGCAAATATGTGATTCAAATCTTGCCATTGACCCCATGACAAGTTAGCTTGTTTTTCACTAAAAATTCTTGCTCCCCCAAAAAAGAGCTGTTGTTGGAAGCAGCTGCCCACCAGAACTAATTTCTTAGCCCCTCTTGTATTGAGGTGGGAATCATGTGACTAGTGTTTCTAGGTCAAGGCATTTACAAAGGGGTTGTATCTTAATCTGTTCCTCCACGTCCCTGTTTAGCTGGCTGGATACAGAAGATAATGTGTCCCTTAGGCAGTATTTCTCAACCTTGGCACTACTGAGATTTTGGGCCAGAAAATCCTTAGTTGCAGGATCTGACCTGTGCATTGCATATTCCTGACCTCTACTTAGAACTGGCTGAGAATTGCTATGCTAGAGGATAGCGAAGCCATAAAACGGGAAGAGCTCTGGGTCCCTGAATCACTACATGGAGGATAGCCATCATGGGCTGAGTAGGAGAACCCACACTGTACTGTCACATGAATGATAAATAAATGTTTACTGTATTAAGACACAGTAAGTAGATCTTAAATGTTCTCATTACAAGAAAAAATAATTTTATTACTATGTAAGTTGACCGATGTTAACTAGACTTACCATGGCCATCATTTCTCAACATATACAAATATTGAATCATTATATTGTACACCTGAAACCAATAAAATGTTTTATGTCAATTACATTTCAATTAGAAAAAAATTAAAAGCCACTGCAACCCACAGGAAGAAATATATTGTGACCTTGGACACACGAGTTTCACAGAACAAGACAACATTACTATGAACACAAAACTCTAATACTAATAATATATCTGTATACTATCTACACCATTAATGTTATGATTATACAAAGTTTGTAAGAAAATGGGAAAATGATGATTTGATTATGTTGCAAAGCAAGAAGTTTAAACTGAGCTCTTTCCCATGGCACTTACCTTGAGCACTACGCATAAAAGCTCCCCCCTTTCTTTTGTGTAGAAATGTTGTTTTTCTAATAGAAAGGAAACCTAATACCGCATTTTAAATCCAAAGAAAACCCAGGTTCTGGCCCCCATAATGCTTCTGACAGACTATATAATCTATAAAAGTGGTGTGAGGAAAATATGTTGCTTCCACAAGGAATTCTGGAGAAAGAAAGAATTACATTATTTATAGCACTTTCCAAGGACCAGTTCTATATAAATATAAGGTGTTATTCTATCTGCCTTTCATAATTAGAAAGGAAAAAACATTATGAAACGTTTTCTTTAAAAAAAAAAAAAAAAAGACTGAATCCCGAGTAACTGCTACCATGGACATTCAGTAGAGCATGGAAGTCAAATTCATATGGTAACATATTTTCCTGTCTCACACTCTTTTCCCTGATTAAAAAATTCTTAGTCTACAGGCAACAGGGATCCCTGACAGCTGCAGTTGAAGTAAAGGACTTCTCTTGAGACATCTCCCTTTCTGGAACTTTCAATGGAAAGTTTTATGAAAAGTAAGATATAACAGAGTTAATGAGAAGGTAGAAGTGCAGCCTTGAAGACTCCAGTTTTTCCTAGAGGACCTCACAGCTTCTCCTTTGCAATGCAGTCTTGTGCGGTTACACATAACTTTGCCAATTGGTTCCAGAAGTTGGTCAACTGTTTTGATATCTCTCTGAGGAGTTATCTTTTGTTGCTCACAGCACGGACACTTCCTAAGACTGTAATTTCCTGGACTTCAATTACCTGTGAAGTCTCTTTTGGAAAGATTAAAACAAGTATCAAGGGCACCATCACCCTGCTTTTCCTACCCATGTCCATTAGTGTTTCATGCCTCAGTGGATAAAAAGAGAAATTATGGAAGGTAGAAAAAAGACATTTTACATAACTTTAAGGCAAAGGATGGGGTTGGATATAAATGGAGAGGATGTATAGAGAGATGTTTCTTATTCCAGAAAGATGACAGAATGGAACACTATCACTATCACCCATCCTAGACCTCTCCAGGCTTGAAATTCCTGGGTGCTCTAATTAATAATAATATTTAATAATAATTATAAATATTATATTATGCTATAGTGTATATGATAATAATAGATACTTAGTAATTATATAACTTATGATGAAAACAATAATATCTGGACTAAATATTTAGTGATCTCATCTCTAAGTGATGGACACTATACTAAGGATTTTATGTGTATTTTTTCATTTAATCCTCACAATAACCCAAGAGGTAAATTTTATTTTTACTCATTCAAGAGGATGAGTAACTTGTCCAAATACCAAAACTAGGCATTGGCACTGCAAGGATTTGAATTTGAGTTAGTTAGTATCCGACTAAGCATATTCATACGCTTAGCCATTATGCTATACAGCCTTCTTGATGCCCATTAGATGTCTGCAGTGAAAGGAGCTATACATTCTAGAGCAGGTCTCAGGGTTCATCAGTGCTCTTTTGTGAACACCCTCATCTGTCTTTAAGAAATAATGCTTTCTCCAAAATCCGAATGTACTAGATCTGATACACTGTGAAAACATTCCTTTTTGCTTCTTTCAAATTCGTCAGTTTATAAATGTCCCTAAGGGATCATCTATAAACCCTTTCTCCCGGAAATAAATCCACTTTTTCTACGAGTCCATGCCACTTGGGTGTACCACCCAGGCTCAGCCACAGTGATTAGCCCAGACTTGGGCACATGATTCAGTTCAGCCAATCAGAGTCCTTCTCTGAGGCCTTTCTAACTGGAGGCAGTGAGAAGGCTCTTGCCACCTGAGCCAGTAAGTCTCCTTTGGGGGAGGAGGGGAGGAAGGGAGTCTTATTTTATATTGAGCTTCTGAGTCCTGATAAATATAATCTCATCCCCAACTCTTCTCAACGCTTGTTTTACTGTAGGCCCTAGTGCCTTTTAGCTACAGGAAAATTTGGTTTTGTACCAATAAATACCAAAAAATTCTTTTGAGATTAAATGAAAAGTGAGATAAAGAGGACACTGAGGGTACTGATGATAGAGAAACATCCTCATATTTGGGACATAGTGTTGAAGTGTTAGGGAACATAGTTCCAAGGGAAGTTATAATATTTCTTCTCAAAATATTTGTTTAAATATGGTAAGAAATTTTAACAAGGAGGCGGTGCTAGAGAAGATGCAGTCCTGCCTAAATGTAGGAGAGTCCTGAAGATTTTCTGGATCTAATCTCTACTGTTTTGTGCCAAGTTTGTGGACTCATTATACTTTAGGCTTGATAAAATATTTCTCCTCTGGGTGCTTCTGTTTGCGTAAATTTTCTATATTGGGTATGCATATTTTTCTAGTGGAACCTTTCTCCATTGTACATCTTCCCCCCTACCAAGGACATATAAGAAAAAAAAAATATCAGCTTGTTTTTCTATCTAAATGGAGGTTTGTGCTAAACACAAAAATCTAACTACAAATAAATTATGCTCTGATCTTGAAGGATAAAATAAACACAAAGCAATGAGAGCTGTGTTTTGTCAGAGCCAAATAGAACATGACGTTCAGAAGTTTCCAATTGGGTTCCAAAATTAGACTAAATCTTGGCAAAATGCATACTCCTGTCCCATTTAGGAATCTTATCATTTGAACTCATTATTGGCTACTCCATGCCTTACTCATTCCAGTAGCTCCCAGGAGGCCTGAGGACCTGCCTCCATGAGTTCTGGAGCTGCCCTAAGTTGGCTGGTTTTAACTTTGCCTAAGTTAGGAAGGAAATGGGCCATCAAAAACCCAACCAGTGATCTAAGACTTGAATACTGACTTCTAGCCCCATTTCTTCTGGGAAGTCCAGCTATTGCTACAGAATGTGTGCATTGAGTAGTAATCACTACTGGGTTTTACAGCTCTAGCCCTCTCAAAAGCATTTGGTGGTAGATGCTGACTCTAAGCTTTCTGGCTGGGCCATGAGCTCTGGGTTACTATGAAAGTGGCTCTGGATTATACATTCTATAAGAAATTTTTTTTTTTTTTTTTAAGATTGGAGGCCTTTTTGGATAGGTAGTCTGGTTCAAGGGTGAGAGTGTGGGAGTTACTATTAGGAAATTCTTAATTGGCTGCCAATTAGTGTCAAGCAAGGATAAATACTTGCTGAGCTCCCTTCCAGGGGCCAGGATGCCAAGTTCCATCATCGAAATGGACTGGAAAATCTTCCTTCTGTTGTTCATAGGGCCTCTCAGCTCAAGACTTCATCTCATTTCCCACTACTCATCAATCAGAGTAAACACTTTCATCAACCAGTGTCCTATTAGCCCCTTAAAATGCTATGTTCATTCTAACCTCTAGAATTCAGCTCATTCCAGTTTCCCCCTTGCAATGCTTCCTTCCATACCACTCTGCAAATGCCATTCAATGCTGCAAGCCCATTTCACACCTTATTAACATCCTGCGTCAGGCATCTCTGCCAACAATTTCAACCCATTTTGGTTGCTTGCCTCTCTCTTTTTCATTGCCTACATCACACAATTACAACTTCATTAATATTCCATCTTTTATATTTCTGCAGTTGCACCAAAACATTCTGAATTCAGGACACATATTTTAGACTTCTTTTTTTATGTCTCTTGAAACTGGAAAGACAGGTACTTGGAGTTTGCCCAGAGTTGAATGTAAATCTAACAAAAGAGAGCAAAATCTTTAGACTAAAACATACGGAACATTACTGAGATAAATTGAAGAAGACCTGAAAAAAGGAAGTTCTAGATCATGCTCATGGATTGGAAGACTCAGTAATATAATCAGATGATTATTTTCATGAGCAGGGGAAAGGTAAAGATTTCATTAATAGCATTTATAAATTTTATGATGTGCTAAACATTAAACTGATGTTACAGGGCATTAAAAAAGAAAAATTTCAGTGTGCCTGGGTGGTGCAGTTAAGCATCCAACTCTTGCTTTCAGCTCAGGTCATAATCTCAGGGTCGTGAGATTGAGCCCCACACTGAACTCTGTGCTCAGTGAAGTCTGCTTGAGACTCTCTCCTCTTCTCCCTTCATCCCTCTCCTCTTTCTCTAAACAAATAAATCTTAAAAAAGAAAAGAAAAACTCCTGTTAATCAAAAGATACCATTAAAAGAGTGAAAAATGAAGTCATGCATCGGAAGAAAATATTAGCGAACTATATACAAGACAAAAGACCTGTATCCAAAATATATAAAGGTCTCCTACAAATTCATAAGAAAAAGATGGATATCTAAACAGAAGAATGTACAGGCTTGAAAAGGTAGTTTACAAAAGAGAAAATCCAAATGGCCAGCAAACATATGTCTAACTCCATTAGTCATCAGGAAAAATGCAAATTGAAATCATGAGCTTCAAAAACAGATACTGGAATGGCTAAAATGAAACAGACATTCGTATTGGGGAGGATTTGGAATATTTGAACTCTTGTACACTATTGTTATACAGTCAATAAAACCACTTTTCAAATGTCTTTGGCAAAATCTACTAAATCTGCACACATGTACACCAGATGAGCTAGTACCTCTATTCCTAAGTATATATGGGCACATCTACCCATCAAAAGACATGTAGGAAAACTATTCATAGTAGCACTGTACATAATGACCAGAAAGTGGAAACAATCCAAATGTTCATCAACAGTAGAGGAGGTAAATAAATGTGGTAAATCCATACAATGAAATGCTTTCAGCAATGCGAATGAGCACATTATTGCTACTTGCAACAATCTGGATGAATATCACAGATAACATTATTGAACAAAAGAAATCAGACATGCAGAGTGTATATGGTATGATTCCATTTCTTTAAAGTTCAAAAAGGGCAAAACTAATCTATGGTATAACCAGGACCGTTTTCTGGATGCAATAATGTTCTATTTCTTCATCTGGGTGGTTATTACAAGGGTTTAGTCTTTTTATGCAAATTCATTAAATGCACACTTATGATCAATGCACTTTTTTTGTATGAAGTATTTATGTTTAAAAGCAAAAGGTTTCATCCTAGGCAGATGAACTGTCATTCAGTAGGGATTTTTTACTCAGCTCAGAAGTGGAAAGTGAATAGTCTGATTGAACAAACACATCCATAAATCCAATTTCAAACCTCATCTTGACCTTGGAAAGAATAAAATACGGGTTTGAGCTGCTCAGCTCCTCCTGCTTCAGCAAATTTACTCATAAACCATTTTTATAGACATTTCTTTGCTTTGCTTTCAAAGAGGAAAGCATCCTTATTAATAACATTCCTGTCCTCATTATTTCCCATTGTAGCTCATCTCTTAGCTTAGAGTCGCCTATATCTCTCTAATGATTGTCATCTTGTTGACTTTGCATTACAGCTGTAGGTATTCTTTTCTTATTCTACCACCCTCATCTCCTAGGGCAAAGTAGCCCTATGCTGCTTAATTCAATACACAGGAGAGGATTAAGGATGGATTTTTAAAAATTTTTTTTATAAATATATAATGTATTATTAGCCCCAGGGGTACAGGTCTGTGACTTGCTAAGTTTACACACTTCACAGCATTCACCATAGCACATACCCTCCCCAATGTCCATAACCCAACCACCCTCTCCCTACCTCCCTACCCCCAGCAATCCTCAGTTTGTTTTGTGAGATTAAGAGTCTCTTATGGTTTGTCTCCCTCCTGATCTCATCTAGTTTCATTTATTCTTTTCCTACCCACCAAACCCCCCACGTTGCATCTCCACTTCCTCATATCAGGGAGATCATATGATAGTTGTCTTTCTCTGATTGACTTATTTCGATAAACATAATACCCTCTAGTTCCATCCACGTTGTCACAAATGGCAAGATTTCATTTCTTTTGATGACTGCATAGTATTCCATTGTATATATATATATACCACATCTTCTTTATCCATTCATCTCTTGAAGGACATCTAGGTTCTTTCCATAGTTTGGCTATTGTGGACATTGCTGCTATAAACATTCGGGTGCATGTGCCCCTTCGGATCACTATGTTTGTATCTTTAGGGTAAATACCCAGTAGTGCAATTGCTGGGTCATAGGGTAGCTCTATTTCCAACTTTTTGAGGAACCTCCATGCTGTTTTCTAGAGTGGTTGCACCAGCTTGCCAACAGTATAGGATGGTTCTAAGGATGGATTTTTTAAAAAATTTAATTTGATTGTATTAACTGCAAGGCTCAAGGTAATGAACTAAGTGGGAGGTGTTGGCTATACCTGGTTATATTCTGAATTCTCCTGAGTTGGGTAGAAGGTCACCATCTTCACCCAAACCCAGCCAAGTGCTGGGGCATCTTTGCTTGAGACTGCAAGACCACAGGCTTGATTTTCCAAGTTTGTTCTTAGGCACTCAGACTGGGTTAGGTTATCCCAGCCAGAGCATTTTTGAATGTTGAAGGTAAATTGGGAAACATATTGTTCTGTTTTGTTTTGTTTTGTTTTTTTGTAAATTATATCAATTATACTAAAGTATAACAGAACATTGGATTTGGACTCTAGAAGTCCTGAATTTAAAATGTTTCTACTTTAGCCCTTACTAACTCTGGAACTTTGGTAGTGGAGGTGGGGGAGGGGCACTTAGCACCTGTTTCCTTAACTTCCCCCAAGGGACAGTAATGCTACCCCATGGGATTACTGGGAGAATTCATTCAAGTACACATGCTTTCAACATTCAACTTTATTCAAAACATTTTATCAGCTCTGGAGACTCACAAAAGGTTCACAGTCTAGTTAGTGAGTAATATGTATGAACAAATCAATTCTGTATTTCTCAACCTATTTTTCATTATTGGGCTCTAAGGAATCTTTTTTGATATTTTTTCCTTATCTTCCCCTGCTCTCTATGAAATTTTAATGCCACAGGTACTCTGTGTATATATTTATGAATTGTATTCAGATCTGTGCTTTATAACAAAAAAAGTAAGATTTTTCCAGCCCCCTTGAGAGAGATATCTACTTCTCTCCCCCTTGAGAGAGATATCTCCTTCCCTGAAAATGAAGGAGAGAAATGATTGCAGGGGAGTGTGGTGAGTGCAAGAGGAGAAAAGTGACACAAGCTATAGAGTCACTCCACCGCCCGTGGGTGGTGGTGGAGTGGTGGAACCATGGTGGTGGGCATTGTCTGGAAAGACCAGGAAGAAAAGGGAGATGCTGGAGATCACAAGGACGAATCAGGACTGCCTGGCAGGCACATAGAGGGGAAGTTCCCACGGAAAAGCATGAAGGGATGTGAGGCAGTGTGCCCACTCTGGGTGAGTATAGATAGGGAGGCCCTGGGCATGAGGTGGGCTGGTGCAGCAGCAGATGGCCTTAAAAGCTAAGCCAAACAGCAGACCTTACCCCAAAGGCATGGGGACACAAGAAGTCTTTCAGAAACAGAATGACTTGATCAGATTCATACATTCCCAAGTTCACTCAGGTTTTTGTGCAAATGAGTGGGGGAAATCAGGTCAGAGTCCTTTATAGAAGTTAAAGACAGAAACCAGGAGGCCTTGAATGAGAGCAGTTGCCTGTGGAAATGAAAGGAGGGTAAGAGATTTTGGAGACAGAATTAAGACAGAATTAAGTGAAACAGTTTACGGGACTGCACCTGGCAGGTGGTAGGTGACTGATGAGAGGGCCGTTTACTGAAACTCAGCAGCTGGGACGGTTTGGCAGCTTGGCACCATAGAACCTTCCCAGAGACCTCAGAACCAGATTGCTGAGCTCTCTCTGTGGCCCAAGGCTTGATAGCTGTAAAATCAATGTTTTCCTTTGAGGTGATACTGGGCAGAGTAAACCTAACCAGTGGGCTGTGAGGTACAGCACGGGCTGCTCCTTGACCAACGACTGGGCTGAATGACTCCACGAACTGTGTACAAGTGTAACGGCAGGACGGTACAGGCCACGGGCGCTCTTGGACCTGTGTAGGGCTCCATGCCTGACTTCAATGGCTCCCTTGCCTCTCAGCTCCAGCCAGTCTGAACCCACTGACTGCATTTCAGCTGCCCTTGCCCTCGGCTCGGCTGCCTTCAGCAAATCATCTGATCTGCTACTAAGCCCCGCGAGGGATGCCCACATGCTCCTGTTTGTGGCTCCAGCCCACAGTCAATGACCCCCTACGGATTTTCCAACATGAAGCTGTTCATTTCACTTCTGTTAGTAGCTTTTAGGATTATGAAGACATTTTAAGTTTCTGTTTGCTTTTTGAGAGAGAGAGAGAGAGCAAGCAGGGGGAGGTGCAGAGAGAGAGCGAGAGAGAGAATCCTAAGTTCAGAGTCCAATGAGGGGCTCAATCTCATGACCCTGAGATCACAACCTGAGAGAAAGTCAAGAGTTGGCCGCTTCACTGCCACCCGGGTGCCTCATGAAGAAAAGTTAAAAGGCAGCAGGGAGGTAACATGCAGGGAAAACAAGGAATGCTCTTGTCTGAATGACTCTACTAAAAGCAGAGCAGACATGGGTGGTCCTCTGGCCAAGGCGTGGGTGCGGGTAGGTGGGCTGGGGATGGCACTGCAGCTGGGAATGCAGCTTCTCTCTGTGCCTGGGAGCTGACCCTGGCTTGGAAGTAAGGACAAATGCTCTTTTGCCCATTCAGAATCAAACCCATCTGCTTCCTAGCCTGCATCTTTATCATAGCACAACCCTTACAGTCCCTCTCAAGGCTTCTAGAAGCCACCATGAGGGTAGCACAGAATTGAGAGCTGCCTAAGTTTTCCTCCCAACCATCCCTTTCAAGCTCCCTTCTCTTTGGCTTCCCCGGTCTCTCCACTTTGCCCAGCCAAGCGGGGCTCAGCATGTTTACCTTGGCTCTGGCACGGAGGGCCTCTACAACACTGCCCTTCACGGACTTGCAGTAAAACTTGGCTAAAGGGCCCTGGCCCTCTGCTGTCCCAGGGTGCAGGAACTGGACTCAGCTGGGCTTGCACAATCTTTCAGATTCCACTCATTTGTTAGGAGAAGATGGAAGCCACAGTGCAGAGAGGGAGTCAGAGCTGAAGGTGACTTGCGAGGGAGCTCTCACATCCTCCAGGGAGGCCAGAGCTTCTGACCTGGATGGAATTCCAGCCCAGGTGGGGGCTTCCTGACTTCTGGAAAGGCCCTTGCCAAAGAGTGCTGACTTGTGCATTTTGGTATCTGGAGGGAGGTCTTTGGTGGTGTGCCACAGTCCCGGACATAGTTACCATTTAAAAATTAATTGGATTAGGAGCTTTGAGAAGATGTTAAATAAACACTGAGAGAATACAAAGTTGGCAGGGGGGACCAGGACACTGTGACAAACTCAGGATTTCAAGTGACTTTGAGAGGCTAAGCAGTGATGTAATGTTCAGGGAGAAATGTTAATGAGAAATGTGAATGGTTTTTCTACTAACTGCACAGTGCACGAGAGAGGACATGCAGCATACCATCACGAGCTGCAAAAGCCTTCGGGATTTTAGTGGACAATGAGATCAAGGGAATACAAAACACACAATCTGGCCCCTCAAACTTTATGTATCCAAAACTGAGCATGTCAAGTTTGTCCCTCTCTGGACAGCCCCAGTTTCTATAGATTAGAGCTATTAGCCTCCCAGAATTATCTACCATATGGTTACAATCTATAGCTAACTCTTTAATAAACATATATTTGGTACATAATCCCATAATGTTTTAGTGAACCATTGTATCATTCATTCATTCTTTCAATAAATATTTATTGATCATATAATAAGTACCATACCCCCAGTGAAGGGTTAGAAATATAGTAATAAATAAGACAGACATCGTTCCTGCTCCCCCCAGAGCTCATCTTATCAGGGGAAACAGGTAGTTAACTTGCAAATACAGATAAGTATTCAAAATTATAATCCTCATTAGCCCTATGAAAGTGCAACATTCTAGATGGCAGATAGTTGGGAAGATAGGCCTGGCTTTGGGAGGAGGGTTCAGGGAATGCTCCTGAAGAAAGTGAATTTTGAGCTCTCTTATGGTTGTTCTGTCCAATATGGTTATCACATGTGAGTAATTAAACTTAAGTGGATCAAAATTAAATAAAATAGTTGTTTTTCATGTGCACTAGATACATTCCAATGCTCAATAGCCACCTTCAGCAAGGGGCTACCATCTTATAAAATACAGATATAGAATGTTTCCATCATTGTATAAAGTTCTATTGGGCAGTGCTCTTACACAGAATTTAACTAGCTGGAAAGGGGCCAGAGGAGGGGGGAAATATTTGGAGCTAAAAAAAAAAAAAGACTTCTTAATGCAGAGAAACTTCATAATCTAAGTGAAAAAAGATTTTTAGAATGTTCATTTGATGGTGATGTTAGATGGTTGGTTTTGGTGAAGGATCAGAGGAGATGGAAAATGTCCCCTCCCCATTCTAATTTGGGCTCAGATGGATAATACTCTATCCACTGAGTAACTCTTGGTGCTGCTGAAAGTCCTGTCCTGGGCTCTATTCTCTTTTTACTCTGTTCATTCCCCAGAGTGTCACCATTCACTCCCTGACTTAACAGATGATCCATACACTGACAGATCCCAAATCTCTATTTCTAGCGCTAGCATTCTCTCTGGTGCTTCGTACTTCTAAAATCAGATGCCCACTAACCATCTCTAGTTGGCTCTTCCACAGGCACTTCAAACTCATCCCTCTGGTGTGTACCCAGACTGTACCTCCTTCTCAGTTTCCTACTTCAACAGTGGCAACGTTCTCTAAGCCAGAGAAAGAAGCCTGGGCCCCATTCTTGACTTCGACACTGAAATCCCACTGGTCATCAAGTCCTACTGATTTTGCCTCCTAAATATCTTCTTGAATTTATTGGTTCACTTCCATGACTGTACTATCCTAGTTTATTACTCACTGAATTATGTAACCATTTCCTATCCGTCTCCACAGTCCAGTCTTGGCTCCCTCCAAATCACGCTCCTCTCTCAGCCAGAGCAATCTTTTGAAACCTGATCATCTCCTTCCACTCTTATTTAAGAGTCATCACTGTCTCCCCGTTACATTGGTCCAAAGACCTCTCTATGGTTACAGAGATCATCTTGATTTGGTTCTCTTACTTCTCCAGGTGCTTCTCTTAATCTTTCTCCCATGTACATTATTCTGTAAAAACAGTTAGCTTCATTTCATTCCAGGAACCCAGCATGCACGTTCCAGGAACTTTACATTGGGATCTTTGCACACACTATTTCCAGAAATACCTTTTACCACCACCATCCCCCTTCTTTCCCATCTTTTTCTGGCTTATGCAGCTTCAGTGTTATTTTTTTTTTTCAAAGAGACATCCCCCAACTCAGTGTGGGGTTAGCTGCCCTATGATAGACCCTTTGAAGTGGGTTTAATGATGCCTCTGCCAATGTTCACATTCAAACTCCCAGACCTGAGAATATTACTTTAACTGGGAAAAAGCTCTTTGAAGATGTAATTAAAGATCTTCAGATGAGATCACCCTAGATTGCCCATGTGGGCCCTAAATACAATGACGAGTGTCATTATAAGAAACAAAAAACCAGAGGAGGACATGTGAAGAAGGAGACAAAGATCGAGTGACACAAAAGCCAAGGAACGCCTGGAACTACCACAAACTAGAAGAGGCAAGGAAAGATTCTTCTCTAGACCCTTCAGAGAAAGGTCCCACTGACCCCTTGATTTCAATCTTCTATAGTCCAGAGTGAAGTGAGAACATATTTCTCTTGCTATAAGCCACCAGGTTTGTCGTAATTTGTTACAGCAGCCCTAGGAACAAATGCATCTTTCCCTTACTTCCATGATACCTCTTTTCACAGTGCTTCCAAGTGCCCTCTTTGTTTGACTGCCTGCCTTCAGGATTTGCAATAAGTTTCGTAAGGCGTGGGTTTGTTTATAATTGTATTCCCAACACTTGCTCAAGACCTGGTACAGATTAAGCAACCAATAATCATTAGATTTGTGAATCTGATCCACACAGGATAGACTAATAGGACCTACTCCGGCCAGAATTTCCCTAGCAGGTATGCTGAGCATATCTGTGTGCTGGGAAAGGGTCGCAGTTTGCCACGACATCTGTTCCCCCCATCATGGCTGGCCAGGGTCTGGGGCTTCAGAGCAGCTCACTAGAGCACACCTGCATTATCAGGTTCTCTGTGTGCTATGCTCAGAAAAGACAAGGAAATACTTCTGAGGTAAGGAGCCATTGAAGTTTCCCGAACTGAAACATGAATAGGGATGACTACATGATTTGCGAGCCCCAACACAAAATAAAAATGTGGGCCTCTCGTTCAAAAATCATAAACAGCTTCAAGATGGCGCTATAGTAGAGCATTAAACCAGTATAGAGACTTTTACCTGTGGGGTCTGGTATAATTGTCAGATCTCATGCTCATGAAGCCAACCCTCACCATGAAAGATTTGCTGAAGATGGATATGAAGTCATTGTGTGAGATGGGTTGAATGGGTCGGGAGTACCTCAGGCGGATGAGGTAAGAGGTTACAGCAAGAAACCAGGAAGGCAGAGGTGATAAGAATCTGGGTTCTGGTGGTTCCAGATAAGAGTGTGAAGGGAGGAAAAAGGCAAAGCTAAGAAATAAGTGATTATCTGTGCTTACAGTCAGGGAGGTTTCAGGGTCCCTCCAGATTTCTCACAGCGGAGGAAGCCCCAGGGAGCCTCGGAGGGACTGGGGAACATGAGTGTCATTGACATTGTACTGGGAGCTGTATCTGGCAGGATTGGCCATTTCTCTCCACAGAGGAAACACATAAGACATCAGGCTGTATATAATCGTTTCCTGACTTGAGTGAGGGGGACTGATGCAAAAAGAGGTGGGAGAGAGGACAAAGCCTGCCATACTTCTGAGCGCCAGAATGTGGGAGGGTGAGGGGCGGTGGGGACTGTCACAAACTCTGGGCTGTCCACGGGCAAGAGGCACGGTACAGCTTCCACTGCACACAGTTATGTGGGAACATGAAGGCATAGTGGCCCGAGCTCCAGATTTTAAAAGAGAAGCTAAAGATTCACAACCGTGAAATCTTTCTCCATTTTTAAGTGTTGACAGCAAAGTTACCTTTTTTTTTTTTTTTTTTTTTTTAATGAATACTGTAAGGTGAGTCATAGGCACTCCTGGGCCAGATCTGGCTCATGGGGCTCAGCTTGCAGCCTCTGCACAGGACACGGCTTGTGAGCGTCAGGGAGAGGCTCAAATCCTGCCTTGGCCACTTGACCAGTGGGGGCCCTTCTAAACCTCTCTCTTCTATATAATGGGGATGATTTTAGCATCTCCCTCGTGCAGTAGTGGTGAGGTTTAAATGAGGTCTTTTAGGTAAGGCCCAGATGATCGTAGCTGATATGGAGACACTCAGTGAATGTTGGCTCTCGCTGTCCTTAAGCGTCCACTGCATGTCTGTGTCTGCGCTGTGCACTCGATCTATTCTGTTTTATTTTGTGCTCATGACGGCACTGTTAAGTCAGCTTTATTATAGCACGCTCATCTCCCAGAGGTGGGCCGAAAGAAAGGCTCAGAGATCCAAACCCACTTGCCTCAAATCACAGACTTGGAGTCTGAGCAGGAATTCAAATCTTATAATTTCTACCTCCAAAGGTATTTTTTAAATAGTCTCTCTTACCCTCTGCTGACTCTTGTGTTTAATTCTGGAGGTTTTGAGAACGAAGGTTCTAGCCAACCGTATTTTGCAAAGAAAATTCAGTAACAAAACAAACTCTAAAAGGAAAAAAGAAAAAGGCTCTCCCTCCAGCCTTCCCAACTGAAATACACAAATGCTCAAAACAAAAGTAAGGAAGGCTGCCAGGCATTTTCTCCCCCATCCAGTGGACTCTTAAATAACATTGTTTGGGGGAACACATTATTCTTTGTATTTTCCCAATTCTTCGGGACAATCACTACATTCCTATTCTGCCTCAGAGGTGGAGAAGTTGACAGCATAATGGATAAGGGACCTGCGTACAGGCCCTACGGCAGGAGATTAACGGGTAGGACTCCAATGCCTACCTCTCCAATGCCAAGAGAGTGGAAAAACTCTCTTGGGTCCACTCAGCAATGGTGACAGGTGTCAGAGCCAAGCACAGGGCCCTTGGGCCTCTGTGCCCTGGAAGGCAATTAGATATCTGATCCGTGGCCTATGCTTTGTGTCCCTCCTCCAGCCCTGCAAACTGATCGCCTCCATGCACCACTTCTCTTCAGGGGCTTTATACTCTGGAGCTGGCTACCCAGGATCGCCTGGCAAGCAGATTTTCTTTTCTTAAAACAAGGACGGGAAAGGAAAGAAAAGATTTGCATTGTTTGCAGGTCTGAAAGTAGCCAGAATTTTAACTTGTTCCTGGAACAGATTCTGGGGCGTTCGAAATGGGAGTGGAATTAGGTAGAGATGGGGGAGGTCCCAGCTGGGCGAGTCAGAGTGATGAAATTCATAGCAAACAGCTTTGTTTGAGTCTCTTGACTATGGCCAAGCCAGTAGGGCTGAGAGCACGATGTTCTCAATAACAGCCTTGACAATAACAGGATTTGTTTCCCTTCCAAAGCCGAAAATGGCATCTCAGCCTGCAAGGGGGAGCTTTTCTTCGGAACCTGTGGGATGGGAGAGCTGATCTCGTCCTTCCCAGTAGGAAATGAGAGCATTAAGCAGAGCGGACTCGATTTGAAATGCCATTTGACCATTATACTTGCCTAAACAATTCGTATTTTATTTTGTTTTGGAGGAACTTCTCTTCAGTCTGTTTTCACGGGTAGGATTTCAGACTAAGACGTTCCTCTTTCCTACCTGACAGACAGAACCTGAATATTGCCTCAGTCTGAGGGGTACAGTACCTATGTATTTCCGTATTTCACAGCAGAAATTAAGTTTTGAAGCTGGACCCGACCCAGCTGCTATTTTGTAACCCCTGGGCTGATACCCCCTACATGGCTTTCCTTTCTTCACACTCCTCTGGGTTCTTTCAGAGAGCTGGGAGGATGTGAAGTAAGCCTCCGTGCTTTCTCGACAGGGAAAACTAAAGGCTGATAGGCATTTACACCATTAAGAAAAATAATGGTTGAAGTTAGCTAGCAGTTAATAATGATGGCAAGGGACTTCAAATCTCTTGAGCTGCGCAAATGCTGCAGACAGAAGTATGTGAGGTTCCTACGCGTTCTCCGTCACTGAAAAGCATGGGCGGAGCTCAGTTCTGGCCAGAGCCGTGCTCTAGGGCTGCAGGGAAAAAATGAGTCACCAAAGACGTGATTGATCCCTGCCCTCACTGAAATTACCATAGGGAGCAAAGGCAGCAGGCCCACAGTCACACACATGCATGTACCTGCGGAAGATAGGCACAGACTCCAAGGCGGGCATTACGCAAGTTCATTTCTAAAGCAGTGGCTTGAATTTAGATCAGTATGTGCCAATGTAAATTAGATCCTACAGGTTGAATAAGTTCTCCAGCCGGCAAACCACAGCCCATTTGCTTCTTCATACAAGTGTAGGATTTATCCACCTTTGGCAACTTTGTTTCTATGGACTAATGAATTGATACCCCATGGTCCTCACAGTAAATCATAGAAGGTCTATGTCCCTATCCTGTTGAAGTCAATGTCCCTCCTCTCTCCTTTACTGAGCTTCTGCTTTTTTTTTTTTTTTTTTTAAGATTTATTAACTTATTTATGAGAGAGAGAAAGAAAATGTGAGCAGGGGAGGGACAAAGAGGGAGAGAGTCCTCAAGGAGACTCCCCACTGAGTGTAGAGCTTGATGCAGGGCTCGATCTCACAGCCCTGAGATAATGACCTGAGCCAAAACCAAGAGTTGTACACTTAACTGACCTAGCCACCCAGAACCTCCTGAGCTTCTGCAGTTTAAGGGTTCCAGTGGGGGTGAGGGCATGGTACCTAGCTACTGGTAGGAGCAGTGAGCGGTAGGTGCCTTGGGGGTAGATGGAAAAGCAGGGAGGCCTCCAGGACATTCAGGGAGCAGCTCATCTCTAGGAAGGACTTTAAATCTTAGCGGTGTCACTTCTTAGTAGTGGGGCCTTAGGCAACACTTTTTTGACGAGTCCCTTGGCCCTCAGATTCCCTTTGAATCTCAGTTTCCACATCTGGAAGACAGGGACAACAACAATAATAAATGATGCATCCTTTATGGGGTTGTTGTGCAGATAAAGAGAGGGGATATGGCCAAGCACCTACTATAATGTGCTATTACACAGCTGGCATCCAGTAAATACTGGATCTGGATCTGTTAGAAAAAGAGACAGCATGAACAAAACTATAAACAAGTACAAATACATTGAATGCAAAATGCTTCTATAGTCTATGCTGAGAAATAGGTATGGAATTCTTTGGGCATGAGGAGGTAATTTGTGGGCTGGCAGGTAAAGCTACCTAAGGAAACTCTGAGAAACTTCCATGTGTATGCCTCTCTACAAGACCTGTTTCTTAACATAGGCGGGATGTTTGGGTTCTTCATGATGGTCTTGGATTGATCTGGGCTTCTGTGTGGGGCTTTTGGCTCTGCTTCTGTCCCTGCCGATAAGCGGGAGCTCAGCCCACCCTTCTAGAGTTGCAAGATGGAGCAAGTAAAAATGCAGAATGCTCAGTTAAATTAGAATTTCAAATAAACAATGACTAATTGCTTAGTGTGTGCTATGCCGTATTTTATTTTTTTTAATCTACTGTTCATCTCAGGCTGAGTGTCCAGCACAGCATTTGGAGACCCTACCCCAGCACCTCAACTTGTAAGGGACCAAGGGCAGAACTCGACAGGATACCCCATTCTGACATGTAGTTAAGAGGGATTAACTACACTCAAGAAGGTCGGATTGATTCAGGAAACACAGCAAGGGCAAGGTGGAGGGATACGAAGGATGCCATGTTGTCAAAAACAATTCTGTCAGCTGCCCTCTCCTCAACTCTCCTGTCTGAGTCAGGGGCTCTCCCAGCATAAGCACCGGGACTGACGCCCTTGCACTGGAGCGGTGGAACTTTGGACCGGGGGAAAACGCTGCCTGCCCTCGATAAGAATCTGACAGAAAGTCCATGTGACCACAGGTCAGGAGTTCCTCTTGATTCCAGTCAGTCTTCCGCCTCAGAGTCAAGTCTTAGAGCATCCAGTCCACTGCTCCCCTCAGCACCCACTCTTTTTGTGTTTCCTAATGGACATAGCTGTGGACCTTTCGTTGATCCTCTACTCCATGGTAACACCCCTTGATGAATTGTTTGGATAACAACATGGTTTGAGAAAAGAAAGGATATGAGGAGGCAAAGAGAACATTAAAAATATAAAAGTAAATGGCAACACTGACAGAAGTTTATAGGGAGATGATGTTAAATGAACTTTAAAGCACTGATTTCTTAATCTTATATAGTAAAGAGTAAGCCAGTGCTGTTAAAAGCTGATGGACCAAGATCCCAGCACATAATTTAGAATTACACACATAACCAATAGAAACACTTAAAAAGAATAATAAAACTGACCATACTCAGGGTGCCTGGGTGGTTTAGTTGGTTAAGCATCTGCCTTTGGCTCAGGTCATGATCTTGAGGTCCTAGGATCAAGCCTAGGGGCTCCCTGCTCAGAGGGGAGTCCACTTCTCTCTCTTCTTCTGCCCTTCTTCTTGCTTATGCTCTCTCTCAAGTAAATACAGAAATTAAAAAAAAAAAAGACTTCATTATAAAACAAAACAAAACCTAACCATACTCAAGAAATGAGCAGGAGGGTAAGAAAGCCAAAGAGAATGTAAGAGGTATTCATTCTTCATCTTTCAGAGTTGGAAATAAACAAAATAAAACAAAACATGAAAACACCTACTAAAACCTAATAAATAAATACATATAAGTGTATCAGTTTAGGTTTTGATGGGTTATATTGAGGCAACAAACACTGCCCAAATATTAAAACAGTGATTTATTGTTTTAATTATAAATTATGTCTCTGACCATGGCTGCCAGTCTCCAAGATGGCCCCCAGTGATCCTTGCCTCGTAATATGAACACCTTTGCATTCTCCTCTCTCACACGGTGCAAGAGTTGGTCAGTGTGACCAATATAATACTAAAGAAGTGATGACATATGGCTTCTGAGATTGGGTTGTATTTATTTATTTATTCATTCATAAAAGATTTTATTTATTTATTTGACAGAGAGAGGGAGAGAGAGAGAGAGAGCGCACAAGCAGTGGGAGTGGAAGGCAGAGGACGAAGCACCATAGAAAGAATTGTGGTCTCCTTCCTACCCAGGCCAGTGAAGACCATGTGAAGAGCCAATATTTCTAACACTTGTAAGCCTGTGTTGAGGTGCTCCCAATTCCCGCACTAGGGGATAGGCAGAGAAGGCCAAGTAGGGGTCCAGGACTTTCATCCCTACTGGCCTGTAAAAGCGTTTCCCCATAGTCATCTCACAGGATTGATAGAGATTACAGGGGAGCTGAAACTCCCATTCTCATCCAGCAGTAACAAGGAGCTTCTTCCTACAAATTTCAACAGAGACCTCATGGGGAACCTCCCCCCTGGCAATAATAAGGTGGTTCTCCATTCCCCACAACCCTGCCACTTCCTGCAAGAACAGTATCAGAAAAAGCCACTTAAAAATAGAAGTTTCAATCAGATCCAGATCATTTTCCTCCCTGAGAGTCTCCTATTTTGATATACAGTTTTTGTTTGATTTCCTGTGGCTGCTCCAACAAATGACCACAACTGGGTGCCTTAACACAATAAAAAGTTATTCTCTCACATTTCTGAAGGCCAGGAGTCTGAAATAAAGGTGCTGGCAGGGCAGTTTTCCCTCCCTCTGGAGGCTTTAGGGGATAATCTGTTCTTTGCCTCTTCCACTGTCTTGTGGCTACTTTACTACCATCTCTGCCTCCATTACAGAGAGTTACAATGTACCCTCCTTTTCTATCTGTCTCCTCTGTGTATCTCTCATAAGGACACCTGTCATTGAATTTAGTTCCCACCTGGATAATTCAGAATCATCTCCTCATCTGAGGATCCTTGACTTCATGACATCTGCAAAGACCCTTTGCCTTATAAGGTCATATTGAGTCATTTCAGTGATCAGGACATGGGTCTATCTTTTGGGGGACCATTACCCAACCCATTATAAGGTTTAGCTCAGGTCTATCAAAATCTCAGCAAGATATTTGTAGACATAGACAAGATTACCCTACAATCTATATGGAAAGGCAAAGAATTTAAAATAGCTGAAACAATTTTGAAAAAGAAGAATGCTATGAAAAGGATCAATCTCTGGATTTCAACATTTATTATATTGCTGCAGTAATCAAGATTGTGTGATATTGGTAGAGGGAGAGACAAGATGGATCAATAGAACACAACAGAGAACCTAGAAATAGACTCACAAATATACCATATGGGGTTTGGTTTCTGACAAACAGTGAAAAAAAGAAAGAAAGAAAAAGGAAGAGATCATTCTGGAGATATTAGACATCCATAGGCAAATATACGAAGCTCAGCCTAAGTCTCACATTCTTCACAAAATTAACTCAATATGGATCATGAATTTAACTGTAAAATGTAAAACTATAAAACTACTAGAAAAAAACTGGAAAATAGGGAAAAAAGGTATTATACTGGATACCAAAAGTATAATGTATACAAAAAAGCAAAAATTCATAAATCAGAAACCTCAAAAAATTTGCTCTGTTAAGAGACCTTGTTAAGAGAAAGAAAAAACAAGCTATGTATTGGGAGAAAATATTTACAAACCACATACCTGACAAAGGACTAGTACCTAGCATATACAAGGATCACTCAAAATTGAATAGTAAAAAAACCCAAACAATCCAGTTATAAAATGGACTAAAGACATGAAGAGACATTTCACCAAAAATATACAAATAGCAATAAACATATGAAAAAGGCTGAACATCATTAGGGGCACGTGGGTGGCTCAGTCAGTTAAGTGTTTGACTCTTGATTTCAGCTCAGGTCATGACCTCAGGGCTGTGAGATCGAGCCCCACGTGAGTCAGGCTCTGTGCTCATCATGAAGCCTGCTTAAGATTCCCTCTTTCCTTCTCTCTCCGTCCCCCACTCCCACTACTGCTCACTCTAAGAAAATAAAAAAAAAAGCTCAACATCATTAGCCAGAAGGGAAATGAAAATTGTAACCACACTAAGATATTACTACACATCTATCAGAATGACTAAAATAAAAAACGGTGACAAAACCAAATGATGGTGAGGATGCCAAGAAACTGGATGACTCTTAGATTGCTGGTGATAATGCAAAATGGTACAGCCATTCTGGAATGCAGTTCACATCTTTTAAAAAAGTCAAACATGTAAGTACCATATGATGCAGCATTTATACCCCCGGGCATTTATCCCAGAGAAAGGAAGACTGTGCACACAAAACCCTGTACATGAATGCTTATAGCAGCTTTACTTTAAGTAGCCAAACTATAACTACTGGGTGCAACCCAGATGTTCTGTAGTACATGAACGGTGAAACAAACGGTGATGCCTCCATATCTTGGGGTACTACTTAGCAATAAAAAGGAAAAAAAAAAATCAGTACACTCAATGACCTGGAGGAAATCTCCAGAGAATTGTGCTGAATGAGAAAAGCCAGTCCCAAAAGGTTATAGACTTTATGACTGCATTTACATAACATTCTTGAAATGAGAAAATATAGAGGTGGAGAATAGAATAATGATGGCCAGGGGTTAAGAGGTAGGTGGGAGGGAGGTGGGCATGGCTATAAAAGGACAACATGAAGGATCCTTGTGATAATGGCAACATCCTGCCTCTTAACTGCACCCATGTCAGTATCCTCCTTGTGATACTGCACTATAGTGTTCCAAGATGTTAGCATTTGAGGAAACTGGGTAAAGCGTAAAGTGGACCTTCCTATATTATTTTTAAGAATTGCATGTAAATCAACAGCATGCAATTTTTTAGAATTGCATGTAAATCAACAACTGCCAATTAAAAAAAGGTTAATTGATAAACCTGAAACAAACTAAGAAAAACCTATATTTTCATATTAATTTTGAAATTAAAAGTAAAAATAAACAATCTATGGGGAAATATATTTAACGTAAATCACAACAACTTAGGATTATTATTTTAACATGGTCTTTCTGTAATCATTAAGAATCGACAAGTAGAGAGAAAATTAAAAGCTGCCAACAAGTAACCCTCAAACTAAGAAATGCAAATGGCCAGGAAGTAGTATGACCATGAATTTCATTTGCCCTCCTTTTGGTTAGTGCCTTGTTTCACTTTGAACACACTCCAGACTGGACAATAAACCAATGAAAAGATGTCTACCTTCATAAGTAGTGAGAGAAATGTGACAAACAAGTTGTTGCTTTCTCCTATCAACTTGCTAATGAATAAAAGTCTGTTAATTCTCACTGTTGACAAAGGTGTGGAAAAGGTGTATCTTATTTTTGTTGGTGAGAGTACAAATTGATTCAAGTTTTCTGGAGAGTAACTGATCAATCTTGTTAAAAACTTTTAAAAAGTATATTCTGACGAACTGCAATTTCATTTCTAGAAAATTAGACAAGTATACAAAGATTTATGTTCAAGGATTTTTCACTAAAATGTATATATGTTGGAATCGATTCAAATAGCAGATCTTCATTAATACTTAAGTAAGGGCACCGACACGCCTGTCCATGTGATGAATGTTACCTGTGTATAGTAGCAAGGTATTAGCATGTCTTGGCAATTGAGTAATTTGCTAATGCTTATTTTCTTATGTATATTACTTGTGTTTCCTAAATTGTTTTCAAAAGACGTGTACTATCGTTATAATCAAAATACAGCAAATCTATTTTAAAAGGGTCCTGAGAAAAATATACCTAGAAGATCAAGGTAGCCTCGAGGAGATTAAGTGAGGCAAGAAAAATGCAGAGTGTCATTTCAGAAAGTGGCCTCCACAGGATGTGGAGATTGATTCCAGCACCTAAGAACACAGTCAAGGCTGGGCCTAGTCAGCCTGAAAAATAGAGCCACCTTGCAGTTCTGTTTTTTAAGGCAGCATTGAATGCAGTGGCTGTACTCAAAATCAGAACGTATGAGACAGGTACTTTAGAAACTAAGTGTTGGTTCTCATTCTCATTACAAGTGGCCTCTCCATGCTGCTGAGCTGGGATTTAAGGGCAGCTCTGGCACACCAAAGAGCCAACGGGATCCTCCTTGCTTGTGAATGGGGCGCTCTGGAGTGCGGTGCACAATCAGCCCTTTGGCTGTCCTCGGGCTCCGTGCGTAGATGGCACGTGGTGTCGTGGCCAGAGCCAAGGCTTGGACATTGCAAGGCATGGGATTACATTCTGAAAGACCCATTCATCATTTCAGAAAACCTGAGCAGATTGCTGTAATTCCTCTTGCCGCGTCCCCTCCTTGGACATGAAAAAAATAGTCATCTTCATGTTACAGGAGTTTGTGGAGGATCTGATGAAATGGGGTATGTGAAAGTGCTTTGTAAATGCAATTTGTGCAAGGCCCAGTTATGTCTGTTAGAGAGGCCATGTCGACACCGGAGAGGCGCAGCATTCTGGCGTGAACCCAGAATGACCACCTGCAGTCACGTGAACTTGTCAAGTTTCTTTAAACTTCTGTTTTGTCTTGTTTTGTTTTGTTTTTATTTTTCCCCAAAGATTTTTATTTATTTGACAGAGAGAGACACAGCAAGAGAGGGAACACAAGCAGGGGGAAGGGGAGAGGGAGAAGCAGACTTCCTGCCGAGCAGGAAGCCCAAATCAGGGTTCCATCCCAGGACCCTGGGATCATGACCTGAGCTGAAGGCAGACACTTAACAACTGAGCCCCCAGAAACAAAAAAATTTCTGTTTTTTTTTTAAATTTTTATTTTGTAAAGATATTATTTATTTATTTGACAGAGAGAGAAATCACAAGTAGGCAGAGAGGCAGGCAGAGAGAGAGGGGGAAGCAGACTCCCTGCTGAGCAGAGAGCCCGATGAGGAGCTCGATCCCAAGACCCTGAGATCATGACCTGAGCCAAAGGCAGAGGCTTAATCTGCTGAGCCATTCAGGTGCCCCTAAACCTCTGTTTTAAAAATATAAAATCATTTTATAAAATAAAAATGATTTTTTAATATGAAACAAAACAAAAAAAAATTTTAATGAAAATTAAATTAGATAGAGGTGTAGGGAAGGAAACTCAAATGTGTTGAGTTTACCTGTTATGTGCCATACACAAACAAGGGGATTTTATGTCATAGTAAATACACAAATACACATATTTCCCTCCAAATTACCCCCTTGATGTAGAGAGTTTTGCCTTACATTCAGGTTCTTACAATGTTTTTTATATTGTGGGATGTTCTCTCAGTTATTTTATATGCAAAAGACAACATACCATTTGGGAAACACACTAGACCAAAATGACTCAATGAATGCTGGTTTGGGACACATAAAGGTCATTTGATGGAATCCGGGAAACAGAAGGCCTGCGTGCTGAATCAGGAAGCGGCATTCCAGATGGTTAACCAGCACAGGAGGGGCCCGACTGTCAATCAGCATCTTCAGAGGGGGCACTCCCTACATCTTCAGTGAAATCAACTCTTCAGTACAATGGATAAGGAAGGTCAAGACCGGTGACTGGTTAGGTATGTTCTGGAGGCTCTGCCCTCCTTCGTAAGATGTAAGAAGGTGGAAGATCTATGCCTGCCACCAGCCCCTTGGATTTTGTCCTTCCCTTCACAGAGGACCCCGCTGCCTTGTCCAACCCGGAATTGCCCTGTGTCCGTCCTCAAGCCAGCCTTTCATGCACCATGCTCGCTGGACAGCTGGGGGCCTCCCCAAATTACTGAATGAATGGAATGGTTGTTTTGTGCTTCCTGGCCAATTCATGTCTCTATGTCTGGTGGGGTTCAGTCCCACACTTTTGAGGTTGTAGGAGAGGGGATTTGTAGTTCCCCACGGACTTCTGACCTCAAGAGCCTACCAATAGTTACCCAAAACCCCTGATGTTTGCAGAATGGCCAAATCTGCTGAAGTCAGTCTTTCAGAAGTCTTTCACAATGCTGTCCGTCTCTCCACCAGGACAAAAACACCTTTAAGGTAGAGACTGTGCCATTTCTGTTAGCCTTGTTCAAATACCGAATACAGGGCTTCATGCAGAATAAACATAGGAAGCAGATACATTTTTGACTACGAGGGTTGGATTTGGAATAAAACTTCTCTCATTAAGTAGGTATGATATGTTTGTGGTGTAAATTAGTAGTAGTAGTACAGGGTCCTGCTAATTGCACAAGCATTCTGGCCAGGTCAGCTGTCACTGTGCAATCAGTTGCCACAAGTCAGATCTTGGTTCCAAATGTACTCCTGTTAGTGAATCCACCCGCACCTCTTACTAAGTGACCCCTGTCCGGTTGGAGGCTGTCCACACAGCCAGCCCCATTCCTGCTTTTTGGCAAAAGCCAGCAGGACGCTGTCAGAGAAGGTTGCCTGAGATCCAGCCCCAACTCATTCCTAATGAGTTCTTTTCTCTCTCATTCCCTCTCTTCCTTCCTTCCTTCCATCCTTTCTTCCTTCCTTTTAAAGATTTTATTTACTTATTTGAAAGAGAGAGAGAGAGAGCATGAGTGGGGGTAAGAGAAGAGGGAGAGGCAGAAGCAGGCCCCCTGCTGAGCAGGGAACCCCATGCAGGGCTTAATCCCAGGACCCTGAGATCATGACCTGAGCTGAAGGCAGATGCTTAACCGACGGAGCCACACAGGCACCCCTAGTCCTGTTTTTTTTCCCCCACTCTAAGTGACCTCCCCATCAGGATGTCGATTAAGACAATTGGGAGACATTCTCCTTTGTTCCATTCTATCTCATGACTTTACCCTGCTCTTTCCCCCACAGCCACGCTAGGAGATTCCCAGAGGGGCAGCTGGAATGGGAACAGGGCACTTAATGACTTGGAAAATAATAGCTTTTCCCATCAGAGTTGGATTTGGCAATTGGTTTGTGGTTAGGCTTACATGCGTGGTGCTTGTTCTGTTTTGCAGCATCACGTGGGTTTCCACACACACGCCCGGAGGCACCAGCACACCCATACAGACCTATGTGTGTTGGTAGGTGCACACGCCCTGTGTGCAACATGTGTTTACAAGCTCCTCCGATTCTCCACACAGTTTCCAAACTTATCCTGAAAAGACGGGGCAGTGGGAGAAAAGGGAGGGGAAGCAGCTCACTTTAATCTTCTCATGATATTTGTTTTATAATTGTGTTTTGAAGAACCAGGGCCTCTACACTTGCGTTCATTCTTTCTCTCCCCCCACTTGGCTTCCATCCTGTCCTCCTCCACCCTGGGGAGACTCCAACTGTGGGGATAAGCCCAGGTATGTGAGTGTGCAGTGAACTCAAGATGACAATGACTCACTGTAAACATAGCCTTGTAGGCCCTTTGAGTCCAGTCAGGAGGAAGTCAGGATATTGTCCTCTCATACTGACCATCCTCTCCTCTGGTTCATGGCTCTGGTGGCGAGAACAGTCACAGGGAAAGGGCATTCCAGAGTTGAGGGTGAGATTCCATCTTCCCAGGACTGGCTTCTTTATTTTAGTTGCTGCTTATCTCAGGAGACTGTGCCCTTCGGATCCCTTAGTATTTAGAGGCTGCTGCCTCCCACGTCCTTGAGATGGTCCTACTTATTGGGCAAATCGCTGGGTTCGGTTCATTTCAAACACTTTGTAATAACGTGGCTTGACTTATACGTCAAGACAGCAAACACGAGTATGGGTTCCATCAAGATCCCTCCCACACGAAGGAGGTTCTTTATAGTTAGTGTCTAGGGCTACCGAGGTGTGCCTCTATAAACAGAACTTTCCAGATAAACCTAAGCAAATTTTCTTATCAGGTCCCTCAAAAGTGTTTACTGACAGGGAGAGGCAAAGCTGTATTAGCTTTCCACCAGCAAGTAAAAGACACGGCTGATAAAGTTGACAAGTGAGATGTTAATGAAGTAGAAGAGGTAGCCCCTGGCCTAGAGAGGATTGGGAGCTAAATGTTGTTTAAGAGACGGGCTCTTTTGCCTGGCACCTACGGTTTTTTTCTCCACTAATTATGCACTGACTTCAGCAAAGAGGGTAGATAATATAGGTAAAACATACTTGTATTTGGGTTGTCAAGGAGACAGATCTGTTTGCTTAGCTCAATACGCAGGCCAGCCTAGTAAGTACAACCCAGGATTTGGATTTCTGGACCTTTACCAAATCTCTGTATCTCTGCCCCAAAGCCATGCTGAGTTTAGTGATGTGTGGCATCTTCTCTTCTTTCCCTGTTCCTCTTCTCTGTACCACCCTCTCAGCCTATGAACTACTCATTTAAAATGAAACCTGTCATGGCAAGGAAGTTTCAGCCAGCAGGAGATTCTCCCCCATTCTCCCCTAGAATGATTGTACTAGGTAAGGAGAACACTCCATAGCCCAGCGCCCAGGATCCATAGCTCAGGACTATAAGGAAAGCAGAGATATCTCCAGCTTGCTGACAGATGACTGTCACGGAAAAATGCGATGTTGGAAGGCTGGAGCAAAAGGGGCTTAGAGCCAGAGAGAAACATGCTGGACCTGAGGGCAAGAAGGCTAAACCACAGATGTGGCTGATACATTTTCATATCAACCAAGTGTCTGGAACGCAGGTACTAGAATGACCAGGTACTGGGAAGATGGTGGGGAAGCTTGTGTGACCAGTCAGGCCATGGTAAGTCTTGCTACCTGCTCTGTTTTTTCTGGGATCATCTCTTATAGGGCCTGCTTCCCTTTAGTCAATTGGTAGATTATTATAGAGTCACAAGTAGACTATGTGTGAGTGTTCCCTAGGCTTCAGTAGCTTTGCACACAAATGAGACTGTCAACCTTTAGGACAAATTTAGTTTGCTCAACCACATACTCCATGGGATGCTGGTCCTTCTTTTCATAGTCCTGGCCCCCTAGTATTTCTTGGAGTTCTGAGGATGTGTCTTTTTTTTTTTTTTTTTTAAGATAGATTTATTTATTTATTTGAGAGAGAGAGAAAAAGAGAATCTTCAGCAGACTCCCCTCTGAGTGCAGAGCCCAATGTGGGGCTTGATCTCAGGACCCCAAGATCATGACCTGAGCCAAAATCAAGACTCAGATGCTCAATCAACTCAGATGCTCAAGCACCCTAAAGACAATTTTGGGTGGATGGGGAAATTTGCGAACTGTGTTGAGTAATAGAATCTGGTAAATGATCTATTAGAAGGATGATATTAATGCCATGGAACTCACATGAGGAGATTAACAGGGCCTGGGGAGTTAAGAGAGATGCCATAAAGGAAATGATCACAGAACTCAGGCACCCTTGAGAATGTGTCTTATACGTTTCATGGTCAGTCCAGCTGCATGGAAGCAGTCCCCTGTCTTCTGTGAGCTACTCTTTAAGGGATTCCCCACCAAGTTTAGTAGGTCAGGTTTGAGTTATACATGACCCTTTCTCTTCCAGGCACACTGTAGGGGATAATGAGGGTAGAATCCAACAGAAGCCATTTATGTCTTTTGCTTACACTGTTCTTTTCTTGTATGCATTCTCCCCAAGTAGTCACACCACTCTTTCTTCAAGCTTCCCTTCTTTTATCTTCTCCTCCCCCATGACCATTGAAAAGGTCAAGTTCATAGAAAGATGTTTTTGTGATGAATGAATCAAAACATACGAGTTAAGTGCAGAACAATCTGATGGCATCTGTGAGAAGAAGGGCCCGAGGGAGTAAATAAGGGGCAGGCCTGGAGACTGACCTGGGAAAGCAGAGCAGAGCCAGGAGAGTGCTGAGAGATGAGGTTACTGGAGATGTGGGAAGAGGACAACGTATGTGCTTCCATAGCAAACCGGGTTTCCCTGTGGCTTGCCTACCACAATTACAGTGCCTTGTAATTGCTCTTTCGGCTGTCTCTCCACTAATCTCTGAGCTTCAGAGACTGAAGTTTTAATATCTGTATTCCCAGAAGCCAGCTCAGTTCCTGATGTATAATATGTGTTCAAACTACAGAAGAATGGTTTGGGCAAAGGTCTGGAGGCGGAATAGGCAAATTGTGAGCCAGGGGTGGTAAACAAAATTGCTAGGTTTGGGGCACCTGGATGGCTCAGTGGGTTAAAGCCTCTGCCTTCCGCTCAGATCATGATCCCAGGGCCTGGGATCGAGCCCCACATCGGGCTCTCTGCTCAGCTGGAAGCCTACTCTCTGCCCCCCCCCCCACCTGCCTCTCTGCCTACTTATGATCTCTGTCTGTTAAATAAATAAATAAAATCTTTAAAAAAAAATTGCTTGGTACAAAATTATTCAGATGTGTAGGGAAACGACTCTCATAAGGTAGGGTGACACCTTGATGGTTAGCTTTGAGTACCTGGATTTTAATTAATTGTGAGTCAGAAGCCAGAATAAATCCTTTAGTGTAAACCCAACAACAGAGTTTGAGAATTAATTTTCAGGTGTGTTTAGAATGTCTGGGTGAAGGGACAGCAGGAAAGAGGCTCCTGAGGGACTCACCAAGAAGGTGTTATAAGAAGTCAACATAGGACGAGAGAGGTAGGAACTAAAGGAGCATTTATGGAAATAAAAGAGGGGAGCTGAGGGGGATGTTGAATGAGCAGGAACCAGGCTGGACTGCATGAAAGACTTACAGATGTGGATTCATTCATTGACTCCTTTGTCATGAATTCATGTATGTTTTCTTCAGCTTTGGGTTGTGCCAGGGTCCTTGCCAAGTGCCGTTCTCTGTTGACTGTCAGACGACAATGACGGCACACACCCCAGCCAGAGTGTGACCATGCAACACAGAGTAGACTTAAGTTTCAGTCTGCTCTGGTTCATGTCCAAGTTCTGCCTGTGTGCTTTTTGGCAATTTCTTTAACTTCTCTCAACTTCACTCTCCTCATCTGCAACATGGGGATGATGACCTAGCCACAGAGTTATTGTGAGAATTGCTTGAGCTAATACACAGAGCAAACCAAGGCTTGTGAGCATATAATAAATGCAGAGGTCTTACGTACCTGTCCATGTGCTAGCAAGTGCTGTGATATTAGAATACCCACACATAGGGAAGATCCCATCTTGTCCCCTAGCACCCTAAATACAATTTGGGTGGATGGGGAAATTTGCAAACTGTGTTGAGTAATAGAATCTGGTAAATGATCTATTAGAAGGATGATATTAATGCCATGGAACTCACATGAGGAGATTAACGGGGCCTGGGGAGTTAAGAGAGATGCCACAAAGGAAATGATCACAGAACTGGGTTTTGAAAAGGAGTAGAAATTTGGAAGATGAGAGGAGGGAGGAAGAAAAAGAATTTCAGACCAAAGGTACAAGTGTACAAAAGGACGAAGAATGGTGACACACCTTCCTTGCAGTGCTATTGTAGGGCTGAACTGAAGCACGACAGGTGCACTGCACAAGGATGGGCAAAGTGCACAGTAAGCACTCAACAAATCAGCAAACATCAGCTTCCTCCCTGCCTTTGCTGGATCTCAGCTGTATCTTCTCTGGACAACTTATAGCTCAAACCAAGAAAGGAGAGAGAAAGAGAGAGAAGAAAAGAGAGGAGAAAGAAGGCAGGGGCTCTAAGACCAAGGATTTTATGACCCTGGTTAATGAGTGAATGAAGAGGGAGCAAAGCAAGTACTTGCAAAAGAGACTGACAAAGGTCACTCAGGGTAAAGAGCAGAAACAAGAGGGTTCATGTCATATAAGCCTAGGAAGGAAGAGTCTTGAGAATGAGTCTGGTCATTTATGTCACATGTAATCAGAGATCAAAAATGGAAGAACATTTCTCAGAACTGCTTCTAGTGGCCTCCAGCATTCTCGTCAGTGGTTGCCATGGTAACTTCTGCAGCCACTCTAAGGGGCCTTCTCTCCAGTGTCTACTCAGCTCCAGAAACGTTTCTTCTTCTCCTGGCATCCCCACCGTCCTCTGCACTTTCCTTCCTCCCCAGGTTCATGGTATAGGCAGATCCTAGAGCGGGGGGATCAAAATGGCACACTGCTCTACCCAGAACCATCCCACAGAACAAGCCACTGTTCCAGGAGATCCCGCCCACATGAACTTCTCATGGTTACGGAGTCCATGCAGAAGAATGCCCCCCATCCCCCACCGAGGAATTTGGTAACTGAAATAAAGTAAAACAAAGCCTTCCCATGTTATTGTTGCTGGGATTGGTCTTCAAATTACCTATTGGTACAATTCTCCCAGGAGATGACCTTAAAGGACTCAGACCTCAAATATTTAATGATAAATAAATAGGGTTGTCAAGATAAAGTCCCATGAGACTGGGTCATTTGCAAAGGCACTGGTAAGTAATAAGACCATATTAAACTACGAAAATGTCCATGTATACCAACACCTATAACAAAGGAGCTTATAGTTCCTAAAAACTACAGATCCATAGGTCTTCCTTTGCTTGAATTGTATGCCAATGCATTAGAATATGGGCTCCCTTTGCTTTATTTACAGCCAAAAAGTAAAATAGAATAAAATGGAAATTACCCTGGAAAGCACAGAAATACAGTGGAAAAGACAAAAAAATAAGATCGGAGGTTTCCTTTTCTCATGTGTCTTCTTTGCGTCATATTTTCTAAAACTTAGTGAATCAAATCTGAAGAACTTACTCCAAAAAAGTAGGGTAAACTCCTATGCTAATGTTTAATTTGCTTTTGGTTGATCAGTACTTTAAAACTTGGAGCAAAATGGACTTAAAGATAAAGGATGAAAGGGGGTCTTCATATAATTTTGGTGGAGAAATAAGGCCAAAAGCAAATAGTTAAGGAAGAAATAGGTTGGGGGAGGAGGGAAGCCACAGCTAAGAAACTGGCAAACAGAGTAGTGAGGATGGAAATCTGTGCTGTGTAAGAGACATTCTTGCCTCTTCATCAGGGACCGGGCTGTGTTGTCACTGTGGTTCCCATGCTGCTGGGTCTTGCTCTCTCCA
Source organism: Mustela putorius furo (assembly GCF_011764305.1). Taxonomy (NCBI): domain Eukaryota; kingdom Metazoa; phylum Chordata; class Mammalia; order Carnivora; family Mustelidae; genus Mustela; species Mustela putorius. Next base: position 10,855,140 of record NW_025421305.1, on the reverse strand, counting down.
TGCCCAGTAAAACTTGCTACTTGGTCACCCAATAGACTGGTTCTAATCTAGCATCTGCTAATTGCAATGCAGAATACCGATTAAATGGGAGCGCAGAAAGGATGTTCCTCTAAACCCCCTTCCTCTTCACTATCTTCACTATCCTCTGACCCCCACATGAGATCAGGGCCCCCGTTCTGGGCTTGTGAAATACCCCAGGTGTCTCATTCACAACAGCCATCACCCTAGTTGTGTTTGATTACTTTCTATCTGCCTACAAGATGTAAGCTCCAAGAGGGCATGACTCTGGGTGACTGATCCCACCCATATCTGGAGTGTCACATATAGTGTCTCACACAGACAGTGGGTCTTCTGTATATGAAGAAAAGAATAAGCAAGCAATGGAAGAATAAATACTATTTCTAGGCTGTGGAAATTATTACTTCACCCGTCTTTTGGAACAGCAATGGCAGGATGTCATTCAAGTATCAGCTCATTCTCCCCTCCCCTTCTCTTTCCTTTTTCTTTCTGCTTCTTCTCTTACCACCACATGCTTCACTCCTTACCCCTCCCACCAGCCCCTCAAATATTAAAATAACAACATCCTCAACAACCACAAAATGCATTCTGAGTGTCTGCATCCTGGAGGAGGTGGTGGTGCCAGTGAAGGCTGGATCAGCGCAGCCCACGTCCTCCGCTATGCCTCATGGGGTTTTTGTATAATAGGAACATGTCGATTGGCATGTTCTCAGTTTGGAGAGAGAAGCCATGCCTTGTTGTGGCTTTGAGTTCAGACCAATTTTTCTTAATCTTTGAAGATGAAGAGCCCTATAAGCAAAGCAACTCAAAATGAGCCTAAGTGCTTCAAGCTCTATGCAAGGCAGGAAGAATGCCGTGCGGTGATATTGTTTAGAAAGAGACTTGGTAATTGCTGTACTGGAGAGCCGACATTTGCTGAACTCAATTGTGTGGCGTCCGACTGAGTAAGTTAGCAAAATAAAGACAGATGGCAATGGATTAACTCCAACACGCCCACCAGACAATGGCAGCCAACATGGAGAACTGTGGAGTGCTCTAAAAATGCACTTTCTGGGATAGCTCTCCAAATGCCTCTGTTACATGCCACCTAGTGACTCACCAAAACATTGCATCTTCCACGACCATGTAGACTGAGGACACAGGTTAAGGGGACCGTGCCACACATAGATGGCTTTGTTTAACAGGAAAAAGAGAGAGTGAGAGAGATGGCAGATCATGTGGGACTTGAAAACTTATAGTTTAATGTTCAGTTCACTGAGAAAAAATTCCTTATATGTTTAAGAGAAAAAAATACAAAGAAAGAAAGAAAGAGAGAGGAAGGAAGGGCACAAATCCTGCAAGACAGTTTACTATCTTTCATTCAGAAATACATGACATAGATAGATGCAAGATTTAGGATAGTTTATGCATTTAAAGCCAACTAAAACCTAGGGTGGTGAATCATTCCATTTTTTAAAAATTTATTTAAATTCAATTAGTTAACCATATAGTGTATCATTAGTTTCAGATGTAAGGTTCAGTTATTCATCCATTGCATATAACACCCAGTGCTCATTACATCATGTGCCCTCCTTAATGTCCATCATCCAGTTACCCCATTCCCCCACCCACCTCCCCTCCAGCAACCATCAGGTTGTTTCCTACAGTTAAGAGTCTGCTATGGTTTGTCTCCCTCTCTGATTTAGTCTTATTTTACTTTTCCCTTCCTTCCCCTATGATCCTCTGTTTTGTTTCTTAAATTCTACATATGGGTGAAACCATATGATAATTGTCTTTCTCTGATTAACTTATTTCGCTTAGGATAATACCCTTCAGTTCCCTCCACATCATTGTAAATGGTAAGATTTCATCCTTTTTTGATGGCTGAGTAATATTCCATTGTATAGACATATCACATCTTCTTTATCCATTCATCTGTTCATGGACATCTGGTCACTTTCCATAGTTTGGTTATTGTGAACGTTGCTGCTATAAACACTGGGGTATAGGTGCCCCTCTGGATCACAACTTTTGTATCGTTTGGGTAAATACATAGCAGTGCAATTGCTGGGTCATAGAGTAGCTCTATTTTTAACTTCTTGATGAAACTCCATACTGTTTTCCAGAGCGGCTGCACCAGCTTGCATTCCCATCAACAGGGTAAGAGGGTTCCCCTTTCTCCACATCCTCACCAATAATTTGTTATTTCCTGACTTGTTAACTTTAGCCTTTATGACTGGTATGAAGTGGTGTCTCATTGTGGTTTTGATTTGGATGTCCCTGATATTGAGTGACCTTGAGATTTTTTTCATGTGTCTGTTGGCCATCTGTATGTCTTCTTTGGAGAAATGGAACAGACATTTCTCTGTTCATGTCTTCTTCCCATTTCTTGACTGGATTATTTATTTTTTGGGTGTTGATAAGTTCTTTATAGACTAACCCTTTATCTGATAAGATATTTGCAAATATCTTTTCCCATTCTGTCAGTTGTCTTTGGTTTCGTTGACTGTTTCCCTTGCTGTGCAAAAGCTTTTTATTTTGATGAAGTCCCAATTGTTCATTTTTGTTTTCTTTCCCTTGCCTTTGGAGACGTGTCTAGCAAGAAGCTGCTGCAGATGAAAGACCAAAATGTGAGATAGGAATCCATCAAAATCCTAGAGGAGAACACAGACAGAATCATTTAATTTTAAATGCCAGCTCCAATTGACTAGCAGAAGCTCTTTGGCTGGTGTGGGACTGTGAGGTGGCCCCCAGGCTCAGACCTAGCACACTGTGGTCACTGAGGTTGGTCTGCAATGGCTATCGGTGAGGGAATTAGTTGTGTTTGGATGCATATTAGAGACCCATAAGTCAGGCTATGAAATCTCCTAATTTGTTTGATAGTGGTGTTTCACCAAAAACTTTTTGTATTTCTCACTAAGGGTAGAATCTGAAAGGTACATAGAACATACAGAAAAGGTGATGATTTTTTAAAGGAAAAATGGAAGAAATAATACAAACAGTTTTGTTAGATTCTACCAAACTACAGTTTTGTTTTTTGTTCATCCATTGTGGAAGGCATTGTTTGGTTAGCAATTTGCATCACTAGCACATATAATTTAAATCTTATAGTCCCTGAATATGTGCAATATGTGTAATGAGACACTGATTATTCCTAACTATAGGATTTATCTTATGAGTGAAGGCCTTGACAATTTCAGTCAGCACCCCAGTATGCACAGTAGTTGAAGAGAGAATGAGCTTTAGTTTCTGGGCATCTCCATCACTACTACCAAACTGAACTGACACTATTTCTTGTTTCTAGCAGCCACCCGGTTGTGTTTAGGTCAAAAAGAGATTCTTTTCTCTATTGACCCTTAATAACTGTTGGTGACCAGCAAAATGCCATCAATGTCTGCAGATTTGGGGGATTTCCAGTCTGTAAGGTCAGATAGTTCCATGGTTGACTGGTTTGATTCTACCCAACAAGGTCCATGTGTTCTGGGTGAGAGCCTGGGTCCCCAGAGGCTACAATTCTGCTTTTTCAAGCAACATTCTCTAGAGATCCATGTCCTTTGAGCTCAATTTATTTTGAGGCAGAAAAGTGTATATAGACAGCAAACTCTGTTCAGACTTTCCTATTTTTAGTTCAATTTAACTCTCATTGATCAACTGAATATTCACCACATGTGCTAGAATTCAAAATCAAAAGTCAGACAAGGATCTAGTTTCTGCTCCATGAGTCACTAACTACACTGAGACCTCTGTTTCCACTTCAGCTGAATGGAAATACTGGGTCAAAGCGAACCTTCTAAATTCCTTTCCCACTCTCAAGTGTTATGGCTTCAGGAAGAGAACAGTTGAGAAGGTAGGACTGGGTTTCAGATTTGATTTCTTAAAGTATGGTTATTTTATTATTTATTATTCAGAGAGAGTTTTGAGTACCCACGGTGTGTGTCGGGAACTAGTCTTGTACAGTGAACAAGACAAAGTTCTTGGCCTCATAGAGCTTATTATAGTCTACTGGGGAAGACAAACAGCAAACAAACAGTAAATATAATATAATGTGCCAGATGATGAGTGCTATGAAGAAATAAAGCAGAGTAAGGAGAGAGAGTAGGAAAGCAGCCAGGGAAAGCATCTCTCTAAGAAAGAGGTGTCTATCCCGACTGATGAGAGGGAGAGTGCTCTGTGAGGTTCCAGGCAGAGGTGGGTGCAAATGTGAAGGTTCTGAGGGGAAAACAGGCTAGGCATGCTTGAGGAAAAGCAGGGGGGCCACTTACATAAATAGTTTATCCATTGCCATGTGTGGCTAACCCATTTGGGTTGCCTAGAAGGGTACCCCAAAGCATCTTGTGAACATCTGTGTGCCAGGCATTATTATCTCTGGGACACAGAGATAAAAAGTGAATAATGACATCACTACCTGTGTAGAAGTCCACATTTTAGTGAAGAGTCAGACCTGATAGAGAAAACTCCAATATTAGGAAAGAGGGGCCATGACTGAGGTCATGGCTGAGGGATGTGGGAACTCAGTGGAGAAGATAATATTTAAGCTGTGTCTTGAAGGGTAAGGATGAGTTGGACAGGCTGAAAATGAAGGATTAGTGTTTACAAGGGCAAGGTCATATATAAAAGGCAATGTGTGATGTGGGAGTTGAGGTCCAAGTTGAGTGAAACACAGGGTGACAAGAAGCCGTTACTAACAAAGTCAGGAAGGTTTTTGTGTCTCCTCTGCTTTGACATGAACTTCATTTTTGGACTTTATCCTGCAGGCCATGGTCCCCAATATTCACTCTTAAGGACTCCATTTTTATACTGTCTTCCCAATCAATCATGTCTTCATAGATTTATTTTTAATCTTCCCAAATACCACAATTATTAAGAAGGAACTAATTGTTTCCCACTTTTTAAAAAAGCCATCGAACTTCCATGACTTCCAGTCAGAACCATGGATAAATATGAGACACAGCATGTTACCAAACTGAGTTGATAAAACATCATTCTGGAGAAAAGGAGCTCTCCTATTCAGTGATCCATGCCATGGGGTATATTGTTCAGATATAGAACTTTAGCTGCTGTATCAGACAGCTCCCCCCCAACACAATCTCAGTAGTTTAATACATAAAGGTTTATTCTTGCTCAAGTGAGGTCCACTCTGGATTGGGAAGCACCCCCTCCATGTTGCAGCAAAGCCACTGAGAACACTTCTTCCAAGGTTCCTGGATCAGGGGAAGGCAGAGCATGTGGAAGGCACCCCATCTCAACCTGGAAGTCAATCCATTGGAGAAAACTACTCACATGAACCAACCTAACCTCAGAAAATGGTAGAACACATGAGGATGCATGCAGAATATTTGTTCATCATTAACTGACTCTGTCACATAGAATAAATGCACAATTTTGCTCCTGGAGTTTTTAGGAGTTCAGGGTAGCATCTACTTGAGAACCACTACTCTGGGCAACAGGAAGTAGGGGAATGACAGGATTGGTTTCTTTCTCAGAAAGATCACATAGGTGGTTTATGTGATCTTATGAAAGATCACATAGCTTCAAAGAATGGACTATAATGGGTAGACTGGAGGCAGGAAGACCAGTTCGGAGGCACTAGATCCAAAGGGAGGGAGGATTGAGGGCGTGGCCCAAAACACTGGCAGTGGGATGGAACAGGGGAATGTTCTAACAATAACCTGGGATAAAACCCTTCGGTGTTGGAGACCAGATATAACGCCCAAGGGAATTGGTGGTGTCAAAGTTGGGTTTCTAGGTTGGGTGAATTAAAGACACTATCACAGCAACAGCATGAGTCAGAGCGGAAGGCAGGGACTCCTTCAGAGTCGCAGGTATAATGGCAGCCAATCATCTTTCTTTTTCCTTCTGACCTAGTCATTTGCCCTACCCCCTCCCCACCCAAGAAAAGACCTTAGTCACAGCCTGTGGGAATTCTCAAGCCAAGGCACCAGAGTTAGGGCAGGTCTAGCTTGAAGTTTCAGAGTCCAACCCAGGGATCATAAGCTTTGTTACTCTACCCATCCATGTTGAGATGCCCTGTTAAGTGTCTGAGCCACAAGTGCTATCACTCAGTCCTCCTTCTATTCTTTTATTCACTTCCTTCAACAATTTATTTCCCTCCTGACCTCTTACCAATTATCCCCACCAACCTTTCCAATTTGTACCAACCATTATAGCAATCTGCTACTCACTCTGGGAAAATAGGGATCAAATGCATCTGTGCACTTCTTGTTCAGAAACCCAGTCTTTCCTGTCTCCCATTAAACAGTAATCTCAACCCTGGAGAGACCATACCTTCCGAACTGTTATGAACTGAACAGAGCCGGGGGGTGGGCAGTGAATCCCACCCTTTTCAATAAGAGGTTACACTCATTACTGAAGTTGGTGCACTCTGGACATCAGAACCTTGGAACACAAAAATCAACAGCATTCCCTTGTTTGAAGCATCAGCCTCTTAGCACAATCTGATGTGATATGGCTTCCTTGAACTTTGCAGACAATTGAAAAAAATCACTTGAGCAGAATTAAAACCACACTTAGGGATAAACTATTTGGTTTCCTCGAAGTTTATTCCATTTGTTCACTACAATAAACTACAAATCAGGACATGGCTATTATCATGGACAGCAGAGAACCATATGCACAAAACAAGAAACCTTGGTACCTGGGTTCTACCTCTGTGGAGTACTACATATTACAGGGCTTCCCGGCCCTCATCTGAGAACTAGGGGTCATAAGAAGCAAATGGCTATGCTGCTTGTGGATTGTGCCTGTGATATGTAGAGAGTCAAGTATAGGACATGCTCAGTAAAGGGTAGCCAGTACTGTGGTTACTACTCGGTTCCCTTCCTTATGGCATTGGTGTTGCAATCACAATGTCTCTGCCCTCCTTCCTCTCCAGGTCCCCTTGGCTTTGACCATTCTGATTTATATCATGCACTGATACCCATGCATAGCTCACATGAAACCTTGCCTGTCTCCTTGCTAGTAGTACTTTTAAAGCATTCTCAGGATTTTGCTCAAAAGTTGAACTTAAAAGTACAGAGCCTGCATCGACTGCTTTGATATATACAGTCTCAGTTATTTATATTTCCATGTGCTGCTCTGTGAGACTGTGCAAATACCGAAGGAGAGACTGGCTTCCAATTCTCCAAGAGCTGCCTGGGAATATGGCCTTGTGGTAGAGGAAGCCGAGCCAGCAGATGCTCCTTTGCCAGAAGTTCAGGAAGTCTCCCTGCCTTTCAGTGGGAAGAGAGAGAATTTCAGCTTGAAATGATTACACTGCTTAGAGATCACTTACTTCTGGATCTGATCTTCGTGTTACCATTAACGATCCATGCTAGCTGTAGAAGCTGGGGTTAAACCCAAGACTGTTGTTTCCTTGCAGCTGATGTGATCTTCACCCATTTCTCAGTGTTGGCCTGTGTGGAGCAGCAACTCCGTGGCTATGTGCGTGGTGGGAAGTACTTCAGTTCCTATTTGCCATGTCCCATACATTCCCAACATAGTTCAAGAGTTCAAAGCAGCTCCACATCCCCTTTTGAGGAAAGATTTGTAGGACTATACCCAAACAGACTGTGTCATGGCATCCTTAGTGTATTTTGGCGTTTGAGTTGCCTTCCATCTTGCAAATGTTTGACCAGAGCATGGCAGTAACCACACACACACAAAAATAAGAGAGAGGAAATTACATCTTGGGAGAAATAGCATGGCTGGAGGGATGGCTAGAATAGTAGAAAAGCATATGGTGAAGCAGGGAAGGAGGGGGAAATGTGCTACTGCGGGCTGAATTGTATCACCTAAATTCATATGTTGACGTTCTAACCCCAAGAAGGTGACTGGATTTGGACATGGGGTCTTTAAAGAGGTAATAATGTCGAAATGATGTCATTTAGATGGGCCTCAATGTAACATGACTGGTGCCCTTATAAAAGAGGAGGTGAAGACAGCCACATACAGAAGGAAGACAATTAGAAGACACAAGAAGGAAACAGCCATCTACATGCCAAGAGGAGAGAGAGGCCTCAAGGAAACCAACTCTGCTGATACCTCCATCTTGGACTTTTAGCCTCTAGAACTGTGAGAAAATGTTTCTGTTGTTTTAACTACCCAGTCTGTAGTATTTTGTACCAAAAGAAACAGATACAAATGCTTTACTGATATTTAGCACCAAGTGAATATTTCACAAATAAAAAAGTTTAGGAAAGCTTGGATAAATAACTATGCATCTCTAAATTATTGTGTGTTGGTATGTTGGTATTTTATATATATTTAAAGGCTCCTATCTATCTATCTGTCTGTCTCCTACTCCTGAAATGCTTGCTCAAGTTTAAATTGTTCAAGATCTTGGGGTCCATCTCACTCAAATCACACTCAGACCCCCTCTTTTAGAGAAGAGACACTAATTGTGTAATTCTCAAACTCTTCAGGTATTTCTAAAAGCAGATAAGAATGGATGCAGTAGTCAATTAGCCTGGAAAGGGAGCCCAAAGTAATCTGACTCTTTTTAAAGTCAGGTTTATTGAGATATAGTTTACATAAAATAAAATTACCCCTTTAAATTGTATAGTTGGTTAAATTTTTACAAGTATATGTAATCATGTAACCACCATCACAATCAAGATATAGAACATTTCCGTTGTCCCAAATTTCCTCGTGCTCCTCTGTAATTTCCTTCCTTTTCTCCCAACCCCTGGAAACCACTGATATGAATTTTATCCCTATAATTTTGCCTTTTACAGAACTTTTATCATATAAATGGATTCATGTGATATGTAGCCTTTTATGTCTGGCTTCTTTCATGTTTTTGGAAGTATATTATTTTGATTCTAAGATTTATTTGAATTTTATATGCAATGCTGATATATATACATATATAAAATATATATGATATATATTCAATGAATATTTATATGCATATTATATTTGTATATTTATATATTTATTTATAACATATTTATATGTGCATTATATTTATATGTATATGTATATTATATATAATATATTTATATTTATTTATATGTATATTATATATACATATATATATATAAGATGCTGAATAATATATCCATGTTTGTTTTAGTACTGAAATACCTTTGAACCTACTTACCTAGTTAGGTTACTTAAGTGTGACATAATAATAATTAGATAAAATTAATACTCCATGAAGGTGCCCCATTTACTAATTTAAAAATATTACTACTAATTACAAAGATGTTGGTTGCAAGACATGTCCAGAAAAGTTCAGAGATACTCATTAAATACTGATAAAATATGAAACGGGAGTAACGAGTAATGAGCCTTCTTACCTTTTTACCTTTTACCAGAGACTGAGATCATAAATGCCTTCTTGGGGTTTTAGAGACAACAACAGTATACATAAAATAAAAGGAAAACATTTTTTAAAAGATTTTATTTATTTATTTGACAGAAATAAAGATAACAAGTAGGCAGAGAGGCAGGCAGAGAGAGGGGGAAGCAGACTCCCCGCTGAGTGGAGAGCCTGATGTGGGGCTCAATCCCAGGACCCCAGGATCAAGACCTGAGCCAAGGCAGAGGCTTTAACCCACTGAGCCATCCAGGCACCCTTGAAAACATTTTTAAGAAGGAAAAAATATCCAAAGAGGTCACAAAATCATCTCAACAGTGATACATCATTAAAACACACTGAGGTCCAGGGGTGCCTGTGTGACTCAGTTGGTTGAATCATGGGGGCTCCCTGCTCAACGATGGGTCTGCTTCCCCTTCAGCCTCTTCCCACTCCTGGTCTCATTCTCTCTCTCCTTCTCTCAAGTAAGTAAACAAAGTTTTTAAAAAACAAACAAAAAAACAAACATGCCAAGGTCCTGAAGTTTACAACTGTCTGGATAACAATGGGAGTGGCTAAGGGGGCTCTACTGTGTCAGCCAGTACCAACCAAACCACTTCCTCACAACTGGAGGCTTTCTAGTTGGTTGTTTCCCTGGACTATAGCCTACCTAAAGCACAGGTTTCATACCTGTCTCTAGATTTCTAATTAAAAAAATAGACAGTGGCCCAGTAGATTAAGCGTCCCAACTCCTGATTTCAGCTCAGGTCATGATTTCAGGATCGTGGGATTGAGCCCCATGTCTGACTCCATGCTCAGCACAGAGTTCGCTTGAGATTCTCTCTTGGTCTCCCTCTGTCCCTCCCCCACCTCTCTCTCTATAAAATATATAAGTAAACAAAATCTGGGGGAAGAAAAGTTCTCACATGAAAGCAGTTCTTTTCATGCAAGAGCCAGGTTTTGGATGAGATAAACAAATAGAAGGAGGGGAAGAAGAGGCACCCACTTGATCAGATGGACAGTATACCTTCTGCTCTTCCCACATTCTTCATAGAATTCTATAATATCCCACTCAAATGTTACCTCATCTGTGCTTCCATCGTGGCCCATTCCCTAACTCAAAGCATAATGAGTTACTCTCTCCTTGAACCTCTTATAACACTGTGTACATAGAGTTCTCACATTTTATGGGAAGTAGTTCTTTATGTGTCCCCTGATATTCTTTAATGAACTTGAAGACACAAGGATTGTCTTCTCTCTCTCTCTCTCTCTCTCTCTCTGTATTCCTAGATCCAGGCATATGGCAAATTCTCAATGAATATATGCTAAATGTATATATATGTATATGCTTATAATATAGGATATACCACATGTCACAGATTCACCTCAATAGGACTTTGGAGACGAAGAACTGGCCTATGTGGATGAAAAGCTAGTCTCCATTTTAATTTGTATATCAGGTCTTGTGTTTCCTGCCAGTCTGCCAAGCTTTTGACCCAGATTCTTTCTCTGAGCCTATTTGCTTGATCCAAGTGCAAATAGAATCCTGATCTGACCCAGATCCACTGCCTCTACTCATTCTAGCTCACCAGGGTCTCCTGTTTTGGCCTCATCTATGAAACCTGATGTGTGACTGAGATTACCCTGGTGAAGGGTCAGGTGGGGCAAGCTGGCACTGCAAGGTTCCAGAGTGACATCTGATTCTCCTGCCTGTCTGCGAGGCAGCTAGGTGGGGACAGGGTGGGCAAAGCAGAATGAGCCTTCATAGGCACATAAGCCTCGAGTGTCCATGTGCTCCTCACAGTGAATCCCAAGGCAGGAAACAGGTGCAGACATGGGCCAGAGTAGAGCCCAGGAAGGAGGAGATTGTTTGGTTGGGATATATTGCTTGTCCCCTCTGGCTGTGACCATTCCATTAAAGAGGTGTGGATGAGACTGGAACAAGTGTACAGGGAAAAGAAAGAGGGTTAGATTCTATTTAGACCTAATTAGGGCCCTGCTACTCCACATACTGTATTGAATAGTTGGCCCCAAATGGTATACCTACATACTAACCCCTGGTACCTGTGAATGCAAAACTATTTGGAAAAAAAGTGTCTTTGCAGATATAATTAAGGATCTCAAGATTTAAGGTGAGCCCTATATCTGATGACAGATATCCTTAACAGGGAGAGGCAGAAGAAAATTTAGGACAGGGACACACATAGGAAGGAGGGAAGGAGTCAAAATGTGAAGGTCATGTGAAGACAAAAACAGAGACTCCCAGGGCTCCCAGGAATGCTTGGACCCACAAGAAACTGGAAGAGGCAAGGAAAGATTTTCCCATACAGCCTTCAGAGGGAGTATGGCCTTCCTCATGCTTTAATTTTAGGCTTCTGACTCCAGAGCTGTGGAGTATGAATTTCTGTTGTGTTAAATCACTGAGTTTATGGTACTTTATTATGGCAGCCCAAGAAAATCACTACACTTCTCCTTTACTTGTGTATCAGAGAAACAGGTATACATGGCAGTGTTTGGGCCCATGAATGAGGTTTTCAGAGGATTAGTGAGAAAGGCAAGGCACAAGGGAAGTGACTGGCTCAGAATCACAGAGAAATAGCTCCTTTTCTCCCAAAATCATCAGTAGAGACCAAAAACATCCACAGGAAAGAAGTTTCTATTATTCAGTGAAGTTCACTCTAAGAAAGTATCTTCCACTTATAGTAATAGTCATAGTAATAGAAATAATAATAATAATGACAGAGAGCATGCCATATGTCAGGCACTGTGTTAAGTGTTCTACATAATATCCATTTTTCCACTGAGAAAGTTGAGGCTTAGGATGATGAGGTAAACCCTTATACAGTACTTAGTATATGCCAAGCCTTGTTCTAAGAACTTTACAATGGTTAATTCCATCCTCATAATAACCCATGAAGGAAGAATTATGTCCATCTTACAGATGAGGATACTAAGACACAGAGAGGGTACAACATATGTCTAATGTCACATAGCAAGGAAGTAAAGGAGCTAAGATTCAGATCCAGCTGGCATTCAAATCTTTGTCCCAAAGGCTCTTCTCTTAAAGTTATCCCATAGTTATATGTAATAATAATAATAATAATAATAATACTTAAAAAAATAGGGATTTGAATGCAGGTACGTCTGATCCCAAATCACATGTTTATTCCATAAGCTACACTACCTCTTTTAAAAAATGAGAATGAAAATCCCATTGTGAACAATGGTCCTGCCCACATGACCATCTCTGTCTGCCCACTCAGTTTCAGGCTCTGAAGATCTTCACCTTGGAGGCCTGATTTCTCCCAAATACTTACACAATCTTGAGCACAAAAGCCAACACATATAAAAGCTCAAGCCCACCTCCAGGGAGAGACTGGCATTGATTTTGTGGGTTAGTCTCTAGGAGGTTGCAAGAGAGCCTTCCCCAACCCCTTCTCTGCTCCTTCTTTCATACTGTCCTGTCCATATTTACCCAGTTGTGTGAATGAGGTTTTTACTGTTTCAACAAATGTTTATCAAGCATTTATTGTATTCTATGCAATATGGCAGTGCTAGAGACAGAGTAAAGGCCTAGGCCCAGGCAAGGCATGCATAGTCTCCAATTCAGAGTGATAGGTGCTATCAAGGAAGAATAATAGTAAGTAACAGCCACTATTTTTAGAGTGCTTATTATGTGTCAGTCATTATACAATCCTCCTAACACATGGTGCCCTGGCTTACCACAGGAGGGTCACCTAACCCAATCTTGGGAAGTCAAGGAAGGCTTCCTGGAAGAGTTCTGAGGCATCAGTGGAAGTTAGCCAGGTAAAGAAAAGAAGTCAGGGAGAATGGTCTTCCAGGAAGAAACCTGAAGCTAAGAAAGCACATAGTATATTTTATAGAAAAGGAAGTAGCTTAATATAGTTGAGGGGAGAGCAGGAAGTAGGAGTAGTAATAGATGTGGTGGGAGAAATATATCTGCAGGTAAAGATCACCTTGGCCTTGTAAACCAGAATAAAGTTTTATTAGTCCAGCCAGACTGGAGACCTCCCTATGGGCACCTGTCAGCTGGGACCCTTAACATCTTCCCCCTCTTGCTGAATTCCCTGTCCCTGGGGTCTTGCTTCCAGGTGGATGGACAACCCAGAGTTACACCCATAGCTCCTCATCTGACTACAGACATCACCCCAAAACTCCTTGTATATTGACCCTGGCCTTAATGGCACTCAAGTTCACTGCCCCTTATAGACACCTCCAAATTGATGGTTGGATACAACCAGCCCTGGAAAGCAGATCCATAAAAAAGTTATTCCTCTATCTCTGGCTCAGCTGCCCCTTCCTCCTCAGTTTCTGGTGCCTTAGAGGGTCTCTGAATGCTTCATGAAGATGTCCACCATCTGAAGATTAAGAAGAGATTCAGAGCTGTGTCTTAGTGAAGACTACACAACTGGTCGGTGGGAGGGGACCCCAGCCTCCTGACTCTACATCCACAGTTTTGATCAAGAGCAAGGGCTTTGGATACATGTAGCTTGTGTCTGAACATTGTACTGCTAAGCAGTAGCTGGATGATTGGTCTTGGAGCACGTTACTCAGCTTTCCTAAGCCTTGTTTTCCCCAGCTCTAAAAAGCGGTAAAATTTCTCCCCCAAAAGTACTTTAGTGGGAATTAGAGAGTGTGTATAAAGAACCTAGCACATGGCCAGGCATTTAGGAGACTTCTATCATGAAGATTATAGTGGATGCTGTGGTGCCACAGCAGATTCCCCTTCACGTCTGGAGCATTCATTCTCCTGGCTGCTGAAGGCTCCCTCGGCCAAAAAAAGCTTTCTTGCCCAAGGTCATGACCCTTTTCTGTGGCAGCCCACATTCAATGACAGGTTGATGTGGGAATACAAAGTCTGGTCCCCAGTTCCTCAAAGGGTCATCAGAAGAGTCTCCTTCCATCGTCAGAGTTCCTCCTGAGATCAGCTGAGGTCTTTGTTGCCACTGCATGTGGCTCAGCATCTTCCATGCCCATTACCTGAGCTCTCTCACAGCTACTCCTCCCTGGAGCACTCCTGGATACATTTTCTTCCTGCAAATCTCAGAGTCTTAGATTACCCAAACTATAATGATGAGGAGGAAGATGGTGTGACAACTGTACCTGACTGCCTTTAAAGACCAAACCTGTGCTGGTATTGATAAGAATATTAAAATGGTGGCAAATTAAGTTACTGGGTTTTATTTCTTACTTATTCTTGAGTAAGTTATTTCTTTATTTGAAGTTCCTATTAGAAAACAAATACACAAACTCAAATTTCACAAGTATGTATGATTTATAAAAGTGTGATATTTCTTTAGTAAGGACCCAGCTTTCAAACACTGATTGTTCTCAGTAAGTCACACGTGTGACCTAGGAAAGATTTATCTTCTTTTTTAGAACAGCAAACCAAACAACAATCAATTCATGAATTCAGTTATGACTGCTGTTGCCTGTTTTTTCTTCAAGTCTAAATAATATATATTGGAAACTCTATTACAAGGCTTACTAAGAGTATAGGATCATCTGGGCAGACCAATATTCTGATAGAGTTGTTACATTTCCACACATGCTTTATGAATTTTTAATGAATTAGAACATTGTAAAACATATTTAACACTAAAAGTCTGCTGTTCACAGTTTAATTTTATTTTTGATAATTCCAAAGGCATTTGACATTTGAAAGGTTATCACTGCATTATATATGTGCAGAGATAAGTTCCTAGAGAATGGCAGGTAGCCAATTTTAATCTGTGTTGATGATTACGATATACATGAATATCCATATTTGCATACATTAATCTTGTTAAATATAAATCTGAGACTATTATAAAAATAGGTAATTGGAATATAGCTGTTCGTGGCACAGTAGGGAACTCATTTGTTTGAGTGGGATTAGATAGACTGATTTTAAATTAAGATAAAATTTACATACACTGCACATTTGGTACAGTTTGATGAATATTGAAACCTGCCCATAACCTATGTCATTAACAAACTGATCAAGATATTGAAAGTGTCCAATGCAGGGATTATGTGGGAAAAGTCTTCTGGATTTCTGACTGTTCTTGACAGCATGTCCAACTTCCCCAGAGAGCTGGTCAGCTGCTGGATCCTGGTGCCTGCTTAACCCTTCTCATCTCCATTGCTTCTGGCAACTTCCATTGGCATTCATTGGATCTTTCCTATGCTTAACTTCATGGCACAGAGTTGTCATCAGACTGGAAGCGACTTCTTTCATTTTCACAGACAAGGACTGTTTCCATTTTTTCCCTGAACGTACATGGTGATGAGATTTCTCCACTCCTTGCAGGAGCTCTCTAAACCTTTGTTCATGAGTCTTCCCAGCGCAGTCCTGGTTAATGAGTAGGCAGCAAGTCATCTGCTTTGCTTTTATAGATGGAAAGCTTGAAGCAAAGTGAAGTTAAATGGCTTCCTGACCAATGAGACTGACACTGACTCAGAATTATATGGCCAAGTCTGTGCCATAGGTTTGTTTTATTTCCTCCAGCAGGAAGAAGAAAATGGTAGAGTTCAGGAGGCAGTTATCTCTTTAAGGCTCTCTATTTTTCTTACCTCCACTTGAGATGTTACTCCACAGTTCAGGGGTGGGACAGAGTAGCCTGGAGGGAGTCATAGTAGTGGGAAGAGATAAGGATTTGTTGTGAGAAGCCCTGAGTTTTGGTGATATTTTTAGAGATTAGAAGTAAAGGAGAAAGAACCAAGTGTTGAAGATGGTCTGAACAGTGGTTCCTCAGGGCACCTGGGTGGCTCAGTCAGTCAAGTGTCTACCTTCAGCTCAGGTCATGATCCCAGGGTCCTGGGATTGAGCCCCAAATCAGACTCCAGGCTCAGTGGGGAGACTACTTCTCCCTGTCCTTCTACAGCTCTCCTTGTTGTGCTCTTTTTCTCTCCTGAATGAATGAATGAAATATTTTAAAAATACCCAGCAGTTCTTAACACTTCTTGCAGTTTTATCCTTAGTAGCTTATAGTGGTATATTTTTTAAAAGATTTTATTTATTTATTTGACAGAGACAGAGATCACAAGTAGGCAGAGAGAGAGGGGGAAAGCTCTCTGCTGAGCAGAGAGCCAGATGTGGGTCTCAATCCCAGGACTTGAGATCATGACCCGAGCCGAAGGCAGAGGCTTTAACCGACTGAGCCACCCAGGTGCCCCTATAGTGGTATTTTTAATTAGACTCTTACACTATCAAAAATATGGCAAAGAAGTTTATAAAGAAGTCATTGAATTTTTTTTTTTAAGAAGTCATTGAACTTTGTAAGAAATCCCCTTCCCCACTCCAAACATTTCTCCCTCCGAATGTTCTTTATGTTAACTGATTGGCTTTGTTGAAATAGCCACATTTAGTTCTTAGGAGAAATATATGTTTAGAGGCTTAGGAAATTGCAACAGAGAATTTTCCATGTTTTCAGCAATGGGAGGTGTAGCCACCTAGTGTGTTAAATTTTGTAAAAGGAACTGTGGAGCTGGCTTTGCCCCTGCCCAACCTCTCCAAATAGAGCCAAGAGACTGAAGCAATTGGAAATGGTACCACTCTCCAGCTGTTCTTATTGGCTGGCTCACAGTTCACCTCATCTCCTTAGCATAATGACTATGCTGTGGGATTTGACAGTTGCAACATCGAATCTGCCTCAAAGGCTCTTTCTCGATTCCAGGGAGTTCCACTGGACTTCCCTTAGATTGGTGTAAGATCTAACCACAACTTTAATTATTAGTCTTCTTAAGAGAACCAGGGAGACTGTCTCTCACACTATGACTCTATCCACTCAGCTATGAATGAACAATCCAGCTCTTTAGAGTAAACTCCCCAAACAAGCTTGACACCCCAAAGTGTGAGTAAAATGACTGTATGCCTTATACATCACTACCTGGGCATGCTGCTCTTATTTTGCTTCTTACAAAATATTTTACATTCATCCCAGCCTGAATTAAACTTTCTCTGGTACCTTCTTCTGACTCATAAGAGCGTCAGCCTAATCCAATGTAGACAATCAAGGACAGTCTTTAGCTATATATCTACAAGAGGCATCATCAAGGTTGCTTAGCAGCAGAAATTGGTTTATGAAAAACAACTTTCTATGAGGAAAGCACCTCCATATTTTTCTGTAGATTCATGTCTTCTTGTCGACTGACTTGCTAACTGAATTACTCTAAAGATTCTCTCCTTATTTGCCTGGGGGGTTGCGGCTAAGGGGCAAAATGCTGGGAAAGACTTGCTATTAGAAAGTGGATGAGACACCTTGAAGCAACCAGGGGAACCATGTTTCTTCTGTTCATAAAACTCTAATTAGAAGTCTGAGAACTCAGGGTGGCTATGTGTCCTTTGCCCTGCTGTCAGGTTTCATTATGGGCTCCTGTGGGATGAGGAAGAAGCTCAGAGAAGAAGAAGGGTATGTGTCAGGCTGGGGATGGGGCCAATCAACCCAGGGAAGGATGTAGACTTGAGTTACTACCTTGTGACCTGAGGCACCACGAGTGCCAAACTCATTTTATTGAACTATCCAGACTAATAGTTATGCTCAGAAAAATAGCAAAGCTACTTGTGTAAGGGAAGGTGTGGGGTGGGGGGGGGGTAGAAATCACTGACATTTACTAAGTGATTATTATATGGCAGCCACTGTTTCGAGCATTTTTCTGTACACAAAAATCAATGCTATTAGTTTAACACTGTCTTTAAAAACGAGAAACATGGCATGCCTGGGTGGCTCAGTCAGTTAAGAGTCCAACTCTTGATTTTGCCTTAGGGTCATGAGATTGAGCCCTACATCAGGCTCTGTGCTGGGCATGAAGCCAACTGAAGATTTTTTCTCTTCCTCTGCCTTCTGCCTCTCTGCCACCACCCCCCGCCTTCATTCACTTGTGCACTTTCTAAAAAATAAAAAATAAACGAAAAGCCAAGACTTTGAGAAGTTAAATTCATGAATATGTTACCTGAAAGCAACAGGGATGGGATTTGAAACCTTGCAGCCAACACTCCTATCCACTGCACTGCTTAGGCCTTTAGTCTCAGATGACTATGACCATGGGGGGAATTATGACTGAGTTATCAGATTTTCCCATGTTTCAAAGAAGCCAGTTTACCTGAATTTATTAATGAGAAATTTCTGAATTTTTAAATTGTTGGCAATATCTTTTTTGTAATGTTTATGTAAAACTCATTTCAGGTCAGCAACTGAACGCAGGCTAAATGTGACCAAGGATTACTTCCTTCTTGCAAATCATTAGGTCATTGCTCAACCTGTAACTCTGTGTACATATGGGATAAACCTGGACCAAAGAAGTAGAAACGTAAACAGGAACCCACACCTGTCTCATTGTAGTAAATGCCCATTAAGGTAGCTTTGAAATATTGGGTCATCAGAGGGAGTTTTTCCTAGGCTTTGCGAGTTTCACCAGAAGCCTAGAGAAAACATGGATTTCAGATTTGTAATGGAGCAGAGTCTAGACCTGTGTGTTTCAGCCAGAATGCTGTAGTTCTATGGTTCAAAGAAGTCAGTGGGTTACAAGTGAGCTGGTATACTGGCCCTTTCAGCCTTCGGGGGACTGAGAGTTTCTGTGGTTCAGAAGTCCCTTGGTTGGTCACCTCTGGCCTTAAGTAACTCCTCCTTCCAGTTCACCTCATGTTGCAGACATCATAATTTTTAAAAATGTGTGCCATGAAATTAAAACAATTAGGAAGCACTTTTGTGGTCTGCTTCTTATGTAATATGGATTGCCCTAATTTACCATCAAGTGTTTTTCTTTTTGATGAATGGGATCTACATCTTTATAGGAATCCTTTAATGGAAATTTTGTCTCTCTCTCCCCCATTCATGGATCTTTTTATTAAAAATTAAATTATTTCAGGGTGCCTGGGTGGCTCAGTTGGTTAAGCGTTTGCCTTTGGCTCAGGTTATAATCCCAGGGTCCCGGGATCAAGCCCCATGTTGGACTCCCTTCTCAGCAGGGAGCTTGTGTCTCCTTCAATGCATGACCGGGCATGGGTACATTAAGTATCTGGGCCCTGGGCCTCCGTTTGCAATGTGAACGGCTGGACCATGCACATCCCCCAAAGCCTCACATGCATTCTAGAACCCGAGCAGTGATTCAAGAAACCTAAGGGGAGAGAAAGTTACAAACACACAGATACACACAAATATTAGAAGTCTCTGGTATGTGAAGTGAAAATAGGCCAAAAAATTAGGATTACGACGAGGATAGAGCAAACTCTGGTACACCAAAACCAGGTAGCATCCTGGAAGTTTGTGATGAAGGAAGTCACATTCCCCACATCAGAAACAAACTTCTTACTGTATACCTCTACAATTTAGAAAAAAAAAATCACAGGGAAGAATAGCTTGCAGGCTGAGAAACATTTGAACATAACAATGTTGTATTTGATCCTCACACAATCCTGGGAGACTGAAGAGCAGAGCCTCTACTCTCCCCATTTTATAGATAAGAAAACTGCATTTCCAAGGTGTTAAGGTCACAAAGTCAAGTTTTGGATTCCAGTCTCAAGAATTTCTGTAATGCTTAAAGAGAGTGGGGGTCAGTTGCATCTTATCACTATGCAGCCATTTCAGAAGCGGAAGCCCTGGGCAAGAGCGTTAGGGACCCACAGGACACACTGTGCCCTTCCCAGGCTGGAGCATAGGACTGTGGTTATGAGTGTCATGGCTGACCTGCTCTGGAGAGGGTTACTCTTAGTATCACCAAAGAGATGTCACTCTAGATTTTGAGTAGCCTGATCAGTCTCTCTGCTTATCCTCTGCTGGGGCTGTGTCCTTGTGGTCACACCTCTAATCAGGCCACTGGTGAAGTCCCTCTTCCTAAATGTCCCAGCGCCACAGTTTAGATGCTTCAGGAAGGCTATGGGATTGAGATGATCGGTGTCTTTGACGACTCTTGCTTTCTTGCTGTGTGCTGTTATGTGGAGCACGATGCAACTGTACCACATTTGCTGCTGTTCAGAATTTTTTTTGTCCATAATAGATTATCATCCCAAAAATAGACTGGTAATATATTCTTGTACATCTGAATTTAATTAAGAACCTTCTTCCTATTGACATGGATGTGGTTTTACTGCTTCCGGTCAGACCAGACAGGGTATGTAAAGACAACTGTAAGCTAATTTCTCTGATCTTTTTAACCGAGGGCCCCTGCTCTGAGATGGTGATTTGTGACTGATTTTCTGACTACAACCGCTCTCTGGTCAGTAGGGAGTATGTGAGGCCTCACAGAAACACTTCCAGGAGTTAAGATTGTCCACTCCAACCTCAGCAGGATCCTCATGGAATGTAGAAGATTACTTAATGTTTAGTATTCTGAGGAGAGTCAGAATCATTTTGTGACTTGAGAGGGTTGGTGATAAGATTAAATCTTCCACACTGTGGTCCATTTCTGACGTGTTTGGCCTATGGAGACTCCAAGGGCACAGCAGAATCCACTTTGTTTTCCAAAAGGACTAACACCAAAAACTCATGTACTATTTTGTTCTGTACATTCTCTGTCTGGTAATACCTCTTCCTTGGAGCTGATGTTGCCTAAAGAATGAGAGAAGGTTTGGGAGAACTGACAATTATTATTATAATTTATTATTTGACAGCCAGAGAGAGAGAGAGAGAGCGCACAAGCAGGGGGAGCAGCAGGTGAGGAGGGGGTAAGCAGGCTCACTGCTGAGCAGAAAGCCCAAGGTGGGGCTCAATGCCAGGACCATGGGACAATGAACTGAGCTGAAGGTAGACACCAACTGGCTGAGCCACACAGGTGCCCCAGAACTGACAATTATTACCGAGTACACCTCCCATACCCTGGGTCCCTCTCCATGTGTGAAGACCATACAGTCTGCACCTGGAGCAGTAAAAGCCTACACCCTTTAACAGCCTCACAGGTGCTCACTCCAGCTATTGGCTCAAATCCCAGAAAACACTTCCTCTTTGGTACATGTCATAATCGGGAGATTATGCCTCTCTTCATCTTCAGGAGTTCACACTATTTAGAGCAGAAAGTCTAGAGGGCAGAGATGATGGGATGATAGCATCCATCTGTCCATTCATTCATACCTCCATTCAGTTACTAAGAGCCTAGTGTGTATGTGTTAAGCTGGATACTGGGCATTCAGTGGTGAACGGAGAAGTCAGGGTCTCAAGAAGCCACTTCTATTTCAACGGAAGAGCCCACAGAACCTCATCTGCCTTCACTTCAGGTGTGTCAGTTATTGCCAAGAGTTTGTAGGTGTTTGGGGGCCTCACCAAGCTTGGAAAGCTCTGGCTCCTCTCTGCTCCTTTGGAGCTTGGCCCTTGGTTGGCCTTGAATGAGAAGCTGGGTCCTCAAAAAGCCAGTGTCAGCACTCTCCGGGTGACTACTACACATGGGAAGGGGCCAGGGCGTGGGGCTCTCTGGAGGCTGTGTCATCCCCGGCTCCAGCCACAGAGGTTACATCACGGAGGGAAGCTGAGCTGTCAGCTTGTTGCTAGGCTGTGGCTATTTATTTTTATAAATGAGACGTGTGCTTAATTTAGAAATCTGCTTTTCCTTTTTCTTTCTTTTTTCCAGCATCATCTGGCTGTCTGGCACCACCGGAGAACTATATTTCTGACCCAACAAGAGCTGGTGGGCGGATGGGGGCAGGAAGGAGGTTGGGGAGAGGACTGATGCCAGCCTGGCTGCCTCACGGGGAGGCAGAGACACATGGCCATGGCGTTAGCATCCTGTTGGGTTTTTAGACGGGTTCCATGTGTGACATCTATATACTCCTCCCTCGGAACAACACAGTAGGAAGCTGCCCCCGTGCTAACTCTTCTGAATAACCACACACCGGAAGCCAGAGCGACAGAAGGCAAGGCCACAAAAAAGAGGATCAAAGCCAGCCAGCAGCAGGTGACATCTAGACCGCCAGTCCTTTGGATGCAGCTATGTTAACAGGGCCACTTTGCAGCGGTTATTTTGACATGAGGGTATTTAGATCTGGTCTAAAGCCTCATCTGACAAACGTTTGGATTTTCAAAAATAAATGAGTAAAATGGGCATTTTATACTCCTTCTGTGAACTTTCCTCCAGCCCCAGTCTTCGTCCTATTGCCAATCGGACCTCTGGGCATCAAGATGTCTGGGTGAGGAACAGGTGAGGGGAGAGGGTGGTAGAGATTCAGAAGGGGAGAGATACCGAGGATCAGTACTGAGGTCAAGTGAATGTCAGGAATGAGGTGTCTGTCAGAACTGAGAGCGGCTCAGGAGGAAAGGAAGTCAATAAAAGGTCACAGGGAGATGGAGCAGAGGTCCTGGGCAGAATGAAGGGTGGGAAGTTGGTTATAAATGTAAAATACAGTGTGTTTGCATTTTTGGCTCACCTGTTTGGAGGCTGTGTGAGAACAGCTGCCTGAGAAAACAGTCTACTGAGGACTCTGAACCGCTCATTTTGGCTCTTCCATGGGCAGTATCTGACTCAAAAATGTCTACACATTTCCCTTGCGGGCTTGTTTGGGCCTCAGTCTCCCCACATAAAATGCAGATGATTATGTCTACCCTTCCTCTCTCCCCACCTTTTGCTCTCCCTGCAGGGGACATGCTGAGGATGAGCTAGCAGCTCGTAAACCGCTCCCAGCCACTTGGAGAAAGGTGCTTCTGGAAACAGAGGGTATTCGTGTATGTGAGTGTTCTGTGAGTCACGGATTTTGGAGTCGGGCGAGTGTAGTCGTTTCTGCCTGATGACTCACGTGCACACGTTGATGCCTCTAGCTGGAGGCATCCAGGATATCGTTCGGGATGAATTCATTCTTGCCACCACAGAGAACTTCATCTCTACCCAAATGCTAATACTTGAGGAGTTTGCACACAGGCACTGGGACATTAGCTGTGACCAAACATGCAAGGAAGCTGGCCTTTCTGCCCGTCCTCTACAGTTTTAGTACTAAGAACTACAGTGGCATGTCTACGCCCAATCATCCACTCCCCTTTGCCAGCAAAAAAAAATTTCTTCCCAATACTTCTGCCATTTGTCAAACTTGCTGAAGTCCCCCCAGAGGCCCTTCCAGTAACTGAAGGCAGAGTGAAGAGAAAATACTCTCTGCCAGGTTTCACTACCTTCTGTGTTGACTTTTTCTATCACAAGGTGAAGCCTCGCTGATTTGGTCCTGGAGCGTCCTTCCAGAATTGGTGCGAGGAGGCAGTGGGGGCTGCGGCTTCAGCTTCCAGAAGCCTGACCTGAGATCCCCACGTTTGGGCAGGGACCTTCCTCTGAGCCCTAAGAATGGAGTGAAGGATGCACAGACCTGCAGCTGGGCTGCCCCAGGCCTACTATCAAGTACATGGCGTCACCAATCCTATTCTAAGAGCCAACATGTCATCTCTTTTGGTACAGTTAATCTTTGTTCCTGCCACCAACTCATCTTTCTTTGTTATTTCTCACCATGTTCCTGCCTTCAGATTTCTGATGGATTCCTTTCTCAGGCATCATGTTTTGATTCCCTCCTCACATTTACTTCCAACTGCCAAGAACAACCCCCTTTCCGGCAGGAAGATATTATTTGGCTTAAAAGACAGCGAGCAGTGGCTTCTCTCCACTAGTATTCTTTGAATTTACGTGGGAATTTATTCTGGGAATTGCTCAGAGTCTCCCTCAAGTCTCTCCCTCACCATCAACATGTTTCAGTCACAGAGTTGCCTTGCTTACATTGCTTTTAACTAGGTAATACTAAGAGCTTTTCTTTTGGAGCCTAGATGGAGGGCACAGCACCCCTCCCCACACTATCACTCCCCAAGGACCTTGGCTGAGCCTGTGTTGAATATTACAATTGGTATTGTTAACGCTGTCACAGACCTGAGTGTTGTCCCCAGTGCTTGCTTATGCAAAACTCGAGTCCTCTCTCAGAATTGTTAGTTTTTCCAACCTTTCGGCATTGAGTACACCTTGAGGGCAGCCCATCCTGAGGGGCTGACAAGCATTCTTTGATTTACCTGGACAGTTGGGTCCAACTGACAGGTCCTTCTCTGGTGACATCCCAGAGGTCTTAATGACACATGCTAATGACCGTGGCTTACCCCTCGCCATGATCTGGGGAAGTTATGTTGCTCCAACCACCACTTTTTAGAGTGATTCAGAAATCTGCAAATGAAGAGACAGGAGGGTCTGGGCACCACCCAAGGCAGCAAACAGGCTTGCTCGGCCTATCGCCAGGTAATGTTCTGAGAGACCCTGAAGGTGTCCTGTCCTGGACTTGGTCTGCCTGGACCTATTGCAAACAATGGCCTAGTTTCCTCTAGACCAAAGGACATTCTGGCCTCCCAAGCAGAATGCTGCACTTGAAGGTGAGAGAAAGACCTCTTTGCGAGATCAGCCAGCAAGATGCCTGCCGTAGGGCCTAAAACCAGTGGAATGGGCCAACGCTGAGCAATGAGCATCCCTTCCATTTGAAGGTGCTTCCAGATACACGTATGGGCTCCTTTAAGACTGCCCACAACTCTTGGAAGTCAACTGAGCAGGTGTTATTATTGAGGTTTTACCAATGGGAAAATAAGTTCCAGAAATTCCCCTAAGACAGTGGCTCAGCTCCTACCTCCCAGGAGCACTTCATACATGGGGGCTTTCAAAACAGGTTCCTGCTGAGAGTGGCAAGTGTGCATTTCCTGGGTGGGCACTGAATAGAAAGACTGTGGCTCTGGTAGTAATAAATTACAGAGCTCTAAAGGTTGGAAGAATCTCTCCTCCTGCATATCCAGGAGCGCCCCTGCAGCAGGGCTGCATAGCTGAGAAACAGAGAACGGAGCTCAATGTCTTTAAGAACAGTGCCACGCTGAATCTTTCCTGGAAGTTCCCTGTCGTTTTGTCTTGTTTTGTCGACCACATGGACTTCTGAGCAGGTGCGGCCTCAGCTAGTCCTCACTAGCTCTCAGGCCTGATGAGCAGCGCCATAAATGCTCACTTTCGTTGAGCGTGCCTGGATTGACTCGCTCTATAAATTCCTCTTCATGCAGCAGCAGGAGAATCTCCGGAGCACGGGAAGGTAGAGCCAGGACTTCCTGGAATGGGAGCAGGATTCTGGATGCCACGTTCCCATCAGTTCTCCTGGGTTCCAGCAGACAGCAGATTGGACTTGCAACCAAGCAGACACATGAAAGCAAACGTGCGCTTCTAACATTTCGTAACCTGCCTCCCACAAAACAGAAGGCACTCTTCCCCTCGCATTATTCTCTGCCTTGTTCTTGACATTTTTAATGTGCTGAGTCTACAGCCGACTTTGCATTCCCAACACCTCCCACTCGAATTGGCTCCTGGTCCCTCCAGGCCTGACGATCCCGGTCACGTGCTACACCCCACGGAACACTCCTGGCTCTCTTTCTAACCAGGCTACACTCCTCACCTTGACATTTAGGGCCGGCTGTTACTTTCCCTCTTCTGCTCCAATAAATCAGCGTCAGTTAAGATTCACTGTTCCCGTGCAGGGTTTGGAGAGACTAATGCTGGGATAAGGGGGTTTTTCTGAATGTGTTGGGGGAAAGCAAGCATTGCCTTTCTGCTCCTATTCCCTGGGGCAACAGTGTGAAACCCTAAGCAGCTGAGTGTGTCTTTGAAGTTCTTCTGCTTAAACCAGACCAAGCCATACTGTCCCTTTCCTGGCTCCTTTCTTGCTGATGGGCCAGGGTGAGTGGCTGGTTCAGCTCGTTCACCTTAGGGTGTCTGGCATGGAATGGAGTCAGCAACAGCCTGAGGGACGCAGAGTCTGGACCAGTTCTGTACCTCCCATCCCCCCACTTCACATTCTGGAGTTTGGGTATAGTCCAGCCTAAGAATGAAGGGAACTCAAATGTCAGATGCTAAGTAATGCCCAAGGATGCCTATGTAGGGGATGATAAAGTCATCTGAGAGAGAAAGGGGAAGGGAAAAGAAAGATAACAAATAGGAGAGAGAAAGAAGGGAAAGGATGACAAAGTACAAAGTGATAGTAATGCAGCAGAGTGGCTGAGTGCCACCTACAATGCTTGGAGTGGCACAAATGCCATCTGTCACCCCTCCCTGTTTCAAAGTGGCACCAGGAGCTGGTGAACACATATGTTTGCTCCAGAGAGGACACACAGCTCAGATTTTAGAACCGTGTTGTCTTCTGTGGTCCCCTGGGGTGGGAATGAGCAAGACCCTACTTACTTAACCAGGGGTAGTCTTGATAAAAGACTGTCAAATGCTTTGTAAAAACTATAAATCCCTTGTGTAAATATAAGATGGTATTTTTTTCCTCCTACTCACCCCAAAACTTGAACACACACTATTAGCACAACCCTCCAAGGTTAATTTTAAGATACTGGTTTAAAATATTTTTAAGGGAAGGGACCATGAAGGCTGGATTAAGCATACTGCCTGGCACATAGTAGGTGTTCAATAAGCTTGTGAAATTGAATGAATGAATGAATGAATGAGTACGAGAGAAATATAATGAACACAAAATTAATAAGATACTTGAATATTTACTGTTACTTACTTTTCAGAAACTTCATGGCTTTTGTTCTGGGCCCCGAGGACGCAAAGATGAGTGAGCTCTGCATACACACAGTCACTAGGCGACCTGCAGTTACACACACATACTGAAGGGCTGTTACAAAGAAGATATGGGCAGGGCACAGTGATGGAGATGGTAGACTCTTCCCACGAGCTGCTGAGGCCTCACCAGGCCCTGGAAGACAGAACGGAAGGACAATAGAGGTATGAAACAGCTCTTTGTTTTGGAGAGCTCAATACCTGGGTATGGCTGGTGCAAACCGAAAGGGTGTGTGTGTGTGTGTGTGTGTGTGTGTGTGTGTAGAGCTGTGGGGGTGTGGGGAAAGTAGGGGCCTTGGTGTGAGCAAACACAGACAAGATAGAGAGTCTTGAATGCCTCCAGTAACCACCAGCTTTTGCTAGTTAGCATAGGTCTTAGGGTGTCTTTTATAAGACCGAACCGTGGTAATGGTAGGTTTCACTTACTGAAATCTTCCTGGGAGGCTGAAACTTCATGCATAAACTATTGCTTGGTCACTGGGGAGTAGGTGGGTGTCTCCATGTTTCCTTAGCGCCTCCAGGCTGATGGGAGAGGGGAATGATCTCTGATGCTCACGTGACATCCAGTCTGTATTCCTCTCTGCTGTGAGCTGCCTCAGCACAAAATCTCCCTGGTCTCTGAGCAGACTGAGCACAACAGAGCTTTACTCTGTATGTATGTACCTATAGATTTACATATGGATGTATATATATGTATGTAAGGATGGATGGACGGACAGACAGATTGGTGGACAGGGAGATATTCAGAGTCCTACAAAAGCCTTTATGCCCCACCACTCTCTCCTAAGGGGGCAAAATTCATCTTTACCACCAGTACTTCTCATGAGCCTTGTAGTCTCTCACAGGCCCAGAGCCCAGAAGCAATCAGTCTGGAATGAAAGGAGACAAGGCTGGAGCCTCCATCCAAAGAACTTAGAGGGGAGCCCAGACAGCGCTTATCGGGAGTGAGGGCAACATGGGCTGTGAGGCTTAGGAGGAGGAAGGGGCTGGAAGGCTCCACAGACCCTCGGGCTCTCGCATGCCAAGCAGCGCCGGCACAATGGGCCCAGGCGTGGAACATCGTGAACGCTTCTGCTACAGAATGCTTTGGGAGCCAAAAGATTTGATAAAGCCCAAATCAGAGCAGATAAAAGGCAATTATGTTCCCACATCCTGGGCTCCTGCCACCCTGCGGCTCCCTGGGGATATACTTGTGGCATTTGGATATTTCTCTCACAGAGGCCTGGAGAGAGAAAAACAGGCACTCAACATCTAATAAATTATCCACCACGTCCCTGCTTCTGCTGGCCTCATTCTGACACTTCTCTCCTTCTGACTGTAGATAATAACTGTCCTCTAATTGCTTAGATAATCTTGTTCATGGAGCTACAGCAATGACAAAAAGGTCTCGTTTGTTATTGCTTGTTCTGAATGATTCAAGCCGAATCACACCTCAGTTCTACACATGATTCTGTTCTGAAGAGTGGAGCACTGCACCCACCCCTACTAAGCCAGGTCTTTGGAGACTCGTCGGGGGTGCACACTCAGGTTAATGGAAGTTTCACATCACAGGTTGGACTCAACTGGAAGTCCCTCATTTATGATCAAAATAATTATGCTTTCTATTTTCAAGCTAACAAATTCTCACTTGAAGCTGAAGCTATTTGTGTAAGGACATGGATTTCTCCTTCCTTTCTCTGTCAGGGGTGTTAATAATCCAGGGATCAAGACTCAGCTGGCCTATGAACACTGATTTATTGGACACCTGCTGTTTACCCTTCACATCATTATTATGGATTGTGTTCAAGAAAGAGTGAATATTGTTCAGTGGCTGGAGGAAGGTTCAGACCAAGAGGAAGGTTTGGGTCAAGTGTTTACAGCAATAAGTAGCCCCTACCTGGTGCTGAACTCGCCAACCTAGAGCTAATGGTGAATATATGTCCCTCTCCGAAGTATTATGCATTTGCTTGTAATATCTCTGATGACTCAACAGCCTCAGAATTCATACACACAAACATCTGTCTGGGATAATTGTCATGTTGTTTCCAAATAATTTCTGTGAAAGGTGATGAATGAAAGTGCTCTCCAGGAGGCTCCAGAAAGAGTTCTACTCTGGACCTCAACCTCTCTTTAGTTTCTCCACCAAGGGTGTTAATAAACCAGGGGTCAATAAGCAGTCAACCCATGGTCAAAGATTTATTGGACACCTGCTGTTTATACATCACACCACTATTCCAGGTTGTGTTCAAGAAAGAGTCTAGACTAAGTCTCAGCAAAAGTCCCCTTTTATTCCTCCCACTGCCTGCAATGCCTCTTGCTATCTT
This sequence comes from Mustela putorius furo, assembly GCF_011764305.1. Classification (NCBI taxonomy): domain Eukaryota; kingdom Metazoa; phylum Chordata; class Mammalia; order Carnivora; family Mustelidae; genus Mustela; species Mustela putorius. The sequence goes on along the minus strand of NW_025421305.1, from coordinate 10,826,010 downwards.
AGGACAGCTTAAGTGGCTATTGTGAAAACTAATCTCTCTTAAGATGCTTGCAAACCCTGAGCGTATCAGTCATCTGCTCCCCACCAATGCACAGAGAAACTAGAGAAGGGCTAGTCTCTGAAATACTTTTCAGATATTAATCTCTAACTATACTGAGAAAGCAGCCTCTCCCTCGGGGATGGTACACTGATTGGCCTAAAAACAAACAAACCTACATTTTTCTGAGCATGCTTCCCATTCCCCAAAGGTTAACATATTCTGGAGAATAAAACAACATGAAAATATACTGAATCAGGACGTCCTGTATGTGTGAGTCTCTGTTAAGCTCCATATAGGTACGATAGGGTCACAAAAACACTAAGACTTGGCCTCTGACCTCATAGAGCTTACATTTTACTTGAGGACACACAGAGCTTGATAAACACCTTTTTAGGTCCTAACATGAAAAGATATGGTCCCTCCCATTCATATATAGACCAAAATTTTAAAAAACCAAGCATAATGTAAAACACAGAACTATGTTTATAAAAACTATGGATTTTCTGATTACAAAATTCTGGACAAGTTAATTGAATCAAAGTTGAAGTTTTCTCATGTTTTTGTGCCCCTGCATTATTGATTCTTGAAGTATGTGCTTCATCTGCCTACTAGTAAACAGATGGGGGCCTTAATTACACACACCACAAGATACAAGATTGATCAGTCCAGACAGTATTATAAGAAAAAAAGGAAATGCGGGTCCCTATGTCAGTCAGCGTTCTCAAGAGAAATAAAACTAGTAAAAGATTATATACATATGCTACCTACAATATATTTATAGTGCACATATATGTATATGTATATATATGTATATGTATGTATACATACATACACATGCATAAAGAGACAGAGAATAGATTTTGTATATGTATGTATATATGTATTTATACATATGCATATATAGAGAGAAACAGAGACAAAGACAGAGAAAGAAAGATTTATTTCAAGGTATTGGCTTAAGGGAATATGAGGGTACTGGCAAGTCTGAAATCTGTTAAGTTAGGTCTGCAGCAAATGGGAAACTCTCAGGCAGCGGTGATGCTGCAGTCTACAGATAGAATTTTTTCTTTCTCAGGAAAACCTCAGTTTTGCTCCACAATAGCTTTTCAACTGATTAGATAAAGCCCACTCAGATTATCAAAGATATCATTACTTAAAATCAATTTAAGCAGCTATTAATCACATATACAAAATGCCTCTTCAGCAACACCTAAATTAATGTTCCATAAGTGACTATAGCCTGGCCAAGTGGACACGTGACACTGACCATGAGAGTCCCCTACAAAGGATTTGGCCAAGAGCAGGGTGATGAGCAGAAGGAAACCCCGGCTATTGAAAGGGATTTGGAGATCACCAAGCTCAATCCTTCTGTACACACGGAAAAGGCCTACAGTGCCTGGTTTGTACAAAATCTTGAAAACTGATTTTTAGACCCCAGAAGCACATTTTATGTGAGGAATTCAAGGGGATTGTTATAGATGCCTGCGGTCTAGATTTTCTGTTGATCAAGGCCTGATGGAGCAGAATGTACACAACAGGTGTCCAAACAACATTTGTTCTTTCAAACTATGTCTTTAAATTGGGTCACATGGGTATTAGAACTGGGTCTGAGGTTTAGTTCTACCCTTTGAGGATAGGGTCCAAGACTGTCAGTTCACTGACACCTCCCTAGGGCCTAGCCAAGTTGCAGTATGTAATAGGTGCTCCAAAGCATTGGTGGAATTCAGGAATTGAATGAATGCATGGAATTTAGGCCAGGCGGCTGTGCAGTATCCTGGTTCTATCTATAGGAATAGAACCTTTTTGCAGGTGCAAAAAGGAAATATTTTAAGCATGAAATATGGTACTTTCTGAGTTTCCTCATCAGTCCAATGGAAATGGCAGTATATTACCTACTTAATAGCTTAATTCTAAGGACTATATGGGTAGATAGATAGATATAGATATAACATTTAGCTCAGTACTTTGTATATAGTAGGTGCTCAATAAATGGTAGTGATTATTATAATCAACATTATCTCTCACTATCCAATTCCAGAAGATGCCACTGGTGCTGTACCCAGACTACCTTTGCCAGTCACTGCACCCATACCCCAGCTCTGGAAATTGAATGCTAACAGCTCACAGTTGCCCCCTTCTCCAGAGAATTGCCCTCCACCTTTCAGTGTGTTCACCGAACAAGGCTGTGTTCACCCAAGCAGTTATGGTTCCCTGCTCCCAAGGGACAGCTCACAGCCAATCACTAACTCATAGGAGAAACAGAGTTAGCCTTAGCCTTAAAATGGCACCAATCCTAAAGCTCATAGTAATCAAATTGCAGCTTGTGCCAAGCTGGGCTCACATGTTGGCATTTCCCCTGCCTTTTTCTGCTCCTCTCCCTCCTGGTCTCCAGAGAGTATGTCCTCAATAAATCACTTAGACAAGACTCCTTGTCTCCAGCTCTGCTTCTAGGATATCCAGCTTAAGACGTGGTTACTTGGAGACAGCTCCACTTCCTTGTCTCTGCAATAACGAGCTGTTTTGCTCATTGTGGTTCTGCTATTCAGATCCTCAGGTAAGTCATACGATGCTCGGAGCCAGAAGACTAAAATGGCTTTGCTTCCCCAGCTGGCACCTGGTTCATCTACATCACACCTACCCAGAGAGGCTGAATGCTCTTTATCTGACATTTTGCTTAATTCTTCCCAGCCAAGTCTATTCAACTAGCTTGGCTTGCTCTTTAAACCAAATAATCACACCTATGACTGCCAAACTCGAATTTCAGGGAAAACATTCATTCATCTGTCTGTCCATCCATCCATCCATCCATCCATCCATCCATCTGTCCGTCCATCCATCCATCCAACAGTTACGGAGTGTTGTCCAAGTAGCCAGGCATTGTGCTAGGGATATGGCTATACAGATAAGATAGAGCACCTGCCCTCCACGAACTCATTCTGGAGGAGGACACGGAGAAGCAAACAGGCCATTGTAAATGAAGTTCATGATCCATGCTCTAATATGATGCCAGGAGAACACAGAGAAGCTCCTGTATCAGGCTGAAGGTTTGAAATGCTTGGTTTTTTTATTCTGGTTGACCCACACACAAATAAATAGAATGGATATCTCCTAGAACTCTGCAAACCAGAGTGGCTACTTCAAAGAATAAGGTGTTACAAAGTAGAAGTGTAGTTTTAAGCACAAAGAATGGTTGCCTAGTGATGGGCAGAATAACAAGATATAAATGCAAAGGACTCTGCCTGCTGTGTTATTATGGCCAGAGCTCTGCTCCCACTCAAATGTTCACTTCCTAGGGGCCCAAAGAAAGGGGAGCTGAATTATGGTTTCTGCCTGGGGACTGGCTAGATCCGTGGTAATCAAAACCAAGTTCTCCCACTGGCTTTCCACCACCGTAATGACTGATGGCCCACGGGCATAGTCAGGAAACAGGGGTCTCATTGCACGAATGTCTTATTGCTTATTCCTCCCCTGTCATTCATCAATCTACTCCTGTAAGACATGCAGAGGTGATAGCATAACTATGGGCTTAGGAATGGTAATTGTTCTATGTTGATATTAGTGTGGCTGGTGCTAATGCAAAAATAATTACTACTCTGTGCCTTTATGGCCATTTTCATTGCCCTCTGGTGGTTATGTACTTTTTTGGCTATAGATGGTAATGACATAATGCATGGTGGCTATTATTGCTTTAGCTATACAACTGGGGCGGGGGGTGGTGGTCAAAAAGGAGGAGGTGTTCGGGAAGGGCTGGGACTTGATTATTTATTTTCTTGGGAATTTTTTTTTTCTGTCTTTGCAGGGAGTTCTCTTTGGTTGTAAGAATATTAAGTCCTAAGAACACCAGTGATTTGGTGATCAAGAACCCCAAGAGCTTATGCGTAAGTCAGCGCTTCCCATGATTATGTGCCGAAGTCTGAAAGATAAGAAGTGGTCCTTATCTGAAAGATAAGAAGTGAGAGGGGCACTAAGTTCTAAGCCTGGCAGTTGGTTCAGATTCCTCCATCTCTCATATTCTCCTGTGTAATCTCCTTATTGGCTATAGAATAAAATAAAAACTTTCTGAGATGCTTCAGAGATCTAATTGCTGCCCACCTTTCTAACTTCATCTCCTTTCCCATTCCCTTGACATTCCCAATAGCCTGGGTATGACTCATTGCTCTTCCCCAGACCCATCATGCTTTCTCACATGCTGCCCTTACTCCCTGGAATGCCCTCATCCCTCAGAGCCTAGTTCATCAGAGAGCCGCCCCTGACTCTGCCAGGCAAACACGATCATGTCTTTCCTGTGCACAGGGTGTTCTCTCTAATGCAGAGGAACAACCGCACTGTTTTGTAATGGTGTATTGGTTCACCTGCTTCCCCACAAGGGGTAAAATTCTAGAGGTTTGTGAGGTTTTTCTTTCTGTAATTTCCAGTGGCTGGCAAAGTGTCAGGCATATAGCGATTATTTAATATGTGCTGGAATAAAGGCATAAAGTGGGTTTCCTCCTTGTGGGTTAGGTTCTTCTGGATTAAAATAACGGATAAATCAATTATACTTTATAAGGATCATATGAGATGTTTTCATCAACATATAGTCACAGTTCCATAATCACATTTGTTAGAAGGCCAGTTTCCCCTTTTCCATGGGCCTCAAATATGCTGCTCCCTCCGCTTAGAACGCTCTTACCTTCTCTTCATGTAATTCTAGCTTAAATATCTATTTCTTAAAGAAACTGACTGAGCACCTTTCCAAATGCTATCACTGTAGTCTATGTCCCCTGTTATAAATTCCCCTGGCATCTAAATGCTGTTTTCCATTTTATTTCTACAGATTATAATTAGAAAATATTTGTTTAATTATTTGTTTAGCATTTGTCTTATCTGCAAAATATTAAGCTCCTTGAATGCAGGAGCTGTATTTGTTGTATTCACCACTGTGTTCCCAGGCCTGTTATATTGCCTTGCCTATAGAGCATATACAATAAATATTCCAAATAAGGAACTGAAGAAGTCCCTAAAGCAAGACAACTTCTGTTATCTACTTTTATGCACACATGAAAAGGTTAAGTAACTATATTTCTTCTCAGAGATAAACTGAAGTATACGTTTTCTTACATAACATTTTAATGAACACATTGAAATTTCATCAATTTGGACTAAGAGGAATAGGGAGAAGAAAGGTTCTTCTAAATATGGAGTGAATTTCAACTTCAGGCTTATTCTTCCCGATCAGTTAAATTAACATCAACTGAATACCTACTTTGTGCTATGGAATGTCCTAGACTCAACCCAGGGTCTACGAACATGAAGACGACATGGCACCTGACAGAGATGCTTAATGCCCTTTGAGAAATGTCCTTCTGTAGATTTTATAAATGCACAGTCACTCTAAAAACAAATTGTTTTTTTAAATCATGTGGTCATCTCTGCCCGTTTCTGTGTGGAATATTCTTTCCTGCCCTGCCCATTTGGTTAATTATAATTTTTCTCTCTTATATCAAATCTTTTTAATAAGATAATACCCCTCCTTTCTTTCCCCAGAATCCTATGCTCTTAGCTCCTCCTCTGTGCTGCTCTCCTGGTCTCTCAGGGCCTCTCCCCGTAATGCTGTTCACTGCATCTTCCTCACTCCTTTACTCCTACTATTCCGTTTGCATCTTCAGGACAGATACCATCATTTTACTCTGTCTCTAGCACAGTGACTGAGCCAGAGGAGATGTTCAATGATTCTTGTTGTTATAATGGGTATGTAAATGAATAAAACTAGTGTTTTTAATTAGAGATCCTGCAAGACTATTTTTAGTGGATTGTTTACAAGTAGGAATATTCACTCTACAGAGATCCAGACCCCCAAAGTTTCTCAGTCCTTTTCATTCAATCAAGTTAAAAACATCCCTTCATATATTCAAGATTCTGTAAGATTTAGCCATTTTAGCCAATGGTAACTTTAGCCAAGTTACCATTTTTGTGCATCAAAAACAACGGAGCATCAGTACTTCACATGTGTCAATCTAATACTTAGAAAATCCACTTGCTAACGATGGTGCCAAGGTGACCATCAAAGTGTCTATATTTAAATGTTCCAGATTCCAAATGAAAGAACTGTTTTCCTTATCTTGGTCTGGGTCTCCTTGGTTTATACCTTCAAAGCTATTCAGAAGAGTCTGCTAAGCCCACTGCTTCTTACATTCTCCCTGTCTAAGATCATAAATGGTGAGTGCTATGCAGAAATAATATTTTTAGGATCACTTATGAAAGGTTAGCATTTTATAGCCAATTAATAAAAGCCCAGCACAAAGTAAATGTATATAAAGTAAAGTAGATGTACATTCTTTGAGAACTAAGCAGCACAGGAGGTATTATTTATATTATAAAGAAAATTACCAGTTGGTAGGGATGGAGGAGCTTGTGGGATGGTGGCTGGTGTAGTCCCTTCATTTCTGGAATGAGAGTCACACTGTTTGGCTATTGTCCCTGAGTCTTTAACTCCACTGCCCTGCTCCTGTCCTATGGGGTCAACACCCACAGGCCCGAGCTGCCCTCTGAACTGTCTAATCCACAGCTTCTAAGACTTTATTGCTCATGCTACCCTTACTCCATTTTCCAAGCAAATGGTGTCATTAGCTCCCAGCGTCTTGCCTCATCTCCTGTCGATGGGGTAATTACACTGCTAAAATCTCACAACCAATATTTCTCTACCAGGATTGCCCTAGGTTTCCCTCCTTAATAGAGACTGCATTTTTTTCTGGACACTCAGAATGTAATCTCAGGATGTTGACAGAGCACCAGAGACCCAAGCCCCAGCACCACCCCTATCTGTCAGATGTCATTTATGTACCTCTGTTTCCCAGCCCCAGAGAAGGGTGATTTTTGTCCCCACAAATAGGCCTGGACAGAAAAAGGGATGGGAACACAAGATCCTCTAAATCAGGTTCAAATGTCATCTAATATCCTCAAAACTTACCCTCCATTCAGTTCCCTCTTTATACTTCCTATTTCCCAGGTTTACTGGAAAGATGGAGGAGGAGAAGCCAGATGAGAGGGGTGAAGCCCAAGACCATGGGTATTTTTATTAGGCAAGAGTGAAGACTGGTCTGGACAAACAGAAGGTTACTGTGTTGTTCAAGGCCACCATAGCTATCGAAGCCAATGTCACTTTAGCAAGAACTCCGACCTGGTTCCCAGGGAGAACTGTTTGCTGCTTTCCCCTATAGGTATTATCCTTTCTTGTCCACCAGACAAATAAATCCTGGCTCCCACCTCACAGGGTTTAACCTTCAGTTTGAGTCCTTGATCTCCTCCCAGCTACTAGGTCCCACCTCCCTCTCAATCTTTTTTTTTTCCTTGTTCTATGACTCTTGCTGAATGAGGCACACACAGTTTGCAGTCACTGCAGTACACCTTGTGACTGTGAGGTAATTGGTTAATATTATCACCTTCTCAGAAAGTCTTCAAAATTATCATGAGGAAGCGAGGCAGTCCTCTCCTGGCAGGTGTCCGTGTGCTCAGATAAGAGGATTGCTACATTCCATTCCAACTCTGTCATTCAGCAGATCTTCCGTAGTGGGCAGGTCCATAGAAACAGAGGGATGTGACAGTCCAAAGCGCTCAGCTAAAACAGAATTCCAAACATAGAGCCTAGACTTGGGTTTCTAATCATCAGTCCCTACGTAGTCTGTTCACAGTTAAGGGCTAGGTTTCCTCTCTTCTTTTGTTTTCTTCCTCCTGCCCTTCAGTTTTAAGAGGCATCTTGTTGATGGTGACAAAAGTATTCACTATCAAAGAGAGAGCTCTTGTCACAAACCCATTTTGTCCGATATAGCAGAAAGCACAAATACTGATATGTGTGACTTTATGAACTAGATCGGTGGGGTACAAACCTCAGCTCTGGCCATTTTTAGCTTTTTAAACATGAAGATGTTATTTAACTTTTCTATGCCTCAGTTTCTCATCTACAAAGTGACAATTTTCACAGAATGTAACTCGCAGGTCATTGTGAAGACTAAACATAACAGCACTTAGGAGAATGCCTGGCAAAAGCTGACCAAAAAATACATGTAATATTATTGATAGTAGTAGTAAAAATAATGTTTAATATTTGCCTCGGAAGAGTGTTTTCCCACGGTGTTTCTCCTCCTTGAGAACTCAATGAACCCCCTGAATATTTCCCTGGACCCTCTGAGCTTTCTGGACCCGAGACGCGTGTAGCGGACAGTGTCCCACATTGGCGGTCAGAGACCCGGGGCTTTGCGAGGCTGCGCACATACTACATTCACCAACAACCTACTACAGGCCAGTCCTTGCGCCAGATTCTTCTCCAGCTAGTTTATGTAATCCTCACACCAGTTTCAGAAGGCGGCTATTACTTTCCCCGCTTTGCAGATGAGGTAGCGAGTTCAGAACACTTTAACCACGGAGCCAACGTTACCAAGCCCCAAACACGGTTCTGTCCAGAACCACTGTTAAAATCCGAGCACGTGCTTCTAAGGGACAAGTCCCTCAACCTCTGGGGCCCTTACTTCTCCTGCCTGTAAAGCGGACCTGTCTGTTGTGTCATCTCAACGGGGTCAGAATCCCATGAGAAAGAGTTTATGCAAGTCGGTTGTAGGCCGTGAAACATAAGCAAGAATCGGAACCAGGATTATAAACACAAAGAAGCACCTGGAAGAACCAGCGGGAGACGCCAAGGCCTGGGGAGACTTCGGATCCCGCCTCCAGGCCGGAGGCTGGCAAAGTCACGACGTGGTGCAAGTGGCCTCAGCTGGCCATTGGGCTCTGGAATCCGGGTGTCTGGGCAATTAGTGGTTGTGATAAAGACCCAGGGGACCCCGGGCCTTCTGCTTCCTCTGTCATTCCTGAATGTTCCAGCCCCTCCTGGGAGCTAGGGAAGGCTGGGGGAAGGAGCAGGGATGATTTTCCTACCAGAAACGCAGTTGCAGTCACCCTAGAAGGAGAAATCCGGGAACCGCAGGATCTGGGACAAGGAGGACACCTTGGTTCTCACATTTGGATATGATCCAGTCACTTTGCTTCTTAAAGCTGCCACCTTTCTCTGGTGTGCCTTTTATCGCCATGATTCTGGATTCCCTGCTGCAGGATGTGCCCTTACTGTCAGCACCCCTCCCCTGGGGCGGGGGTGGCTCACCGTGTGTGGTGTTAAATAGTCAGGACAGTCCCCCGTATAAAACCCTTCTGTGATTTCCCGTTGCCTGATTTCCCGTTGCCCTCAGGACAAAGGCCTGATGCTGAGCGTAGCTTTCGGGGCAGTAGAGATTCTGGTCTCCTGCCCCAGTCTCATCTCCAGATATTTTTCATCCCTTTTCCCGAGTTAAGGGTGTGTGAGATTAATAAACGAATGAGTTATTGCTTAAACTCTCAGCAGTATCGCCAGAAGTGAAATCCTCCATAATTTGAAAACTCATTGTGTTCAGTAGTCACCTGAGTTGGAGAAGTCAGTTCTGCCCAGGGATCCAAGAAACCTCAAATCGAGTTCTTGCTCATCCGCTGATTTTATTGTGTAATCTGCCACATGTTTCTTCCGGTCTCTGTTACTTTATTTGTAAAATCGGGCCAGTGAAGTAACGTTTCCTATTCTCTTAGTTTTACCTTTTCAAGGTACTTCAAAGATAAATCTAACATACATGGAAAACGATTATAAATTCAAAGTATTTTAATATATGGCCATTATGCCAAGGTGCATTCCATTAATTTACTTTAAATCTTTTTCTGGGTCAAGTAGAATCTCTATTTTATATACATTGTGTAATACCTGAGGTTTATTTTTATATCACGTGGATTTAAAGGACCACACAGGTACCTTTTCCTATGGCTGGATCTGAGGAGCCAGCCTGACTTGTAAGCCTTGCCCACTTGTGCTCACTAGTTATTGTACTTAACAGAGAGACCTAGGGAGAAAGTAAGATGGAAGATGCTACCTAAGGAGTACTGCCTGGATAGAATAAAGATGGCTCTGTCTTAGGGAACCCTTGAAAATTAATTCCTTTTGTGCCACGTATGATTGCCCTCAGAGGAATTGAATAGCGTGTAAAATATTAGAATGTGGGATGATGGGCTTTTGTAAGTCCCTGCTCATTCTATGTTCTTAATCACCTCATTGTTTCTGCCTTCAATCCCCTTTCCCAACCTGGGGTTCATCTCTCCTTTTCTTCCCCTAGCCTCCTAACATATATCTTTCACTTAGCTAACTCTCAGGACGTATAATAAACACTGAATGAATGAAGAAATGAAAGGGTGATGGATGGAAGAAGGGGGGGATGCATGGATGGACACCAATGGGCATGAAGCCAGAAGATCTGGGTTTTTATATGGATCAGCACAACAACCTTACGAAGTAAGTAGAGCAGCAGTTATTGGTCCTATTTTACAAATGATGAAACTAAGGTTCAGAAAGTTACATGACATTGCGGAGTACACACTGTTCAAAAGTGACAGAACTGACCTTAATTTTTACATTTTTTCTTCCCACAACATCATAATGCTTGAAGATAAGAAAGACTCAATTTCCTCATTTTAGCTGAGAACAAGCTGGGAACATTGATATGCATGTCTCCTTCACCTCTTCCTCCCCTAAGCAAGTGATTTCAGAGGGAAGCCAGTACTTACAGGCTAATTTTAAAGATAGGTCTGGAAAGTGACACCTGTTAGGAACATGGTAAAGAAGAACTAGACATAATGAGGTTTCAGCCCATTTTTGCACCAACTTCTAATGGAAGATTGAGTACAATTCTCTACTTATGAAAGGAAACTATTTCCATGGCAGAGGAGGAACTGAGGGAGAAAGAGAGAAAAAAAGATGATAAAAGCACATTTTCTCAGAATTGCTTCTCCAGATACACTGAGCAATTCAAAGGATATAGACAGTTCAGTGATGAGGAGTATGGCAGTGGGTGAGCTCTGAGAAATAGAATGACTGTTTAGGTCTCATCCAAGGGATGAGATAAATGAGAAATGGGCTTGAAAATGTTTCACTGAGCTCATGAGCCTGCTCTATTTCATTTACTGTGGCTCAAAACTCTTAATTTAGAATCTAAAATTAAACTTCCTGGGTTTTAAACCCCGGCTCCACCACTAAACTAGTTCTGTAATCATGAGTATTATTCTTTTCGCCTATTCTCATCTATGAAATGGGTATAATAATAATGAACACCTTCCTTGCAGGTTGCTGTGAGAATTAATGAATTTGTTTATACTAATACCCTTTGATCGGTGTCTGGCATATTGTAAATGTTATTGTCCCTAACATCATTACAGCTGTCTCAATAATTGAAGCGAGGCATATACTTTAAGACTCTATTTTCAATTGCATCAAAAGTGGAGGAAAAAGTAATGGGGTCACCAAGAGCACTTTTATACATCTGGCCTTCCTCTCCATCTCCCATTTCCAATGTGCTGGAAATTCAAACTCAAGATGTTTATGGTAAGACATAAGGGTCCATATTTTGAAAAAGCATATCTAAAATGCTTTCTCTCATCTTAGACCTCAACCTAACACTCCATTGGAACCCCACTTTAAGGGATTTCTCTGGAGGATAAAAGATATTTTTACTGCACGAGGATTACCTGGGGAATATAAATGTGGGCAGGGCACGTACATGTTATTAAGCCCATCTCCCTAGCCAGATTAAAACCAACCCAATTTCGGATTCAAACTTCTGCATTATGATAAACTAATGAGCCTGGCTCAGATTCACGGATGATATTGTCATGATGATCCTCTTTCTGGAGAAACTAAGCCCTGCTGATGTAAAGTTTGATCGTATAGTATCGTAGGCATTAGACTGCAACCAACATTTTTTTACTTACTGATCTATTTGGACATCCTTCCAGGTTCATGTATATGCAGCAAGCCTATTCTTTTTAATAGCTGCATAATATTCCACGGTATATAATTTCCGTGCTTTCTTCAGCTGTTCTCTATTGCAGGAAATGTGAATTGTCTGCTACCGGATATTAACCACCAAATATTATGCTGCAATTAATACCCTTGCACGTACATCCTTACACACATGGGCATTTTTTTCTTTCCTCTTAGGATAGAATCAGAAAATGTTGGTTGGATCACAAAGTATGTACATTGTTAATTTTATTTTATTTTAAAGCTTTTATTTATTTGAGCTAGAGCAGGCAAGTGCACCAACACACAAGTGGGGGGAGGGGCATAGGGAGAAGGAGATTCCCGGCTAAGCAGGGAGCTGGAAGTGGGGCTCAATCCCAGAACTCAGAGATCGTGACCTGAGCTGAAGGCAGATGCTTAACCAACTGAGCCGCCCAGGTGCACCTACATGGTTAATCTTAAATGATATCACCAAAAAGATTGAAACATTTCACCATGCCCTTCCCACGAGCTTCTCTTGAGCATATTATGTGTACTGTGGGAAGGGGCAGGCTGACATGGGATACCTTCAGATAGATACAGCTGTGAGTATAACAAGACTATGATTCGTGGTTTGTGAGGTATTTTGGATTTTATGGGTCTGCTACAACCTTATCACATCACATGCCACCTTCCCTTTCTGACTATGACTGAGTCTGGTGTGGCTGAATTTACTGCCCACCATGGCATAGCCACAAGCATCGATCTACTTTCCCTCCCTGTTCTTAGATTTTTGATATCTGCTTGAGGGAGAGAGAGTGGGTGGGAGTAGATACAAAAAAAGAAAGAGTGCAGGGGCAGATAAAAGGAATTGTGGGAGCGGAAAGTCCAGCTCAATCCAGAGACCACGGGAGAGAGGTCAGATGACAGGATAGAATCAATTTTCTTATTTTCATGCTCTCTTAGCTCAGAAACATTTTCAGCTTAATAGCCACTGACTTCGATAGAACCCTCCTGTAATCTACTGCACATCCAATGGACTCCGTTGTCACACTTCATCAGCTGTGTTATAATTCCCAATAACTGGCACACAATTGATGTCCTATCCCTGAAAAGCTGGCCCCAAAATAAATGGCTTCAGAGGGTTTAATGAAAAATCGGAGGCGTTCTGAATGGATTCTGAAAGTATTCTAAGTCAGTACAAATCCTCCCTGGGATCCAATTTGACTGGTTCATTATCAGTTCTAGCTCCTGCATGCAAAAAGATGATAAACAACGTTGTAAAGATGTAGATGAGATTGGCTTTTGTGACCTAATGTTTCTGATGAAGAGAGAAGCACATGTTGTTAAAATGAGAAAAACACACACAGCCCACTGGCAACAGATTATTTTAAGCTTCATTTTGAACAGGAGTCATTTGTGATTTTATTACCTTGGAGACAAAGACCTGACTGCTTTTGCATTTTATAGTGGCTTAATTAACCTTTGTGCACAGAGATCTGGTACACCTACTCCACAAACTGAAAGCCACTTAAAAAAATTGAAAGCCACCAGCTATTTTTGATGGACTCAGACAGAGATTCTGCAGGGTATGTAGTGGTGAAAGCAGAAATTTCCAGGACCAGGCTCCAGGGGACAAGTCCCAGCGGGTGACTTAATGTCTCTGTGTCTCAGTTTCTTCTATTTGGAAAATGGGCTAATAGTAGTTCTACCTCTTTTCTTTTCTTTCTTTTTTTTTTTTCTTTTAAAGATTTTATTTATTTATTTATTTGACAGACAGAGATCACAAGTAAGCAGAGAGGCAGGCAGAGAGAGAAAGGAAAGCAGGCTTCCTGCTGAGCAGAAAGCCCCATGTGGGGCTCGATCCCAGGACCCTGGGATCATGACCTGAGCTGAAGGCAGTGGCTTAACCCACTGAGCCACCCAGGTGCCCCCTACCTCTTTTCTTTTAAGTAGCACTGAGAAGGACCAATAAATAACCAAATGTGAGCAGGGTGAATAACCAAATGCAAAGAGGGAAGTTTAATTAACCAATCTAGCTTCAGAGAACTCATTAGTAATCATTGGAGCTTGGCTGTCACTTCAGGTTAAGAAATCTCTATGTAAGGTGTTGGAATGGACGGTGGCGTCTCTTGTCCCTGTTCATGGCCTTTGGAGACAGGCCGATCCAGGTTTAAAATCTTGCTCTGCTACTTAGTAGCTATGTGACCTTGGCTTCTTCACTTACCCATGGACATTAACAGGAGGACTGTCTGTGGCACAGTGCATACCCAATATAACGCAAGGGCTCAATGCACGGCTCTGTGTGACTGGTTGAAAACAAAGTAAAGATTTCATTTCTGTGGGACCGAGCTATCATTTCAAATGTAAAGGTGATCTAGCTTAGAGCTGAGGCCCTTGGATTCTGGACCTGATGACCTGGTCAACTCCCAGCTGTTCCATGTATGTTAGCTATAACCTTGGGGAATTTGCTGACTTCTCTGTGCCTCCGTTTCCTTATCTGTAAGTGAGTGCAGTCCAGTGCACACCTCAAGGGCTGTGTGCCCCAGAGCACTCAAAAGGTGCCCTGTTCACAGTAAACACTAGTTAAGTGCTGGATGTTACTAGGCACTTCTGTGCCTATAGGTGGAGGAAAGATTGGGAATCAGGTAGACATTTGCTATATTTCTAAAACTAGAAGTCCCTACCATCTGCTTTTTCCTTCTAATTTCATTCCTTGCCTCTGAGAGCATTATGCAGAGAACATTCTGGTTAATCAAGAGCCAGACTTATCAGGACAGTCATGAATTGAGATTTCCTATGTAATGTGCACTGCTTTAGGAGACATATAAAAGGGCAGACCCAACTCTGTGGGAACTGAAACTTACATCAAATGGGGGTCCTCTTGATGAAAAGGAACACAAAAATCACAAATACAAAAATGGGCACAAAAGTGAATATTTACTTACAATAAGAAAAGCAAGTACAACAAATCACCGGTTGAAGCTGGTCCTGCATGGGGTTAACGGGGGTTGGGGGGTGGGGGTGCGGGGGGTGCAAATGAAATGCGGATTGCGGGGGCTGACCTGTGCCCTGGAGGACAGTCTAGGTGGTCAGAGCAGCAGCCACAGGAATGGCAGAGTGGATGACCACATTGACAGTCCTCTCCTGGAACAGAGGTCAATACAATTAAATCCACTAATCAATAAAGGTGATTTATTACCTGTAAACTAAAGGTAATTTATTTTCCTTTTTTAAAGACTTTGCAGATAGGGGTGCCTGAGGGACTCAAGTGGTTGGGCATCTGACTCTTGGTTTCAGCTCAGGTCATGATCTCAGGGTCTTGAGATTGTCCTCTGTTCTTTTTAAGTTCTTGGCCTTCATCTCAAAAAAGATTCTCCTTCAGCTCTTATCTGGTTGGAGAGGGCAGTCTGGAAGTGTGTACTCGGGGCACATCAAGACTGCAGTCCCTTCTCCTCTCATTTTTCTCATGTACTTGAGTTTTCAAGTGCTCTGTGGCTGGGAGAGAAAACATGTTTTTAAGAATTTACGCTGTAAGCCCTCTGCCCTCCATCACCCCCACCACACACACTGCTTCTCAATATTGTCTGGACAATTTTGGATGGATCGAGGATATTCTAGGAAGTTATCCTATACCTATACCCACAACTACTGGGAAGGGGAAGAAATCTGTATCTCTTTCTCTTTTCTTTTTCACTGTCTTCCTCACCTATCTCCACATCCCCCTCCATTCCAAAATCCTACACAAATACCAAGTTAAGAAGTCACTTACTAATTAAGAGCTCTGAAATACCCCAAAGCATAAATAACTGATGGTGAAAGAATTTTGGATGCTGTGACAGGAAAGAGGAAGTCAATATGGGGGACTGCAGGAAGGATCAGCTTCCAGGCACTTGCCAAATGACTCAAAAGCCATGCCTGCCCACTTCTTTTATTCACCAGGTCATTGCTGCTCTTGGAGATAAGCTGATCCCTATATTGGGCAATGCAGAGGGTCATCTCTGCCAGGCGCAGTGAGGGTGACATGCCCACACCAGCCTGTCCACACGTCCTCTGCCAGAAGCTACAGCACATAGAGGAGGGTTGTGGATTCCAGAGTGGGTCATCTCAGAACTAATGCTTCCTAAAGTCCAGGATTCCTCTAAATGATTCAGGGACAAGCAGAGAGGTAGGAACAAATTGGACATCAGGTCCTTGATAATAAATGAGACTTGATTCTGCTGAGTGAGTCAGGTTTCCATCTTGTTAACAATTATATATAGTAGCCATTTATTCAAATAGTCATTCAACAAACAATTCTTTTTTTTCCCTAACATCTTAATTTTATTTTATTTTTTCAGTGTTCCAAGAATCATTGTTTATGCACCACACCCAGTGCTCCATGCAATACATGCCCTCCTTAATACCCACTCAACAAACAATTCTTAACACATGCTGGTATTTTATAGGTAAAAGCTACAAAGAAAAAGTTCACAAGCTTAATTATAAAAACATACAAGTATACTAGAAACAATATAGCATAGTGTGATAATTGCTATAATGGTAGATACATAGAACTTTAGGGAAACCAAGAAATAAGAATGATTGTGTTTGTCTATATGTGCACATGTATGTAGGGGGTTCTCAACCAAAGCTGAGAAATGTGATTTTGTGTCATATGTAATGCAAGGATCCTTGTGCCTCCTGACAGTATAGCCATTTTCCCCAGTAGGAACTAGCTTCCCCCTTCCCACTGTCTCATCAGGGTTACCTTCTAAGATACTTTCATAAATCAAGGTCACCCTAATGACTTCCTTTGAGATGCTTCTGCCCTATGTACAGAGAGGCAGCAGTCATGTTATCATTGTTGTTAGAACATTTGTTTTTTACCCCCTTAAAGGTGAGAGGTGGAATAAAATTAAGTCTTACAGATCCGAGTCTCTTATGGAGCCCCCTTATCCAAGAAGGTTTAGAGCACCATATGGAGACCAGGAAGATAGGTCCCAGAGAGAGATGGCCCACTTGGGTTGAAGTTTCACGCATCTGTCAGTCAGGGGGTATGTCCTAGACAGATTCCTTGAATCCTACCTCCCTTAAGTACCACGGGTTTCATGTTTTCTCTTTTACCTCTAAGTTGTAATTCTAAACCATGAAAGAAGCCCTGAAAGGACCAAAGTCTCCTTCAATCATGGCAGCCTCCAGCTTCTGTGTGAATGGTAGCACAGGCATGTGGACATGCCCCTTCTTTCCTTGCCAACACAGCCTACCCAAGTAACCCCCCACAATGCCTCTCATTCGACATGTAGAATGAGAATTAGTGAAGATAAACAAAAAAAGAAAAAAAAGAACTTGTTTTGGTTTAAATGATCTAAGCTATGTGAAAAAACAACTTTTAAATTTAAATAATTTTTTTTTTTAAATTTAGATCATCCATGATTTACACTTTCTTGAATGCCTTCTAGTAATCTTTTCTTCCCTCCTGCTCTGAGAGATCATTTCTAGTCCATTCTGAGGGCCCCAGCAGCTCTCCCAGTTAGGTTCCACTGTTTTACTGAGGCATCCACCCCTTTGTTTTCATTGTCCTCTCATGGCAGATCGCCATGAAGCTTTCTTGCTGGTCAGAATCCCCCTCCCCAGAACTTGGCAAGAAGGGGCTCACCTCTGAGACAGTGGTTGGGTTCTGACATGGTAGTCCCCTCACTGCCTACCTGTAGACCATTACCACCGCCCCATAAAGCCAGTGACCACTCTACATTGAACAGGTGAGAGTGTCTGTGGTAGGACTTAGCATCTGGGCTGTACTTCGCCATCTAGAAAGATGAAACAGAGCAGTCCTCAGCAGGAGGGCTCACATCCATGGAGACTCAGAATGTGTCAAATACGGCCTCTAAGGGAAAGGGGACAGGGAGATATGGAGAGCAAGGATGTTCTTGCTTGTGAGCTTTAGGAATTCGAGGGAATGCCAGTGTTGGAGAAATGAGTGCAAAGAAAGAATCCTAAGAACACCTGGATGGCCCAGTCGGTTAAGTGTCCGCCATTGGCTCAAGTCATGATCTTGTGGTCCTGGGATGGAGCCCCACATTCATCTGCTCTGCTTGGTGGGGAGCCTGCTTCTTCCTCTCCCTCTGCGATCTCTCGCTCTTGCTCTCTCTCAATTAAATAAATAAAATATTAAAAAAAGAAAAGAAAAAACTAACAAGAGGCAAGGAACCCAAACTTCTTAGACTGATAGGCAGCTACTTCCGACGTGAAGCCACCAGCCCTCATAGATTTCCCCTTTCCTGAACTCCTCTCACATTATCCATCTTTATTACATGTTTTTGCCTTTACACCATACTCTGTCTTATGTGGCTTTCCAACTGTGGTTCCATGTAAATACATGATCTCGTCCCAACTTGAATATACACTCTTGGAGAGCAAGACCATGCCAAACAAGTGGTAAAAGGGATGAGTGAAACCAGCTTTAAAACTTGCATGTTTAAGAGATACAGTACAATTGAGTTGTATTATGTGAGAAAATAAATGATAAGTATTGTAAAAAAAAAAAAAATACAACCAGCACTATATAAAAAAACATTTTTTATGTAATTTCCTGGTCCAGAAACTATTTTTTAAGGATTTTAATAATTTTAAGTCCTAAACCTATATACAAGTAGAGAAAGTAGTTTAACCCCCATACAACCGTTACCCAGAGTCCTGAATTTTCAAGTTTTCACCATTCTTGTTTCATTCATTTCCCCCTCCTTTTCCCAGAGTAATTTAAAAATTTTAATCACAAATCCCAGGTATGTTACTTATCGCTATGTACTTCCATATGCATCTCTAAA
The DNA here is from genome assembly GCF_011764305.1 of Mustela putorius furo. Classification (NCBI taxonomy): domain Eukaryota; kingdom Metazoa; phylum Chordata; class Mammalia; order Carnivora; family Mustelidae; genus Mustela; species Mustela putorius. Next base: position 10,807,350 of record NW_025421305.1, on the reverse strand, counting down.
ACATATGAACATTTTCTTTCTTAACCACAATGCTTTCATCAACCTGATTAGCACCAACTTAAAATTAACAACAATTCCTGGATATCATGTCAATTTCCTGATAGTTTCCAAAGAGTAAGCACATCATTTAAGAGGGCCTGTTTCTCAGCCTGTCAAGCTGGGAACTAACAAGAAAAGGCAGCAATTACATTCAAGGTCAATTCTTGTTTGGCCATATTAGCCAAGTCTGATGATCATAGTCCCCAGCTCAAGTAGGCCTGGCTCAGAGTCCAGGTTTCTGGAAGGGAGCTGGTGGGTCCCAGACAGCTAATGCAGTGTAGACATGTGGGTCCAGCATAGGGGCCATCTCTGGAGCGTGGAAGTGGGAATAGAACTCAAAGGGTGTATCATAGCATTCAGGGGGGCTATGATTTTAGATGAGAACCTTTTGTGGAAATTCAAAATTTCTTTCAACTCTAAATATGGATACCATCCGCAGAAGTATTAGTATCTATGACTTTGTCACCAACAGAAAAGAAAATATTTTTAAAAAAAGAAATGAAAATATTTTAATATTATATTACAGTTGTAGATTTCATCAAATATTGCAATGTTAATTTTTTCCCACCTCTAGATCTTGTTATATTCAATAAGAAAGCACATATGTTACTCTATCACAAATTTGGTTTATTTTGCCTTTTTATTATTTGATAGCTGCGTTTTGATATACTTGGTTTCCTTTGTAGTCCCCAGCATTTTATTTTATACATTTTAAAACCCTGTTCTGTGAAGGAGTCCACAGGCTTCACCAGACAGCCAAAGGAACCCATGGCACAGAGAGAAAGATGAGGACACCCAGAAAGCCTGAGAGCAGGAATGCTGTGGGTGATGTTTAGGGGAGAAAAGGGAATTACCCTTTGACTGGCCCATCAGTTTTTTGACCTCTGAACATAATAACCAGGAATGAGATATTGCCCTCTCTAAGGATCCTGGAAGTGGCTGCCAAAGCCCTACGAAAGCCCATCTCCAAAACAACGTTTCTGCAATTCTGGTGTACGAGTGAGTCACAAACGTTGGCCAGCAATTCTGAAAGGATGCTTAAAGTCCTCTAGAGGCAGAGTACTATAAAAATCGAAAGTATTAATAGAATTCCTCCCACCTCAAGGCTGTGGCTCCTTCCAAGGCCTCGCAGGCACCGTGAGGGGCATCGGGCCAGGCTTCCTGTAGGGAGGACCGATGGAGACAGCTCTCAACTCACCCTCCCATGCCAGTACCGACTTGCTGTCGTGAATGGTGTAAGGGGGAGATGAAGTGATTTGCCAAAACTCCCTTTTCTGGGAAATGGGAGCAATGCCACTTGCCACCTACCTCACAGAGTTTTAAGTCCATCATCACAGTGTTATGTTAAATCCTAAGAGTGTCACATTATCCTAGCATGAAAAACTTACCAAGATTTGCTAAAGGCAGAGGGTAAAAATAGCCAGCTATTGCTGGGACCACATGGAGCCATATTCTTTATCTGCAAATTCACCAGCCTTATTTGCTTCTCACTGGTTTGCAACTCTTAGCATTGTGCAGTGAATTGCATGTAACTGCCTTATACAGTAACCACATCTTTAAATTTTCCAACCAGGGGAAAAAACTCTTTTGCAGTGGTTTTCACTTCCGATCGCCAGATCAATTTATCAGCCTTTGAATTTTACATTCGCATCTGGTGTGACTTTTGGCAGGAGTGTGTTAACAACCATCAAACGTTGAAAACGGCTGGCAACCATTCACATTAGCTCCAAACTGGAAATGACCCAAACATCCGTCCATAGTAGAACGCATTCAGTAGTTTTTGGTGCATGCCTACAAGGGCATAGTATACAGCCGAGAGAATGAATGAACTATTGCTATTGGCAACCACATGTATTAATCTCTCAAATATACGGTTGAGGGAAAGAAGCCAGACAGGAAAGAATACACATTGAACGGTTCCATTTACAGAGTTTATGAATGTGGGTTTGTGACAAAGCAAGCCTGGAGCATTAGATGTTAGGGCACTGATTGTCTGTGAATAGCAAGTCACGACTTCTTAGAAGACATGAAGGGATTTTGGGGACGCTAGCACTAATTCTATTTCTTAACTTAAGTGTTAGCTACTGGGATGTATCCATTTCATGAAAATTTACTGACCTGTATGCTTATAATTTGTGTATTTTTCTGTGTGTAAATTTTAAACTTCAACAAGAAATTAGATTTTAAAAAAAGACATGAGGGGTGCCTGGGTAGCTCAGTGGGTTGTGGCCTCTGCTTTTGGCTCAGGTCATGTTCCCGAGGTATTGGGCTTGAGCCCTGTTTTAGGGTCTCTGCTTGGTGGGAAGCCTGCTTCCTCCTCTCTCTCTGCCTACCTCTCTGCCCACTTGTGATCTGTCAAATAAATAAATGAAATCTTTAATAAAAAAAAAAAATAAAGACATGAACAGGATCCACACCTCCCTCATTTTTTTTTAATATACTGTCCTCCAGAACACATACTGTTTTTTAAAGAATTGGTGATTTTTTTAATTAAAAAATTTTTTTTAAGATTTTATTTATTTATTTGATAAAGACACAGCAAGAGAGGGAACACAAGCAGGGGGAGCGGGAGAGGGAGAAGCAGGCTTCCCGCTGAGCAGGGAGCCTGATGTTGGGGCTCAATCCCAGGACCCTGAGATCATGACCTGAGCCAAAGGCAGACACTTAATGACTGAGCCACCCAGGCGCCCTTAGAGAATTGGTGATATTTTAAAATAATGTTAAGAAATCTGAAATTATTAATTGGGGTTTTTGGTAATATGCCAATCACCAGAAAATGAGCTATCCTGCCCACCTCCCCAAGCTGAGTTATAATTCTTTCTACTGACATATTTGTTCATCTTAAATAATAGAGGCTGTGTTCTGTTCTAATGACTCGTTAAAGTGGCCTTACATAAAGTGAGCAATGACAAGGACGGCTTTCTGGGAAGCTTCTCCCCAAGAGGCAGGGGGGCTGTGTACTTTTGCTCTGGCAAAGGCATCCAGCCACGTTGAGGCTGGGTATCCAGGGTACTGCGTGCAGCAGGAAAAAGGACACTTCTAATTGGTCAGCCCAGAGAAGGCTTTTTTCCTAATTGGTGGACCTAACTGGGTACCATTTTAGAAAGAGGACAAGCTGGGGATGCAGCCCAGCTTCTGTCCCCTACAGCACCCTTTCCTCTGCTCATCACTGTAGAAGCAGGGCACTGTCTCTCCCTCCCCTCAATTGCCCACCTTCTTCCTTGCCTGTCTTTACACAGGAAGCCTCTGGGAACATGTCTTTTCTCGTATGTTTCCCTTTCAACCCAACCCCCACTCCAGAGCAGAACTGAAGTACTTCACCGTTCGTTCATCAGGGGGAAAAGGTGGGAGCCCTGTTTAGGAGTCCCTGACACGCAGTCCCGATCCCAAGGCTCGGTGGGAGGGATTTAATAAAAACACTTGTTCAAAAAAGGATCTGCTCGTTCTTGGTATTTCTTTTAGACCTTTTGCATTTTTGTCTTTCCCTTACTCAGGCTATTCTGATTATCAGTGTGGTACAGTGGACAGGGAGTGGGTATCAGTGTTCGAACAGATCTGATGCCAGACTCCTGCCAGTCACTTGTCACTTGTAAAGCCATGGGCGAGTTGCTTATCTCCCGTTCCAGTTTCCTCAACTGTAAAATAGGGATGATACTATCTTCGTTGCAAGGATCTGGGGAGGATTATATAAACAAAATGTATGTGGCTCCTAGGATAATGTTTGCACATAGCATTGCACATTCATTTCTCCATTCATGCATTTGATAAACAGAATCCTGGGGAAGGATGTATTTGTGATCAATAAACGTAAAAAGGCTTTTCTGTTACAGGATTATAACAGAAACATATGCAGGGGTATCTATGTATCTACTCATCATTTACCTGTTCTGTCTTTACATGTATGTGATTCTTCTAACCGTACCTGTTGTAATAATATCAAGAACTATGTATGTTTGCTATTATTACTAATGATGATATTATAACTGTACATACAGAAAAACGTCTGCTATAAAAGTTGTAACTATATACTCTGAGATGTTTACATTATAATTACTTCTGGGACATAAGATTTGAAGTGGGTTTTTCAGTTTCTTCTTTCAACTTTTCTATATTGTTTGAAATCTATAGCAGTAGCTAACATTTGCAAAAAAAAAAAAAAAAAAAAAAAAAAACCTAAAACACTAATGGTTTTATGAACTAAAAACTTGAAGGGGCGCCTAGGTGGCTCAATGGGTTAAGCCTCTGCCTTTGGCTCAGGTCATGATCCCAGGACCCTGGGATTGAGCCCTGCATCAGACTCTGGGCACAGTGGAGAGCCTGCTTCCCCCTCTTTCTCTTCCTGCCTCTCTGCCTACTTGTGATCTCTCTCTGTCGAATACATAAATAAAATCTTTTAAAAAAATTTGAAAACTGAGACAAAATGTAAAAAATATTCAATGCCAAAACTGACATAAGAAATAGGAAACTGGAAGAGACCAACAAGTTTTTTTTTTTTTAATTTTTAAAATTTTTAAATAAACATATAATGTATTTTTATCCCTAGGGGTACAGGTCTGTGAATTGCCATGTTTACACACTTCACAGCACTCACCATAACACATACCCTCCCCAATGTCTCCCCTCTCCCAATCCCCCCCCCCAGCAACCCTCAGTTTGTTTTGTGAGATTAAGAGTCACTTATGGTTTGTCTCCCTCCTGATCCCATCTTGTTTCATTTATTCTTTTCCTACCCCCACTTGCATCTCCACTTCCTCATATCAGGGAGATCATATGATAGTTGAGACCAACAAGTTTTAAAGAAATTAAATTACAATTGACAACTCCCCCTCTCAAAAAAGTGTATGCCCAAATGGTTTTTCGGGTGAGTTGTATCAAAATCTTGAGGAACAATAAATTTTTATCTGTATTTTAAGTTATTCTAGCAGAGACAAAAATCAAAAACTGCAAGCTTATTTCATAAAATTGGTATTGATGAGATGAACTCAGTATAAAAGGAAAGAAAACTATGCCCCTTTCTCTTATGCAAGTAGATGAAAAATCTTCTCAAGTATTAGCTAATTGATCCCAAAGGTATGTTTTAAAATAATACAGCTTGTCTAATTAATGGTTCATCATCAGGCATTCTGCCAACATAATACAGAAAATTAATAGATTAAAATTTTAAGACTCATAATTTCAGTTGATGCAGAAAAAGCATTCGACAAAGTCTTTACTTATTTATGATAAAAACTCTTAGCAAACTAAGAGTAGAAAATGATTTCTTTAATTCCCTTAAATGGATGATGGTTATATTCCAAAACCATTTTTACTTAATGGAAAAATTTTAAGGGCATTCCTGCTAAGACTGGAACAAGAGAAATATTGTCAGAAACCAATACATATTGCAACCAACAGTATAATATTAGAAGCTCTGCCAAACACTGAAGGAAGGAAGGAAAGAAAGAAAGAAAGAAAGAAAGAAAAGAAAAGAAAAGAAAAGAATTAGAAAGAAAGAAAGGCAACTATCAGTTTTTTGCATGTGACATTCTTACCTACTCAGAATAACCAATAGCATCAAGTAAACAGTAAGAACTTGATAGGTACATGATCAAATTATGAGAGCATTTCAACAGCAAACAACTAGAAAATGTTATTTTAAAAAAAATTTAAAAAGCAAGATACTATTCACATAGCAATAACTGAAAAATCTTGGGTAATTAACCAAGAATACATACAGCCTCCTTGAGAAAACTTAAATGCTCTATACAGGATGTAGAAAAACCCAAGTAAACGAGGCACATTCCTTGTTCTTAACTCAGAAGGCTTAAAATTTAAAGATATCAACTTTCCCAACATTACCTAGCAAGTACATGTAATTGCACCAAAATTCTAGTTCAATCTTTGAGATACATGATAAATTTATTTAAAAATATGTCTGGTGTTGAGGCAATAGAGGACTTTTCAAAAAAAAACTTCCAAAAAACATAAAGGATAAAATTGATTAGAGAATACATCAAAGTTAAGGATTCCTGTTATGCAAAGAACATGGATAATACCAGAAACAGACTTCAAAATGGGAGAAGAGCCTTCACAATGTTTCAACTGAATAAGGGGTTCTTATCTAGAATATAAAATAAGATAAATAAGAAATCAAATTAAATCAATCAGCAAAAAAAAAGACAGTGACTTCAATAGAAAAATGGGCAAAGTTTATTAACAGGCAACAGATTCAGAACAACACATTCAGAAAGCTAACTCATCATGAGTAACTCAGCAAACTGACATAACAAAGAGCTATAATTTTATACCCGTTTGCAAAAATTTCAAAAACTGAATTTCACTCTGTGTGGGCTGGATATGGGCTGATGTCCTGCTGGTTACTTAAGTAAGGACCGGCACAACCATTGGGAAGCACAACTTGTACTATTGAGGCAAAGTAAGAATGCCCGTGTACCATAACCAGGAAGACTGAAAAGGGGGGAGGTAAGGAAATGAGAGTAAACAACAAGGTTCAGGTGATAGCACCCAAGAGAGAGAAAGAAGAAGGAGGAGAAGCTGGTGTGGGGATAAAGATGATGTCTTCCAATCTGGATCTGTTAAGAATTATGAATTTATGGGACACCTGATGGGAATAGTGGACACTCAATCAATATTAACTTCTTCCCCATCAAATAAATTTCCTTTTTCTTCTATATTTAGGGAAGATAGAATCTTATTTTGTAATTTTTTCAAACTTAAATTCTATTAGTTCTTATAGTTTAAGGACCAATATTTCTAATCACCCCTTGTCAATAACAAAAGAATGAATAGATAATACCTGATTTTCAGGTCATCAAAACTTTGAAGTTGTTGTTTGGAACTGAGCAGGAAAATATGCCTATTTTTTCCAAGTTGCCAAATGTCAATGTTCTTGAACATATTTTTTACTTATTTATTTTTTTAAAGATTTTATTTATGTTATTTTAGAGAGAGGAAGAGAGAGTGTGTGGGGGGAGGGGCAGAGGGAGAAGAAAATAATCTCAAGCAAACTCTAGGCCCAGCATGGAGACTGACACTAGGCTCAAACTCATGACCCTGAGTCAGGACTGAGCCAAAATCAGGAGTCAGATGCCCAACAAACTGCAACACCCAGGTGCCCTTCTTGGGCATACCCTTTAAAGTGAGGTAAAGAACACTTATGTCTCCATCAGAAAGGATGAACATCCCAACTTTTGTAGCAACATGGACGGGACTGGAAGAGATTATGCTGAGTGAAATAAGTCAAGCAGAGAGAGTCAATTATCATATGGTTTCACTTATTTGTGGAGCATAACAAATATCATGGAGAACAAGGGGTGTTAGAGAGGAGAAGGGAGTTGGGGGAAATTGGAAGGGGAGGTGAACCATGAGAGACTATGGACTCTGAAAAACAATCTGAGGGGTTTGAAGTGGCGAGGGGGTGGGAGGTTGGGGGAACCAGGTGGTGGGTATTATAGAGGGCACGGATTGCATGGAGCACTGAGTGTGGTGAAAAAATAATGAATACTGTTATGCTGAAAATAAATTAATTTAAAAAAAGATATATATATATATATATATATATATATATATATATATACAAGAACACTTAAGAAACATCATTTCAGAGGGGAAAGCTCATGTGTTTTGGTGCCAGAAAACCTAAATTCAAATACCAGCTCTACCACTAGCTAACCATGCACTTTTGGGGAAGATACTTAGCCTTTCAATAAATGGAACTAATAAAAATTACCTTTTGTAATCTTATTAGGGTTAAATAAAACCATATAGTTCAAGTATCAGACGCAGAGTAGATATGTCTCATGAAGGCTATTATTATTATTTTGTCATACTATTATAGAGCCTTATCTTTAATTATCTTATTAATTATTTTTTGTTTTTCAGTAGGCTCCATGCCCAGCAGGGAGCCCAGTATGGGGCTTGAACTCACAGCTCTGAGATCAAGACCTGAGCTGGGATCAAGAGTCCGATGCTTAACCAACTGAGCCACGTGGGTGTCCCTCAATTATCTTATTAGTCCTAAATTCACACAATAGCCTACATCACCACTGTCTAATAAGAACGTAATGCAAGCCACATATGTCGTTTAAAATTTTTAGTAGCCGTATTAAGAAAAGAAACAGAAACAAGCTGAATTGATTTTGGTAATCTGCTTTAACCCAAAATATACAAAATAGAAAGAAGTTCAACACGTGACCCATATGATAATTATTAAGATATTTTACACTTTTATTTTTGTATCATTTTCAAAACCTGGTGTGTATTTTATACATGAAACCTACTTCAATTTGCATGGGCCACATCTCAAGTGCATAAAAATTACATGTGACTTAGTGGCTACTACATTAAATAGGTCTCAATACTATGCTTTAAATCCTGCGTTCTTTGGATGCTGTCTTTAAAAAATCAGTAAGTTCCTCTGTATCATTCTCAGACAGTAAGAATTTGTCTAACAAGCAGATTGGCATTTTTTTCCCCACCTCAGTCATTAGAAATGGAGATTCTTTGGAACTATCATGAGGCAGTTAGTACTTCTGGCAAGAGGTCTCCACGAACTCTCCCTCCTTTCCCTCCAGTGTCTGGAGCCAGGCTGAATGGGGCCTCAGAAGGATCCCTTGAACAAGCCAACAGAGCAGTTTTGGCTGCACTTTGAGGGGCTGCAGGTTTTGTGACTCTTCTCCTCAAGGTTCAGAATCTGAATTCTAAAACAGATCTTACTCCCTCCCAGACCTGGGAAGATCCAAACCGCGGTAGCCATGAAACAAATGGGAAGGAGGGAAGCAAATTTTCCCATTTGGGGCTTACTCACGTTCCATTGCAATCAAGCAGATCATTTGTTCTGTTTGGAATTAGCTTGGAATGAGACGGAGAAGAAAGAAATACATATTATATAAGCTTATGGTAACCGCAAACTGGATAAGACAAGTATTGCCAACACTCGAAACAAATGAAAATGTATGAAATTATCATCTTTTTCTGCAACGTCTAATGGAATATCCTGGTTGGGGTGGGAAGGTGACCGGATGACTTCTCTCAGATCCATGTTAAGTCTATTATTCTCTTGTTTTTGAAGTAATTATGTAGAGAATATGTAGATAATTTTTTTAACTTGCGGCAAAAACACATAACATGAAATTTTCCAACTTAACCACTTTGAAGCGTATTAAGTTCAGTAGTATTAAGTATATCCACATTATTATGAAACAAATCTATGGCACGTTTTCATCTTGTAAATCTGAAATTCTGTCCACAATAAACAACAACTCCCTTCCTCCCCACACCCCAGTCCTGACAGCCACCACTCTAATAAGAGTTTCTAGGAGTTTACTGTTCTAGACACCTCATATAAATGGAATCAAACAGTATTTGTCTTCTGAATAGCTTATTTCATTTAGCCTTATGTCCTCAGGGTTCATCCATGCTGTGGGAACATTCTTTTTAAGTTTAGTTTTCCAGATTTATTGTCTTAAAAAATGCATTTAACTTGATTCACCGAACTTTTACTAAAGCAATATGCTACATGTTAGACCTATTTTGTCTCTCTCTCTCTCTCTTTTTAAGTGGGATCCACATCCAAGGTGGAGCCCAACACAGGGCTTGACCTCACCACCCTGAGATTAAGATCCGAGGTTAGATCAAGAGTTGGATACTTAACGCACTGCGCTACCCAGGTGTGCTTATACTTATTTTCACATTTAGTGCCTGGAAAGCTGGAATCTTCAGTCTCAAGTTAATGTAGACATGGTTGGCACTTTCTTGAGACTTACTCCAGGAAGCTCTGAAGAACACACCTGGGGACACATTAGCATTGTGTCCGATCTAAATTCTCTCCATGCTCCTCAGCTAGGTACTTCATTACTCTGTTTTCTCACTCTCCTAGGGGATAATTCGGGTCCACAGATTATGGAGAATATAAGTAAAAGCAAGCACAGAATATGTGTGTAGCCATGAATGAGGCAGAGATCAATTCGTAAGCTCATTATTTCATGCTCAGTGACATGGGTGGTTCACAGCCTGGCCATAGAGATGCTGGCCAATGGCAAAGAATCCCACATCACCAGACTCTGTCCCCACCCTCTGTTTCTCCCACTCCCAACACTTGACATCTCCAGAGCAGCGGGGAAGGCAGCCCTGCTATGGATATCTTAGCTCAAAGAGAAAAAGCACAGAGCTCCAATGTGTGATTCCCAGCCTGAAAGGAACCAAGTGTCTTCTGATAAACAACACTTGAGAACTTTTTTTTTTTTAATGAAGGCATTAAACTGACCTTCTTTTGAAATGGGCTAGACAGGGTAAACAGGAGAGATCTTGTTTTCCCTTCATCCTGGAAAAATAACATTTCTCCCTTTCCAGCTCAGTACAGTTGACTGAATTGGAAAGGAATCTATTTTCTCTGGAAAGATTTATTTGCCCAACAGTCGTGTTTTTGTATATGTGTGTGTGTTGGCAAGAGGCGATAGATTTTCGGAACAAGGGTCGTCTTGTTCGCAGTTTAAAGGGGCCCAGAAGTTGACTAAGGAATGTAACGTTAGAGAAAGCTTTTGCAGCCTTCATTAATACTATGTACAGACTCCAATACATCTCAAGCTGGCCTGGGTGTTAGGACAGGGAGGTGTGGTAGTGACTCTACTGTCCCACTGCACTCATCTGAGAACAGGTAGAAACATCTCTACTTTCTTCACCTCAATTCAAGACATGTGACAATTAAGGTCTATAAGAAAGCATCTACATTTCTTGTTCCCAAAAAAGTTAAACCATGTTTAAGGGCGCCTGGGTGGCTCAGTCAGTTAAGCGTCTGCCTTCTGCTCATGTCGTGATCCCTGGGATCCGGGATCGAGCCCCCGCATGCGGCTTTCTGCTCAGCGTGGAGTCTGCTTCTTCCTCTGCCTCTGCCTGCCCCCACCCAAAACTTGTGCTCTCTCTCTCTGTCAAATAAATAAATAAAATCTTAAAAAAAAAAAAAAAAGTTAAACAGTATTTGAGTAAAGCCATGTGGAAAAGCTAAGAGAATTCCTTCCTTTCTCCACAACCAGACTTCTTTTCCCACCTAAGGACACATATCCCAGGATCAAGCAAAGGAGATAGAAATTCCTTTCTGGCCCAGTTAGAGACAAGACTTCCAGGAATCACTAGCTGTCTCCATCTCCTGTCTCCTCCCCTACTCAGCTTCACGTAAGATTGGTATCACATTGAGAATTTTAGAGCAAATATGTTATGCTTTATGAAGAATGGATTTCACTATTTTTATTTTTCTCACATTGTGTGCCAGGCATTAATGTCATATAAAATAAACTTGTGTACTTGGGGTTTGTTTTAACTTGGGATATTCTCTTGAGAATATTCCTTTGAAGGTGAATGACTTCTTGCCAATTCAAAAAAAAAAGCTGAATATCTATACTTATTCTAACCCAAGAAATGCACTGTCCCTTAAGCTGCTGGTTCCTTCTCCAGATTTCTGTTTGTTTGTGTCCAAGTCACTGCTTGCTGAGCTCAACTGACAGCTCAGCTGGGTTTTGCACAAATGACTTTTCACTCAGCTGGTCTTTGCCTTGCCAGGTGTGGCTGGCCAACATAAAGGAAAGAAAAGGTGTTTTTCCTTTTAGCAGGAACGTTAAAACTTTTACCACATTTTCCATCACCCGGTGTCTGTTTTCAAGGAAGCACAGATCAGCAGAAAACAGGAGTCTGAGATTTCTCCTTTATAGATGTTGGCTGTCCGCCTCTTAGCACATTTAATTTAGCAGAAGTCCACATCATTAAATGAGGGGAAAATGTAGTTTTTTTCTTTGATGGCAAAATGGTTTCCATGAGGAGGAAATGGCTGATGGCACAGAGGCTGGTGTGGCTGGAAGACTTTGGCGGAGCCAAGCACCGTCCCCCGGCCCCCCAACCCCGGACTCTCGGCATTCTCAGGGGTTGGCAGCGTTCACGGGGCTGACTGGCTTTCCATTTAGCAAGTGTACACCTCCTTGAGGCATTTCTAACTTTTACCAAGACACTTCCATTGTGCGCCAAAGTCCACAGAACTGGCAGAATTGGGAATTTCACTAATTCCTTTTGTGCTCCTTATTAGCCTGGTTTAAAGGTAGTTGGGGCTGAACCTGAGCTGCAGGGGCTCCGTACTTGTTTTCAGGTGGCCAGGCACAGAGGCTCCCGAAGAACCAGCAGGCTTCTCTGAGGAACACCGCGGTTTTCCAGGGTAGGGTCTAGCTTTTCCTCTTAATCTCTTCTGCAGACATCGCCCCCATGGTTGGTGTTAAATAAATTTTAATTGGAATTGCTGACCATGAGGTAACAGAAAGAGAAGAGAGGAGAGAAAAACTGTCAGCTCCCTGCAGGTTAGCAAAGGATAAAATAGGGGTGATCATCCAGGAGACCCAAATCTGATTCTCGATCTCTAAAGTTATTCTTGTAGGGCACACAGCCAAGAGAAGCTTCCAGGTCTCTCTCTGGCATGATCCTTCTCTGATTTGCCTCCAGAGGTGCTCCCTCAACTCTGCACATTTGTCCTCCATTAGCACCCTTCCTTTCCCACCCCAAGGTGCTGAGAACCCTCCACGGTGTGCCTCTCCTGTCTCGCATCCTATCTCTTTTCCTCCAGTCAACAGCCTCAGGAGGCAGAGCAATTAGAAGCAGCTTCTCTGCCAAGAAGCAGGAAATCTCTGGGATGGACTTTTAGGTGGCTGGGTGAATCCTGCCCTCGGGGTTTCCTCATGTAGGGCAAGAGACAGCTGCCTGGAGTGGTTAAGAAGGAGGTTGAAGGTGGGTTGTTAGTACTTGCTGCCTAATTGCTAAGGCCGGTTGTCTTCAGAGATGCATTCACTCCCCCCTTGGATTGTGGACAAGCTTAATGTAACAGAATAGGGTGAAAATGGACTATCTCAGAGGCTGGCTTCAAAATTTCTCTTATCTTGATGAGCCAGCCTGATGTGAAGAGATGAGCAGGAAGCCTGGGCCCCAGAAAAATTATGGAAAGAAAAAAAGAGAACAAAGGGAGGACTGAATTGCTCTAGGTAAAACAATGAAAGTGTAGTCCTTTTTTGCTAGTGAGGGTCGGGGTAGAAGGAGGGAGAGTGTTGAACTCCCATGTACTAGGACTCAGTTGATGGAAAGGATGTTTATATCATATCACTTTTAATTATTTTATTTGTTTGCATCAGTATGATGTAAACATTATCTAAGTAAAGGGCATAAAGTACATATCAATTACAATAAAGTAGATATAAAGATGGTGTGCGTGTACATGTGCATATTTGTGAGAATCAAGGGCTCCTTCTGGATTTTCTACGTCCAGATCCCCATGTTAGAGAAAGTACAGAGGGGACAATAAGATGATACACACAGAGTCAATATATCAATGGAACTATTGATACCAATATCAAAATGCACACTTTCCTTATACATCCAGAATCCAGAATGCAGAAGGTATGCAAGTTCCCCCAGGTGGGAATGAAAAGCAATTCATTTGAGACGCAAAAGACAGATTTTGTTTTTCTCTGATGCCTTGGCTGAAGGAAGAGCGAATTTAGCAATGTAGGGGTAAGGTCTAGGAAGCCATTTACTAACTTGATTTGAGTCTATCAATATTACCTGGGAAAAGAGACACAGATGAAAAGAAAATTGAAACTTCTATCTAGTACTTTGTACTGAAAGAGATCCTTGCCTTCCTTTACAGAAATACAGGGATCACAGATACATGAAATCATCCAAAAATGTTGTCATGAAGCCAAATTTAACAAACACCATAGAACATATGCATCCAATCTCTGGAACAGGTTACTTGGACTTGATCCCCACCCCTTTACTTATAAGTGACCTTATGCAAATTTCTTAACCTCTTTGTGGCTCAGTTTCTTATTCTATACAATGGGGATAATCGTAGTCCCTAACTCATAAGGTCCTTGAGAATATGAAGTGAACTAGGATGTAGAAAGCACTTAGAGTAGTTCGGGCACATTCAGGGTTTAATTAATCCAGAACTGAACTATTATTATTTTGTCTTATCACAGGAAGCTTGGAAGGAGATTATGCTAGAAAATTTGGTACATATTTCATTTCTTCCACCAATTAATTTTCATAACAATGGTACATTATTTTCTCAGCTGGAGACCTGAAACCTAGGAAGATAAGTAAATTTCCTAAGGTCTCACAACTGCTTAGAAGCCCATGCCTTTGTGGGTCATTTGTTTTGTAAATTTATACAGCAAATCATAATTATCGATTATAGTTCACACAGGGAATAGTGCAGTATCTTATATGGCATTTAACTAGAGATGGAAATCAAAATAGGAAATAGCCCTCATAGCTTAGCCACACGCCACTTCAAATGGGAAAGTTTGAAATATAATGAAACTGTTACGGTTAATCTCTGAGCAGAAAGCATCATGGGAATAGCAGTGTGACTGAGTCAGCATGTCTGCAGAAAGTCTGCATTTCTCAATTCCTGGTCTGCAGTTGCTTGGATTTTCTGAAACAATAGTAATAGCTTTAGCTAACATTTCACACACTAAATATATTTGTATTAGCAGGAAGAAAGAAAAATAATTTTTCTCCTTAAAGCTGTGTCTGAAGTAAAAGTCCCTTTCCCTCTCGGTAAGCAGCTCGGTGAGGGGGTGTTCACAAAAGAGCACTGATGACCCCTGAGACCTGCTCTAGAATGTATAGCTCTTTTCACTGCAGACATCTAATAGGCATCAAGAAGTCCGTGTAGGGTAATGCAAGCCTGGTTCACCAGTGGCTGGCTTTCACATCCCCCTTGTAGCTTCGAGCCTAATATTGGACTCTGGGGGCGGGCTGGGAGACTGAGCAGAATCCTTCTTCGTGGGAGCACCTCCTACTGTCAGGGCCCCCTGCTAGACACTTGGCTACCACCATCCCTTCCAATTCTTTTTTTTTTTTTTAAGATTTTATTTACTTATTTGACAGATATCACAAGTAGGCAGAGAGGCAGGTGGAGAGAGAAGGGGCGGGAAGCAGGCTCCCCGCTGAGCAGAGATTGTGATTTGGGGCTCGATCCCAGGACCCTAAGATCATGACCTGAGCTGAAGGCAGAGGCTTTAACTCACTGAGCCACCCAGGCACCCCCATCCCTTCCAATTCTTATTTCCATCTTCTGAGGATGGTGCGCTCATCTTTTTAGAGATGAGGAATCCGAGGCCCAGAGAGGTTAGGTATAGACTTATTTTCTCACAGCTATTAAGTGGGGACACCAGGCTTCAAACCAAGGACTGACTCCACAGCCCAAGCTCATGTTATTTATAATCTGCCCCCATTAAAGATGGCTCCATACCCACATTAAATCAAATACCAGACCAGGCTGAGCTGTTGTAAGATTGGAATCGTTCATGTACAGGTGCGTAAACAAGAAGCAGTTCAGTTCAGCCAAGCAATTCCTGGACGGCCAAACAAAACATAAAGGGCCCATAGATCTGAACAGCTGATGGAGGCCTCCGATTAGGTCCGATTATTTCTTACTTGGTTAGTCAATGATCTTCGACACTATTCAGAGAAATTCACAGGATCTGATCTCTTAAGCCAGTGGTTCTCTTGCTTTTCATGTGTGAAACGAATGGCCTGTTTTGTTCCAGCGGATGATATGCTCCCCTGAGTGTCCTCGGGGCTGTGATGAATTTGCTACATCTACAGTACTTTCTCCTCCAAACCAATCTGAATGCAAGTGAAGTGAATACTGTGTGTTTATTAGAGCCATAACTTTGAATCCACACTCATTTACATGTAATAGCACATCATTCAAACCTCAGCACTTCCACCATTATTTGTAATAAACTCTATTAAAGGTACCAAAGAGCTGCTATTCCAATATGCTTAAAATCTAAAGGAAGCAGACACGGTGGGTACTTATTTCCAAGCATCTCCCAAGGAACAATTCCACATGTTCCTCTCCCATCCTCTCTCTCTCTCTTTTTTAATCCTTTATTTTTTCTGTGATGCTCCGTTCTGTGTTCTGTTTCCATCCATAGTACTGATTTCCCTAGAGGCGTCTAGATTCATGCCCAGTGACTTCTCTCAGGCCTGGTCCCTCTTCTCCGTTCTTGGTTCAGGTAGAGTTACTTCTGGGCCATTGCCTGTCAACTTGGTTCCCCGCCTCTCTTCTCTTTTCTCTCTAACAATCTTTTCATTTCATTTCTGCCAGATGAGTTTCCCCCAAATATTGTTTGAATCATTTTATTGTAACAGAAACTTAAAAAGCCTCCAGATCCAATGGGAACATCTCACTTGAGCCCCTGTTAAGCCTTATGATTTGATGCCAGCAAACTTTCTATCATCTGTACCTGATGCCCTTGCTGAAATATGACTCGGGTCTTCTTTCTCTTTACTCATCCATTCAGTATTTTATTAAAATGCTACCCATCCTTCAGGGTCCTAGTCATCCTTCTCCAAAAACTTCCCTCCTGATTCTCTCAATCACGTGGAATCATTCTTCCTTTGGACCCTGTGTCATAAAATAAGCAGAAATTGCTGTATCGCACGGTGATTTCTATCATTATCTCTAGGTCTCTGGTCTTTTGCCTCTCTCCCCTCCCTTATCCCCTCCCCCATCCTCCAGTAAAATTATCATTTCCTTGGCAGTTGAGACTTTGTAACCCCTATTGTTCCAGTATGATCTTTCCCAACCAGTGGTAATTGCAATCAGGATGTTGTTGGTCTTGCTAATGAAGGAGGAGGAGGAGGGGAGAGAGGAAAAGATGGTTAAAGAACTCTTTTGTTTCTTTCTTTAGTCATCATCGTTGGAGAACTCTAATTGTTGGAAAGTTTTTCCCCCGTGTTCATCTGAAATCTGTCCCATTGAAATTTGCTTCCATAAATATTTATTAAGTGACTACTATGTACAAATTGTACCATTTTAGGCATAAATTTAGGCAGCTCACTTGCTGATTCCAGTATAGCCTGTATGCTCACCTTCCCTCCACCTGTCATCATGGACCTTCTTCTCACTCACTGAGGAGGAAAAATGTTATTCCCGGGTCCACACTCCCAGCAGCTTCTCCAAGCTTCTTTCACCTCTACATTGAGCCCCAGCTCTCCAAGTCAGTTTCTTGAAATTATCTACCCTCTTCTCTGAGCTATAACATCATATGAGGGTGCATATTGGCTTGCTGAGAGATTTATTGGATTTCTTATGATGTACAGCAAATCCCTTGGGGTCAGAGGCAGAAAGGCTTGTTGTTCCATTTACACACACACAAAAATGTATCTCAGCCTCATCGTGCAGTCTTAAAATATTTGAAGATCACTACCTTATTTCCCATAAATCATCTTTGGAAAGATTTATTTACTTAGGAAATAAGGAGAGAAGGGATGGATAAAGGTTCATAGTTAAAATGCCAGGAGATGGGCTTGAAAGGGGTGTATTGAGAAAGAGGAGTCATTTATGTAGGGTTGAGTAGATAAATGACAGTGCATAATTACAGGGATGGGGACAGTTTTGTGAGCTGGAGTGTCTGATTAAATCAGATTTTGGTGTTACTCCTGCATAGCTGATAGAGAAATGGACCTAACTGGTCTCATAGGTAGATTATGTGACTCAGATTTGCTGTAGGTAGCCACTATGCAGTGCACTATCTGATTTGACACTGGGACTAGCCAAATCCTCTGATGTCCTTGTTTCCATCACTGCTGTCTTTAGCCTCACTGTCTCCCTCCTGGAACATGCAATGGAATGGACTTCCAACCAGGAACCTTATCTCCAGTTGCTCCTCCCACCAAATTATACCACCTAACCCAGTGAGGCCAAGCTTGTTAAATGCAGCTCTAATCATGTTGCTGGCCCAGCATTCCTGTTTCTTAAATCTTAAATCTTAAACTTCAGTGGCCCCTCCTATCTTGCCCCTGCAGATGTTCCTAAGCTCCATATAAAGTTTACCACCCTTACTTTTTAGCTATTATTTCTAATATGGATTTTATTATTTCTAATATTAGAATATCCATTCTTAGAAATAATCCATATTATTTCTAATATGGATTTCAGTCATAAATAAAGTGTCACCTGTCACACTTTATTTCTTTATATCTCTCTCCTACTTCCAGGACTGTAATCTTACATTTGTGCCTAGCATCCAATGAATGTTTAATATCTTATCTTAGGAATGAATGTAGGAGAAAAGCTAGCTCCCTGGTGTAGCGCCCTAGGCGTTCCATAATCTTGGCCCGGCCCATCTGTCCCATATGTCTACTTATGGCTGCTATTTCTTTGCAAACCACAAAGCAAATCTTTCCCTTAACAAGACTTGAATCTTCCCGTTTTGATAGTAAAATTCTCTGTCCAGTCTGTTGCTTTCACCTGGATAGCCATTTTTTTTTCCCTCTCCTTGTTGAAACCCTGCTAATTTTCCAAGAACTGGTCCAGATATCCCTTCTTCATGAGGTCTCTCCATGCTATGATCACACCTGGCTGATCTGTCTTTGACAGCATTGATCAGACACTTATTTCATGACCTCCTTCATTTGCATGTTCACTACAGTCTGTAGAATTGGCAGTTGTCCAAATAGGTGCAAAGAAAATTGTGTGGAGTGGAAATAATATGGCTACATGCCTTACTATAATAAGGCTCTGCTGAATTTGCTAAGCATGCGGCCCTGTCCCACATGCCTAGATCTTGCTACTGACAAAGTGGTAGAAAATGGCACTGAAGGCATAGTGAGAACATGACCAGGTCAAAATCTTTTTCTCTCTTAAGTTTCTCTGGAGGAGGAGTGAGCTAGGCTGCAGAGCCTGGAGCTTCCCAGTCCGTATCCCCACAGTGATGGGTTAAACACAAGTGTATGGAGAGAAGGATTCTTCTCACCCCTCAGGGTATCTGGGCCAGGCTCCAAACACCCAAGCCTCTGGGCCTCTGGCTGTTAATCCAGTGTGATTCACAAACACCATATGTGTGTCCTGTTATGAAAAAAAGTTGGGGAGCACTGGCCTTAATCAAGTAGGACAAAACCATGAACAGGTGGGCATGCATACACTGCAATGGGAAATGCCTCTGTTTGTATTTGGTGTCCCATCTGTGAGCACAAGAGGAAAAGCCAGGAGCCTTGAGTCAGGAGCTGTATTCCAAACCATTCCTTATGCATGTGTGACTTTAAGCAAATCATGAACTTTTTCTAGACTTCTGTTTCCTGGAGGCCTTTTTTACCTCATGGCTTTTTTTTTTTCTTTTTCTTTTTAAGCTGGCTTCCTGTGGGGTTAGGGGAAAGCCATGGACTAAGAGATGTCCATACTCTCCTTCAATGCTCAAGTCCTTGAAGTCTATGAAAACCTGTTTCCTATCACTATTGAAAGTAAGTAAATTAATACCTGTTAGGCCACAACTATTTCATTCTTAAAGTAGATTGTTTTTCTGGTCTGGTTACTGGAACATGTGGTTTTCTGAGAAAACAGAGCCTCTGGGTAAGGCGAAAGCTTTTGTGACATGGGTGTTAAATCTATCCAGTTAAAGGCAAAAACTATGCTCTTCCTGGAAAAGGGATGTGATGTCCTTTGGAGCATAAGATATCATAGATTTCATTTTCAGGTGGCTTAATTCTCCACCTCCCAATTAAATATGACACAACTGTGAAATGACTTAAAAAAATACAACCTTGGGTTTTGTGTTATTCATTTATTACTTCAGCAGATAACTGTTTGCAGTAACCATACCACTGGTTGCCTCAAAAAAGCCCAGGTTGGACTTTTTGTGCATTAGGTGATTTCTGCTACTTATCCTGAACATTCCCTTTCACTCTGCATATAGAACACCTTCCCTCTGCCAGCAATCTGCCCCTCTGGGCTGGGTGGTATAGATTCACACATGACTCAGATCATTCAAAACAGAGAACTGAGTCAAAATAACCTCCTGAAATCTGTTTCTGAACCTGATCACTTGAAGGCAGTTAGTAGTAAATAAAGGATGGTGGATTCTGAATACATTACAGAAGTTGAAATCAAACTCTTAAGCCAAGTCCCTTCCATCTTAGATATGAATTTTTAGAAGATTCTGAATTCATGCTTTCTCCTCTGTGTTTGTGTGATTGTGGCTCATAAAAGGTTTGTTTTCCACATCAGGAATTTTGTCGTTGGTGCGGACATTCACCAGATCTTGACAACAGAAGCCTCTTGCTGCTACAGAAGCCAGTTCTTGAGGCACGAATCACTCGGTCAATGAACACAACTTTTAGGTGCAGGCATCTCCTTCACCATTCACAAGCATGATTTATTCACTCATTTCCACACATTGGCTTCTGTCTTCATCCACAGAGCTAAAAAAAGGGTCTTGTTTATATAAAGGTGTTGTAAAATGAATCCATCCCCACAAGGTCTCCCCCTTTGCCACAGGAAGGGCTCCCAGACATGCCCTGCCCTGTATAAATACACACTTTCATCAACACTTGGCATACCTTCTCCATTTAGAGCCTGGAGACTCCTTTCCCTTATTCTGACCTACTAACACGTCTTTCTTTACTTGAAAGTGTGATTGGGTTTCTGGGATTTTCTCTCTGTTAGTGCCCTACCATGCCATAGCATGGTACGGTCCTGTTTAAACACAACCTTGTCTGAAGCCTTCACTGACCACCACCTGTCCCCCTGAGGAAATAAACTCTTCTTCCTCTCACTTCCCATGCCATTTCTCCATAACCTTTCTTTTTGCATTTATCACCACTTAAACTGACCAAAGATCTTCATATCCCCAACAGGACTGGAAATGTATAAGATAAGGGACTTGTGTCAGATGCAAAATTTAGGAGAGGGGGCCAAAAACTGAGTCACAATAAGTACCATTGTAATGTGACATTAAAAAAAAAAAAAGAATTAGTGATAAAAATCCATGATTTTTCCATGAACAAAACATCAAAATTTTTCCTAAAGATGGGATCGATATTTTTCCTTTTAGTTTCCCTTTTTCTTCCAGATTTTTTTCTTTTGCCTCAGGCTCTGATCAGGTCCAACACTATCATTAATTCTGTCTCTATTGGAAATTTGGGCATTTTATTCACCAGAGATTTTTGCATTCTTTTTGAGTTTTGAAAATATATTGCATTAAAGTGTTATTTATCTTGGTTCCAAAGTTTTTGGCATCCCCTTAAATGATGTGCTTCAGGCCAGTGCCTCACTTGTCTTACCCTGACCCTTGATAAGCACTCAATTAATATTTCATGAATGAGTGAACAAATACCAGCAGAGATATCTTAGGTGCATTTTTCTTTCTTTTTTCTAAAGGCAAAATGACACCTACCCACAATTCAACATCTACCATGACATCTAGATAGGCAATGACACAGGGAAGTTGTAGTGGTCTCTCGTGGCTGCGTGTAGTAGCTATCAGTGTTGCTCCAGACAAGTAAAATCATTGATCCTGGACCTCTTTCTTTGTCACAGAGCAACAGCCCCCCACCCCACATACATATACACTGTCTTGCTTTATTTCATAAACCAATAATTCTCAAGAAGCAAAATAGTCACAGAGGTACAAAATCATCTTTCACCTTCTTCCAGTGAACTGTGAGCCACTGACAATACAAGTAACTTCTTTGGAAGTCCAGAATATTCAGAGCAGGGGTTCTGTAGATGGGTTTCTGCAAGAATTCTCAGTGCCTCCAGGGAGAGGAAGGAGGGAGAGGACTAAGGCAGAGGGCTTAACGCAGTGAAGTCTGTCCCTCAACTCTACTACCCAGCTTGACAGAAAGTAGAATTTTGTTCATTACAATACATGGACACATAGGAGAGGTTCCCATTTCTCAGGGAAGAAAGACACAAATCATGGAGCTGTTGAGTCTGAGTCTCAGGCAGCCCCGAAGTGTACAGTTCCCTCAGTGTATTACTCAACATGTATCTTTATTTTTTTTTTTTTTTTTTTTTTTTTTTAATTTTTTATTTTTTATAAACATATATTTTTATCCCCAGGGGTACAGGTCTGTGAATCACCAGGTTTACACACTTCACAGCACTCACCAAATCACATACCCTCCCCAATGTCCATAATCCCACCCCCTTCTCCCAAACCCCCTCCCCCCGGCAACCCTCAGTTTGTTTTGTGAGATTAAGAGTCACTTATGGTTTGTCTCCCTCCCAATCCCATCTTGTTGAATAAATAAATCAACATGTATCTTTAAGAGACAAAAACGATCATTCACAAATCTTCTCACAAAATCATCTCTAGAAAGTTGAGCCTGTAATAACAAGATTATTTCTATGCCCTGGTAGAGCGCCCGTGAAAATAATGTTTTTGATTTAGTTACATGAATTCTATTCTGCAAACAATGCTATTAAAGTGTTTTCTCTGGGTTCTGTCCACATAATAGTCACTGTCCCTGGGAGGGTAGATTTTATTCTGTGATAGTTGTGATGATTTATACTTTTGTCCAATTATCAAATGATCGTTGGCCTCTATTATCCCCGCTGCTCTAGCCTTAAGTAGCCCAACTGTAGAAACGTTAACTGTATTAACTTTGAAAAACAAACAAGAATAATGTACCCCCTAAATCCAGTAAGAAAGAAAGAAACCTAGAAGAAATAAAATGGTTCTTAGAGACTGCTTTTTTATTTTTTATTTTTTCCATTTTGTGTTTTGGCTGTTCCATGTGGAGTGACTGAAACTTCACTTCTGCTTTACCTCCGCAAATCTGGGGATCTGAGACCCAATGATGCATTCATGTTAACAAAGCATCCTACTGGAAGAACTTTTAGACTTCCCGGAGTCCAAGGGAGCCTCACTAACATGTTAGGTTTCGAGTACACATTTCCTGAGGGCCAAGTGTGTGGTAGCCACCATGCTCAGCAACTTTCCCATGTTAATTTATTTGACACTTTGAAGAGTCTAGAGGGAGAGCAGGTATGGTCAGGCTCATGGTAGAGAAATAAAAACCAAAGCTATGAGAGGTTGTAATGGGCCCAGGGCTGCAAGACTAGTAAGGGTCGAGGCTGAGACTTGGCCCAGGTCATACAACTGCCTGGTTATTGTCACAGAAGGGAAATACTGCAGTGCTTTTCCTCCGAGAGATGCAGAGAATATGTTTATCCAACCCAATTTGTCATGTGTTAGTTTCCATGGTGAAATGAAATAATCCTAAGAGGCTTCAGACATTATTTTAACCTATTTGAAGAGACAAGCCCCATCTGTCCAGCTCCCTAGACCCTGTAGATACCTTCCCTGGAATTCCAGATTTTATCAGAGAAACTACTCCCTTTTCAGAAAAGTCACTGTAACTTCCAAAGAGGCTTGCAAGTAATAGTTTCTAGATCCCCTTGGAAGAATTGGTAAGGTGACTGTGCATGAGAAAGAACAATCTGATCCTGTGCAAAGGAAAATGCACCCAAGTTAATATGCCTGAATTTGGGGAGTAGAAGTGAGCTTAGTGGTATGCGTGATGGGGGTGGGGTGAGAAAGTGTATAACAAAAATTGAATGATGCTGAAAAATGCATCCTAATCACTCAGGACCCTAATTTTGATAAACAAGCAATCAAGTATTCATGGCTACAAACATAATGGGTAAAACGACTCAAGTTAAGGAGAAATAAGATTAACACGGCACAGTGGTTAAACATGCGGGCTTTTAAAGTCGCATGAGTTTATATCCTGGTTCTGGTGCTTCCTGTCTGTGTGATATTTGAAACGTCACATAAAAACAAACAAGCAGGGGCACCTGGGTGGCTCAGTGGGTTAGGCCTCTGCCTTTGGCTCGGCTCATGATCTCAGGGTCTTGGGATCGAGCCCCGTATCAGACTCTCTGCTTGGTGGGCAGCCTGCTCCCGCCATCCCCCTCCTGCCTCTCTGCCTACTTGTGATCTCTATCTCTCCATCAAATAAATAAATAAAATCTTTAAAACAAACACACAAACAAGCAAACCCTGTGCAGGGACACCTGGGTGGCTCAGTGGGTTAGGCCTCTGCCTTTGGCTCGGCTCATGATCTCAGGGTCTTGGGATCGAGCCCCGTATCAGACTCTCTGCTTGGTGGGCAGCCTGCTCCCGCCATCCCCCTCCTGCCTCTCTGCCTACTTGTGATCTCTATCTCTCCATCAAATAAATAAATAAAATCTTTAAAACAAACACACAAACAAGCAAACCCTGTGAGTTCCTACCTATACCATGGACACAACAGTAAGTACACATAAGGATATTATGGAGAATAAATGAGAGTGCATATAAAATGTCTGACATTTCATAAGAGAATGTTATTGTTAAAAGGGGACCGTATATATGTGTGTATATATCCATATGTGTATATATATATGTACATATATATGTATAGATATCTATTTCTATATCTATATATAGCATTTTTGAGTTCCTTATGGTAGAATAATCAATTTCTTATGTTCAAGACATTGGGAAAGTGTTAATCATGACAAGAATTGTCATCAGATTTAAAGATAGAGCAGGTAATTTTATTACTGGAAGTCATTATGACCCCAGTAAATTGGGAACACAAGACCTAAAATGCATGGGGAAGAGGACATCCAACCAATAAATAGTAATAATTGCAATATTGTTGGCAGCTGAGCCCTCGGAATATCTACATACTTTTAACAATTAATAGGCAAATAACTCCATTCAGTGCCAATGGATCAGCCCTAACCACACAAGAGGCACCAGCCAAACTAGAAAAAATCCAGCAGATGCCCCTTGTAGGAAATTTAATTAAAGTGGAAAGAACTATAATATCATTCCCATTGTGCTCTTGACTCAAATGGGAGAGGCAGAGCATTGTGTGAATTTTCCAGACCAGGAGGCTAGTGTGGAAACAGCTAGGCACTGGGGGTCTCAGATCCTGCAGAGGGGTCTTGTGACTGTGTCAATGGATCATGACTCCCACAGAGTCACAGGGCACTAACAGATCAGCACAGTTCTGATCCCGAAACAGGTGGAAAGCCACAGAGTTCTGGGTCCTTTAAATGAAATTAAAGATTACACCATCTGTAATGAAACACCTTTCTATCTCTTCAAGGTCACTATTATTTAGGCCCTGATAATATGGTAAAGTCTTCAGAAGTAATTCAAGGAGCTAGGAAATCAAGTCCCGGCCTTTTATGTTTTGGGGCATAAGCAATGGCTCCAACTCTTGGAAGGGGGTGTAGAATCTTTTACACAGCCGCAGCCCGTGATATTTGCCTGGAAATGTGTGAGACCCTAAATCTGAAGGTGGTAGGGGGTTCCACAGGAAGACCGTGTGGGCAGGTGCTTGCCCCGGAATAGCAGCGTCTCATTTCACACGTGGTCTCCGTACACCACTGGGCGAATGGCTTCATTCTTGGTTTCCTCATTCACAAAACTGAGTAACGACAGTGTCTACCTCATGTGATTCTTGTGCCTGAATTGTCAGTTGTGATGCCCATTTTTTCAAGCACTGAACAATGGCCTCACTTATTGACTGTCAAATAATTTTTTGAAAAAAAAATACATACCAATAAAATGTGTATTTATTATAACTAAAATACCTAGTAGGATATATCTCCAGAAGTGTGATTGGTTGCTAGATCATAAGGTAGTTCTGCTTTTAATATTTTAAGAAATATTCATACTGTTTTCCAAAGTGGCTGCACCATTTTACATTTCCACCAACGGTCTCAATTTCTCCATATCCTTGCCAACACATGTGCTGTTTTTTCCTTTTTTGTTTTTTGGTAATAGCTATTCAAACCGGTATAAAATGATATAAATCATTGTGGTTTGGTTTCGCTTTTTGTATATTAATTGTATCTCAATAAAGTTGTTAAAAAATAGCTTACATTGTTCTTTACACATTATAGGTAGTATTGACCCTTGATTGCTGTCTGAAAAGATAACATGTCTTGCTTGTCCTCTGAGTGATACTCTCTTCCTTTGGTAACTCCACTGCTTTGACCTTTCCCATTGGACCTGTTGAAAGGATGACAGATATCTATCTTTGGCAAGTGCTTACATGGTTCATTCTAACTTGCATACACCCACTAGGTGCTAAGAATAGAGAGGGGCTACACAGGGAGGGTGTGGGTGAGGTCCCTCCTTCAGGGAACTTAAATTCTGGTTAGACAAGGCTAAAGCCTGAGAAGCATTAGCGTTAGAAACTCTGAGTGTGAGGGAGTCACTTGGCAGGCGATCCTGGAAGGTGGAAGAAAAGACTTCCCTCATGAAGTAAAGTTAACACTGAAAACTGGAGGATTCTAGGGTTCCTTACACCTGAGGAAGTGCTCCAGGTAGGTGGAAGAAAGAGGCTTCAAGACCTGAAAGGAAAAGAAGCTGGGAGCTGAGAGGAGCCATCCCCCCCCCCACCTTGCCTGTAGCCACAGGAAATAGCAAGGTGGACCGTGGCCAGAGTCTAGTGTAGGCTTGTCAAAAGGTGAGGTTTGATCCTGAGAATGATGGGGAAATCACCGATGGCTTTCGAGTGGGAAAGTGAAATGAGCTGATCTGAGATTAGAAGTGTCATTCTGGCTGTTCCCTGAGGCAAGAGGACCCTGGGAACCCTGGTAGGAGGCATAGATGCCTCATCTCTTGATGATTCTGGCCTAGACTTGGGTAGTTTGGAAGCAAAGTAATGGATAGATTTAAGAGAAATGTAAATATTTATCTACAAACCAAAGCTACCGCCTCCCACCACCGCCGAGAGACAGGGATGGTATATGTAGAAATCTTAACCTTTAGCCTGCCCTTCTGCAAACAACACCCAGAACATATATAGATTGGGAAAAGGAAGGGAACTGATACCCAAAGTGGAGCTAGGGGGTTGTCCATGTCAATTATCTGAGCTAATCTGCTTGACCCGTTGCTTCAGCTAATGAAGGGCTGCTTGCCCTTCTTCTACCCCAATTACACTTATCATCACGCTTATCATTGCAGGGCCGTAAAGAAGCCAGGAATAACTCAACACCAGTCCCTCTAGCCAAATAATCAGCAAACAAAGATAACTTTAAAGAGTGTCAAGCCCAACTTTATGACTCCCTCATAGGTGCTAAGGGCACTGTCTCAACAGCCTAAGCCACCAGACAGGATAGCCCAGGACTGTTTGTGAATTGACCTGCTGGGACCAGCCATGACTCATCTGTTTACAGTAGAGCAAAGGTAACTTGGGATGTAAAAGTTGACAGCTGCCTCCCGGGAGACCATCGCACCTGGAAACAAGGGCACAGGGTTTCAACTGGAAATGTTTGCACTGGCACCATCCCAGGCTACATAAAGTGTGCCCGAGAAGAGGTCACGCCATGGGGAGGTGAGTGAGCACATGCACGTGATTTAAAGAACTGGAGTCTTCACACCGGACTGGCTGTTTCAAGGCGCTCGCTTGGTTGCCCTGAGCCGCTCAGACGCTAGCGATCATCACTTGTATGTGCTCTGCTATTTACATCTGGATATAAGCAGACCTCCCCGGAACCAGATTTCCTTTCTTGATGGAAGTAAGATTCAGGGAAGCAATAATGAAAGAGTAATAATAGTGATATTGGCATCCTTTGACAAGCCCACCCTGCAAAGGCTCTGATTTCATGGATCTGGGTGGAGCCCAGGCACTGGCATTTTAGGGCTCCCCAGGGAATTCTGATGTGCAGCCAGGGTTGAGAACCAGAGTTTAATCATCATGACAGCTGGCAATGTAGGGCTTTTTAGCTTTATTTTACAGATGAGGAAAAAATAAATAGAGCTCAGAGAGAACAAGTAATTCACGTAAGTGCAAACTTGAGTCTGTCTGGCCACCGACCCTCCCTCTGAAATATTGCTCCACACACTCTGTAGGGAATCCCTGGGTAAAGAGCAAGCAGGGTGGGCACCCAGGGAAGAAAGGGCAGCCAAGGGCAGCAGCACCCCACAGGTGTGGAGCAGGAGGCTCCACTGTATCCTGGGCTGGCTGTGCACCTCACAGAGTGAGGATCTGAGGAGCTGAGGGGGTGCAAATAACTCACCTTCATGGTTGCAGCAGCCCCTGGTCTCCCTCCGAGCCCCAGCGGATGGCACAGAGGAGACACTTGGCTGAGAGTTGAACAGGGCATGGCCAGGCTGGGCAAGCGGCCCCACACACACTCATTTACCCCTTGCCTTGTCATACCACTTCAGGGAGATGAACCGCCTTCCCACCCTCTGCTGCATCTGCTTGGGGCTGTGCCGGGTTCTCCTGCCACCTCTGACCTGTACTTTTGAAACCTGCTATTAACAACAGGAGATCACACTCAGAAAAAACATAATAATAATTAAAATAAAATAAAGGCGGTCACACAGATGGATACAGTATTGAATGGAAAGGAAGCATCCTCTGATTCTTGTTTCCCAACCATGAGCACCCTTAGCCGTAACTGCCTGAAACAAATATAATCAAATGAGAATGTGATGCTGCACTTTTCTTCCTCCCTGCTGAGAGGGCCAGGTCTGGGCCCTCTGCTCTCACCCTGCTAGAATGAAGCATGGCCTTAAAGCAAGAAGCTGAACTCTTCTGTTCCGAACCACTCCCTAGATAAGGGGGATCTTCCAAAGTATTTCTGATATTGCTGGGAGTGGCTGGGAAAGGATCATGCTCTGAAGGATAAAGGAAAGAGGGAAGAAGTTTCTGGAATCTGAGGTGGGCAGTGTCTGACCCTCTCCATACTTCAGGTCTGAACTCTGCTTTTATACGCCCCGCAAAGGCTTGGACTGGCCAGCTTCCTTTGTTTATTTACTCAGCACTTACTAAGGAGTTGTCGCACTGGAGATGCTGAGAGGAGGAAGACCGGTCCTTGACCTTAAGCAGTTCACAGTTTCAGCAGGGGAGAAGACAATAAATAGCAGCGTCATGGCAGGGGGACGCAGGGGTGGTGAGGACACAGGGGGAGGTCCTGGGCCCAGTCAGAAGAGGGGGTCAGGGTCCTAGAGGGGTAACCCCTCTCTGGAGACTAATTATAAGCCTATCATGGGAGTTAGTCCAGAAGGAGGGCCCTTTTCTAAGTGAGGCTGAGAGTCTGTTCCTGGCTTCCCTGAAGGACATTCCTTGCTGGGAAGTCACATTGACTTAAGCAGCCAGCACTCTTTCCTTGCTAGGGTGCAGGGATTTGAACTTCCTTCTCTACATCCAGGTCAAAGGGCTGAGTCCAAAGTGGGACTGAATTCCTCACTCAGATTGTTTCTCAGCAGAAGCAGGGAGTTCTGAGGGCCTGTCAGCCACACGAATGAGCTTCTCCCAAGAAGGGAAGGCTGGGAAGAGACAGCTACACAAGGAGTGTGGGGCCGGGCGGGGGGGGGGATTGTCCTGTGTTGGACCAGAAAACACCACTCAGATGAGGCTAACAATACACGAAGCTCAGGCCCGCCATGGCCTCTCTTCCTCCTCTTAGGTTTTCATCATAGTCACTGTCGTAACAGGGCACAGGAGCTCCACAGACAGAGGTGCACCTGGATTTCAGTCCTGGCTTGGCCATGTAGGGTCTGGGATGACCTACCGCAGGCCTCTGAGCTTCCCAGTTTTTATACATAAACCAGGGCTTGAGGTTCACCGTGGAGGGGAGAATGAGGTGGGACAGCAGCAGGACAGCCCTTGTACTCGGCACAGAAGGGGTCTCTGCCCTCGATGGCCGTCCTGCATGCACGCAGGCCGGGACCCTCTTCCTTCAGGTCCCCCCCTAGAGTGCCTCCTTCCAAGTCTCTGACTTCGGTAACACAACCCTGGCCCCATTTTTGATCCCTTGCTGCCTCTCGATACACCCCGATATCTTCCTCCTCGGGATCCTCCAAGGAGCTGCAGTGGACGCGCTGCTCACCAACAGGCCTGAGTTTGGTCCCTGA
This sequence comes from Mustela putorius furo, assembly GCF_011764305.1. Lineage (NCBI taxonomy): Eukaryota > Metazoa > Chordata > Mammalia > Carnivora > Mustelidae > Mustela > Mustela putorius. The sequence continues at coordinate 10,777,609 of NW_025421305.1, read as the reverse complement.
ATGCTCAGGGCAGGGAGAGTGGGGAGGGCTAGGGTTCTGTCAGCAGCGGCCAAGACTGCGGGCCTCCCAGCTCCATCTCTCCCTCCTCCTCGCGGGACAGAGCCCCAGCCAATGCTCTTACCAGGTCACTGAATTTCCCCATCACCGTGACCTTCGCTTGCCCGTTTTAGAATACACCCACTCATGTTAACGAGCGTTTGTTTCTTTCTGCCTGTGCGGAGCCCGTCTCCCTTTGAAGAGAAATCCCCAAAGTGGCCATAGTTCTGCTCTTTACTTTCTGAGTGGAACAGCTCCAGTTCCGATGTTACATCATTTATAATTAATTATATCATATTAGGGATCTCTCTCGAATGGTGGTGGGAGAGGGGAGTTTGCTAAGCCATATCTTTACAATGTTTTAAAAATAAGCCCTCAGAACCAAGTCCATTTTATTGTCTTTTTCTACTTCTAAATAGATTTCTTTTTTTCTTTTTTCTTCTTCTTCTTTTTTTTTTTTTAGTGCTTATCAAGTGAAAAGCTTATTTAAACACCTGTACTCTGTCATATAATGGTGACTGGAAAAAAATCCAAAAGAAGTGGCGGTCACAGAAATGTTTTAGAAGACAATGCTTGAACATAAACTCCTTCCTTTCCATTCCCACTGCTGCCCTGGAGGTGAGGCTTTGTCAGCTCCTACAGGACTGTTGCAAGAACTTCATACCTGCTCCCCAGACTCTGGGCTCTTTCCACAGTCCTCTGTGCTGCACCGTTGTCTCAGCATTATGTGACATGCCAGCTCCAAGCGTCCCACTAGCTTCTCCATGATTGCAGGATAAATTCCATCCTTCTCACCCATTCAAGGAGCTTTCCTATCAGGCTCCTCCTGACCTTTCAGCACCCGCCCCCCAAGCTATCAAACGGGTCTAACTCATTGTCCTCTGTGAGCGTTGGAATGGCTTCACTTTGTGCCTAGAGTTATAGATCCTTCCTCAGAACCCCTGCTGGAAATCTTTCCCTGCCTTCTTCATGTGGGCGAATCCTACCCATTTCCTCTGACTCCTGAGCTAAAAGCACAGTCCCCACTGAGATACACATGTGGTTATCATTTCGTGCTCTGCTTCCTTGTGCTCATACAGGGGTACCCCTTGTCCCCCCACTCCTCCTTTCCCTTCAGCTACTTCATAACTTGCTTTCTGCACAAACCCAGAAAGTACTTGATGTTACTGAGGTATTATTCTCTGCTGCTCTCTATGTCCAAGCCCATTTTTATGTAGTTTTATTGTCTTGTCTCTCACACTCTGCACCTACTCTCCAGACACTCCTGGGAAGGACAGGAGAGCGGGAGTACAGGTGTTTGGTGCATATCGGCTGTGTATTGAACACAGACACATTAAGATACATTTAAATCTACCTACAAATATGTCCGGAAGTGGTTTTGTTCTTCTTCTTTTTTTTTTTTTTTTAAGATTTTATTTATTTATTTGACAGAGAGAGAGAGATCACAAGTAGGCAGAGAGACAGACAGAGGTGGGAGGGAAGCAGGCTCCCTGCTGAGCAGAGAGCCCAATGCGGGATTCGATCCCAGGACCCTGAGATCATGACTTGAGCTGAAGGCAGAGGCTTAACCCACTGAGCCACCCAGGCGCCCCCGGAAGTGTTTTGATCCACACTTGCAAATGAGGGGACTGAAGCTCAGAGGAGGTTAATGACTTTCTCAAGGACAGTTTGATAACAGATATGGTGCAAAAGAGGAAAAAAAAATTATGGGATGAGGGCTTTTAAGCCAGGCTTCACGAACGTGGTAGGATAGGAGCCAGAGCTGGTCTGGTGGGCAGGGTGGGAGCACACTGGGAGTGGGAAAGCATCACAAAGTTTTCAGACTCAACTTGACAGTGTGATCACTTATGGCTTTCAGAGAATGTACCTGATTTCCTTTACGGATGACGTATTTGAGTTAATTGCCTGGTTGTGAGCATGCCAACACAGACATGTGCTGGAGGGGTCAAAGTTCAGGGGTAACTGAACTTTCCTGCAGCATATTAGGAACAGAATAAATGCTGACAAAGAAGCAGAGATTTTTACATTTTAACTGCAGGTTCAAAGAGGACTCTTCACAGAAGATGGCTGAAATTGAGCAAACACACAATCCCAGATGGTTTCAGGCAGTGGGATAAAAATGAATAAGCCAGTATGGGTTCATCGAAGAGAACAAATGTACCACTCTGTGTGAGTGTGTGTGTGCATGGCAAGAGGTACATAGGAACTCTGTATTTTCTGCTCAGTTTTGCTTGGACCTAAAGCTCCTCTTAAATAAAGTATATATATATATATATTTATATATATATTTTTAAAGATTTTATTTATTTATTTGACAGACAGAGATCACAAGTAGGTAGAGAGGCAGCAGAGAGAGAGAGAGGAGGAAGCAGGCTTTCTGTGGAGCAGACAGCCCGATGTGGGGCTCGATCCGAGGACACTGGGATTCTGACCTGAGCCAAAGGCAGAGGCTTTAACCCACTGAGCCACCCAGGCGCCCCAAATAAAGTATATTTTTAAAAAATAATAAAATAAAATGAAACAACTTTAAGAATCTGTTTTAAATTAGTGAGGCCAGGTCCCAAGCTGTCCTCTGAGGCATGAAGGGAGGGGAGAAGGTGCCTTTTCCTTGGCTTCTGGAGCACAGACACCTTGCCCAGCTGTGGTGAGTTCTATCATCTTTTATTTTTCTAGTTTGTTTGCTAATGAGAAGCTGATGAGCATCAAGGCTGCAAAAAGCAAGATATGGAATATAAAAAAAGGAGGAAAAGGAAAATGAAGAGGAGGAATTGAAGGATACTTTAAAAGCCTGCATATTAAAAAATAAAAAGCTGGCTGAATATACAGGTTGTAAAAACTTAATGATTTAAGCGCCCAAGAAGAGGAGTTTTACAGAACATCCAATATATGGTTAACACCAGGAGTGGTGCAGTTGTCTAATTTTCCTTTGTTTCTTCTCTAAAATAGGGATAATGATACCTGCCTCCCATGCTTATGGTGAGGATTAAATGATATAATGTATATAACATTCTTAATCAATGGGCACCTGGGTGGCACCTTTGGTTGTGTTATCGATTCTTGGTTTTGGCTCAAGTTGTCATTTCAGGTGGTAAAATGGAGCCCCAGATCTGCATTCAGTGCAGCCTGTTTGAGTTTCTCTCTCCCTCTCCCTCTGCCCCAACTCTCTCTTTCTTTCCCAAATGAATAAATAAATCTAAAATAAAATAAAATAAAATTCTTAGCCCCAAAGTTTGCACTCATTCACTAAAAAGTTACTGAATTGTTGATTTTGAGCTAGATACCAGAAGTGATGCCTCCTGACTTGCATCTGAGAAGGAGAAGCCAGATGTTAAACAAGGAAACATAAAGATAATTAGTTAAAAATTGTAAAGAGTAGCACAGTGGAAAACTTCAGGATGCTGTGAGAAAATGACAGGGCCTCTGAGTCTATGCTCAATAAATAGTAGTCATTTTAAGACAGACATTTCTTTGCAACTAGGATAGATTAGTTTCTATCAGACTAGACCCTTCCAGAAGGAATAATTGGGAAACTTGGATAAAAAAATAATAAAGAAAGAAATCTGTTTGAAGGAATACAAGAGCTGCCAAGGCAGCAAGGGCTTGAGTAGACAAGATTCCAGAGCAAAGGTATATGGGAAGAGGTCAGATTCATATGCAGCTCTACGTTCTCCTGGAAGTAAGGGCAGGATTGTAAGTGGCTGCAGGGAGTTTTCAGCAATCTCTTGGGACAAAATTGGAGCTCACAGCCTGCTAAGGAGGAGGAGCATCACTGAGAAAAACCCAGCTTTCAGTTGGGAGCTGTCCAGGGCAACAGGCTAGGAGGCAAAGTAGGTGCAGACCGGCTCTCACAAAAACCCAAAGCAGCTTCAGTTGAGGTTGGATTAAGGTGATTTTCTTGGCTTAACCACCTAGAAGAGATCCCCTGTTAAAAGCCTCAAATCATACCTCTAATTTTTCATACAATAATGTTTAATATTCAGAATTTTTTAAAACTTCTAATATACCAAGAGACAATCCAATGAGCAAAAAAACATTTGAAGATGGTAGAAACGGATCTGTAGATGATTCAGATGCTCTACAGACACCGGAGTTATCATACACACATTTTAAATACTATGTTAAATATGTTGAAGAAAAGTGACAGCAAGATAGAGAATTTCAACAGGTTATTATAAATCTATAGGTGAATCTATTAGAAAGAATAAGAGGGAAATTCTAGAACTGAAAAAGAAAATAAATGAAATTAGAAATTGTGAATGAATTAGGAGCATATTGAACATAGATGACTAGAGAAATGGTGAGCCAGAATGTCAGTTGGTAGAAAATATCCAGACAAAGAAAAGAAGGGATGCAAAATAGAGGAAAAGAAGGAAAGAGATACAGTGGACATAGTAAATTATTATATGAAATAATATAGAGAAAGAGAATGAGAAGAAGTAATATTTGAAGAGATTTTTCTAAAATTAATATAAGACATCAAGCCATATGCATAAGAAACTCTGTGAATTCCACAATGGATAGACACAAGTAAACTACAGCGGGGTTCACCATAATAAAGCTGTTGGAAACCAAAAACAAAGTTTAAAATGTTAAAAGTGGTTAGAGGAAAAACTGTACTATCTTCAAAAGAGCAAGACTTAATGCTAAATTCTTAAGAAAAAGTATAAATGCCAAAGACATTGGTGTCCTGTTCTAAGCTGCAAAATACCCCTTCCAAATGAATATTATAGTAATTGTCCTTCAATACTGAAGATAAAATTTACCAAATTTTTATGTATTTTTATTTTTATCTTTTTATTATTAAATAAAACACAGACACAGAAACCACCCAAAACAAATATTGTGTTTAATGCATGATATTAAGACTGACATCTTTGTAACCACCATAAAGAAATAGAACTTTACCAGCCCCTCAGAAATCTCTTCTCTGGGCTATCCTAATCACAGTGCATGGATTTCCCTAAAAACAACACTTACCCTTTAATCTCTCTCTTGTATTTATATTTCGACTATCCGAATATGCATCTCTAGACACTATAGTGTAGTCTTGCCCACTTAAACAAATCGACATGTCATGGAACTCACTTTTATCTACTGGGACTCCTTCCATTTTCCTCCTACATTTTCAACAAGGCCCTTTCCTATTGGTTTTTTTCCCCCAAATATTTGCTGGATTCACTATATTTTATGAGAATTCATCACCAATACTTGCATTAAAGGAAATACACAAAAGAGGTCTTCAGACAGGAAAAAAAAAGTGAAGCTAAATCACAGCAAAAACTATAGGAAAGAACAACTAGTAAGCAAAAGATATGTGTAGGTAAATCTAAATAAATATGGACTATCTAGGAACAATACTAACAATGTCATGGGCTTTTAAATCTATGTAGAATTAAAATAGATGGCAATGACAGCATAAAACTCAGAATGAAGATAAGTAACGTCAAATTATTTAAATGTCCTTTCATTGTATAGGAATTGATTAGAATATACTGTTATAAATTATACTTTAATGAAGTCAAGATTCATGTTGAATTTCTAAAGTAACCCCTGAAACAATGCCAAAAGGTTTTGTAACTGCCAAAATGTCAAAAAAAATTGAGTAGTAAAACCTACTTGATTAATGCAAAAGAAGGTAAGCGTGGGGGGAGAGAACATAGAATAGGTGGGATAAATGGGAAAAATAAATAGCAAGGTGGTAAATTTAAACCTAAGCGTTTCGGCAATTATATTTGTTTAAATAGAATTAACAATTGCAAACAACTTAAAAAATTTATATTGTCAGACTACATTAAAAATAACAAGACCAAATAGTATATTACTTCCATGAGAAGCACCTTAAATGCAAGGCTACAGAAAGCATAAGAGTAAAGAATAAGGAAAGACACGCACATGCTACAAATCCTAACCAAAAGGACGCTGACATGGGTGTACTGGTATCAAATAAAGTACACTGTATGGCAAATAGGGACCATTTAAAAGCTCTGAAAGGATTAATCCTATAGGATGATAGAATAGTTGAACAATCTTAAATTTGTAGTATTTAATAATGTAGGCTCAGAATATATAAAGAAAAACTGATAAAGTTAAAGGAGAAATAGGCAAATCCACAACCAGTAGAAGCTTTTAAGCATACTTCTCTCCAAAATTGATAGAACAAAAAATACAATAGGGAGAAAAATCAGACACCGTCTCTGTGGTAGCGAACATTGCATTAGAGTAAGGGACACAAATAGTAATCAAATAAGCACAGAGATGAATGTAAAATTGTATATTGGCTCAGTGCTTTGCAGGAAAAGAAAACAATTCTCTAACAATGAACATGACCTGAACTGAGGGAATTGAAAAGACTCTCCTAAAAAGGGGACACTTGATTTCAGATCTAAAAGACTTATAAGGGTTAATTAGGCGAGTGGAAGCGGAAGTATGAGGCAAAGAGCTGACTCAGCTGGCATCAGGGCATCAGTAGATTTCCCCGTAGGAGGGAACATGTGGGTTGGAGGAGCTGGAAGGAGGCCCGAGGGACAGAAGCACAGAGAATGAAGGAAAGTAGCTCAAAGTCAAGCTGGCAAGGTGAGCAAAGCTGGAACTCCTTGGGCTTTGTAGGCCATGTTATGGATCTTTGTAGGCCATGTTACGGATCTTGCCTAACTTCCTCTGTTGATTCGGACCTTTTACAATCCATTCTCATGCCACAGCTAAAGAATCTTTTTCCAAACAATATAAACCTACTTTAATACCCTTGATCGCTTTCTACTTACTCTCTGGATAAAGTCCAGAGAAAGTGATCCAGAGAGTAAGTAGAAGGCGATCAAGGGTGTTAAAGTAGGTTTATATTGTTTGGAAAAAGATTCTTCTAGCTGTGGCATGAGAATGGATTGTAAAAGGTACGAATCAACAGAGGAAGCTAGGCAACTCCACATTCCTCAGATGAGCAATGATGGCAGATGTCGTAGAGGTGGAGAGGAGTCAGATTTAAGACACATTTAAGGGCTAAAAAGCAGCCAGACGTGGTGAAGGATTCTACCTGGTGACTGAGAGCAAGGGAGACATCAAGAATGTTTTCTTGGGTTCTTGCTTGGGCATATGTGTCCGACAGGGATGCCATCCTCGAGATAAGAATCAGGAGGAGGGCCAGGTTTGGGAGGGAAGACCATAAACTCTGTTTTGAACATCTTGGGGTTGAGGGCTTTTTCTGTTAGAGATTATTCTGTAGAGCCTTCTCCTCAAGGCTCTTAATTGATTTTTCTTTGTGGTGTTCAGTTTGTTTTATCTGCTTGTCTTACCCCCTGTGGTCTAACATTTCAAAAATGCAATTGCAAGTCCTAACTGTGAATATTTATCATGTCACTGCATCAAAATATTTACATTTGCCTAATTTGAACCTTCCCAGGAAGTAATGCAAACAAGAGAAAAGATGGAAACTTTGTTGCAATCCCCAGGAGTGCTTGCAGGATGTTGGACCCTGACCCAAGTTAGAGTCCAAATGTGTCAGAGAACTTTCCTGGCTCTGGTTGTTAAAGGCCATTTAATGTGGTAGGATCAGTTTTCTTAAAGATGCTGCACAAAGATGAGCAAGCCAAGTTTAGGAGAATTGACTCTCAATATATACAAGGCAGTTTCAAAGAAACATTAATGAGCTCCCCCTTCATAGAAATTCAGATCTGCCAAGGAGATGAATCAGGAGTCATGGGAAAGAAATTTGTTCCACACAATTTCTTATTAGAATTCCAGGATGGGAGATGCCATTTCTCTTGCTCCAAGGCAGTTGAGATCCTGTTTGCAAGTTGTTTTGAAGTCCTTTCCAAGAGAAAGAACACAGTAAAGATGACAGCCTGTATAGCTAATTCACCTACAGAAAAATGAAATGTATATCATGGCCATTCTTCTCTCTCTCTCTCTCTCTCTTTCTCTCTCTCTCAACATTGACCAGCATTGGCCAGTAACCTTGTGAGGGCCTATCAAACCCTTTTTCCAATGTATTTCCCTGCTCCTTCTTCCTCATCTGTCCTTTAATTCTTTTGAAACTTAAAAGAAAAAATTGAATTTCTGTCTGTTAAGGTTTGATAAGAAGTTTGGTTAAATATCTGATTGAAATAAAGTTCATAGATTATATGAGGTCTAAATTATGCATTCTTCTTTACAGCAGCTTAAATTTTAAGGTTTTGTCCTAAATCAATATTACTGAGTCTGTGTACAGTTTCAGTGGTTGTGACACTGGAAGTAAGATCTGCTTCCTTGCATGGAATAGAATCTTGAGCTTTGTGACCAAATGAAGAAGTTAAGACATAGATGATTTACAGCTGTTTTACAAACTATGAACATAAGCCAATAATTGTCCAAGGAGGGAAGGAGGTAGATAATCAGAAACTTGTTATTTTATGTGGTTTTCTGTATTTCTGATTTGTTTGTGGATCATCATCTTAGGAATTTATAAAATAAAAGGTTATATACATGCATCCTGGAACCAGGTCAAAGAGTTGTGACTTTTATCAATGCAGCTCAACCAAAAACACCATACAATTTTGAAGCATAAAAGCACTTAAACCTTCAGGTAGTCCAGGGCTCTTTAGAGTCTGTGATTTGGAATCCAGATTTTAATCCTCCCCACCTCCTATTACTCATAAAGGGAACAAATCCAAAGAGGGGAGGTGTCCTGGTTAAAGTCAAACGACTTACATCTCGAGAATTCACCTTCTTATGAATTTTCTTCAGAGGAAAGAAGCAAGAGCTTGAGACACTCTTATTCCAACAGACTGATTAGGCATATTACAAACAGAAAGTCTCAAATGATGGCACTGGAAAGAATTATCCTACATGGGGTACTTTTCTGGGGGTTCTTGGATTTGGATATACTTGGGCCATTTTCTTTCCATTTTGGATTCCTCTAGACTCTGTAACTTGGAGGAAGCCATCAGGTTCTTGGGTGATTGCTGAGTGGAACTGAGGAAAACGAGAGGAGGGAAGCCTCTCAGAGCGTGCCTGAACTTGCTTCTTGCTTTGGACCCCTCCTACACACTGACAACTGACTGCAGATTTCATGAGCTGATAAACAAGGGTGTTGGACGTGAGTGTTTTGCTTTCTTGTTTGCAAACTTCATGCTTGTTTCCTTTTCTCTAAGAGAACATTTGCTTACTCCCCTTACTCCCAACGACATACTGGGAAATATGGGCCAAGTCTACCTTTTAATAATTTATCATGTTGTTGCTTATTCTTGAATTTGATGGGTGAAATAAATGACCCAGAGTTTGTGATTAATGGAACCCCATCTCCACTCCAACCCCAACTCATGAACCAACAACTTCTACCTGTGCCTGACATATTAACAACTATGTCAGAGGCCTTAATTTAAATCTGGAGCTAAGCTGATGATCTCAGAACAATTATTTGATTGAATAGTCTTAGTTTTCCCATCTGTAAAATGAATTCAATGTTCATAACTCTGGAGTTAAAGTAGAATAACTTAAAGAAAATTGCTGAAGGCTGTGACATACGACCCACCATATTATTATTTTATAATGGAGAGTTTTACCTACCAAAGAGAAGCGCTATCAGCTTCCCTTGGCATTGCTGGTAATTTATTATTAATGATTTCTAAAAATTTCAGCATTGCAGGAAGCTTCAAGCATCATTACTGCATTACATTTTGCTTTTGTGTTAATGGAGAGCCATTTTTCACTGTCACTTTCACAGATAGCGAGAAAGCACAGATGAAAAGTTTTCACAAATGTAGGACACTGCAAGACATAGTCCAGGCTCTGTTCCTTGTTATTAATTGAGTGATCATATTCAGTTTTATCAGAAGCAAGAATTTACCAGATGTGGACAGTAACCCATATACCTTCTTCTCCTCGGTGCCCTCCATACATCACACCCACTTAGAGGCAAGGGTCGGGAAGTACTGAATTTAGTTAGCACTTTCATGCTTGAAGAATTAGAAACCACATCATCAATTTTTTGCTTTTTCATAACTGAGAAGTAAAAATTCATGGTTTAATTCCAGACAGTGGAGAAGCTCCCATTCAATTTTTCTGTACAGATTAGAGTAAGGAAGTTCTTTTGATGTCACCAAATAGATCTCTCCTTCTACAAGGAGGAGAGGGTTTTCTCCTTTGAAGACAGCTCTTGGAGGTAAGGACTCCTTGCTTCCATGATCTGGAATAATCTAAGTCAAACTCTGTTAACATACTATACAAGCAAAACTATGCTAACCCCTAATATCCCAAATGGAAGCACTTCTTTTCCTGCTAACTCACACTGTCTATCTCCAGCTTGTAATTTGTCTTTCTTCAGATGTTTGTGCTCTTAGGATGGCTGTATCTGCAGGTGCTAACAAGCAGCAAGAACAAGAACATCAGGGGTCTTGTTCTGTGTCTTCTTTTCCATGCCTGCCCTTTAGTTAGTAGGTGCTATGTGAACAAACTTACAAATTTGAATGGCACATTTTCAAAGGGATGAAGAATACCAAGACAATAGAATAGCTCTCTCCAAATGTAATGCAATTAGCAGATGTAAAAAAGTGGAGGAAGGAGATATTTAGGGTGTATGCACTCCTTATTCATAGCTTACAGCCAAGCAATTTCATACTTTGTTTTGATATCTTCTGATGTCATAGGGTTTTCCTTTATGCAGTCCAAGCATGTGCAGCAAATGCTTTTTCATCCAATTACAGATGGCAGTGTGTTTTCCCCAATTAGCAGGGTGCTTGGGTGTGTGGTAACAGAAGAAATAAGGACATCAGGGGTCTCGTTCTTCTCTCCAATTTTCCATGCCTGCCCTTTGTTATTTGGCTTTAGGTTATTTTGCCAAGAAACAGCTCTAGATGCATCATATTTCCACGCACTAGTCAATGCTAATCCAAACGAGAATGAATCATGGACAGGAAAGGTCTCTTGCCTTCACTTACAAAAGTGAAGTTCAAAAGAACTTCCTTATTCCAACCCGTGTTTATACTTGCTGTCTGTTGTAGACAAATTGAAAGATAAAAGAGGATACCCTGTCCATTAAGCATCACCACAACCTGACTGTAAAAACTAAAATTCGTTCAGAGCCAGTAAATGGACATTATGATATTTGTGACCTGTATTATATTCTAGGGAAGTATTTCCTAAAAGGCATTTCAGGGACATGAGAAATCCCTAGAGATGCTTCAGAGAAGGGATTCTGGAATTCAGTAGGTTTGGGAAATGTGTCACACAAGATTTACCTTTTGGAGACTCACAATGCATAACAGAATCTTACTGCCTTGACAACTTCTTCTGCTAAAAACAAGACAGAGAAATGAAACATTGTACTTTGTATAACCTGGCATTTTAAAAACTCATTTGATCACAGATCACATTTATAAACTTGATTTTTGGAATAATACTTCATATCTGAAGGTAGCAAGTGAAGTAAGTACCTATAAGCTATAGTTTCAGAGCAGATCAGTACTTTTAATCAAAAGATAAAGTTTCAAATCCAAGGTCTGCTACTGATATGTAGTACATCAGTAAATCACCATTATACCCTGCTATACCCTAAAAGTAATTTTCACTTTTAAATGAAAACAGTAACTTATTAAGAAACAGAAAATTTATTAAGTTCTTATGTTGTGTCAGAAACTGTACTAAGTGCTTGAGATGCCTTATCTCATTTATTCCTTTAAATCTGCATTTAATTTTAAATAAACCAAAGTAGTGAAAGAATATATTCTCACTTTTTGAAAGTAGAAAAAAACCTACAAAAAATTCCTTTTGTTTCAGCATGTAAACATCTATATCTTTTTCTGTTCATTTAAATAAGAATGTTTCTTTACAAAAGCATATACATTTCCTATTTTTTACATAATCAGAATGATATTACACATACTGTTGTGCACTTTTTTTTTTAAATTTAAAGTGCGCGTTAGAGATATTTCTATGTCAGTATATCCATCTACAACATTCCATGTAGTGGCATCATGACATTTAGGGTATATACATACCTCTAATTTTTTAATGGTAGATATTTGGCTTATTTTCAAATTTTTCACCAATGTAAACAATTATTTTTATTTCTATCCCTGGTAGTATAGGAAATAGTTAACCTTGAATGAAGCCCTACTTGAAACAACCAGAATGCTGGAGAAAATACAAAATGTATCAACTTTACATAGAGAAGGACTACTCAGGGCTCAAAAGAGAAAGGGAAAACATGGACCCTGTGGAGCAAAAGATGACAAGACTTGTTTTTTTCTGTGAGGTTTTTTTTTTTTTTTTCTACCAAACTCTGGAAAATTTGAGCTGCTGCTTGATGAGATGTAGGAGCCAGGAAGTAAAACTTAATGTTCATACAAGGAGTTAAAGCCAATAGAAAACACCCAACATAAAGCCAGCATCCAAAGCACTATCCCTTCAGTGTGACAGTGTCCCTAGAAGGCACCATTCACCTGGCTAACTCTGGGTGCTGGGAAAGAGATGATGGTAATCTCTCCCAAGAGTTTACAGCCACAAGCCTGACTTCATGTGAGTTTGAAATCTAGTTCATGATATCTTTGTGTTTTAAAAAAACATCATGGAACACTACATCAAAAACTAATCATATACTGTATGGTGACTAACATAACATAATAAAAAAACATCAAAAATATATAGTTGATCCTTGAACAACCCAGTTTGCATGGATCCACTTACACATTGATTTTTTTCAATAAATGTACATATAGTACTGTAAATGTCTTTCCTTATAATTTTCTTAGTAATATTTTCTTTTCTCTAGCTTACTTAATTGCAAGAATATGGTATAAAGTACATACAACATACAAAATATGTGTTAAAGTAAAGCTTCTAGTCAGCAGTAGGCTATTAATAGTTATGTTTGGGGCAAGTCAAAAGTTATACATAGATTTTCAACTGTACTAGGAGGTCAATTCCCCCAAGCCCCCCATTGTTCAAGGGTCAGCTATAATGCAGGTTAATGGTGCCCCTAAGCATATTATGCAAGTAAAACAAATCCAAATCCTCTTAGAGGAATTTCGACCCAGGCTTTCAAGAAGTCCCACTGATAACAGTATAAGAAAAATGATCAGGTTACAGTCAAATTTCACAATACACCCAGAAACCAAGACACTGTGAGTGAAAACCAGCAGAAACAATAAACAGGAGACTCAGTCTTGCAAAGACTTCATACATTGGAACTATCAGACACTAAATATGAAAAAGAAATGACCATACTTAATGTTTTAAGAAATAGAAGAAAGTTTGAAGATATGAACAAGAATAAGAAATTTTAAAAAACTAAATATATTTGCAAAAGAATTACTAGAAAACTTCAAGAATTCTAGAAGTCATAAACATACAGATTGAAATTAATCAGGCAATATAAACAGCAGATGAGATAGACACAGATAAAGTAGTGAATTAGAAGATATAGCTAAAGAAGCTATACAGAATACAGCCCAGAGAGATGAAGAGAGACAATATGAAAGAGAGGTTAAAGACATAGAGGATAGTGTAGAGATGTCTGACATATATTAATTAAAGTTTGAGAGTATCATAATCAAGATAATGAGGAAAAAAGCAGTACTTGAAGAGATAATGGCTGAGAATTTTCTCTAATTGCTGAGAGACTTTAATACCCATTTTCAAGAAGGCCAGTGAGTCACAAATATGATAAACAAGAGAAATGTTTTTGTTGTTGGTTTAAAGATTTTATTTATTTATTTATTTGAGAGAGAGAGAGAGAGAGAGAGAAATCATGCAAGGGGAGGAGCAGAGGGAGAGGGACAAGCTAACCCCACACCTGATGAGGGGCTCAATGCCACAACCCTGAGATTATGACCTGAGCCAAAATCAAGAGCCAGACGCTTAGCAAATTGAACCACCCAGGCGTCCCAACAAAGGAAATGTTTATATCCAAGTATATCACAGTGAAGCAAAACACCAAAGACAAAAAGAGATTAAGAAAAAAAAAAAAAAACCAGTCAGCAGGAAGGCACTACAAAGTAAAAGCAATTAGAGCAGTGGCTAACTTCTCAAAAGCAACAATGATAACAATTGTCTGTTGGAGCTGAGAATATAAACGAGAATTTAGAATCTTATACTAAGAAAACATCTTTCAAGACTGAGGTGAAGTAAACATATTTTCTATCCTTTCATTTAGCCATTCTTACTCTGGGCTATGTATCTTTTCATAGATGTCACTTCATCTCTGAGCATGGCTTCTGGGTTCTGGTAGGAAAAAGGGAAACAGCAAAAGGCAAAAAATAAAATAGGCCAGTTACTCTGTTCCTCTTTTCCTGGGAGTCCACAGATATCTCTGCCAAAACTCCAACACTTAACTGCAAGGAAGTTTCCACTCTGTAAAGGCTTATGACATTGTGGGAGATGGGAAGAAAATACATGTGTGAAAAAAATTCTCATAACATAAATAGGAAAAAAAACAAAAGAGGGTCTTATAAGTTGAATTGTGTCCTCCAAAATTCATATGTTGAAGTCTTTTTTAAAATTTAAATATTTTGGGGCACCTGGGTGTCTCGAAGCCTCTGCCTTCGGCTCAGTTCATGATCTCAGGGTCCTGGGATCAAGCCCCACATTGGGCTCTCTACTCAGCTCTCTGCCTGCCTCTCTACCTACTTGTGATCTCTGTGTCTCTCAAATAAACAAATAAAATCTTTTTTAAAATTTTTTTTTAAATATGTTACTTATTTACTTGCAAGAGAGAGAGATACAGAGAGAGACAATGGCAGGGAACAGAGAGAGAAGTAGACTCCCCACTGAGCAGGGATCCCTAATGCAGGCCTTGATCCCAGGACCCCAGGATCATGACCCAAGGCAAAGGCAGACACTTAACAAACTGAGCCACCCAGGTGCCCCTATATATCAAAGTCTTAATCCCCAGTACCTTAGAATGAGTTCTTATTTGGAGTTAGTCTTCACAGAAACAATCAAATTAAAATGAGGTCATTAGGATAGGCCCCAATCCAATGTGATTGGTGACCCTGTAAGAAGGGTAAGTTTGGACATAGATACATTTAAAGGGAAGGCAGTGTGGTGAGACAGTGGGAAAAGAAGCAAGGAGAGAGGTCTGGGACAGATCTATCCCTCACAGACCTCGGAAGGAACCAACCCTGCCAGCACCTTGATTCTGGACTTCTGCCTCCAGACCTGTGAGATACTCAGTTACAGTTGTTTAAGCTCCCAAGGCCGTGGTACTTCTCATCATGGCAGCCCTAGCCAACAACTATAGAGGGAGGCATAGAAAGTAAAAATGTTTCAGAAAGGCTTTCATAGCTTAACTGAAGGTTGAGTTGTAGGATGAAGAGACATTTGCCGGGCAGAACTGGAAAGGGAGGAGCCATAGGGATTCCATTCCAAAAGGATGTCATGAATAGAGAATGAGCAGTGTGTTGAAGCATGACAAGCCTGAGAAAACGTTAGGTGGGGACACAGGTTTGGGGTAAGATGCCTTGAGGAAGGAGGCTGGAGTAGCAGGATGCTCATATTAAGAAGGACCTTTGATCTCTCTCTCTCTCTCTCTCTCTCACACACACACACACACACATATACACACACAATATCTCTTTGAAAAACAAATATGAAGCAGAGAAGCCTTTGTAGCTAGTTTTGTACTGGATTGAGTCTGTTTCTGATTTATCTGATGCCATTTCAATGAACCTTCTTCGTGAGTTAAAACTGATGCTCAGATAAAACGGGCAGCCCCCCAGTGCACATCTCCAGTGCATTACGCACAGTACCCCATGCACTTCCAGGCACACTGGCATTGAACAAATAGCTCCTGATGGAAATACAGGCACTCAGTGCTGTTTGTTGAGTGAGCAATGAAGTTACACAGCTTGACAAACTTTCATGGAGTCAAGGTCTTATTCTTCATACAAACATGTTGTTTTGATTCCTTTAAGACAGCTTAAGAATTGGGCCTTTGCTTAAAAATATGAAATCACTGGGACGCCTGGGTGGCTCAGTTGGTTAAGCAGCTGCCTTTGGCTCAGGTCATGATCCCAGCGTCCTGGGATCGAGTCCCACATTGGGCTCCTTGCTCCGCAGGGAGCCTGCTTCTCCCTCTGACTCTGCCTTCCACTCTGCCTGTGCTCGCTCTCGCTCACTCTCTCTCTGACAAATAAATAAATAAAATCTTTAAAAAATATATGAAATCACTTAATGTAGAAGATTATAACATCTAAGGATAGGTTTGCATAAAACTGCTACAATGATGTCTCTTCAAATAATTGTGATATCTTTGTACCTTTCTAATTTGAAAATCTCTGCTCTTCTTATACTGAATTTGATAAAATCAAACTACATGCAGGAAACCTTACAGGAGCCACAGATAATAAACCTTGCATGTTCAAAACCAGAGAATAGAAAACTCTTATGTTTTGAAATAGAAAGAATTCTTCTTCATATTTTTTTTAGAGAGAAAATGTGGGTGACTGTGGCGGAGGTGGAGGGGGGAGAGGCAGAGGGAGAGAATCTTAAGCAGGTTCCATGGAGTCCAACAGAGGGCTTGATCTCATGAACTGAGCCAAAATCAAGAGTTGGATGCTTAACTGACTGAGTCACCCAGGCCCCCCTTAAAAGAGAAACTTTAGTAGGGGTGCCTGGGTGGCTCAGTGGGTTAAGCGTCTGCCTTCAGCTCAGGTCATGATATCAGGGTCCTGGATTGAGTGCCACATCAGGATCTCTACCCAGCAGGGAGTCTTCTTCTCCCCCCCTCTCTGCCTGCCTCTCTGCCTACTTGTGATCTCTTTGTCAAATAAATAAATAAAATCTTAAAAAAAAAAAAAAAAAGAAAGAAACCTTGGCAATTCAACCAACTCCCTCCTGCTCAATAAAATCCATATATAAATAATCCATATAAATCTGATGCCAGGACTTCCTAACTGTAATAAATGACTGTAAATAGCATAATCTTTACTATAATATTTGTCACATCTTGACTCAAACTTACCAAAAAGGTTGTTTTATAACGGACAACAGCCATTCATTACTGACTTCTGTTATGCCTATGCTCTAAACCAATAGCCTATCTTCCATAAAGAAATTAAAATTTAAAAACAATTGAATAAAAAATATATCACAAATCCTGTGGAAGGTATATATCAGGAAAGCCTAAATAACAAAGCAACTGGGTTCCATTTGAGAAATCTGCTATCCATTCATTATGAAGCTTGGGTAAACCCTCCATCACTAGGGTACTTTTGCTTTTTCAACTGTAATATAAAAATAGAAGAAATAGATGCCCACTCATCCAAGTGAAGCATGTTGGGATCAAAGCACTAATATTCCAGTAGTCTTGCTTAAATGTATCCAAAAAATATTACAGGAAAATAAGCATTTTTCCTCGAAAAGACTAAAGCAATTTATAGCTAATGTTGAAAGACAATGCTCAGACAGAAGGATAGATTAACACCAATTTTGCTTATGCAGAGATTAATTTTTTTTATTCAGTGTAATTTATGAAAAAGAAGAACAGTCATGTAAATAAAAGTTCCTTATAAGAATACTGATCTTAGGGCGCCTGGGTGGCTCAGTGGGTTAAAGCCTCTGCCTTCGACTCAGATCATGATGCCAGGGTCTTGGGATCGAGACCCACATCTGGCTCTCTGCTCAACAAGGAGCCTGCTTCCCTTCCACTCTCTCTGCCTGCCTCTCTGCCTACTCTGTCTGTCAAACAAATAAATAAAATCTAAAAAAAAAAAAGAATACTGATATTAATTGAATATGAAAATTGATATCACTGGAGTTGGGTACTCTTGCTACTTTGGGGACAGAATTTGAAAGAATTATAGTTCACAAAAAGGACTTCATATCTATTCTCACATAAGAGTAGAATCAGTAACAGATTTACAGACAATGACAGCTCAAGGGAATTTAGTTTTTCAAATGTAAATGGAGGCAGGCATTTGATTTTTACATATTAACTAAACTTCTCTTTGGCATAAAATAATTGCTGACCACCCTGAATTTTTCACACTTTTCTTATAATCTCGTATTTAAAAATGAGCTAGACGATTGGGGTGATCAGTAGGGAGCAGGGATACTCCTAGGACGGAATGAATGGAAAAAATCTGCTGGGTCTCCAGAGTCCCTTGTCATTAGCACAGGTCATTGGCATTGCCTTTCCCTGATATCAGTCCATTTTTACCACAAATTAAAAGGTGCTACACTTTCTTTTGTTGGTAAAACATGGGTTTGAAAATCTACCAGCACTCTCAGTCTAAAAGATTTTTAAAAGATTAGAAAATTGTCTTCAGTTTTTATAATAGTGCAGATTGATTTTTAAAAAATAGGTTGTCTATACTGTTTTTGGCACCAAGATCATGAACTAGGAAGCATTTTCAAGCATCTTTTTTCAAATTTTCTCTCTACCGCTCATACTTGCCTCAAGAGCAATTAATTTTTCATTCCTCATTAAAACAAGTATGTTCATGTTTTTAAATACTAGCTAGCTTGCTTGATATCAGCCACTTGTCATGGTAGAAATGGTAAGCAATTTTGGATCATTCATCTTTTTAATAGGAGAAAGTAAGTCATCTTCAAATTCAACAGCTCTTTTAAATACCTCACTGTGAAAGAACCAGGGAGCATCTACCTCGGACTAAAGAACATTACAGTCATGAGTCATGGGCAAAGACATGTATCAACTGCAAAATGTCAGAATTCGCTGAAAATGAACAAATGCCAAAGATGTAAACTACAACAGAAAAACAGTACACTTGGGTTTTGTGAGTTGTTTTGTGTCTACCAACCATTTCTCTTAAAGTAGAAGAAATTAAAAAAAAAAAAAAGAGGAGGAGGAGTATAAGAGGTAGAAGGAGCAACTTTCTCCCTCTTTGTGTTAAGATTTTAAAGATTTTTTTCAGAGAGAGAGAGAGAAAGAAAGGGGGGCAGGGCAGAGGAAAAAGAAGAGAGAATTTCAAGCAGACTCCCTACGAGTGCAGATCCCGAAGTTTTGGGTTTGAACTCACGACCCTGAGTTCATGACCTGAGCCAAAAATCAAGAGTCAGATGCTTGGCCAATGGAGCCACCAAGATGCCTCTCTGTTAAGATTTTAGTTCCCGGGGTTTGAATCTAGTACCTCCAAAGGAAAGTCAGATAGTGTCCTGAAACTTTGTTCAAGTGGCTACTGGCTCTTAATTCAGATTTTAAATATGCAGAATCCATAAAAGTTTAATTTTTTATCTGTATAGCTGGTGTCATTAAATCAACACCAGCTAGATCTCAGACAAAACTATAAACTTTAGCATTTTCATTTGTAACAAAAGTAAAATGTGTTTGACTTTATTATTTTGTAACATTTAATCATCCTATGTTCATCACCTTTAGACTAGTAATTATCCTTTTGGCATTCAATAGTGAGAATGTGTTAATAAAAACTTAATGTAACTTAAAATAGCATAATGTTTTATGCTATCTAAAATAACCACTAGTAGGAGATAGTTATGTAGCCAATGTTGGCTGTTGACAAAATATTATGCAGATATGAAAGGTTATATTTATAAAGCACTTTAGAACATGAAAAAATCCTATAAAATTAAGTTTTAAAAGCTCTGTTCTGAATTACATATACAGTATAAATGAAATCAAGCCAAACCTTATGCGTAGAAAATTACTGGAAAGAAATATTACTGAGTGTTATCGTTGTGTGTGGGTGCTACAATTATGGGATTTTCTTTCCTTTTCATGCTTTTTCCTCCTAAATTATTTTTGCTGTAGTGTATATTCAAAGCTGCCATCATCTTCTGCCTGGACCATCTTGAGAGCCCTCTAGCCAATCTCCCCACTTTCATTATTATATGTTTTTTTCTTTATCCATATATTAGCCAGAGTGATCTTCTTAAATAAGTTGGACACTTCTTAAAGTAAGTTGGCTTTCTATTTCAATTAGAATAAAATCCAAAATCTTTAACCTGTTGACAATAACCTACTTGATTGGACCTGGTATATGGGTCCTGTATTACTGGGTACATATTGAAAGGATTTCCGATTTCTCCTGAAATTCACCATTCTCTTCCTGAAACAAAACTTAATCTAATTTATGCTCTTCAGTTCAGTAAATTTCACCTAAATCACTGACTGTAAATTATACTTCTTACTCACAGCTTAGCCAACTTGATAATTTCAGCAACTTTTACAAAGAGAACATATGTATATTTCACATTCCACCCATACAAATATAGGGGCAAATATATATAAAATATAAGGTACAAATAAAAAATGCTGCTAGTAATAGATACTGAAGTAAGGGAGTATGAATGAATGATTGACAAGATGAACTCATATATTTTTTAAAAATTTTATTTATTAATTTGACAGAGAGAGATCACAGCAGACAGAGAGGCAGACAGAGAGAGAGGGGGAAGCAGGCTCCCTGCTGAGCAGAAAGCCCAATGCGGGACTCGATCCCAGGACCCTGAGATCATGACCTGAGCCGAAGGCAGTGGCTTAACCCACTGAGCCACCCAGGTGCCCCAGATGAATTCATATTAAGCAGCTTTTTCCTTACTAATTTTATAGGAAGGGTGTGATGTAAGTAGAAAAAACTATGATTGTTTAGGAGAGATTAATCATTTGCACTAGGAAAGGAAAACTGCATTAATATTTAGTGAGTTCCTCCCTGTGGTAGATTATTAATATTTGTCATCTCACTTAAGGCTAAAATTATTAGTAAATATCTGATGCAAGGAAAACAAAGATGGCCAAACAGCAGTCTGAAGGACACTGAATCTTTTTCTTAGTTCCAGTTCAGTGGGTCTCCCTGGGTAGAAATTAAAAGAGCTAGATCAGTATTGTCTAATAAAAAATAAGTTTGCTGGTGATTTTAAATTTTCTAGTGGCTGTATACAAAAGTAAAAATGAAACAGGAGAAATTAATGTTAATAATATATGTTATGCAACCTGATTTGCCTAAAAATCAATATTTTAATATCTAATCAATATCAAAATTATTAATGAGATATTTTACCTTTTTTTTTTCTAAGTCCCCAAATTCCACTGGGCATTCCATACTTAGAACCATCCCAGTTTGACCTAGTCCATTTCAAGCACTCAGTGGCTATCTGTGGCTAGGAGCCAATGTTGGCCAGCACAGGGCTTAAAAATAATCCAAGAGGAGAAAGTAACCAAATAACAGAGTCTAAGTTTAATTTTCTGGATGGCTTCTGAAGCAACTTGTAATGCTTCTCTGGGATTGGATGTCTTCAGTTTTTGAGACACCAAAACTGGGAAGTCTGGATTCAGACAGTCTGAACTGGGTTGTCCATGATCCCAGCCAGCCAAAGTTCAATCAGTTGATGTGCTTGGTTGCACACCACTGAAACTTGGCAAGATTTCTCTCTGCCATCCAAACAAGCCTGCAACCCACCATGGATGAGAACAAGAGTCTTTTATTGCTTCATCAACCACACAGATTTTTAGTTAGGGTGACATTATGATTGATTATCTAAACAGGAATAGTTTTGAGAGAGAAAGGAGTGCTCTTATAGTTACCTTGGGACAATAGGCATAATACAATCTGTATGCTGAGAGATCAGGACACATGGTCACTCTACACTTACTTAGCATTTCTACCTCTAAAAACAACCTGAGTTACTGCCAGTAGGTACACACATCTTCAGGACTGACGTAACTCTATGAAGAGGAGCCAGTTCCCAAAGGAGTCCTACAAAGCCTTAAATTCGCCCTATAGAATTCTAGGTCTCATCCCAAGAACCGGCATCATAAAGGGTCTTTTACTTACATGTCTAATAGCATTGCTTTGATGCAATTTGCAAGCTTCCTGTTTTGCAATTTTCCACTCTGGCTCTTGCCTAAATTGGGGGTTTAATGAGAAATGGCTGTTGTCAGCTAAGTGGAGCTTCATCTTGGCAGGATCTCCCAAGGAAACTAGAGGACCAGTGAACAAAGCTGTGCATGCGGGTGGCCAGCAGAGGGTGGGTTTTGTGTGTGTGTGTGTGTGTGTGTGTGTGTGTGTGTTTATATGTGTGTATGTGTGTGTTTGGCTCTTTTCTCTCCTTTTCTTTTCTTCCTTGTTTTTTCTTTTCTTTTCTCTTCTTTTTCTTTCCTTTCCTTTTCTTTTCTCTTCTTTCTTTTTCTCCTTTTGTAAAACAAGAAATGGAACAATCAGCAATGACAGCTGAGGGAAATGTTTCACGTGAAGTAACAGATGGTTCCAAGCCACTTTCATTTCGGAGTGAGAGGGAGAAGGCCCGTGGACCTGGAAAACTGAAGGCTTGGAAACTAATTTTGTTTGACTCTTTTTAATCCATTTCAAACATGGGCTCCAAAATGAAAGATTAAAGGATTTTACTTTTGCTGCTGAGTATATTCAGCTAAGAAAGGTAAAAAAACACAGAAATAGGATATTTGTGGTAGGAAGTTGAGCTGGAGAAACTTACCTTTATTAGCCCCATGGTAGTTGGATAAAATTCTCAAGTTAGAATTTTGTTATTGCTGTTGTTTATGCTAAGACCAAAGTATTTTACACTGCGTTACCACATGAAGCCATGATTTATATAGGAACTACAGGTCAGATTACTCAAAACAGAAAGTCATAAAGTAACACTTAGAGGTTAGTTTATACCAGCATTCTAGCAAAAGTAATGAAAAGCACAAAAGACTCAAGCCCATTCATTCATTCCTCAAATATTTACTGAGTACCTACTATGCGGCAGGCAGTGTTCCATTTTAGGTTTGGGAAAAAGCTGTGAACAAGGTGGAAAAGTACTCTGTCCTCTACATTATAGCAGCGAGAAATTGACAACCGAGAAGTAAAGAAATAGTAAGATAAATTTCGGAAATGCATAAACGTGAAAAAAAATGTAAAAGGTTATTATTGGGAGAAAAATGAGTAGGATGAAATGGGGGTACTTAAAATAGTGTGGCCAGGGAAGACCTCTCTGAGGAGGTGGTATTTAACCTGAAACCTGAGTGGTGAGAAGGAGAATTCAAGATGGCAGGAATAGTGTGGTCTATTACATGCCAGGTGTCATTCTAGATACGAGGGGTACAGTGTGAACAACTCAGGAATAATTCTTGCCCTCTTAGAGCTTACCTTTTTGTGTGGGTAGAAAACTGAGTAAGGGCTACATAGAAGAACTTGGCTGGGGGGTTCCAGGTAGAAAAATCAATCAGAGAAGGCAATAGGTTATGGCTCAGAGAAGGTTTCCCTGGGAAGTTGACATTTGAGCAAGTACTTACGGAGGCAAGGGAATGAGCCCTGCAAATGTGTGTGTGTGGGGGGAGGCAAATGTTCTGGAGAGAGGGACCAGCCAGTGCAAAGGCCTTAGGCAAGAATCTGTGCAGCTTATTTGAGTAACAGCAAGGAGGCCACTGTAGCTAGAGTTTACCACTGAAGAGGACAAGAGCAAGTTTTACTTAGTAGTTAATATCAGATGGGTGCCTTGCTGGTGGAGAGTCTTTATAGCCCAGAAGGATCACACCTCTTACACAGGGAAGCTCTTTCTCTGGCGGAGGAAGGCCTATGTCTAGCTCTGGGGAGATGATACTCACTTTAAATCATATCCTTTCGTTTTCTTATTTTCTTCACATACTTCAAATCCCACAATTCTTTCCAGATATTATAAACTCTACAATTTATGATACGTGTTCGGAGGTAGTGTGTGTCACTATTTTCTGGCTCCATTATTTTGGTTGTAGGGAAAAATTAAAGATTCCATGGCCAAAATACAATCAAAATCACAACGAGATACCACCTTATACCTGTCAGAATGGCTAAAATTAACGACATAAAAAACAACAGGTGTTGGCGAGGTGGCAGAGAAAGGGGAACCCTCTGACACTGTTGGTGGGAATGCACACTGGTGCAGTCACTCTGGAGAGCAGTACGGAGGTTCCTCAAAAAGTTAAAAATTGAACTTCCCTATGACCCAGCAACTGCACTACTAGGTATTTACCCAAAGGATACAAAAATACAGATTTGAAGGAGTACGTGCTCTCTGATGTTTACAGCAGCATTATCAACCACAGCCAACCTATGGAGAGAGCCCAAATGTCCATCCGCTGATGAATGCATAAAGAAGATATATATTATACATATATTATATATACATAGTATATGTATATATATATTATATATATATGTATGAATGATGTGGTGTATATGTGTGCACACACACACACACACATATACACACACACAATGTTACTCAACCATCACAAAATGAAATCTTGCCATTGGCAATGATGTGGATGGAGCTAGAGAGTATTATGCTAAATGAAAAGAAGTCAGTCAGAGAAAGACAATTATCATGTGATTTCACCTGTATGTGGAATTTAAGAAACAGATAAAAAATATGGGGGGAGAAATAGAAACAAACCATATAAGACTCTTAGAGACAGAGAACAAATTGAGAGGTGATGGGGGAGGTGGGTTAAGGATGGGCTAGATGCGTGATGGGCATTAACAGGGACACTTGAGATGATGAGCACTGGGCGTTTTAAGTGATGAATCACTCAATTCTACTCCTGAAACGAGTATTACACTGTATGTTAGCCAAAGAGAGTTTAAAAATTCAAAAAGAAAAAAAAAGGAAGATTCCCTGGCCAATCATATAAAACTTCAGGATTTCATCAGTTATTTGTATGTTGTTTATTCTTCGATTCTCAAGGGCAAATTACAGATATCTTTCTGTTATTAATTTTCACTTTAATTCATTGTGGGCAGAGTGCTTACTTTGCCTGATGTAGACTGTTTTACAAATATTGAGATTTGTTTAATAGTGCTCAGTGTGGTCATAGTGACTGCATACACTTGGAGAGAGTATGTATTCTCCTGTTGGGTAGAAGTTCCACAAATGTCAATTGTATCAGTTGGTTGATAGCATCTTTCAATCTCCTATATTTTTAAAGATTTTCTGACTAGTTTTAGTCCACCAGTTACTGAAGGAGATGTGCTAAATCTCCAACTATAATAGTGGGTAGGTTCATTTCTCCTTGCTTTCTCTCAGCTACCTCCTTGTGTATTTTGAAACTCTCTAACAGAGGCAGACACATTGATAATTGTTACTGTCTCTTAATTAGTTTGTTAATCATTATGAAATACACTATTTTATTCCAGATAATAGTTCTTGAACTAAACCTTTATAATTGAGTTCACTTTTTTGTCTACTCTAACAATTTCTACCTTCTAATTAAAACATTTAAACAATTCTAGTTTAATGTAAACTTTTATACAGTTGAATTTAAATCTACCATTTAGATATTTAATTTCTATATTTCAGTTGATTCTTTGTTTACTTTTACTCTTTTCCCGCTAC
Source organism: Mustela putorius furo (assembly GCF_011764305.1). NCBI lineage: Eukaryota > Metazoa > Chordata > Mammalia > Carnivora > Mustelidae > Mustela > Mustela putorius. The sequence continues at coordinate 10,752,313 of NW_025421305.1, read as the reverse complement.
CTCTTGGAATGAACACTTTTCATGATTCCATGTTCTATCCACTGTTGCCTTCTTAACTATATTTTTCATATTTTTTTAGCAATTATTCTTGGGGTTATAATAATCATTTCTAAATTATCACTGTCTATCTTTAAAGAATGGAGTGCTACCTAATGTATAAAAACCTGACAACAGAGTACTTTCTCTTTCCATCTTCTGTATTATTGCTGTGGTCAATTTTTCTTCTACATATTGTAAACCCTACCATATACTGCTACTAATTTTGCTTTAAATAGTCAATTACCTCTTAAGTAGATAGAACATGAGAAAAAAATGTTTTATATTTACCCCCATAATAAGCATTTCTGACACTTTCTATTTTTTTAATGGAGATCCAAATTTTCAACTAATTCCATTTCTTTCACTTCTCTTTCTTATACCATAGATCTCTGGCACTGAATTCTCTCAACTTATCCTTTAAAAAAATATTTACTTTCCCTTAAATTTTCAAACACTTTTTCCTGGATATAGAACTCTAGTTAGACAGGGTTTTAAATTTTCTTTTCTTTTGGTGTTTCAATCCATTGTCTACTGGCTTGAATAGATACTAAAAAGAGTTGTACTATAATTCTTATATCTGACCCTCTGTATATAATGTCTCTTTCCTCTTGCTGCTTCTAAGATTTTCTTTGATTATTGATGTTCTGAAATTTAACTACAATATGAATTTGTGTGGTCTTTTTTATGTTTATTTCTTATAATCACTGAGCTTCTTTTGCCATCATATTATTTTTTAATTTAATTTTTAAATTAATCCACCATTCCTTAGTTTCTATCTCTTATCTTTTTATGCAGTAATCAAGTATTTTTTTTTTTAAATTTTTTATTTTTTATAAACATATATTTTTATCCCCAGGGGTACAGGTCTGTGAATCACCAGCTTTACACACTTCACAGCACTCACCAGATCACATACCCTCCCCAATGTCCATAATCCCACCCCCTTCTCCCAAACCCCCTCCCCCCGGCAACAATCAGTTTGTTTTGTGAGATTAAGAGTCACTTATGGTTTGTCTCCCTCCCAATCCCATCTTGTTTCATTTATTCTTCTTCTACCCACTTAAGCCTCCATGTTGCATCTCCACTTCCTCATATCAGGGAGATCAAGTATTTTTATTAATTTATTTTTCCCATTAGTTTGTCAGTTATCATTTTAATGATTAGATAATACAATATGCACACTAAACTTATTACTGTCTATAATAAAATTAGCATTTTTTAGCACTTTCCAGATAATACAAAGAACTTATAATACTTTAAACTCATTTACTCCCTACTGTCTTTTGTGCTGTTGTCATGTGTGTTCATTCTGCATGCATTTTCAATTCCAGAAGATATTATCTTTATATTACTGCTTTATTTTATTTTTTAATAAGTCAATATATTTACTTACATATTCACCTTTCTATATTCTTCCCATCTTTGTGCACTTCTGTGATTTAATTTAAAACCATTTTTAAATGAAAGAATTATTATAAATATTTTTTATTGTATAGTTTTGCTGGTACTTAATTCTCTAAGTTTTTGTTTATATGAAAACATCTTTATTTCCCCTTCATTTCTGAACAATATTTTTATTCAAAATAGTGTTCTAGGTTGCCAGTTTTTTACTTTAGCCCTTTTTAGATGCTATCAAATTGTCTTCTGACTTCTGTTATTTTCTGTTAGAAGCAATCAATTTGTAATTGTTACTTTGAAAGTAATGTCTTCTTTTTCAGCTACTTTTAAATTATTTTAGATTTTGCTTTTATTTACACCAGTTTGACTACATTGTGCTTCAGATCATTTTCTTTGTATTTAATCTTTTTAGGGTTCTTAGAGCTTTTTGAATGTAGGTTGATATGTCTCATCAGGTTTTGGAAATTCTGTCGTTATCTCTTCATATATTGCTCCTGTCCTATTTCTCTCTCCTCTATTTTTATAAACCCTATCACAAGTGCTAGCTTTTTTTTCCTATATTTCAGTGCATATATATATATATATATATGTATGTGTACATATATATATTTATGTATATATATATATGTATGTATATATATATACACATACACACACACATATATATATATATCTCCTTATAACTTTCTGTATTTTTGGTCTTATTTTCTGTCTGTGGTTCAAGCTAAATTTTCCTTCACTTACATATTTTCCAGTTCACTAATTCTTTCTTCTGCTCCTATTTTCTATTAAACCTATCTATTGAGTTATTAATCTAAGGTACTTTAATTTTTCAACTATACAGTTTCTATTGTATTATTTATTTAAATATTCCAGTTTCTTTATTCTCTAGCTTGTATCTGTTTTCTCAAAACTACTGATTACAGTTAATCTGAGAGTTCCTTCAAATAACTCCAGTATCTGGGTTGCCCATGGATCCATTTATTACTCCCTTTTGAAGTTGTGATTTGGTCTCCAGGCATGCCCAGTGATTTTTAATTGAGCAATGAGTATTACCTATGAAAAACTGTAGAGAATTTGCGATACTATTTTCTTCCATAAAATGTTAACTTTTCCTCTGGCAGGCAATTACAGTAGGAGCACGTAACATGGATTCAATGGGCTATTGGGAGAAATTGGGTTGAATTTCAGTATTTTGTGAGGGCTTGTCTATTTCCAGTTTCCCTTTGTAGTTCTTCATGGGTCTCCACTAAAAGAGTAGAATGTGTACCATTGCAGCTCATCCTTGGTTGGGTGACATGAACTTCCATTTGTGTCTCCCTAGCACCATGATAACAACAAAAGTTTGCTAGGCTGTTAACCTCTTTTTTGTGTCATTATGTTTGTCTTTGAATCTTTTTTACCTCACACAGCTTTGCAATGGCAAAACATCTCCAGGGGAAAAGCAACAAAGAAAGTCAAATTGTCTCATTGTATTTTCTTCCTTTTCAAAATATGTATCTCCTACCCTTTTCCCCCTTGGTTGTTCTCCAATGTCTTCTTGTAGTTATATTTTAGTATTTGTCCTACTTTTACTGAGGTTATCAGAGCCAGAGTTGATTTGATATAAACTATGCTTATTCTCAAATATGTAGATTCATGTATTTTAAATTTTTTCACTTGTAAATATCATTTTGATGAAAAAATATTTAGGTTTCAAAAAATCATTATATATCTGCCAAGTAAAATAACAATGTGAAGTTAGGACACCTATTACTTGACAACTACATTTTTAAAGGATGACTACATTGTAATCATGCTGGAAACCAGGTGATAAGAGGAAAGAAATAAACCATGAGATCATATTACCAGCAAGATGTTAGTTGAAACCAAGGGGAAAGATACTGGAAAACAAGTTCTGCAATGTCAATGTGGGTGTGTGTAGGAGGAGGAGAACCATTAATAGCCTACTTATTTTTAGAATGTATCTTTTTCATTCTAAAAATATTATCATTTATCAGGTAGCACTGTGGTCTTTCAGTATAACTTGATCAAAGATGTTGATTGAAAGGCAGGTGCTATTAATTATTCTGTATCTGCTGAAATATTGAAAATAAGGTGACAGAACTGAGTGTCCCCCTTTCCTCGGCTATTAAAAAATCACAGCTGCATCAGTCATATGAGAGACAGCATCACATGGTAGCATTGGTGGAAAAGTGCTATTCTGTGCTCAATCTATAGTAAGAGCAGTTATGGAAAAGAGTGAACGATGGGGAGAAAAGAACAAACAACTTCTAGACCATTTATTTGGGCTATCAACATCCTGCAAACTACCGACCCGCCCTCACACAACAAAAATGCTCAGTCACTGGAGAGTGATCTTACAGTTCACCGAACAGGTGATATGAGGAGGAATGAGAAGGGGTCTTGGAATCATAGTAACCAAGGTTCAAATTCATGGGTTCTGTCACTTCTTAACTATGTGCCCTTAGTCATATTGCCTGAATCTCTGATTTTTCATTTGTAAAATAAGGATCATGATACTTACAATGCTGTTGCACAGGTTAGATATAACCTAGCAAGGGGTGCCTGGGTGGCTCAGTAGGTTAGGTATCTGCCTTTCTGTTCAGGTCATGATCCCGGGCTCCTGGAATCAAACCCTGCTTCTGGCTCCCTGCTCAGTGGGGAGTCTGTTTCATCCTTTCCTTCTGTCCCTCCGCACCATGCTCTCTCACATGCCATCTCTCTCTCTCTCTAATAAATAGATAAAATCTTTAAAAAAAAAAAAAAGAAATATCTTAGCAAAATAACAGACATAAATAGGGTCTCAATAAGTAACTTATATTCTTATAATCTCATTCTCAAAATAATCAGCATAATAATGCTTATTGAGTTACTTATTGTCGTGTAACCTTTACATGGAAGACAATTTGCCTTATAGGTTCCTTCAGAACTAGCTTTCAATTTTTATATCAAAGGAGTCATGTAAAATTAGCAAACTGTTAGATGATGATTTCATTGAGAGTTCGTAATAATCATTCCAGATGCTGTTAGTAATTTCTCATGGAGGAAAGAAACAAACACTATAAGTTTGAGAAAAAAAGGAATCAAATGGATGTTTTTGTAATTATGATTTGTATTCTATTTATCCTTTGACTACAATGAGACATCAATACAGACTTCCTTATTCTCAGAGATTGGAAACAAAACTCATATGTGGCACAGTGACCTTGACATTGATCAGTGTACTCTTTCTGGCACCAAAACTTCGAGGATTATTCATAAACAAGAACATCTGCTTTACTGATTTTGCCACCACTGTTCATCACCTCGTTCATGTCCTCAACTTACTGCCTCCCTGGGTTTAGGTTTCCTGGTCCATAACTACAATCACTCTATCTCCCACTCAGTTTCCTTGCTCCTTCACCCTCCATTATGAAGGCACAGCAAAACACCAACTTTCTCACTAGGACCCATTCCTCTTTATAGAAAAACTTGAGTGTTGTATGCTTGTTCTTCCTATCCCTATGTCCCTCCCTATGCACTCATTTCCTCTTAAGCCTACCCCAGCCAATCAGACTTGTGTGCACCCGTCCTCTCAAATTATTCTTATCAAAGGCATCAAATCCAGCTGTCAACACCACATCTCCATCTTACTCAGCAGCATTTGATGTCGGTGATAATTCCCTACTTTAAAAAAAAAAAAAAAAAAAAAACTTCTTTAATTGGCTACAGGGACACAATAATTGTCTCCTTTGTCTCAGACTTCACAGGTTGTTACTTCTTAGATTCCTCTGAGACTCCTCCTCCTTTCCTTTTCTTGATTTCTGGATGTTGCAGTCCACTGGGGCACGTCCTCTGACTCCACTCTATCCATAGTCACTCTCTCGATCATCTCATCCAGACTGTGGCTTTAAATAGTATCTGCATGTTTCATCAAGTCTGAGATTCTGTGAGAGGTTGAATGGTGGCTCTCAAAGATATCCAGGCCCAAATCCCTGGTGTCTATAAATATTACCTTATGTGGCAGAAAAAGCTTTGTAAATATGATTCAGGTTAGGATCTTCTTATGGGAAGATGGATCAGGGTGTTCTGGTGGGCCCTAAATGTAATCACAAGTGTCTCTTGTAAGAAGGTGGCAAAGGGAGATTTGACTACAGAGAGAGAAGGTGATGCTGCTGGCTCTGAAGAGGGAGGTGAGGACCCCAAGCTGACGACTGCAAGGACCACAGCTCTCAGAGCTGGAAAAGGCAAGCAAATAAATTCTCCCCTAGAGCCTCTGAGGGAACGTGGCTTTCGTTTCAACCCAGTGAGACCGTTTGGACTTGTGGCCTCCCGAACTGTAGAGAGTAGAACTTTGTGTTGTTTTAAGCCCTCAAGTTCTTGACAGCAGCCTTGGGGAACAGATATGGTTATCCTATGTTTTTTACATTTTAACTTCTTTGAGATCAGATGCATGGAATAATTGTGGCAGAAGAATTGCTGTCAGCCAGTCAGAAGTCGTGACCTCGTTCAAACAGTTCAGTAGTGTTAAGTATATTCACATGGTTGTGCAACCCATCTCCAGAACTCCTTCCATCTTGCAAAACTGAAACTGTGTATTTATTAAACAACAACACCCCACTGTCCTCTCCTCCCAGCCCCTGGCTCCCACCCCTCTACTTTCTGTCTCTATAGACTTGACCTCATGTAAGGGGAATCACTGTTTTTGTCTTCTTATGACTGGCTTGTTTCACTTAGTATACTACCATCAAAGTTCATCCACGTTGTAGCATGTGCCTGAATTCCCTTTCTCTTTAAGACTGAATTGGGGCGCCTGGGTGGCTCAGTGGGTTAAAGCCTCTTCCTTCGGCTCAGGTCATGATCTTAGGGTCCTGGGATCGAGCCCCACACCGGGCTCTCTGCTCAGCAGGGAGCCTGCTTCCCCCTCTCTCTCTCCTGCCTCTCTGCCTACTTGTGGTCTGTCTGTCAAATAAATAAATAAAATCTTAAAAAAAAAAAGAGAGACTGAATAATATTCCATTGCAGATGTGCCACATTTTGCTTATAAGGTATATGCCACATTTTGTTTATCCATTGATCTGTCAATGGACATTTGGTTTGCTCCCCACCATGGTTTTTCATCATGCTTAGAAGAAAATCAGAAGTCCTTACCTTGGCTTACAAGGCCCTTTATGGTCTGGCCCTGAGCCATCACCTTGGCCTCTTTGCCTTAAGCTTCTCCTCACTATCCTCTAGCTATCCCAGCCTCCATGACGCCTATGCTGTTTCCCCTTTGACCAGGACTCCTCTGTGCATAGCCCACATGGCTCCTCTTCCTTAGGGCTCCCCTCAAATGTCCCTTCTGAGAGGACACTACCCTGACCACCTCATCTAAAACAGTGATGCTTCTGTTTGACTGCCATTGTGTTGTGCTACTCATGTTCCTCCATAGCTCTTACTGCTTGACATGATTTGGGTTTTTATAAGTTTATGTATTGCCTGTCTCCCAAACAGAATAAAATACCAAGAGGGCAGGGATTTTGTGTCATTAAATGTTGACTCCTGAGTGCCTAAAATAAGAAATAGTACATACTCGGGCGCCTGGGTGGCTCAGTGGGTTAAGCCGCTGTCTTTGGCTCAGGTCATGATCTCAGGGTCTTGGGATCGAGTCCTGCATCCGGCTCTCTGCTCAGCAGGGAGCCTGCTTCCCTTCCTCTCTCTCTGTCTGCCTCTTGCCTACTTGTGATCTCTCTCTGTCAAATAAATAAATAAAATCTTTAAAAAAAAATAGTACATACTAGAAATTCAATAAATGTCCTAGAATATTGAATGAAGTAAAGGGATCAGATTCAATGATTCCTTTTCAGAGTATTTCAAGTTTTTCCAATTAAAAGACTTTATTTCTTGGGGTTCCTGGGGGGCTCAGTCAGTTAAGGATCTGACTCACGATTTTGGCTCAGATCATGATCTCAGGGTTGTGAAATCAAGCCCCACATCAACTCAGCACTGGGCATGGAGCCTGCTTAAAATGCTCTCTCTCCCTCTTCCTTTGCCCCTCCCCTCTGCACTCCCAACACCCCACTGCATGTGAACGCTGGCGCGCTCTCTCTCAAAAACAAAACAAAACAAAAAAACTAAGACTTTTTTTTTTTTTTTTTCAGAAAAAAATGCACGGAAAGTACAGAGGGGTTCCATATATCTCCTCTCCTCCCTCTAGTTTCCCCTGTGATTAACATTTTGCACTAGTGTGGCATATTTGTTGCAGTTGATGACCCAATATTAATACACTAGTATTAACTAAAATCCATGGCTTATATTAGGATTCAGTCTTTGTAGAGTACATTCTACGGATTTTGACAAATGCATCATGTTATGTATCCACCATTAGGGTATCATATAGAATAGTTTCACTTCCCTAAAATTTTCCTGTGCTTTGCCTATTCACCTCTCTTTCCTTCTCCGCAACCTCTGACAGGTCCCGGAGTGTTTCAGTTTTGCATGACTAGGTGGCTAGACGCTTCCCAGAACAGACATGAAGAAGCCCATGTGTGAGTTTTCTGCTGCTCCTAACACACTGTCTTCAGGCTGAATGTTCTTGCCTTTCAAAGCTATTAAGGAACCGCAACACATTTCTTGGTTTAAAAAAAGAAAGGAAGGAAAAAAAAAAAAAAAACCACTTCACCTAATAATGTTCTATCTTGTTCTCCTTTCAGAAAGATTGCTTGGTTCCTAATTATCACCCAGCTGTGGTCCCAGAGGCTGACGTCTGAAAGCTGTGATGAATAGGGGGACTCACTGGGAAATCGTTTCTCACATAGATTCATTTCCTCCTTCTAGGATTCTCCCCACTCCCACTTTTTTTTTTTTCTCATCTTCATTTTCTAACAAGTTGGAGTTACTGAGATTTCTAATTCTGTTTTTATGCAACGCCACTTTAATTAAGAAACAATCACAAGCAAATTGATTTTTCCAGTCAGTTATGAAGGGAGGCTGTGCTTGAAGATTTCCAAATCGTAAAGGCTCTATTATGGGTCTTAGGGGTGGGGGGTAGGGAAAGGCCCGGGAATCTTTCTGTGGGGATGGGGACAGAAGAACTGCTAAGTGAATGACTTGTCATTCCTGGTAAGGAGAGAGTTTCTATCCTATTTACCACCTGTGAAGGTGACTGAAATGTGACAAGGGAGAGTAAACTTTGAAGTCTTTAGCTTGTCTCCTGGGGGTTTCTTCCTCCTTTACTCATGACCACTAGTATTGGACCATTTCATTTGCCTTCAGGGCTAGGCTCTCTCCTTGGAGTAACTTGCCAGTTATAAAATCACAGCCATTGTTAAATGCAGAGAAGTCTACTGAGTGTTAAGGAAGAAGAGAATGTATTTGGGAGAGGAAATTATTTATGTTCATTGTGTAAATCAAGTTCTTAAAAGTGGTTTGTTTCCCTAAATTGCTTGCCATTTCCCCAGCCCATAAATCTTTCCTTCACACATGTTTCCCATGTGCTCATCCTGATGTCAAGGTTCCCATTTCTTTCTTTCTCCCTCTTCTCCTTCAGTGACGTCTTCTCTTTGGCCCCAGGGAGTGAGTCACTCTGTTCAATCTCCCCGTCGTTCCTTACATCATTTTAATGTAATACTTTTTGCTCAGATTTTTGACAAGTTCTTTCTTAAAGGCAAGAAGTTCATCTAGAGCTCTATAATCCATAGTTAGGAGCTCCAGAAATTGTTGGTTACAAAAATAAGCTTAGATCTTTTAACTAGACTGTGTGTAGCAGGAGTCTTGGCTAAGGTACAAGTGTGAGGTCCCTATGGCCACTCCAGCATGTCCAGAGGATAGGTGGAACCAGGCCACTACAAGCTGTTTTCATGAGGACAGAGGATCTCTGGGGAAAGAATTAGTACTACAAGACTCTTTCCTGGAAAGACCTAATCTCTCCTGCCTCCAGGCCTCTCTACACATGCTCTGCACATGTTCTGCCTGAAACTCTTCCTCCACCTCCATACCGAGCTAATTTCATTTATGTTGCAGAGATGAGTTTAAGTCTCATTTCCTTGGGGAGCCTTTGCTAGCCACCCAGACTCAGCTTCCCTCATTCTTCCCTCTCAAAGCCTGGGGATTCCTGCATCGGTACCTACATCATGCTTAGTTATTGTCCAGTGTCTGTCCTGTTTGCTTGTAAATTTGGTAAGGTCAGGACACTCTCTGCTTTGTTTACTGCTTTACTAGAGAATCTGGCCCAGTTCCTGTGCACAACAGTAACTCAAAAAATATTTGTTAAATAAGTAAATGAGTATATATAAATGTTGCACTTCAGGGACTCATAAGCGCATCAAACTATGCTGCAGATTACTGATTCCCCCTCTGAAGTCTGCTCATCTTTCTCATTTTAATAAATGCACCTGTATTTATCCTGTATTGCTTTGCCCAGAAACTTAGAATTGGTCTTGCCTCTTCTTCTCCTTTACTGGACCTCCATATTGAATATATCAGCAGATCCTTCTAGAATACCTCTTCCATTTACTTATAGAGCCATCACCAGTGTCACTACCTTCCTTCAAGTCACCTTCATCTCTCACCTGGATGACTGCTGATCACAGCCTGTCTGCTCCACCTGCTTTCACTCTGTTCCCTTCTACTTGCTATGTAAACTGCTAAATGACTATTAATTCCCCCACAGAGCAGTCAAGATGATCTTTACAAAATGTAAAGAGAGCTAGTCCATTGGTCTGTTCTTTAATGGCTATTTCAGTACAACCCACAGAGCCAAACACAGGCTAGCCATTCCTTACTGCTCCAATCTCATCTCCTGACATTCTGCCTCTCACTCACTCTAGCCATGCTCACTCCAAGCTTATTTTAGGATATACCTAAAAAGCATTGGATATGCCATATACCCATCGGATATACCATGCTTCTTTCTTCCTTGTGCTCTTTGTGATTCCCTTTGCCTGGAGAACTCTTCACCCACTACCCCGTTTCCTTCGCATCCTTTGGGTTCACGTTACATGTCATTTCCTGAGTGAGGACACCTCCTGACAACTTCATCAGCTGTTGTTCCTTATTACAACACCTCGGCTAGTTCCTTCTTAGCATTTCATATAGATAGTTGTCCATTTATGAATTTGTTTTTCATGATGCTTTTTTACTTATAACTGTGCACCATGAGCCATTGCTCAACATCTCATAGATATTCAATAAACATTTGTTGACTTAAAGGGTATGGACAAAGCTCAAGGGTAATAGCATGGGAATAGTTATGAGGACAGTACAGGATCTGCAATGGTCCAGAAATTGCTTCCCTCTGCCTTGGTCACCATTAGCTTGCTGTAGACATCTGCAACAATCAGCCTTTCTTGGGCCGTGGAGGCCAGCCTCTCAACTAAGGAACAGGAGAGAGAGATACAACACCATGGAAGCCTGGATATCCCGGGGTCCATCAGGGCCAAGACGTTTAGTTGTTTGAATCCTCAGGTAGTTACATATGGGAAGAATTTGGGCCTTGCTAGGACCCAAATGGGAAGAATTTCTGGGAGCTAAAGATTCTACAGAGTGAGGGCAGAGCTATAAAAATGCCATCGTGTGAGCATTGTAGCCAGGCACATTAGGTTTTGATTTGTTTAAGGCTTGTCTCTCAATCAATAACTTATTTGGGGTTAGATTTTTATCCTCAAGACACTTAACATAGGCAGAATTAATAATCACTGACATCAGTAGTGGTGGAAGGTGAGGTCTCAGGGAGTTGAATAAAACCTCAGTCCCACTGGTGGGAGTGGTTGCGATTTTATGAAGTCACTTTGGAAGTACATTAAAAAGCAGACACAAAAGGTCTTTGAGCCATGTTCCAGCTGCTGTAGAAACCCTTCAGGTATTTATGTCAATGAGTACATTAACAGTCTTAATAGGTCACAGGTGGCTGCATTTTATTTTTTAAAGCATTCTTACAAGGCGATCCAATTTAAGTACACATTCGGGCCAAATTCTCATCCTTTATGACTCTATGGGGACATGAATTCATTAGTGAAAAGGCATAGAGTTCTTTAAAAGGAAGAATTGTCTACCAGTTAGTTAGTTAGTTGGCCTAAAATATTAGGAACTCTATATCCTATTTCCACTCCATTCATTGTCACATTATTTCCTTAAGTAGGGGCTAGTTTTCCTCAAGGCTGATGTTTCTTGTTGTCCTTCCCAACATGGGTTTTACATCATGAAAATGAGATCACAGCAAGCCAACATGGTTTAGTCTTGCTCAATATCCAGCCTCTTAGGTTTCCTCTCCTTCTGTGAATGAGACTGCGTAAGCCCAGTTTCAGGCTCACCCATTCCCCAGGCTTAAACAGCGCAAGATGTTCCAGAACACACCCTGAATCTCCCCACAAAGTCATATGTGCTGTCAGTCCAGCTCTGACCTTGTGTAGAGAGGTCTTTCTGTCTAGAACTAGACTCCACCTCCTGGGCGAGTTCTGAGAAATGGTCTTCTCCCTCACCATTATGCCTGAGTTTCTGCACTGGAAACCTGATGCTAGCGTTGTCTCTTTTTTTCTCATTTACTTTTTTCCTTAAAAAATTCATTTATTGTGGTAAAATATACATAACATGAGATTTCCCGTTTTAACTATTTTGAAGTACACTGTCCACTCACATTGTAAATTCATTCATGTTGTTGTACAAATATCACTGCTATCCTTCTCCAGAACTTTTTCATCATCCCAAACTGAAACTCTGTACCCGTGAAACACTAACTCCCCATTCTACCCCCATGGCCCTTGGTAACACATCTTTGACTTTCTGGCCATTGTCTCTGGTACCAAATCTTGCCTTGAACTTGCCTGCCCACTTCTTTGTCCCCTAGTCACCAGGACTAGTCAGAGATCAGAGTGTTATTTTTGAAATTTGATTGGAGAGATGAAGCCCTATTACTTCCTAACAAGATTTTTGTATTTTCTGTCTGGGTGGACTTCCAAGTTTCCTACCGCAGTCTTCCCTGCCTTCCTCTGCCTGTCTCTCATACTTTCCCTCCTATTTTTCTTTGAGTTCCTTACTCTTCAACACACTCATCCTATTTCCAGTCTTCATTTCCCCACGTCCATGGCTTATTTCCATACTCTCCAAAGCAGTGTTCTGTCTGCCAAATGACACTTCTCAGCACCTATCACTTGACCCTCTCCATACCCCCTTGCTCTAAATCTTCATCCCTCCCAGCATGCTTTGCAAGACCACCTGGCAGCCTCTTGAGGCAAGGGAACATTGCCATTCAGTGATGAGCACATGGAGACAAAACCATTGGCTCTGCAAACTCTTGCATATAAAGTTCTACGTCCTCTTGGAGGACATAGATTCAAGTTGAGAATTAGTGGCAAAAGACAATGAGAACTGACAAAGTACAGCACAAGGAGAACAGTCAGCACTCAGGCAACACAAATGAAATGAGTTTCAATGTACTGGAATGATTTAATATGAAATCTGATTTTCTATATGGATTTAAAAGACTGACTTCAAATGTCATTAACTCAATTTCCCCAGGCTCTTCACACCACTGTGTGAAATGTGAATCTCTTTGCCAATACCCCCCAAAGGAATAGGAGCTAGATGCATCTCCGAGTGTCCCATTGTACCTGAACAGGTTAGATTATTAAACCCTAAGATCCCATTCTGAAGGAAAGCTGTTCTTCCAAAACAGAGTATTATTCCTCTCTTCTATTAAAGGCTGATTCAGCTAAAGAATTAGTTTCCATACCATTTTAATAGTAGCTATTTTTAGAGGTCAGTGAAATGTTACTGTGAGATTGAAAATAATGACCCAATTCCTGATCTCCTTCAAGAGAAATGATACTTAAGACCTATCTCCCTGAGAAGAGAGATGAGGTAGAATTAGATATTCTTAATAACTCTGTGAATTCTCAAGTACTTCATTTTTCAGTGAACCTTTAAAAATAGTTCAAGAGCTTATTTAAAATAGCATTTGGGTCGTCTATAACTGTCTAATGCACTTTGCCACGTGTCATTCCTGGCCAGGACCAAGGATCAAGGCAAAACAGGAACAGAGACCAGGACCTCAGCATCAAACAGGTAAGTAAAAAGCTTAAGGCAGAATTTTCAGCTGTAAGATGAATAAGGTGTGAGGATCTAATGTAAAACATGGTAACTATGGTGGATAACACAGTGTTATATAATTGAGATTTGCTGAGGGTAGAACTTAAATGTTATCACAAAAAAGATAACTTATTTAAAAAGCTAAATTATAGTGTGGAAGCAGAATTGATTAAGGTATAGATCAACTCCTCACCAGCTGAGCAGGAATCAGAAACCTAAAAGTCTGATCAGACTCAACTAGGAAGCAGAGAAAGTGAAAGCGTTTGAGGGAGAAAATGGAAAATAAATGACTGGAATTGAGATTTGGTGATGCTTGGGAGAAATTTCTGGTTGTTTGTAGTGGTGCCCTTTAGAAAGCCAAAGCCCACTTTTGGTACTCTCACTGAGCAGGTGACATCTTTTTACAGATGCCTGTTGTCTGCTGACATGTGCCAAAAAAGAAGACCAAGGCTTTCTCAAGATGCATTTAGTAGTAGAAAGGGTGTTAGATTTTTTTTCAAAGTATCCTTTTTAAAAAGATTTTATTTATTTATTTGAAAAAGAGAGTGAGTGACATAGAGAGCAGGAGCGAGAGTAGAGGCAGAGAGAGAGGGATAAGCGGACTCCCCACTGAGCAGGGACCCTGACATGGGGCTCAATCCCAGTACCCTGGGTTCATGACCTGAGCGGAAGCTAGACACCTAACTGACTGAGCCACCCAGGTATCCCAGAAAGGGTATTAGATTTTAATTTTCAAGAGCAGGTTTAAATTCCAATTCCATTATTTTTAAAATAAGTATTTGGAGCAAATCATTTATCATCTCTGAACCTGTTTCTTTCTCTGGATAATAACAATAAAACTCATTTTACAGAGTCCTTTTAGACATCTAATGAGTTAAGGATGCTTTGAGCATTGGAAAGTATTGTGTAATTATAAAGACTAGATTTTTCTAAAAGAAACAAGCCTTGCACACCCTAAAAAGAAAAATTCAGCTCTTTGTTTCATAGAAAATGTGAGCTGTATACAGAAAACAAGGTTGAGAGAGTTTGTGTTTTCCTTTTCAGTTCTATTCAGGAGTTCCACGTCATGTTTTTTCAGCTGCTAATAATGGATATTTCTGCCAATTATGTAATGATGATAATACTAACTCTAAACCTTTTCTAGCTGTCACTTTAGCACTAAGCCAGCACAGAGACAATGGTACACATTTTCCTGGAACATTATCTGTGTGATATCAGTTAATTTTATCCCAGATTTCTATATAGATCTTTTCTGATCAGTCCTGTAATACTGCAGAAAAGAGAGAATTTTCATCTTTAGATATATAGAACACTTGTGAAAGTAGTTCAGAGGGTTCCCATATACCCCGTCCCCAGTTCCCTCTGTCATTAACTTCTTACTTATTTGTTGCAATCAATGAGACAACATTGAAACATTCATTATTCCATGAGGTCTCCAATTGAGTTTGTTTTCCTTAATTTTTTTTTTTTAGCTAATATCCTTTTTATGTTCCAGGGTCCCATCCAGGATACCATATTACATTTACTCATTATGTCTCCTTCAGCCTCTCTTAGCTGTGACAGTTTTTCAGACTGTCCTTGTTTTTGATGACCTTAACAGTTTTGAGGGGTACTGGTCAGGCATTTTGGAACTTGTTTGATTTTTCTCATGGTAAGACTGGGTTTTAAAGAGAAAGACCACAGAGAAAAAGTACCGTTTTCACCATATCATGTGAAGGGTTTGTTTGGTCACCATGACTTATCATTGCTTCTCTTCACGTTGGTCACCTGGCTGAGGCAGTGTTGGTCAGGCTTCTGTACTGTGAAGTTAATTTTTTATTCCTCCTTTCACACTGCACTTTTCTGAAGGAAGGCACTGTGTGCAGACTATATTGCCACACTTAAGAAGGAGTTAGGAGTTGTGTCCCACTTCCTTGAAGATGGAGTCTCTACATAACTTATTTGGAATTCTTATGTGTGGGAGATATTTCTTCTCTACCCCAATTATTATTTATTAAATTATCTATATCAGTGTGGGCATATGAACGTTTATTTCATACTTTGGATTATAATCCAATACTACTTTGAGTTTTTGCCCAAATTGTTCCAGCTTTGAACATTGGAAGCTTTTTCAGTTGGCTCCTGTGTCCCTTTGTAATATTTCTCTTATTGTGGGATTTTGTTTACTCCATTTTGGTTTCTGGTTTTTTAACACTTCCTGCCACTATAAGATGCTCCAGTCTTATTTCTTCTCTCAGCCCTAGAATCAGCCATTTCTCCAAAGAGTCCTGGCTCCTCTTATTACAGGAGAATGATATTGGAGAAACCAAAACCTGGGTGGTAGGTGTGCTTGTTGCTATAGAGGTTTGATGTTTCTGGGATTTACCAGCTGACAAAACAAGGGAATATATGTGTATTAATTCATGTATTTTCACATATATAGAAATATTTTTTTATATAGCCATCTTTATCTATAGTAAGCTAACATGAGTTCATACTGATATCTCCAACCCTAATCCATTATCAGAGGGATCACTGTAGCTCCCTCCTCTTGCTTATTGGTAAAATTTCACTCTCACAGTGAGAAACCTGGCTCTCATCATCTGCTATCCATTTATCTGATTATTCAATTTCAGTATATATGTTTAGTAGTTTCAGAATTATTAAGACTTGTATTTCCCCTTACAGGGAAAAACTTTACCAACCAGAGTACAGTGCTTCTGTGTAGTTTCTTTTGCCTTTAAATCTTATGGATTCCACTCATTCCCTAAATCATTTAAGTTAGCATCTTTTCCTCACCTGCCTTAGTGAGGTTGTTTCATACACTGTAACACAGTTCAATTCTCTTGCGATAGTCTACATTTCTCCCTGGTATCCCCTGACATTCTAGATGGTTTTTTAAACTTTTACATAAACTAAGTTCCACTCTTTTTTTTTTTTTTTGAAGATTTTATTTATTTATTTGACAGAGACAGATCACAAGTAGGCAAAGAGGAAGGCAGAGAGAGAGAGAGGAGGAAGCAGGCTCCCCGCTGAGCAGAGAGCCCAATGCGGGACTAGATCCCAGGACCCTGAGATCATGACCTGAGCCGAAGGCAGCAGCTTAACCCACTGAGCCACCCAGGCGCCCCTAAGTTCCACTCTTTGTGCTATTAAGTTCAGTGGGTTTGGACAAATGCATAGTGCTATATCCACAATTACAATATCATACAGAGTAATTTCACCACCCTAAACTAACCCTTGTACTTCACATATTCAACATTGGCCCCCACCACACCCATGAACCCTTGGTGACCACAGATCATTTTACTATCTCTATAATGTAATGTTACGTTATTGGAATCGTATGGTATATAGCACTTTCAGACTAGCTGTTTTTTAAAAAACCATTAGCATTTAAGATACATCCATGTCTTTTTGTGCTTCATTGGCCCATTTCTTATTATGGCTGAGTAATATCCCACTATATGGATATACCATGGTTTGTTTATCCATTCACTTACTGAGGAATATCTTGGTTGTTTCCAGGTTTGGGTGATTATGAGAAAAGATGCTGTAAGAATTCAGAAATAATCCAGTTTTAACCCATTTCCATCAACTGAAAAAATTTCTTTGAACTATTGGCAGTCATCCCTGCTCTCCCTCTCTCTAATCTCAGGCAGTATTGTATTTTTTGGAAATTATTTATAAATGTGATCATCATAGTCTAATGTATCTGGCTTCTTTCATTTAGCACTATGTTTTTGATGTGTGTTGTTGTATATGTCAGTAATCCATTCCTTTTTATTATTGTGCAATATTCTACTGTCAGGATTTACTACATTTTTTATGCATTCATCAGTTGCTGGACATTGCCCTTTTTTGGCTATTGTGAGTAACACTACAATGACAATTCACATACAAATTTTTATGTGGACATATATTCTCATTTCTCTTGGGTAGATATCTAGGAGTGGAACAGCTGGCTGTTTAGTAAGTTTACATTTATCTTTTAAGAAACTATCAGTTTTCCAAAGTAGTTGCACCATTTTGTTTCTACCAGCAATGTATGAGGGTTCCAGTTCCTCCACATCTTCACCAACACTTGGAAATTTTAGTCTTCTTGATTTGAGCCACTCTAGTGGGCATGAGGTGGTATCTTGTGGTTTTAATTTGCATTCTCTAGTGACCATTGGCATTGAGCATCTTTTCATATGCTTATTAGCCACTTGTATATCTTCTTTGGAGAAATGTATATTCAAATTGTTTGCTTATTTTTTTTTCTTTCCAGTTTGCTCATTTTTTAAGGGAGTTATTTGTCTTCTTATTGAGTTGAAAAAGTTATTTATCCTATCTAAGTCTTCTTTCTGATAATGTTTTGTAAATATTTTCTCCCTGTCTCTGTCGTCTCTTTTTATATTATTAGTGATATCTTGTGAAGGCCAACATTTTCTTATTTTGATGAAGTCCAATTTATCAAATTTTTAATGGATGTGCTTTTGATGTCAAATCCAAGAAATATTTACAAACCCCAAATCACAAACATTTCCTCCTGTGTATTCTTTGAGACTTAGTTTCAGCTCTTACATTCATATCTATGATAACTGATTTAAAGTTTGGGGAGGTTTTTTTGGTGAGGAGGTGTTTTTTTGTGTGTTTGTTTGTTTTTGCAAATGTATGGAGGTCTATTTGTTGAAAAGACTCTCTCCTCATTGAATTACCTTGGCACATTTGTTGGAAATAAATTGACCATATATAGGTAGGGTTTATTTCTGGACTATTCTGCACTGTTGATCTTTATGTCTACCAGTATGCCCATATCACACTGTCTTATCTACTCTTACTTTGTGTTGACTTTTGAAATCAAGCTGTTTGAGTCAACTTTGTTTTTCTTTCTTAAAATCGTTTTGACTATTCTATGTTGTTTGCATTTACACATACATCCTAGGATCAGTTTATTGATATTCATTAAAGAAAGCCAGCTGGGATTTTACTAGAGGCTATTTTGAATTTCTAGATCAGTTTGAGAAAAATTGACATCTTAACCATGCCAGGTTTTGTAATCCATGCACATAATATATTTCTCATTTATTTTGTTCTTCTTTCATTTTGTTCAGTAATAAAATCTTAATATATAGAACAGTCTTATGTTTAAAACATTATTCCTAAGTATTTTGTTCTTTTTGTTGTTATTGTGAATGGCATTTTTTATTAATTACATTTAAATTGTTTGTTGCTAGTGTACAGGAATACAATGCTATTCGTATATTCATTTAGTATCCTATAAACTTGCTAAACTCCATTAATAATTTAGTCTTTTTCTTAGATTCCTAAACTTTTCTACACAAAAGATCATTTCATCTGTGAATAAAACATTTTATTTCTTCCTTTCTAATCTATGTGCATTTAGTTTCTTTTTCTTGCCTTACTTCACTAGCTAGAGACTCCAATACAGTGAATTTCCCCAATCTAAGGAAGAAAGAACTTAGTCTTTCACCAGTAACTTTCACTCACCAAATGTGAGTTTTTTTAGATACTCTTTATTAAGTTAAGTAATTTTTCATTTATTCCTGGTTTTTTGGGAGTTTTTAACATGAATAACTATTGACTTTTTTTCCCAATTCTTTTTCTGTCTCTATGGAGTTGGGTTTTACCGCTTATCCTCTTAATACGGTGTATTACATTGATTGATTTTTCAACTATAATCTTGCAAATCCCACTTTTTCATTATTTATAATCTTTTCCATACATTGATGAATTTGACTTGCCAATGTTCTGCTAAGGATTATTGTGTCTGTACTCATGGGGGTTATTTTCCATAGTATTATTAATTTATTTTTCTTGTGATACATGTTTTACTTTTATATCAGGCTAGTACTGGCCTTACTATATCAGTAGAAAACGTATTCCTTCCCCTATTTTCTGAGTTTCTGTAGAATTACGGTTATCTATTTCCTTTAAATGCTTGATAGATTTTATAAGTAAAATCATTTGAAACTTGGCTTTCCTATGTGGAAAGATTTTTTGTGTATTAATTCAATTTCTTTACTCAGTATACATCTATTCAGAGCTACTATTTCTTTATGAGTCAATTTTAGTAATTTGTGTCCTTCTAGGAATTTATTAATTTGTCAATTCGTTTCATTTAAATTGTTTAGTCTTATAGCATAAAGTTGTATATAATAATCCCTTATAATTATTTTAATCTCTTTATGGCCTATGTTAGTGTGTCTCTTTAATTCTTGATTTTGGAAATTTCCATCTGCTTCTACCTTTCCTTGTTCAGGCTAGGTGGAGGTTTATCATTTTGTTGATGTTTTTAAAGAACCAAATTTTAATGTAATTGAAATTCTCTATTGCTTTGCATTTTCGATTTTTTATTTCTGTTCATATCTTTATTTCCTTCTCCACCCTTTGAATTTGATGTGCTCTACTTTTCCCAGCTTCTTATGATAGAAACTTAGATTATTGACTTTAGATCTTTCTTCTTTCTTAATATAAGCATTTATAGCTATGAGCTCCCCTCTAAGCACTATTTTAGCTGTGTTCCAAAAGCTTAGATACTGTTTGTTCTTGTTTTTTAATTAGTTCACAATATTTTCAAATTCCTCCTGTGAGAAATTAGACCCATGGGTTATTTAGAAATATGCTATTAAATTTTCAGTTATTTGAGGATTTTCCAGATTTTTTTTTTTTTTGTTACTGATTTTTAACTTAGGTCCACTGGAATCAGAATGTACTTTGAATGGCTTCAGTCTTATTAAATTCATTATTGTTTTATGAACTTAGCCTAAAAAGAATGTGTATCCTGGATTTGGTGACAGTGTGTTTATGTAGGTCAACTAGGTCAATTTGGTTGATATTGTTCAAATCTTCCTTATTTGATTTTCTTTCTCATTCTATCAATTGTGGAGAGAGAGTATTTGAATATCCAACTATAATTATTGTTTTGTCTATTTCTACTATCATCTTGTCAGGTCTTGCTCTATGTATTTTGTGGCTTGGTCGTGAGGAGTTTTACGTTTATGATTGTTATATCTCCCTGCTTCCCTCTTATCATTACTAAGATTACTAGCATTTCTACTACCATTACCTTTTCCTAAGAATATTCCTTGTTGTAAAGTCCATTTTGTCTGATATTAGTATAGCCATTCCAGCTTTCTATGGTTGCTGTTTGCCTGGTATCTAAGGGTGTCTCTTGTAGCATAAACCTGCCATACTTTGCTTTTTATTTCTTTATTGTTGGGCATTTATGTTACACATTTTTCTATAAATACTTACCCTCCAAATGTTCAATTTTTTTAGACTAAGGAATTCTTTAGTTACCACCCATCAAACAAG
The DNA here is from genome assembly GCF_011764305.1 of Mustela putorius furo. NCBI lineage: Eukaryota > Metazoa > Chordata > Mammalia > Carnivora > Mustelidae > Mustela > Mustela putorius. The sequence continues at coordinate 10,731,532 of NW_025421305.1, read as the reverse complement.
AAATGTTTCAAACATCTTCCGTGATTGTATGGGCATAATTGTTATCCTTGGGAAATTATAAATTAATGAAAATAAAGTATTTTAAGGGAATTATATGCTTTTTACTTATAACTTAACATAATCCTTAAAATAATCTAGTCACACAGATATTTTATTCTTTTTCAGCCTAAGGATCATAGAGACTAAATAAGGGACCCAAGCATACAAAACAAGCATTCAGTGAAGGAGCGCATCCTATTAGACTCCACATGATACGTGAAGTTTTTCTTCAACTTCTTCTCTCTCTTCCTTCTGTCCATGCTCTCCTTACTCTCACAATGTTTTTTCCTAACATTTCCCATGTCCTTTTCAGGCACGAGGTGGTTCAGAACAAGTTATTTGTCTTTTTTTTGTTGTCAGGGCCAGAGATTACGGTAAACTCATTCGAAGTTGCTTATAATTGATGATGGGTTGCTTTATATAAGAATATGAGCAAGAATGGGAATTTTTTTCCCATTCTTATTTTATCCCACTCTCTTACCTTATCTCTAATTGTATTGGTGGTAGATCCGGGAAAGAAATACAAGATGAGGACTGAAGAGATGGGAGTTGTTTTTGCTCTTGTGTTAATGTGTGGGGTGTGTGTGTGTATGTGTGTGTGTGTGTGTGTGTGGTGTGGTGGCAGCCTCCTATGTAGTCACAACCAGATCTCCCCAAAGTGTCCAATCCTGTCTATTCTGGCCAAGGAGGAATATCCTTTTCAGATATGAATTAATATCCATCACATACCATTTCACAACAGTTTCTAAAAAGAGAACCAAAACTGATATTTAAATTATATTTAAAAAATAGCATATAGATTGAAGGTGATAACATTCTTGTGTGAGTAACTGGAAAATAATATGGGGGAGGCAAAGAGGAATTTGGTCTGAATAAGGATTTATATATATACTAATATAATATTAATATATAATAATATAAGTATACAAAATTGTATATAAATACACACACACACACACAGATATACCCTCTCTGTTCTATGTCCGAAAAGTGATCACCTACCTCTTCAGCATGAAATACCTCACTCAGCAATGATTTCCTTCAATGAATCCAAATGTTATTGTATCACCAAAGAGTTAAAGAGATATCTGCCTTTCCTGTGCCAATAGAAATAAACACACAAGGAGAAGATTGGTTTTAAACTTAGCAGATTTGAAGTCCTTGGGAATTTCATAAATGTTACAATTTTAGATACACACAGTGTTACTCCATTTTAATACTTTCCCAGAGCCACCATCCTTTTTGATCCTTCAAAGGGATTTAATTTTGATCTTTCAGAAATGTTCTTTTCTCCTGAAAAGAAAAATCTGTCATGGAAACAATAGCAAATGTAAAAAGTTTGGGTGTTTACAATTTTCTCAAACTAGTTAGAATTCTCAAGTTCTGTCCTTACTTCTTGTAGTGGTGGGAGCCCTAGATAGAGCAGAGGGTGGGGTGAAGAGAGTGTTTGCACCAAGAAGAACATATAGGAGAGAGGTGGGGTTTTTTGTTTGTTTGTTTGTTTGTTTGTTTTAAGATTTTATTTATTTATTTGACAGAGGTCACAAGTAAGCAGAGAGGCAGGCAGAGAGAGAGGGGGAAGCAGGCTCCCTGCTGAGCAGAGAGCCTGAAGTGGGGCTCGATCCCAGGACCCGGGATCATGACCTGAGCCGGAGGCAGAGGCTTTAACCCACTGAACCACCCAGGCGCCCCAAGGAGAGAGTGTTGCCACTGCTTTTATGCCTAATGGTGAAAGGCAAATTGTAAGATATAGAGAATAAGAGTTAGAGATGGCCCACTAGGGAGGAGATGAGCCCTTTCGTTGGATTCTTACGTGGGATATGATGCATAAATGTGTACATGCTTTCCTTCTTTTTTTTTTTTTAATTGAGAAAGCCTTGCAAGTGTTGAAAGTCTTAAAAGCCAAAGTTGAGTAACCATCAGTCATGCCTATCCCTTCCATTCAATATCAAAGATATCCTATTTACCTGGGGCCCAGAAAAACCCGTTTTATTTTGCCCTCCCCCAACCCCATGTTCTTTTTGCACCTGGCTACTTGGTTGCTTGCCTTCTCCCATGGTTCATCTGGAGAGATGTGTGTGGCCAGGGAAGGACAAGAGGGGAGGTAGGGGGGGATATGCTGTATATCAATCGCCTTCCTCTCCTTCTCACCCTAGGGCCATGTTTCTGGGCATGTAAAATGTATTATCTTTTATTCTGATTTCTCAAATTGGAATATAGATTTCTCCATCTATATCAAGACGTCTAGAGGGCTATTTAAGGAAGTCAGAAGTAAAACTGACTTGGGGTCTCACTCCCTTTTTAAATTCTCTCTAGAAAAATAAAATATTAGGGAGACGATCCTCTAGATCAGCATATTAATTTTGCCATTGAGACAACTGAACACCAGAGGGTCTGAGAGGCTCTGTCAGGTCTCACAGCTGGTCCCTGCCCATCTAAGACTTGGTTTTCCTTCTCTGGCCTCCCAGGACTACCTTTTTCCCACTCAGCTACACCACCTCCTTGACGGATGCCAACAGGAGAAGGTTCTGATGAAAACAACCTTAAATTTTTACAGCGTGTGAAATCTCCTATTTAGCATCACACAATGTTAGGAGTTAGACCTTTTACATAAATGTTATTCCTTATTATTAATTTATTTTTTCTTCATTTTAGACATCAGAAAACTGAGGTGCTGAGTTGCAGCAACCTCCATAGAATCTCAAAAATACACCCTAACCTGCTCTTCACAGGGCAAGTCCTCAGTACAGGCTTTCTGTGGAGAAATGTGGCTCAAGCAAGAAGTGTTCGGGGTCATTCACACAGAGCCCAGGGGAATGGCATCTCTTAGGACAATCTGATATTAAAATAAACCAAGATTTGGATTGCCCAAGGCGTTCATGCTAAGGCTGCCTGTCTGACACTAACCCCACACTTTGATCATTCATTCAAATCAAAAAGCATTTATTAAGCATCAGTTGAAGGGTCCGGGCAGGGGTTTCTCCTTGTGTTTCTGGCATTCACACTTCCTTGCTTCTCTTCTTGACTCTTCACCCCCACCCAAGAAAACTCCCCAGTGCACATGGATCTCACTGCTGTTACTATCCTTATCTGCTCCTTCCCAAGTCTTTGAATACAAAGTCCAGGACAGAACTTATTCCACTGAAAATCTATGTACCCACCCTTGCATTCATGGGGGCACCCCAGCCAGTATTCGAAGCTTAGAGAGGTAAAATTTCAGCGTCTGTTTTCTTCCTTGAGAAAACAGAGTGAATGTTTTAGAAGGGTTTTTAGGAAAGCAATTTACAGCCAGTAATTGGAAGTGCAGTGTTTCCACAAGAACAATGTCTCAGATTACAGGTTTATGATTTATCTAAAAACATATCATTTCTTTTAGGCTTAGATTTTGAAAAGGAGAAAAATTAAATTTTAGGATGATTTTCTTCAAGTTTTTCTTGACATTCTTTACATCAGCAAGGGGAGATGTGGGAAGGCAAGATGGAGTTTCTAGAAAGGAGAAATCCAACGTTGTTTTCCCTTCTTCAATTATGAGACTACATTTTCCTAGCCATGTACACTATTTCCAGATTATGACTCACTCAGACAATTTACTATATTTAAAATTACATTAAATTCTCTTTGCAATGCTTAGGTCAAATATTCATACTATGTATACAGTTGGAAATTCTTCCTCATAGATCCAGTGCATGGTATGGACGTTATTTGTGTCTTTGTTGCCATGGTGACTAGAAAAGGTTAAAGCCAAAGCCTCAGAAAACAGAGTGGCTGAGCAATAAAATATCATAAATATGTGTGTGCTTCTTAAAATACTCTTCTCACATATGGATTTAAAAATTTTAGAACCACCGCCTTGAAGTGAATTTTCCATTTCTAGCATGCAGGTTATTATCTAAAAAGAATATTCTCAAAGCAATCTGTTTCAATTCACTCTCCTTTCTCTCTAAACTGTAGTCTAATAGCTATTTATCTCAAAAGACAGACTATGTAAATCATGGGCAATGTTTTGGATTTTAGATATGGATGAAACATGCCAATGAGAATGGAGATCAACGAAGTTGTTTTCTGGTTGAAATACACTGTCTTTTACAAATCTCTCCTTTAAGCACATCTATATAAGCATAATAAAATATTTTTTCCCACCTTAAGAACTGGGAAGCAAATTGGGCAGTATTTGAAAGTGCTAAGATGTGGAACATGTTTCTGCTGTACAAATTCAAACCCTTCTTTTTTGTCAGCTGATGGCCCTTGATCCCTAACTAACCCTTTTTTATTTCCTCACATTTTAACTCTCCTGTGAGATGAATTTTAAGGGTTTATCCTCAAAATTAAGGCTAAACAGTAGTAGAGAATGTGATTCCTATAAAGCCGAGAGCCATTGCAGCAAAGGGTAAGAGAACATATCTTACATCCATATGTAAGTGCGGAGGGAAGAAGATGGGTAAAAAACCTTCACTAAGTAATTTTCTTGTCCCCATGGCCCACTTTATGAGGATCCCAGAAAGAATATTAGTACATTCTTCAGTCCATAATCCTTGGCTTAATGTTTAACCACCAACTAGCATCTAAATTCTTCACAATCCTTTATTTATTTCAAGATATTCCTATGTTGGAAGTATAATAAAAATAAAATTATAGCAATATATTTGGGCATTTTTTCCTGCCTCTGCGTAACATACCACGTTTCAATGTCTAAGAATCAAAGATATCTTGAACTCAGTAATCTGGCCCTTCTTCTGCCATCTGGTGGAGAAATGGGGAAGTAGTTTCATAATGAACCCAGAGTGACTTCACTGAAACCAGAAACTCATCAATCAACAAATGTTTATGGGGTTATTATTATTATTCATCATTTTTATTCAATAGGACATATTGGGGCACTTGGCACCATTAATGACCAAACTATTAGAATATACAGGTCCCCAAAAGAACTGTGAAATACTACAAAATTAATAGCTCTCCTACGGATTAGTCATTTTCCAGCGACAGATTCAACACACGGTACAAGGCAGAGACTCTTTAAGAATATGAGGTTACCACCTAGCTCATTTTAGTAAATTCGCTTTATGATGATATTCTGACCCTAAAATGCTTATGCTTTTCTGAGTATTTTCTGAAGAGAAGGAAAGAGGATAGGAGGGTGAGGGAAAGAAACTGTGAGGGCCCCTGGGTGGCTCAGTGGGTTAAGCCTCTGCCTTCAGCTCAGGTCATGGTCTCAGGGTCCTGGGATTGACCCCTGTGTTTGGCTCTCTGCTCAGCGGGGAGCCTGCTTCTCTGCCTACTTGTGATCTTTTGTCTGTCAAATAAATAAATAAAATCTTAAAAAAAAAAAAAAGAAACTGTCTTATGCCTTACAAAGTCAAAATTATAGTTTGGGAAATATTTTTCAGTTAACCACATAAGAGTGCCTAAAACATCTCGATAAGAGAAAAAATAACATCTCTGTAATCCGTCTGCATTTTTATCCATTCCTAATTTACAGCCTATAGAGAGTAGGGATGTGATAGAAGAGATGTGATAGTAATCATGCCACTGCCACAGAATTGAGGAAAAGTGACAGTCTCCTCAAGTTAGCTTGAACAAAACAAAGCCATAAGCCTATGGAATTAGCCCATATATAGCCAAATCTGAATTCCCTTCTTCTTGCCAAAGCCCACAGAGAAGAGGCAGATGTAAATCATGGAAGAGATGCTGCGGTTGTTATTAAATGTCCTGTGCATTTCAAGGAAATGTGACACTTTTCCGCCAGTGGATTCTGGTGGAAAGCACTTGATACAGAAGGATCAGACCAGGCTGTTTTAGGTCAAAAGGGGTTCTTGGCTTGGCCTATTGCCATACGCTCTTTGGTTTTCAAAGGACATTCAGACCTAAGAAAAGCCCTTCATAGTGTTCCAGAATCATTACTATGGCACAGACAAAAAATAGTGCTTATCTAACCAACATGCTCAACTCAAATAGGGCCCTAGGCTGGAATGCGGAGTACAGTAAGCTCCCACCCCTACTTCCTGCCTTCTCCACTCAAATCCTCTTGCCCAAATCTAGGATGAACCATCTGCCTGAAGTAATTCTCACATTAAAGAAAGGACAAAATCGCGAACATCCTTGTTTCCAGTCATCAGTGGGTACCTTTGAAATAGGTACTGCACGTATGATGTTTTTCTAAACAAAATGAAAATCCCTTTAGTCTAACAATAGGCTTTTAAAATACGCCCTCCACAATTTTTGTAGCTGCTTCTCTACTCCACTTCCCCCCATGAATTCTGATCTGCGGCAGCAAACTGAAAGGTCAATGGAGTTTCATGACTGACTCCTATAAATTCTTACCCCCCACCAGTGTCCACAAGAGGGCTCAGGACATTCTGCCCACAGAGGGAGGACGGGACACCTGCAGAAGAGGAACTGGCAATCACCAGAAACCAGTATGTTTCCTTAATATCAAGCTATGTCGGTCTAAACTTATTTTCCATCGAAACTGTTTCTACAATGTAAGTGCAGTGTATCTTCACGACAGCAAAACACCCTGAAACTTTCTTTATGACAAAAAAAGGAGGACTGTGAGCTGAATTCAAATATATTTGGGCTGGTAGACATTGAGAAAGATACCAAAAGAATGGTGTTTCTGGAAGAAAGCTACAATAGGCATCCTTTCTTAATTTTAATTAATATTTGAAAAATAGAGAAGGTATATCACTTAGTTTGTCCAGGAAACATTTAACCGAGTATGCTCTGGACAACAGGCCATGTGCTAGGATTTGGAGATAGCAGTGTGGATGATGCAGAAAGTCTCTGGGAGCCTGGAGTCAGGCTCATTAATTATGCTGACAATAGAAAGCCTGGAGAGTAAAGTCTGGACAAGAGAATCACAAGCAAAAACCATGGAGGCATTCATTGGGCTAAGTTTTAGGAGGGATATATAGAAAGTTCTCAACTAAGATCCAAAAAAATATAATAATCTAGCAATGCCATTACAGAGTGGAAAGATAAAGCTTAGGAACTATTTCGTTCAAAAGACTCAGTGGGGGGAGCCTAGGTGGCTTGGTTGGTTAAGCGTCTGCTTCCTTTCAGGTTATGATCCCAAGGTCCTGGAATCAAGCCCTCCACTGGGCTCCCTGCTCAGCAGGCAGTCTGCTTCTCCTTCTGCCCCTCCCCCTGCTTGTGCCGTCTCTCTCTCTCTCTCTCTCTCCCTCACACACACACACACACACACACACACATACTCACACACTCTCAAATAAATAAATAAAATCTTTTTTAAAAGATTCAATGGTTTTAGATAACTGATATAGGATAACAGTATGAAGTAATTCCCTCAAGGTCTGTGCTGTGTTGGGGTGCATCATATTCATATATGGATCCAGATAAAATTGGCAACTATCCCCTTCCATTCTGCAATCGGTCTACGAATATCAGAGTATTGTACTTTGCACTGGACACTGCATATTAGCTGGGCCATAGACAAATAAGAGACCCACTGATGAACTAGAAATGTATATCAGTGCCTATGTTTAAGTCACTGATTTCGGTGCTAGGGATAAATGATGGGCAGGACACACAAGGTCCCTACCGACACGGAGATGACTGTTTAGTGAAGATAGAAGATGAATAATAGTTGATAGAGTAAATTTATATACTGGTAACTGTTACTCTGAAAACCACCTAAACTCTGTCCCATGAAGCACAACAGAAGGGAACTAGAGACAGGATGTCTAGAGGGGAAAAATGAAAGAGACAGGCAGAGTATATACTAAAGTATGAGAAGGCTTTTCTACAAGAGATACTGTATTCTGTAAGGACCTGGCAAATAGAACCATGATGTCCAGTGAGAAACATGAAGACAGAATCAACTCAACATAAAATTAAACATTCTATAAATCAGGCCACTCCAAAGAAGACTGTCTTCGTCAAAAGAAGAAACGTTATTTACCAACCCTCTTCCCAAAGCAGAAGCTTCACAACTCCCCGCAGGAGTTGAAGGTGCATGACTAATGGGTCCAACCTTTGTGTCCCAGCACTTTGTGGGTACCCCTGTTAGCACTTCTCACTCAGCCCACTTCTCCAATATGTGAATTAATGAATTAATTAATTCACTGAAGTTAATTTCACTTCAGCTTCTCTAGTCCCTCCAGCTTCTATTCAGCTTCTCATTGTTTTTATCTGTTTCCTTAAGAACTATTCAGTTAGGGGAGGTGAACCATGAGAGACTATGAAAAACAATCTCTGAAAAACAATCTAAGAGTTTTGAAGGGGAGGGGGTGAGAGGTTGGGGGAACCAGGTAGTGGGTATTAGAGAGGGCACGAATTGCATGGAGCACTGGGTGTGGTGCAAAAACAATGAATACTGTTACGCTGAAAAGAAATAAAAAATTTAAAAATAAATAAAAAATTAATTTAAAAAATTTAAAAAAAGAAATATTCAGTACAAGTGACAAGAAAAACGAACTCAAACTTATTTAAGCACAACAGAATTTATTGGCGTTTATAACTGGAAAGTCCACTGGTATACTGCCTTTAGACACGTCTGGATTTCTGTCCTAGATTCTAGGGTCTCAAATAATGTCAATAAATTTGTTTCCCCAACTATTAGTGCATTTTCCTCTATTAACCTAATGATAAGAAAGCCCTCTCCATGTAAGGAAAGATAGCCTCTGGAAGCCAAAAGCTACATCCTTTCATCTAAAAAGATAGAAAGAAAAATAATCCTATGTCCTGGAGTCCATAAGTAAAATTTCACAGGAGAAATCTGATTGGTGCTGCTTGGATTATGTGATTAGCCCTGGGCCAATCACAGTGAATAGTGATATGGTATTATAATAGGCTGACTTTGGGTCATATATCCACTTCTTCTGTGAGTGTGGGCCATGGACTAAGGACAGGGCATTTCTCTTCCAAAAGGCAGATGCCCCCTCACCCCACAAATGTTAACAAAATAAAATAGAATGCAATAGTCTCACTATTGCGATAATTTCCTAAATGCCCCATGTTTCCCTCAGTTCATGCCTTTTTTTTTTTTTTTTCTGGAAGAATAATCTTCCAAAATGGGCAATTATAATTCTCTGTCTTCTCTCCCTAAAAATTTAAGTGGCTCCTCTTTGCCTGTAAGATAAAGTCAATCTCTTTGACATTTCTCTGACATGGAACACATGCCATTTCTCCCTGACTGTTCTTATGGCCAAAGATCTAACAATTCTGAGTTGCTTGTAATTCCCCAAACACCCAGGATCATCCCACACCTTCAACTCTTTTCTCACATTTTCCTTTCTACCTTGCTGGCTTAATCTCTCTAATTTCCTTTCAAAATTAACCCAAACATCACCTCATCTCCCAGCCTGTCCTGCTCTCCCTCGGATAGATTTATCCATCTGGGCCATTGTGGACACCTCTCTCTCTAGCTTACACATTTGCTTACATACCATGTCCTTGTCTAATAGCCTGCGGGTTCCTAGGGGACAGGGATTGAACTTCACTCATCGTTGTGTTTCTGGTGGTTGCCTGGCAGATAATAGGCATCTAATAAACAGTTTTAAGAAAGAATGATGGGGGAAAGGGAAATAGAAGAAGGGAAGGAAAGGGCAGATTCCCTAGGGCCTTTCTTTTCCTTCCAGATAATAAATAAATGTTGAGGATTATATTCTGGGTAAAAGGGCCTGGCTTTGTAGTCTAAATCAAAGTAATGAGTAAGAGAATTTCAGGTTCAGTCATGATGGAAAGTAGATGGAGGGAACATGGGAAGAAGGAAGGAAAAGGTCTTCATGATGTCTTTTTTTGGTGTGTACCAGGTGGACGAGCCACTCGCCCACCCATGAGAAGGGTAAGCCTGGCCACAGGCTCGTGAAGCGTCATCTTCCGTAATGCACGCTGGCTACCCTGTTTCTGGCTCACCTCCAACTGGGCAATCATGTGGAGAAATGAAAGTGAATGGAGAATTTAAAAGGTGACCTAATTCTCTGCTGAAAGCATTTCCAATCATAGGTCTGAATGTATTTTAATTATACCTGGACACAGGAGCCCTCACCCAGACATAACTGCAGTCCCGAGTGGACTGTCACTGTGGTTGTAAAGATTTGTCTAAGCTTGTGGTTATCTCAAGAGCCTGACATCACACTGATCATTAAGCAACAGTGTGGAGGTGCAGCTGGGCGTTTCCATGGCAACCTGCACTGGGTTCACCCGCAGAGCTTGGTAACAAGAGCATTTTATTATGGGTCATTAAGGGCAAAAGGCTTCATTTACATTATTTCCTGTAAAATCCTATTATTTCAGGTGTTACATTCCATCTCCATCAATGCAGCTCTTCCAGAAGAAATCATAAAAGTGTGTTATTAGGTAGAGAAACAATAACAAGCTTCAGGTAAACTGTAAACCACAGTGTTCGGTAGATGAGAAAAGCATTTCACAATAGGGATGTGGGCTAAAGAGGACTCCAGCATTCTCTGAAGGCAAAGAATTCTTATTCTGAAAAGAGAATCATCTTTCTTGTTATTTTTCTCTTCCCCAGGGCTGAGTCATTCTTTAAGAATGGTTGATAAGGATTCTTATATTAAGGATACTAAATAAGTATAGACAAATCTGACTCTATTGTTTTATCCTCTAAATATTATTTTATTATGGTAACAATACTTAACGTGAGACCAAACTTCTTAGCAAATGTTTAAATGTACGGTACGGTATTGTACAGGTACAGAACTGTATAGCTCTCTAGAGTTTACTCCTTTTGCTTCAGTGAAAAATTATGCCTGCTGATTAGCAACACCCCACTTCCCCCTCGCCTGCCCCTGGCAACCACCATTCCACTCTTTGATTCTGTGAATTTGACTATTTTAGATACTTCGCATTAGTGCAGTCATGCAGTATTTGTCTTCCTGTGACTTGGACTGTTTCTTATCCTCACCAGGCACCGAGTCTCTGGTGTCTTATATTCCAGAATGCCTTTCTTTTCCAGCCCTTCCAGATCCAGGAAATGGTAGCTTCTGTCAGTGCTTAAGTACTTCATACTCTACAAGGCAAGGAGCCTCTCCCTTGTTTATCTGTGCTTGGGAGTAGGGAAATGAGGCCTTCAAGCTGAGCCAGCATCTGTGTAATAGCTCAGGCCCCTGGCCAGCGTTGCAGGCTGACCTGGAGCTGACGGATAGTGATTGCCTTGGAGCTGTGCTAACACTGAGTCAGCTTGAGGACAGGTCCTCAAAGGTCATTCATTCACTTGAGAGCTCCACCTGCTGTCTATAAAGGATATCAGTTTTACAAAGGCAATACGGCAAATGCCACCAAATATGCGCTAGCTTCCAAATCCCTATGATCTAACAATAGTTAATTTAGCTTCTTCTGAAGGGTCAAAACTTCTCTCATGATCGAAAAGACTCTGGGGGTCTTGTGTCCCAAGGCACAAGAGATGTAGAGATAAACAACAAAGGGACTAATCCTTACATTTCCCGAGTTAATTTAGTACGGTCAGGAATAGGTGAAATGTTTCCCTGTTCAGAAAACCACTTGCCTAAATGAAACAATAGGCATGTCATTGCATGTTATTACTTCCAAGGATGGCTGTAGTCAGCTTCAGATGACCCAAAGTGGAGCACTGGCCAGTGACTGAATGGTTATCAATGCTTCAGTTATAGAAAATAGTTGAGTCATACTTAAAAAACAAAATACAAAACTTTTCCTTCTCTCAATGTCCACTAGAACTGTTAGAGTTATAAAAATTTTTGTGTCAAATTCCAATTTTTAAATATAGAATTAAGGTATGCCTATTCTGAACAGTATGATCTCTTCTTATGGTTAAATGACACAAGGCAGGAGACGGGTGAATGAAGACGATCTGATGAGCGTTCTGGGATGTATTTCCTGGTGTAACAGAGGAACCAGGGAGGTAAGTTCTGTGAAGACTTCCTGCTGAGCTGTGTGAGCCAAAACACAGGACCTCCCATATACTTTCAAGCCTAGACGATATTCTTTGAGGGTTATGATGGAGAGATTACAAGTCGCTTTTTTTTTTTTTTGATGTTTGTTTTGTGTCCTGGAAAAGGGGATCAGTCTAGATTAGATTTTCAAAATGAGGCTTTATTGCAGATAAACAATAGTGGATTTGTAAACAATGGTGTATGTGGAACAGAGGTGAAATTCAGGTTTAACTTGTGCTTTTATACCAGTGATTACTTGCTATTAAAATGGTTGTGGCTATGTGAGATGTCAAACATCCCTTTAAAAGGATTCTAATTCAGGAAGCGCCTTATGTGGGGAGGTGAATCTCTCAGCTTCCCAAATCAATAAGTATATAATTAATTAGAGTTAAAAGGAAGCAAAGCTCTGAGGACAGGGGTTTCACAGGCAACTCCCAACAGTTGGATGAAAAGATTGGATTTAACCACAAATTATTGTCCCCAATCCCCTCCTTCACGTCCAGGATATGTACAGTTAACTCTTATAAAGGATTTACAGGTGAAGAACTGCTTTTCTTGGGTAAAGATAAGTGAATAAGAATGGTATTTATACATAAAATTAACCTTTTGTAACCCACATTTCAAATTTCCTTTTTCTGGAATACATGGGTTAATTTTTGTATGGACTACTAAAATAAAATTTATATGTTTAAATATTATAAACAGAACATACGCAGAGCAGAGTTGAGGAATACAAATATTTCAGACACAATAATGACAAAGATAAAAAGAGAGAAAAAATTTTAAATAAAACTCAGTTCAAAAAAATGGAAAGGTTTTAAAAATTTAACGGTGTTTCCTTCTAAATACATTATCCCATTGTGTACTCTTGGCTTCTAAATTGTAAAAAAGTTATAGTGATTTGCTTTACCAAAAATAACAATGGATTAATATCATAACAGCTTGAGCAAAGTGAGCTAATTTAATTAACTTGTCTATTATGTCCTAAACTGTTAAATATTAAAATAATCCTGCTCTGAATTAAAGGGCTGACCTGCCTGTGAACATGTTATTAGAGAAGATTCATCTCTTTCACTTGGTTCTCTTATTATTTTGAAGAAAACCATTATGACCACTTTTCCAGATCTGTCTGTCCTCAGCTCCTGAAGAAATAATCAGCTCATCCAGATTTGAAAGGCTGTCATACTTGTCAGTTAGCATTGGACGTATGAAAAACCAAAAAGTGCTATTGAAAATGAAAGGCTTAATTATTTCAATTTTCTGGCAGAGACAGTTACTTGAATGACCGTCTGTTCCCTTTTTTCAATGTTATAGCCATTTATGAGTGTAATTTTAAAAAATTAATTGAAGTGTGGTTGACATATAATATTATATTCATTGCAGATGTACAACACAGTGAGTCCACAATTACATACATTACAAAATGCTCCCCATTGTAAGTGTAGTTACCTCTGCCACTATGAAAAGTTATTAAGATATTAGTGACTATATTCCCTATGCTGTACTTTTCATCCCCCTGATTTATTTATTTCATAACTTAATCCCCTTCCAATCTTGCATTAAAAGAAATGGTCAAAACAGTACACTTATAAGACATCTTTATAGGTTAATTGGGAACAATTATCTTCAATGTTGATTAACAAAGAGATCTATAATTAAGATTCTGAGAACTATCTATGCAGAGGAACAATTTTGTAATGTTTTTATAGAGCCTGAGTCTCAGGAGTTTTAAGGACCTCACAAACATCATCTATTGATTTTCTGCAGCATCTTAATAAGGTAGTAGAAAGCTGCCATCCTGGCCCTGTAGCACAGATGGGGATACTAAACCATAGCAGTAGGTGTTAGATTTATACTGATAATGCGTGGAGCCACAATCTTTTTTATTTCGTTTTAAAGACCTCAGACACACAGCACTGAATTGCTTATGCTCTTTAGTCCAACACTCATTATTAGCACCCACCTGAAGGAAGTCCTTGACTTGTCCTATTACTTTTCCTTCATCTCCTTCTCCAATTCATCCCCCTTCCCAGAAAAGTATATTAAAGTATGTGCTTTAGAATAAGTAAAGAATATGCAATGGGAAAAAGATAGTCTCTTCAACAAATGGTGTTGGGGAAACTGGAAAGCTACACGCAAAAGAATGAAACTGGACCACTTTCCTATACTGTATACAAAAATAAATTTGAAGTGGATTAAGGACCTAAATGTGAGACCTGAAACCATAAAGATACTAGAAGAGAGCAGAGGCAGTAATTTCTCTGACAGTGGCCTTAGCAACATTTTTCTGGGTATGTCTCCCGAGGCAAGGGAAATAAAAACAAAAACAAAATCTGTTGGGACTACAGCAAAATAAAATGCTTCCACACAACAAAGGAAACCATCAACAAAACTAAAAGTCTACTAAATGGGAGAAGATCGTTTCAAATGACATCTCTGGTAAGGGGTTAATATCCAAAATATATAAAGAATGTACACAATTCAACACCCCTTCAAAATAATCCAATCTAAAAATGGTCAATGGGGAGAACATAAGAACAGACATTTCTCCAAAGAAGACATACAGATGGCTAACACATGAAAAAAACGCTCAGCATCACTGATCACCAGGGAAATGCACATCAAAACCACAATGAGATATCACCTCACACCTGTCAAAATGGCTAAAATCGAAAACACAAGAAACAGCAAATGTTGGCAAGGATGTGGAGGAAAAGAAACGCTTGTGCTCTGTTGGTGGGAATGCAAACTGTTATAGCTGCAGTGGAAAACAGTATGGAGGTTCCTAAAAAGTTTAAAAATAGAACTATCCTATGATCCAGTAATTGCACTACAGGGTATTTGCCCAAAGAATACAAAACATTGATTCGACAGGACACACGCACCCTTACGTTTATAGCAGCATCATTTACAATAGTCACCTATGGAAGCAGCCCAAGGGTCCATTGATAGATGAATGGATAAAGAAGATATGACATATATATATTGTGATACATATATTACTCAGCCATAAAAAAGGATGAAATCCTGCCATTTGCAACAACATGGATAGAGTTAGAGAGTATAATGCTAAGTGAAATAAGTCAGTCAAAGAAAGACAGATATCATATGATTTCACTCATCTATGGAATTCAAGAAACAAAACAAATGAACAAAGGGAAAAAAAGGAGACAGGCAAACCAAGAAACAGACTCTTAACTATAGAGAACAAACTGGTGATTACCAAGGGGGACATGGGTGAGGGGGATGGAGGAAATAGGTGGTGGGGAATAAAGAGGACTCTTGTCATGATGAGCACTTAATAATGTATGAAATTGAATCACTATATTGTACATCTGAAACTAATATACCGGAATTAAAATTTAAAAATATATATATATGTGCTGTCCTTCCAAGTAAGCAATCTATAAGCTATGCATTTATGACTCAGCAATTTTGTCCTTGGAAATATGCCTTAGAAAAAAAGCTTGTACACATTCATAAGGAACTACCTACCTATTTGTTTCACAGAGTTGCTTGGGAGTAGCAGAGAAATGGAAGCTACCTGTATCCATCACTTAGTGAATAGATACATAAAATATGGTTTATGGACATGACAGAATACTATGGAACAGTCAGAGATGATGAATTTAATTCTCATATAGTAACATGAGAAATGTAGGAAACAGAATGGGAGTTAGAGCACAATGTCATTTATGTAAAATTTTAAAACCATGTGTATAAAACAATGCTAAATATTTCTCAGATGCCATCTGCGAAGAGTGATAATTTGACTTCTTCTTTGCTGATTTGGATGCCTTTAATTTCCTTTTGTTGTCTGATTGCTGAGGCTAGGACTTCTAGTACTATGTTGAATAGCAGTGGTGATAATGGACATCCCTGCCGTGTTCCTGACCTTAGCGGAAAAGCTTTCAGTTTTTCTCCTTTGAGAATGATATTTGTGGTGGGTTTTTCATAGATGGTTTTGATGATATTGAGGTATGTGCCCTCTATCCCTACACTTTGAAGAGTTTTGATCAGGAAGGGATGCTGTACTTTGTCAAATGCTTTTTCAGCATCTATTGAGAGTATCATATGGTTCTTGTTCTTTCTTTTATTGATGTGTTGTATCACATTGACTGATTTGCGGATGTTGAACCAACCTTGCAGCCCTGGAATAAATCCCACTTGGTCGTGGTGAATAATCTTTTTAATGTACTGTTGAATCCTATTGGCTAGTATTTTGTTGAGTATTTTCGCATCTGTGTTCATCAAGGATATTGGTCTATAGCTCTCTTTTTTGGTGGGATCCTTGTCTGGTTTTGGGATCAAGGTGATGCTGGCCTCATAAAATGAGTTTGGAAGTTTTCCTTCCATTTCTATTTTTTGGAACAGTTTCAGGAGAATAGGAATTAGTTCTTCTTTAAATGTTTGGTAGAATTCCCCCGGGAAGCCGTCTGGCCCTGGGCTTTTGTTTGTTTGGAGATTTTTAATGACTGTTTCAATCTCCTTACTGGTTATGGGTCTGTTCAGGCTTTCTATTTCTTCCTGGTTCAGTTGTGGTAGTTTATATGTTTCTAGGAATGCATCCATTTCTTCCAAATTGTCAAATTTATTGCCGTA